>NC_053393.1:277403382-278756867 GCF_905171765.1 Bufo bufo | reverse complement strand
CTTCTTTCCGCAAGTTATACAGTCCTTGGTAATATTCCGTGAAAACCTTAGATATCTCTGAGACATCTGTAGTAGTTTGACCCTCTGGGGTCCTCATTTGTTTAATATATGTTTGTTCGATTTGTTTTTTAATCATAGCAGACATTACTTTGCTACCCCTATTACCATGAATATAGTGTTTATGTTTAGCTCTTAAGAACGCCTTAGCAGCCTTAATGTTAAGTAAGGACTTGAGTTCCTGTCTAAGTTCCACTAACTGCTTATGATCTTTGAGCGCTAGGAATTGTTTGTGTGTTCTATCAAGTAGGGAAATGCGGGTCAATAATTCCTGCATCTGTTTTGTTCTCTCCCTTTTTACATGTGAACCCAGGGCTATGAATTCCCCCCTAATGACCGCTTTGTGTGCCTCCCACGTGATTGCAGGCGTAGTTGCTGTATTCACATTCACATCAAAATACTCCTGCAATTTCTGCGAGATCATATCTACTTTTGACTGGGTATCCAATAGTGTGTGATTCAGCCTCCAAGACCATTCCCTACTGCTCAGACTCGGGAATTGCATGGCGCAATGAACCATCGCGTGATCAGAGACTGTTATACAATCTATCGCAGTCGACCGTATCAAATCTAAATGGTTCTCTTGTATCATAAGGTAGTCTAACCTCTGGTAAGATCTGTGAGGATTTGAATAAAAAGTGAAGTCTTTTCTATCCCCATGTACAGATCGCCAAATATCTACAATATGGATATCCCTCATACGTGTGTGAAGTGCCTTCAGCGCCCTGAACGAGATAGCCGTCTTCCCACTTGAGGAGTCTAGTAAGGGATTGAGGGTTAAGTTAAAATCGCCTCCAATTAGAAGCCAACCAAAGGCAAAAGCAGCTATCTTGTCCAGGGTTTCAAGCAACCAATGAACCGTTTTAATATTTGGTGCGTATAAGTTACATAAGGTAACTTTAGTATGTCCTATCTCACAGTTGACCAATAAATACCTGCCCTCTGGATCCACTAGTTGTGAATGGAAGGTAAATGGGACACTTTTCTTAAGTCCAATGCTAACCCCTCTCGCTGAAGATGTATTTGAACAGGAATGGTACCAATAATGAAAGGATGAGTTACCCAGGTTCGGTATATGGTGAGTAGCGAAATGTGTCTCCTGTAGCATAATGATATCTATGGATTCTTTTTTAATAGACCTAAAAATATGACTTCTCTTAACGGGGCTATTGCAGCCATGTACGTTATAGGTGGCGACATTAAGTATTAACGGTGCCATTTTTGTGTTAGTGATAAATAAAGTAACCTTGCAATTACCAGTAGTACCAGGAGATGGAGCAAAAACAAAAAACTATATAACTCATTGCGAATTATGCATAATAGGGGTAACACTAAAAACCCCCATGCATCTTTCTTTATGGGGGGGGGGGGGGAAACATTTTCCATAAGTATTTCCTGATCGGCCTAGATTTCGACTACAGCCCAATGAATATGAAGTTAAGCTAATAGACTACCCATAACTACATATTCTCGAGTATTAATCCTCAGGTGTTAGGCGTTAGACCCTTCTAACTGAACATATAAAATGTGCTGAAAAGTATAAAAACATCAGAAACACACGTGAAATAATGATGTGGGTCTCACTGATCGTATGAAAAGTGAACATGCGGGCACCTGAGGAGTTAAAGTAAAGCAAAAGGATACCCTGATAGGTTGACGGATACACCGCCGATAATTAAATGACTGTCAAGTCTCAGGCGTCTGTCCCTCTGTTTGCTCCTCTTCTACCTCGGACGTTTCGCTGTTGTTTCGGCTTCAGCCATGTTGAGGCCTGTGGCAAGGGAGGTAAATCTTCTTCTGGAGGTACTGGTAGCCAGGATGGAACATCTACCGGAGTAAGGTCCAGCATTTCCCAGACTGGTGGTAAATCAGTGGGAGTACGAACAGTGAACCTGCGATTCCCGGCAGTAATCAGGATGCCAAATGGAAATAGCCACCTGTAAGGAATCTTGGAAGAACGGAGGAGATCTGTAAGTGGTTTCAATATTCTTCTCTTCTGAAGTGTAGAGGCCGCAAGATCTTGATATATTTGCACGCTTCTCCCCAGTAAGTGAATCTCTTTCTTTTCTCTCGCTTTTTGTAATACTTCTTCTGTATCTCTAAAGCTCAGGATACCACATATAATGTCCCTCGGATTTTCAGAAGAACTAGGCTTTGGCCGAAGTGCTCTGTGCACTCTCTCTACAGTGACATCTTTAGCCCTCTCTGGACCGAGTAGTGAGGAAAATAGTAGGCCCATTACATTCATCAGATCTTCCTTCTCTTCCGCTTCTGGGAGCCCTCTTATTCGTATGTTTCGACGACGGTTCCTATTTTCTTGATCCTCCATTTGTGAGAGCAGGCTGTTCATGGCCCTATTATGAGCCCCTAACGATTCTCTAACCGCCGCATTAAAGGTCAACATGGAGTCTTGTACCGTCTCAAGGGATTCGACCCTGTCCCCAATATGGCGGACGTCTGCCTTTATAGTTGCTAAGTCAGCAGCGATCGGGGCCAGCGCTCTGTAAAGTGCCTTCTCTAAGAAGTCGCGGGTAAGTGCTGTCGCTTCATTTCCGACTTGCGGTTCGCTCACCTCCTCTGTGTCAGCTGGCAGTGTATCCAGGCTCTGGCCTCCATGAGCTCCTTCTTCCTCATTCCGCTTCAGCGCCATTTTGCTAGTACGTGCTGGCGTCTGGGAAGCTTGCTTCTGAAGGTATTTCTCCATGTGTAAATGCTGAGACGAGTCTCTCTTGTGATCAGACAAGACTCTGGGGGGATCTTTAGGGTGAATTTTCCTCGCTGCTCGTGGGTAGTGCTTTAAAACAGGCTGTAGTGAAAACTAGTAGCGGGAGCTCCGCACTCAAGCAGCCGCCATAGAGCTCGGTCAGGCCACGCCCCCCGGGAGCCAGCGTTTTTTTAACCATCTCCCCGTTCGAAAAATCTATTCAATAAATGGACCCCAGATTGGGGATGTAACAGGGATTAAACTGATGAGAAGAGAACTACAGAAAATACCACTCATATCGGGTGTGACAGTAAATTGCACGGCGCAGACGCAGTGACCGTGGATTCAAACAAAGGGGAGGGAGCCAGCGTTTTTTTAACCATCTCCCCGTTCGAAAAATCAATTCAATAAATGGACCCCAGATTGGGGACGTAACAGGGATTAAACTGATGAGAATAGTACTACAGAAAATACCACTCATATCGGGTGTGACAGTAAATTGCACGACGCAGACGCAGTGACCGTGGATTCAAACAAAGGGGAGGGAGCCAGCGTTTTTTTTAACCATCTCCCCGTTCGAAAAATCAATTCAATAAATGGACCCCAGATTGGGGACGTAACAGGGATTAAACTGATGAGAAGAGAACTACAGAAAATACCACTCATATCGGGTGTGACAGTAAATTGCACGGCGCAGACGCAGTGACCGTGGATTCAAACAAAGGGGAGGGAGCCAGCGTTTTTTTAACCATCTCCCCGTTCGAAAAATCAATTCAATAAATGGACCCCAGATTGGGGACGTAACAGGGATTAAACTGATGAGAAGAGAACTGCAGAAAATACCACTCATATCGGGTGTGACAGTAAATTGCACGGCGCAGACTCAGTGACCGTGGATTCAAACAAAGGGGAGGGAGCCAGCGTTTTTTTAACCATCTCTCCGTTCGAAAAATCTATTCAATAAATGGACCCCAGATTAAGGACGTAACAGGGATTAAACTGATGAGAAGAGAACTACAGAAAATACCACTCATATCGGGTGTGACAGTAAATTGCACGGCGCAGACGCAGTGAGCGTGGATTAAAACAAAGGGGAGGGAGCCAGCGTTTTTTTAACCATCTCCCCGTTCGAAAAATCAATTCAATAAATGGACCCCAGATTGGGGACGTAACAGGGATTAAACTGATGAGAAGAGAACTACAGAAAATACCACTCGTATCGGGTGTGACAGTAAATTGCAGGGTGCAGACGCAGTGACCGTGGATTCAAACAAAGGGGAGGGAGCCAGCGTTTTTTTTTTTGTTTTTTTTCAAATTTTTATCAATACAAAACAGTACAATATAGTAGAACAACATCATAACTGCTCCATATGTAATACATATCATCACTGGCCATTTGAGTCAATAATTGAGTATACATGCAAGGGTACAATACAATTAGGTATAAAAGCAAATGACAACCTATTTCCATCAAATCCTATCCACTCCAGTACATGGTGAAGAAGCTTCATTAATAATAATGTATTCTTAACTCCCATCTCAGATATTCAACTATCTCATAATGAGGATGTGAGTTTGCTAGTCCCTTACTACTCCTATAACTTTCATAAGACGTAAGCTAGGGTTCTACTACTCTAGAGCTCCTTGGGGAGTTCTCCTCTCTATTCTCCGTCCGATGCAGTTTTATACCATTCTTTCCACTTTCCCCAAGTTAAAAGGAATTTGTCATGGGACAACGATTCCCAGCTCGTTAATTCTTCAAGTTGGCACAATTCTTGAACTTTATACTTCCATTCCTGCATATTAGCGGTTTCCTTGGCCAGCCAGTATTTTGGGATCAACAATTTAGCTGCTGAAATCAGGTGTGCTGAAAGAGAATGTGCAGATAACTTGTAATTGCAGTCTGGTACATTAAGAATGGCTACTAGTGAAGTGATAGGAGCCCCTATCTTGCAAATATTTTGCACCCTACTAGACACCTTATCCCAAAAGACCTTTATTAGTGGACAGGACCACCATATGTGAAACATAGTGCCTCTAGCAGCCCCGCATCTCCAGCAGTCTGCGGATACAGAGGGAGAGATTTTATGTAGTTTATCAGGGGTCTTGTACCACCTGGTTACAATCTTAAAGGAGTTCTCTTGTATTTTTATGCACCTTGAAAATCCATGAGTATGGTTGAGTATTTTTTCTGATGTTATATTATCAATAGGAACTCCTATATCCTTGGCCCATTGCTCTACGAACAGCGGTTTGGAGTCAGGATTAAATTCTAGGATTTTGTTGTACAGACGGGAGATTGCACCTTTATTACTTGCTGACTGACTCCAAATTGCATCATACCATGTAGAAACATAGTTTCCCTGAGTGATATCAAGATAATTCTTACAAATCTTGGTGAACTGTGAGATATGTGATAAGGACCAAGGAACCCTATTAAAGGATTCTTTTAAAAATGCTACTTCTGGAATCTGACGATGAGTTAATAGATCACCTATTGCTATATCTCCCAAGGCCTCCCATAATCCCATGTCATCCCTATATCCATCTATAATTAAGTAAGGCAAAAGTCTAATAGGTGTCATGGGAGAAATCATTCTAGAGGGATACAGAAATGGGGATAATTTACTCCAAGAGTCAACGACACCCATTAATGTAGCAGGTATGTTTTCTTTATGTGTCATTTTCCTACCAACTTTCCATAACAGAGCTAGACCCTTGGATCCTAGTTGTTTCCTCGCTATCTGACATCCTAACTTGTTAATTTTAGGGTTTATTAATTCTGAGTGGAGTCTCAATTGTATGGCCCTATAGTATCCACTTACGTCCGGTAAACCAAAACCACCCTTATGTTTTGGTAAAACTAATCTCCGATAAGCAATTCTGGGTTTGGCTTGGTTCCATACAAAACAGGAGAAAGTTCTCCTAATCTGTCCCAAAAATTGACGGGGTAAAGCTACTGGCAAGGCCTGCATTAAATATAATAGTTTGGGTAGAACATACGTTTTAATAACATTCTTTCTCCCCAACCATGTTAAGAAAGGTATCTTAAGGTCTTTTAGTTGTTTTTTGAGGTCATCTAACAATTTGGGGTAATTCTGGGAGAAAAGTTGTTCCGGATTCTTAGTTATTTGGACTCCTAAGTAGGTGATATGGTCTGATTGCCATTGGAACGGGTAATTGGTTTTGAGGTGAGATATGGTCGACTGCGGGGTATTAACTCCTAAGGCTACACACTTGGCTAAATTAATTTTAAAATTGGATAGTGCCCCGAAGTGCTCTAGTTGCTCAAGAAGCGCAGGAAAAGCCACTCTCGGGTTAGAAAGCAAAAGAAGCATGTCATCAGCGAAGGCTGCAACAGTATGCATTTGAGAACCTACTCTAAGTCCCTGAATGTCTTCATCTTGTCTAATAGCTTGTAAGAAAGTTTCTAAACACAATATGAATAGGGTGGGGGATAGTGGACATCCCTGCCTGGTCCCGTTTCTGATAATAAAAGGAGAGGTGAGATTCCCATTAACTTGAATCCTCGCCGTAGGGGAGGAGTATAGGGACAGCACAGCCGCAACAAATTGAGACGGAAAGCCAAACTTGTTAAGGGTGGCTGCCATGAATTGCCAGTCCACCCTATCAAACGCTTTTTCAGCGTCAGTACTTAATAAGGTATTTTTTTTACCATGAGATAAGGCATATTGTTGAGCTAGAATAACTCGGAGTGTGCTATCCCTACACTCCCTGCCCCCCACAAAACCAGATTGCTCCTGCGAGATCAAGTTTACCAGAAAGGATGAAGTTCTGTGAGCCAGAATCTTCGCCCAAAGCTTGATATCAGCATTGAGCAAAGAGATTGGGCGATAACTGGAAGGTAAGTTGGGGTCTTTACCCTGTTTCGGCAGGATCGTTATGTGGGCCTCTAATGACTGCTTGGGAAGGGGGGAACCACTTAACAGAGAATTGAAAAGCGACTCCATCTGTGGTCCTAAAATTGGGAGGAATTTTTTATAATAAGCTATAGTCAATCCGTCGGGACCTGGACTTTTCCCATTTGGAATCGACTTAAGTACCTTGCGAATTTCCCCAAGGGTTATTGGGGCGACTAAGCTCTCTTTCTCTACCTCTGATAGTACCGGTAGATTTAAGTCCTGCAAGTAAGAGGAAATCTTATCTTGTCTAATCCGTAATTCCTCACTATTTTCTTCTTTCCGCAAGTTATACAGTCCTTGGTAATATTCCGTGAAAACCTTAGATATCTCTGAGACATCTGTAGTAGTTTGACCCTCTGGGGTCCTCATTTGTTTAATATATGTTTGTTCGATTTGTTTTTTAATCATAGCAGACATTACTTTGCTACCCCTATTACCATGAATATAGTGTTTATGTTTAGCTCTTAAGAACGCCTTAGCAGCCTTAATGTTAAGTAAGGACTTGAGTTCCTGTCTAAGTTCCACTAACTGCTTATGATCTTTGAGCGCTAGGAATTGTTTGTGTGTTCTATCAAGTAAGGAAATGCGGGTCAATAATTCCTGCATCTGTTTTGTTCTCTCCCTTTTTACATGTGAACCCAGGGCTATGAATTCCCCCCTAATGACCGCTTTGTGTGCCTCCCACGTGATTGCAGGCGTAGTTGCTGTATTCACATTCACATCAAAATACTCCTGCAATTTCTGCGAGATCATATCTACTTTTGACTGGGTATCCAATAGTGTGTGATTCAGCCTCCAAGACCATTCCCTACTGCTCAGACTCGGGAATTGCATGGCGCAATGAACCATCGCGTGATCAGAGACTGTTATACAATCTATCGCAGTCGACCGTATCAAATCTAAATGGTTCTCTTGTATCATAAGGTAGTCTAACCTCTGGTAAGATCTGTGAGGATTTGAATAAAAAGTGAAGTCTTTTCTATCCCCATGTACAGATCGCCAAATATCTACAATATGGATATCCCTCATACGTGTGTGAAGTGCCTTCAGCGCCCTGAACGAGATAGCCGTCTTCCCACTTGAGGAGTCTAGTAAGGGATTGAGGGTTAAGTTAAAATCGCCTCCAATTAGAAGCCAACCAAAGGCAAAAGCAGCTATCTTGTCCAGGGTTTCAAGCAACCAATGAACCGTTTTAATATTTGGTGCGTATAAGTTACATAAGGTAACTTTAGTATGTCCTATCTCACAGTTGACCAATAAATACCTGCCCTCTGGATCCACTAGTTGTGAATGGAAGGTAAATGGGACACTTTTCTTAAGTCCAATGCTAACCCCTCTCGCTGAAGATGTATTTGAACAGGAATGGTACCAATAATGAAAGGATGAGTTACCCAGGTTCGGTATATGGTGAGTAGCGAAATGTGTCTCCTGTAGCATAATGATATCTATGGATTCTTTTTTAATAGACCTAAAAATATGACTTCTCTTAACGGGGCTATTGCAGCCATGTACGTTATAGGTGGCGACATTAAGTATTAACGGTGCCATTTTTGTGTTAGTGATAAATAAAGTAACCTTGCAATTACCAGTAGTACCAGGAGATGGAGCAAAAACAAAAAACTATATAACTCATTGCGAATTATGCATAATAGGGGTAACACTAAAAACCCCCATGCATCTTTCTTTATGGGGGGGGGTGGGGGAAACATTTTCCATAAGTATTTCCTGATCGGCCTAGATTTCGACTACAGCCCAATGAATATGAAGTTAAGCTAATAGACTACCCATAACTACATATTCTCGAGTATTAATCGTCAGGTGTTAGGCGTTAGACCCTTCTAACTGAACATATAAAATGTGCTGAAAAGTATAAAAACATCAGAAACACACGTGAAATAATGATGTGGGTCTCACTGATCGTATGAAAAGTGAACATGCGGGCACCTGAGGAGTTAAAGTAAAGCAAAAGGATACCCTGATAGGTTGACGGATACACCGCCGATAATTAAATGACTGTCAAGTCTCAGGCGTCTGTCCCTCTGTTTGCTCCTCTTCTACCTCGGACGTTTCGCTGTTGTTTCGGCTTCAGCCATGTTGAGGCCTGTGGCAAGGGAGGTAAATCTTCTTCTGGAGGTACTGGTAGCCAGGATGGAACATCTACCGGAGTAAGGTCCAGCATTTCCCAGACTGGTGGTAAATCAGTGGGAGTACGAACAGTGAACCTGCGATTCCCGGCAGTAATCAGGATGCCAAATGGAAATAGCCACCTGTAAGGAATCTTGGAAGAACGGAGGAGATCTGTAAGTGGTTTCAATATTCTTCTCTTCTGAAGTGTAGAGGCCGCAAGATCTTGATATATTTGCACGCTTCTCCCCAGTAAGTGAATCTCTTTCTTTTCTCTCGCTTTTTGTAATACTTCTTCTGTATCTCTAAAGCTCAGGATACCACATATAATGTCCCTCGGATTTTCAGAAGAACTAGGCTTTGGCCGAAGTGCTCTGTGCACTCTCTCTACAGTGACATCTTTAGCCCTCTCTGGACCGAGTAGTGAGGAAAATAGTAGGCCCATTACATTCATCAGATCTTCCTTCTCTTCCGCTTCTGGGAGCCCTCTTATTCGTATGTTTCGACGACGGTTCCTATTTTCTTGATCCTCCATTTGTGAGAGCAGGCTGTTCATGGCCCTATTATGAGCCCCTAACGATTCTCTAACCGCCGCATTAAAGGTCAACATGGAGTCTTGTACCGTCTCAAGGGATTCGACCCTGTCCCCAATATGGCGGACGTCTGCCTTTATAGTTGCTAAGTCAGCAGCGATCGGGGCCAGCGCTCTGTAAAGTGCCTTCTCTAAGAAGTCGCGGGTAAGTGCTGTCGCTTCATTTCCGACTTGCGGTTCGCTCACCTCCTCTGTGTCAGCTGGCAGTGTATCCAGGCTCTGGCCTCCATGAGCTCCTTCTTCCTCATTCCGCTTCAGCGCCATTTTGCTAGTACGTGCTGGCGTCTGGGAAGCTTGCTTCTGAAGGTATTTCTCCATGTGTAAATGCTGAGACGAGTCTCTCTTGTGATCAGACAAGACTCTGGGGGGATCTTTAGGGTGAATTTTCCTCGCTGCTCGTGGGTAGTGCTTTAAAACAGGCTGTAGTGAAAACTAGTAGCGGGAGCTCCGCACTCAAGCAGCCGCCATAGAGCTCGGTCAGGCCACGCCCCCCGGGAGCCAGCGTTTTTTTAACCATCTCCCCGTTCGAAAAATCTATTCAATAAATGGACCCCAGATTGGGGATGTAACAGGGATTAAACTGATGAGAAGAGAACTACAGAAAATACCACTCATATCGGGTGTGACAGTAAATTGCACGGTGCAGACGCAGTGACCGTGGATTCAAACAAAGGGGAGGGAGCCAGCGTTTTTTAAACCATCTCCCCGTTCGAAAAATCAATTCAATAAATAGGCCCCCCAGATTGGGGACGTAACAGGGATTAAACTGATGAGAAAAGAACTACAGAAAATACCACTCATATCGGGTGTGACAGTAAATTGCACGGTGCAGACGCAGTGACCGTGGATTCAAACAAAGGGGAGGGAGCCAGCGTTTTTTTAACCATCTCCCCGTTAGAAAAATCTATTCAATAAATGGACCCCAGATTGGGGACGTAACAGGGATTAAACTGATGAGAAGAGAACTACAGAAAATACCACTCATATCGGGTGTGACAGTAAATTGCACGGCGCAGACTCAGTGACCGTGGATTCAAACAAAGGGGAGGGAGCCAGCGTTTTTTTAACCATCTCCCCGTTCAAAAAATCAATTCAATAAATGGACCCCAGATTGGGGACGTAACAGGGATTAAACTGATGAGAAGAGAACTACAGAAAATACCACTCATATCGGGTGTGACAGTAAATTGCACGGCGCAGACACAGTGACCGTGGATTCAAACAAAGGGGAGGGAGCCAGCATTTTTTTAACCATCTCCCGGTTCGAAAAATCAATTCAATAAATGGACCCCAGATTGGGGACGTAACAGGGATTAAACTGATGAGAATAGTACTACAGAAAATACCACTCATATCGGGTGTGACAGTAAATTGCACGGCGCAGATGCAGTGACCGTGGATTCAAACAAAGGGGAGGGAGCCAGCGTTTTTTTAACCATCTCCCCGTTCGAAAAATCAATTCAATAAATGGACCCCAGATTGGGCACGTGACAGGGATTAAACTGATGAGAAGAGAACTACAGAAAATACCATTCATATCGGGTGTGACAGTAAATTGCACGGCGCAGACGCAGTGACCGTGGATTCAAACAAAGGGGAGGGAGCCAGCGTTTTTTTAACCATCTCCACGTTCGAAAAATCAATTCAATAAATGGACCCCAGATTGGGGACGTAACAGGGATTAAACTGATGAGAAGAGAACTACAGAAAATACCACTCATATCGGGTGTGACAGTAAATTGCAAGGCGCAGACGCAGTGACCGTAGATTCAAACAAAGGGGAGGGAGCCAACGTTTTTTTAACCATCTCCCGATTCGAAAAATCTATTCAATAAATGGACCCCAGATTGGGGACGTAACAGGGATTAAACTGATGAGAAGAGAACTACAGAAAATACCACTCATATCGGGTGTGACAGTAAATAGACGCAGTGAACGTGGATTAAAACAAAGGGGAGGGAGCCAGCGTTTTTTTTAACCATCTCCCCGTTCGAAAAATCTATTCAATAAATGGACCCCAGATTGGAGACGTAACAGGGATTAAACTGATGAGAAGAGAACTACAGAAAATACCACTCATATCGGGTGTGACAGTAAATTGCACGGCGCAGACGCAGAGACCGTGGATTCAAACAAAGGGGAGGGAGCCAACTTTTTTTAACCATCTCCCCGTTCGAAAAATCAATTCAATAAATGGACCCCAGATTGGGGACGTAATAGGGATTAAACTGATGAGAATAGTACTACAGAAAATACCACTCATATCGGGTGTGACAGTAAATTGCACGGCGCAGATGCAGTGACCGTGGATTCAAACAAAGGGGAGGGAGCCAGCGTTTTTTTAACCATCTCCCCGTTCAAAAAATCAATTCAATAAATGGACCCCAGATTGGAGACGTAACAGGGATTAAACTGATGAGAAGAGAACTACAGAAAATACCACTCATATCGGGTGTGACAGTAAATTGCACGGCGCAGACGCAGAGACCGTGGATTCAAACAAAGGGGAGGGAGCCAACTTTTTTTAACCATCTCCCCGTTCGAAAAATCAATTCAATAAATGGACCCCAGATTGGGGACGTAATAGGGATTAAACTGATGAGAATAGTACTACAGAAAATACCACTCATATCGGGTGTGACAGTAAATTGCACGGCGCAGATGCAGTGACCGTGGATTCAAACAAAGGGGAGGGAGCCAGCGTTTTTTTAACCATCTCCCCGATCGAAAAATCAATTCAATAAATGGACCCAAGATTGGGCACGTAACAGGGATTTAACTGATGAGAAGAGAACTACAGAAAATACCACTCATATCGGGTGTGACAGTAAATTGCACGGCGCAGACGCAGTGACCGTGGATTCAAACAAAGGAAAGGGAGCCAGCGTTTTTTTTAACCATCTCCACGTTCGAAAAATCAATTCAATAAATGGACCCCAGATTGGGGACGTAACAGGGATTAAACTGATGAGAAGAGAACTACAGAAAATACCACTCATATCGGGTGTGACAGTAAATTGCAAGGCGCAGACGCAGTGACCGTGGATTCAAACAAAGGGGAGGGAGCCAACGTTTTTTTAACCATCTCCCGGTTCGAAAAATCTATTCAATAAATGGACCCCAGATTGGGGACGTAACAGGTATTAAACTGATGAGAAGAGAACTACAGAAAATACCACTCATATCGGGTGTGACAGTAAATAGACGCAGTGACCGTGGATTAAAACAAAGGAGAGGGAGCCAGCGTTTTTTTAACCATCTCCACGTTCGAAAAATCAATTCAATAAATGGACCCCAGATTGGGGACGTAACAGGGATTAAACTGATGAGAAGAGAACTACAGAAAATACCACTCATATCGGGTGTGACAGTAAATTGCAAGGCGCAGACGCAGTGACCGTGGATTCAAACAAAGGGGAGGGAGCCAACGTTTTTTTAACCATCTCCCGGTTCGAAAAATCTATTCAATAAATGGACCCCAGATTGGGGACGTAACAGGGATTAAACTGATGAGAATAGTACTACAGAAAATACCACTCATATCGGGTGTGACAGTAAATTGCACGGCGCAGACGCAGTGACCGTGGATTCAAACAAAGGGGAGGGAGCCAGCGTTTTTTTAGCCATCTCCCCGTTCGAAAAATCAATTCAATAAATGGACCCTAGATTGGGGACGTAACAGGGATTAAACTGATGAGAAGAGAACTACAGAAAATACCATTCATATCGGGTGTAACAGTAAATTGCACGGCGCAGACGCAGTAACCGTGGATTCAAACAAAGGAGAGGGAGCCAGCGTTTTTTTAACCATCTCCCGGTTCGAAAAATCTATTCAATAAATGGATCCCAGATTGGGGAAGTAACAGGGATTAAACTGATGAGAAGAGAACTACAGAAAATACCATTCATATCGGGTGTAACAGTAAATTGCACGGCGCAGACGCAGTGACCGTGGATTCAAACAAAGGGGAGGGAGCCAGCGTTTTTTTAACCATCTCCCCGTTCGAAAAATCAATTCAATAAATGGACCCTAGATTGGGGACGTAACAGGGATTAAACTGATGAGAAGAGAACTACAGAAAATACCATTCATATCGGGTGTGACAGTAAATTGCACGGCGCAGACGCAGTGACCGTGGATTCAAACAAAGGGGAGGGAGCCAGAGTTTTTTTAACCATCTCCCCGATCGAAAAATCAATTCAATAAATGGACCCAAGATTGGGCACGTAACAGGGATTAAACTGATGAGAAGAGAACTACAGAAAATACCACTCATATCGGGTGTGACAGTAAATTGCACGGCGCAGACGCAGTGACCGTGGATTCAAACAAAGGAAAGGGAGCCAGCGTTTTTTTAACCATCTCCACGTTCGAAAAATCAATTCAATAAATGGACCCCAGATTGGGGACGTAACAGGGATTAAACTGATGAGAAGAGAACTACAGAAAATACCACTCATATCGGGTGTGACAGTAAATTGCAAGGCGCAGACGCAGTGACCGTGGATTCAAACAAAGGGGAGGGAGCCAACGTTTTTTAAAAAATCTCCCGGTTCGAAAAATCTATTCAATAAATGGACCCCAGATTGGGGACGTAACAGGTATTAAACTGATGAGAAGAGAACTACAGAAAATACCACTCATATCGGGTGTGACAGTAAATAGACGCAGTGAACGTGGATTAAAACAAAGGGGAGGGAGCCAGCATTTTTTTTAACCATCTCCCGGTTCGAAAAATCTATTCAATAAATGGACCCCAGATTGGGGACGTAACAGGGATTAAACTGATGAGAATAGTACTACAGAAAATACCACTCATATCGGGTGTGACAGTAAATTGCACGGCGCAGACGCAGTGACCGTGGATTCAAACAAAGGGGAGGGAGCCAGCGTTTTTTTAGCCATCTCCCCGTTCGAAAAATCAATTCAATAAATGGACCCTAGATTGGGGACGTAACAGGGATTAAACTGATGAGAAGAGAACTACAGAAAATACCATTCATATCGGGTGTAACAGTAAATTGCACGGCGCAGACGCAGTGACCGTGGATTCAAACAAAGGAGAGGGAGCCAGCGTTTTTTTAACCATCTCCCGGTTCGAAAAATCTATTCAATAAATGGATCCTAGATTGGGGAAGTAACAGGGATTAAACTGATGAGAAGAGAACTACAGAAAATACCATTCATATCGGGTGTAACAGTAAATTGCACGGCGCAGACGCAGTGACCGTGGATTCAAACAAAGGGGAGGGAGCCAGCGTTTTTTTAACCATCTCCCCGTTCGAAAAATCAATTCAATAAATGGACCCTAGATTGGGGACGTAACAGGGATTAAACTGATGAGAAGAGAACTACAGAAAATACCACTCATATCGGGTGTGACAGTAAATTGCACGGCGCAGACGCAGTGACAGTGGATTCAAACAAAGGGGAGGGAGCCAGCGTTTTTTTAGCCATCTCCCCGTTCGAAAAATCTATTCAATAAATGGACCCTAGATTGGGGACGTAACAGGGATTAAACTGATGAGAAGAGAACGACAGAAAATACCACTCATATCGGGTGTGACAGTAAATTGCATGGCGCAGACGCAGTGACCGTGGATTCAAACAAAGGAGAGGGAGCCAGCGTTTTTTTAACCATCTCCCGGTTTGAAAAATCAATTCAATAAATGGACCCTAGATTGGGGACGTAACAGGGATTAAACTGATGAGAAGAGAACTACAGAAAATACCACTCATATCGGGTGTGACAGTAAATTGCACGGCGCAGACGCAGTGACAGTGGATTCAAACAAAGGGGAGTGAGCCAGCGTTTTTTTAGCCATCTCCCCGTTCGAAAAATCTATTCAATAAATGGACCCTAGATTGGGGACGTAACAGGGATTAAACTGATGAGAAGAGAACGACAGAAAATACCACTCATATCGGGTGTGACAGTAAATTGCATGGCGCAGACGCAGTGACCGTGGATTCAAACAAAGGAGAGGGAGCCAGCGTTTTTTTAACCATCTCCCGGTTCGAAAAATCAATTCAATAAATGGATCCCAGATTGGGGAAGTAACAGGGATTAAACTGATGAGAAGAGAACTACAGAAAATACCATTCATATCGGGTGTGACAGTAAATTGCACGGCGCAGACGCAGTGACCGTGGATTCAAACAAAGGGGAGGGAGCCAGCGTTTTTTTAACCATCTCCCCGTTCGAAAAATCAATTCAATAAATGGACCCTAGATTGGGGACGTAACAGGGATTAAACTGATGAGAAGAGAACTACAGAAAATACCACTCATATCGGGTGTGACAGTAAATTGCACGGCGCAGACGCAGTGACCGTGGATTCAAACAAAGGGGAGGGAGCCAGCGTTTTTTTAACCATCTCCCTGTTCAAAAAATCAATTCAATAAATGGACCCCAGATTGGGGACGTAACAGGGATTAAACTGATGAGAAGAGAACTACAGAAAATACCACACATATCGGGTGTGACAGTAAATTGCACGGCGCAGACGCAGTGACCGTGGATTAAAACAAAGGGGAGGGAGCCAGCGTTTTTTTAACCATCTCCCCGTTCGAAAAATCAATTCAATAAATGGACCCCAGATTGGGGACGTAACAGGGATTAAACTGATGAGAAGAGAACTAAAGAAAATACCACTCATATCGGGTGTGACAGTAAATTGCACGGTGCAGACGCAGTGACCGTGGATTCAAACAAAGGGGAGGGAGCCAGCGTTTTTTTAACCATCTCCCCGTTCGAAAAATCAATTCAATAAATGGACCCTAGATTGGGGACGTAACAGGGATTAAACTGATGAGAAGAGAACTACAGAAAATACCACTCATATCGGGTGTGACAGTAAATTGCACGGCGCAGACGCAGTGACAGTGGATTCAAACAAAGGGGAGGGAGCCAGCGTTTTTTTTAGCCATCTCCCCGTTCGAAAAATCTATTCAATAAATGGACCCTAGATTGGGGACGTAACAGGGATTAAACTGATGAGAAGAGAACGACAGAAAATACCACTCATATCGGGTGTGACAGTAAATTGCATGGCGCAGACGCAGTGACCGTGGATTCAAACAAAGGAGAGGGAGCCAGCGTTTTTTTAACCATCTCCCGGTTCGAAAAATCTATTCAATAAATGGATCCCAGATTGGGGAAGTAACAGGGATTAAACTGATGAGAAGAGAACTACAGAAAATACCATTCATATCGGGTGTAACAGTAAATTGCACGGCGCAGACGCAGTGACCGTGGATTCAAACAAAGGGGAGGGAGCCAGCGTTTTTTTAACCATCTCCCCGTTCGAAAAATCAATTCTATAAATGGACCCTAGATTGGGGACGTAACAGGGATTAAACTGATGAGAAGAGAACTACAGAAAATACCACTGATATCGGGTGTGACAGTAAATTGCACGGCGCAGACGCAGTGACAGTGGATTCAAACAAAGGGGAGGGAGCCAGCGTTTTTTTAGCCATCTCCCCGTTCGAAAAATCTATTCAATAAATGGACCCTAGATTGGGGACGTAACAGGGATTAAACTGATGAGAAGAGAACTACAGAAAATAGCACTCATATCGGGTGTGACAGTAAATTGCATGGTGCAGACGCAGTGACCGTGGATTCAAACAAAGGAGAGGGAGCCAGCGTTTTTTTAACCATCTCCCGGTTCGAAAAATCAATTCAATAAATTGATCCCAGATTGGGGAAGTAACAGGGATTAAACTGATGAGAAGAGAACTACAGAAAATACCATTCATATCGGGTGTGACAGTAAATTGTAAGGCGCAGACGCAGTGACCGTGGATTCAAACAAAGGGGAGGGAGCCAACGTTTTTTTAACCATCTCCCGGTTCGAAAAATCTATTCAATAAATGGACCCCAGATTGGGGACGTAACAGGGATTAAACTGATGAGAATAGTACTACAGAAAATACCACTCATATCGGGTGTGACAGTAAATTGCACGGCGCAGACGCAGTGACCGTGGATTCAAACAAAGGGGAGGGAGCCAGCGTTTTTTTAGCCATCTCCCCGTTCGAAAAATCAATTCAATAAATGGACCCTAGATTGGGGACGTAACAGGGATTAAACTGATGAGAAGAGAACTACAGAAAATACCACTCATATCGGGTGTGACAGTAAATTGCATGGCGCAGACGCAGTGACCGTGGATTCAAACAAAGGAGAGGGAGCCAGCGTTTTTTTAACCATCTCCCGGTTCGAAAAATCTATTCAATAAATGGATCCCAGATTGGGGAAGTAACAGGGATTAAACTGATGAGAAGAGAACTACAGAAAATACCATTCATATCGGGTGTAACAGTAAATTGCACGGCGCAGACGCAGTGACCGTGGATTCAAACAAAGGGGAGGGAGCCAGCGTTTTTTTAACCATCTCCCCGTTCGAAAAATCAATTCAATAAATGGACCCTAGATTGGGGACGTAACAGGGATTAAACTGATGAGAAGAGAACTACAGAAAATACCACTCATATCGGGTGTGACAGTAAATTGCACGGCGCAGACGCAGTGACAGTGGATTCAAACAAAGGGGAGGGAGCCAGCGTTTTTTTAGCCATCTCCCCGTTCGAAAAATCTATTCAATAAATGGACCCTAGATTGGGGACGTAACAGGGATTAAACTGATGAGAAGAGAACTACAGAAAATACCACTCATATCGGGTGTGACAGTAAATTGCACGGCGCAGACGCAGTGACCGTGGATTCAAACAAAGGGGAGGGAGCCAGCGTTTTTTTAACCATCTCCCCGTTCAAAAAATCTATTCAATAAATGGACCCCAGATTGGGGACGTAACAGGGATTAAACTGATGAGAAGAGAACTACAGAAAATACCACACATATCGGGTGTGACAGTAAATTGCACGGTGCAGACGCAGTGACCGTGGATTAAAACAAAGGGGAGGGAGCCAGCGTTTTTTTAACCATTTCCCCGTTCGAAAAATCAATTCAATAAATGGACCCCAGATTGGGGACGTAACAGGGATTAAACTGATGAGAATAGTACTACAGAAAATACCACTCATATCGGGTGTGACAGTAAATTGCAAGGCGCAGATGCAGTGACCGTAGATTCAAACAAAGGGGAGGGAGCCAACGTTTTTTTAACCATCTCCCGGTTTGAAAAATCTATTCAATAAATGGACCCCAGATTGGGGACGTAACAGGGATTAAACTGATGAGAAGAGAACTATAGAAAATACCACTCATATCGGGTGTGACAGTAAATTGCACGGCGCAGATGCAGTGACCGTGGATTCAAACAAAGGGGAGGGAGCCAGCGTTTTTTTAACCATCTCCCCGTTCAAAAAATCAATTCAATAAATGGACCCCAGATTGGAGACGTAACAGGGATTAAACTGATGAGAAGAGAACTACAGAAAATACCACTCATATCGGGTGTGACAGTAAATTGCACGGCGCAGACGCAGTGACCATGGATTCAAACAAAGGGGAGGGAGCCAGCGTTTTGTTAACCATCTCCCGGTTCAAAAAATCAATTCAATAAATGGATCCCAGATTTAGGATGTAACAGGGATTAAACTGATGAGAAGAGAACTACAGAAAATACCACTCATATCGGGTGTGACAGTAAATTGCACGGCGCAGACGCAGAGACCGTGGATTCAAACAAAGGGGAGGGAGCTAACGTTTTTTTAACCATCTCCCCGTTCGAAAAATCAATTCAATAAATGGACCCCAGATTGGGCACGTAACAGGGATTAAACTGATGAGAAGAGAACTACAGAAAATACCACTCATATCGGGTGTGACAGTAAATTGCACGGCGCAGACGCAGTGACCGTGAATTCAAACAAAGGGGAGGGAGCCAGCGTTTTTTTAACCATCTCCCCGTTCAAAAAATCAATTCAATAAATGGACCCCAGATTGGGGACGTAACAGGGATTAAACTGATGAGAAGAGAACTACAGAAAATACCACACATATCGGGTGTGACAGTAAATTGCACGGCGCAGATGCAGTGACCGTGGATTAAAACAAAGGGGAGGGAGCCAGCGTTTTTTTAACCATTTCCCCGTTCGAAAAATCAATTCAATAAATGGACCCCAGATTGGGGACGTAACAGGGATTAAACTGATGAGAATAGTACTACAGAAAATACCACTCATATCGGGTGTGACAGTAAATTGCACGGCGCAGACGCAGTGACCGTGGATTAAAACAAAGGGGAGGGAGCCAGCGTTTTTTTAATCATCTCCCCGTTCGAAAAATCAATTCAATAAATGGACCCCAGATTGGGGACGTAACAGGGATTAAACTGATAAGAAGAGAACTACAGAAAATACCACTCATATCGGGTGTGACAGTAAATTGCACGGCGCAGACGCAGTGACCGTGGATTCAAACAAAGGGGAGGGAGCCAGCGTTTTTTTAACCATCTCCCCGTTCGAAAAATCAATTCAATAAATGGACCCCAGATTGGGGACGTAACAGGGATTAAACTGATGAGAAGAGAACTACAGAAAATACCACTCATATCGGGTGTGAAAGTAAATTGCAAGGCGCAGATGCAGTGACCGTAGATTCAAACAAAGGGGAGGGAGCCAACGTTTTTTTAACCATCTCCCGGTTCGAAAAATCTATTCAATAAATGGACCCCAGATTGGGGACGTAACAGGGATTAAACTGATGAGAAGAGAACTATAGAAAATACCACTCATATCGGGTGTGACAGTAAATTGCACGGCGCAGATGCAGTGACCGTGGATTCAAACAAAGGGGAGGGAGCCAGCGTTTTTTTAACCATCTCCCCGTTCAAAAAATCAATTCAATAAATGGACCCCAGATTGGAGACGTAACAGGGATTAAACTGATGAGAAGAGAACTACAGAAAATACCACTCATATCGGGTGTGACAGTAAATTGCACGGCGCAGACGCAGTGACCATGGATTCAAACAAAGGGGAGGGAGCCAGCGTTTTGTTAACCATCTCCCGGTTCAAAAAATCGATTCAATAAATGGATCCCAGATTGGGGATGTAACAGGGATTAAACTGATGAGAAGAGAACAACAGAAAATACCACTCATATCGGGTGTGACAGTAAATTGCACGGCGCAGACGCAGAGACCGTGGATTCAAACAAAGGGGAGGAAGCTAACGTTTTTTTAACCATCTCCCCGTTCGAAAAATCAATTCAATAAATGGACCCCAGATTGGGGACGTAACAGGGATTAAACTGATGAGAATAGTACTACAGAAAATACCACTCATATCGGGTGTGACAGTAAATTGCACGGCGCAGATGCAGTGACCGTGGATTCAAACAAAGGAGAGGGAGCCAGCGTTTTTTTAACCATCTCCCCGTTCAAAAAATCAATTCAATAAATGGACCCCAGATTGGGCACGTAACAGGGATTAAACTGATGAGAAGAGAACTACAGAAAATACCACTCATATCGGGTGTGACAGTAAATTGCACGGCGCAGACGCAGTGACCGTGGATTCAAACAAAGGGGAGGGAGCCAGCGTTTTTTTAACCATCTCACCGATCGAAAAATCAATTCAATAAATGGACCCCAGATTGGGGACGTAACAGGGATTAAACTGATGAGAATAGTACTACAGAAAATACCACTCATATCGGGTGTGACAGTAAATTGCAAGGCGCAGACGCAGTGACCGTGGATTCAAACAAAGGGGAGGGAGCCAACGTTTTTTTAACCATCTCCCGGTTCGAAAAAATCTATTCAATAAATGGACCCCAGATTGGGGACGTAACAGGGATTAAACTGATGAAAATAGTACTACAGAAAATACCACTCATATCGGGTGTGACAGTAAATTGCACGGCGCAGACGCAGTGACCGTGGATTCAAACAAAGGGGAGGGAGCCAGCGTTTTTTTAGCCATCTCCCCGTTCGAAAAATCAATTCAATAAATGGACCCTAGATTGGGGACGTAACAGGGATTAAACTGATGAGAAGAGAACTACAGAAAATACCACTCATATCGGGTGTGACAGTAAATTGCATGGCGCAGACGCAGTGACCGTGGATTCAAACAAAGGAGAGGGAGCCAGCGTTTTTTTAACCATCTCCCGGTTCGAAAAATCTATTCAATAAATGGATCCCAGATTGGGGAAGTAACAGGGATTAAACTGATGAGAAGAGAACTACAGAAAATACCATTCATATCGGGTGTAACAGTAAATTGCACGGCGCAGACGCAGTGACCGTGGATTCAAACAAAGGGGAGGGAGCCAGCGTTTTTTTAACCATCTCCCCGTTCGAAAAATCAATTCAATAAATGGACCCTAGATTAGGGACGTAACAGGGATTAAACTGATGAGAAGAGAACTACAGAAAATACCACTCATATCGGGTGTGATAGTAAATTGCATGGCGCAGACGCAGTGACCGTGGATTCAAACAAAGGAGAGGGAGCCAGCGTTTTTTTAACCATCTCCCGGTTCGAAAAATCAATTCAATAAATGGATCCCAGATTGGGGAAGTAACAGGGATTAAACTGATGAGAAGAGAACTACAGAAAATACCATTCATATCGGGTGTGACAGTAAATTGCACGGCGCAGACGCAGTGACCGTGGATTCAAACAAAGGGGAGGGAGCCAGCGTTTTTTTAACCATCTCCCCGTTCGAAAAATCAATTCAATAAATGGACCCTAGATTGGGGACGTAACAGGGATTAAACTGATGAGAAGAGAACTACAGAAAATACCACTCATATCGGGTGTGACAGTAAATTGCAAGGCGCAGACGCAGTGACCGTGGATTCAAACAAAGGGGAGGGAGCCAACGTTTTTTTAACCATCTCCCGGTTTGAAAAATCTATTTAATAAATGGACCCCAGATTGGGGACGTAACAGGGATTAAACTGATGAGAATAGTACTACAGAAAATACCACTCATATCGGGTGTGACAGTAAATTGCACGGCGCAGACGCAGTGACCGTGGATTCAAACAAAGGGGAGGGAGCCAGCGTTTTTTTAGCCATCTCCCCGTTCGAAAAATCAATTCAATAAATGGACCCTAGATTGGGGACGTAACAGGGATTAAACTGATGAGAAGAGAACTACAGAAAATACCACTCATATCGGGTGTGACAGTAAATTGCATGGCGCAGACGCAGTGACCGTGGATTCAAACAAAGGAGAGGGAGCCAGCATTTTTTTTAACCATTTCCCGGTTCGAAAAATCTATTCAATAAATGGATCCCAGATTGGGGAAGTAACAGGGATTAAACTGATGAGAAGAGAACTACAGAAAATACCATTCATATCGGGTGTGACAGTAAATTGCACGGTGCAGACGCAGTGACCGTGGATTCAAACAAAGGGGAGGGAGCCAGCGTTTTTGTTAACCATTTCCCCGTTCGAAAAATCAATTCAATAAATGGACCCTAGATTGGGGACGTAACAGGGATTAAACTGATGAGAAGAGAACTACAGAAAATACCACTCATATCGGGTGTGACAGTAAATTGCACGGCGCAGACGCAGTGACAGTGGATTCAAACAAAGGGGAGGGAGCCAGCGTTTTTTTAACCATCTCCCCGTTCGAAAAATCAATTCAATAAATGGACCCCAGATTAGGGACGTAACAGGGATTAAACTGATGAGAAGAGAACTACAGAAAATACCACTCATATCGGGTGTGACAGTAAATTGCAAGGCGCAGACGCAGTGACCGTAGATTCAAACAAAGGGGAGGGAGCCAACGTTTTTTTTAACCATCTCCCGGTTCGAAAAATCTATTCAATAAATGGACCCCAGATTGGGGACGTAACAGGGATTAAACTGATGAGAAGAGAACTACAGAAAATACCACTCATATCGGGTGTGACAGTAAATAGACGCAGTGACCGTGGATTAAAACAAAGGGGAGGGAGCCAGCGTTTTTTTTAACCATCTCCCCGTTCGAAAAATCTATTCAATAAATGGACCCCAGATTGGGGACGT
Organism: Bufo bufo; assembly: GCF_905171765.1. Lineage (NCBI taxonomy): Eukaryota > Metazoa > Chordata > Amphibia > Anura > Bufonidae > Bufo > Bufo bufo. The sequence goes on along the minus strand of NC_053393.1, from coordinate 278,733,499 downwards.
AACAGGGATTAAACTGATGAGAAGAGAACTATAGAAAATACCACTCATATCGGGTGTGACAGTAAATTGCACGGCGCAGATGCAGTGACCGTGGATTCAAACAAAGGGGAGGGAGCCAGCGTTTTTTTAACCATCTCCCCTTTCAAAAAATCAATTCAATAAATGGACCCCAGATTGGAGACGTAACAGGGATTAAACTGATGAGAAGAGAACTACAGAAAATACCACTCATATCGGGTGTGACAGTAAATTGCACGGTGCAGACGCAGTGACCATGGATTCAAACAAAGGGGAGGGAGCCAGCGTTTTGTTAACCATCTCCCGGTTCAAAAAATCAATTCAATAAATGGATCCCAGATTGGGGATGTAACAGGGATTAAACTGATGAGAAGAGAACTACAGAAAATACCACTCATATCGGGTGTGACAGTAAATTGCACGGCGCAGACGCAGAGACCGTGGATTCAAACAAAGGGGAGGGAGCCAACGTTTTTTTAACCATCTCCCTGTTCGAAAAATCAATTCAATAAATGGACCCCAGATTGGGGACGTAACAGGGATTAAACTGATGAGAATAGTACTACAGAAAATACCACTCATATCGGGTGTGACAGTAAATTGCACGGCGCAGATGCAGTGACCGTGGATTCAAACAAAGGGGAGGGAGCCAGCGTTTTTTTAACCATCTCCCCGTTCGAAAAATCAATTCAATAAATGGACCCCAGATTGGGCACGTAACAGGGATTAAACTGATGAGAAGAGAACTACAGAAAATACCACTCATATCGGGTGTGACAGTAAATTGCAAGGCGCAGACGCAGTGACCGTGGATTCAAACAAAGGAGAGGGAGCCAACGTTTTTTTAACCATCTCCCGGTTCGAAAAATCTATTCAATAAATGGACCCCAGATTAGGGACGTAACAGGGATTAAACTGATGAGAATAGTACTACAGAAAATACCACTCATATCGGGTGTGACAGTAAATTGCACGGCGCAGACGCAGTGACCGTGGATTAAAACAAAGGGGAGGGAGCCAGCGTTTTTTTAGCCATCTCCCCGTTCGAAAAATCAATTCAATAAATGGACCCTAGATTGGGGACGTAACAGGGATTAAACTGATGAGAAGAGAACTACAGAAAATACCACTCATATCGGGTGTGACAGTAAATTGCATGGCGCAGACGCAGTGACCGTGGATTCAAACAAAGGAGAGGGAGCCAGCGTTTTTTTAACCATCTCCCGGTTCGAAAAATCTATTCAATAAATGGATCCCAGATTGGGGAAGTAACAGGGATTAAACTGATGAGAAGAGAACTACAGAAAATACCATTCATATCGGGTGTAACAGTAAATTGCACGGCGCAGACGCAGTGACCGTGGATTCAAACAAAGGGTAGGGAGCCAGCGTTTTTTTAACCATCTCCCTGTTCGAAAAATCAATTCAATAAATGGACCCCAGATTGGGGACGTAACAGGGATTAAACTGATGAGAAGAGAACTACAGAAAATACCACTTATATCGGGTGTGACATAAATTGCACGGTGCAGACGCAGTGACCGTGGATTCAAACAAAGGGGAGAGAGCCAGCGTTTTTTTAACCATCTCCCCGTTCGAAAAATCTATTCAATAAATGGACCCCAGATTAAGGACGTAACAGGGATTAAACTGATGAGAAGAAAACTACAGAAAATAACACTCATATCGGGAGTGATAGTAAATTGCACGGCGCAGACACAGTGACCGTGGATTCAAACAAAGGGGAGGGAGCCAGCGTTTTTTTAACCATCTCGCGGTTCGAAAAATCAATTCAATAAATGGATCCCAGATTGGGGACGTAACAGGGATTAAATTGATGAGAAGAGAACTACAGAAAATACCACTCATATCGGGTGTGACAGTAAATTGCACGGCGCAGACGCAGTGACCGTGGATTAAAACAAAGGGGAGGGAGCCAGCGTTTTTTTAACCATCTCCCCGTTCGAAAAATCAATTCAATAAATGGACCCCAGATTAAGGACGTAACAGGGATTAAACTGATGAGAAGAAAACTACAGAAAATAACACTCATATCGGGAGTGATAGTAAATTGCACGGCGCAGACACAGTGACCGTGGATTCAAACAAAGGGGAGGGAGCCAGCGTTTTTTTAACCATCTCGCGGTTCGAAAAATCAATTCAATAAATGGATCCCAGATTGGGGACGTAACAGGGATTAAATTGATGAGAAGAGATCTACAGAAAATACCACTCATATCGGGTGTGACAGTAAATTGCACGGCGCAGACGCAGTGACCGTGGATTCAAACAAAGGGGAGGGAGCCAGCGTTTTTTTAACCATCTCCCCGTGCGAAAAATCAATTCAATAAATGGACCCCAGATTGGGGACGTAACAGGGATTAAACTGATGAGAAGAGAACTGCAGAAAATACCACTCATATCGGGTGTGACAGTAAATTGCACGGCGCAGACTCAGTGACCGTGGATTCAAACAAAGGGGAGGGAGCCAGCGTTTTTTTAACCATCTCTCCGTTCGAAAAATCTATTCAATAAATGGACCCCAGATTAAGGACGTAACAGGGATTAAACTGATGAGAAGAGAACTACAGAAAATACCACTCATATCGGGTGTGACAGTAAATTGCACGGCGCAGACGCAGTGAGCGTGGATTAAAACAAAGGGGAGGGAGCCAGCGTTTTTTTAACCATCTCCCCGTTCGAAAAATCAATTCAATAAATGGACCCCAGATTGGGGACGTAACAGGGATTAAACTGATGAGAAGAGAACTACAGAAAATACCACTCGTATCGGGTGTGACAGTAAATTGCAGGGTGCAGACGCAGTGACCGTGGATTCAAACAAAGGGGAGGGAGCCAGCGTTTTTTTTTTTTTTTTTCAAATCTTTATTTTCAAATTTTTATCAATACAAAACAGTACAATATAGTAGAACAACATCATAACTGCTCCATATGTAATACATATCATCACTGGCCATTTGAGTCAATAATTGAGTATACATGCAAGGGTACAATACAATTAGGTATAAAAGCAAATGACAACCTAATTCCATCAAATCCTATCCACTCCAGTACATGGTGAAGAAGCTTCATTAATAATAATGTATTCTTAACTCCCATCTCAGATATTTAACTATCTCATAATGAGGATGTGAGTTTGCTAGTCCCTTACTACTCCTATAACTTTCATAAGACGTAAGCTAGGGTTCTACTACTCTAGAGCTCCTTGGGGAGTTCTCCTCTCTATTCTCCGTCCGATGCAGTTTTATACCATTCTTTCCACTTTCCCCAAGTTAAAAGGAATTTGTCATGGGACAACGATTCCCAGCTCGTTAATTCTTCAAGTTGGCACAATTCTTGAACTTTATACTTCCATTCCTGCATATTAGCGGTTTCCTTGGCCAGCCAGTATTTTGGGATCAACAATTTAGCTGCTGAAATCAGGTGTGCTGAAAGAGAATGTGCAGATAACTTGTAATTGCAGTCTGGTACATTAAGAATGGCTACTAGTGAAGTGATAGGAGCCCCTATCTTGCAAATATTTTGCACCCTACTAGACACCTTATCCCAAAAGACCTTTATTAGTGGACAGGACCACCATATGTGAAACATAGTGCCTCTAGCAGCCCCGCATCTCCAGCAGTCTGCGGATACAGAGGGAGAGATTTTATGTAGTTTATCAGGGGTCTTGTACCACCTGGTTACAATCTTAAAGGAGTTCTCTTGTATTTTTATGCACCTTGAAAATCCATGAGTATGGTTGAGTATTTTTTCTGATGTTATATTATCAATAGGAACTCCTATATCCTTGGCCCATTGCTCTACGAACAGCGGTTTGGAGTCAGGATTAAATTCTAGGATTTTGTTGTACAGACGGGAGATTGCACCTTTATTACTTGCTGACTGACTCCAAATTGCATCATACCATGTAGAAACATAGTTTCCCTGAGTGATATCAAGATAATTCTTACAAATCTTGGTGAACTGTGAGATATGTGATAAGGACCAAGGAACCCTATTAAAGGATTCTTTTAAAAATGCTACTTCTGGAATCTGACGATGAGTTAATAGATCACCTATTGCTATATCTCCCAAGGCCTCCCATAATCCCATGTCATCCCTATATCCATCTATAATTAAGTAAGGCAAAAGTCTAATAGGTGTCATGGGAGAAATCATTCTGGAGGGATACAGAAATGGGGATAATTTACTCCAAGAGTCAACGACACCCATTAATGTAGCAGGTATGTTTTCTTTATGTGTCATTTTCCTACCAACTTTCCATAACAGAGCTAGACCCTTGGATCCTAGTTGTTTCCTCGCTACCTGACATCCTAACTTGTTAATTTTAGGGTTTATTAATTCTGAGTGGAGTCTCAATTGTATGGCCCTATAGTATCCACTTACGTCCGGTAAACCAAAACCACCCTTATGTTTTGGTAAAACTAATCTCCGATAAGCAATTCTGGGTTTGGCTTGGTTCCATACAAAACAGGAGAAAGTTCCCCTAATCTGTCCCAAAAATTGACGGGGTAAAGCTACTGGCAAGGCCTGCATTAAATATAATAGTTTGGGTAGAACATACGTTTTAATAACATTCTTTCTCCCCAACCATGTTAAGAAAGGTATCTTAAGGTCTTTTAGTTGTTTTTTGAGGTCATCTAACAATTTGGGGTAATTCTGGGAGAAAAGTTGTTCCGGATTCTTAGTTATTTGGACTCCTAAGTAGGTGATATGGTCTGATTGCCATTGAAACGGGTAATTGGTTTTGAGGTGAGATATGGTCGACTGCGGGGTATTAACTCCTAAGGCTACACACTTGGCTAAATTAATTTTAAAATTGGATAGTGCCCCGAAGTGCTCTAGTTGCTCAAGAAGCGCAGGAAAAGCCACTCTCGGGTTAGAAAGCAAAAGAAGCATGTCATCAGCGAAGGCTGCAACAGTATGCATTTGAGAACCTACTCTAAGTCCCTGAATGTCTTCATCTTGTCTAATAGCTTGTAAGAAAGTTTCTAAACACAATATGAATAGGGTGGGGGATAGTGGACATCCCTGCCTGGTCCCGTTTCTGATAATAAAAGGAGAGGTGAGATTCCCATTAACTTGAATCCTCGCCGTAGGGGAGGAGTATAGGGACAGCACAGCCGCAACAAATTGAGACGGAAAGCCAAACTTGTTAAGGGTGGCTGCCATGAATTGCCAGTCCACCCTATCAAACGCTTTTTCAGCGTCAGTACTTAATAAGGTATTTTTTTTACCATGAGATAAGGCATATTGTTGAGCTAGAATAACTCGGAGTGTGCTATCCCTACACTCCCTGCCCCCCACAAAACCAGATTGCTCCTGCGAGATCAAGTTTACCAGAAAGGATGAAGTTCTGTGAGCCAGAATCTTCGCCCAAAGCTTGATATCAGCATTGAGCAAAGAGATTGGGCGATAACTGGAAGGTAAGTTGGGGTCTTTACCCTGTTTCGGCAGGATCGTTATGTGGGCCTCTAATGACTGCTTGGGAAGGGGGGAACCACTTAACAGAGAATTGAAAAGCGACTCCATCTGTGGTCCTAAAATTGGGAGGAATTTTTTATAATAAGCTATAGTCAATCCGTCGGGACCTGGACTTTTCCCATTTGGAATCGACTTAAGTACCTTGCGAATTTCCCCAAGGGTTATTGGGGCGACTAAGCTCTCTTTCTCTACCTCTGATAGTACCGGTAGATTTAAGTCCTGCAAGTAAGAGGAAATCTTATCTTGTCTAATCCGTAATTCCTCACTATTTTCTTCTTTCCGCAAGTTATACAGTCCTTGGTAATATTCCGTGAAAACCTTAGATATCTCTGAGACATCTGTAGTAGTTTGACCCTCTGGGGTCCTCATTTGTTTAATATATGTTTGTTCGATTTGTTTTTTAATCATAGCAGACATTACTTTGCTACCCCTATTACCATGAATATAGTGTTTATGTTTAGCTCTTAAGAACGCCTTAGCAGCCTTAATGTTAAGTAAGGACTTGAGTTCCTGTCTAAGTTCCACTAACTGCTTATGATCTTTGAGCGCTAGGAATTGTTTGTGTGTTCTATCAAGTAGGGAAATGCGGGTCAATAATTCCTGCATCTGTTTTGTTCTCTCCCTTTTTACATGTGAACCCAGGGCTATGAATTCCCCCCTAATGACCGCTTTGTGTGCCTCCCACGTGATTGCAGGCGTAGTTGCTGTATTCACATTCACATCAAAATACTCCTGCAATTTCTGCGAGATCATATCTACTTTTGACTGGGTATCCAATAGTGTGTGATTCAGCCTCCAAGACCATTCCCTACTGCTCAGACTCGGGAATTGCATGGCGCAATGAACCATCGCGTGATCAGAGACTGTTATACAATCTATCGCAGTCGACCGTATGAAATCTAAATGGTTCTCTTGTATCATAAGGTAGTCTAACCTCTGGTAAGATCTGTGAGGATTTGAATAAAAAGTGAAGTCTTTTCTATCCCCATGTACAGATCGCCAAATATCTACAATATGGATATCCCTCATACGTGTGTGCAGTGCCTTCAGCGCCCTGAACGAGATAGCCGTCTTCCCACTTGAGGAGTCTAGTAAGGGATTGAGGGTTAAGTTAAAATCGCCTCCAATTAGAAGCCAACCAAAGGCAAAAGCAGCTATCTTGTCCAGGGTTTCAAGCAACCAATGAACCGTTTTAATATTTGGTGCGTATAAGTTACATAAGGTAACTTTAGTATGTCCTATCTCACAGTTGACCAATAAATACCTGCCCTCTGGATCCACTAGTTGTGAATGGAAGGTAAATGGGACACTTTTCTTAAGTCCAATGCTAACCCCTCTCGCTGAAGATGTATTTGAACAGGAATGGTACCAATAATGAAAGGATGAGTTACCCAGGTTCGGTATATGGTGAGTAGCGAAATGTGTCTCCTGTAGCATAATGATATCTATGGATTCTTTTTTAATAGACCTAAAAATATGACTTCTCTTAACGGGGCTATTGCAGCCATGTACGTTATAGGTGGCGACATTAAGTATTAACGGTGCCATTTTTGTGTTAGTGATAAATAAAGTAACCTTGCAATTACCAGTAGTACCAGGAGATGGAGCAAAAACAAAAAACTATATAACTCATTGCGAATTATGCATAATAGGGGTAACACTAAAAACCCCCATGCATCTTTCTTTATGGGGGGGGGGGGGAACATTTTCCATAAGTATTTCCTGATCGGCCTAGATTTCGACTACAGCCCAATGAATATGAAGTTAAGCTAATAGACTACCCATAACTACATATTCTCGAGTATTAATCGTCAGGTGTTAGGCGTTAGACCCTTCTAACTGAACATATAAAATGTGCTGAAAAGTATAAAAACATCAGAAACACATGTGAAATAATGATGTGGGTCTCACTGATCGTATGAAAAGTGAACATGCGGGCACCTGAGGAGTTAAAGTAAAGCAAAAGGATACCCTGATAGGTTGACGGATACACCGCCGATAATTAAATGACTGTCAAGTCTCAGGCGTCTGTCCCTCTGTTTGCTCCTCTTCTACCTCGGACGTTTCGCTGTTGTTTCGGCTTCAGCCATGTTGAGGCCTGTGGCAAGGGAGGTAAATCTTCTTCTGGAGGTACTGGTAGCCAGGATGGAACATCTACCGGAGTAAGGTCCAGCATTTCCCAGACTGGTGGTAAATCAGTGGGAGTACGAACAGTGAACCTGCGATTCCCGGCAGTAATCAGGATGCCAAATGGAAATAGCCACCTGTAAGGAATCTTGGAAGAACGGAGGAGATCTGTAAGTGGTTTCAATATTCTTCTCTTCTGAAGTGTAGAGGCCGCAAGATCTTGATATATTTGCACGCTTCTCCCCAGTAAGTGAATCTCTTTCTTTTCTCTCGCTTTTTGTAATACTTCTTCTGTATCTCTAAAGCTCAGGATACCACATATAATGTCCCTCGGATTTTCAGAAGAACTAGGCTTTGGCCGAAGTGCTCTGTGCACTCTCTCTACAGTGACATCTTTAGCCCTCTCTGGACCGAGTAGTGAGGAAAATAGTAGGCCCATTACATTCATCAGATCTTCCTTCTCTTCCGCTTCTGGGAGCCCTCTTATTCGTATGTTTCGCCGACGGTTCCTATTTTCTTGATCCTCCATTTGTGAGAGCAGGCTGTTCATGGCCCTATTATGAGCCCCTAACGATTCTCTAACCGCCGCATTAAAGGTCAACATGGAGTCTTGTACCGTCTCAAGGGATTCGACCCTGTCCCCAATATGGCGGACGTCTGCCTTTATAGTTGCTAAGTCAGCAGCGATCGGGGCCAGCGCTCTGTAAAGTGCCTCTGTAAAGTGCCTTCTCTAAGAAGTCGCGGGTAAGTGCTGTCGCTTCATTTCCGACTTGCGGTTCGCTCACCTCCTACGTGCTGGCGTCTGGGAAGCTTGCTTCTGAAGGTATTTCTCCATGTGTAAATGCTGAGACGAGTCTCTCTTGTGATCTGACAAGACTCTGGGGGGATCTTTAGGGTGAATTTTCCTCGCTGCTCGTGGGTAGTGCTTTAAAACAGGCTGTAGTGAAAACTAGTAGCGGGAGCTCCGCACTCAAGCAGCCGCCATAGAGCTCGGTCAGGCCACGCCCCCCGGGAGCCAGCGTTTTTTTAACCATCTCCCCGTTCGAAAAATCTATTCAATAAATGGACCCCAGATTGGGGACGTAACAGGGATTAAACTGATGAGAATAGTACTACAGAAAATACCACTCATATCGGGTGTGACAGTAAATTGCACGGCGCAGACGCAGTGACCGTGGATTCAAACAAAGGGGAGGGAGCCAGCGTTTTTTTAGCCATCTCCCCGTTCGAAAAATCAATTCAATAAATGGACCCTAGATTGGGGACGTAACAGGGATTAAACTGATGAGAAGAGAACTACAGAAAATACCATTCATATCGGGTGTAACAGTAAATTGCACGGCGCAGACGCAGTGACCGTGGATTCAAACAAAGGAGAGGGAGCCAGCGTTTTTTTAACCATCTCCCGGTTCGAAAAATCTATTCAATAAATGGATCCCAGATTGGGGAAGTAACAGGGATTAAACTGATGAGAAGAGAACTACAGAAAATACCATTCATATCGGGTGTAACAGTAAATTGCACGGCGCAGACGCAGTGACCGTGGATTCAAACAAAGGGGAGGGAGCCAGCGTTTTTTTAACCATCTCCCCGTTCGAAAAATCAATTCTATAAATGGACCCTAGATTGGGGACGTAACAGGGATTAAACTGATGAGAAGAGAACTACAGAAAATACCACTCATATCGGGTGTGACAGTAAATTGCACGGCGCAGACTCAGTGACCGTGGATTCAAACAAAGGGGAGGGAGCCAGCGTTTTTTTAACCATCTCCCCGTTCAAAAAATCAATTCAATAAATGGACCCCAGATTGGGGACGTAACAGGGATTAAACTGATGAGAAGAGAACTACAGAAAATACCACTCATATCGGGTGTGACAGTAAATTGCACGGCGCAGACACAGTGACCGTGGATTCAAACAAAGGGGAGGGAGCCAGCGTTTTTTTAACCATCTCCCGGTTCGAAAAATCAATTCAATAAATGGACCCCAGATTGGGGACGTAACAGGGATTAAACTGATGAGAAGAGAAGTACAGAAAATACTACTCATATCGGGTGTGACCGTAAATTGCACGGTGCAGACGCAGTGACCGTGGATTCAAACAAAGGGGAGGGAGCCAGCGTTTTTTTTAACCATCTCCCCGTTAGAAAAATCTATTCAATAAATGGACCCCAGATTGGGGACGTAACAGGGATTAAACTGATGAGAATAGTACTACAGAAAATACCACTCATATCGGGTGTGACAGTAAATTGCACGGCGCAGACACAGTGACCGTGGATTCAAACAAAGGGGAGGGAGCCAGCGTTTTTTTAACCATCTCCCCGTTCGAAAAATCAATTCAATAAATGGACCCCAGATTGGGGACGCAACAGGGATTAAACTGATGAGAAGAGAACTACAGAAAATACCACTCATATCGGGTGTGACAGTAAATTGCACGGCGCAGACTCAGTGACCGTGGATTCAAACAAAGGGGACGGAGCCAGCGTTTTTTTAACCATCTCCCCGTTCAAAAAATCAATTCAATAAATGGACCCCAGATTGGGGACGTAACAGGGATTAAACTGATGAGAAGAGAACTACAGAAAATAACACTCATATCGGGTGTGACAGTAAATTGCACGGCGCAGACACAGTGACTGTGGATTCAAACAAAGGGGAGGGAGCCAACGTTTTTTTAACCATCGCCCGGTTCGAAAAATCAATTCAATAAATGGACCCCAGATTGGGGACGTAACAGGGATTAAACTGATGAGAAGAGAACTACAGAAAATACCACTCATATCGGGTGTGACAGTAAATTGCACGGTGCAGACGCAGTGACCGTGGATTTAAACAAAGTGGAGGGAGCCAGCGTTTTTTTAACCATCTCGTGGTTCGAAAAATCAATTCAATAAATGGATCCCAGATTGGGGACGTAACAGGGATTAAACTGATGAGAAGAGAACTACAGAAAATACCACTCATATCGGATGTGACAGTAAATTGCACAGCGCAGACGCAGTGACCGTGGATTCAAACAAAGGGGAGGGAGCCAGCGTTTTTTTAACCATCTACCCGTTCAAAAAATCTATTCAATTCACCTTTCGGGGACCCTTGGTGTTGTATGTGGCTGGGTGGAGGAAGAAACCTTCAATGACATCAACGGGACATGGCTAGCTTGGTATCCAACCTTGTGCAAATGGGGAGTTTGCGGTTGGGCAAATGGACTGTTTGCGGTTGTTTGCGGTGCATTAAAAGGGGAGTTTGGTCTGTCAATGTCTGAGAAGCGGGCGTAACCCTTACACTACCTGATCGATACAACATCATACCTGATCGTATACACACACTGGATGTTTTAAACCACGTTGTTCAAAAAAATGTAGGATTGTTAGGTGATTTATGGATTAAAACCCAACTCTGCGTCAACTATGTAATTTTCCATGGGAGTTTTGCCATGGATCCCCCTCCGGCATGCTACAGTCCAGATGTTAGTCCCCTTGAAACAACTTTTCCATCACTACTTTGGCTAGAAAGAGTCCCTGTGGGTTTTAAAATGGCGGTTTACCCGTTCGCGAACATTTGCAAAAAATCGCGTTTTGCCATTCGCAAACGGAAAATTTTATGTTCGCGACATCTGTAGTTCCGATCACCACCCGCCGCGCGGCGGTGATCGAAAATACACAGGGCGTACAGGTACGACCTGTGTTCTTAAGTACCAGGACATAAGGGCGTACCTGTACGCCCTATGTCTGGAAGAGGTTAAGAAAAAACTCCCGATACCAGAGTGCGACAACATCGCCGGCACAACGCAGGGAGTGACAATATCCCAAGGTTCGGTAAAGTCTGATTCGATGGAAGCTGGATTAAAGGTAAACAAATAATCGCTTGCAAGCTGTTAAGTAGCGGGACGCCGCTACCCATCCTGTTTTAGCGGGTTGCACCTCGGATAAATGCGCAGGGGGGTCCCGTGACCACCCCCCCGTGTCGGCGATCGCAGCAAACCGCAGGTCAATTCAGACCTGTGGTTTGCTGCGCTTTCTGCAGTTTCTGATCCCCGTGTCCCTAACCGCGGGGATCAGAGACTTTAATATGCCGAAATTATAGATTATTCACCCCCCCTGCACCCCTGAATGATTTCATGCCGGCGGGTGGTGCAGGGGGGGTGTTGCAGGCGGTGCGGGAGGCGGGATTGTGATCCCGCGCCCGCCTCCTCTTGAATATTCATTGGTGTCCAGTGGTTATACCAGAGTGTCAGCACATTGCTGACACTCTGGTATAAATGGCTGACATCTGTGCTGCGATGTCAGCCGTTTAACCCTTTCCATACCGCGGTCCGTACAGACCGCTGTATGGAAAGGGTTAACAGTCAGGGAGCTCCCTCCCTCTCCCATTGGGGGGCTGCTTTGCCTTTGCAGCCCCCAGACAGGATTGGGTCACAGAGGGAGGGAGCCCCCCTCATTACCCTTCCTTGTCTGCTCAGTTGTGGCAGACGGGGAAAGTTCCCATGGCAACAGGACGCCTGCTGTCCATGGTGCTGAACAGATCTGTGCTAAAGGCATAGATCTGTTCAGACAAAGTGTAAGTAAAATACAGTACAATACACTATATAGTGTACTGTACTGTATTATACAGACATCATAATACAGATCTTCAAGAACCAAGTGGGTTTGGGTCCAATTTTTTTTTAAAAAGTGAAAAAAGTAAAGATAAAAAAAACACATTTATCACTGAATAAAAATTAAAAAAATAAAATACACTACACATATTAGGTATCGCCGTGTCCGTAACGACCTGATCTATAAAACGGTCATGTTACTTTCCCCGCACGGTGAACGCCATAAAAATAAAAAAATAAAAACTATGAGTAAATTGAAATTTTGCCCATCTTACTTCCCAAAAATGGTAATAAAAGTGATCAAAAAAGTCGCATGTACGCCGACATAGTACCAATCAAACTGTCATCTCATCCCGCAATAATCATTTCGCCCAAAAACTGAAAAAACTAAGGCTCTTAGACTATGGAAACACTAAAACATGATTTTTTTTTGTTTCAAAAAGGAAATCATTGTGTAAAACTTACATAAATAAAAAAAAGTATACATATTAGGTATCCCCGCGTCCGTATCGACCGGCTCTATAAAAATATCACATGACCTAACCCCTCAGGTGACCACCGTAAAAAATAAAAATAAAAACGGTGTAAAAAAAGCCATTTTTTGTCATTTTACGTCACAAAAGGTGTAATAGCAAGCGATCAAAAAGTCATATGCACCCCAAAATAGTGCCAATCAAACCGTCATCTCATCCCACATAAAATTAGACTCTACCTAAGATAATCGCCCAAAAACTGAAAAAACTATGGCTCTCAGACTATGGAGACACTAAAACATGATTTTTTTTTGCTTCAAAAATGAAATCATTGTGTAAAACTTACATAAATAAAAAAATTGTATACATATTAGGTATCGCTGCGTCCGTGACAACCTGCTCTATAAAAATACCACATGATCTAACCTGTCAGATGAATGTTGTAAATAACAAAAAAAAAAAACGGTGCCAAAAAAGCTATTTCTTGTTACCTTGCCTCACAAAAAGTGTAATATAGAGCAACCAAAAATCATATGTACCCTAAACTAGTACCAACAAAACTTCCACCCTATCCCGTAGTTTCTAAAATAGGGTAACTTTTTTAGAGTTTCTACTCTAGGGGTGCATCGGGGGGCTTCAAATGGGACATGGTGCCAAAAAAACCAGTCCAGCAAAATCTGCCTTCCAAAAACCGTATGGCATTCCTTTCCTTCTGTGCCCTACCGTGTGCCCATACAGCAGTTTACAACCACATATGGGGTGTTTCTGTAAACTACAGAATCAGGGCCATAAATAATGAGTTTTGTTTGGCTGTTAACCCTTGCTTTGCAACTGGAAAAAAAATATTAAGATGGAAAATCTGCCAAAAAAGTGAAATTTTTAAATTGGATCTCTATTTTCCATTAAATCTTGTGCAACACTTAAAGGGTTAACAAAGTTTGTAAAATCTGTTTTGAATACCTTGAGGGGTGTAGTTTCTTAGATGGGGTCACTTTTATGGAGTTTCTACTCTAGGAGTGCATCAGGGGGGCTTCAAATGGGACATGGTGTAAATAAACCAGTCCAGCAAAATCTGCCTTCCAAAAACCATACGGCGCACCTTTCCCTCTACGCCCTACTGTGTGCCAGTACAGTAGTTTACGGCCACATATGGGGTGTTTCTGCAAACTACAGAATCGAGGCAATAAATATAGCATTTTGTTTGGCTGTTAACCCTTGCTTTGTTACTGGAAAAAATTGATTAAAATGGAAAATTTGCCAAAATATCTAAATTCTGAAATTTTATCACCATTTGCCATTAACTCTTGTGGAACACCTAAAGGGTTAACGATGTTTGTAAAATCAGTTTTGAATACCTTGAGGAAGCATTTTGCGAAACGATCGTCGGGCGGCTGTTTCAGACCAGGGTCAGTAGGTATTCATTGCACTTGCACTTTAAACTGTGTTTTCTCCCCCCCCTCTTCCCTTGCAGTCTCTGCTTGGTGTGGGCGGCACCCAGGCTTACACTCCCTTAAATGTTTGGAGTGTTTGTTTATGTATGCTCTGGATGCTATTATTGCTATATGCGCCCCACCAGGCTGATACTGCTTTATTGTGTATGGGGGGATACTAGTCCCTTATTGGTTTGGAGCTTACTCTGTTTTTATACATTTATTGTAACACCGTTGTGTTCCCAGTATGTGCTGTTTTTGTATATGTTTTAATTGATATACCATATAATGTGTTGGATATCCAATAAAGAATAATTAATGAGAATTGCTCTCTGTGTGGTTGCTCTTTGAGCTGTGTAGGTGATAATACCTTGAGGGGTGTAATTTCTAGAATGGGGTCATTTTTGGGTGGTTTCTATTATGTAAGCCTCACAAAGTGACTTCAGACCTGAACTGGTCCCTAAAAAGTGGGTTTTTGAAAATTTCAGAAGAATTTCAAGATTTGCTTCTAAACTTCTAAGCCTTGTAACATCCCCCAAAAATAAAATATATAACTATTTTTGTAGGTATTACTATGTATTATAGAAGTAGAGAAATTGAAACTTGGAAATTTGCAATTTTTTACAAATTTTTGGTAAATTTGGTATATTTTTATAAATAAAAATTATAATTTTTTTTACTTCATTTTACCAGTGTCTGAAGTACAATATGTGACGAAAAAACTATCTCAGAATGGCCTGGATAAGTCAAAGTGTTTTAAAGTTATCACCACTGACAGGCTGAGGCAGCAGCCGCACAAAACACACACACTGTGATCTACGAGACCCTGGTGTATTTAAATCTCATTTAGCATGTCTTTCAGAAAAGTTTCTCCTGGGATTGGAACTCACGACCTTTCACTGGTCAGATTTGCAAAAAATGGCCTGGTCCTTAAGGTGAAATAAGACTGTGTCCTTAAGGGGTTAATTGCGGCCTAGTCTGGATCTGTACATGTGAGATACACACTTGAGATACTGTGGTTATATTCTTCAATTAATAAAACAACCTTTTTGGGCAATACACAATTTTACAGCCCTTGCTGCATCAGCACGTGTGAAATTCAAACGTTATATACAGCTTTCAAATTCTGTTAGTAAAAAACACACTTTTTTGGCAATATACATTTTGCATGATTAGACAGTGTGCAATTTAAGCTAGAATCACAGCCATAATTTTCTGGGTTTTTAAAAACACCCTTTTTGTGCAAAATACACTATTTTACAGCCCTTGCTGCATCAGAACGTGTGAAATTAAAGGTTTATATACTGCTGTCTTATTCTGTTATTAAACAAACACCCATTTTGGGCCATAAACTTAATTTTGTAGCCTTTGCTGCATATGTCATTGTGAGATACACACTTTAAATACTGTGGTTATATTCTTCTATTAATAAAACACCCTTTTAGGGCAAAATACACAATTTTACAGCCCTTGCTACATCAGCACGTCTGAAATTCAAGGGTTATATACTGCTGTCATATTCAGTTATTAAGCAAACACCCATTTTGGGCCATAAACTTAATTTTGTAGCCTTTGCTACATATGTCATTGTGAGATACACACTTTAGATACTGTGGTTCTATTCAGTTATTTGAAAAACAGCCATTTTGGGCAAAAAACTTTAATTGCGTGCAAGTATCTTTGTCAACACAAGCGAATCTACATTTTGGCGCCCCCCCCCCCCTTTCCCCATCATTTCACATTTCTGCCCCTCATGATTCATATCCATTTCTTGCCCCCCCACCATCATTTCACATTTCTGCCCCTCATGATTCATGTCCATTTCTTAGCCCCCCGCCATCATTTTAGATTTCTGCCTCTCATGATTCCTGTCCATTTCTTTCCCCCCCCATATGCCAATATCATAGTGCCATCCTCTCCCCCTGCCCCCTAATGTGCCAGTATCAAGTGCCTCTCTCCTCCCCCCTCCATGTGCCAGTATCATGGCCCCCCTACCCCGTGGCAGTAAAGTAACAGTCCGGTATTAAAAAAAAAAAAAAAAACACTTTTATACTTACCTCCATGTCAGCGATGCGATGCAGGCCTCTTCCGGCCTGTGTTCCCACCAGCTTCTAGTGTTGAAGATTTGGTGCTTGTGTTCTTATTTAGCCTGTCTTTGTGAAAAGTTTATGCTGGGATTCGAACCCATGACCTTCTGTATCAGAGGCAAGGCACTTACCCACAGAGCTATTAGAGCTATATAGCTAGTTGCTTAAAAAAATATAAATATAAGACTTCTACTGTAGATAACTTTCATACCTAGTGTACATCCATACACATGTCAGCTACCCCAGCACACTGTGTATGGATGTAGCAGAGCTGGGTGTGTTGGGGCAGCTGTCATGTGTATGGATGTACAGTACAGACCAAAAGTTTGGACACACCTTCTCATTCAAAGAGTTTTCTTTACTTTCATGACTATGAAAATTGTAGATTCACACTGAAGGCATTAAAACTATGAATTAACACATGTGGAATTATATACATAACAAACAAGTGTGAAACAACTGAAAATATGTCATATTCTAGGTTCTTCAAAGTAGCCACCTTTTGCTTTGATTACTGCTTTGCACACTCTTGGCATTCTCTTGATGAGCTTCAAGAGGTAGTCCCCTGAAATGGTTTTCACTTCACAGGTGTGCCCTGACAGGTTTATTAAGTGGGATTTCTTGCCTTATAAATGGGGTTGGGAAAATCAGTTGCGTTGAGGAGAAGTCAGGTGGATACACAGCTGATAGTCCTACTGAATAGACTGTTAGAATTTGTATTATGGCAAGAAAAAAGCAGCTAAGTAAAGAAAAACGAGTGGCCATCTGTCACGAGGGTATCAAGAGCCACGTCTGACTCCGTTATACCCGGGGTCAGGAGGTCGCAGCGGGTGGCTGCGCGCTCTATATCTAAAGATCACGTTGTTTCTTAGTGATTGTTTTCTGTGTTTGCCTTGCTATCCTTTTTGTCTCAATCAGGGATCCGTAGCTTCTCCTCCTCAGCTGTTTCTTGTCTGCCACTCCCAACCTCCTTATATTCTCCCCTCACACTTCTCTAGTTGCCAGTTATAGAGCTTCCAGCCTGGACATCTATACTGACCCACTGGAGTTGTGAATCCTGGTTGTCGTTCCAGATTGCTACCCTCCGGATCCCTGTTGGGCTTCTTGTTGTCTCCTGTTGTCGCCCACCTGGGATTATATGTTGAGTTTGTATTGTCTGTCCTTCCCTTGGTGTTTTCCTTTAGAGCTAGTGGTGCGGACTAGTGTTCCCACCGCCCTGTTCACTATCTAGGGCTCAGCTTAGGGAAAGCCAGGGCTTTAGGCACGTGATCGGCGTACGGGTGAGGAACCCGTCTAGGGACGTCAGGGCAGCCAGGTGCCAGCCTCTAGGTGAGTCAGGGGTCACCACCTTCCCTCTCACTTGGGCAGGGCCTTCCTTGTTCCCTCCCTCTGCGTCACGTATGTGATAGTCACGCCGACCGTGATACCATCATTACTTTAAGAAATGAAGGTCAGTCAGTCAGCCGAAAAATTGGGAAAACTTTGAAAGTAAGGGCTATTTGACCATGAACGAGAGTGATGGGGTGCTGCGCCAGATGACCTGGCCTCCACAGTCACCGGACCTGAACCCAATCGAGATGGTTTGGGGTGAGCTGGACCGCAGAGTGAAGGCAAAAGGGCCAACAAGTGCTAAGCATCTCTGGGAACTCCTTCAAGACTGTTGGAAGACCATTTCAGGGGACTACCTCTTGAAGCTCATCAAGAGAATGCCAAGAGTGTGCAAAGCAATAATCAAAGCAAAAGGTGGCTACTTTGAAGAACCTAGAATATGACATATTTTCAGTTGTTTCACTCTTGTTTGTTATGTATATAATTCCACATGTGTTAATTCATAGTTTTGATGCCTTCATAGTCATGAAAATAAAGAAAACTCTTTGAATGAAAAGGTGTGTCCAAACTTTTGGTCTGTACTGTACACTAGGTATCAAAGTTACCTACAGTAGAAGTTATATATATATATATATATATATATTTTTAAGTATTTGGCTATACAGCTCTCATATCTGTGTGGGTAAGTGCTTTGCCTCTGATATGAAAGGTCGTTAGTTCCAATCCCAGGAGAAACTTTTCTGAAAGACATGCTAAATGAGATTTAAATACACCAGGGTCTCGTAGATCACAGTGTGTGTGTTTTGTGCAGCTGCTGCCTCAGCCTGTCAGCTGCGCGCCGCTCGCTCTGTGACTGAGACAGCGAGGGGCGGCCGGTCTGCGTCGTGGCACACAGGCTCAGCGGAGCAAGTGTAAGTTACTTGTTTTCCGCCCAGGCGCCCCCTTCTCTGCGCCCTCAAGCAGCAGCTTGGGCTGCCTTATGATAGAGCCGACCCTGGACATAAATCATGAGGGGCAGAAATGTGCAATGATGGGGAAAGTGGGGGGGGGGGGGCAAAATGTAGATTCGCTTGTGTTGACAAAAATCCTTGCACCGACCCTGCTCCCAGCTTTCTGCTATCACAGTTCAATAACCAGACCAGGTACAGAAAAGGTGCCTACAAATAATGGGAAACAGCCAGCTCCTGTACAGTCCACTATTTCCATACTCCATGTAGAAGGGCTATATACTATTTCAGTTCAGGACCTGACCACTAGGGGGCAAAAAGGTCTTTCCCAGTGATGGGAAATAGCTCACACTGAATTGGCTATTTCCCGTCAGTGGTAAGGACCAGGTCCTTACCGAGTATAGCATTTAGTCAATAAACATGCTTTCTCTGGGCCTGATACCGCCAGTTATAAGCGCCTCAGAACTATGAAGTTTCCGCCTCTGACTCTATAGACACCACGCCGCAGCATGATCTCACGCCAGTGCTCGACACAAGTGACGTCACCGCGCCCATCCCTCGTAGCTGGTGGTCAGTAACGTGCCATTCACGCCCCTTGTAGGAGGGCTTGAGAGCGTGTTCTCTTGTGATGCGTTGCTAGGACAGGCGGAGGTAGTGTGTCCTGTGGGGCGCACCGTATGGGGGGTGGGGACAGGAAGTAGTCGGGATTTCTGTACGGCTTGCTTGGCTTTTCAAGGGAAAGTAATTGTGTGTGTTCCTCGGCGAACTGCATATGGACTACGGGAAACCACGGAAAGTGTGTCCGGAGTGAGAAGAGAGGGCGCGGATTATGGCAGTGCTGCGGGAACAGTTACAGGTGAGCGGAGTTCTATTCTGTCACTTGCTGGGTCTACCGTCTAGAGCCCTAGTCACCATCACTTTTGTGTGTAACACAAGGGGCGTCCTGCGGCTGCTTCACTCAGTCTTCACCCAGGCTGTGTGTCTAATAAAGCTGTGTGCCCGGGAACCTGGATGTAAATGGCTTGTTGTAGGCAGCCGGCCGTCGAATGTTGCGGGGTTTGTCCACACACAAGCTGAGGTTTGTGTCCACCACGGTTCTGTGTGACCTGCTGTGCATTGCCTCTGCCCTGGGGTGGCCTTCTCGTCTTTATTTTCAGGATGTTTTGCATATTTGATACAGTTTAGTGCGAGTTCCATTAGCTCCATTGGGTTGTGTCCTATAGCTGCGGTATGTTGCTTCCTCTTCTCTCTTGTCCTAGGAGACGTCATAGACTGGGCTTTAAATGACTCCTGATTGTATCTTGGGCGTGATCGGCCTGCATCAAAATGCTGTTTGTGGTGATCACTGCATAAGAGAAGAAATACGTTTGTCTGGTAACACCCCATTAATAAAGTGCTTAAGGGCTCTTTCACACTTGCGTTGTTCTGTTCCGGCATAGAGTTCCGTCGTCGGGGCTCTATGCCGGAAGAATCCTGATCAGGATTATCCCCATGCATTCTGAATGGAGAGAAATCCGTTCAGGATGCATCAGGATGTCTTCAGTTCCGGAACGTAACGTTTTTTGTCCGGAGAAATTACCGCAGCATGCTGCGCTTTTTGCTCCGGTCAAAAATCCTGAACACTTGCCTCAAGGCCGGATCCAGAATTAATGCCCATTGAAAGGCATTAATCCGGATCCGGCCTTAAGCTAAATGTCGATTCGGCGCATTACCGGATCCGACGTTTAGCTTTTTCTGAATGGTTACCATGGCTGCCAGGACGCTAAAGTCCTGTTTGCCATGGTAAAGTGTAGTGGGGAGCAGTATACTTACCGTCCGTGCGGCTCCCGGGGCACTTCAGAGTGACGTCAGGGCGCCCCACGCGCATGGATGACGTGATCGCATGGATCACGTCATCCATGGGCATGGGGCGCCCTGACGTCATTCTGGAGCGCCCCGGGAGCCGCACGGACGGTAAGTATACTGCTCCCCCGATCCCCACTACTACTATGGCAACCAGGACTTTAATAGCGTCCTGGGTGCCATAGTAACACTGAACGCATTTTGAAGACGGATCTGTCTTCAAATGCTTTCAGTTCACTTGCGGTGTTACGGATCCGGCGGGCACCTCCGGCAAATGGAGTACACGACGGATCCAGACAACGCAAGTGTGAAATAGGCTTAATAGAGACATTATCCATAGGGATCCTATATAGACGCTAGTTTTCAGTTATTCCCCATAAGCATACGCCTTTGGCTTGTTTAACAGGTTTATGAAACTTCCTTCTTAGAAATCATAGTATACCAGAACTAGATGTTATTACTGAAGGCAGAATTCTGCACCTTAACGTTCTAACATTACAGTAGTGAAAATACACTGGTAAAATAGTTTTCTGCTTGACATATCTCCTCCGAAGCAGATGTAGTGTGTGTATATATTAGCCATCAAAGAGGGATTCCAGGACCCCAACCACCACAGACTAAAACAGTAGGTCATTTTCTGTTGACACGTTCCTTTTATACAGAAGTACAGAAGAAGGCCCCATGTGCGTACCCATTACAGCCCTGTAAAGAACAAGGTCACATTATGTTTTCACGTTGTAGGGTACATTTACATGCATCTTTCCATTATCTTCCACTTTGTTTTGCATTACAAAATACTGACTAAAATACTCAAATATAAAAGGCAGGAAGCAAGTGGAGGATGGTAATGCTACATAACTACACAGATGTAGAGAACTGCGTATCAACTTTTATTGGCCAAAAAAACAAACTCCCAAATTAAATATTTCAAGACGTGTTATATATGTGCAGTTTCTTTGTACTTATGGTGTGACACATTTTCTGTTGCCTGTTACCATTTTTTTTTTTTTTCCTTTTCCATATTGCATTACTACACTGAACAAAAATATAAACGCAACACTTTTTCGGTTTTGCTCCTATTTTGCATTAGCTTAACTCAAAGATCTGAAACCTTTTCTACATACACAAAAGACCCATTACTCTCAAATATTGTTCGCAAATCTGTCTAAATCTGTTTTAGTGAGCACTTCTCCTTTGCCGAGATAATCCATCCAACCTCACAGATGTGGCATATCAAGGTGCTGATTAGACAGCATGAATATTGCACTGGTATGCCTTAGACTGCCCACAATAAAAAGCCACTCTGAATTGTGCACAATTGCCTTACTGGTGGCGGGGTCACTATCTGGTGTGGCCACCATTTGCCTCACGCAGTGCAACACATCTCCGTCGCATAGAGTTGATCAGGGTGTTGATAGTGGCCTGTGGAATGTCGGTCCACTTCTCTTCAATAGCTGTGCGCAGTTGCAGAATATTGACAGGAACTGGAACACGCTGACATATACGCTGATCCCCCAACACGCTCAATGGGTGACCTGTCCGGTGAGTATGCTGGCCATACAAGAACTGGAATGTTTTCAGCTTCCAGGAATTGTGTACAGATCCTTGCAATATGGGGCCTTGCATTATCATTCTGCAACATGAAGTGATGGTCGTGGATGAATGGCACAACAATGGGCCTCAGGATCTCGTCACGGTAACTCTGTGCATTCAAAACGTCGTCAATAAAATGCACCTCTGTTCTTTGTCCATAACATACGCCTGCCCATGCTATAACCCCACCGCCACCATGGGCCACTCGATACACAACGCTTACATCGGCAAACCGCTCACCCACACATGCTGTCTGCCATCTGCCCTGGACAGTGAAAGTCAGAGGGCGAGAAGAAAAGGAGAGGGTTAATCACCAGATCTTCGGATCGAGGGTCCGAGAAAAACTTTGCAGGGCGCCAAAGGAGGGCAAAAAGGGGGGTTGCTAATAATAGATAATGAAAAGCAAAGATCAAGTGGATGGGCAGGCTGCCACTGGTCACAACCTAACCCTGATGACCACAGGGTAGGTGATTGGGAAGGAAAATGGTAGTGCGTCAGAACGCTTAAAGACCAGGCAGAGGGCGCCAAAACCCTTGAATACGAATACAGGATAAAAGTGGGTCCCTTTTTAAGGCTAAACCCGCCAAGTATGTAAACTTGCCCAACAAGTATGTAAAATCAGATGTTAAAAGTAAATAGTTTCATATAAAATCACCTATAATCACATATAAAGTCGAAAAAACATAATATAAATCAAAAAATATATATAAAAAGATATATTATTGATGACACACTTCACCCAGGAGGGTAATGTGGGATAAAGCTCAAGACACCCACACCACACCTCGTGCGCCTGGGTCGCACGTAGAGATGTCAGAATCGGACAGAGACACACTCAGGAGTCTTTTTTTCCTTTTTTTTTCTTTTATTCCAAAGCCAGGGTGGGGGGAGTGGACAGCTCAACGCGTTTCGGGGCCTCTAAAAGGGTCCCCTTCATCAGGAGAAGATACAATCAGAGTGGCAGGCACTCATGTTTAAATAACAAACAAGAACCGCCAAAAAACACTTACAATTATGTCACTTCCGGTGTCCATGTGCGTTCCACGGTGGAATGCACCAGAAGTGACACTCACAGATGATTCAGTCAAAACATACCAAGTTGGGGTTAATAAATTCTAGCAAATCAGAACAACACAAACATGTAAAAAAGAAAAACATATAGGGATGTAGCATGACCCTTAATGTCTAGGGTACCGTCTGCTGGAGCCTTCTGTTATCTCCAAAGCTCATATTCGTTTGCGCTCCCTGTGGAACGCACCCGGACTTCCGATGCATTCCAGTGTGGAACGCGACCGGAAGTAAACTCAGAGCGATCGCAAAACTTAGAGGGATAGTAGTTCCTTCTTTCTATATAAATGACTGATGACGGTCACCAAGGTTGAATGGTCTAATATCTCCAAAAGAAGAACAGTCACACTGGTATCTCCAGTGCTCATATTCATTTGTGTACCCTATACTTCCGGTGGGTTCCACAGTGGAACGCACCCAGACCGGAAGTGCACTCCAAGAGATAATAAAACCTTCTTATTACCTAATTGACCAATAGCGGTCAGCAAGAGTGGATAGTCAAGTGTATTAGAGAGAGGGTTCTAGTTAGAAAAGCTCGTCAGTGGAAAATACTGGGCATAAAGTCACGTGATCGGGAGCCAGCATCCCCACTCACGGCCTTGTTAGTAATGGACTATGATGTTATAGGTTTCATTAATAAAAATTAAAAATTAATGTTCAACTGATAATCATTGGGACTCTAGGGGGCTGGCCTTAGGTAGACAAATATTAAATAATATACACAATACATATACAGTACAGACCTAAAGTTTGGACACACCTTCTCATTCATAGAGTTTTCTTTATTTTCATGACTATGAAGGCATCAAAACTATGAATTAACACATGTGGAATTATATACATAACAAACAAGTGTGAAACCACTGAAAATATGTCATATTCTAGGTTCTTCAAAGTAGCCACCTTTTTGCTTTGATTATTTCTTGGCATTCTCTTGATGAGCTTCAAGAGGTAGTCCCCTGAAATGGTCTTCCAACAGTCTTGAAGGAGTTCCCAGAGATGCTTAGCACTTGTTGGCCCTTTTGCCTTCACTCTGCGGTCCAGCTCACCCCAAACCATCTCGATTGGGTTCAGGTCCGGTGACTGTGGAGGCCAGGTCATCTGGCGCAGCACCCCATCACTCTCGTTCATGGTCAAATAGCCCTTACTTTCAAAGTTTTCCCAATTTTTCGGCTGACTGACTGACCTTCATTTCTTAAAGTAATGATGGCCACTCGTTTTTCTTTACTTAGCTGCTTTTTTCTTGCCATAATACAAATTCTAACAGTCTATTCAGTAGGACTATCAGCTGTGTATCCACCTGACTTCTCCTCAACGCAACTGATTTTCCCAACCCCATTTATAAGGCAAGAAATCCCACTTATTAAACCTGTCAGGGCACACCTGTGAAGTGAAAACCATTTCAGGGGACTACCTCTTGAAGCTCATCAAGAGTGTGCAAAGCAGTAATCAAAGCAAAAGGTGGCTACTTTGAAGAACCTAGAATATGACATATTTTCAGTTGTTTCACACTTGTTTGTTATGTATATAATTCCACATGTTCATAGTTCATAGTTTTGATGCCTTCAGTGTGAATCTACAATTGTCATAGTCATGAAAATAAAGAAAACTCTTTGAATGAGAAGGTGTGGCCAAACTTTTGGTCTGTACTGTATATGTATTATGTATATTATTTAATGTTTGTATACTTAAAGCCAGCCCCCTAGAGTCCCAATGATTATCAGTTGAACATTAATAAATTTTTATTAATGAAACCTATAACCTCATAGTCCATTACTAACAAGGCCGTGAGTGGGGATGCTGGCTCCCGATCACGTGACTTTATGCCCAGTATTTTCCACTGACGAGCTTTTCTAACTAGAACCCTCTCTGTAATACACTTGACTATCCACTCTTGCTGACCGCTATTGGTTAATTAGGTAATAAGAAGGTTTTATTATCTCTTGGAGTGCACCTCCGGTCCGGATGCGTTCCACAGGAGCGCAAACTAATATGAGCTTTGGAGATAACAGAAGGCTCCAGCAGACGGTACCCTAGACATTAAGGGTCATGCTACATCCCTATATGTTTTTCTTTTTTACATGTTTGTGTTGTTCTTATTTGCTAGAATTTATTAACCCCAACTTGGTATGTTTTGACTGAATCATCTGTGAGTGTCACTTCCGGTGCGTTCCACCGTGGAACGCACATGGACACCGGAAGTGACATAATTGTAAGTGTTTTTTGGCGGTTCTTGTTTGTTATTTAAACATGATTGCTTGCCACTCTGATTGTATCTGCTCCTGATGAAGGGGACCCTTTTAGAGGCCCCGAAACTCATTGAGCTGTCCACTCCCCCTACCATGGCTTTGGAATAAAAGGAAAGAAAAAGGAAAAAGACTCCTGAGTGTGTCTCTGTCCCGATTCTGACATCTCTACGGGCGACCCAGGCGCAGGAGGTGTGGTGTGGGTGTCATGAGCTTTATCCCACATTACCCTCCTGGGTGAAGTGAGTTATCAATAATATATCTTTTTATATTATGTTTTCCCCCCTCGCCTATGACAGCACCCATGGATAGCATCCGCCCCCTTCCTCAGGACAGGAAACAGGAAGCACAGCTTCTTCAAAAGGGAGGTACAACCCCCAACATGCCAGTTCTGTTTCCTGTCCTAAGGGACAGGGTGGATGCACAGCATTAAGAGACGGAGCTGCGGGAGCCCCTTGGTTTTGTTACCCGTGGGAGGAGGGCCTACCCGAGCGGCGTAAGCCTTCCTTGGAAGCCGCTGCTGAAGCCTGGACCTCTGGACTCCCCCTCGTTCCGGTCACTCCCCCGTCGGGGCCGCCCTGTGTGTCCCCAGCGCGGCGAACCGCTGCGGCCGTGCTGTATGTTCGGCTGCGGTTGGCGTTCGCGTGGAGCGCGACGCCATCACTTCCGGGTAGGTCAGGCCGGCGCTGACGTCATTAGTTGGCGCCGGATCCTGGCCTCCGGATTCTGCAGTGGGAGGAGGCGTGGCCTTGGGCCGGAAGAGGAGGGTGCCGGTTCGCGCCCGGCAAGTTCAAATCCAGCCAGCTCTCACTACAGGCTGGTGTTTTGGCCTGCAGTGACCTCCATAGATGAAAGCCAGTGGCAGAAAATGGAGCCCACACAGCGCGCAGAACCCACTGAAACCACCAACGATTCCTTGGTACCGGTGGGGGTAAGAGGGGTGAATGCCCTGTTTTCTTTCATTCATTTCAGATCTTGATGGGAGTCTTTTGTTTATTTTATATGTTTTAGACTTCCAAAGAGAAAAGGGGGTCAAGGTCCAAGGAACGGGGCTGTGCTATTTGCAAAGGAAAGCTACCGTCCGGTTGGGGTAAACCTGCCTGCCAGGCCTGCGTAAGCAAATTGCTGGAGGATGAGGCCCCTTCTCTCTTGTCAAGCCTAAAAAAGATTATCAAGGATGAGGTTAAAGAATCAGTGAAGAAGTCCTTGAGTAATCTACTTGAAGATCGCCCTTGCACTTCCACTGCTGTCTCTAATCCCGCTTCAAGTGATCAGGAGTTGTTATCGGGATTAGAGGAGGAAGGAGAACTTCCGTCCTCGGATCACTCCCAGGATGAGCAACTGGCAGGGAGACCTCTGTTCCTTCCAGAGAACATTAATTCCCTAGTTGGGATTGTCAGGGCAACTATGGGGCTTGACGATCAGGCAGAACCCCAGTCCATGAGAGATTCCATGTTTGAGGGCTTAGGGCCTAGGAGGCTGAAGTGTTTTGATCTACATGAAAACATAACTTCAGTAATTAAGAGTGAATGGAGTAGGCCAGATAGAAAATTTTTTGTGCCGTCTGCCTTAAAAAGGAAGTATCCCTTCGAAGACAAAGCCTCAGCTGACTGGGATAGAGCCCCGAAGCTAGATGCTCCGGTAGCAAAAATCTCTAAGAAAGCAGCACTCCCGTTTGAAGACTCGGGTACTCTGAAGGATCCAATGGACAGAAGAGCCGAGGTTTATTTAAAAAAGAACTGGGAGGCTACAGCTGGCTCATTCAGGCCCGCTATAGCCGCCACTTCTGTTGCTAGGTCTTTGAAGGTGTGGATGAAAGAGATGGAAGAGCAAATAAGGATGGGAGCGCCCGTGGAACAATTGCTCTCGTCATTTCCAACTCTGTATAGCGCCATGGACTTTTTAGCAGATGCCTCAGTGGACTCCCTGAAGCTGTCAGCGAGAGCCGCAGCTCTTTCAAATTCCGCCCGCAGGGCGATTTGGTTAAAGGATTGGAAGGGAGATGCAGGTTCAAAGGCGAAATTGTGTGCTATTCCCTGTCAGGGAGAATTCCTCTTCGGGCCCACGTTGGACGATCTGCTGGAAAAGGCTTCTGACAGAAAGAAGGGTTTCCCTTCTATGTATCAGCAGCCTCCTAAGAAGCCCTTTCGTTCTCAGGCATCCAGATTTAACTTCAAGAGAAGAGAAGCCCCTAGACAATCTGGTAACGCGGCTAGAAGAAACAAGGGGTTTCTTTTTTCAGGAGGAGAGGCCTCTAAAAAACCTCCACAATGACGCCAGACCCCCGGTTGGAGGTCGCCTCTCCCTCTTCACAGAGCAGTGGCGGAAGATCTCGAACAGCCCTTGGATTCTTTCAATCATTTCAGAGGGCTATTGCCTGAACTTCCTAAGAACTCCTCCAGAGAGATTCGTTTTGACGGACTATCGCTCCAGCCCAGAGAAGCTAGAAGCATTAAGTCTGGAGATTTCGGATTTACTGAAGAAAAGGGTCCTGCAGGAGGTCCCAGCTCAAGAGAGGGAGACGGGATACTATTCAACGCTTTTCCTTGTAAAAAAGCCAAATGGCACCTTCCGTGCTATAATAAATCTGAGGTTGCTCAACAAATACCTGGTGTACGAGAGGTTTCGTATGGAGACTATCAGTTCCATAATCCCAAATTTATTTCCAGGCTGCTACATGGCGACCCTGGATCTCAGGGACGCTTATTACCACGTTCCAATCCATCCCAGTCACCAGAGGTATCTAAGAGTAGCAGTTCAGTTCCCGGACAGACTCCTTCATGTACAGTTTCGGGCCCTGCCGTTTGGGTTGTCTCAGGCACCCAGGCTTTTCACAAAGATCGTAGCAGAGATGATGGCTCATCTGAGGGAGAAGGACCTGATTGTCATTCCCTATCTAGACGATTTCCTCCTTCTCTCTCGAGAACCAGATCAATTAATCAATCAGATTTCCTGGTTCAGGGAGGTGCTGGGGAAGTTGGGTTGGGAGTTAAATCTCCAGAAATCCAATCTTGTGCCAAGCCAGATATGCACCTTTCTGGGGCTACTCCTCGACTCCCAGAAGCAAACATGTTTTCTTCCAGCGCGGAAGATTTCTCTGCTAGTCTCCAGGGTTCAGGACATGGTAGCCCGCCACTCCATCTCTTTAAGAGAGGCTATGTCAGTTCTAGGCCTAATGACGGCCGCAATCCCGGGGGTGGAATGGGCCCACTTCCATTCGAGGTCACTTCAATTGCAGATCCTGGGGGTTTGGGACAAAGATCCCCAATCCTTGGATTCTCTCTTTTTCCTTTCAACCCAAACGTTAAACGATCTAGAATGGTGGACGGTACCTTCCAACCTTCAAAAAGGAGTCCCTTGGTCAAGGAAGGATTCCCTTACTCTGACTACAGATGCAAGCCCTTGGGGTTGGGGAGCTCACACAGATTCTCTACTTCTGCAGGGGCAGTGGAATCAGGAGATAGTTCCCAAATCTCACAATTTCAAGGAGCTTCTAGCGATCCTCATGGCCTTGAAGAGGAGCCTCCACCTCTTAAAAGGCAGAAATATTTTGGTCTACTCAGACAACATGACGGCAGTAGCTCATATCAATCGTCAGGGGGGGACCAGATCTCCAGACCTAATGTCCCTCTCCAAAGAGATTTTCGGGTTAGCAGAGATTTTCCTTCCATCAATCAGAGCAGTACACTTAAAGGGAAAGGAGAATGTGACGGCGGATTTTTTGAGCAGGCATTGTGTTCGACAGGGGGAATGGTCCCTGAATCAACAGGTCTTCAGCGACATTGTGGCTCTTTGGGGTCTCCCGGTGGTAGATCTCTTTGCCACAAGGGGAAACAGAAAAGTGAAAAGTTTCTTCTCTCTGTCCCCATCAGAGCGGCCCGCGGCAGTGGACGCATTGGCCCAATCATGGAGAGTAGGCCTCCTGTACGCCTTCCCTCCTATAAAACTACTCCCAAGGGTCCTGAGGAAGATTCGGGAGGAGAAGGCCCTAGTAATTACTATAGCCCCCTTTTGGCCCAGGAGGGTCTGGTTTTCCTGGCTAAGGAGGATGTCAGTAGCGGATCCCTGGGTACTTCCTGTCTTCCCGGGGCTACTAGTGCAGGGGCCGATACTTCATCCAGAATTAGAGAGCCTGCACTTGACAGCCTGGCTGTTGAGAGGCGGATCCTAGAGATGAAGGGTCTCTCTGGGGAAGTGATAAACACCCTCTTGTCCAGTAGGAAAGCTGTCACTTCTAAAATCTATTTGAGGGTTTGGAGGGCCTTCCTTAGATTTGCAGATAAGCCAGTTAATGTCTTGGAGCCCCCTGAATTACCTCTAGTCCTTAACTTCCTCCAGGAGGGCTGGAATAAAAAACTAAGGCCTAGTACTTTGAAGGTTCATATCTCTGCCTTAAGTGCTCTCTTTGAGTATAAGTTAGCAGACCACCCCTGGATTAAAAGATTTGTAATTGCCATTTCTAAACTTGCTCCCGTCCAGAAGTCTAGAGTTCCCCCCTGGGATCTAAATTTAGTCTTGTCTGCCTTAACCAGGGATCCCTTTGAGCCTATTGAGGATATCTCATTGAAGATCCTAACCTATAAATTAGTTTTTTTGCTAGCCATTACTTCAGCTAGAAGAGTGAGTGAGATATCGGCCTTCTCAATCGAGAGACCATATCTTAATATTTTAGATGATAGGGTTATTTTATCTCCTGACCCTGCCTTCCTTCCAAAGGTTTCATCATCCTTTCACCGGTCTCAAGATATAGTTTTGCCTTCCTTCTGTTCCTCACCCAGGAATCAGAAGGAAAGGGAATTCCACTGCCTTGATGTTAGAAGGTGTCTAATTCAATACCTTTCTGCCACTCAGGACTGGAGGTCGTCCTCTAAACTGGTGGTTTCCTTTCAGGGACAGAAGAAGGGCTCCCCTGCTTCCTCTCAGTCCATTGCCAGATATATAAAGCAAGCCATTTATCTTGCATATTCCTCTAAAGGGGTTCCTCCTCCTGCCGGGTTTGGAGCACACTCAACAAGAGCGGTGTCTACAACCTGGGCAGAAAGAGCTTCCGCTTCTATTGACCAGATTTGTAGAGCTGCTACGTGGAGCTCTTCTCATACCTTCTTTAAGCACTATAGACTGCAGCTTCCTTCACAGGAAGGTTTAGGGTTTGGGCGTAAAGTCCTCCAAGCAGTTGTCCCACCCTAGATAATCTCGCCTAGATATCCATGGGTGCTGTCATAGGCGAGGGGGGAAATATAGGATTACACTTACCGGTAACCATTTTTCCTTGAGCCTATGACAGCACCCGCCTAATTCCCTCCCAAATAAGGAAATAAATAAATAAATAAATAAATAAATAAAAAAAAAAAAAAAGAAATTAAAAAAAAAAAAAAAAATATATATATATTTATATATATATAGAGATGTACGTGTGTGTTTACATATACTTCTATATACACACGGATATAAGCATTTGTTCTGTTGTAGATTTGTTGCGGTGTAGTCTGGTTTTTTGTCTCCTTAGTTCTTGGAATAGGACTGGCATGTTGGGGGTTGTACCTCCCTTTTGAAGAAGCTGTGCTTCCTGTTTCCTGTCCTGAGGAAGGGGGCGGATGCTATCCATGGGTGCTGTCATAGGCTCAAGGAAAAATGATTACCGGTAAGTGTAATCCTATATTTTTCGACTTTTTATGTGATTATAGGTGATTTTATATGATACTATTTACTTTTAACATCTGATTTTACATACTTGGTGGGTTCAGTCTTAAAAGGGACCCACTTTTATCCCGTATTCGTATTCAAGGGTTTTGGCGCCCTCCACCTGGTCTTTTAGCGATCTCACGCACTACCATTTTCCTGAACAGTGAAAACCGGGAATCATCCATGAACAGAACGCCTCTCCAACGTGCCAGACGCCAATGAATGTGAGCATTTGCCCACTCAAGACGGTTACGACGAGGAACTGCAGGCAGGTACAGACCCGATGAGGACATCGAGCATGCAGATGAGCTTCCCTGAGACTGTTTCTGACAGTTTGTGCTAGGGTTGTTGTGGGTATCTAAATTTCGATATCCAATCAATACTTTTGTCCCGGTATAGATATGATACCAGGATTTCTTTTTCAATACTGGGCTGCGCAGTCTAGTATCACAGAACATGAGCGCGCTGCTGTCAGCACGCTCATGTTCCCTCAGCAGCACAGGGGAGAAGGAAGCAGTCTCTCCCTCCCCTCTGTGCCGCGCTGCCAATAAAGAGAGAGGGGCGGAGAAGGGGCGGGCGTACTGTGCCACCAATGATAAGAGGACATTTCATAGGTCTGGACTTTAAGTAGCAGGCTACATAGAGCGGCACCCAGGGATCTCCCTGTACTTACTATTATTCCTGGGCGCTGCTCCGTTCGGCCGCTGTGGGCCAGTTACCGTCTCTTGGTCCGTTTGCTAATTACTACTATCGGAGCAATGGGCAGGAGACAGCGCTACAGGCAGGGAGAAGGAATACCCAGGAGAGAAGTTGATGTCTCCTCCCCATTGCTCCTATGGTAGTAATTAGCATACGGAGCAGGAGACGGTAACGGGGACACAGTGGGCGAACGGAGCGGCGCCCAGGAATAATAGTAAGTGCAGGGAGATCCCTGGGTGCCGCTCTATGTAGTCCGAACCCATGAACGGTCCTCTAACTTTTAATACAGGAGGCAGGTGCCGGCAGCAGAATCGCATAGCCGGCACCCTGCCGCTGACAGGAAGCTGCGATCAGCGGCAGTAAAAACCCCTCAGGTGTGGTACCTGAGGTGAACTGCCATTGATCTTCTGCCGGGACCTGCCTCCTGTATTAAAGGTTAATTGGAGACTGCTTATAGTAGAGAAATTAACATTCATTGCACGGGCAACAGCCCTGGTAGACATTGCTGCAGTCAGCATGACTATTGCATGCTCCCTCAAACGTTGCGAAATCTGTGGCATTGTGCTGTGTGATCAAACTGCACATTTCAGAGTGGTCTTTTATTGTGGGCAGTCTAAGGCACACCTGTGCAATATTCATGCTGTCTAATCAGCACCTTGATATGCCACACCTATGAGGTGGGATGGATTATCTCGGCAAAGGAGAAGTGCTCACTAAGGCCTCTTTCACACGACAGTATGGCTTTTTCAGTGTTTTGCGGTCCCTTTTAAACGGATACGTTCCGTTTTTTGTTTCCGTTCTGTTTTTCTGTATGGCATATACAGTAATTTCATAGAAAAAATTGGGCTGGGCATAACATTTTCAATAGATGGCTTTGCAAAAAACGGAATGGATACGGAAGACATACGGATGCATTTCCGTATGTGTTACATTTTTTTGCGGGCCCATTGACTTAAATGGAGCCACGGAACGTGATTTGCGGGCAATAGGAGGACATGTTCTATCTTTTAACGGAACGGAAAAACGGCAGTACGGAAACGGAATGCATACGGAGTACGTTCCGTTTTTTTTGCGGACCATTGAAATAAATGGTTCCGTATACGGAACGCAAAAAACGGCCTGCAAAACGGAAAAAAAAAAACTGTTGTGTGAAAGAGGCTTGACAGATTTAGACAGATTTGTGAAGAATATTTGAGAGTAATGGGTCTTTTGTGTATGTAGAAAATGTTTCAGATCTTTGAGTTAAGCTAATGCAAAATGGGAGCAAAACCGAAAGTGTTGAGTTTTATTTTTTTTGTTCAGTGTAGTTGGAGGATGAGTGGGAGAGCAGGAAAATGTGTTAAGTGTGGTCTGCGTTTAACAAATCTCACCATTCCATGACAACATGCATGTGCTAAGAGAGTTTGTTAAAAGCACCACTTTACAAAGCGTTGGTGCGGCCTCATCTGGAATATGCAGTTCAGTTCTGGGCACTAGTTCATAGAAAGGACGCACTGCAGCTGTAAAAAGTACAGAGGAGAGCGACTATACTGATAAGGGACATGGAGGGTCTTGGTTATAAATTCATTTCTTTTAAGTCTTGAGAAGAGACGTCTAAGGGGGGACATGATTAACCTATACAAATATATAAATGGGCCATACAAAATATACGGTGAAAAACTGTTCTATGTCAAATGCCCTCAAAAGACAAGGGGGCACTGTCTCCGACTGGATAAGATAGTTTAGTCTCCAGAAGCGTCATAGCTTCTTTACTGTAAGAACTGTGAATCTGTGGAATAGACTTCCTCAGGACGTGGTCACAGCAGGAACAGTGGACGGTTTTAAAAAGGGTTTTAGATGAATTCTTAAAAGTAAACAACATTATTGCTAATAAAAATGTGTAGAAATCTGAGTCTCACTTCCTTCTGGGATTCCCGTCCCCACCCATCCCTTGGTTGAACTTGATGGACTAAGGGCTCTTTCACACTTGCGTTGTTCTGTTCCGGCATAGAGTTCCGTCGTCGGGGCTCCTATGCCGGAAGAATCCTGATAAGGATTATCCCCATGCATTCTGAATGGAGATAAATCCGTTCAGGATGCATCAAGATGTCTTCAGTTCCGGAACGGAACGTTTTTTGGCCGGAGAAAATACCGCAGCATGCTGCGCTTTTTGCTAAGGTCAAAAATCCTGAACACTTGCCGCAAGGCCGGATCCGGAATTAATTCCCATTGAAAGGCATTAATCCGGATCCGGCCTTAAGCTAAACGTCGTTTCGGCGCATTACCGGATCCGACGTTTAGCTTTTTCTGAATGGTTACCATGGCTGCCAGGATGCTAAAGTCCTGGTTGCCATGGTAAAGTGTAGTGGGGAGCGGGGGAGCAGTATACTTACCGTCCGTGCGGCTCCCTGGGCGCTTCAGAGTGACGTCAGGGCGCCCCACGCGCATGGATGACGTGTCGCATTGATCACGTCATCCATGCGCATGGGGCGCCCTGACGTCATTCTGGAGCGCCCCGGGAGCCGCGCGGACGGTAAGTATACTGCTCCCCACTACTACTATGGCAACCAGGACTTCAATAGCGTCCTGGGTGCCATAGTAACACTGAACGCATTTTGAAGACGGATCTGTCTTCAAATGCTTTCAGTTCACTTGCGGTGTTACGGATCCGGCGGGCACTTCCGGCAAATGGAGTACACGACGGATCCGGACAACGCAAGTGTGAAAGAGGCCTTATGTTGTTGTGTGTTCTTTATTTATTATTTTATTTTTTATTAACCGTATCAACTATGTAACACACATGACTGTCAGATTTCACCTATATAAATTTGCAGGACTTTGTCTTCCGCATGAGAAGCAGCTGGAAACCTTGCCTTCTGAACGATTAAGTCCTCATTCACACGGCCGTGTGAAAGAGACCTAACATTGATTAAGTGTGTAGCTGAAAGTTTTAAAAAAGCCGGTCCTGTGTACAATGACCTCCTCACTGTGACACTATTTATTGTGTGGCTGGGGATATATATATATATATATACAGGGAGTGCAGAATTATTAGGCAAGTTGTATTTTTGAGGATTAATTTTATTATTGAACAACAACCATGTTCACAATGAACCCAAAAAACTCATTAATATCAAAGCTGAATATTTCTGGAAGTAGTTTTTAGTTTGTTTTTAGTTTTAGCTATTTTAGGGGGATATCTGTGTGTGCAGGTGACTATTACTGTGCATAATTATTAGGCAACTTAACAAAAAACAAATATATACCCATTTCATTTTTCTTTTTACCAGTGAAACCAATATAACATCTCAACATTCACAAATATACATTTCTGACATTCAAAAACAAAACAAAAACAAATCAGTGACCAATATAGCCACCTTTCTTTGCAAGGACACTCAAAAGCCTGCCATCCATGGATTCTGTCAGTGTTTTGATCTGTTCACCATCAACATTGCGTGCAGCAGCAACCACAGCCTCCCAGACACTGTTCAGAGAGGTGTACTGTTTTCCCTCCTTGTAAATCTCACATTTGATGGACCACAGGTTCTCAATGGGGTTCAGATCATGTGAACAAGGAGGCCATGTCATTAGATTTTCTTTTTATACCCTTTCTTGCCAGCCACGCTGTGGAGTACTTGGACGCGTGTGATGGAGCATTGTCCTGCATGAAAATCATGTTTTTCTTGAAGGATGCAGACTTCTTCCTGTACCACTGCTTGAAGAAGGTGTCTTCCAGAAACTGGCAGTAGGACTGGGAGTTGAGCTTGACTCCATCCTCAACCCGAAAAAAGGCCCCACAAGCTCATCTTTGATGATACCAGCCCAAACCAGTACTCCACCTCCACCTTGCTGGTGTCTGAGTCGGACTGGAGCTTTCTGCCCTTTACCAATCCAGCCACGGGCCCATCCATCTGGCCCATCAAGACTCACTCTCATTTCATCAGTCCATAAAACCTTAGAAAAATCAGTCTTGAGATATTTCTTGGCCCAGTCTTGACGTTTCAGCTTGTGTGTCTTGTTCAGTGGTGGTCGTCTTTCAGCCTTTCTTACCTTGGCTATGTCTCTGAGTATTGCACACACCTTGTGCTTTTGGGCACTCCAGTGATGTTGCAGCTCTGAAATATGGCCAAACTGGTGGCATCTTGGCAGCTGCACGCTTGACTTTTCTCAGTTCATGGGCAGTTATTTTGCGCCTTGGTTTTTCCACACGCTTCTTGCGACCCTGTTGACTATTTTGAATGAAACGCTTGATTGTTTGATGATCACGCTTCAGAAGCTTTGCAATTTTAAGAGTGCTGCATCCCTCTGCAAGATATCTCACTATTTTTGACTTTTTTGAGCCTGTCAAGTCCTTCTTTTGACCCATTTTGCCAAAGGAAAGGAAGTTGCCTAATAATTATGCACACCTAATAGAGTGTTGATGTCATTAGACCACACCCCTTCTCATTACAGAGATGCACATCACCTAATATGCTTAATTGGTAGTAGGCTTTCGAGCCTATACAGCTTGGAGTAAGACAACATGCATAAAGAGGATGATGTGGTCAAAATACTCATTTGCCTAATAATTCTGCACGCAGTGTGTATGTGTGTGTGTATGTATGTATATATATATATATATATTTTTTTTTTTTTTGGGCTGCACGATACATCAAAAAAATAATCTCATCGCGATAATCGCCTATGGCGATTTGGCCGACTTGAAAATGCCGCGATTATATATGAAGGGGCCCCTATTGATAAAATGGCCTCTCTCCTATTGATAAAATGGCCAGCCTCTGTACTCGCTTTCACGATGAATGCACTGCAGCGAGCGAGCCGGCCGGCGCGTGACTGACGTCACTTAGTCACGCTACCGTGCATTCATAGTGAAAATGAGTACAGAGGCTGGCCATTTTATCAATAGGAGAGTTATGTGCGCAGTTTAGGACACATAGGGCCATGAGGGGGACCAGCATAAGATGCTATATGTGTGTGTTATGCTGGCCCCCCTCATGGCCCTATGTGTCATAGCACACATCCCCTATAACGGCGCCATCCCCAGATCCCCCACATAACGGCGCCATCCCCAGATCCCCCACATAACGGCGCCATCCCCAGATCCCCCACATAACGGCGCCATCCCCAGATCCCCGACATAACGGCGCCATCCCCAGATCCCCCACATAACGGCGCCATCCCCAGATCCCCCACTTAACGGCGCCATCCCCAGATCCCCCACTTAACGGCGCCATCCCCAGATCCCCCACTTAACGGCGCCATCCCCAGATCCCCCACATAACGGCGCCATCCCCAGCCGCGTCAGCGGCTCATATGGGAAAATCTAAGCTAATAGACCTCTAGCACAATTCCCTTTTAAAATATTGCATCGCATATCGTTATCGCAATTTTTAGGGCCCTAATCGCACAAAATTCCCATATCGTGCAGACCTTATAGAGATCTAGCTATCTCTATCTAGATTTGATTTCCAGCCATTATCCGTGTTACCTTGATATGGAATGCTGAAGGAAATTCTAGCTTTTCTGCAAAATGTAGACAAGAAAAAAGACAAAAAACACAGCGCCTCATGTCACAACAGCTGTATATGCCTTAGCACCAGCATCAGGGAATGCTGCCTGGGCCTCTTCCTTTCTCGGTAGTTCCAGGAAAGTAAGTATGCAGAAAATCATAAAAATATCAGACCACTATCCGGCGCTGCTGGCATATAAATCAGTCCTTGGGATGAATAATATTCTTTTATTTAAAGTCAACGCGTTTCAAGGGCGAAGTGCCCCCTTCGTCAGGACAATTTAAATTTTCTGCAAAATGCAGCTGCCCCATTTTCTGCAAAATGTGTGATTTCACTCGACAGAAAATAAATGTGAAGATCATTTGTTCCCCCAGCCATCATGACTGCTTTCAATCTAGAAACCACAGTTTACACATGTGCTGTGAGTGTGTGTCAGATAGCCTTATTTGCTTTCACTTTATGTTGCCGCTGTGTGTAGTATACTTGAGTTATAGATTTACTGCTGTATGTCACAAGCAGCTGACACATGAATTTGGCTTACCTGCTAGGTTCTTGCCCTCAAAGGTTTGCTTAACCACCTCACATCCGCCCATAGGCTATAAACGTCCTATGGGTGGATGTTTAAGGCTCCATTCACACGTCCGCAAAATGGGTCCGCATCCTTTCCGCAATTTTGCGGAAAGGGTGCGGACCCATTCATTCTCTATGGGGATGGAATGGATGCGGACAGCACACAGTGTGCTTTCTGCAGCCGCAATTGCGGAGCGCGGCCCCGATTTTGGCTCCGCAAAAAGATAGAGCATGTCCTATTCTTGTCCGCAGCTTGCGGACAAGAATAGGCATTTCTATGGGGGTGACGGGCGGGTGTGTTGCGGACCCGCAATTTGCGGGTCCGCAACACACCACGGACGTGTGAATGTAGCCTAACTCTGGACGTTCTGGAACGTCCATTCTGAGATCGCAGCAGCAGGGCAACCCAGAGAGAAGGCAGGGACAGCGCTATGCGCTTCCTGTCCCGCCCGGTGGTCATGTGACTGCCGGGGCCGGGAGAGTGTAGGAGCTGTGTCGGGTCTTTCACAGACCTTGATTAGCCCTGGACTGAGGCTGTACATCCCTGTATTGCGCTGTACAGCCTCTTTGGAGGGGGGGGGGGCTACTATGTCAGCCTCAGTTACAGGAGAAATCAATAGTGGAAAAAAAAAAAATGTTCCCCAGAGGTCTTGTATGACCTTTTTATGGGGGACACAAAGTGTAAAATAAAAAAATAAAGTGTTTTAAAAAAAATAATAATAAAGAAATAAATCCCCAATTAAGTAATTTTTTTAATTAAAAATAGAAAGAAAGAAATAAAATAGACATATTTGGTATTGTAACGGCCGGCTCTATAAATATATCACATGATCCACCCTGTCCAATAAAAATCATAAAAAATAAAAACTGTGTTTAAAAAAAAAAAAGCTATTTTTGTCACCTTACATCACAAAGTGCAACACCAAGTGATCAAAAAGGCGTATGTCCCACAAAATCCAGAGGAAAAAACAGGCTGGTTTTGAGAGCTTCATTTATATAAGCAGGCATATAACGCGAGTTTGCGCGTCGCGTGTTTGATTTGTGTGTGTTGTATAAGTGTGTGACTTTAGATTAAGTGACCTCAGATTCAGGGACTTCAGTGGGGGACTGCAGTAAATCAGTTTCTGATTACTGCATTCTATTGTATTTTTCGCTTTCGTTGTGTAATCCCCATCTAGTATGTCTTCCATTATTGACAGCGCAGTCCAGTGCACATCCTGTCTGATGTATGCAGTCTTGGAACAGCCGTTCGAGGGTGTATATCATTGTTAAAAATGTGAGAAAATTACCTGTTTGGAATGGCACATCAAGTATTTAAACGGGCACGTTTCAACACTGAGAGGCGTTAACAATTTGGAAAAGAGTTTGCTGCTCTCTGAGCAAGCACTCTATGGGGTAGATGAGGGGGAGGGTGATGGCGAGAAGGCTGAGGAAAGTGAGGTAACTAGCAGGGTAACAGAAAGCAGGGTAGAGTGCCAGGGAGGCTAGCCCTGATCAGTCATGCCCCAACAAGTTTGCACGGTTGGCAGATGAGGGGGATGTTGGTTCAGGGACAGCACTGCTGCAGCCGTACACTTCCTCTGCCAGTCAGGGGAATGTCCGCTCCAGTGAGCAGGAGAGCAAGGCAGGGCAGACAGGTGCTGTAGTGGGAGACTCTATTATTAGGGGTACAGAAAGGGCAATCTGTCACAAAGACCGTGATCGCCGAACAGTGTGTTGTCTTCCTGGTGCTAGAGTTTGACACACCGCGGATCAGGTTGACAGATTACTGGGAGGGGCTGGAGAAAATCCAGCGGTCATGGTTCATATCGGACCAATGACATTTAGAGGAAGGTGGAGAGTCCTTAAAAATGATATTAGGGATTTAGGTCGAAAGCTTAGGGCATGGATCTCAAAGGTAGTGTTTTCCGAAATACTGCCTGTACAACGAGCTACACAAGGCTGCAGGAGATTAGGGAGGTTAACAATTGGCTCAAGGACTGGTGTAGGAAGGGGAGGTTTGGGTACCTGGAGAACTGGGCCGACTTTTGTCAGCTACAGGCTCTATCGTAGGGATGGGCTGCACCTCAATAGGGAAGGGGCAGCTGTGTTGGGGCGGGGGGGGGGAGATGGCTAGAAAGTTGGAGGAGTGTTTAAACTAGGGCCTGGGGGAGGGTAATTAAGTTATAGGATGGGAAGATGGTGCAGATAGAGACCGGGGGAAAGGTAGTGGGACTGGGGGAGGAATGGAAGGAGGGACTAGAACAGTTCAGAAGGAAAGGTGTAGGGTAAAAAATATACATAAACCTCTTAAATGTATGTATACTAATGCCAGAAGCCTGACTAATAAAACCGGGGAACTGGAATTAGTGATGTGTGAGGAGGACTAGGACATAGTGGGAATAACCGAGATATGGCTGGATAAATAACTATGACTGGGTAGTTAATGTACAAGGCTACAGTCTGTTTAGAAAGGAACGTCAAAACCGGAGAGGGGAAGGGGTCTCCCTTTAAATAAAGTCCTGTCTAAAGCCCACTGTCCGAGAAGATAGAAGTGATGGACATGAACATGTAGAGTCACTGTGGGTAGAAATATATTGGAGGCAAAAATAATAAATTACTAATAGGAGTTTATTATAAACCACCTAATATACCAGAGTCCACAGAAAATCTACTACCAAACGAGATAGACGAGGCGGCAAATCATAATGAGGTGGTTATTATGGGGGACTTCAACTACCCAGATATAGACAAGGAAACTGAAAGCTGTACATCTCATGAAGGAAACAGGTTCTTGGCAATTATTAAAGACAATTACCTTTCCCAACTGGTTCAGAACCCGACTAGAGGAACGGCCATACTGGACTTGGTATTAACCAATAGATCTGCAGGTAGGGGGACACCTGGGAAATAGTGACCATAAAGTAATAACCTTCCAATTATCCTTCAAACAAGCGTTTCTACAGGGAGGAACAAAAATGCCAAACTTCAAAAAAGCTAAATTTAACCAACTAAGAGAGGCCATAGGCCTAACTAACTGGGACAAAGTCCTCAAAAATAAAAATACTGCCACAAAATGGGATATTTTTAAAAGCATCCTAAAATCTAATTGTGAGAGGTACATACCTTTTTATAGGAATAAAGGATTAAGGAATAAGAAGAAACCGATGTGGATAAATAGAACTGTAAAGAAAGCAATAAATGACAAAAAGAAAGCATTTAAATCACTAAAACAGGAGGGAAGACAGGAAGCACTCAAAAACTGTAAGGAAAAAAATGTGTAAAAAACTAATAAGATCAGCCAAACTAGAGACCGAGAGATTCATTGCCAAAGAGAGCAAAACTAACCCAAAAATGTTCTTCAATTATATAAATGGTAAAAGGTATAAAGCTGAAGGTGTAGGCCCTCTCCAAAGTAATGAGGGGATAGTTACAGAGAGCGACGCGAAGAAAGCAAAGCTATTAAAAAAAAAAAATCTCTCCATTGTATTCACTGAGGAAAATAAACTGTCAGATAAAATGTAGAATGTAAAAGTAAATTGCCCATTGAAAGTGCCCTGTCTGTCCCAAGAAGAAGTACAAAAGCGACTTAAAAAGATTAAAATAGACAAATTGCCAGGACCAGATGGCATACACCCCCGTATCCTAAGAGAATTATGTAATGTCGTAGCCAGACCCTTATTTCTGATATTTGCAGACTCTATACTGACAGGGAGTGTTCCACAGGATTGGCACATACCAAATGTGGTGCCAATATTCAAAAAGGGTGCAAAAACAGAGCCTGGAAACTAAAGGCCGGTAAGTTTAACATCTGTTGTGGGTAAACTGTTTGAAGGTTTTCTAAGAGATGCTATCTTGGAGGATCTCAATGAAGATAAGAAAATAACATCATATCAGCATCGCTTCATGAGGGGTTCGGTCATATCAAACTAATTTAACCAGTTACAATGAGGAGGTAAGTTCTAGACTTGAAAATGGTGAATCAATGGATGTCATATATCTGGACTTCTCCAAAGCATTTGACACTGTACCACATAAAAGGTTAGTATATAAAATGAGAATGCTCGGACTGGGAGAAAATGTCTGTATGTGGGTATGTAACTGGCTCAGTAATAGAAAACTGTGGTTATTAACAGTACACACTCAGATTGGGTCACTGTCACTAGTGGTGTACCTCAGGGGTCAGTATCGGGCCCTATTCTCCAATATATTTATTAATGATCTTGTAGAAGGCTTGCAGAGTAAAATATCAATTTTTGCAGATGACACTAAACTGTGTAAACAAAGTAATTAACACTGAAGAGGCCAAATATAATGGATCTGGTTAGATTAGAGGCTTGGGCAGAGAAGTGGCAGATTATGTTTAACAGTGACAAATGAAAGGTTATGGGAAGGAATAATGCAAATCACCTGTACATGCTAAATGCTAAATGGTAAAACACTGGGTAAGGGTCCATTCACACGTCCGTTTTTTCTTTCCTGATCTGTTCCGTTTTATGCGGAACAGATCTGGACCAGTTCTACACCTATTCATTTTCAATGGGTCCTGGAAAAAAATCGGACAACACAATGTGTGCTGTCCGTTTCCGTTGTTCCGTTCCGCATGTCTGAAAAAATATAAAACTTGTCCTATTCTTTTCCGCAAAAATCGGATCCTGGACCAATACAAAGTCAATGGATCCGCAAAAAACGGAAGACATTCGTATGTCATTACGTATGTCATCCGTTTTATACGGATTCCGTTCCTGGAAATTAAATGGCACCTGAGGTAACACATAACTAGACTTTTATTCACTTTTTTTTCAAAGAAATCCAAACAACTTTATTTGCTTATTGAAATTTATACATGTTTCCGTTTTTTGCGGATCCTCAAAAAACGGATGACATACGGAAACATTTTCAGGAACAACGGATCCGCAAAAAAACGGACAGAAAATCGGGATATAGAAAAATACTGACGTGTGAATGTAACCTAACACTGACATG
Source organism: Bufo bufo (assembly GCF_905171765.1). Taxonomy (NCBI): domain Eukaryota; kingdom Metazoa; phylum Chordata; class Amphibia; order Anura; family Bufonidae; genus Bufo; species Bufo bufo. Next base: position 278,690,823 of record NC_053393.1, on the reverse strand, counting down.
GAAAAGAACCTAGGAATTTTAACAGCAAACTAGGCAGTAAAGACCAGTGTCAGGCAGGTGCTGCCAAGGCCACTAAGATAATAGGTTGCATCAAAAGGGGCATAGATGCCTGTGATGAGAACATAGTCCTACCACTTTACAAATCGCTAGTCAGACCATACATGGAGTATTGTGTACAGTTCTAGGCTCCTTTGAAAAAGGCAGACGTAGCAGAGCTGGAGAGGGTTCAGAGGAGGGCAACTAAAGTAATAACTGGAATGGTTATTACTTTCCCTCTCCCTCTCCCTCTTCAATACATATGGTAAGTGACATGGCATCCTCCAGAGAAACAGGAGTTTCATGAAATGCCAAAGTTTCCTTCAGCCTCCCTGATAACCCCTGACAAAACGCTACGGAGAGCCGGATCTTTCCACTCAGTATCCGTAGCCCACCTTCTAAACTCGGAGCAATAAATCTCAGCAGAACGATCTCCCTGACGAAGGCAACACAGCTTAGTTTCGGCCAGGGATGTCTGATTCGGGTCGTCATAAATAAGACCCAAATTTTAAGCAATTAAATAACCACACAGACTTGCCGTTTCTGATTCCCCAGATGAGTTTGGATGTAGCCGAAAATACAGTTTGCATGGCTCCCTAAACAAAATGAAATTATCACGTCCCCCACAGAATCTGTCCGGGAGGGTAACTTTAGGCTCCAGATAGGTCTGGTGTCTTCTACCACCACCAGGACCCAACAGCCTGTGGGCTCTGCATCTGCGAGAGAGTCGTACGGAGGCCAGCTACTTCCAAAGACAGCCCTTGCAACTGTCCTGCGGTGCAGCAATTTTGTCTATGGCTGGACTTAAACTGCCAAAACCATCTTTTTTTTTTCTTATCATGTCACGCTCTAGTGTGGGAGGGAAACCCCCCACCGGACATAGGAGGGAAAGGGGAAAATAAATAAGGCCTTAAAACTAGGGAGGGAAGATGGACACATCCTAGTGAAAACCCTAACCAAAGCCCTGACTGACTTCCAGTATGAACAGACCCCAAAGGTAGGTGAATTCATACATAGGAATACCTAAAGTCCTTTCTAACCATAAAGGACCCTGGTACTAATGACAGGAATGAGACAACCTGTTCCTCCAAAAGTTAGAGAAATATTTAGGTTACAACATTGCTACAAAAATGCGCAATCCCAGTGTAGAGCAGCCTATAATGACGCCCTAAAAAATGCTAACTCACTGGAAACAGATAAACCTACAGCGAAACAAAGGAGTCCTTAGACGGCAATATATACAAAAATAAAAATACATTTTATTGAATACATAAATATAAAACGACGCACAAAATGTGTGACACTTCCCAGTGGACAGAGTATACATAAGCCAATAAATGCAAAGTGAGCACAGAGCCTGCAAGTGTCTATATACTGAGCAGTTTATAAAGTGCCAAGTGCAACAAGTATACAGCCTAAAAAAGCAGGGACCAATCAAGGTTTTATGATGGCACCCACATTAAGTGAAATATATGCATATACTGTAACTACAGCTTACCCATAATGATGCTGTTACCACAAGGAGGACCACACTCCCCAGCGCGCGTTTCGGCAGAAACACCTTCTGGGGGCGTGGTTCTCCCCAATGGCGAAAGTCATTTAAATAGTAATCCACCAATCGGAAACCAAACGCTTTAATAAAGATAACTCATTACCGGTGTGTTGATATGAGGAACAAGGAAGCATGTTGTATAATGGCAGTTTACTGGGGTAAGCGCCGCCCAACATGATGACCAGTTCAATGGGCGGGCACTGACTAGCCTATAAAAGCAGCACTCCAAGTTCATAAAGCTGTGTAGTTCGTAAATGTCAGACACAAAGTGTGTGGGGTGGGGGCCGAACTCCACCCCGTGATGGCCAGTCACAAGGGCAAGCGTCCGCCCCCGTGTGCCCGACTTAAAAAAGAGGCCGCGATGGCCAGTCACGTGGGTCAGCGCACACCCTCGGTTGCCTGGAGACATTACAGCATTGCATCATGTGGACGGAAGCGATGCTCGGCCACATGATGGCCGGTCACGTGACCTGTGGCGCACCCCGGCCACAGATTACATGGAAAGAGGAGCATAATTAGATCACCACATGATCCGAAAAAATGCTTAACATAACAAGTGTAATAAATGGTGATGAGTGGTAAGTGCGAAACAACGCTCAGTCAGTCACACTCCTCCCACTTCATTAATGAAGCAGAAGCGCGACTGACTGAAGTCATGCACCGGCCGGCCTGCTCGTTGCAGTGCATTCATAGTGAGTACAGAGTTTCAATAGGAGAGGGATTGTTTCAGCAGTAAAGAAAGACTTTGTATGTATGCAAAGACAGTTATGTGTGCGGGGCCTGCCACGACTTGCCTCCAGCCCCTCCCCGCACTGTAACTGATGTATCGCCGGCCGCGCTGTGCAGCACAGTGGCCGGTGATACATCAGTGTCAGCCACTTAAAAAGTCAACCTTCGCTTTGAGACTCACAGCGTGTCTTTTTATAAAGCGAAAAATAATCGCAGCATTTCGGGTCGGCCAAATCGCCATATTGCGATTATCGAGATACGATTGCTTTGGCGATTATATCGTGCAGGCCTAGTGGGGACGCAAATCCCAGAAGGAATTGAGACTCAGATTTCTACACATTTTCATAAGCATTCATGTCATTTACTTTTAAGAATTCATCTAAACCCTTTTTAAAACTGTCCACTGTTCCTGCTATTCCACAGATTCACAGTTCTTGCAGTAAAGAAGTTTTGACGCTTCGGTAAACTAAACTTTTTCTTCTCCAGTTGGAGGCAGTGCCCCCTTTGTCTTTTGAGCGTATTTGACATGGAACAGTTTTTCACCGTATATTTTGTGTGACCCATTTATATATTTGTATAGGTTAATCATGTCCCCCCTTAGACATCTCTTCTCAAGACTAAATAAATTTAATTATTTTAATCTTTCTTAATAACTAAGACCCTCCATGTCCCTTTATCTATTTAGTCGCTCTCCTGTGTACTTTTTCCAGCTGCAGAGCGTCCTTTCTATGGACTGGTGTCCAGAACTGAGCTGCATATTCCAGATGAGGCCGCACCAATGCTTTGTAAAGTGGTAGTATTATATCCCTGTCCCGCGAGTCCATGCCTTGTTTAATGCATGACAATATCCTGGTAGCCTTAGAAGCAGCTGATTGTCTTTATATGCTGTTCTTTAATCTACCATCTACAAGGACACCCAAATCCTTGTTTGGTTATAGAGAATTAAGTGACTCTCCCAGTGTTACATCCCCTAGGACATATGATGCACGGAGATTATTACTACCAAGATGCATTACTTTACATTTGTCCACATTGAACCTAATTTGCCAAGTTGATGCCCAATCACTACACCGCTTAGTGTCATCTGCAAAATTGGAAATGGTGTTAATAATCCCATCCTCAATATTGTTAATAAATGCATTAAATAATCGAGGGCCCAGCACTGAACCTTGGGGTACTCCACTTATAACCCAGGTCCATTCTGAATAGGAATCATTGACTACAACTCTCTGGACATGGTCCTTCAACCAGTTTTCAATCTAATTACAAACTATACTTTCCAAGCCTACATACCTTACTTTACCTATTAAATATCTATGAAGGACAGTATCAAAAGCCTTTACAAAATCCAGAAACGCTACATCCACAGCTGCCCCTCTGTCCAGGCTTCTACTCACCTCCTCATAAAAACAAATCAGGTTTGTCTGAAAACTTCTGTCCTTGGTAAACCCATGTTGGTTATCGCTTATAATATTTATTCCCTTACGAGTCCTTCAAACATTTTTCCCACAACAGAAGTTAGGGTACTTTCACACTTGCGTTTATCTTTTCCGGCATAGAGTCCCGTGCCAGGGGCTCTATACCGGAAAAGAACTGATCAGTTTTATCCCCATGCATTCTGAATGGAGAGTAATCTGTTCAGTTTGCATCAGGATGTCTTCAGTTCAGTTGTTTTGACTGATCAGGCAAAAGAGAAAACCGCAGCATGCTACGGTTTTATCTCCGGCGAAAAAAACTGAAGACTTGCCTGAATGCCGGATCCGGCATTTTTTCCCATAGGAATGTATTAGTGCCAGATCCGGCATTCAGAATGCCGGATCCGTCCTTCCGGTATGCGCGTATGCGCAGACTGAAAAAAAGGTGAAAAAAATAAATGCCGGATCCGTTTTGCTGGATGACACCGAAAAGACGGATCCGACATTTCCATGCATTTTTTTTCGACTGATCAGGCATTTTTAACACTGATAAGGATCCTGATCAGTCTTACTAATGCCATCAGTTGGCATACATTTTGCCTGATCCGGCAGGCAGTTCCAGCGACGGAACTGCTTGCCGGACCTCTCTGCCGCAAGTGTGTAAGTACCCTTAATTATTACTGGATGTCCTAACAGCTCCAGCACCACACATCTGCTCCTTTCTCTCTTTCTTTCTTTTTTTTTTTTTTGTATATACAGAGCTAAAAAAAAACATTTAGTATCTCTGCCTTTTCCTTCTCTTCAGTGACTAATGCCCTTTTACCAATTTTATATATTTACATTTTTTGGGGATTTGTTTTGCTCTTTTGCCACCTGCTGTTCCTTTTTGTATTTTTGCTAATTTTATCTCCTTTTCTACAGATTTTCTTAAGCCCTTTGTAAATTTCAAAGGCTACATCTGACCGCTCAGATTTGTATTTTTTAACTGCCCTTTTTTTTTGTCATTTATTGCCTTTTTATGTAGCTTTTTATTAGTTTATACTTGTTACCTAAAGGAAATTTTTATTGCAATTTGTACTGTGGATTTCAGTAAAAACTTATTCCTTTAGGTAACAAGTATAAATGGCTAAAATTAACCCTGTCCCATGGCTTATAGCTACTGTAAAAAGGTCAAATAAAACACATAGGCATGGGTCCGCGCTAATTGTTTTTCCCTAGAGGAATGTTCAAAAGCAGTCACTCTCCTGGAGCAGTCAGAAACCTTTTCTTCCTTCAAAAGGACATAAATATATTACAGACCCGCTAAAAAGCCAGGTTCACAGTGCTTTTATTGTACTTACAAGAACATTTCTTACCACATCACATATAAAAGTTTTTAGTTTTTTTTTTTTTTGGATCTTTGCCCGACCCGGGTTTCGCTACCAGCTTCGTCTGGGGCGTTCTGATTTCACATTCATTGGGGTGGTATTTATTATCCGTCCCACTAATCACGTATTCCACGTGTTCTCCCAACCCCCTTTATCAACGGGATTTGGCTTTGATACATTCGCTATCCATAAAAAAACAACTCGCACATATCCATTTCAACATTAAAAATAGACATTACAATTATGAATACATATCGATCTCCCACAAAAAACTCATATCTAATGCAATTTAGGCTACTTTCACACTTGCGTTCAGAGAGGATCCGTCTGGTGTCTGCACAGACGGATCCTCTCCTATAATGCAGACGTTTGGATCCGTTCAGAACTGATCCGTCTGCATTATAGTTTAGAAAAAATTCTAAGTGCGAAAGTAGTTAAGACCATCCGTCCAGACTTTCCATTGAAAGTCAATGGGGACGGATCCGTTTGAAAATTGAGCCATATTGTGTCATCTACAAACGGATCCGTCCCCGTTGACTTACATTGTAAGTCTGGACGGATCCGTTTGCCTCCGCACGGCCAGGCGGACACCCCAACGCTGCAAGCAGCGTTCGGGTGTCCGCTTGCTGAGCGGAGGCTGAACGCTGCCAGACTGATGCATTCTGAGCAGATCCGCATCCACTCAGAATGCATTGGGGCAGTACAAGCGGAGCCCCGAACGCTAGTGTGAAAGTAGCCTTAGCATTCTCCCGATTTTCTTTTCAAACCACTCTTCTTCCACACCTACTTCCTTTAAACTTCTTACAATTTAAAACATCCCTTATAAAGGTATATATAAAACGATAATAAAATAAACATTTTATTCTAGATCTTCCGTCTGACTCACGAGCTCTCGTCTCCTCACGGGCCATACCATATTCTCCTTAATAGCAGTCCCCTCAACAAGAGCCAACCTTATTTCTTCTAATAGGGCACCTATCCTCGGATGTCTGCTCCACGTTTTCCAGAGCTTATTTCTGGACATGCGTGCAGAACAATTTAAAGGTAAGATAACTACACACCTCCTATATTTAAACCCTAAACACCTAACCTTTTTATAATCGAGTTAAAATCAAAGTATACTCTCTTCATCCCTTTACTAGCTTCCTTAAAAAGGAATACGCATTCCTTTGCCTTTAGAATCTTTAGATCATACAGACTAACTTTATATCCCATTCAATATACATACCTGCGGACTGTAAGGTATTTATACCAATTCTACCACCATAAATTTCAGACCTGCCGGGTTTTTCTGATGTACTTTCTTAAAATGACGCACTACTTTTAAGAAAGTACATGAGAAAAACCTGGCAGGTCTGAAATTTATGGGGATAGAATTGGTACAGAAAAAATGGAGGGAAGGAGACCCGGTAAAGCAGATTAATAAAGTAGAAGCCCAGTGGATATATAATATGAAGGAATACCTTACAGCCCGCAGGTATGAATATTGAATGGGATATAAAGTTTGTCTGTATGATCTAAATTTCAATTTCTCTACTTTTACAATAGACAGTAATAACTCCAAATATAGTTATTACTTTACATTCCCAATATATCTACTTTAATTTTTTTGAGACGTTAGAAGGCTTAGAAGCAAATCTGAACATTTTTAAGAATCCAAACCCCAATTTTCCATTTCGTCCACCATGACTGCTCTACTATGAGATTGACCCTTGACCTCTGTAGGGGCAGGAACACAGAGTTTAAAAGGCCACCACCCACTCTCACCGTCAGTGTTTTCCTGTCCCTAGGGGGTCAACTCACAGAGAGCCCTCCTGATGGAGGTGAACAACGTTTTATTATTTTAAAAATACCTGAGGATTTGTGTCCTCTTCCTCTGCCCTCCTGCGGTCCAGTCAAAAGCTGGGCAGAGGATACATGTGGAGCCGATCTCGTTCCTGTCTGCAGGAGCCTGTATCTCTCCCACAGTGTCGGTCCCCCTTCCCTATATTGAGGAAGCTGACCGCACGAAAGCAGAAGCATGCTGCACGCCGACTCCTGTAGAAAGCCTCAGCACTACACTCTGCTCTCGGCTGGCAGGAGGCGGAAAGGGCGGAGCTTGGATCAGAGCGCACTGTGATGACGACAGACGCCGTGCTGACTATTTGAAGCAGCGGTTTCAAACGAGCAGTGGCACACACCGGTCTTTCTCCTGGAGCATACACGCACAGATGTCTGCCCCCGAAGCTCCTGAAGCCCCCTCGGCTACTCCCAACAGTGAGTTCCCCTGTGGGGAAAGGACAAATGATGTATCATTTTTTTCTTGACTTGTTTGATTATCTTGTCTATTGATACCTGGCTGCTCCTCTCTTATAGGGAGTTAAAGAGCCCAGAACAAGAAATAAAGTTCAGAGATGTGTGACTTGTAGCAAGAGGCTTCCTGAGAATTATAAAAAGAAGCTCTGCCAAGGTTGCATAAATGATCTTATAAAAGAGGAGCAACCGTCCATTTAGTCAGAGGTCAAATCACTAATTCAAAATGAAATTAAGTCTTCTCTGGTCTCCCTCAGATCAATCCCGCCTACACCTCCGGCGAAAAAACCTAGATTGTCGGTCCCATCCTCCTCTGTTTCAGAGGATATGGACGAGGAGGCCTCCACCTCTACACAGAATGTTGATCTGACGCTCTATCAGAGGGTGAAATCATGGAAGATAGTAAATACTTTTTTTTCCCCTCCCCACGACAGCACCGCTGAGAGATGGCTCCGCCTCCATGGACAGGAAACCTGTAGCATAAAAAAAGGTGGAGCCACTCTCCCACCTCAGTGAGGTTTCTTATCCTGGAGCAGGAGACTTGTAGCAAGTTTTTCTTCTAGGGACCCATGGCTTGGAAATCCTAGGAAAGCCTAGAGAGCCATGGGTCATGCCAGTCTTAACCAGGTGCAGAGTTTACCTGAGGGATGGGGGTTGGTCCAGGCCAGCCGTTCGTTCTGAGACTCAAGACACCGGTCCCTCAAAGGAGTGTGACCGCGTGGGGCCGCGATGCAGAGCGGCTGATGGAGGACACTCCAGAGGGCGGCTGTCCCAGGCGCGCACCCCGGAGGGACTGCAGGCTGAAGCCGGAGCAGTGGAGCACGCTGGAGCGCCAAACCGGAAGTCGCGGGAATGACGTCAGGTAAGACGTGCGTTCCACAGTGGGGTTCCGGTCAGGTGACTGGAAATAAAAGGATGATGTCTCAGTTCGGCAGTTCTCGGAGCGCATTGAGGTCGGCGGACCTCACTACAACTCTGGGCCACCAGTTTTTCTCCTCCTCAGCGTCTCTAGGCGGATCAGAAGGGTGAGAGACAGACCACTTCGGTTTCAGGCAAAGCGCTCCCAGGGAACATGTGGAACTCTCAGAGGAGAGGTGCTGTTCCCTGCGACATATTTACTATTATCCTCTATGCCTCCAGGATGGAAGAGGATAAGAGACCAGAGGAAGCAGAAACTGAAAAACAGACGCCGGTATAGAAGATGCTTCTAAAGGGGTAAGACACAGGATTTTAATGAAGATGCTAATGTATGTCATTCGTATCTATCGTTTGGTTTTTTAGATGGCACCTAAAAAAGTTGTATCAAAAAAGAAATATAAGGAATGTGCATTGTGTAAATGCCCCTTGTCTACTTCTTATACCAAAAAATTATGCCAGGATTGTATTGAGAAGACCCTGGCGGAAGAATCCCCAAATTTCATGAAGGACATTAGAGAGCTAATTAAAACGGAGGTTAAGGAATCCCTTAAACATCTAAAAAGGCTAAAAGATCAGTAGAAAAGACGGATTCAGATGTAGAGTCTATAGGTATTAGGGAGGAGGATAGGGATGAGAGGTCGGAAGATTTATCCTTAGAGGAAGAGGAACAAGAGAAAAAATGTATATTTCCGGTAACTGATACGGAAAAATTGCTTAAAACTATTAGGGCTACGCTAGAGCTAGAGGACATCAGAGAAGACACGTCTATGGCGCACACAGTCTTTGAGGGATTGCGTGAAAAGAAAAGAAGTTGTTTTCCCTTACATAAGAGCATATCGGCTTTAGTTGAAAAGGAATGGAAAAAGCCGGACAAAAAAGCCTTTATTAGTAAAAATTTTAAGAGAAAGTACCCCTTTGAAGAGGAGGCTACTGCTTCATGGGATAAAGCACCTAAATTAGACGTGGCCATTTCTAAAGTTTCCAGGAGATCTTCTTTACCATTTGATGACATGGGATTTTTAAAGGACCCACTAGACAAAAAGATAGACTCTTGCCTCAAGAATACTTGGGAAGCATCTACAGCTTCTTTTAGACCTAACATAGCAGCTACAGTTACGGTCAGTTCCTTAGCCTTGTGGATGGAGAGACTAGAGGGACAGTTAAGAGATAAGTGTCCTAGGGAACAAATTTTAAATTCATTGCCAACCCTGCAGAAGGCGGCGGATTTCCTATCTGATGCTTCCGTTGAGGCGGTTCGGTTGGCAGCCAGATCTGCTTCAACTTCAAACTCTCCCCGTAGAGCCCTTTGGCTTAAGAACTGGAGGGGAGGCGACATGGCCTCTAAACAACAGTTGTGTAGTATCCCCTGTCAGGGGCAGTTTTTGTTTGGCCCAGAGCTGGATGCCCTCTTAGAAAAAGCAGCAGATAGAAAAAAGAGAATCCTTCTCACAGTTTAGACCTTACAGACGTCCCTTTCAGAATACCTCCAGGTTTCAGGGAAAGAGACAACCGGGGGATAGAGATCAGTTTCCCAGACCAAGGGGATCAGGCGGTAGAGGCTTCATGTTTGGAAGTTCCTCCTCCTCCCAGAAGGACAAGCTGTCGAAAAAATGACGCCAGACTACAGGTAGGAGGGAGACTAAAATTCTTTCCCTCCGCCTGGAGAGAAATTGCAGGAAAATGGGTGACTGGAATTGTAACAGAGGGTTTAAAACTGCAGTTCAGAGGACATTGTCGTCAAAGATTTGTGGTTACAGAAAAATCAAAAAAATTGTCAAATGAGGTGGATAAGCTGATAGAGAAAAAAGTGTTATTACCGGTACCAAGGGCAGAACAGGGGGAGAGCTTCTACTCTACTCTGTTCTTAGTCAAAAAACCGGACTGCTCCTACCGAACAATTATAAATTTAAAACAACTAAACAAAAATCTGGTGATAAAAATATTCAAGCTGGAAACCATAAAGTCTGCAATTAATTTTAGTTTTTCAGGGATGTTTCATGGCGGTGTTAGATTTGAAAGACGCATATCTTGATTATAGCAAAAACATGAGAGAAATGTCGGAATTCTGTCCAGACTGTAATTCAGATCCTAGAGCATCTGGGCTGGATAATCAACTTAAAGAAATCCAAGTTAGAACCCAGCACAAGCCAGACATTCTTGGGATTACAGCTGGACTCTGTGCAACAAAGGACGCTTCTTCCATCAGAAAAGATAGCCAGAATCCAGAACGAAGCCCGAAGAGCTCAGGAGAATCCGAGTATGTCAGTCCGAAAGGCAATGTCTCTATTAGGATTAATGACTGCCTGCATCCCAGCAGTACGATGGGCACAGTTTCATTCAAGAGTATTACAGGGGGAAATATTGAATACAACAAGACTAAGGAAAATAACCCTGGACTCCCAGATGTATCTCAGCCAGAAAACCCTTATCTCCCTCAACTGGTGGTTGGAGGTCGAAAACTTAGACCAGGGTATACCGTGGAATTACCCCGATCCAGTAGTGATTACAACAGACGCCAGCCCATGGGGGTGGGGCGCACATTTCCGGGGTCAGTTGAGGCAGGGAATCTGGTCCCCATTACAGAGGCAGTTCTCTTCCAACAGGAAAGAATTAAGAGCAGTATTATTAGCCTTAAGGACAGCCCTTCCAGAACTGCAGCACCAGCATGTCGGGATCATGTCTGACAACAGAACGGTGGTGTCATACCTAAACCGTCAGGGAGGTACCAAATCCCGATCTTTAAAGAGGGAAACAGAGATGATATTCTCAGTGATAGAAGGGGGTTTAACTCACATATCCGCTCTGCATATAAAGGGGAAGGAGAATGTCCAGGCCGACTTTTTAAGCCGTCATCGTTTGAAACAGGGAGAATGGTCCCTGGACCCATCAGTATTTGCGAAAATCGTGGATCTATGGGGGTTACCAGAAATAGATCTTTTTGCCACCAGGTAGAACAGACAGGTAGCAAGGTTTTGCTCCCTCAGCCCTTACGAATCCCCATTTGGGGTGGATGCCTTCCTCCTAGAATGGAAATTTCATCTGGTATATGCCTTTCCCCCTCTTCAACTCCTTCCCAGAGTATCAAAAAAAATAAGGGAAGAAAAATCAAACATGATAGTGATTGCCCCCTTTTGGCCAAGGAGGGCATGGTTCTCTCTTCTCAGGTCTATGTCGGTAGCAGAACCATGGGTTCTTCCCGAGATTCCGAATCTCCTGAGGCAGGGCCCAGTAATGCACCCAGAGGTAGAATCTTTACATCTTACGGCATGGAGATTGAGACGGCACACTTAATTAAGGAGGGATTCTCAGAAGCACTAATTTCTACTATTCTTAGTAGCAGGAAAAAAGTGACTAACACTATTTATGCCAGAATATGGAAGAGATTCCTATCCTTTGCAGGTCTTGACACCAGTATTTGGCCAGAGAGGATTTCCACCAGACAGGTCTTAGAATTTTTACAGAGAGGGTTATCTTTAGGATTAGCAAAAAGTACCCTGAAGGTTCAGGTTTCGGCCCTCTCAGGTTTAAGCAGTAGGAGCCTGGCCATGGATCCCTGGATAGTCCGCTTCTTCAGGGCAGTGGATAGGGTTGCACCATTCAAGGGACCCAGATTTCCCCCCCTGGGACTTGAACTTGGTTTTAAAAGCCTTGACCACTCGTCCATTTGAGCCCATTGAAGATTGCTCGATTAAAAATCTCACGTTAAAGTTGGTTATGTTGATGGCTCTTATTTCAGCACGTAGAGTTAGCGAGCTTCAGGCCATATCTATTAATCCCCCGTTTATGACCATACGCGAGGATAGGGTGATACTAAGACAAGATCCAAAGTTCATTCCTAAAGTACCTTCTAAAACTAACAGGTTGCAGGAGATAGTTCTCCCAGTCTTTTTTCCAGAGCCAAAATCTGAGGATGAAGAAAGATGGCACTTATTAGACGTAAGAAGGTGCCTGATCCAGTACCTAGGGAGATCCAAGGACTGGAGAAAATCCTCATCCTTGTTAGTCTTGTACGCTGGGGCTAGGAAAGGTAATGCTGCCTCCAAAAGTACCATCGCCTGGTGGATTCGGGAGCTAATTTCTTTAGCCTACTCCTGTTCTGGTCTTTCTTCTCCACTATCTTTGAAGGCTCACTCTACTAGGGCGGTGTCTACCTCCTGGGCAGAAAGGTCTAGTGTTTCTATTGACCAAATCTGCAGGGCGGCCACGTGGGCTTCTCCCTCTACCTTCTATAAGCACTATAGACTTAAACTTGACTCCATCTCTGACCTACTTTTTGGTACTAAGGTATTAGAGGTTGTCACCCACCCTTGAATTCTACGTAATCTCTCAATGGTGCTGTCGTGGGGGAGGGGAAAAATTATGATTACACTTACCGGTAATCTGATTTTCCTGACCCCATGACAGCACCCGTCTAATTCCCTCCCTAAGGTGGTGGTGGTTGGTGTTAAATTTCACGAGGTGAGATGCAAAAAAATATATAGATATTGTATTAACCAAAAGGGAGTCCCTCTCATACTCTGTAAACCCACTGAGGTAGGAGAGTGGCTCCACATTTTTTATGCTACAGGTTTCCTGTCCATGGAGGCGGAGCAATCTCTCAGTGGTGCTGTCGTGGGGTCAGGAAAATCTGATTACCGGTAAGTGTAATCATCATTTTCTTCCGAGGACATGGAGGAGCTATTGGGAGCTGTTAGAGCAACCATGGGGATTGAGGAGGTGAAAAAACCAAGATCCGTCCTGGATGAAATGTTTGGGGGACTCTGATCCAAAAAATTTAAAGTTCTCCCAATGAATGAGAACCTAAAAGATATGATACTGGATGAATGGACCGACCCCGAGAGAAGACTGGGGGTATCCAGAGAATTCAGAAATAGGCTGTTATTCGACCCAGCGGATGTCAAACTATTTAACGAAACCCCCAAAATTGACATCCAGGTAGCAAAAGTAGTGAAAAAGACTTCCCTCCCATTTAAGGACTCTTCACAGCTACAGGACCCAATGGAAAGGAAGGCAGACTCTCTCCTAAAAAAAAATCCTGGGAGGCATCTATGTTTGGGGTTAAAACCAACATAGCCGCGACGTTGGTTGCTAGATCGATGTGTTTTTGGCTTAACGAGTTAGAAGAACATATCAAAAACAAAACCCCTAGAGAGGAAATATCCCACTCCTCAGATCTGCCACTGCCTTTTTGGCGGAGTCGGTGAGGTTCGCCGTTAAGGATGCGGCCCTCACCAATTCTGCTAGAAGGGCATTGTGGATGAAAGCCTGGGGAGGGGATAGAGCATCAAAAGCTAAGCTATGCTCTATAGCAGTGATGGCGAACCTATGGCACGGGTGCCAGAGGCGGCACTCAGAGCCCTCTCTGTGGGCACCCGCACCCTGGAAAAAGTCTATGGTGTACCAAATTGCCTTAGATGTTTTCTGCCATCATCAGCGCAGGGCGTACTATGAACAGCACAGGCAGCGCATTGAATGTAGGCAGGCTATTATAGCTAAATGATAAAGTACATATAAGATATACTACATTAGACTGTAGTATTCAGGTTACATTGCTGTGTTGCCACTTAACGATAAATAAGTGGGTTTTAGGTTGCAGTTTGGGCACTCTGTCTCTAAAAGGTTCGCCATCACTGCTCTATAGCTTTTTCTGGGGAATACGTCTTTGGACCAGTATTGGACTCTATCCTGGAAAAGGCTGCAGATAAAAAGAAGGGGTTTCCGGAAGAAACTAAAAAGAAGCCCCTTCGTTCCTTCAATTCCCAGACTAGACCCTATAGGGTCAAAGGGAAGGGGGGTAGGTGGAGTTACCAAAAAGGGGGGAAAAGGCAGAGGGTTCCTTCTTAACCCCCAGAATAAGCAGTCAGATAAACAATGACGCCAGAGTGGGGGGAGGGAAGACGGGGGAATTTTCTGTCCCGGTGGGAATCCATCACCAAAAATCCATGGGCCTTAAACATCATACGTGATGGCTACCGGATAGAATTCTCCTCAGCCCCTCCAAAAAAGTTCAGAATAACTTCACACAGCCCAGGAAAAAACTAGCAAGGGGTAGTGACCGAAGTCCCAAGTATGGAAAGAGGAAGGGGCTACTACTCCAGTTTATTTCTGGTGCAAAAACCAGATGGTACCTTCCGCACCATTATAAATTTAAAGGGACTAAACAAAGCGGTCACATACAGAAAGTTCAGGATGGAATCCATAACATCCATCATTCCCTTGATCAAAGCAGGAGACTTCATGACGTACATAGACTTAAAGGACGCTTACTATCTCGTCTCCATAAACAAGTCCTCTCAAAAATTCCTTAGATTCGCCCTAGTGGACAGTTTAGGAGAAGTAAAACACTTCCAGTTCACAGTGTTACCCTTTGGAATCTCATCTGCGCCAAGGGTATTCACGAAGCTCGTAGTAGAAATGATATCCCCCCTGAGAGCAGAAGGAATAAAAATATTCCCATACTTGGACGATTTTCTGGTCCTAGGACCCTCGGAGCAAGAAACAACCAGCATTACCAAAGATCTGATGCGCAGATTTTCAGACCTAGGTTGGGTAATAAACCTAAAAAAATCATGTATAATCCCTTCAACCAAAATGAAATTTCTGGGAGTGATCCTGGATTCAGTCTCCCAGTTTATATCCCTCCCTTAGGAGAAAATAACATCCTTTGTGGACAAAACAAAAAAAATTCCAAAGTCAATCTCAGTGCTCCATTCGCAGTGCCATGAGCCTCCTGGGTATGATGACTTCCTGTATAACAGCAGTATCTTGGTCTCAGGCTCACACCAGGGTTGTCCAGTCGTGGATCCTGAGAAATTGGGACAAGAGACAGTGCTTTCTAGAAAAAAGAATCCCCATTCCAAATCACGTAAGATCAGATTTAAACTGGTGGACGAAAGAGAGAAACCTGCTAAAAGGGATACCCTGGGTAAAAAATCCAGAGATACAAATAAACACGGATGCAAGCGGTACAGGATGGGGAGTAGAAAATCGGCTCGCTAAATTACCAGGGCACTTGGTCAGGCACCATGACAAAAAGATCATCAAACCACAGAGAACTGAGGGCGATCTGGGAGGTGCTGAAGGTGTCACAAGACAAGGTCTCCGGAAAACACCTGAAAATCTTTTCGGACAATGTAACAGCTGTCGCATATCTGAAACATCAAGGGGGCACAAGATCAACAAGCTTAAAAGAACTGGCGGAAAAAAATATTCTCCTGGGCCGAAAAGAATGTTCTCTCCATCACAGCTATCCATTTAAAGGGTACAGAAAACATACAGGCGGACTTCCTCAGCAGGATGACCATAGATCCGGGAGAATGGGCCCTAAACTCAGACGTATTCCATCAGATCACCAGGAGATGGGGGACCCCCCAGATAGACATGTTTGCGTCAAGAAAAAACGCAAAGGTCCATCCGTTTTTCTCCCTGAACCCAAGGGACAACCCTTGGGCAACAGATGCATTCTCAATCAGGTGGACTTGGGATCTAGCCTACGCCTTTCCCCCTTGGCCGCTAATACCCAGAGTACTGCAGAAAATAAGGTCGGACCCAAACCCAGGGTTTGTCCCATACTGGACAAAAAGAAATTGGTTCCCAGTACTAAAAGAGCTAGCTCTGGAAGAACCCTGGAGAATCCCCCCCCAGGAGAACATTTATTTCTCAGGGCCCAATTCTTCACCAGAATCCAGGTCTGTTCAAATTATCAGCCTGGATCCTGAATGCGAGGTCCTAAATAGCAGAGAAGGTTATAAATACCCTTAAATCTAGCAAGAAAGAAGTCACCTCTGCGATATATTTTAAAATATGGAAGAAATACTGTAGTTGGCTGGGCCAGAGCCCTCCGGTACACTCTTCCCCAAATATTGAGAAAATACTAGATTTTCTCCAACAAGGTTTAGATCTGGGCCTCAGACAAAGTACTCTTAAAGTACAGGTCTCGGCCTTGGGGGCTTGCTATGATACGGACCTAGCCAGCCATAGGTGGATAAGGAGGTTTATAAGAGCTGCCTCCAGGTTAAGGCCATCCCTAACCCCTAGGACGCCTCAATGGGACTTAAACTTGGTCCTGAGAACTCTTACAAGTTCACCATTTCCTCCTATCCAGGATATCTCACTCAAACACCTAGCATTAAAAGCAGCTTTCCTAGTGGCGATTACTTCAGCCAAACGACTGGGCGAAAATCAGGCACTGTCCTGCCGGGAACCATACCTTACTATCTTCCCAGACAGAATAGTTTTACGTTTGGATCCGGGTTTCCTCTCGAAAGTGGTGTCGGACTTACACAGAGATCAGGAAATTATTCTAACATCCTTTCCCAAAGACTGTCCATCACAAGATCAGTTCCAGCTCCTGGATGTTCGGGATACTATCATACAATACCTAGATTCAACAAAGGAATTTAGGAAGGATGACAATCTTTTTGTTCAATACGCAGGTCCAAACAAGGGGGAAAAAAGGCATCCAAAGCCACCATTGGAAGATTGATCAGATCTACCATTCTTTCTTGCTATCATAAGTCGGGTCTAAACAGCCTCACAAATATAAAAGCTCACTCTACAAGAGCTATGGCTTCTTCGTGAGCAGAGAAAGGGGGTGTCTCCTTAGACAAAATTTGTAGAGCGGCCACCTGGTCGAGTATAAATACCTTTTTATAAAACATTACCGAATTAATGTTTCGGCTTCTGCGGACTTAACCTTCGGTCAGAAGGTTCTGCAAGCAGTTGCCCACCCTATTTAATAATCTGGTAGTTCTCATAGTAGAGCCGTCCTGGTGGACGAAATGGAAAAAACGTAATTAGACTTACTGGTATTTCCGGTATTAAAAAAAAAAATATATATATATATATATGGACAAAAAATGGGCAGCACTCCGGACTTGTAGAAATTCAGTGATGTTTATTCAGTGCAATGCAGCATTTCAGCCCTCACAATGGAGCCTTTGTCAAGCTAATGGACTAGTGCTCTCAAACATATTTAAATAGGTGCTTCTCATTACAATTACATAATTGGTCATTAAAACATATTTCACAAATATCAATACAAAACATGATTATACATATCATTGAAATACATCAGTGTACATGAATCATCATTACATCAGCATGGTATACACATAGTGAAAAAACGACTTTATCACATGCCCAAACCCGTGCCCCATGTCACCTGCTCCTACATCCATCAACCACACCTAGCCTCCTCTGCCCCATCAAAAACACTGCAAAATCTCTGACAAATGCCATGCAATTCATTG
The DNA here is from genome assembly GCF_905171765.1 of Bufo bufo. Classification (NCBI taxonomy): domain Eukaryota; kingdom Metazoa; phylum Chordata; class Amphibia; order Anura; family Bufonidae; genus Bufo; species Bufo bufo. Next base: position 278,673,263 of record NC_053393.1, on the reverse strand, counting down.
GTCTCGGATCCTAAGTCATGAAAAAGAAGAAGAAAAAATATGGAAATGGAGAGGTTTATACAAAAAGTGAAAAATACATTCAAAGGACATATACAATGATCGCAGGAGGATTTCATGTTGGGCACTGTCCTCTCAATTAAGATCAAATTCTCCATCATGGTGATCTATAGAGAGGGAAGACAAAAAGAGAAAATAAATGGAGAGCACAATCTTAACCTATACACTCTCAGATAAAAGACACGCATCCCACCGGTACCAAGCTAAGTCACCCTAAAATCAACATTAAGTCTGCGGGGTTTCAAGGTTTGCAATTGGAAAATCCAATATAATTCCCGCTGCTTCAGCATCACCGACCTGTCACCCCCCCCCGTCGTGGCATGGCGATCTGGTCAATGACCCTGAAGCGCAGGTCTTTTTCAGTATGTGATGCTTCCGTGAAGTGTTTAGACACCGGTAGATCTAACCTCTTTTTCCTGATGGTGTATCTGTGATGATTCAATCTCGTCTTGACGTCCCATGTAGTCTCCCCTACATAGAGGAGACGACAGGGACACTCCAACAAGTATACTACATAGGAGGAGTCGCAAGTCAAATGATGTTTAATCATGTACTCCTCTCCTGTCTGTGGGTGCACAAAGTGTGAGCCCCTTAACATGAGTGGACAGTTCACACACCCATGACAGGGGAAACAGCCTTTCCTGGATGCACCAAAGTATGTACTGAATGCAATCTTTTTAGTCCCAATGTCAGCCCGTACAAGATGATCTTTGATATTACGTGTACGTTTATATGACATCATTGGAGGATTGGCAAACTCGGGAATATTTCTGAAGTTACTGCCCAATATGGGCCAATGTCCCTTCAGAATATTGCCGATTTTGTCACTGAGGGGTTAAAACCGGGTTATGAACGGGATACGTTTTGTGTCCTTCACCTCATTTATCCCCTTTTCCAAGAGGGTTTTCCTAGGCTGTTGCATAGCCCTCACCTTATGCTGTTCTATCAGTTTTTTAGGGTATCCTCTTTTGATAAACTTCTCACCCATTACGGTGAGTCTATCAATAGTATCTTCCTCCCCTTGCACTATTCTCCTGACCCTAAGCAGCTGGCTATAGGGTAATGATTTCACCATGCTTCTAGGGTGACAACTGTTGTATTGAAGTAATGTATTTTTGTCTGTTTTTTTAAATGAAGAGATCAGTATGTAGAGAGTCTCCTCGTCTACACACTGCCACATCAAGGAACTCGATACGGGTTTCAGAAGACACCAATGTAAATTTGACCTCAGGATCAATCCCATTGAGGAAGTCACCAAATTGATGCAACCCCTCAATGGAGCCTGTCCACAGCAGGAAGATGTCGTCTATGTAACGCCACCACCCCAGCACTTGTCTGAAGTGGTGGCTAACATAGACGTACACCTCCTCAAGATGGGCCATGTAGATGTTTGCGTAATTTGGCGCCACATTCGAGCCCATTGCGGTCCCACGCAATTGGATAAAGAACTCATCCTGAAACAAAAAATAGTTGCAGGTGAGCACAATATCCAAGAGCGTGATCAGAAACTCTCTACATTCCATTGAGTATGGTGAATCAGCCAGACAATTTCTGACTGCATCCACCCCTCTAACATGTGAAATGGATGTGTACAAACTCACAACATCAAATGATGCTAAGATAACATGTGCCGGGAGTTGTACATTGCTGATTTCATTTAGGAAGTGTGTAGTATCCCTTATGTATGATTTTGCCTTCAAAACATAAGGTGACAGAATTCTGTCTAGAAAGATGGCAATCTGAGAAAATGGTGAGCCAATGCCCGATACTATCGGCCGACCGGGTGGAGAAACCAATGACTTGTGGATTTTTGGTAGCACATATATTACCGGAGTTCTTGGTCGTTCCACATAGAGGAAAGAATGCAATTTGTCATCAATTACACCCTTCTCCCTAGCGGAATCCAGGACCCTACAGATTTTCTTCAGAAACTCAAACTTAGGGTCACCTGGAAGCTTGCGATAAACATTTTCATCATTCAGTTGGCGATATATCTCATCCACATAGTCAGTTGAATTCATAACCACCACAGCCCCACCCTTGTCTGCCGGTTTAATGGTCAGACAAGGGTTAGTAGAAAGTTCCTTAAGGGCTTTGGTCTCCTCTGCTTTCATATTTCCCTTCACACACATCCCTTCAACCCCGGATGCTTTCAAGGACTCTAAATCTAACCTTACTGCATTCATGAATGTATCCAAGGCCACATGGTTAACAATAGGTGTAAAATCACTTTTAAGGTGGAGCTGTACATCATTAAGTGTAAGTTCTGATCTACTGATGGACCCAGCTGCTGGAACCTCAGTGGACTGTTTATTGAACCAGATCTTCAACTTAATGGCTCTAAAGAATCTATACAGATCTAACTCTAGTTGAAACCAGTCGATGTTCCTAAATGGACAAAAAGAAGGTCCTTTCTCCAAAACAGACAATTGTACAGGGGTAAGCACAATGGATGATATATTTACCACAGTTGTCTCTTCCGCATGGTTCTTTGCGGTTTCATCTGCCCTGCTTTTGCGCCACCTCTGTTGTCTCCTCCCACCTCGTCTGGTCCGGTGGGATCTAGACCCAGACCTAAAAAAGAGGTAGTTGCAGTAGGGGTATTAGCGCCAGTTGCTGTGGTCATATCTGGAAGATTGTCCATTTCTGGAACTATAGGGTCAGCCCTTCGATTGGAATATCCCGTTTTTTTACTCCCCGGGGAAGGTCGTTCCATCCTTTTGAGGCCTTTTTTAACAGTCATTTGGTGACTTCCTCAATGGGATTGATCCTGAGTTCAAATTTACATTGGTGTCTTCTGAAACCCGTATCGAGTTCCTTGATGTGGCAGTGTGTAGACGAGGAGACTCTCTACATACTGATCTCTTCATTTAAAAAAACAGACAAAAATACATTACTTCAATACAACAGTTGTCACCCTAGAAGCATGGTGAAATCATTACCCTATAGCCAGCTGCTTAGGGTCAGGAGAATAGTGCAAGGGGAGGAAGATACTATTGATAGACTCACCGTAATGGGTGAGAAGTTTATCAAAAGAGGATACCCTAAAAAACTGATAGAACAGCATAAGGTGAGGGCTATGCAACAGCCTAGGAAAACCCTCTTGGAAAAGGGGATAAATGAGGTGAAGGACACAAAACGTATCCCGTTCATAACCCGGTTTTAACCCCTCAGTGACAAAATCGGCAATATTCTGAAGGGACATTGGCCCATATTGGGCAGTAACTTCAGAAATATTCCCGAGTTTGCCAATCCTCCAATGATGTCATATAAACGTACACGTAATATCAAAGATCATCTTGTACGGGCTGACATTGGGACTAAAAAGATTGCATTCAGTACATACTTTGGTGCATCCAGGAAAGGCTGTTTCCCCTGTCATGGGTGTGTGAACTGTCCACTCATGTTAAGGGGCTCACACTTTGTGCACCCACAGACAGGAGAGGAGTACATGATTAAACATCATTTGACTTGCGACTCCTCCTATGTAGTATACTTGTTGGAGTGTCCCTGTCGTCTCCTCTATGTAGGGGAGACTACATGGGACGTCAAGACGAGATTGAATCATCACAGATACACCATCAGGAAAAAGAGGTTAGATCTACCGGTGTCTAAACACTTCACGGAAGCATCACATACTGCAAAAGACCTGCGCTTCAGGGTCATTGACCAGATCGCCATGCCACGACGGGGGGGGGGGGGGGTGACAGGTCGGTGATGCTGAAGCAGCGGGAATTATATTGGATTTTCCAATTGCAAACCTTGAAACCCCGCAGACTTAATGTTGATTTTAGGGTGACTTAGCTTGGTACCGGTGGGATGCGTGTCTTTTATCTGAGAGTGTATAGGTTAAGATTGTGCTCTCCATTTATTTTCTCTTTTTGTCTTCCCTCTCTATAGATCACCATGATGGAGAATTTGATCTTAATTGAGAGGACAGTGCCCAACATGAAATCCTCCTGCGATCATTGTATATGTCCTTTGAATGTATTTTTCACTTTTTGTATAAACCTCTCCATTTACATATTTTTTCTTCTTCTTTTTCATGACTTAGGATCCGAGACCAATGAATTGCATGGCATTTGTCAGAGATTTTGCAGTGTTTTTGATGGGGCAGAGGAGGCTAGGTGTGGTTGATGGATGTAGGAGCAGGTGACATGGGGCACGGGTTTGGGCATGTGATAGTCGTTTTTTCACTATGTGTATACCATGCTGATGTAATGATGATTCATGTACACTGATGTATTTCAATGATATGTATAATCATGTTTTGTATTGATATTTGTGAAATATGTTTTAATGACCAATTATGTAATTGTAATGAGAAGCACCTATTTCAATATTTTTAAGAGCACTAGTCCATTAGCTTTACAAAGACTCCATTGTGACGGCTGAAATGCTGCATTGCACTGAATAAACATCATTGAATTTCAACAAGTCCTGAATGCTGCCCCTTATTTTTCCTTTTTATTAATGCTATTCCTTGTCCAGGAGCATTTGTGGATTTGCACCCGGCAACCTTAGAGTGCTGCTGATTACTTTTATATATATATATATAAAAAAAAAGAAAAACAATGGCGGCACCGGAGGAACAACACAGAAGTCCAGGGATGTAGCAGCTTACCCCGTAAATAAAAGATGAAAAACGGACAGCACTCCAGGTAAAAGTAGATGGTGTTTATTCACCCATGTGGATGGCAACGTTTCAGCTCATACAAGAGGCTCTTGTATGAGCTGAAACGTTGCCATCCACATGGGTGAATAAACACCATCTACTTTTACCTGGAGTGCTGTCCGTTTTTCATATATATATATATATATATATATATATATATATATATATATAATAGATTTTTTTTTTTATTTATTAATCCTAAATTAAGGCTGCACCCATTTGGTTATTTGGAAAGCACTGAGGGTGAGAGTGGGTGGTGGCCTTTTAAACGGTGTGTTCCTGACCCTACAGAGGTCAAGGGTCAATCTCATAGTAGAGCCGTCATGGTGGACTCAAGGAAACAGAATTACCGGTAAGTCTAATTACGGGATTTTGCAGGACCAGTTCAGTTATGAAGTCACTTTCTGGGGCTTACATATTAGAAACCACCCATAAATCACCCCATTTTAGAACTACACCCCTCAAGCTATTCAAAACTGATTTTACAAACTTTATTAACCCTTTAGGTGGCCCAGCTATGTCGCATATGAAGACACCTTGAGGTGGCCCTACCCCCAAAAAGTGACCCCATTCTGGAAACTGCACCCATCAAGGAATATTTCAAGGTGTGTAGTGAGAAAAGTGAATTCATGGAATTGGCTTTGAAAATGAAAAAAAAAATAAAAAAATTTCCAGAAAAAGTTGTTTTAGACCCACATTTTTCACTTTCACCCCCCATTTTTCACTTTCACCCCCCATTTTGTTCCCCATTCCCACCTTCCCCTGAATACGCCAACACCCTATATGTGCTCAAAAAATTATGTATAAGTGCACAGCAGGGCTCTAGAGTCAAACGGCTAAATATGGATTTTGCTGACCTGAATTGACAGACATTTATTTTAGGTGCCATGTCGCATTCAATAAATTTCTAAGGTCCCCAGAAATGGAAAAACCCCAAGTAGTGACCCCATTTCGGAAAGAGCACCCCTGGAAAGGGTACTTCTTAGCAAACGGGTGTCTCACAGAAGGCAGAAATACCAGAGAAAGCATTTCAAAGCACACATTTGTAAAAATTACTAGCAGACCCCAATTTTTCACTTTCACAAGGGTTTAAAGGAGAAAATGCACCCCCGTATATGTTCCCCATTTTGAAAACACACCATATGTGCTTGTAGCCTGTTGTATTGGCGCACAGCAGGTCTCTAGAGGCAAAGTGCAAAAAAATTTTTTTTGCAGACATGTATTTTAGGTGCTATGTCGCATTAAATACATTTCCTGAGGTCCCCAGAAATGAAAAACCCCAAGAAGTGACCCCATTTTGGAAAGAGCACCCCCCTACAAACGTTTTAAGATGTGAAAAGGGCACTTTTGACCTAAGGCCTCTTTCACACTTGCGTTGTCCGGATCCGGCGTGTACTCCACTTGCCGGAATTACACGCCGGATCCGGAAAAACGCAAGTGTACTGAAAGCATTTGAAGACGGAGCCGTCTTCAAATTGCTTTCAGTGTTACTATGGCAGCCAGGATTCTATTAAAGTCCTGGTTGCCATAGTAGGAGCGGGGAGCGGTAAACTTACAGTCCGTGCGGCTCCCGGGGCGCTCCAGAATGACGTCAGAGCGCCCCATGCGCATGGATGACGTGATCCATGCGATCACGTGATCCATGCGATTGGGGCGCCCTGACGTCACTCTGGAGCGCCCCGGGAGCCGCACGGATGGTAAGTATGCTGCTCCCCCGCTCCCTGCTACACTTTACCATGGCTGCCAGGACTTTAGCGTCCCGGCAGCCATGGTAACCATTCAGAAAAAGCTAAATGTCTGGTCCGGCAATGCGCCAAAACGACGTTTAGCTTAAGGCCGGATCCGGATCAATGCCTTTCAATGGGCATTAATTCCGGATCCGGCCTTGCGGCAAGTCTTCAGGATTTTTGGCCGGAGCAAAACGCAGCATGCTGCGGTATTTTCTCCGGCCAAAAAACTTTCCGTTCGGGAACTGAAGACATCCTGATGCATCCTGAACGGATTTCTGTCCATTCAGAATGCATTAGGATAAAACTGATCAGGATTCTTCCGGCATAGAGCCCCGACGACGGAACTCTATGCCGGAAGAAAAGAACGCAGGTGTGAAAGAGCACTTACAGGTCTTTCAAAGAAATGAATATGTAGTGGTTGGTGAAAAGTGGATATGTAAGTTATGCAGACTAAATCAGATATAGGGTGGTAAAACTACAGGGTACATCAAGGATGAATCTAAATGAATGCTCCATGGATGAATGGTAGACTCTTAAGCAATCTTTGATACACAGGCCAAGTTTTTCTGGGCAGGTTTCACAATGGTAAATGGTGTCTTTCTTTATCCCGCTTTTTTGGAACACGCCCTGCATCTTTTTGGGGTCCTTCCCTTCCTCGCTGTTTGGGGGACTTCACCAGGGAAATGTTGCCCTGGTACAACTCGGGCACCGTAACTTGCTGAAGTACTGGGGCCCTCCATTGCTTGATTTGGAAGAATTAGGGCTTTTATCACCACCTCTTGAAATTGTAGGAATGTTCTTGTCTGGCCTCTAGATCTAAATATTACTTATGCATTGTACAGCACTATTTGTACGAGGTGCACGGCCAGCTTTTTGTACCACACTTTTTCGTTCTTTGTTTGGCACTTTAGTGCTTCAGAACTTGATCTGAAAAATCAACCCCACCCATCTGCCTGTTGTAGTCCAGAATGCAGTCTGGTTTGGGGACAGTGGTAGTGGTACTACGTACAGCGGCAGGGGAGCTGGTGTTACTGTGAATAGTGGTCAGTACAAGGACATCCCTTTTGTACTTAACCACCAACATGTTCCCATTGAGGAGAGCATGGCTGTCTCCTTTTCTTAGTGGGTGCCCTACCAGGGATCTAGGGTGGCCTCTCTGATTTTTGCCTACTGTGCCGCACGCCACAGTACCTCTGGAACTTAATAACCGGAACAGTGGTAGACTCGTGTAGTAATTACCCGCGTATACAGTTGCAAGAAAAAGTATGTGAACCCTTTGGAATTATATGGATTTCTGCACAAATTGGGCATAAAATGTGATCTGATCTTCATGTAAGTCACAACAATAGACACTCAGTCTGCTTAAACTAATAACACACAAATAATTAAATGTTACCATGTTTTTATTGAACACACCATGTAAACATTCACAGTGCAGGTGGAAAAAGTATGTGAACCCTTGGATTTAAGAACTGGTTGAACCTATTTTGGCAGCAATAACTTCAACCAAACGTTTCCTGTAGTTGCAGATCAGACGTGCACAGAATTATTGACCATTCCTCTTTACAGAACTGTTTCAGTTTAGCAATATTCTTGGGATGTCTGGAGTGAATCGCTTTCTTGAGGTCATGCCACAGCATCTCAATTGGGTTGAGGTCAGGACTCTGACTGGGCCACTCCAGAAGGCGTATTTTCTTCTTTTTAAGCCATTCTGTTGATGATTTGCTTTATGCTTTGGGTCGTTTTCCTGCAAAATGTCTTTATAAACTTGGGAATTAATTTTTCCTTTGATGATGGCAATCCGTCCAGGCCTTGACGCAGCAAAGCAGCCCCAAACCATGATGCCCCTACCACCATACTTCACAGTTGGGATGAGGTTTTGATGTTGGTGTGCTGTGCCTCTTTCTCCACACATAGTGTTGTGTGTTTATTGCCAAACAACTCAACTTTTGGTTTCATCTGTCCACAGAATATTTTGCCAGTACTGCTGTGGAACATCCAGGTGCTCTTGTGCAAACTGTAAACGTGCAGCAATGTTTTTTTTGGACAGCAGTGGCTTCCTCTGTGGTATCCTCCCATGAAATCCATTCTTGTTTAGGCCTAGTTCACACGACCGTATGTCTTTTTCTGTGTTTTCCGGTCCGTTTTTCCGTATGGCATATACAGTATACAGTAATTACATAGAAAAAATTGGGCTAGGCATAAAATTTTCAATAGATGGTTCAGCAAAAACGGAACGTATACGGAAGACATACGGATACGGAAGACATACGGAAGGGACAGGGATGGAGGGTGGTTTAAGAATCTGGAACAGCTGCAAATGAAGAAAAAAAGTCAGTGCATCTTTTCCTGATATTCTTCCTCCTTTTGTTCTTTTCTTCTTTCAGCAGGAAAGGGTTAAATCACAGTGGTGGTGCACCACAAGTCCCAGAAAGCCAACAGCTGCCCAGAAAGACACAGAACCTCTCTGCACGCAGTCACCAGCTACAATGGCTGCATTTGGGAAAGTTTTGCCTCTTCCTGTGCAGCTCTAGCGCTGCCATTGGCTGGAGCGTTGTTCCAGCTAATAGCAGTGCTGGCAGGGGACCCAAAACACTGGTGTCCCCTGCCTGACCTAGGAGGAGACAGGTGCTGACTTGTTCAGTACCGGTCACCTCCACATGACACCACCCGCACCCAGACCCCCCTCCTCCCACCCCTCCCTGCTCCGTATTGCAGCCGGAGCTGCGATGTGCATGTCTGCGGAATCCAGCCAATAGCAGCGATCGGGGCTGCAAGGGGGGCAGAAATGCCTCCCTGTCCCCCTAGGAAACATGGCTGCCTGCCGTACAGAGAAGCCATTGTACCCCGGTCACCGAGCGATTTCGCTCAGGGACTGGGTGTACACAGCGCTGTAGCTCTACAGCGCTGGGATTTCAGACCCTGCTTCCAGCTCCGTACATGTACGGCGCTGGTATCCTAAGGGTTAAGGACTCTTTCACACGAGCATGTCCGGATGCGTTGCGGCAAACCCGCGCGAGTAGGTACACAATTGCAGTCCGTTTTGACTGCGATTGCGTTCCGTTGTTAAGTTTTTATCGCGCGGGTGCAATGCGTTTTGCACGCGCGGGATAAAAAACTGAATGTGGTACCCAGACCTGAACTTCTTCACAGAAGTTTGGGTTCAAGGTTGTGTAGATTGTATTATTTCCCCTTATAACATGGTTATAAGGGAAAATAATAGCCTTCTGAATACAGAATGCATAGGGCAATAGGGCTGGAGGGGTTAAAAAAAATAATTTAACTTTCCTTAATCCATTTGTTTGCGCAGCCGGCATCTCTTCTGTCTTCTTCTTTGAGGAATAGGACCTTTCACGTCAATACGCTCATCACATGGTCCGTCATATGATCCATCACCATGGTAAAAGATCATGTGACGGACCATGTGATTAGCGTAGTGACGTCATCAAAGGTCCTATTCGTCAAAGAAGACAGAAGAGATGCCGGCTGCGTGAACAAGTGGATTAAGGTAAGTTAAATTAATTATTTTTTTTTTTAACCCCCTCCAGCCCTATTGTACTATGCATTCTGTATTCAGAATGCTATTATTTTTCCTTTATAACCATGTTATAAGGGAAAATAATAAAGATCGGGTCCCCATCCCGATCGTCTCCTAGCAACTGTGCGTGAAAATCGCACAAAATAGAGCTTGCTGCGATTTTCACGCAACGCACAAGTGATGCGTTAAAATCAGCGCTCATGTGCACAGCCCCATAGAAATGAATGTGTCCGGATTCAGTGCGGGTGCAATGCGTTCAACTCAGGCATTGCACCCGCGCGGAAAACTCACCTGTGGGAAAGGGGCCTAAGAATAAAATATTAAGGCTGTATGAACCTCTAAGAATCTTATGACCCTCTTAGAATCTTTAAGAATAAAATCAGTAAAATAAAAGACTGACAAAATTTAAAAGCTTTATTAATCACCATCAGTATGTATAATTTAATGTAATAAAAACAATATTTCCAGTCCGTAGTTAGATGGAATGTGCAGCGAGTCTCCAAAGTGATGTGGGTTCAATTCACACAGAGGGTCAATGGGTAATTGAGACTGCGCATGTTTCAATCCTCCCAAATACAGGTATGATCACTCACCACGCCATGAAGAAACCAGGATCCACAGACGTCCTTTGCTTTAAAACATCCTGTGGAACATCAAAGTGTGCTGATGGTGAAGCACCGCTATTTTGATCTTAATAAAATTGCACTGTTATACTCGCGCATCAAGTGAATTCAAGTCTCCTTTTATCTTTAATATCGGCTCAAACGATTTATCATCCTAGGAAAAAAGGTTGCTTCCATAGTGAAATACCATCAATCACTATATATAAAAGAGGTTTATTGTACTCTCAAGCGTCTTTAAAAACAAGCGTTCACAACATAAGTCCCGCTCCCTCAAACAGTCCTGTTTGAGGATGCGGGACTTATGTTGTAAACCATTGTTGCTGACAACCGTAGAGGGGATATTTAACTCTGCCATCGCCTGCATAAATGTGTCCCATCCAGTCGGTATATTCCTTTTGGTCATGCTGTGGTTTTGTGTTGTATTACCCAGTAAGTCCAACATATTAAGCTACTTTCACACTTGCGTCAGAGGATTCCGGCAATCAGTTCCGTTGCTGGCACTGCCTGCCGGATGCGGCAATCCGGACGCAAACGGATGCGTTTCTTAGACGGATCCGGAGTTGGATCCGTCTGACAAATGCATTAAAATACCGGATCCATCTCTCCGGTGTCATCCGGTATTTTTTTTTTTTCACAGATTTAACCACTTCAGCCCCCATAGCTTCAACACCCTTAAAGACCAGGCCACTTTTTACACTTCTGACCTATACTACTTTCACCGTTTATTGCTCGGTCATGCAACTTACCACCCAAATGAATTTTACCTCCTTTTCTTCTCACTAATAGAGCTTTCATTTGGTGGTATTTCATTGCTGCTGACATTTTTACTTTTTTTTGTTATTAATCGAAATTTACCGTTTTTTTTTTTTTTTTGCAAAAAAATGACATTTTTCACTTTCAGTTGTAAAATTTTGCAAAAAATACGACATCCATATATAAATTTTTCTCTAAATTTATTGTTCTACATGTCTTTGATAAAAATAAAAAAATGTTTGGGTAAAAAAAAAATGGTTTGGGTAAAAGTTATAGCGTTTACAAACTATGGTACAAAAATGTGAATTTCCGCTTTTTGAAGCAGCTCTGACTTTCTGAGCACCTGTCATGTTTCCTGAGGTTCTACAATGCCTAGACCAGGGGTGTCCAAACTTTTTTCGAGGAGGGCCAGATTTGATGAAGTGAACATGTGCGAGGGCCGACCATTTTGCCCAACAGTCTTTGAACCATTAAAATTACATGCAAATTAACTATTTTATGCAAATTTTATTGCAAACGGCATACCTTTCATTTTGTGACTTGGATGACAAATCTAAACAGGTGTTAAATCACTCTGCCTTCAATATAAAAAACAGGAGGCAGAAATATGTTGGAAACAGTACATTACAAGGTTGTCTGTTTACTTTTAAATTCCAAAAATGTGAACAGGAACATAACACCAAGTATACACATATGTTCAAATATATTTATAACTGATTGACCAACTGACATTAAAGGGAACCTGTCAACTTTATTCCGCCCATACTATACTAAAGGCAGAATAAAGCAGAGACAGGTGAGTTGATTTCAGCGGTCTGTCATTTATAAGTTAAAAGTAAGTGGTTGCCGAGAACCAACATCACAATCATTGCAGCCTGGGCCTGGAGAAGAGTCCCGGCCACCTGAGAAAAGTCCTGGTTATTAATAGATTCCTGCTCTCCTGCTGATGACTGACAGGCTTCTACCTAGTTCCCTTTTTCTCTAGGAGAGAACTGCCAATCATCAGCAGATGGGTGAGAGAGCAGGACAATATGAATAACCAGGACTCTTTTCTCAGGTAGATTTGACTCTTTTCCAGGCTCAGTCTGCAATGATTATGATGGTGGTTCTCAGCAACCACTTACTTGTAGCTCATGAGGGGCACACCGCTGAAATCAGCATTTCTGTCACTAATTTATGCTGCCCTCAGTGAGATTAGCATAAAGTTGATGACAGGTTCCCTTTAACTGAGATTTTACAACGTATTCATCTCAACTGAAAAAAATCTTGCCTGCACTAATGTGAAGGGTGAAACTGAGATCTGGACTGCAGCAGATAGGCTAGATCTGGTTCAAAGGCTGTGGTTTTGATGCACAAAATATCACGCAAGTGAGACTCACTTAGTCTTGTCCGCATGCGATTCTTGTTAAGGTTCATAACAGAGAATGTCTTCTCACACAAATATGTTGAGCCAAACAAGCTCAGCATTTTCTTTGCCAATGTTCGAATCTCTTTAAAACGGCTCTTATCCAGTTGGCTGTAAAACTTCACAAGAGAGAGCTGTTGGTGCCGACTGCGTAGCTCACTGTCACAATGCAGGTCAATGAGCTCGAGCTGCAGCTGATCTGGAGCATTGTCGGGGTCAACAGAGAATGGAGAGGAGAAAAGGGTGATCTCCTTTTCAATAGCTGCAAAATCTTGAAAGCGCCGTCTAAACTCCCCAGCAAGAGATACGATGTCTGCTGCATACCTGCTCGCTTGTGCACTGATATCATCCTGTGGAAAACTGTTCATTATTTCCTGCAACGCTGAAAAATGAATGGTATTGGGCGGTGTTTGTGACAAATGCTTTTGGAAAAGTTGCAGCTTTGTTCCAAAGGCTTTGAGGTGTGACTAAAGCTGGTTCACCGCTGCATCTTTGCCCTGAAGACTCGTGTTCAGTACATTCAGATGCTTTGTTATGTCGACTAGAAACCCTAAGGGCTGTTTCACACGAGCGGATGCCGTGCGTGACATCCGCTCCATGAATGACAGCCAAGACCCGATGCAGACTGCAGAAGCACGGAGCATTAACATGATTGATAATGCTCCGTGCCTCTCTGTGATGTCTTTACTACGAAATCACAGTGACAACTTTATCTCACTGTGATTTCTTAGTAAAGAGATCACAGAGAGGCACGGAGCATTATCAATCATGTTAATGCTCCGTGCTTCTGCAGTCTGCATCGGGTCTTGGCTGTCATTCACGGAGCGGATGTCACGCACGGCATCCGCTCGTGTGAAACAGCCCTAAATCAGCCAGCCAAATAGGATCAGATAGTTCTCGCATCGGTTGTCCCTTTGTTTCAAAGAATTCTCCAATTTCTTTTCTGAGAGAGTAGAAACGCTGCAGTGCAGACCCTCGTCTGAGCCATCTTACTTCGTTATGATATAAAACATCTTCGTATTCAGCCTGGATATCCAGTAGAAACTGTTTAAACTGGCGGTGGCACAGGGCTCTAGAGCGAATAAAATTAATGGTCTTTAACACCGGTTTCATAACATGGTCATATTTGAGATGTTTAGCTTGTTCATGAATGATACAATGCAGTTTAATAGCTTTGCCTCCTTCTTTGATCACCTTGTTACAGATTAGGGTTGATAATCCACTTCGTTCACCAGCCATGGCAGGTGCCCCATCAGTAATTATCCCAGTAACTTTGTTCCAAGGCAGTTTCATGTCATCTATGGCAGAACTAACAGAAACAAATAAATCTGTTCTTCTTGTTTGGTCCTTAAGGCTCTGGAGGTCAAGTAGCTCTTCAGTCACATTCATTTCATCGTCCACCCCTCTCAGAAAAAATCAGCAACTGAGCTGTGTCGGAGAGGTCCGTGCTTTCATCACAGGCTATTGAAAAGAAGTCAAAATCAACTCCTTTTGACGTTAACTGTCTCTTAATATCTGATGAAATTTCTTCTACTCTCCGTGCTACAGTGTTACGAGCCAGGCAAATGTTGGAAAACTCTGACTTCTTCTCGGGACAGATATTCTGCACCATTTTCATAACGCAAAAGATTTGCAATTTTTAGCAATTAACGTTGCTACCTCATAGCTAGCCCTTGTGGCATTTTCATTTGACTCACGTGCTCTTGTAAAAAAAATCGCTGTTGTGACATTAAAACAGCTTCAAGTTGCTGCACCTTGTCACTGCGGTCGCGCCCTGTTAGCTTAACGTATGTGCTGTGTCTCGACTGGTAGTGTCTTTTGACATTAAATTCCTTATTAACAGCCACAGTCTCTTGGCATATTAGACAAACACAGTGATTCCGTATTTCAGTGAAAAAATATTCCGCTTTCCACCTGTCCTGGAAGCGGCGTCCCTCACTGTCAACTTTTCGTTTCTTATTTGTAGTTGCCATTATTAAAATTGGCCAGATGGGGAGAAGTTATTTGTAGAGAGTACTAGGAGCACAATCAGATAATCAGATTCTAGCCCAGTGACGTACAGTGAGGGGTTAATGAAGGGTATGACAGCTTGCTACCACTGATTCGGATTGCCCCCTTTTCTGCTTTAGTTCACAGCCCAGCCTGCAAGTGTGTGTTTTTTTTCCTCAATAGACTCAAATAGGCTCAATAGCCCTTATGGTCGCCCTGGCCTTGTGGCTGTAAGTGTGGAGGCGCAGGGAGAAGGAAAGGCGACGTTAATTGGTGATGACTTTGATTATGATGTTTGGACTTGGAACTCAGCCAGAAACGTTTTAATAAATTTTTTCTTCTACATTTGTGACCTTCACACTGAATAAATGTCCTCTGGGGGTAATGTGATCCGTGGAGGTAGGAGACCTCAACAAACTGCTACTTAACCGATCACAATTATGTTTTATGTGCAGTAAGATAATTTGGGCCGATATTCTGGCCTTACAAGAGAAGAAAAGCCGAGATCTCGAGATGTCCGAGATCTTGTGACGTCAGAGATCTCGTGACATCTGAGATTTGGGCTTTCCTTCTCCCTGAGCCCAAATCCCGCGAGATCTCGGACGTTGTGAGATCTCGGCTTTCCTTCTCTGTGAAGGCAAAGACCAAATCCCGCGTGATCTCGGACGTTGCCGCGAGATTTGGCCTTTGCTGATGCAGCCTCTTCCTGTGAAGCTGTGGGCTCCCGATGAGTAGCTGGCGGTGACTGGTGAGAGGGGCCGGGGGCCGGAATACCCATGATTTAATCAAACCTCTGGGGGGCCGTTTTACTCCGGACTGCGGGCCACAATTGGCCCGCGGGCCGGACTTTGGACATGCCTGGCCTAGACAGTACAAACACCCCACAAATGACCCCATTTTGGAAAGTAGACACCCTAAGGTATTCGCTGATGGGCATAGTGAGTTCATGGAAGTTTTTATTTTTTGTCACAAGTTAGTGGAATATGAGACTTTGTAAGAAAAAAAAAAAATCATCATTTTCCGCTAACTTGTGACAAAAAATAATAAATTCTAGGAACTCGCCATGCCCCTCACGGAATACCTTGGGGTGTCTTCTTTCCAAAATGGGGTCACTTGTGGGGTAGTTATACTGCCCTGGCATTCTAGGGGCCCAAATGTGTGGTAAGGAGTTTGAAATCTAAATCTGTAAAAAATGGCCGGTGAAATCCGAAAGGTGCTCTTTGGAATGTGGGCCCCTTTGCCCACCTAGGCTGCAAAAAAGTGTCACATATGTGGTATCTCCGTACTCAGGAGAAGTTGGGCAATGTGTTTTGTGGTGTCATTTTACATATACCCATGCTGGGTGAGAGAAATATCTTGGCAAAAGACAACTTTTCCCATTTTTTTATACAAAGTTGGCATTTCTCTCACCCAGCATGGGTATATGTAAAATGACACCCCAAAACACATTCCCCAACTTCTCCTGAATACGGCGATACCACATGTGTGACACTTTTTTGCAGCCTAGATGCGCAAAGGGGCCCACATTCCTTTTAGGGGGGCATTTTTAGACATTTGGATCCCAGATTTCTTCTCGCGCTTTAGGGCCCCTAAAATGCCAGGGCAGTATAAATACCCCACATGTGACCCCATTTTGGAAAGAAGACACCCAAGGTATTCAATGAGGGGCATGGGGAGTTCATAGAAAAAAAAATTTTTTGCCACAAGTTAGCGGAAATGGATTTTTGGGGTTTTTTTCTCACAAAGTCTCCCTTTCCGCTAACTTGGGACAAAAATTTCAATCTTTCATGGACTCAATATGCCCCTCAGTGAATACCTTGGGGTGTCTTCTTTCCAAAATGGGGTCATTTGTGGGGTGTTTGTACTGCCCTGGCATTTGAGGGTCTCCGCAATCATTACATGTATGGCCAGCATTAGGAGTTTCTGCTATTCTCCTTATATTGAGCATACGGGTAATGAGATTTTTTTTTTTTCGTTCAGCCTCTGGGCTGAAAGAAAAAATGAACGGCACAGATTTCTTCATTCGCATCGATCAATGTGGATGAACAAATCTCTGCAAAAAAAAAAAAAGGAGGGGAAAGGCGTCTGCCAGGACATAGGAGCTCCACCCAACATCCATACCCACTTAGCTCGTATGCCCTGGCAAACCAGATTTCTCCATTCACATCAATCGATGTGAATGAATAAATCATTGCCGGGATTTTTTTTTTATATATATATACAAAGTGTTTGCCAAAGTATATGAACACCGCCACCTCCTCAGCTCATATGCCTCGGCAAACGTATTTTTTACTGCAGAGGAGAAATCTCGTCTTGCAGCGCCGCATACACCGACTTTTGTGTAATCTGACAGCAGCGCAATGCTTCTGTCAGAATGCACATCAGTGCTGCAGCTAGTCGATCGGTTGGTCCACCTGGAAGGTAAAAAAAAAAAAAAAAAAAAAGGAAAAACCAGGCCGCAACGCAATAAATTTATTAACTTTATAATAACTTTTGAACAGAACATATAAACTTTTTTTTTAACTTTTTTAACTGAACGTTAACTTTTTTACTTGCCGGTAATTTTTTTTTTTTT
Organism: Bufo bufo; assembly: GCF_905171765.1. Taxonomy (NCBI): domain Eukaryota; kingdom Metazoa; phylum Chordata; class Amphibia; order Anura; family Bufonidae; genus Bufo; species Bufo bufo. The sequence continues at coordinate 278,655,918 of NC_053393.1, read as the reverse complement.
TTTTTTACCTTTATAGAACAAACCTCTCCTTCCCCATGGGACAATGTGCAAAGCGCAAATCGCCCAAAGATGTGGCGAAGTACGTTATGCACTTTATCCCAGGTGAAAGGAGAGGTTTGCAGCAGCTGTGAGTAAAAGGGCCCTAATAGCCCTGTGTGCCTGTCCTGTCAGATGCAATCCCTATGCTAAGTGTACCTGGGTGTGGTACTTCCGGAAACACTCTCCAAAGCATAGGGCAGGGTGGTCAGGACAGAAATAGCGGGTGTCACGCCTTATTCCACTCCTGCTACAGACACTACCTCTTTTTCGGGGTGACAATTGGGTTGAGGTACCAGGAACGACACTGGGGAAATGTCGCTCGTGTAGACGGCTAACTACACTGGTGGATGGGGCCACGGAACCTCCTGGATACAGGAGGTTCTCTATGATCTCTTCCTGGAATTTGAGGAAGGATCCTGTTCTCCCAGCCTTACTGTAGAGAACAAAACTATTATAGGCAGCCAATTGAATCAAATATACAGACACCTTCTTATACCAGCGTCTGGTGCGTCGGGAAACTAAATAGGGAGCCAACATCTGGTCATTGAAGTCCACCCCTCCCATGAGCGTATTATAGTCGTGGACTGAGAGGGGCTTTTCAATGAGACGGGTTGCCCTTTCAATTTGTATGGTCGTGTCTGCGTGAATGGAGGAGAGCATGTAAACGTCACGCTTGTCTCTCCATTTCACCGCGAGCAGTTCTTCGTTACACAAGGCAACCCTCTCCCCCCTTGCAAGACGGGTGGTAACGAGCCGTTGGGGGAAGCCCACGCGACTAGTTCGCGCGGTGCCACAGGCGCCAATCTGTTCTAGAAACAAATGCCTGAAGAGGGCCACACTTGTGTAAAAATTGTCCACCTAAAGATGGTACCCCTTGCCAAATAAGGGTGACACCAAGTTCCAGACTATCTTCCCACTGCTCCCCAGGTAGTCAGGGCAACCGGCCGGCTCCAGGGTCTGATCTTTTCCCTCATAGATCCGAAATTTGTGGGTATAGCCTGTGGCCCTTTCACAGAGCTTATACAATTTGACCCCATACCGGGCACGCTTGCTTGGGATGTATTGTTTGAAGCCAAGGCGCCCGGTAAAATGTATTAGGGACTCGTCTACGCAGATGTTTTGCTCGGGGGTATACATATCTGCAAATTTCTGGTTGAAGTGGTCTATGAGGGGCCGAATTTTGTGGAGCCGGTCAAAAGCTGGGTGGCATCTGGGACGAGAGGTGCTGTTGTCGCTAAAGTGCAGGAAACGCAGGATGGTCTCAAAACGTGCCCTGGACATAGCAGCAGAGAACATGGGCATGTGATGAATCGGGTTCGTGGACCAATATGACCGCAATTCATGCTGTTTAGTTAGACCCATGTTGAGGAGAAGGCCCAGAAAAATTTTAAGTTCGGAAACTTGGACTGGTTTCCACTGGAAAGGCTGGGCATAATAGCTTCCCGGGTTGGCGGATATAAATTGTGTGGCATACCGGTTTGTCTCTGCCACGACTAAGTCCAAGTGCTCCGCAGTCAAGAACAGCTCAAAAATATCCCAGGGCCGAACCGATCTGAGCTGTCTCAACCCGAACTCCAGACTGGGCGGTGAAAGGGGGAACTACAGGTGCGGCTGAAGTTGGTGACTGCCAATCAGGGTTTGCCAGCACCTCAGGGACTCTAGGGGCTCTACGGGCCTGTCTTTGCGGTGGCTGCGACGGGGTAACTATTGCACGTGCCACCGTACCAGCTTAAACTGCCCTTCTGGTGCTCGCCACTTCACCATGTTGTACGGCAGTGCTGGTACTAGGTCCAGGGAGGGCTGCGCTGCTGGTGTATGCCTCACCACGTGATCCGACAGCGCCAACCCCACTCTGCTGCCCTTGAAACGGATCCTGCACAACCTGTGGTCTAGCGACACGGGGCCTGGTACGCCTGGTGCTATCGGGGACCTCAACCTCCTCGTCCGAACTTTGGGTCAGACTGCCACTGCTTTCTACAGGTTCATATTCTGACCCGCTAGATTCGTCAGATGAGGGTTCCCATTTCTCATCTGACTGGGTCAGAATCCTGTAGGCCTCTTCAGAAGAATACCCCTTGTTTGACATTTGGACTACTAAATTTAGGGGTATTCCCTGAGACTACCCAAGAAAAAAAGCAAGCCTGTCTTACAAAGGGGAGGCTAGCGAAGTACCGGAGGCCGCTGCGGTTGATAAAAAATATCAAAACTGATTTTTTTTTTATCGCCGCAGTGCGTGTAAAGTGATTGTGCAGTGATCAAAAAATATAATATTTTTTGGCACTGCGGTGGGGCGGAGCGTGGGTGAACGCACGTGTGGGCGACCGATCAGGCCTGATCGGGCAAACACTGCGTTTTGGGTGGAGGGCGAGCTAAGGTGACACTAATACAATTATAGATCTGACCGTGATCAGTTTTGATCACTTACAGATACTATAAAAGTACAAATGCTGATTAGCGATAGGCTGACTGCGGTGCGGTGGGCTGGGCGCTAACCGATCGCTAACTACCTAACCAAGGGGCCTAAACTATCCTAAAACCTAACAGCCAATACTAGTGACAGTTTACACTGATCACTTTTTGTCTTTCACTAAGTGATTGACAGGGGCCATCAAAGGGGTGATCAAAGGGTTAATTGGGGTTCAGGGGGTGATCTGGGGCTAAAGTGTAGTGTTTGTGCTACTCACTGTGAAGCCTGCTCCTCTGCTGGATCCAACCGACGAAAAGGACCAGCAGAGGAGCAGACAAGCCATATAACAGATCATATTTACTAATATGATCTGTTATATGGCTTGTGATTATTTTTTTTTTTTTATCGCCAGCCTGCCAGCCAATGATCGTTGCTGGCAGGCTGGTGACGAACTTGTCCTCTAACTTTTGCCGGCCCGCAATGCGCATGCGCGGGCCGGCTTTGAGCGAAATCTCGCGTCTCGCGAGATGACGCGTATATGCGTGACTCTGCGCAGCACTGCCACCTCCGGAACGCGATCCTGCGTTAGGCGGTCCGGAGGTGGTTAAAAAGCTGCGCATGCGCGGAACGGAAGAACTGATTCGTCAATGCGTCAATTTTAATGCCAGATCCGGCACAAATACATTTCAAGGAAATTAATGCTGGATCCGGCATTCCGGCAAGTGTTCAGGATTTTTGGAGAGAAAAATACAGCATGCTGCAGTATTTTCTCCAGCCCAAAAAAACATAAGATTGACTGAACTGATGCATACTGAACGGTATGCTCTCCATTCAGAATGCATTAGGATAAAACTGATCAGTTTTTTTTCCGGTTTTGAGCCCCTAGGACAGAACTCAATACCGGAAAAGAAAAACGCTAGTGTGAAGGTTCCCTTAGATCAGGCATCCTCAAACTGTGGCCCTCCATCTGTTGTAAAACTACAACTCCCACAATGCCCTGATGTAGGCTGATACCTGTAGGCTGTTCAGGCATGCTGGGAGTTTTGCAACAGCTGGAGGGCCGCAGTTTGAGGATGCCTGCCTTAGATCTAGGAATCGCATCATCCTTGTAAATAAATTCTTCGTTATCATTCCACAATGTGATTATCAGGCTTTTGTAGCATCCGGTTTAATAAAAATTCAGCATTTTATATATATTTTTTTAATGTGTTTTAGGCATTCACATGACCATATGTGTATTGTCGCCCGCAAAACACTGATACCAGCCGTGTGAATGTAGCCGGCCCTATGATAGAAGTGCCTACTCTTGTCCGCGATTGCAGACAAGAATAGGACATGGTCGATCTTTTTTGCGGGGCCACGGAACGGATCTATGGATGCTGACCGCACAGCGCATCTTTACGGCCCCATTGAAATGAATGACTCCGCATGCGGAGCCAAAAATACGGTCGTGTGAATGCACCCTTAACCTGATTTTACAAATTCATGGGTGGCATCAGACTTTTCAGGTATTGAACTTGGCTGCTGCTAATGATTAGAAGTTGGAGAAGCAACAAGATTTAAAGTCGCTAGTTTTGTGTCCTGTTTAGCATGAACCAAGTATCTTTGCAGAACATCTGTGTATCTTTTAATTGTAACATTGTCAGGAAAGTTTCTTCTCTGTAAAATCCTATTAATTTCATCATAAAGAGCTTGAATAGCGCTCCTACGAATGTTGGGTTTTCGCGTAAGGATCGGTTTTAAATTGTTCAGCTCACTTTTGGGGACCTGGAACGTTTTTTCTGCATGTTCTGCTGATGATTTTGCAAAATTCACTTAGAGACAAGTTTTACACAAAGTAGTAAGCAGATGGCTCACTCTGATTTATCACGACAGGTGCACAAGTTCAAAGAAACACCCCCTGATTCTGATTGGTATAAATGTAGATTGGATGGAACCGGCACTCAAACAATAGGAATTCACGTGGAACTTGAACAATATTAAAATATTTATTAAACAGTAAATAATGTATCCTATGTGCACAAGGTTAAAATTAATCTAAAAAGCATATACAATCATGTGTATCAATCAGATGTCTATAGCTGGAACACAAAAACCTGTAAACTACGACACAGAGGGATGCATCCGTGTCCCCCAAATTGGGTTTGGCTGTTAGATCCCACTGAGGAAGAGATAAGATATCTCGAAACGTGTCTGGACGTACTACCTGTGAAGTAACTATCTCAGCGGTGCATGGCCATGTACTAAAGGACGAAAAGATTCATCCACTTCCAACTCACGTAAGACCAAGTTTGGCTGTAGGACTCACGAAAGTGAAATTCCTGATACAGGTCTCCCGCGAGAATAGAGACGGGATCTAAACCTAGACCTGACCTGATACAAATCAAGCGGAGAAAGGCTGAAGCGTGGAACGCCACGAGAAGTAACCCTTCCACGGAATCTATTCAGTGAGCCTACTTGGGACACAGTGAGTAAAGATACAACACAAATCTAAGTGAAGCTGTACTGAATCGCTGAATAATAGGCGATATAAGTACGGAAGCAACATACTTGCTGGACAATTGACTTTTTCACACATGGCGTACTCAGACCTTTGAGACGACCCTAACAAACAGATAATTCACACATAGTGTGAACTACGGACTTACTCCGAATATCTTATATCCTACATCCTATAAGGTGGCATAAGATTTTATTGATATGCATTATTAAGTATGTGAAATCTGTATGAAAACTACATGCAATTGACTATATCCGGAACACAACTATATAGTTTATCCTGTCTTGCTCTGCCACAGACGGCTGCGATCTAACAGCCAAACCCAATTTGGGGGACACGGATGCATCCCTCTGTGTCGTAGTTTACAGGTTTTTGTGTTCCAGCTATAGACATCTGATTGATACACATGATTGTATATGCTTTTTATATGTTTTTTAGATTAATTTTAACCTTGTGCACATAGGATACATTATTTACTGTTTAATAAATATTTTAATATTATTCAAGTTCCACGTGAACTCCTATTGTTTGAGTGCCGGTTCCATCCAATCTTCACTTAGAGACAATTTTCTTTTGTATGCAGCTGGTAAATCTGGGGGGAACAATCCTGTTATTAATCGCAGCTCCTCTGGAGTGGGGGGCTCTCAAATCTACTAAGGCTACTTTCACACTCGTATTTTGTGCGGATCCGTCATGGATGGATCAGTTCAGATAATACAGCCGTCTGCATCCATTCAGAACTGATCAGTTTGTATTATCTTTAACATAGCCAAGACTGATCTGTCTTGAACACCATTGAAAGTCAATGGAGGACAGATCCGTTTTCTATTGTCTGTGAAAACTGATCCGTCCCCATTGACTTAAATTGTGTGCCAAGACCGATCCGTTTAGCTCAGTTTCATCGGACGGACACCAAAACGCTGCAAGCAGCGTTTTGGTGTCCGTCTCCAAAGTGGAATGGAGACTGAACTGATGCATTCTGAGCGGATCCTTTTCCATTCAGAATGCAAACTGATCTAGAGTTGTTGCAATACCAAATTTTTTATTAGGTTCCAATACCATAAAAAAGTATTGCGATACTCTATAGCATTCGATACAACGTAAAAAAAAAAAAAAAAAAAGCCACGTGCATTCCGCATTTTAAAAATGTCGAATTGCGCAGTTTATATTTTTATTTTCTGTTCCGGCATTCACTGTGACGGGTTGTGTGTTTTTTTTTTTTTTTTTTGTTGTTGTTGTTTTTTTCACTTGCCAATATGTGATATGTTTATTTATAATTTATATGTAAAATTAGGAAAGGGGGTGATTTATACTTATACTTAAAGGGGTTCTGCACTTTGTTTGTTTAAACTGATGATCTATCCTCTGGATAGATCATCAGCATCTGAGAAGCATCAGCTGTTTGAGAAGGCAGCGGCGCTCCAGCAGCGCTGCGGCCTTCTCACTGTTTACCGCTGGCCAAGTGACGTCACGACTTGTATTAACTGGCCTGGGCGGGGCTAAGCTCCATTCAAGGGAACGGAGCTTAGCTGCTCCCAGGCCAGTGATGCTAGTCGTGACGTTACTGGGCCAGCGGTAAACAGTGAGAAGGCCATGGTGCTGCTGGAGCGCCTCTGCCTTCTCAAACAGCTGATGGGCAGGGGTCCCAGGTGTCAGACCCCCGCTGATCAGATGCTGATGATCTATCCAGAGGATAGATCATCAGTTTAAACAAAGTGCAGGACCCCTTTTAATATTTTGGTGTGGTATTTTATTTAATAACAATTTCCCCTCTTAGGGGCTAGAACCTGGGATATTTTCATCCCTTGTCCTATTGTCCTGATAGAACTCTATTAGGATGAATAGGACCTCACACTCTCATTGCTGCCCTGTGCTCTGTTCACACAGCAGCAAGGAGCTGACCATGGCAGCCAGGGCTTCAGGGCTGCCATGGTAACCAGTCGGAGCCCCAGGATTACACTGCTGGGGCTCCAATCAGAAGCGGCCACTGCCACCAATGAAGAGGGGACCCTGTGGCCACTGCCACCAATGAGAAGGGGAGGGGACCCTGTGGCCACTGCCACCAATGATTTTAATACTGGGGGGGGGGGGGGGGGGGGTGGCGCACTGCGCCACCAGTGATAATTAACCTTTAATACAGGAGGCGGGTGCCGGCAGCAGATCAGCGGCAGTTAACCCCTCAGGTGCCGCAGCTGAGGGGTTAACTGCCGTTGATCGCAGCTCCCTGTCAGAGGCAGGTTGCCGGCTATGTGATTTTGCTGCCGGCACCTGCCTCCTGTATTAAAAGTTAAAGATGACCTTTCATGAGTCCGAACTTAGTTAAGTTAGCAGGCTACATAGAGCGGCACCCAGGGATCTAACTGCACTTACTATTATTCTGGGGCGCCGTTCCGTTAGCCCGCTGTGTCCCTCTGTATTTTCGGTCTCTTGGTAAAACTGGGAGGAGCCTGCCCTTTTTCTCCCTGGGCGTTCCTTCTCTGCGCTGAGATTGAACAGCGCTACAGCCTGGGAGAAGGAACGCCCAGGGAGAAATAGGGCAGTCTCCTCCCAGTTTTACCAAGAGAACGAAAATACCGAGGGACACAGCGGGCGAACGGAGCGGCGCCCCGGAATAATAAGTGCAGTGAGATCCCGAGGCGCAGCTATACACAGCCTGATGGTTACTTTTTCAATGTTCAGACCGATGAAAGGTCCTATTTAACTTTCATTGGTGGCGCAGTGCGCCCGCCCCATCTCTCCTCATTGGTGGCAGTGACTGCACAGGGGGGAGGGAGAGAGTGACTCCTTCTCCCCTGTGCTGCTGAGGAGAACACGGAGCGCACTGACAGCAGTGCGCTCCATGCTGTGATATTAGGCTGCGCAATAGTGAAGCCTAGTTTCGAAAATTGTCAAATCCTGGTATCGAGGTCGATACTGGACAAAAGTATTGATTGGGTATTGAAAATTCGATGTCCGCAACAACCCTAAACTGATCCGTTTAGGACAGCTTGTGAGAGCCCTGAATGGATCTCACAAACAAAGCCAAAACGTGAGTATGAAAGTAGACTAACAAATATCCGTAAGGAGCACATTTGGCATTCTCAAACACTTCTAAAAAGAAGCACGATTTCCCCATAGACATCTGTCTCGCTAATGTCACAATCTGTAATTTATCACGGGGGTTATTAAAAAAGTACCAGTGTTCTAGGTAGATTATGCTTAGATTTACTTGGTAAATACTTTTTCTATTTTGCAATTTTCACTAGCGCTTTCCATGAGATCATCATCAACAGTCAAATTTACCTTGTCGGGTTGAAAGAGGCCATCGTCTACAAATGTATGCGGGAGGCCTTCAATAAACCTGATGTTGTGAAAATTTTGAGACCGTTCATCATACTGTATAGTTTTTGCCAGCATGCATAAAACCAAACAATATTATCGCGTTTGTACGATAAAAGAACATCAGCATTGTGTAACAGTTGTTTCACAAATTAACTTTTTCCAGAATTTGACGGTCCTGCTAAAATACATGAGAAAGGGTTCTGTAAGCATATTTCCATGTTACTTATAACCTAAAGGCCCCTTTCACACGAGTGAGTTTTCCGCGCTGGTGCATTGCGTGACGTGAACATTTAATTTCAATGGGTCTGTGTACATGAGTGTTGTTTTTCCCTTTCATCCTCCATGACTGCATACCATGAGATGACCCGCCTCCAACCAGGTAGGGACAGGAAGTATAAATTAGACCCTCCTCCAGCTCTTCCTCAGTGTCTTCCTGTCCCTCCAGGTAGATGGATCATCCTCATGGCACATGCTATGAGCCCGTTTCTGTTTCAGGCAGGCAGAGGCGGTAAGAAGAAAATAAATACCTAGCACATGAGGGAAGCAGACAGCACCCGTGCCCTAGTTGGGTATTGTGGGGCTGTAAAGACTGTCAGGACCCCTGCTCCTTACCTCCCGCATGGTTTGTCGGGCGTGGAGGTCCATGTGCTACCGGACACTCAGGGAGTCCCTCCGGTCTGTCCAACAGCTCCGCATTGCGATCTGATAGTTTCGGCTCTCGTAAAGAACGCCACCAGAAGTCCTATGCGGTTCACGTGCGTTCCAATCGAAACTTCTGCTCTTTGGAGCGCACGCGGTGGGGGCGGAGCAGCACATCGGCACGCTGATCATTGTGGAAGTCGCCCATTGATCTGAGGTCTGCAGGTGAGAGTATTTAAGGGGAGTTTTGTAGAGCAGGTTGCTGCAACATGTCTAAACAACCTGGCCAGATGGAAACCTCTCAGGGACCCTCTATTGTAAGTAAGGTGCTGGGGGTTGGGTGAGTGCTGGTTGTTTTACCTTGCTAACCCCAGTATGCGCCTCTCATCTCTTTCCCCCTCTATGGCTCTCTCTGTATGAATGCAGAGTGACAAGGATATAGCTCAGAAAAAAGTTAGTCCAAAAACTAAAAAAATGTGTTGTGTTCAGCTAAATTGCCCAACGCTTATAACAAAAAACTTTGCAAAAAATGTACCTGGTGAAGGACTTGGTAACGTCAATTAGAGAGGAGCTACGAGATGTTATACGGGAAGAAATGAGATCTGCTATGGCAGAAAGTCCGGTCGTTACTCCTTGGACATCTAGCTCTAAACACAGAGATCCTAAATTGAGCATCTCCGTGCCATCCTCTGACTCAGAGCCTGAGTCTGATTCGGAGGATGAAGATTCCGAAATCTCTTCTGGGTCTGACTCGGAATATAAAAACTTCCTTTTTTCCTCTGAGGACACGAAAGAGTTAGTAAAAGCCATTAGGGCTACTATGGGGCTCTCACATGAGAAAGTGCAGAGGTCTGTCCAGGACCAAATGTATAGTGGTCTAAAACAAAGGAAAAAGAGGGTATTTCCGGTCCATAAAAACATGATGGAACTAATTAAAAGAGAATTGAAATCCCCAGATAAAAAACTATTTGTCCCAAAAACAATGAAACGTCGCCTCCCATTCTGTAAAGAAGACGAGGCCCTATTAACAACTTGCCCCAAAGTGGATGTATCTCTATCTAAACTATTGAAAGGGGCTAATGCTCTCCCATTTGAAGATATGGGGACCTTAAGGGATCCCATGGACAAAAAAAACTGATCAGGTCCTTAAAAAAATCTGGGAGGCCAGCACAGCACTATTCAAGCCTAATCTGGCGGCCACATCTGTATCAAGGTCTTTAAAACAGTGGCTGTTACAGTTAGAGATTCTCCTGAAAGAAAGAAAGAGAAAGAAAAAACTCCTTTCCCCTACTAGTGAAAGCAGTTGATTTCCTGTCAGACTCCACGGCAGAGTCAGTCAGAATGGCCGCTAAGACTTCGGGCCTAGCAGTTGCAGCTAGGAGAGCTCTCTGGTTAAAATCCTGGTCCGGTGATACCGGTTCAAAAACAATGCTTTGTAGTTTGCCCTTTCATGGGAACCTACTGTTCGGCCAAGATCTTGAATCCATCTTGGAGAAGGCTGCGGACTCAAAAAAATCATTTCCCAAAGATACAAATAAAAGGAAATTTCTCTTTCGTAGGAATAAAAAAGGGAGTTCTTTCCAGGCCAAGAGAACCTATAACAATCTGTTTTCGACTTGCCAAACTCTGTACCATACAGGGTGGCTAATAAACTGGAAAAAGTCAAATCCTTGCCCATCCCAGAACCTAACCTTCCTGGGGGTTCGTCTAGATACCAAGAGACAGTTCTTACAGACCAGAAGGTAATGGGGATAAGCGAAAAGGTAACAAATTTCCAAAATCAACCTGTATGTACGGTCAGAGAAGCAATGAAACTACTGGGCTCTATGACATCATGCATCCCGGCCGTAAGATGGGCTCAGTTCCACACCCGGATCCTGCAACAATGGATTTTAGAGAGTTGAAACAGGAGCCTGGAGTCTCTAGAGGAAATAATTAAAATTCCCGGACCAATGTTTCAGTCGCTACAGTGGTGGAAACAATCAAACCATCTGTTAAAGGGAGTTCCTTGGAACCCCGAACACTTAGTTGTTATCACCACGGACGCAAGTCTTTGGGGATGGGGAGCGCATTGTTCTCATCTCTATTCCCAAGGAGAGTGGTCTGGCACTCAAAAATCTGTCGTCAAATCAAAAAGAACTCACGGCAGTCTGGGAAGCGATAAAGGCGTTTTCCCACCTTGTACAAAACAAAGACGTTCAGGTAAGAACGGACAAAACAACAGTCGTCGCTTACCTGAACCATCAAGGCGGGACAAGAAGCTTGGCATTGGACAAACTAACAGAAAAAATATTCTCCTGGGCGGAGATTCATTTAAGATCCCCATCATCAATCCATCTAAAAGGATCCCTAAACATAGAAGCAGACTTTTTAAGCAGAACTTCCTTAAAAACAACAGAATGGAGCCTAGAAAGACAAGTCTTTCTCCAAATCACAAAATTGTGGGGAAGCACACAAGTAGATCTTTTTGCTTCAGCCTCAAACACAAAACGAAAGTTTTTTTTTCTCTAAATCCATTCGACTGAAACATAGGGGTAGATGCACTGTCCCAAAAATGGGACTTTCAACTAGCATATGCCTTCCCCCCCCTTTTCAATTAATTCCTAGGGTCCTAAAAAAGATTCGGCTAGACAGGGCTCATGTGATACTAATAGTCCCCCTATGGCCAAAAAAAACATGGTTTCCGTTACTGAAAACTCTTGCAGTCCAGGGCCCATGGATCCTTCCTTGGCAACAGGATCTACTATCCCAGGGCCTGATCTACCATCCCCAGATAGAAAGGTTACACCTAACGGCTTGGAACCTGAAAGGATGATTTTGAGGGCTAAGGGCCTATCAGAAGCCATAATTAACACTGTCAGCCAGCAGAAAAGACGTAACTACTAAAATTTACCGTAAGGTGTGGAATAAATTTTGCCGTTGGTGCATCCAGGAAAAAACTTCTTCACAGAAATTCTCAGTCCAAGCAGTTCTAGGTTTCCTGCAGTCCGGCTTTGAAAAAGGCTTACGCCCAAACACACTAAGAGTTCATATATCATCCTTAAGCGCAGTGTTCGGTGAAAAAATTGCAGAACATCCTTGGGTGATCCGGTTTCTAAAAGGAGCAGATAGGTTAAGACCGTTCTAATACCTACAGTTTCCCCTTGGGATCTCAATGTAGTGCTATTAGGTTTGACAAACGCCCCGTTTGAACCTCTGTCAGAAACCTTGTTGATATATTTATCTCTAAAGACTTTATTCCTGGTATCAATCACCTCAGCGCGAAGAGTGAGTGAGATCCAAGCACTAAAAATAGCAGAACCTTTTTGCACTATATTTCCGGACAGAATTGTATTCACCCTGGACAATTCTTTTCTTCCTAAAGTGGTATCAAACTTCCACAGGCAGGAGGAGATTATTGTCCCATCATTCTGCTCAAACCCAAAAACAGAAGGGGAAAGGAAATTTCACAATTTAGATGTACGTAGGGCTGTGTTACTCTATCTAGAGGTTACAAAAACACTCAGGAAAACGAACTATCTATTTGTCCAGTTCAGCGGAACACACAAAGGGCAAAAAGCCACAAAAAACTCATTATCCAGATGGATAAAAATGGCAATTTCAGAGTCATATAAAGTATCAAATATGCCTCCACCAAAGTCCTTTTACAGCACATTCCACAAGATCTGTGGCTGCATCCTGGGCAGAGAGGGCAAGTGCCTCATTAGAACAGATATGCAAAGCAGCGACATGTGCAAGTCCTCATACATTTATTAAACATTATAGAGTGGATACTACAGCTAGTCAGGAGCTTGCTTTCGGCAGGAAGGTGCTTCAGGCCATAGCCCCCCCCCCCCCCCCCTCCCTATAATAAGAATTTTAATCTGTTATATCTCATGGTATGCCGTCATGCAGGATGAAAGGGAAAAACCAAATTACTTAACGGTAATTCCCTTTTAATGAATCCTCCATGACGCCACGGATTTCCCACCCTAATTACGTACAGTACAGACCAAAAGTTTGGACACACCTTCTCATTCAAAGAGTTTTCTTTATTTTCATGACTATGAAGGCATCAAAACTATGAATTAACACATGTGGAATTATATACATAACAAACAAGTGTGAAACAACTGAAAATATGTCATATTCTAGGTTCTTCAAAGTAGCCACCTTTTGCTTTGATTATTTCTTGGCATTCTCTTGATGAGCTTCAAGAGGTAGTCCCCTGAAATGGTTTTCCAACAGTCTTGAAGGAGTTCCCAGAGATGCTTAGCACTTGTTGGCCCTTTTGCCTTCACTCTGCGGTCCAGCTCACCCCAAACCATCTTGATTGGTTTCAGGTCCGGTGACTGTGGAGGCCAGGTCATCTGGCGCAGCACCCCATCACTCTCGTTCATGGTCAAATAGCCCTTACTTTCAAAGTTTTCCCAATTTTTCGGCTGACTGACTGACCTTCATTTCTTAAAGTAATGATAGCCACTCGTTTTTCTTTACTTAGCTGCTTTTTTCTTGCCATAATACAAATTCTAACAGTCTATTCAGTAGGACTATCAGCTGTGTATCCACCTGACTTCTCCTCAACGCAACTGATGGTCCCAACCCCATTTATAAGGCAAGAAATCCCACTTATTAAACCTGACAGGGCACACCTGTGAAGTAAAAACCATTTCAGGTGACTACCTCTTGAAGCTCATCAAAAGAATGCCAAGAGTGTGCAAAGCAGTAATCAAAGCAAAAGGTGGCTACTTTGAAGAACCTAGAATATGACATATTTTCAGTTGTTTCACACTTGTTTGTTATGTATATAATTCCACATGTGTTAATTCATAGTTTTGATGCCTTCAGTGTGAATCTACAATTTTCATAGTCATGAAAATAAAGAAAACTCTTTGAATGAGAAGGTGTCCAAACTTTTGGTCTGTACTGTATATGAATAAATATATGTAGGAATATGTACATACAGGCCCACATATAGGCCCAAAAATTAGGTGAAGGTGTGTGTGGGTGTGAATGCAAAAATAAATAATATAATTGTAGATATATAATAATCCTTTATATGTGAGGATAAGACTCTCTAGGCTATCGGTCCAGAAAGACACTGAGGAAGAGCTGGAGGAGGGTCTAATTTATACTTCCTGTCCCTACCTGGTTGGAGGCGGGTCATCTCCTGGTATGCCGTCATGGAGGATTCATGAAAAGGGAATTACCGGTAAGAAATTTGGTTTTTCACGCATCACTTCTGCGTTGCGTGAAAATCGCAGCATGTTCTATATTCTGTGTTTTTCACGCAGCCCTGGCTCCATAGAAATGAATGGGGCTGCGTGACTAACGCATTGCATCCGCAAGCAGGTGCTGTTGCAATGCGTTTTTCACTGATGGTTGCTAAGAGAGCTTGTTAGTAAACCTTCAGTTTATCACGCGTGTGAAAAACACATCAAAACGCATTGCTGCTGCGCTGAAAAAAACTGAACTGAATGCAATCGCAGACAAAACTGACGGAACTTACTCTTAAAATCTTGTGCGTTTCACTGAACGCACTCTGCACGCATCTGGACCTAATCTGTATCGTTCGTGTGAAAGAGGCCAAAGGCCTTGTAAATCCCTCTAAAAAGAGACTCCTTACAAGCAATGCACAATAACGCTTTTTTTTTTCCCATTTCATCCTCCTCTACAGCATATCATGAGAGATGACCCTCCTCCAACCAGGTAGGGACAGGAAGTTTAATAGTAGGCCCTCCTCGATCTTACCTTGTGTCGGCTTGTCCCTCCAGGTGGGGAGAGGCCAACTCTCATGGCATTTGCTATTGGACCTCTCAGGGGACAGTGAAAAAAAGAAGAAAATCTGCCCACCTGCATGGAGGCAGACGGCAGCCCAAACCCCTAGCTTAGGGTACATGGTGCCCGTTCGGCGTCTGTTCTTTCCTTCCTGCAGGCGAGGCAGGAAGCCTCATGCAGTGACGGTCACTCAAGGAGTGCCTCCGGTTGAGACGTGAAGCTCCCCCTGCCATCCATTAGGTTGGCTCTGGCAGTGATCCACTGGGGAGAAGGCCATGTGAATCCGGCCTGCAGCGGTCCCGGTGTGTGGCCGTGCGCATTATGTGTGGGCGGACCTAAAAGATTTGACAAAAGCGCGCCAGCCTGGAAGGAAGCCCAGCTGAGGTCTGTAAGTAGAGGGGTATACACTCACCTAAAGAATTATTAGGAACACCTGTTCTATTTCTCATTAAAGGGAACCTGTCACCGGGTTTTTGTGTATAGACCTGAGGACATGGGTTGATAGATGGCCGCTAGCACATCCACAATACCCAGTCCCCATAGCTCTCTGTGCTTTTATTGTGTAAAAAAACCGATTTGATACATATGCAAATTAACATAAGTCATATCTTACTTGTGTGACCAGAGAAGAGTCATATTTTCAAGCTCTGACTCATCTCAGGTTAATTTGCATATGTATCAAATCCGTTTTTATACACCATAAAAGCACACAGAGCTATGGGGACTGGGTATTGCGGATGTGCTAGCGGCCATCTAGCAACCCATGTCCTCAGCTCTATACCCAAAATCCCGGTGACAGGTTCCCTTTAATGCAATTATCTAGTCAACTAATCACATGGCAGTTGCTTCAGTGCATTTAGGGTTGTGGTCCTGGTCAAGACAATCTCCTGAACTCCAAACTGAATGTCAGAATGGGAAAGAAAGGTGATTTAAGCAATTTTGAGCGTGGCATGGTTGTTGGTGCCAGACGGGCCGGTCTGAGTATTTCACAATCTGCTCAGTTACTGGGATTTTCACGCACAACCATTTCTAGGGTTTACAAAGAATGGTGTGAAAAGGGAAAAACATCCAGTATGCGGCAGTCCTGTGGGCAAAAATGCCTTGTGGATGCTAGAGGTCAGAGGAGAATGGGCCGACTGATTCAAGCTGATAGAAGAGCAACGTTGACTGAAATAACTACTCGTTACAACCGAGGTATGCAGCAAAGCATTTGTGAAGCCACAACACGCGCAACCTTGAGGCGGATGGGCTACAACAGCAGAAGACCCCACCGGGTACCACTCATCTCCACTACAAATAGGAAAAAGAGGCTACAATTTGCGTTAGCTCACCAAAATTGGACTGTTGAAGACTGGAAAAATGTTGCCTGGTCTGATGAGTCTCGATTTCTGTTGAGACATTCAAATGGTAGAGTCCGAATTTGGCGTAAACAGAATGAGAACATGTATCCATCCTCTGGCTACTTCCAGCAGGATAATGCACCATGTCACAAAGCTCGAATAATTTCGAATTGGTTTCTTGAACATGACAATGAGTTCACTGTACTAAAATGGCCCCCACAGTCACCAGATCTCAACTTAATAGAGCATCTTTGGGATGTGGTGGAACTGGAGCTTCGTGCCCTGGATGTGCATCCCTCAAATCTCCATCAACTGCAAAATGCTATCCTATCAATATGGGCCAACATTTCTAAAGAATGCTATCAGCACCTTGTTGAATCAATGCCACGTAGAATTAAGGCAGTTCTGAAGGCAAAACTTTAGGTGAGTGTATATTCTGGCTTCATTTCAGCTCCCTGCAAATGTGAGGATGACTGATCTTGGAGCTGGAGCCATGGAGACCCCTGTGGGCCCTTCTGCTGTGAGTTTTTTTATTTTTTTAAGGGGATATGCACTATTTATTATGTACAAATAATTTTTTTTTTTTTCTCGGTTTAGCACATCTACCACTTTTTTTATTTATATTTTTTCTCTCTCTCCATGTGTGCGTGTAGAGTGATAGAGTGCTTATAAGTCTAAGGCAACTGCTAAAATAAGGAAATGTGCAGTATGATCTTCTAAATTGTCAGAATCTTCCCTAAGCATATGTTCCAGGTGTACTAGTAACATCACTAAAGATATTGTTTCTTCCCTTAAGGAAGAACTTGGGGAAGTCATTTAACAAGAAATGTGGTCTGCCCTGGAAGGTTTTTCAGTTTCTGAGCCCTCTCCCTCTTGTTCGGTTAAAAAGAGAGTCAAAAATAGTGATTTCTGACTTTTTGGACTTAAACTGTGATTCAGAGATAGTCGGTTGACACAGACGATTCATCTGCATCTTACTCTGAGTTTAAGCGCTATTTGTTTTCTTCTGAGGACACCAGAAAGCCGTCAGAACCACTATGAATCTTTCAGACGAAAAGATACATAGATCTATACATGACGAGATGTTTAGTGGCATAGAACAAAAGAAAAGGAAGGTTTTTCCTGTTCAGAAAAGCCTACATGCTTTGATAAAACCTGAATGGAAAGTTCTGGATAGAAGACTTTTTGTTCCGAAAACTTAGACGTAGACTCCCCTTTAGTGATGAGGATAAGACAATACTAACCCAATGCCCTAAAGTGGACGTTTCCTTAACTAAACTAGTTAAAAGCGCTAATGCTCTTCCCTTTGAGGATATGGGTTCACTGAATGATACCATGGATAAGAAGGTGGATGCATGCCTTAAAAGACCTTAGGATGCTGCGGCAGCATTGTTTAAACCAAATCTAGCTGCCACTTCGGTAGCCAGATCGTTAAAAAAGCGGTTGTACCAACTAGAAACCCTTTTAAAGGTTAATACCCCCTTTGACTCTCTCAAAGACTATTTTCCGTTACTCATTAAAGCTGTTGATTTTATATCGGTCAGGATGACCGCTAGATCTACGGCACTAACAGTTTCAGCTAGGAGAGCTCTCTGACTGAAATCTTGGGCAGGAGATTTGTCATCTAAAATTAAATTATGTAGTATCCCCTTCTACGGCGAGATGTTGTTTGGTCAGGATCCTTAAAAAAAATCCTGTAAAAAGCCTCAGATACAAATGTTTTCCCTTGGGAAAGCGGAAATTTTATTTTTGTAAATATAGGAGGAATTTCTTTCAATCCAAAAAATAGACAAAAATAAGAACCACAAGTCCAGGAAAAGTATATGTTTTCTGTTCAACACCAAAACCACTGAGTCGTCTAAGCAATGACGCCAAATATGCAGTGGGGGAAAGATTAAAAGCTTTTTTCCACGAATGGGGAAAAAATTATATTGAATCCCTGGGTTCTAGACATTGTAAAATCAGGTTATGGAATTTCCTTCAGCCGTCCCACTCCATTAAATGTATTTCAGATAACTCCAGTCCAAAAATCCTCTCTTCTTCAAAACGAGTTTAAAACGAGCATAAGGGAGCTTTTAGATCTAGGCGCGATCGCCCGGTCCAGTGAAAAATAGCGCCTCATAATAAATCTAAAAAATTAAACAAATTCATCAAGTATCAGAAATTCTAAATGGGAACTCTATCTTCCACGTTGAATCTTCTAAAATAAAAATTGGACTTTATAGCGTCTCTAGACTTGAGAGACGCCTATTAACATATTCCAGTCTGTTATGCAGACCAAAAATAATAAGGAATGGCTGTATTCCTGGACGGGAGGATGCTCCATAATTTCCGATTTCAAGTCCTCCCTTTCGGAATAATGTCCGCACCCGGTGTGGTCACAAAAGTAATAAAGTAATGATAGAGGTTGTCACTCATTTACGAAGGCAGAATATTATCCCTGTTTCGTATTTGGACTATTTGCTGGTAATCGAAAACTCCTGCAGTACTATTGGAACAAAACCTGTTTCTGTCCTGTCAACTACTTTATCAGCTGAGGTGGCTAATACACTGCGAAAAATCCAATCCATTTTCCTCTCGGCAGATAAAGTTTCTGGGGGTGTTGCTGGATACCACCAAATAGAAAACTTTTTTGCCTCCCCAAAAAGTAGATTCCTTAATTTCCAAGGTATCCAGTTTCCAGAAACTCCCGTTCTGCCCAGTCACAGAGGCCATGTCCTTACTGGGGTCACTGGCAGCGTGCATCTCTGCCGTCAGATGGGCTCAGTTGCACGCCCTTATTTTTCAAGATTTGTTGCTGAAAAGCTGGGACAGGGATCAAAACTCCCTGGAGGAAAATATTGCAATTCCCAGTTGTGTAAAATACTCCCTATTCTGGTGGCTTAATCCTGTCCACCTACGGAAAGGAGTTCCTTGGATCTCCAAAGACCTAATAGTAGTTACTGCAGATGCAAGTCTGGGACTGGGGGGCTCACTGCCTGCAATTCTCTGTCCAAGGTCAGTGGCTTACCTATCAGAAGATCTAAGAGATTGGCTGCATGTGATGTGATCTGACAGCCTCTTAGATTTCATTTGTTTGTGTTGTTGCAGGTTATGACCACACCTCTTGTCTCGGGTGTAGCTTAAATGGTCATTCCAACTCCTCTATTTAGTCTGGTCTCACCCATAATGCTATGCGGTTGATAGCCCCTTTCTGGTTGTGGAACTACTGGTGTTTGGTTCTCCACTGATTTCCTGCTTGTCCGTGTACTTCGGAGTTAAAGAGGACCTTTCATCAGGCTAGCTCTAGTCTAATTATTATCCTACCTTTTTATAGGGCTGCCCCCACTGATGCAATGGCACATTTTTTTTTTCTACTGAACCCCTTGTTATACTAGGCGGAGACTTGTATTTTCCTTTGGAATGGTTATCTTCAACCTGGCTGTGAGTGCATCCAATCAAAGCGCCCCGCTCTTAGCCAGGGAGAATGAGCTCAAGTTCTCACGAGAATTGCAATAACTTGAGCGTGTAGACATCCTTGAGCTCATTCTCCCTGGCTAAGAGCGGGGCGCTCTGATTGGATGCGCTCTCAGCCAGGAGAAGATAACCACTCCCAGGGAAAATATAAGTCTCCTCCTAGTATAACAGAGTCTCCTCATTATAATATAAGACGCCAAAATATATACGGGGCCAACAGCGGATGAACGGGGGTTCTGTAGGAAAAAAAAAGTGCCGTGGCATCAGTGGGGGCTAGCCTGATGAAAGGTCCTCTTTAAGTGTATTTTCCGATTTCTAGTTTGTTGTATTCCCCTATCTTTTGGTATTAGGCCTGAGGGAGTCTCCTGTACCTTCAGCTGGAAAGGAACAGGACACCTTTGTCCTGACACTTTTTCCAGGGCCCTTTAGGGTCAGATAGGGCTCTAGGTTCCAGCGTATGAACATTCTTACCATCGAGGTCTGTTCATACTGATGATGGTCAGGGCTTGGTTTAGGGATTCACTAGGTGGTGACCTTTCCCCTTTCACTAGTTTCCAGGCCTAGTACCTTTTTCTCTTCCCTCCTGTGTTCGGTGTGGAGTTTACCTCCCACACCGCGCTGTGACATTACTCTTCTGAACGACCTCGCCTCAAATCAAAAAGAGCTCTGGGAGGCACTAAAAATCTGGTCTGATCTGCGGTCGGGAGTTCAGATAAGATCAGACAACACCTCGGTTGTTGCTTATCTAAATCGACGGGGGGGGGGGGGGAAGTCAGATATCGGAAAATATTTTTTTCTGGGCAGAAACATCTGAGGTACCAGTCAGCAGTTCATCTAAAGGGGAAGTTATACTTAAAAGCGTTTTTTTTTTTCTCAGCATGGTTCAGTTGCTGTCAGGAGAGTGGAACTTGCATCAGGAAGTGTTCCATCAGATCTGTGTAAAATGGGGATTTCCTCAGATAGGTCTGTTCACGAAATATCTAAACGCAAAAGTTCTGAGATTCTTTTCCCTAGACCCAAGAGACGGGAATGTAGGAGTAGGTGCCCTCTCGCAGACATGGAACTTCTCCCTAGGCTATGTGTTTCCTCCCCTTCCGCTAATCCCAAGGGCGTTGAGGAAAATTGGGGAGGAAAAAACACAGCTGATCTTGATTGCTCCCCTGTGGCCAAAAAAGCCCTGGTTTCCGTTGCTAAAAATCATGTTGTAGAGCAGCCCCAGGGTTCTTCCATGGAGGAATGATCTTCTGAACCAGGGTCCAGTTTTCCATCCATATGTGGAAAGCTTACACCTTGCTGCTTGGAATATGAGGTTAACATAAACATATTGGCTGCTAGCAGATAATTTACTCTAAAGTTTGGAAGCGGTTCTTTTCTTTTCCTGGTGTTTAGTCTGTTATCCCTGTCTTTTTCCATCCAGACAGTTTTGGGGTTCCTTCAGGCTGGGTTTAGCAAAGGCAGACGTCCCAACACTTTGAGAGTCCATATCGCAGCGTTATGCTCAGTGTTTGTCAAAATAGCTGACCATCAGTGGATAATCAGGTTTCTCAGAGGAGCAGACAGACTTCGTCCCACACTAAGGGCTCATGCACACGAATGTTTTTTGCGTTCCGTATACGGACCGTATTTTGATTCCATATACGGTCTGTATACAGAACAATTCATTTCAATGGGTGCGCAAAAGATGCGGACAGCACTCTGTCTGTTGCTCCGTTCCGTGATCCCGCAAAAATTATGAGACCTGTCCTATTCTTGTCTGTTTTGCGGACAAGAATAGGCATCTCTATAATGGGCAATTATAGGCAAATTGCGGAAGTCACACGGGTGGCATCCGTTTTTTGCGGATCCACAATTTACGGACTGCAAAAAAAATGCACGGCCGTGTGCATGAGCCCTAAGACCTATAGTGCCCCCCTGGGACCTAAATATAGTTTTGTCAGGCCTCACAGAATCCCTGTTTGAACCTCTGTCTAAGGCCTCTCTTCATTTGGTTACACTCAAAGCTGTTTTTCTGGTAGCCCTCACCTCAGCCCGTAGAGTCTGTGAAATCCAGGCTTTAAAAATGATTGAGCCATTTTTGCAGGGTTTTCCTTGACAAAATAGTATTCTGCTTGGATACCTCCTTTCTTCCAAAGGTCGTGTCCAAATTCCATAGACAGGAGAAGATCTTCATTTCCTCGTTTTGTGAGAATCCTAGATTCTCTGGGGAATGTAGATTTCACTCCCTTGATGTGAGATGGGCAGTATACCAGTACTTTGAATCTAAAGGTCCATTTAGGGAGTTTGATTTCCTTTTTATCCAGTTCCAGGATGGCAATCAAGGGAGGGGAAAAAGCTACGAAAGGGTCTATTTCTAGATGGGTAAAATCCGCCATTTCTGAGGAATACAAAACTGGGAAAGATCCACCTTGTTTTCTCGAAGTTCACTCTACCAGATCCTGCGTTAGACGGTCCGGAGGCGGTTAAGGACCAGGCCATTTTTTGCAAATCTGACCAGTGTCACTTTAAGAAGTGATAACTTTAAAACGCTTTTACTTATCCAAGCCATTCTGAGATTGTTTTTTCGTCACATATTGTACTTCATGGCACTGGTAAAATGAAGTAAAAAAAAAACATTTTTATTTATAAAAAAAAATACCAAATTTGCCCAAAAATTTGGATAAATTAGCAAATTTCCAAGTTTCAATTTCTCTACTTCTATAATACATTGTAATACCTCCAAAAATAGTTATTACTTTACATTCCCCATATGTCTACTTCATGTTTGGATAATTTTGGGAATTACATTTTATTTTTGGGGGATGTTACAAGGCTTAGAGAATTTCTCAGAAATTTTCAAAAACCAACTTTTTAAGGACCAGTTCAGGTCTGAAGTCACTTTGTAAGGCTTACATAATAGAAACCACCCAATAATGACCCTATTCTAGAAACTACACCCCTCAAGGTATTCAAAACTGATTTTACAAACGTTGTTAACCCTTTAGGTGTTCCACAAGAATGAATGGAAAATAGAGATACAATTTCAAAATTTCACTTTTTTGGGCAGATTTTCCATTTTAATATTTTTTTTCCAGTTACAAAGCAAGGGTTAACAGCCAAACAAAACTCTATATTTATGGCCCTGATTCTGTTACTTACAGAAACACCCCATATGTGGTCGTAAACTGCTCTACGGGTATACGGCAGGGCGCAGAAGGAAAGGAATGCCATACGGTTTTTGCTGGACTGGTTTTTTGACACCATGTCCCATTTGAAGCCCCCTGATGCACCCCTAGAGTAGAAACTCCCAAAAAGTTACCCTATTTTATAAACTACGGGATAGGGTGGAAGTTTTGTTGGTACTAGTTTAGGGTACATATGATTTTTGGTTGCTCTATATTACACTTTTTGTGAGGCAAGGTAACAAGAAATAGCTGTTTTGGCACCGTTTTTTTTGTTCACAACATTCATCTCACAGGTTAGATCATGTGGTATTTTTATAGAGCAGGTTGTCACTTATTTATGTAAGTTTTACACAATGATTTCATTTTTGAAACAAATAAAATGATGTTTTAGTGTCTCCATAGTCTGAGAGCCATAGTTTTTTTTTAGTTTTTGGGGGATTATCTTAGGTAGGGTCTCATTTTTTTGCGGGATGAGATGACTGTTTGATTGGCACTATTTTAGGGTGCATATGAATTTTTGATCGCTTGCTATTACACTTTTTGTCATGTAAGGTGACAAAAAATGGTTTATTTAGCACCGTTTTTATTTTTTACGGTGTTCATCTGAGGGGTTAGGTCATGTAATATGTTTATATATCCGGTCAATACGGACACGGCGATACCTAATGTCTACTTTTTTTTACAACTTTTACTTTTTTTTTTGTCCCACTTTGGGACTTCAACTTTTGGGGGTCTAATCCCTTTTACAATGCATTCCAATAATTCTGTATTGGAATGCTTTGGCTGTATGAGTAATACTGTGTGTTACTCGTAAAGCTTCCTGCCTGTGAGATCCAGGGGGCTGGATCTCACAGGCTCGTCACCGGAAGGCAGCGCTGATGCCTAAGGAAGGCATCGCGCTGCCTTCCATGCCATCGGGTCCCCCCTACAGTCGCATGGGGTTCCAATGGCATCGCCATCCCCGCATAAGGTAAAAGCCGCAAACTGCAGGTCTGAATTGACCTGCAATTTGCGGCAATCGCCGACAAGGGGGGGGGTCATGGGAACCCCCCTCGCATTTAGCCAAGGTGCCTGCTCAATGATTTGAGCTGGCACAGGGTTCTGATCACCACCCGCCGAGTGGCGGTGATCGGAAATACATAGGACGTACCGGTACGCCTTGTGTGCTTAAGGACCGGGACATCAGAGCGTACCGATATGCCTTATGTCCGGAGCAGGTTAAATATTGTAAAATAAATCTATAGTGGCTCTCCCTCTCTTTCAAACGTGGTGCTGGTGCACTGTTTTGAGAGACTCGCCCTGTCACAACCAAAAATTCGTATAAAAAGGAAGAAGAAAAACAGGCACTCGCCATCTGGATTTTGAGTAAAAATGTATAGATATCTTTATTATACTTGTCCACATAAAATAAAAATTTAAATATCGAGCTACTGCTTTTTATGATCACTTGTAGAGGTAGTTTCTCGTTCCTGGACTGAAGATCACTAATATACAGTACAGACCAAAAGTTTGGACACACCTTCTCATTCAAAGAGTTTTTTCTTTATTTTTATGACTGAAAATTGTAGATTCACACTGAAGGCATCAAAACTATGAATTAACACATGTGGAATTATACACATAACAAACAAGTGTGAAACAACTGAAAATATGTCATATTCTAGGTTCTTAAAAGTAGCCACCTTTTGCTTTGATTACTGCTTTGCACACTCTTGGCATTCTCTTGATGAGCTTCAAGAGGTAGTCCCCTGAAATGGTTTTCACTTCACAGGTGTGCCCGGTCAGGTTTAATAAGTGGGATTTCTTGCCTTATAAATGGGGTTGGCACCATCAGTTGCGTTGAGGAGAAGTCAGGTGGATACACAGCTGATAGTCCTACTGAATAGACTGTTAGAATTTGTATTATGGCAAGAAAAAAGCAGCTAAGTAAAGAAAAACAAGTGGCCATCATTACTTTAAGAAATGAAGGTCAGTCAGCTGAAAAATTGGGAAAACTTTGAAAGTAAGGGCTATTTGACCATGAAGGAAAGTGATGGGGTGCTACGCCAGAGTGAAGGCAAAAGGGCCAACAAGTGCTAAGCATCTCTGGGAACTCCTTCAAGACTGTTGGAAGACCATTTCAGGGGACTACCTCTTGAACCTCATCAAGAGAATGCCAAGAGTGTGCAAAGCAGTAATCAAAGCAAAAGGTGGCTACTTTGAAGAACCTAGAATATGACATATTTTCAGTGTTTTCACACTTGTTTGTTATGTATATAATTCCACATGTGTTAATTCATAGTTTTGATGCCTTCATAGTCATGAAAATAAAGAAAACTCTTTGAATGAGAAGGTGTCCAAACTTTTGGTCTGTACTGTATATTAATACAAATGTGTATTGCCAATATGTATATACTCTTAGGGAAATAAATCTACGTATATAACCTAAAATCTCATAAATATTGTGCCTATATTCACACCATGAATTATAAATGCTTGATTGCTGAGTACATAATACAAAGCTGAATACATATAATTTAGTGCATAAAAGGTTGAGTAGATTCACCGTGAATTATGAGTGTTGAATAGCTGAGTACATAGTTAAAAAACTGAATAAATATAATATGTACAAAAAACGCTGAGTACATACACTGTAAATTAGTAGCATTTGATAGCTGGGTACATAATTGTAAGCCATTTGCTTATATTGTACATAAGGTAAAGGCTGAATACATATAATAAATAGATAATTGTCACTAACCTAGATGACCACATATTTTGTTGAACTAACTTTGACGTCAAACACTGTCTAACTACAAGATGGGATTTTGTGGTATCTGACAACTGAGAATGTGTATCTATGATTACAACTAGGAGATTGATCATTGCATGACCTGTCTGACTTTTTTTTCTATTACTTTGCGTGGTATATTTGTTTTTTGTTTTTCCTGTATCTTTAGTCGCTAGCTATCATCATAATGACTAACCAATAGGATAGTATATATTAGGTACCAAGGACATTCCGACTCAGGGCCATCCGAGGGTGCTCAGGAGGTTCCTGATTCAGGATCACCCCCATCAGGCGGCTATTCAGTTTATAGGCAGGGCACTAATAGTGACAGGGTCAGCTGTAGGAATAGAGCCCATAGATAAATATCAGGCCCAGCATTGGCCTTTCTAAGCCCAAAAATCAAGCATAAACCTATTATTATGTAACTTTTGTTTTAGAGGGTCTTTTTGTTTTAAACTTTAAAGTTTTATGGGTGCTAGCCTGTGAATATGGTGTGAATATAGGCACAATATTTGAGATTTTAGGTTATATACGTAGATTTATTCCCCTAAGAGTATATACATATTGGCAATATACATATTTGTATTAATATAATGGCCTGAAGATCACTAATATTTTCTATATTTTCTATATATATATATATATATATATATATATATATATATATATATATAATATAATAATTTTTTTAAAAAAATATTAGTGATCTTCAGTCCAGGAATGAGACACTACCTCCGCCAGTGATCATGATAATTCATGAAGCAGCAGCCGGCTCACTGCGCACAGTGCTTCTACTTCCAGCGGCTGCTTCATGAATTATTATCACAGGGATCGCAGGTCAGTGAATGTAACGGAGCATTAGATTGCATAGAAAGGGGCAATATAAATGTAATTTTCAAAGAAGGAAAAAAATGGAAGGCTCAAAACACCTTAATGGAAGTTAACAGTGGGTGCTCTATTCTCTGGGTCACCTACCCAGTATGAAAGTTATAGAATAAAAAGCAAAGGATAAGTAGGCACAACCACTTTCTGGAGTGTATACTAGAGATTTATTCAGCGCACAGGTATTATAACCTAAAAGATAAAACACACATATAATAAAATGGCAATCTTAAAATAGTAGTATACAGCAATATAGCACAGCAAATAATCAATGGATAACAATACACAGCAAATAATCAATGAATAACAATGGTAAAATCGCAGCAATCAATGATAAAATATATAGTAGCAATCGATATATAGTAGAATTGTAGCAGCCAAAGTCTCTAGATGTAGCAGCAAATATATGACAGTCAAGAAATTCCCAATATGTTAAGATATAGGTGAGGAAGAAAAATGCCCAGTGTGTATGACACTTATATCCGTATGTCACGTAGAATGTAGTCACATCAGTCTTCACTAGTATGTGTACAAAGTATCCGTGCTTATTGTAGCCATGCCTGATTATAGCACAAAGTCATTCACCGCTCCTTCTCTCTGCTTTGTAAATATATATGGCATATAATGCCTACTCACATGTATCGCAGTCCAAGAGGTGCGGGCACTTGGTTTTTCGTATGAACTCTCAAGACGCTGGAGACACGTGTGTCCTAAGCAGTCGTGCCGTCAAGGACCTTCTGCTGTGTCATCCAGTGGGAGTGTCCTTGATGATATGTTCAGTCAGATGATCCAGGTCCTAGGCCGATATAGACAGAACACTTTGGATTCTCACAGGTCCTTTATATAATTCTAATTTCTTTTAAAGGGGTTATCCGACTTAAATAAATCTATTCTAATTGCATTTATTGTAGACCAGTGAAAGATTCTTAAAATCACTTTCATTACCTATCTATCACTGTTTGGCCAGTTCAGTTCAGGGTCATGTTACACCTGACGTCAGTACCTTTCATTTACAAGCTTCTCCCTGCTTGAGGGAGTGTCCAGGCTGTGTAAACTAGACGTCAGAGCCTCTGGTGCCCTTCCCCCTCCCCCTCCAGCTCTCCTCACACTGCCCGGCTCTGCTCTGCTGCTGATGTCTCATTTACAGCCGTCTCCCTGCTTGAGGGAGTGTCCAGGTTGTGTAAACGAGACGTCAGAGCCTCTGGTGCCCTCCCCCCTCCAGCTCTTGTCACTGCCTCAGCTCTGCTATGCGATCTCTTCTCCAGCAGCACAGGGTATGTTTGTCCCTCCTGCATTCACTGGGGCTAGAGGTGGCAGTTTGTAAACGTTCCCCTCTGCATCTGGGGTTTGTTATTACAGCCCTGGTCCCCCCCCCCCCCACACTAGTACACATTGAACACCCCCTGGGAAATATAAATAAATTATTGGCCATCATTATTATCATCATCATCATCATCATCATTATTCAGCTATATAAAATCCTTATCTGCCACCAATATATGGATTTATCTAAGCAATATCCATATTGAATATATATTTGAATAATATAGATATTGCTTAGATACAGATAATGCTAATGATATTTTCACACTAGCGGCAGGACGTATCCGACAGGCTGTTCACCCTGTCGGATCCGCCTGCCGCTATTTGCCCGTGCCGCTGGACGGATCCGTTATTGCAATGCATTTCTAGATGGATCCGCACCTGGATCCGTCTACAAATGCTGTCACTTGTCACACTGATCGGCGGATCCAGCAGGCACGCAGCATCAGACGGATCCGCTCCGAACGCTAGTGTGAAAGTAGCCTTACACTGTGCAGCTGCAATGTGACAGGAAGATCTTCTGCCCTGTGTGTGTATTTATTTATTTTTATGCAAAGTGCAGAGCAGGGTGGGGGGAAGGTCAGGTTGTTCACGCCCAGAAATATTCATGAGGCAGAGCTCAGGCTTTGTTGTTATACGCCCCCTCACCTTGTACTGCAGCATGTAAACAAAGCAATGACAGGACCATGAAAAGGTGCAAATATGGGTTTTAACTTGATGAAATCAAGCTTAACCAAATTATATGTATATCCTGATGGATTTTAAGTGTTTTTTTTTTATTTATTTTTTTTAATTAACTCGGATAACCCCTTTTAATGGAATTTTCTGTGCGCACATATACTCCTGTTGAATCCGCTACCGCAGTTACCTGGACTAGACGCGTTTCGAGGCTACTTGCCTCTTCCTCAGTAGATCCAGCACTGCGGTTTTCTAATCCTTTATATAGGGCGTCTTCTAATTAAGGGTAGGGTGGAAAACATGACTCCAGATCCATACACATTGGGAATGAGTCTTAATTTTGTCCTATATACAGGGAGTGCAGAATTATTAGGCAAGTTGTATTTTTGAGGATTAATTTTATTATTGAACGACAACCATGTTCTCAATGAACCCAAAAAACTCTAATATCAAAGCTGAATATTTTTGGAAGTAGTTTTTAGTTTGTTTTTAATTTTAGCTATTTTAGGGGGATATCTGTGTGTGCAGGTGACTATTACTGTGCATAATTATTAGGCAACTTAACAAAAAACAAATATATACCCATTTCAATTATTTATTTTTACCAGTGAAACCAATATAACATCTCAACATTCACAAATATAAATTTCTGACATTCAAAAACAAAACAAAAACAAATCAGTGACCAAGATAGCCACCTTTCTTTGCAAGGACACTCAAAAGCCTGCCATCCATGGATTCTGTCAGTGTTTTGATCTGTTCACCATCAACATTGCGTGCAGCAGCAACCACAGCCTCCCAGACACTGTTCAGAGAGGTGTACTGTTTTCCCTCCTTGTAAATCTCACATTTGATGATGGACCACAGGTTCTCAATGGGGTTCAGATCAGGTGAACAAGGAAGCCATGTCATTAGATTTTTTTCTTTTATACCCTTTCTTGCCAGCCACGCTGTGGAGTACTTGGACGCGTGTGATGGAGCATTGTCCTGCATGAAAATCATGTTTTTCTTGAAGGATGCAGACTTCTTCCTGTACCAATGCTTGAAGAAGGTGTCTTCCAGAAACTGGCAGTAGGACTGGGAGTTGAGCTTGACTCCATCCTCAACCTGAAAAGGCCCCACAAGCTCATCTTTGATGATACCAGCCCAAACCAGTACTCCACCTCCACCTTGCTGGCGTCTGAGTCGGACTGGAGCTCTCTGCCCTTTACCAATCCAGCCACGGGCCCATCCATCTGGCCCATCAAGACTCACTCTCATTTCATCAGTCCATAAAACCTTAGAAAAATCAGTCTTGAGATATTTCTTGGCCCAGTCTTGACGTTTCAGCTTGTGTGTCTTGTTCAGTGGTGGTCGTCTTTCAGCCTTTCTTACCTTGGCCATGTCTCTGAGTATTGCACACCTTGTGCTTTTGGGCACTCCAGTGATGTTGCAGCTCTGAAATATGGCCAAACTGGTGGCAAGTGGCATCTTGGCAGCTGCACGCTTGACTTTTCTCAGTTCATGGGCAGTTATGTTGCGCCTTGGTTTTTCCACACGCTTCTTGCGACCCTGTTGACTATTTTGAATGAAACGCTTGATTGTTCGATGATCACTCTTCAGAAGCTTTGCAATTTTAAGAGTGCTGCATCCCTCTGCAAGATATCTCACTATTTTTGACTTTTCTGAGCCTGTCAAGTCCTTCTTTTGACCCATTTTGCCAAAGGAAAGGAAGTTGCCTAATAATTATGCACACCTAATATAGGGTGTTTATGTCATTAGACCACACCCCTTCTCATTACAGAGATGCACATCACCTAATATGCTTAATTGGTAGTAGGCTTTCGAGCCTATACAGCTTGGAGTAAGGCTGGGTTCAGACCTGAGCGTTCGGGATGTCGCGCTCTGTATGTGCGATTCTACGGGCGTCTGACATACGCGGCTCCGGAACAAGCGAACGCCTATTGTCGCGCGTTCCCGCTATGTCTATGTACGGGAACGCGCGACAAGACGCCCCAAAGAAGCTCAAGAACTTTTTTGAGCGTCGGGCGTTTTACAGCGCGATCGTACGCGCTGTAAAACGCTCAGGTGAGAACCCTTCCCATAGGGAAACATTGGTTCTTGCCTGTTGAGCGTTTTACAGCGCGTAGGAACGCGCTGTAAAACGCTCAGGTCTGAACCCAGCCTAAGACAACATGCATAAAGAGGATGATGTGGTCAAAATACTCATTTGCCTAATAATTCTGCACGCAGTGTATATTAAACTCTTGCGATGCTGCATAGGTTCTACTTACACATACATGAATACATTATAATATGCCTTTTTTCAAAAAAATACATAAAAAGTTAAAAGTTTAAAATAATTGGGAATATATCTCTGTCACTTGCGGTTTCATTGCGTTTTCTCTAAAGTCCCATATGGTATAATAGATGGAGTTGTGTGCTGAATAAATCTCTAGTATACACTCCAGAAAGTGGTTGTGCCTACTTATCCTTTGCTTTTTATTCTATAAATGTAATTTTAACTCCTAAGACTCCTGTGCCCGGCCTTCTTTCTCCCAGGGAAGCACGGGAGGCAGAAGCACAGCGTCTGCACAGCCTGTCTCCCCCCTTTTTTTAATAGGAGACGGATGGCCCTTAGCAACGCTTTTTTGAAGAGTGCTGCTACGGGCCATTTCAGCCTGGTTTCTACCAAAAATAAATGTTTTGGCTAAATAAAGTCTATTGCAAAATTGTTACTTATCACTTGTCCTACACTTTAGAAAAAATAAATAAAAAATATGACAGTTATCCTTTAAGATTCACATCTAATTAGGGCTGCAGTAAACTATTATTTCAGTAATCGAGTCTTCTATTGATTATTTTTTTACGGTTAATCGAGTAATCTAATAGGAAAAAATGAATTGATAGACTGTTTTCCTTTATAAAAACTCATCAGACCCCCTGCCATCAGTCCCCAACACCCTTCGTTCCCCCATGTGTGATCACCACAAGTGCATCAGTGCCATCAGTTCCCCCCCCATCCCAGTGCCATCAGCTCTCCCCACCCCAGTGCCTTCTGCTCCATTCCCCCAGTGCCATCAGCCCCTCCATGCCATCCATTACCATGTCCCCCAGTGCCATCAGATCAGCCCCTCCATGCCATCAATTGCCAGCTGTCCCCCTTCAGTGCCATGTCCCCAGCGCCAGTGAAATAAAATACTTATCTTTCCTGTAGGGGCGCTGCTCCACAGCTCCTTCCTCTTCTTCTCCGCGCGCTGCACTGGATCCTGACATCAGTCGGGTTATAGTGCGCGCTTACGTGCACTATGACCTGACTATGTATCAGGATCCAGTGCAGCGTGGTACGGGCCAGTGGGTGACCACAGAGCAGTAAGTAATAGCAAGCGCTTCACTTCTGCTCTGTGGTCACATGACACAAACGAATCCTCGATGCAAATTTTTTGCATCGAGGTTTATTTTTGTCTACTCGATTTCAATCGAGTAATCGTTTCAGCCCTACATCCAATATAAGCAAGCAGTCAATACAATTCTTGAACCTGAATATAGAAGTTGCTTCAGCACCTAGAGGCTCGGTCTACTCGCCCTTTGGCACACACAGGTCCCGTTGATTGACTGTCGAGTTCTCCTTATCGTCACGTAAATTCCGCGCCTGCGCCGTCCCGTTTAGTATTCGGCGCAGAGAGTGAAGGACGCGCTCCTGGTGCCGACTTCCTCACTGCGTCTGCGCCGAAGGAAGGAAGCCAGCACTAGGAGCTCGTCCTTCACTCACTGCACCTGCGCCGAATACTGCGCAGGCGCCGCATTTACGTGACTATGAGGAGAACTCGACAGTCAATCAACAGGACCTGGGCGTGCCAAAGGTTGAGTAGACCGAGCCTCTAGGTCAGTGATGGTGAACCTTTTACAGACCGAGTGCCAAAAGTGTAACCCAAAATCCCACAACTTTATCGCAAAGTGCCAACGCGGCAATTTAACCTGAATACTACAGTCCAATATAGTATATCTTCCATGTACTTTATCCTTTAGCTATAATAGCCTGCCTGCATTCAGTGCGCAGCCTGTGCTGTTCATAGTGCACCCTGCGCTGATGAATGGCATATTGGTACACCATAGACCTTTTACAGGGTGCGGGTGCCCACAGAGAGGGCTCTGAGTGCCGCCTCTGGCACCAGTGCCATAGGTTCGCCACCACTGCTCTAGGTGCTGAAGCAACGCCCCAGTAGCGCCTAGATGTTTATTAGCATATTTTAAAAGTCTTTATTTAACCACCTCAGCTCCCCTAGCTTAAACCCCCTTAATGACCAGACCACTTTTTACAATTCTGCACTACACTATTTTCACGGTTTATTGCTCGGTCATACAATTTACCACCCAAATGAATTTTACCTCCTTTTCGTCTCACTAATAGAGCTTTCATTTGTTGGTATTTCATTGCTGCTGACATTTTTACTTTTTTTTGTTATTAATCGAAATTTAACGAAATTTTTGCAAAAAAATAACATTTTTCACTTTCAGTTGTAATTTTTTTTTTAAAAAACGACATCCATATATAAATTTTTCTCTAAATTTATTGTTCTACCTGTCTTTAATTAAAAAAAAAATGTTTGGGTAAAAAAAAAATGGTTTGGGTAAAAGTTATAGCGTTTACAAACTATGGTACAAAAATGTGAATTTCCGCTTTTTGAAGCAGCTCTGACTTTCTGAGCACCTGTCATGTTTCCTGAGGTTCTACTATGCCCAGACAGTAGAAAAAAAACCCAAATGACCCCATTTCGGAAAGTAGACACTAGGGATCGACCGATATTGATTTTTTAGGGCCGATACCAATAATTTGTGAACTTTCAGGCCAATAGCCGATAATTTATACCGATATTCTGGGTATTTTTAATTTTGAGAAAAAAACAATTTCCTACACAAATCTGCAGAAAATTTATATATTTATTGTTAACATGTATTATATATATATTTTTTGTAAATCTTTTTCATTTATACTTAAAATTTTAGTGTTTTTCCCCTTAGGGACTAGAACCCTTGTCCTATTCACCCTGATAGATCTTTATCAGGGTGAATAGGACCTCACACTGTCCCTGCTGCTCTGTGCTCTGTGCACACAGCAGCATGGAGCTCAACATGGCAGCCAGGGCTTCAATA
The DNA here is from genome assembly GCF_905171765.1 of Bufo bufo. NCBI lineage: Eukaryota > Metazoa > Chordata > Amphibia > Anura > Bufonidae > Bufo > Bufo bufo. The sequence goes on along the minus strand of NC_053393.1, from coordinate 278,622,512 downwards.
GCGTCCTGGCTGCCATGGTAACCGATCGGAGCCCCAGGATTACACAGCTGGGGCTCCGATCGGGGGAGCAGGGGAGAGGGGATCCTGTGGCCACTGCCACCAATGATTAATACTGGGTGGGGGGGCGCACTGCGCCACCAATGTTTTTACTATTGGGATTGGGATGGGGGTGGGGGGGCGCACTGCGCCACCAATGATTAATATTGGGGGGGGGGGGGGCGCACTGCGCCACCAATGAAGATAAGTCTCTCAATCATTCATATATAGGAGGCGGGAGCTGGCTGTAGAATCACATAGCCGGCTCCCGACCTCTATGAGCGGTAGCTGCGATCCGCGGCACCTAAGGGGTTAACTACCGCGGATCGCAGCTACCGCTCATAGAGGTCGGGAGCCGGCTATGTGATTCTGCAGCCAGCTCCCGCCTCCTGTATATGAATTAATGAAGGACTTATCTTCATTGGTGGAGCGGTGGCCACAGCCCCTCCCCTCCTCTTGTTCTCCCTCCTCTCATTTGCGGCAGCATCAGCACAGGGAGAGGGAGACACTGCTTCTTTCTCCCCTGTGCTGCGGAGGGAACACAGAGAGCGCTGAGAGCAGCGCGTTCTGTGTTCCCAATACGTTATCGGTATATCGGCAAAATAGATGCCGATACCGATAACTGTCAAAATCCTCAATATCGGCCGATAATATCGGTAAAACCGATAATCGGTCGATCCCTAGTAGACACCCTAAGGTATTCGCAGATGGGCATAGTGAGTTCATAGAACTTATTATTTTTTGTCACAAGTTAGCGGAAAATGATTTATTTTATTTTTTTTCCTTACAAAGTCTCATATTCCACTAACTTGTGACAAAAAATAAAAACTTCCATGAACTCACTATGCCCATCACGAAATACCTTGGGGTGTCTTCTTTCCAAAATAGGGTCACTTGTGGGGTAGTTATACTGCCCTGGCATTTTAGGGGCCCTAATGTGTGAGAAGTAGTTTGAAATCAAAATGTGTAAAAAAAAAATGCCCTGTGAAATCCTAAAGGTGCTCTTTGGAATGTGGGCCCCTTTGCCCACCTAGGCTACAAAAAAAGTGTCACACATCTGGTATCGCCGTACTCAGGAGAAGTTGGGCAATATGTTTTGGGGTGTCATTTTACATATACCCAATGCTGGGTGAGAAAAATATCTCGGTCAAATGCCAACTTTGTATTAAAAAATGGGAAAAGTTGTCTTCTGCCGAGATATTTCTCTCACCCAGCATGGGTATATGTAAAATGACACCCCAAAACACATTGCCCAACTTCTCCTGAGTACGGCGATACCAGATGTGTGACACTTTTTTTGCAGCCTAGATGCGCAAAGGGCCCAAATTCCTTTTGGGAGGGCATTTTTAGACATTTGGATCCCAGACTTCTTCTCACGCTTTAGGGCCCCTAAAATGCCAGGGCAGTATAAATACCCCACATGTGACCCCATTTTGGAAAGAAGACACCCCAAGGTATTCAATGAGGGGCATAGCGAGTTCATAGAATTTTTATATTTTTTTTGGCACAATTTAGCGGAAATTTTTTTTTTTTTGTTTTGTTTTTTTCTCACAAAGTCTCCCTTTCCGCTAACTTGTGACAAAAAATTTAATTTTACATGAACTCTCCATGCCCTTCACAAAATACCTTGAGGTGTTTTCTTTCCAAAATGGGGTCACATGTGGGGTATTTATACTGCCCTGGCATTTTAGGGGCCCTAAAGCGTGAGAAGAAGTCTGGAATAGAAATGTCTAAAAAATTTTACGCATTTGGATTCTGTGAGGGGTATGGTGAGTTCATGTGAGATTTTATTTTTTGTCACAAGTTAGTGGAATATGAGACTTTGTAAGAAAAATAAATAAATAAAAAAATAAATAAAAAAATATCAATTTCTGCTAACTTGTGCCAAAAAAATGTCTGAATGGAGCCTTACAGGGGGGTGATCAATGACAGGGGGGGGTGATCACCCCCCTGTAAGGCTCCATTCAGAGGACCGTATGTGTTTTGCGGATCCACGGATCCATGGATCGGATCCGCAAAACACATACGGACGTCTGAATGGAGCCTTACAGGTGGGTGATCAATGAAGGGGGTGATCAATGAAGGGGGTGATCAATGAAGGGGGTGATCAATGACAGGGGGGTGATCAGGGAGTCTATATGGGGTGATCACCCCCCCTGTAAGGCTCCATTCAGACGTCCGTATGTGTTTTGCGGATACGCAAAACATATACGGACCTCTGAATGGAACCAGCCTTACAGGGGGGTGATCAATGACAGGGGGGTGATCAGGGAGTCTATATGGGCTATATGTCATTGATCACCCCCCCTGTAAGGCTCCATTCAGAAGTCCGTATGTGTTTTGCGGATCCATGGATCGGATACGCAAAACACATACGGACGTCTGAATGGAGCTTTACAGGGGGGTGATCAACGACAGGGGGGTGATCAGGGAGTCTATATAAGGTGATCAGGGGTTAATAAGTGACGGGGGGGGGTGTAGTGTAGTGGTGTTTGGTGCTACTTATTACAGAGCTGCCTGTGTCCTCTGGTGGTCGATCCAAGCAAAAGGGACCACCAGAGGACCAGGTAGCGGGTATATTAGACGCTGTTATCAAAACAGCGTCTAATATACCTTTTATAGGGGTTAAAAAAATCGCATCTACAGCCTGCCAGCGAACGATCGCCGCTGGCAGGCTGTAGATCCACTCACTCACCTTCCAATCCTGTGTGCGCGTGTTCACAGAAAATCTCGCCTCTCGCGAGAGGACGCGTATATGCGTCCACCCAGAATAGCAGGGCCGCCGCCAGGACGCAATCCTGCGTACGGCGGTCTGGGGCGGTTAAAAGAAACTGTACCACAGGAGGATCAAATTGAAAAATAGGCAGCATCTATGAAGGCCCTATTTCTGGAGAAATGATTCATTAAACAAAGTAAGAAAATTGAGAAGACAAACAATAGAAAAACCAGACAAGGAAGCAGAACATATATCTAAATTAATATTACTAAGAAAAGACCAAGGCAGCACACAAATATCCGTGAAAAAAAGGGTATTTTATTCACCCATGTGTAGACAGCAACGTTTCAGCTCACTCCATGGAGCCTTTGTCAAGCCACGGATATTTGTGTGCTGCCTTGGCCTTTTCTTACATATATCTAGTAGGATCAAGTCCGTGATCCCCCTCAAGGTATTGCACCGCTTTTTTGGGGGTTTTGTGTGCTGCTTGTGTGCTGCTTTTTCTATACATAAATTAATATTACCCTTTAACCCCTTAAGGACTCAGCCCTATTTCACCTTAAAGAGGACCTTTCACCGATTCTTACCCTATGAACTAACTATACAGATATGTAGAGTGGCGCCCGGGGATCTCACTGCACTTACTATTATCCCCGGGCGCCGCTCCGTTCTCCCGTTATGCCCTCCGGTATCTCCGCTCACTAAGTTATAGTAGGCGGAGATACCAGTCCCTAAGTTATGGTAGGCGTAGTCTGCCCTAGCGCTGGCCAATCGCAGCGCAGAGCTCACAGCCTGGGAGGTTATTTTCTCCCAGGCTGTGAGCTCTGCAATGCGATTGGCCAGCGCTAGGGCAGACTCCGCCTACCATAACTTAGGGAACGGAGATACCGGAGGGCATAGCAGGAGAACGGAGCGGCGCCCGGGGATAATAGTAAGTGCAGAGAGATCCCCGGGCGCCGCTCCACATGTCTGTATAGTTAGTTCATAGGGTAAGAATCGGTGAAAGGTCCTCTTTAAGGACTTGGCCATTTTTTGCAAATCTGACCAGTGTCACTTTAAGTGCTGATAACTTTAAAACGCTTTGACTTATCCAGGCCGTTCTGAGATTGTTTTTTCGTCACATATTGTACTTCATGACACTGCTAAAATTGGGTCAAAAAAGTTAATTTTTTTGCATAAAAAAATACCATATTTACCAAAAATTTTGAAAAATTTGCAAATTTCAAAGTTTCAGTTTCTCTACTTCTGTAATACATAGTAATACCCCCAAAAATTTTGATGACTTTACATTCCCCATATGTCTACTTCATGTTTGTAGCATTTTGGGATTGATATTTTATTTTTTGGGGATGTTACAAGGCTTAGAAGTTTAGAAGCAAATCTTGAAATTTTTCAGAAATTTACAAAAACCAAATTTTTAGGGACCACTACAGGTCTGAAGTCACTTTGCGAGGCTTACATAATAGAAACCACCCAAAAATGACCCCATTCTATAAACTACACCCCTCAAGGTATTCAAAACTGATTTTACAAGCTTCGTTAACCCTTTAGGTATTGCACAAGAGTTATTGGCAAATGGGGATGAAATTTGAGAATTTCATTTTTTTGCCTAATTTTCCATTTTAACCCATTTTTTCCACTAACAAAGCAAGGGTTAACGGCTAAACAAGACTGTATCTTTATTGCCCTGACTCTGCCGTTTACAGAAACACCCCATATGTGGCCGTAAACTACTGTACGGCCACACAGCGGGGCGTAGAGTGAAAGGTGCGCCGTTTGGTTTTTGAAGGGCTGATTTTGCTGGACTGTTTTTTTGACACCATGTCCCATTTGAAGCCCCCCTGATGCACCCCTAGAGTAGAAACTCCAAAAAAGTGACCCCATTTTAGAAAGTACGGAATAAGGTGGCAGCTTTGTTGGTACTAGTTTAGGGTACATATGATTTTTGGTTTCTCTATATTACACTTTTTGTGCGGCAAGGTAACAAGAAATAGCTTTTTTGGCACGTTTTTTTTTTTTGTTATTTACAACATTCATCTGACAGGTTTTATCATGTGGTAATTTTATAGAGCAGGTTGTCACGGACGCGGCGATACCTAATATGTATACTATTTTTTTTATTTATGTAAGTTTTATACAATAACTTCATTTTTAAAACCAAAAAAATGTTTTATTGTCTCCATAGTCTAAGAGCCATAGTTTTTTCAGTTTTTGGGCGATTATCTTGAGTAGGGTCTCATTTTTTGCGGGATGAGATGACGGTTTGATTGGCACTATTTTGGGGTGCATATGACTTTTTGATCGCTCGCTATTACACTTTTTGTGACGTAAGATGGCAAAAAATGGCTTTTTTTACACCGTTTTTGTTTTTATTTTTTTACAGTGGTCACCTGAGGGGTTAGGTCATGTGATATTTTTATAGAGCCGGTCGATACGGACGCGGCGATACCTAATAATATGTATACTTTTTTTTTATTTATGTAACTTTTACACAATGATTTCATTTTTGAAACAAAAAAAATCATGTTTTAGTGTTTCCATAGTCTGAGAGCCATAGTTTTTTCAGTTTTTGGGCGATTATCTTGAATAGGGTATGATTTTTTGCGGGATGAGATGACAGTTTGATTGGTACTATTTTGGCGTACATGCAACTTATTTGATCACTTATTACCTTTTTTGGGAAGTAAGGTGGGCAAAATTTCAATTTTCTCATAGTTTTTATTTTTTTATTTTTATGGCGTTCACCGTGTGGGGAAAGTAACATGACCGTTTTATAGATCAGGTCGTTACGGACGCGGCGATACCTAATATGTGTAGTGTATTTTATTTTTTTAATTTTTATTCAGTGATGATAAATGTTTTTTTTTTTTTCTTAACTTTTTTCACTTTTTTTTTGACCCAGACCCACTTGGTTCTGGAAAATCCAGTGGGTCTGATGTCTGTATAATACAGTACAGTACAATATATATTGTTCTGTACTGTATTTTACTTACACTGAACAGATCTATGCTTTCAGCACAGATCTGTTCAGCACCATGGACAGCAGGACGCCTGAGCAGGCGTCCTGTTGCCATGGGAACCTTCCCCGTCTGCTCAGAACTTCGCAGACGGGGAAGGGTAAGCACAGGGCTGAGGGGGGCTCTCTGGGGGCTCTCTCCCTCTCCATCGGGGGGCTGCAAAGGCACAGCAGCCCCCCGATGGAGAGGGAGGGAGCTCCCTGACCGATGACAGTTAACTTTTTCCATACAGCGGTCCGTACGGACCGCGGTATGGAAAGGGTTAAACGGCTGACATCTGCACAGATGTCAGCCGTTTATACCAGGGTGCCAGCAATGTGCTGGCACCCTGGTATAACCACTAGAAGCCAACGATCATTCATGGGGAGGCCGGCGGGGGATCGCGATCCCGCCTGCCGCACCGCCCGCCTCCCGCAATGCCCCCACCGCATGCGACACCCCCAAAAATATTGATTATAGGCACTCAAAAGTTTCTGATCGCCGCGGTCAGGGACCGCGGGGATCAGAAACTGCAAAAAGCGCAGCAAACCGCAGATCTGAATTGATCTGCGGTTTGCTGCGATCGCCGACACGGGGGGGGGTCACATGACCCCCCCTGGCGTTGTCACATGACCCCCCCTGGCGTTGTCACAGGATGCCGGCTGAAGGATTTCAGCCGAAATCCCGTTCTGATTAACCCCTGGGGTGCCGGAATACTGATTTCAAGTTAGGACGTACCGGTGCGCCCTGAGTCCTTAAGGACTCGGGAAATAGGGCGTACCGATACGCCCTGCGTCCTTAAGGGGTTAAAGGGAATCTGTCACCTGCTTTTAGCATTTTAAGCTGTCACCATTGCCGTGTTCACTAAAGTACCTTATTTCCTGCAGTCTGATTACTTTATTTCGTTTTGTCATTTTGATAAAAAAAAAAAGCCCTTTTTATGATATGCTAATGAAGCTCCAAGGTGCCCAGAGGAGCGTTTTTTTTCCTCTGGTGCCCAGTGACGCCCCCCTGCAGTGCCCAGCCCGACTTAATTTGAATCCCAAGAACGCCTCCTGATCCTGAAATAATCTCCCACAGCCCCGGCAAACGGTTCCTCCCCCTCCCCACGTCCTCTTCTACCTTCTAGAAATGCCCCGTCCTTCTTCCTGTCGGCGGCCAGAAATCTCGCACAGGCGCAGTACCGCCTGCGCGATCATCAAGCTCCTAAAGGGCAACAGTCTCAAAAGTCTCACTGGGCATGCGCCGAGCCCAGTGACATAATCTGAGCGCTCTTGCCCTGAGGAGGTTGATGATCGCGCAGGTCGCAGGTGGTACTGCGCCTGCGCGAGATTTCTGGCCTCCGACAGGAAGAAGGACGGGGCATTTCTAGAAGGTAGAAGATGACGTGGGGAGGGGGCGGAACCGTTGCCGGGGCTGTGGGAGGTTATTTCAGGATCAGGAGGTTATTCCGGAACACTTGTTGAAATGCCGGATACAGCATTCATTTCCGTTGAAATGTATTAATGCCAGATCTGGTACCAATGTTCTCAAAACATGCGCAGACCTTTTAAAAATGTGAAAAAAAATAATAATTCTGCATCCGTTTTTCCGGATGACACAGAGAGACTGATCCGGTATTTCAATGCATTTGTCAGATGGATCCGGAAACAAATACTATCCGTTTGCACACGGATTTCCGACAACTGAACTGCCTGCCGGATTCCTCTAATGCTAGTGTGAAAGTCCCCTAAGCCGTCAACATCATGACCTGTTCGACTATAGTGCACAGTATCTGCATTATTTGCTAAGTATAACAAATAGAGACTAAAACCACCTGACCACTGTTGGGGCAAAGACCCCAGTGCCGGATGAGCGGTGGACTCCAAATTAGAAGTTATGAGTACTCCTAGAGAAACTGACAACAGTGCTTTGTATCAAGTGTTTCTAACTTTATTAAAAGTAAGCAGAGGCTAAGGGTCTATTCACACGTCCGCAATTTAGTTCCGCACTTTGCGGAACGGAATTGCGGACCCATTCATTTCTATAGGGCAGCACTATGTGCTGCCCGGATCCGGTATTGCGGATCCGCACTTCGGGGTCCGCAATACCGATCCCGAAAAAAATAGAACATGTCCTATTCTATAGAATAGGCATTTTCTATTAAGTGCCGGCGATGTGCGGTCCGCAAAATGCGCACCGCGCATCGCCTATGTCTGTGTTTTGCGGATCCGTGGATCCGCAAAATGCACATGCACATGGACGTGTGAATGGACCCTTATATAGCATTTTTCTGGATAATTTCCAACTGGAGGCATAGTTAACCATTTACATCATAAAACTCATTAAAACCACAATCTGAAATGAGCATCTCCTGGCTTCATGCCTGGAGCGTCTCCTTGATTCTAACACTGGGTGTTAACCACTTCCCATCTGAGCCATTTGTCCCCTTCCTTACCAGGCCTAATTTTGCAAAACTGACATCTCACTTTGTGGTAATAACGTTGGAACGCCTTTACTTATCCAAGTCATTCAGAGATTGTTTTCTCGTGACACATTGTACTTCATGATTAGTCATAAATTTGAGGCAATATATTTCACCTTTTTATTTATGATTTTTTTTTTTCTTAATTTAAATTTCTCTGCTTTTAAAACAAAGTGATACCTCATTACATTTTTATTACTTAACATTCCCCATATGTCTAGTTTTATGTTGGCATCATTTTGGAAATGTCATTTAATTTTTTTAGGACGTTAGAAGGCTTAGAAGTTTAGAAGCAATTCTTCAAATTTTTTAAGAAAATTGCCAAAACCCACTTTTTAAGGACCAGTTTAGGTCGGAAGTCACTTTGTGGGGCCTACATAGTTGATACCCCCATAAATGACCCCATTGTAGAAACTACACCCCTCAAGTTACTTAAAACCGATTTTACAAACTTTGTTAACCCTTTAGGCGTTCCACAAGAATCAAAGGAAAATTGAGATCAAATTTTTAAATTTCACTTTTTTGGCAGATTTTCCATTTTAATCCAATTTTTTCTTGAACACATCGATGATTAACAGCCAAACAAAACTCAATATTTATTACCCAGATTCTGCCGTTTACAGAAACACCCCACATGTGGTCATAAACTGCTGTATGGGCACACGGCAGGGCGCAGAAGAAAAGGAACTCCAAATGGGACATGGCATCTAAAAACCATGTGAAGCCCCCCTGATGCACCCTTACAGTAGAAACTCTCAAGAAGTGATCCCATTTTAGAAACTAGAGGATAAGGTGCCAGTTTTATTGGTACTATTTTTGGGTACATATGATTTTTTGATCATTCATTATAACACTTTATGGGGCAAGGTGACCAAAAAATTGGTTGTTTTAGCACAGTTTTTATTTATTTATTTTTACAGCGTTCACCCGAGGGGTTAGGTCATGTTATTTTTTTATAGAGCTGGTTTTTACGGACGCGGCAATACCTAATATGTATACTTTTTTATTTTTTTTTATTTATTTCACTTTAACACAATAATAGCATTTTTGAAACAAAAAAATGATGTTTTAGTGTCTCCATGTTCTAAGAGCTATAGTTTTTTTTTATTTTTTGAGAGATTTTCTAATATAGGGGCTAATTTTTTGCTGGATGAGGTGACTGTTTTATTGGTACCATTTTGTGGGACATACGCCTTTTTGATCACTTGGTGTTGCACTTTTTGTGATGTAAGGTGACAAAAATGGCTTTTTTTGACAGTTATTTATTATTATTTTTTTATGGTGTTTTTTGGACTGGGTCGATTATGTCATATATTTATAGAGCCGACTGTCACGGACGCGGCAATACCAAATATGTCTATTTTATTTTTTCTATTAACTTTTTTCTTTTACATGTGAAACCTTTTTTTTATTTAATTTTTTTAACACATTTTTTATTTTACACTTTTCGTCCCCCATAAGGTCGGGATCTTTCTCTGCTGGCCCTGTTTGCATTCAAAATCTGGCGCCTGCGCCGTACCTGTCTTCAGTCGGCGCAGGCGCACTGAGAGGACGACACTCGCTCGGCGCTCCTTCCTCAATGCGCCTGCGCTGGGTGTAGATGTGACGTCATCGTTGCAGGCTCATTTAGGATGGAGCGGCCGAGCGAGCGGCCTCCTCTCAGTGCACCTGCGCCGAATGAAGACAGGTACGGCGCAGGCGCCAGATTTTGAATGCAAACAGGACCAGCAGAGAAAGATCCTGTCCGCTGGCCCTGTCAATCAACATGCGGAGGGGGCGTCTTTAGGATAGGAGGATGCGGCTGCTACCAGCAAGTAGCCTCCCTACTTGCTGGTAGCAAGGTAATTTGCATATTTTAAAAGTACGTTTTTAACATAATCTGCTGAACCCAAATCAAATAGCTGCAAGTAACAAAATGGCCACAAGTAACAATGTAGCTACAATTAAAACAATACTGTCAAATAGGTAAATGGGTACCAATTGATATATAATCCCAAACGTAATTGATACTTGCAAAAATATCCTGGAAAAAAATCAATATATGTTCCTGGTATAATGTCACAAATAGTATCCTGTAAGCCAAATGGAAACAGTGTGTGCATACACACAGAGGTAGCGGCGTCTTGCTATATGATGTCACCAGCGGTGTCCCACTGGGGAAAACTTTCTTGTGCTTCTTGTGACAGCCTGCCCGAAGAATAAGAACGGTCTTACCGTGTAAGTGAATGTCCCACAAATGCTCGGCTAGGTGGTCCTGTGTTTGTCAGGCCAGTACTCACGAGAGTCTCTCGTCCCCGTTCTCCCGCGCTGATGGTTTGCCACGTGCAGCTGGACTCCGGCTTGTATGGTTAGTCTTGCGCTGTATAGTTCAACCTTCCATTCGCGCGGCAGACTGTATTAAAATCTACGGCAGGCTGGTCACAACAACTGGGGTCCTGTTCCTCAGTAGCTGTCGGACCCTTTGGATAACCCTCTCTTTTATAGTCCATGGGCTACTTCAAAACCCGGCATGGATTTTGGGCAAATAGATGGTCTTTCCGCTTATTCTTCATAATCTTGAGTATTTGTAAATTAAAGAGGTCCTCCTCCCATAGTAAATTATCACGTAGTGGACTTTTCTAATATAAATTCCACCTCATGACAGTCGTATGCATATATCTCCCAAAATAGCATCAACGCAACCTTCTGCATAAAAAACCTCCCATACAACTGTTTATGGGTATCCATTACTGCCATACCACTCAAACACATCAACGCCGATGCGGTTCCGTCGCGTTTTTTCATATCATCACCCTAAAATCAATCCTATATCCGTTTGGTATTATGTTAGGTAATTAGAAATAAATACCTTTTATTATACAGAATACTCCTAAAACTCTCTTTTTTCCCATAGAATATCCTAGTTATAAATATATATGTATAATGCCTAAATCTAAAATAAATCATGACTGGATAAAATCTGAATAACTATATAAAAAAAACTATATGACAAAAAAGGAAACTATAAAAAAGGCTATAAAAAGTATTAAGTATTAAAGTGCTTCATACAACTGGATACAACAATACTCTTAGAATTCTTCAGATCAATAGGGAATTGGATATAGGTGGAAGCCTATAAGGCCTCTTTCACACGGGCATTGCGGGAAAATGTGCGGGTGCGTTGTGAAAACACCCGTGATTTTTCCGCGCAAGTGCAAAACATTGTAATGCGTTTTGCACTCGTGTGAGAAAAATCACGCATGTTTGGTACCCAGACCCGAACCCGGACTTCTTCACAGAAGTTCGGGCTTGGGTTAGGTGTTCTGTAGATTTTATTATTTTCCCTTATAACATGGTTATAAGGGAAAATAATAGCATTCTGAATACAGAATGCTTAGTAGGTGATCAATTGAGGGTTAAAAAAAAAATAAAAAAAATTAACTCACCTTCTCCTCTTGTTCGCGGGGTTCCCGGTCTCTACTTTACTTTAATGATGAGCTGTGGGCTAAAGGACCTTTGGTGACGTCAGATCACATGCTCCAATCACATGGTCCATCACCGTGGTGATGGACCATGTGATTGGAGCATGTGATCTGACGTCACCACAGGTCCTAGCCGATAGTTCATCTTTTGAGAAGTAAAGAAGAGACCGGGAACTACGCGAACAAGAGGAGAAGGTGAGTTAATTTTTTTATTTTTTTTAACCCTCAATTGATCACCTACTAAGCATTCTGTATTCAGAATGCTATTATTTTCCCATATAACGATGTTATAAGGGAAAATAATACAGTGAATAGACTGTCACCTAGCAACCATGCGTGAAAATCGCACCGCATCCGCACTTGCTTGCGGATGCTTGCGATTTTCACGCAACCCCATTCACTTCTATGAGGCCTGTGTTGCGTGAAAAACGCAGAATATAGAGCATGCTGCGATTTTCACGCAACGCACAAGTGATGCGTGAAAATCACCGCTCATGTGAACAGCCCCATAGAAATGAATGGGTCGGTATTCAGTGCGGGTGCAATGCGTTCACCTCACGCATCGCATCCGAGCGGAATACTCGCCCGTGTGAAAGGGGCCTAAAAGAGAGGGTTATCCAAGGGGTCTGACAGCTACTGAGGAAGCGGTGACCAGATACTATGAAAGGCATTTAGCCAGGACCCCAGTTGTTGTGACCAGCCTGCCGTAGATTTTTAATACAGTCTGCCGCGCGAATGGAAGGTTGAACTATACAGCGCAAGACTAACCATACAAGCCGGAGTCCAGCTGCACGTGGCAAACAGGACCACCTAGCAGAGCATTTGTGGGACATTCACTTACACGGTAAGACCGTTCTTAGTCTTTCGGCAGGCTGTCACAAGGAGCACAAGAAAGTTTTCCACAGTGGGACACCGCTGGTGATATCATATAGCGGGACGCCGCTACCTCTATGTGTATGCACACACTGTTTCCATTTGGCTTACAGGATACTATTCGTGACATTATACCAGGAACATTTATTGATTTTTTTTTTTTCCAGGATATTTTTGCATATAGATTACGTTTGGGACTATATATCAATTGGTAGGTACACATTTACCTCAAATAACAGTATTGTTTTATTTGTAGCTACATTTTGTTATTTGTGGCCATTTTGTTACTTGTGGCTATTTGATTTGGATTTTGCATTTATCCCCATATTTTAACCACTTCCCATCTGGGCCCTTTGCCCCCTTCCTGACCAGGCCAAATTTTGCAAAACTGACATATCTCACTTTATGTGGTAATAACTTTGGAACGCCTTTATTTATCCAAGTCATTCAGAGATTGTTTTCTCGTGACACATTGTACTTCATGATAGTCATAAATTTGAGTCAAAATATTTCACCTTTATTTATGAAAAAATCCCAAATTTACCCAAAAATTGGAAAAATTCGCAATTTTCTAAATTTCAATTTCTCTGCTTTTAAAACAGAAAGTGATACCTCATAAAATATTTATTATTTAACATTCCCCATATGTCTACTTTATGTTGGCATCATTTTGGAAATGTCATTTTATTTTTTTAGGACGTTAGAAGGCTTAGAAGTTTAGAAGGAATTCTTCAAATTTTTAAGAAAATTGCCAAAATCCACTTTATAAGGACCAGTTCAGGTCTGAAGTCACTTTGTGGGGCCTACATAGTGGATACCCCCATAAATGACCCCATTGTAGAAACTACACCCCTCAAGGTATTCAAAACCGATTTTACAAACTGTTAACCCTTTAGGCGTTCCACAAGAATTAAAGGAAAATAGAGATCAAATTTCTAAATTTCACTTTTTTGGCAGATTTTCCATTTTAATCAATTTTTTTCTTTAACACATCGATGGTTAACAGCCAAACAAAACTCAATATTTATTACCCAGATTCTGCGGTTTACAGAAACACCCCACATGTGGTCATAAACTGCTGTATGGGCACACGGCAGGGCGCAGAAGAAAAGGAACTCCACATGGTTTTCAGATGCCATGTCCCATTTGAAGCCCCCTGATGCACCCTTACAGTAGAAACTCCCAAGAAGTGACCCCATTTTGGAAACTAGGGGATAAGGTGCCAGTTTTATTAGTACTATTTTTGGGTACATATGATTTTTTGATCATTCATTATAACACTTTATGGGGCAAGGTGACCAAAAAATTGGTTGTTTTAGCACAGTTTGTATTTATTTATTTTTACAGCGTTCACCTGAGGGGTTCAGTCAAGTGACATTTTTATAGAGCAGATTGTTACGGACGTGGCGATAACTAATATGTATACTTTTTCTCATTTATTAAAGTTTTACACAATAATAGCATTTTTGAAACAAAAAAAATTTGTTTTAATGTGTCCATGTTCTGAGAGCTATAGTTTTTTTATTTTTTGAGAGATTTTCTTATGTAGGGGCTCATTTTTTGCGGGATGAGGTGACGGTTTTATTGGTACTATTTTGTGGGACATACGCATTTTTGATCACTTGGTGTTGCACCTTTTGTGATGCAAGGTGACAAAAATTGCTTGTTTTGACACAGTTTTTTTTTTTTACGGTGTTCACCCGAGGGGTTAGGTCATGTGATACTTTTATAGAGCTGGTTTTTACGGACGCGGCGATACCTAATATGTCTATTTTATTTTATTTTTTTTCTATTTTTTTTTTTTTTTTTTATTCCTTACTTGGGAACTTTTTTTTTTTTACATTTCAAACTTTATTTTATTTTATTTTTTCAACCCTTTATTTTTTTTTTTTTTTTTTTTTTTTTTTTTACACTTTTCGTCCCCCATAAGGTCATACAAGACCTCTGGGGGACATTTGCTTCACTTTTTCTTTTTTTTTTCACTGTTGATTTCTCCTGTAACTGGGGCTGATATAGTAGCCCCAGTTACAGGACAAATGCACCGCTAGAGAGGCTGTACAGCAGCAATCCAGCGCTGTACAGCCTCACAGCAGGGCTGAGCGAGGTCTCTGAGAGACCTCACACAGCCCCTGCACTCTCCGGTCACGGCGGTCACATGACCGCCGGGCCGGAACAGGAAGCGCACAGCGCTTCCTTCTCTGCAGACACAGCGCTCGGTGAGCGCTGTGTCTGCAGCGATCGTGAAGGCAGGGACACCTGGGCACTGTCCCTGCCTTGTCTTAGGGTTGCCCTGCTTTCACTGACAGCGGGCAACCCGATCAGCAGCTGCACGATTAGCGTGCAGCTGCTATTTCTGACAGGACGTTCTAAAACGTGCTGTCAGAAATAGACGTCCACCCATAGGACGTTTATAGTCTATGGGCGGACGTGAAGCGGTTAAGGATATTTTAGGATTTTCTTGTTGATATTAATATTCCTGTCTTTTAGGAGAATTTATGGGTAGCGGATATTTCAGAAATTTGTATTACACTAATTTGTGTTTTAATCTATTTGTGTAGCAATAAATTCTTTATGGTCTGATTAGCTTGAGAGTGCCCAGGTTCCCCTTTTGTTACACGTATAAATTAGCACGACTGTAAAATTACCTTATTCTCTGCCCGACCCCTGAACAAGACAAATGCTAGACAGGGAGGTAGAGACTACTTGTAAGAAAAAGCTCTTACCTAAGCGCTGATTTTCGTCTGTTTGTCCCGGTATGACATGTCCAAGTTTCGGGAGTCTCAGCAGGAAGGACTTAGTGCCCCACGTTTTTGGGCACCAAGTTTCTGTTGGGGCAAGAGCCCTAGTGCTGGATGAGCGATGGACTCCGAATTAGAAGTTATATGAGTACTCAGATAAACTGACAACAGGCGCAGTGCTATGTATCAAGTGTTTCTAACTTTATTGAAAGTAAGCAGTGGCTAATATAGCATTTTTCTGGATCATTTCCAACTGGAGGCATAGTTAACCATTTACATCATATAACTCAATAAAGCTATAATCTGATATGAGCATCTCTTGTCTTTATGCCTGGAGTGTCTCCTTGATTCTAACTGTGGGTGTAAATCACTTACTAGTCTTTCTAGTAATTATAGAAATTCCTTACTAGACCAGGTTGGTGGGGGCTAGGAGTCACCTTGAGGTTATAGCAACTAAACATATTAGGATTATCAAGCCCCAAGGAACCGGATCAGATTATTTCAACTACAAGAAATATTTCTCTATCATCCTAATGGCCATCGCATTTGCCCAATATCGTTTTTTTGCCGTCAACGTAGGTGCCTATGGACGCACCAATGATCAAAGGTATTTATTTATTTTTTTATATAGGCCGCAGTCTACAGTATATTTCGCCCTATAAGACGCAGTTGCCCATAAGACGCACCTAGGTTTTTGAGGAGGAAAATAAGATTTTTTTTTTTTTTTTTTTTTTTTTTTTAACCAATAGATGTGCTTTTGGTGGGTTTTGAACTAATGGGGATCTGTGGGTGACACTGTTATGGGGGATCTGTGGGTGACACTGTTATGGGGGATCTGTGGGTGACACTGTTATGGGGGACCTGTGGGTGACACATATTTAGCATCTTATGCTATGTGTCATACACAGATCCCCTCCATAAGTGTCCTTTATGGAGGGGATCTGTGTATGACAGGGGGTGGGGGTCGCATCTGGTTTTATAATGACAACGGGGCCCGTGCAGTGACTGTATTCTACTACACGGGCCCTGCTCACTGTATATAATCTTATCTATAATTGTAGGCATTGTTAATATATAAAAATTCAGGGTAATCAGCGCCTGTATTACTTACAAGCGCTCAGTAGCAGAGAGGAGGAAGGAGGCAGGCCGGGAGGATGGGTGCTGGCAGCGTGAGTCACTACGTCACGCGCCTGCGCCGCCCACTTTATAAATGAAGCAGACGGGGTGGGCAGATGCCGACCCCCAGCCCCTCCTCCCTCTCAGCTGATACACGCGCGGCATCGCGGCACGACGTATCATTTAACACTGCCAGGTACAGATGCCCCATCCATGCCGTTTGTGTTGGTTGGTGATGAGGCCTTCCAAATCATATTCCATCCTCAGATTAAATAAATTTAAAAAAACGCGCATTCAACTACCCATTGACCAGGGCTCGAAGGATGGTGGAATGCACATTCGGGCTTTTGGTTGCAAAATGGAGGATTTTCACTAAACCCATTCATATGAAAGTTTAAACGGCAACGAGGTAAAGTCTGCTGTTGTGTTACATAACTACCTCCTTAAAAAAGAGCACCTAAATTTGGAGCACATACCGGAGGACAGCGAGATGGCCAGCATTCAAAATTTTGGACTGTGGTCAAGTGTAGCGGTTGCAAGGTTGAGAGACTCTTTAGCAGATTATTTCTTCTCTGATGCTGGAAGAATGGACTGGCAGGACCGATTTGTATAAACCATTTGTGATTCATTTTCCATGAACCGTTAATGTGATTGTTTGGTTGCCTGTTTATGTGGGTGGTTACAGTGGGGTGTATTGTATATTTAATTTTTTGTTCATTAAATTTTATCACCGTACATTGAATCTTGTTTCGTATATTCATGTCCCCACGCTTGAGGAGCGACACATACTTGTGTCGCTCCACTGGCGCTGGGAGATTGTCAGGCCGGTTATACACACTATTGTTTATCTCCCAGTGCTGGTGGAGCGACACAAGTATTGGTCGCTCCAAAAGCGATGTGAGCTGTTAATTCGTTGTATACACTTAAAAAAAAAAAAAAAAAAAAAAGACAAAAACAAATACATTTTCAAAACTAAATAACTTTTATTTTTAAATACAATTTTTGTAAAAAAATATAAATAAAAAGGAAACAAAAAAAACTACAAATGCCTATATGAAGGCCTAGTAGGAGTAGAAGGTTGGGGGGTGGAGGGCAGAACACATTTTGGTCCCCCTCTGTCCTGTTCTTGTGCCCCTGTGGACATATAACTGTGTTGTGGGAAGTACAACAGGAGGAGTGTGCAATCTTGAGGATGGGGCAGGAGAAGGAGTTGACCAAGCAAGAGTTGAGGGAGTGGTGAAAGTGTTGAGTAAAGAGCTCATTGGTTTGGGGAAGGGAATGCTGGGATGGGGGCTGAGGAGGTTGGTATGGGGAACGAGGAGGTTGGGAAGGGGGATAGGTAGTTTTGGAACGGGATGTTGAGGTTGGCATGGGTGATAGGGCATGGACAGGGGATAGGGCTGGGGCATGGGAAGGGATGTGGGGCGGTGTTGTACTTGCCACAAGACTCTGTCCATCTGTCTTCGGGCCTCAAACAGCTGGTCGGATGTAAACCTTTCCATCACTGGGAGCAACGATAACCAATAGTGATGCACCAGACCCAACTGCGAGGTCAGCACCGCTCGTAAACGAGCCTTGTGAGATCCTCGTAGTCCGCCTGACGGCTCCTACTAGTCCTCTGGCGATGCATGAGGGCCTCAAAAAGCGGTGCTAATGTATCTATCGTTGCGTCGCCAGAGGGCACATGTAGGGGAACATTGAGGTCCTGACCAGCGGTTAGAGTAGGACCCGCGGTGGGCAGCTTTTCAGGGACTGCCTCTGGTTGGACTTCGCGAGGAGCGCCGAGCGCCCGAGTACTGCTTGATGTGCTGTAAAGCAAACAAAAAACTAATTCATGTAAAAATTTGAGAACCTCAGGATAGAGGCGAGCAAGGAGACTTGGGATGATGCATGTAAAGTTGCATACCAAAAAAAAAACAAAAACATACTGTACAAAGATAAAGCCCATACATTGTAGTGGTGTACAGAGAAGTGTCTACAGTCGTGGCCAAAAGTTTTGAGAGTGACACAAATATTAGTTTTCCCCTCACCCATGACGGCACCCCATGCGACCAGGGAGCTCCCATCCAGGACAGGAAACCTGAGAAGATAAAAGGTTCCCACCCCCACCAAGCACCAGTTCAGGTTTCCTGTCCTCAGGATAGGAAGTTCCTGGGAAGTTCTTAAGGATGGTTCTCACCTGCAGCTGGGGGTAGGCCCAGGTTCTGATCCGGTAGGTGGCTTCCCCCAGGTGGCTAAAGGCTCTCCGGTGCTGCCTATAGTCTGCCTTTACCCCGCATTCCGACGCCGATCCCGAGGGAGCCGCTGTGGCTGTGTTTAGGCGGCTTCCCTCATGCTGTTCGGCGTCTCTGCCCGGCTTCCTGTTGGCGTCAGGGAGGCATCTGCGCATGCGCGCGCTTCCGACGCAGCGGGGTGGGGCTTAACCCGGAAGTAGGGAAAAAAGCGCCGAAATAGCCTAGGCGTGTCCTTTTAAAATATAAATGTGGCTGCGGGGGGAATCCAGCCAGCTGATGTAGCACACAGTGCTGTGCTGAAGAGGCTCTTTTTCTTGCAAAAATGTCTGAGCCAGCAGATGGACGCGCAGAACCCCTGGAACCCTCGAGACCTGCCAGTCCGGTACCAGTCCTGAGGAGTGGGGACAAAGATCAGTGGTGAGGTGGATCTTTTTTATTAATGGGGTGGTGTTTGTTTGGCTTGTTTTAGGTTGCAAACACCCCCAAAAAAGCGGCTTCAAAAACGAAACATAAGGAGTGTGCGGGTTGCAGAGTGGCCCTGGCATCCTCTTATTCTAAACCATTATGCACGCCGTGTATTGATAAGTTGGTGGCGGAGGAATCTCAGAGCCTCTCCAAAAATATGAGGTCCTTAATAAGATCCGAGGTCAGTGCCTCCTTAAAGTCTTTGAATAAAGGCCGCCATAGGTCACTAGAGAAGTCCCTGGAGGTTAGGGATTCTGATATAGACCTCTCTGACGGGGAGGAAAGAGAAGCGGGTCAGTTATTTTCTAACGACGCTACATCGTCAGAAGATGAGGAAGCAGGGAGTTCCTTTTTTTCACCTGAGGACACCCAAAACCTTTTTAAAGCTGTCAGAGCGACAATGCAACTGGAAGATGTGAAACAGGCTAAGTCAACAGCAGATCTAGCTTTTCAGGGATTAGGCCCCAGGAAGCATAGGGTTTTCACCATTCACGAAAACGTCCAAGCATTAATTAGAAAGGAATGGAAAAATCCTGATAGGAAGTTTTTTTTTATCCCAAATTCAGTTAAAAGGAAATATCCCTTTGATGAGAAAGTAGCAGCTATTTGGGACAAGGCCCCTATAGTAGACGCCCCGGTAGCAAAGATCGCCAAGAAGTCTGCTCTACCGTTTGATGATTTGGGTAGCCTGTCTGACCCTTTTAGACAAAAAAGCTGATTTTTATTTGAAGAAAGCGTGGGAATCGTCCTCTACCTGCCTGAGACCTGCTGTTGCAGCATCATGGGTTTCAAGATCACTGCATATCTGGTTGGAACAGTTAGAACAGCATCTCAGTGAAAAAAAGCCAAGAGAGGAAGTTTTGGCCTCCCTTCCTACCTTTTTTAAGGCCGCTGACTTTCTAGCAGATGCCTCCACGGATATGATTAGGTTTTCGGCCAGATCATCCGCCATGTCCAATGCGGCTAGGAGAGCGATTTTGGCTGAAATCCTGGAAAGCAGATCAGGGCTCGAAGGCCAGACTGTGCTCCATCCCTTGTGAGGGTGACAGGCTTTTTGGGTCGTCTCTTGACGACATACTTGAAAAAGCCTCATACAAAAAGAAGGGCTTTCCGGTTTCTCAACGCCCCCCCTTTTTTCGTAGATACCAGAATAAAAAACAAAGGAGTAGACAGTACGACAGAAGGGAAAAGGATAGATTTTCTAAAAAATCTGTCGGTTTCCTTTTTAAGCCCCAGGACCCAAGACCTAAGGATAAGCAATGACGCCGAATCCCAGGTAGGGGGAAGATTCTCTTTTTCTCCCAGCCTGGAAAATGGTAACCAAAAACGGTTGGATCCTATGAGGGATTGGAGAAGGGTTCTGGTTGGAGTTTCTGACCCGTCCCCGGGATTCATTCGTTCAGACAGACTGCCCCAAGGAGCAAATCAAAAGACAGGCCTTAGAGTCAGAGGTGTTGCTTCTTCTACGAAAGGGGGTAGTAGTCCCGGTTCCACAGGCAGAGAGGGGCAAGGGATTTTACTCTCCTCTTTTCTTTTTTTTTTTTGTGACAAAACCCAATGGCTCCTTCTGAGTAATCCTAAACTTAAAGAAACTAAACAGGTTCCTCAAATACAAGAAGTTTCGCATGGAGACCATAAAATCAACCATAGATCTCCTAGCAAGAGATTGCTGGATGGCGACTCTGGACTTAGATGACGCATATTACCATGTGCCAATTCATGTGTCCTCCCAAAAAATTTTAAGGACAGCTGTCTGGGTCCAAGGAGAGTGTCTACACCTGCAGTACAAAGCCCTACCTTTTGGGGTTTCACAAGCTTCCAGAATCTTTACAAAAGTGATTGCGGAGGTGGCTTCCTTTCTAAGATTGTCAGGGGTTCCGTTGCTGCCATATCTAGACGACTTCCTGTTTATTTCCCAGACCAAAGAAAAGTTAAACCAAAACATCAGTGTTTCCTGCTCCCTGTTAAAAAAAAAAAACCTGGGCTGGAAAATAAATTGGAAAAAGTCTTGCCTGTCACCATCTCAGACTTGTGTGTTTTTAGGCATCCTGTAAGATTCTCGGGTAGAAAAAACATTCCTCCCGTCCACCAAAATAATCTCCATCAGGGAACATGTTTGGGATCTTTTCAGGTCTTGCCTCTGCTCGTTCAGAAGGGCGATGGCAGTACTGGGCCACCTGACTGCAACAATTCCGGCTGTCCCATATGTGCAGGCCCATACGAGGAAGCTACAGTCATGCATCCTGCACCAATGGGACGGCTGCAAACAGTCGTTAGACCAGTCTTTCCATTTATCTGCGGAAGCGAGGATGTCTTTTCTTTGGTGGACAGTGCAAGAGAATCTTTCATTAGGGGTACCCTGGTCTTTTCAGGATCCGATACTAATAACTACGGATGCCAGCCCATGGGGGTGGGGGGCTCACTCGGAGAACAAAGGCTGGCAAGGGAGGTGGGATTTGAACACGAGGAAAGCCACCTCAAACTTCAAATAACTAAAGGCAGTGGAAATGGCGTTAAAAGCGATAGTTCCGGATATATCCCACAAGAAAATAATTCTATACTCGGACAACTCAACAGTCGCATACGTCAACCATTAAGGTGGAACAAGGGTACCTTCTCTGGCAATACTCTGTCACCAGATTTTTCAGCTAGCAGAACAGAAACATCTATTCCTGTCGGCAGTCCACATAAAAGGGAAGGAGAACATAGTGGCCGATTTTCTGAGCCGCGTCCAGCTAAAACAGGGAGATTGGTGTCTAAACCCAGATGTATTCTCCCAGTTAACTCAAAAATTCGGCCTCCCCACGGTAGACCTGTTTGCCTCTAGGAAGAACAAGAAAGTAGAGAGATTCTTCTCCCTAAATCGTTTGGACGATCCAACAGCCCTAGACGGATTGGCTCAGGACTGGTCTCAGGAGGAGGGTTATGCCTTCCCTCCTTTTTCCCTAATTCCACAGGTCCTAAAGAAAGTATAGAGGGAGAAAGCGATAATTACCCTAGTTGCCCCAGTATGGCCGAAAAGGTTCTGGTACTCCTGCCTCCTAGACTTAGCGATAGCCCCTCCATGGATTCTGCCTACCTGGGAGGATCTATTCTATCAAGGCCCAATCCTGCATCCCAATCCAAAAATCTTGCACCTGGCAGTGTGGAGACTGAAAGGGGGATTTGGTTAGGTCGGGGTCTGTCCCAATCAGTAGTGACCACCATTCTGGGAAGTAGGAAAGCTACTACAGCTAGGAAATATAATAAGATCTGGGAGGTCTTCTCCTCCTTCTTAGGGATCAATTCTGACCCCTTCTCTCCTCCAAATGTCTCAAGAGTCCTAGACTTTCTACAAGCTGGTCTGGATAAGGGGCTTAGGGCTTCCACCCTGAGAGTGCATGTGGCAGCTTTAAGTTACTTTTTAGATATGCAGCTGGCCCTTCATCCTTGGGTAAAAAGGTTTCTTTCAGTGGCCTCCAGGATCCACCCTTCGATAAGACCTTTGTCCCCTCCTTGGGACTTAAACACTGTCTTGACGGCCCTGTCACAGAAACCTTTTTAACCCCTGTCAGAAATCCCCATAGATATGCTCTCCTTTAAAATGTCCTTTTTACTGGCCATTACTTCAGCTAGAAGTATTTCAGAGATTCAAGCCTTTTCGGCTTTTCCACCGTATACCCAGATCTTAGATGACAAAGTTATTATTAGGCCTCTCCCGTCCTTCCAGCCAAAAGTGGTTACGGACTTCCACAGAAGTTAAGATGTTGTTCTTCCATCTTTCTGCACAAATCCTTCCAATAATTTAGAAAGGGAGTATCATTGCCTGGACGTCAAAAGATGTCTGTTAACTTATTTGGAGTCTACCTCGGCCTGGAGGTTGGAAGAAAACCTCCTTATTCAGTTTTGGGGTAGAAATAAGGGGCGTAAAGTGTCCACTGCAGTCATTGCTAGATGGGTCAAAAGGGCCATTTCCGAAGCCTACCTAGCACAGGGTCTCTCACCCCTTTCAGGGTTTGGAGCTCACTCCACCCGAGCGGTGGCTACGTCCTGGGCCGAGAAGGCGGATGCCTCTCTGGCTCAAATTTGTAGAGCAGCAACGTGGAGTTCTCCACATACATTTTTAAAGCATTACAGGCTCCAACTTCACGCGGATACCGCCTTTGGTAGGAAGGTGCTTCAGGCGGTGGTCCTTCCCTAATTTTCTCATTAATAGTCTATCTCGCATGGGTGAGGGGAAAACAACATTGCTTACCGGTAATTGGTTTTCTTGATACCCATGACGGCACCCCCAAAATTTTTCCCTTCCCCAAAAATAAATAAATGATTTATAGGTATTATAGTTACCTTAATAGGTTTAATATGGAGTAGCCTGCTACTCCTCGGCAAGATTCTTAGGGAAATTCCCTAATGAACAGTCTTGTTCAGAAGAGATATAATGTACCGTATTGGGTCTCTGTCTCTGTCTTCACCTCCGGAGTACTGTTTATTACTATCACTGGTGCTTGGTGGGGGTGTGAACCTTTTATCTTCTCAGGTTTCCTGTCCCGAATGGGAGGTCCCTGGTCGCATGGGGTGCCGTCATGGGTATCGAGAAAACCAATTACGTGTAAGCAATGTTGTTTTCACAAAGATCTTTTGTTTCAGTTGTTTCTGTGATGTAGTGAAATATAATTACACGCACTTCATACGTTTCAAAGGCTTTTATCGACAATTACATGACATTTATGCAAAGAGTCAGTATTTGCAGTGTTGGCCCTTCTTTTTCAGGACCTCTGCAATTCGACTGGGCATGCTCTCAATCAACTTCTGGGCCAATTCCTGACTGATAGCAACCCATTCTTTCATAATCACTTCTTGGAGTTTGTCAGAATTAGTGGGTTTTTGTTTGTCCACCCGCCTCTTGAGGATTGACCAAGTTCTCAATGGGATTAAGATCTGGGGAGTTTCCAGGCCATGGACCCAAAATGTCAACGTTTTGGTCCCCGAGCCACTTGATTATCACTTTTGCCTTATGGCATGGTGCTCCATCGTGCTGGAAAATGCATTGTTCTTTACCAAACTGTTGTTGGATTGTTGGAAGAAGTTGCTGTTGGAGGGTGTTTTGGTACCATTCTTTATTCATGCTGTGTTTTTGGGCAAAATTGTGAGTGAGCCCACTCCCTTGGATGAGAAGCAACCCCACACATGAATGGTCTCAGGATGCTTTACTGTTGGCATGACACAGGACTGATGGTAGCGCTCACCTTTTCTTCTCCGGACAAGCCTTTTTCCAGATGCCCCAAACAATCGGAAAGAGGCTTCATCGGAGAATATGACTTTGCCCCAGTCCTCAGCAGTCCATTCACCAAACTTTCTGCAGAAGATCAGTCTGTCCCTGATGTTTTTTTTTGGAGAGAAGTGGCTTCTTTGCTGCCCTTCTTGACACCAGGCCATCTTCCAAAAGTCTTCGCCTCACTGTGCGTGCAGATACGCTCACACCTGTCTGCTGCCATTCCTGAGCAAGCTCTGCACTGGTGGCACTCCGATCCCGCAGCTGAATCCTCTTTAGGAGATGATCCTGGCGCTTGCTGGACTTTCTTGGACGCCCTGAAGCCTTCTTAACAAGCATTGAACCTCTTTCCTTGATTTTCTTGATGATTCTATAAATTGTTGATTGAGGTGCAATCTTAGTAACCACAATATCCTTGCCTGTGAAGCCCTTTTTATGCAACGCAATGATGGCTGCACGCGTTTTTTTGCAGGTCACCATGGTTAACAATGGAAGAACAATGATTTCAAGCATCACCCTCCTTTTAACATGTCAAGTCTGCCATTTTAACCCAATCAGCCTGACATAATGATCTCCAGCCTTGTGCTCGTCAACATTCTCACCTGAGTAAACAAGACGATTACTGAAATTATCTCAGCAGGTCTTTTAATGACAGCAATGAAATGCAGTGGAAAGTTGTTTTTTTTGGGATTAAGTTAATTTTCATGGCAAAGGACTATGCAATTCATCTGCTCACTCTTCATAACATTCTGGAGTATATGCAAATTGCTATTATAAAAACTTAAGCAGCAACTTTTCCAATTTCAAATATTTATGTAATTCTCAAAACTTTTGGCCACGACTCTATGTACAGTAGTTTTTTTTTTTTTAGGACACTTTTTGCAAATCTGACCAGTGTCCCTTTAAGTGGTGATAACTTTAAAACGCTTTGACTTATCCAGGCCATTCTGGGATTGTTTTTTTCGTCATATATTGTACTTCATGACACTGGTAAAATGAAGTAAAAAAAATTCATTTTTATCTCTGAAAAAAATGCCAAATTTACCCAAAATTTGTTAAAAAAACAATTGCAAATTTCCAAGTTTCAATTTCTCTACTTCTATAATACATAGTAATACCTACAAAAATAGTTATTACTTTACATTCCCCATATGTCTACTTCATGTTTGGATCATTTTGGTTATGATATTTTATTTTTTTGGGGATGTTACAAGGTTTAGAAGTTTAGAAGCAAATCTTTAAATTTTCCAGAAACCCTTTAGGTGTTCCATAAGAATTAATTTTTTAATTCTTTTTTTTTTTTTTTTTTTTTTTTTTTACACTATATTATCTTTTTATAAACAAAAAAATAAAACATTTTAGTATCTCCATAGTCTGAGTCTTTTTAGCCAATTATCTTAGGTAAGGGCTAATTTTTTGCGGGATGAGAGGACGGTTTTATTGGCACTATTTTGGTGGGCATATGACTTTTTAAAAGCTTGCTATTACAATTTTTGTGATGTAAGGTGGGGGGGGGGGAGTATTTTTATAGAGCAGATTATTACGGACTTGGCGATACCTAATATTTCTATTTGTATATATGTCTATGTATATATATTTTTATTTTTACGAAATATTTTTGAAAAGTTTTTTGTTTTAGTGTCAAGTCTGAGAACCAGTTTTTTATCCGATTGTCAGTGGCTAAATTGGGATATAAATTTAGTACTCCATGGAAGTGTGGTACTCCCTGAAGCAACCAATAATGCAGAGGCCCGGATGATCGGGGCACGTGTCACATTGAGTAGTGGTGTCCTTCCGCATCCCCCTCCTGTGACACACTCTGCACTTTTTTTGGGTCCGTCCCTTCTTTCCAGTATGGGGGACCACACCTGGAAAGTGTTGGCCAGGGACGATCCGGGCGCCTAAAGTTCCTGAGGTACTCCGGCCTGCTCTTTACCGGTCAGAAAAGATCAGGGCCTTGAGGACTGCCTCATAGAACTGAAGGAATGTCCCTGTGTTGCCAGCGCTCTGGGACAGCACAATTGAGTTGTACAAGGCAAACCTGTACCAAGTAGACTGCAACTTTTTTGTACCATGCCTGTTTTTTGCGCATGGCTTTATATGGCTTGAGGACTTGATCAGAGAGATCAACTCCTCCCATATACCGATTGTAGTCGACGCTACAATTGGGCTTGAGGACAGTTGCCGCGGTACCTCGCACAGGGACAGGGGTGATGCCATTACCATGAATTGTGTACAGTACAAGGACATGCCTCTTGTCCTTATAGCTGACCAGCAACAGGTTTCCAGTGGTAAGGGCACGGGTCTCACCCCTGGAGATGGGTACCTGGAGGGGGTGGGTTGGGAGGCCGCATTGATTTTTCCGCATGGTCCCACAAGTGGACGTGGATCTGGCGGCAAGGGACTGGAACAAGGGGATACTAGTGTAAAAGTTATCCACGTACAGGTGGTAACCCTCAACTAGCAGTGGGTGCATAAGGTCCCACACAAGTTTCCCGCTAACACCCAGAGTGGGGGGACATTCTGGGGGTTGAATACGGGAATCTCGCCCCTCGTACAAACGAAACTTGTAAGTGTACCCTGAGGTACTCTCACAAAGTTTGTACAGCTTCACGCCATACCTCGCCCGCTTAGAGGGAACATACTGACGGAAAAGGAGTCTTCCCTTGAACGCAATGAGAGACTCATCAACCGCGACCTCCCTTCCAGGTACATAGGCCTGTACAAATTTGGCCCCAAAGTGATCGATGACCGGCCTGATTTTGTACAGATGGTCATAGGCAGGATCACCTCGGGAAGGGGACATGCTGCAATAATGCAGGCATTACCAGATTACCTCAAACCGAGAGCGTTTCATGGCCGTACAGTAAAGTGGAGCCTGGTAGAGGACGTCCCCACTCCAGTAATGCCTGACACTAGTTTTCTTGACTAGGCCCATATGCAGCACGAGGCCCCAAAATGTCCTCATCACGGCTGCACTGACCGGAGTCCAGCTACCGGGCCTAGCCAAAAAGGAGCACGGGTGTTGAGCAACAAACTTTTGGGCGTACAGGTTTGTTTGCTCCACCATTAGATTTACAAAGTGGTCACTGAAGAAGACTAAAAAAGTCATATTCAGTGTAGCCCACTGTGGAAATCAGGAATCACGGGCTCATAACGCTCTGTGGTATACCAGACAAGTTCACCGGCAGGGGGCTCCGGTGGGTTTAACTGGTGGGCCGGAAAACTAGTACGAGCCCCAGAGCTGCTCGTACTAGTGTGGGCCACAGGATCCCTAGCATGGCGGTCCCCTTTCTCCACCTGGCCACGTCTTCGCCGCCTTGGGGGCTCATCATCATCGCTAGATGATGAGGAGGACGCGGATGACAAAAGGAAAGTGGGGTCATCCTCTAACTTACTGGGACTCTCGGACTCAGAGGCACTCTGGGCGTATGCCTCCTCGGCCGAGAACATCCGGCGGGCCATAGGGGAGTGTGTGTCTACGTGTGTGTAAATCTTTTTTTGGTGTGCATGTGTGTGGGGGCACGGGTGTTCGCGAACTCACCCTAAACCTAACAGACAAAAAAAAAAAGACAATAAAAGGGTAAAATGTAAAAAAAAAAAAAAAAAGTTCGAAGTTGATCAGCGGTGGGGTGTATGATGCTCTAACAGTGGCCGGACGCTAAGAGTGCTGGCCACATTCAGCGTATGCACAAAAAAATGCCTGCACCCCAAGAAAGTTGTGAAGGGGGGGGGGGGGGCAGTGGGGCACGCTGCAGCACTCCTGGGGGTCTAGGGTCACACAGCGGTGCTGTGGACCCCAGACACCCAGTTTAGGGTGATGCAACCAAAACCTTTTTTTTTTTTTTTCAACTAACTTTTCCGAAATATCCCTGCCTAATCTAACTTGTCCCTAGCCTTTACCTAAATACCTGGGGGTGCTGGTGCACAGATGGGGTGCTGGATTCTGGGCTCTGAACAGATGGTGGGTGCTGGCTCTGAGACACAATCCAGCCCTCCTCTCTCCTCGGGCTCCGGACTGAAAAGGAGGAGGAGAGGAGCGCTGCGATAATTTGAATGAACCAGCCGACCAATGAGAGCGATCCTGAGAGGTGATGTCACCATCACCTCTCAGGATCTAAGGATGGTGATTGGTGGTGTATTATCACACCACCGATCACCATCCTTTTCCGGGTTATTGGGTCCCCAGAGACCCGAATAACCCGGAAACGCATCAAACCGGAGGTCTGAATTGACCTGCGGTTTGCTGCGATCGCCTACCAGGTTCCCCCTCCCCCTCGCTTTTAGCCAAGGTGCCTGCTCAATGATTTGAGCAGGCATCGGGTTCTGATCACCGCCCTGTGTCCTTAACGATCAGGAAATCAGGGCGTACCAGTACGCCCTATGTCCGGAACAGGTTAAAGCAACTTCAGATGTATCATCTCAAGCACGCTTTGCTCATCTCTACTCCACCCAATCCATATGTGGATGTCCCGGACAGAGTGCCAAATGACAGTCTGCCTGGGCCGCACACATACATTGGAGATCAAAATTCATAATTGGTATAAACATTATATCTTACCTTCGCAGCTGTCTTGGGAACCCCAATGCGGATGAATATATGTATGGCCGCTTTCGTGTACCTAAAAAAATAAAATTGATGTTAACTATCTGTAGCAGTGAACCACTTCAACCAGACAGAAAACCAATTTTGGCTAAAAAGCAGACGTAAGCAGTATACAAATTAAATACGATATATTTAGGGCACTCCTCCCGTTGACTTTCACTGATTTCGTCCCAATTAGGCACTATCGCCTCACAAATCTGGAGCCAGAGGAGCCGGGTTGCGTGATGGTCTGCGTGGCAGCGGTCTGTGTGGTCCCACAATGATGGTCGGTCCTCCACAATCTGGATGAGGAGGTCGTTGTTGATGTCCTCCTCATCCGTTCTGGTGGAGCCTCGGGAACCCTAAAAAAAAAAAATAAAGTTTTATCATAATCTTTGAAACATTTGGAATTAAAAAGACTGTTTGAAAATACTCACACGACCATGACCGCCGCTTGCTCCCCGACTTCATCTGGCTGAGGCTCGACGACCTCTCTCTGAGTCAACAGGACGAGCTGACTGTTCTAAGGCCCCTTTCACACGAGCGAGTATTCCGCGCGGATGCGATGCGGGAGGTGAACGCATTGCACCTGCACTGAATACCAACCCATTCATTTCTATGGGGCTGTTCACATGAGCGGTGATTTTCACGCATCACTTGTGCGTTGCGTGAAAATAGCAGCATGCTCCTCTTTGTGCGTTTTTCACGTAACACAGGCCCCATAGAAATGAATAGGGTTGCGTGAAAATCGCAAGCATCCGCAAGCAAGTGCGGATGCGGTGCGATTTTCACGCACGGTTGCTAGGAGACGATCCGGATGGGGACCCGATCATTATTATTTTCCCTTATAACATGGTTATAAGGGAAAATAATAGCGTTCTGAATACAGAATGCATAGTAAAACATCGCTGGAGGGGTTAAAGAATAAATAAATGCCGGGCATGACGTCATTCCGGTCATCACATGATCCATCACCAATGGTAAAAGATCATGTGATGACCGGAATGTCGTCACCAAAGGTCCTGTTGCTGCACAGAGATCAGATGAAGCCAGAAGGAGATGCCGGGCCGCGAACAAGTGGACTAAGGCGAGTTAAATTATTTTTTTTTAATTTTTTTTTTAACCCCTCCAGCGATGTTTTACTATGCATTCTGTATTCAGAATGCTATTATTTTCCCTTATAACCATGTTATAAGGGAAAATAATACTATTTACAGAACACCGATCCCAAGCCCGAACTTCTGTGAAGAAGTTCGGGTTTGGGTACCAAACACGCGCGATTTTTCTCACACGAGTGCAAAACGCATTACAATGTTTTGCACTCGTGCGGAAAAATCACGGGTGTTCCCGTAACGCACCCGCACATTTTCCGGCAACGCCCGTGTGAAAGAGGCCTAAAAGAAAAATTTTTTTTAACTTACATACACAACATATTTATGAGATTAAAAAAAAAAAGACAAAAAAAGACAAAAAAAAAATATACCACTTGCTGTCCTCCACCCACGACTTCCTCCTCTCCTGCCATCCCTTGGCCGGGAAGAATCTACTCCACAGACGATGACTATGAAATAAAAAATGAAAATTTTTACAATACTGTCATAATATTACAATGGGGAATGGTTCAAAACTTGACATACCGTATCATATCGACGACGTCGTGTTGCAGGAGAGCTCTTGGCCTCACTTGAAGATGATGTGCGTGTAGAAAAAAAAAAATTACTTGATTTAAGCTATTCATAATGCAACACACCCACAAAAATATTACTTTATTATTTTTGTATTGAGTTGCAAAAAATGTGGCGGTCAGGCTGTCTATTTCGCAGGCAAGCTTGGTTGCAATTAGTCTTTAGAGCAGGCTGGCAAGGGTGCTTGCGGGCATGGCAGTCGTGCAGGGTGTTCTGCTTCAGAATTATATATTTTTTTTCTTTGGCCTACATTAGAAAAAAATAATAGGAGTGTTATTCATGTTTTAAGACTACTACTCCTATCATCCACTATGTACTTGCACCACCTGCAGTTTCTATGCAAAAGTACATGGGGCCCGCAGGTAGTACAAGTACATAGTGGATGCTAGGAGTAGTAGTCAACATGACTACTACCCCTATCATCCACTATTTACTAGAACCACCTGCAGTGCCTATGCAAAAGTACATGGGGCCTGCAGGTGGCACAAGTACATAGTGGATGCTAGGAGTGGTAGTAAACAGGACTACTACCCCTAGCATCAACTATGTACTTGAACCACTTGCAGTCCCTATGCAAAAGTACATAGTCCCCGCAGGTGGTACAAGTACATAGGTGATGCTAGGAGGAGTAGTCCTGTTGACTACCACTCCTAGCATCCACTATGTACTTGTGCCACCTGCGGGCCCTATGTACTTTTGCATAGGGACTGCAAGTGGTTCAAGTACATAGTTGATGCTAGGGGTAGTAGTCCTGTTGACTACCACTCCTAGCATCCACTATGTCATACAGCTCCTATGTATAAGCACATAGGAGCTGCTTATATTTATTTATTGTTCACCAACATAAAAAAAAATAAAAAAATGAGTTGTACTCCCCTTTAATGGCGTCCTCCCTTCTCCCTCGCAGGCTGGAACGAAGAGACAAACAGGAAGTAGACTGCGCCCACAGCTCCTCCTATTTGATTGCGCAGACTGCAAATCCGGATCCGGCAAACGACGGAACTCTTTTGGATGGATCCGGCATTAATGCCGGATCCGTCGTTCCGGCAACCTTTTATCTTTTGCCTGATCAGTCACAAAGACTGAACTGAAGACATCCTGATGCATCCTGAACGAAATGCTCTCCATTCAGAATGCATGGGGATATAACTGATCAGTTATTTTCCGGCATTGAGCCCTTTTGATGGAACTCGGTGCCGAAAAAAAAAAACACAAGTGTGAAAGTACCCTTATAAGAGACTGTTTCAACAAGTGGTAACTGTAGGACTTCATTACTACATTTGATACATCTAATGGCTACAATATCCTTACGACAAAGTAACTAACAACATCAAAGTGAGAGTCCGTATGAGCAAGTTACCGGATTAGCCTCTCCTAATTTTGCTGTGGAATACACTTATTTTGAAGTAGTGTGTGAGCTCCACACTACCTGTTCATAGAGGGACAGTGACTGTACATCATTTTATTTTTGTTTAGCTTTTGTATTTTTATATAGATTATAGTGTTCATTGTATATTCTATGAAATTTTTTATTTGGTAATAAATGTGGATGCATGATTGATAAATAGCCGACTATTTATTACTAATTAGATTAATTTTTTTTACATACAGCTATGACAGCACCCTTGTGAGAAACTCTCCATCCAGCAAATGAAACGGGAACTTCCGTGGAGAGCTTTGAGGAAGGGCTCTGCCCCTGTAACACCAGTTCTTGTTACCTGTCCTATGGGATAAGACATACTGTGGAGAGCTGTGTGTAAGGCTGCAGGAGCCCCTTGTTTGTTATACATGTGGTGGTTACCTGGTGCGGTGCAAGTCTCCACTAGGAGCCGCTAGCAAAGTCTGGGGCACTCCCTCTGGATCCTGAACCTGTGTCGGGCCGGCGTTCCTAGGCAGTGCCAGCATGACTGTGAGGTTGTGCTGTCACTGAAGATCCTCCTTGCAGTGTTGAGGAGGTCCGGGGCCTTTCTTTTCTCTTCACCTGCCTGCCTGTACTTTCCTCTAGGCAGGGGGCGGGCTGAGAGTTTACTTGCGTAGCTGTGTGTGGTTGCCGGAAGTTGCACGACACGTGACTGCTGGCATTTGGAACGAATGTGGTTTCGAGTAAAATGCGTTCTGGAAGTGAAAACTGCTCCTTCAGGTTTTTGGCCGCATGGGAACACTGGTAGGGACTCGGCTTATTTTTTATTTTTTTTTAAAAGCCTTAAATAATCAACAGCATGCTGCCAGAAGGATCCCAGCCAGCCTGTGAGTGTCTAATGAAAATTGGAAGGCAGGCAGAGCGCTTATGTCCATGAGGGTCTTTGAGTCTATTAGGGCTTATTCTTTTATTTTAGAATACCAAAGAGGGCCTTAGGAAGGTCACAGCTAATTCTAAGGGAACAGTGTGCAGTATGCAAGAAAAACTCGCTCTTTGCTGGTCCAAAATGTCATGTCAGCATTGTGTTAACAAAGTGGTTGAGGAGGAATCCCCATCTCTGCTTACAGTATTAAGGACATTGTTAAATCTGAAGTCTCTGATTCAATTAAAGCCTTTAAAAATGCCTCCCTTCCATGTCTGTGGACAAGCAGGGTCACTGCAGAATGAGCAGAGAGAAATCCTGGATGATTCAAGCTCGTCCTCTGATGAAGAATCCAGGGGTAGAACATTATTTTCCCCTGAGGATACATATTCCTTGCTCAAAGCTATTAGAGCCACTATGAAGATGGATGAGACCAGAGAGCAAAAATCTATTTAAGACATAATGTTTAGAGTTTTTCCCTGAAATGAAAATATTTAATTCAAAAGGATTGGAAAAAAAATCTGCTAAGAAATTTTTTTTATTCCAGAAAATACCCTTTTCCCTGGCCCCTCCACAATGCCACTCTCAGGAGGATTTCCCCGCCTCCCCTGAATTGGAAACAAGGTGAGGAGTTTTGTTTTTAAGTTCGCACGGCCTGTTTGTTTTTTGCCCCATTTGGAAGGGCCGGTGCAGAGGACGTGAGCTTGGGAGGTCTTTGACCTTTGCTCCGCTTTTTTTTGGCTTAAGTCCTTCAGTGAAGGCAGCCCTGGGCACCCGCTTCCCAGCGTAAATCTGCTGTGGGGAGCGATGGGTCGCGCGCATGCGCAGTACAGGCTAGGATTCTCTGGGCCGAGAATTTCGTTAGCAGGTCTCTGTTCGTCACTTCCATCAGTACATGACGTCTGAGGTCTGGCGGATATGAAATGGGAGTGTCGGGAGCATGGAGCGCAGCAATTCGGCATGCATAATGTCGGCTCCTTTGGATTCCTCTGACATGCCCCGCAAGCCTGTACTGCCGCCCAGAGCCTGGTAAGCCTCTTTCTAAACTGGTGCCAGCAGCTATTACCTCTTCCTATTTGGAGGGGGGAAGGGGGTTGCACGGTTTTCATGGAAGAAGTTTTGTTTTTCCCCCCCCACTGGTTTTTGGTGCTGGACCTTTTTTAGATCATTACTATCTTAAGCCCTGATTTACTATTAATGAATTATTGGGCAGAGAGGCCAGCACCATAAAATCCTCTGGCAGAGAATCTGGGCAAAAAAAAAAAAAGCCATTTGTAAGTAAACACTGCCGTCAAAAACGAAAAAGTCGCTTTGTCCCAGATGTACGGATGAAGTAATGATGGAGGAATCCCTTTCCTTGCTAGAGTCTATTAAAAAGCTAATTGAAGGGGTTGTCCAGGTTCAGAGCTGAACCTGGACATACTCTTATTTTCACCCAGGAAGCCTTCCTGAGGCTAGAATCGGAGCATCTCCTGCTCCGATGCTCTCCCTTGCCCTGCGCTAAATCGCGCAGGGCACGGGCTCTTTTATTTATTATAACACACTGCCAGGCAGAAACTTCCGCCCGGCTGTGTGTTCGGTGACGTCACCGGCTCTGATGGGCAGGCTTTAGCGCTGCCCTAGCCGTTTTACTGGATAGGGCAGCGCTAAATCCTGCCCATCAGTGTAGGTGACATCACCGGGCTTCCTGGCAGCCCCATGGAGAGCCCCGGTACTTCACCGTATCTCCAAAAAATGCTTTTGCCCTGCACGATTTAGCGCAGGGCAAAGGAGAGCATCGGAGCATGAACTGCTCCGATGCTCAAGTCAGGGGGGCTGCCAAGGTGAAAATGGAGGTATGTCTGGGTTCAGCTCTGAACCCGGACAACCCCTTTAAGGAAGAAGTAAAAGCGGTAATAGATTCAAGGTTACCGCCGTGCTCCCCCCAACCATCAACCTCGCATAAATCGCAGGTGTCAGATTTTTTTTTAGGGAAAACCAGACTCTGATGATGATGAAATATTTTCAGATACATACAGTACAGACCCAAAGTTTGCACACACCTTCTCATTCAAAGAGTTTTCTTTATTTTCATGACTATGAAAATTGTAGATTCACACTGAAGGCATCAAAACTATGAATTAACACATGTGGAATTATATACATAACAAACAAGTGTGAAACAACTGAAAATATGTCATATTCTAGGTTCTTCAAAGTAGCCACCTTTTGCTTTGATTACTGCTTTGCACACTCTTGGCATTCTCTTGATGAGCTTCAAGAGGTAGTCCCCTGAAATGGTTTTCACTTCACAGGTGTACCCTGTCAGGTTTAATAAGTGGGATTTCTTGCCTTATAAATGGGGTTGGGACCATCAGTGGTGTTGAGGAGAAGTCAGGTGGATACACAGCTGATAGTCCTACTGAATAGACTGTTAGAATTTGTATTATGGCAAGAAAAAAGCAGCTAAGTAAAGAAGAACTAGTGGCTATCATTACTTTAAGAAATGAAGTTCAGTCAGTCAGCCGAAAAATTGGGAAAACTTTGAAAGTAAGGGCTATTTGACCATGAAGGAGAGTGATGGGGTGCTGCGCCAGATGACCTGGCCTCCACAATCACCGGACCTGAACCCAATCGAGATGGTTTGGGGTGAGCTGGACCGCAGAGTGAAGGCAAAAGGGCCAACAAGTGCTAAGCATCTCTGGGAACTCCTTCAAGACCATTTCAGGGGACTACCTCTTGAAGCTCATTAAGAGAATGCCAAGAGTGTGCAAAGCAGTAATCTAAGCAAAAGGTGGCTACTTTGAAGAACCTAGAATATGACATATTTTCTGTTTTTTCACACTTGTTTGTTATGTATATAATTCCACATGTGTTAATTCATAGTTTTGATGCCTTCATAGTCATGAAAATAAAGAAAACTCTTTGAATGAGAAGGTGTGTCCAAACTTTTGGTCTGTACTGTATTCTGAATCCTCAGAAGACGGTTCGGGGAAACCTTTGTGTCTTCCAGAGGATACAGAACAATTATTAAAGACCATCAGAGCCACTATGAAGATTGAGGATGTACAGTGAGGAACAGAAGTATTTGAACACCTGAGAAACAGCAAGAATTCTGGCTCTCAAAGACTTGTTACTGTGCCTTTTAAAAAGTCAACCTCTACTCCACTCATTAATCTAACTTAGTAGCACCTGTCTGAGCTCTTTAAAGACCCCTGTCCACTCCACAGTCAGTCAGACGCCAACTATTACCATGGGCAAGACGAAAGAGCTGTCAACAGACGCCAGAGGCAAAATTGTGGACCTCCACAAGGCTGAAAGGGGCTACGGGGCAATTGCCAAGCAGCTTGGTGAAAATAGACCAACTGTTGGAGCAATTGTTAGAAAATTGAAGAGGCTTAAGACAACTGTCAGTCTCCCTCGGACTGGGGCTCCATGCAAGATCTCACTTCGTAGGGTATCACTGATGATAAGAAAGGTGAGAAATCAGCCCAGAACTTCAAGGAAGGAACTGGTCAATGAGATGGAGAGCTGGGACCACAGTTTTAAAGGTCACTGTCGGTAGAACACTACGCCGTCATGTTTTCAAATCATGCATTCCACGGAATGTTCCCCTGCTCAAGTCATCACATGTCCAGGCCCGTCTGAAGATTGCCAATGACCATCTGGATGATACAGAGGAGGCATGGGATAAAGTCATGTGGTCACATGAGACCAATGTAGAAATTTTTGGTCTAAACTTCACTTGTCGTGTTTGGAGGTAAAAGAAGGACGAGTAGCATCCCAAGAACACCATCCCTACTGTGAAACATGGAGGTGATAAAATTATGCTTTGGGGGTGTTTTTCTGCAAAGAGAACAGGACAACTGCACTGTATTAAGGAGAGGATGAATGGGGACATTGTTTGTGAAACTTTGAGCAACAACCTCCTTCCCTCAGTCAGAGCATTGAAGATGGGTCCTGGGTTCTTCCAACATGACAACGACCCGAAGCACACAGCCAGGATAACCAAGGACTCCCACAATCTTATGTCCCATCTTCCTCAAGATAAACAGACTTCCCTCTCTGAGAGTCTCGCTATTTTGAGAATCCAGGATAATATCCACGAAGAACATCATGACCCCGTAGGCCATCTAACTTCCTTCATTTCAGCAGTCAGGTGGGCTCAACACCACACAAGAATGCTACAGGCATGTCTTCTAAACGCCTGGGATGGAAATCATAACACTCTTGACAAAAAAAGTTAAAATTACTTTAAAAGTAAAAGTCTCTTTTTTTAGTGGAAGATCAGAAGAAATCTTCAGAGAGGAGTGTTTGGCGACATTCAAATAAAGTCGTTATTACCACAGACGCCGGCAGTCGATCTTTGGTGTGGCCCCCCCACCCCCAAGTGGTGTGAGGAATATGGAGTTCAAAAGGTTGCAGCAGCATCCTCCAACTTAAAAGAATTGATGGAAGTTTTCAAAGAACTTCTTTCTCGGCAGTCGGCCATAACATCCCAGCATGTAAAAATTCTGTCCGACAACTCCACCACCATGGCCCATCTAAATCAACAAGTAGGAACAAAGAGCAAAGTGCTACGGGAACTTTCAGGAAAAATCTTTCTCTGGGCAGAAAGGAACTTGTCTTCATTAACTGCTGTTCATTTGAAAGGCTGAGAAAACATAGTAGCGGACTTCCTCAGCAGAGAACGTTTGAGAAGAGGAGAATGGTCACTAGATCCCAACATGTTCAAAGAAATATCAGAAAAATGGGGTACCCCAATAGTGGACCTTTTTGCAGATCGAAAGAACAGACAAATAGAAAAGTTCTGTTCCCTCTCCATTTGGGATCAACCTCTGATGGTAGACACTCCATCTTCTCCATGGCCAGGGGGTCTACTTTACGCTTTTCCACCCTTTAGCTTAATTCCAAGGGTACTGATGAAGGCAATAGAGGAAAAGCACAATTGCTGCTGATTGCACCCTTCTGGCCAAAAAGATCCTGGTTTCCTCTCCTATTCGATCTTGTGGCAGGGGAGTTCTGCCTCTCCCCTCGTATCCAGGTCTACTGCATAAGGACCCAGAGTCCCATCCAAGCATATCCCAATTACATCTAACAGCTTGGAGACTGAACAAGTTATGTTAGAACAGAAGGGTCTGTCTAAGCCAGTGATTTCCACTCTTTTATTGAGTAAAAAAGACACGACTTCCAAAATTTATTTAAGAAATAGGAAAGCCTTCTTAAAATTTGCAGGGGATAGATGGTATCACAGCCTGGATTCTGATATACTCCTTATGTTAGATTTTCTCCAATCAGGCCTAGATAAGGGTCTCAGACCAAGCACCCTCAAGGTTCAAGTATCAGCATTCAAGTATGAGCATTAAGTAAGTTCCTGGAAATAACATTGGCAGACTTGGGGGTTCCTAAAAGCACAGCAAGACGGTTTCCATATTTTCATTCTACCATCCCTCCTTGGGATTTAAACCTTGTGCTTGAAGTTCTAATGGGTCTGCCCTTTGAACATTTTACAGAGCATTCCTCGGAAACTTTTAACATACTAAACCACCTTTTTATTGGCAATCACATTAGCCAGAAGAGTGGGGGGGGGGGGGGGGGGGGGAGATCCAGGCTTTTTCTTGTAGATCTCCTTACCTCAAAGTTTTGTATGACCGTATGATTCTTAGACATACCCCTATGTTTCTGTCTAAAATCCTATCCAGGTTTCATTGCCATCTTCAGAAACAGATAAAAAATATCATAATCTGGATGTAAGCCGATGCATACTAACTTAACAGGAAGTCTCTAAAGAATTAAGGAATCTTCTTCAATATCAAGGCCATCATAAGGGTTCAGCAGCAAGCAAGAATACCATCATAAGATGGATAAGAAGTACCGTTGAGTTGTGTTACCTTCAAAGGGACTTGACTCCCCCTAGGAGTCAGATGCGATTGGTAGACGGGCGGAGGTGTACCTTAAAAATGTTTGGGAAGCTTCTACCCAGGGTTTCAAGGCAAATATAGCAGCAACTTCTATAGCTAGATCCTTAAAGCTATGGTTGCAGGAATTAGAGACCCATGTCCAGAATAAAACTTCCAGAGATCAGCTTCTAGCAGTTTTTCCCACAATCTTCAAAGCAGTAGACTTTTTCTCTGATGCCTCGGCGCATGCAATAAGATTAAACGCCAGATCAGCAGCTCTGTCTCCAGTTGGTTACCACCCCTCTGTACCCTTACTGCAGACTGCTAGCTATTCATTTATAACTTCTAGTAGAAATAATAAAGGTATAGCGCAACCTAAGAATAGATGTTTCAGTTATTGCATGGGTGTCACTCTTTGGTGTGGGAGGGAAACACCACACCGAGCATAGGAGGGAAGGGGGGTACAGGGAATCAGGCAGAAGATGGACACCTCCTAGTTAAAAAACCCTAATCAAAATCCTGACTTGACTACCAGTATGAACAGACCCCAAAGGTAGGTGAGTTTATACGCAGGAATACCTAGAGTCCTATCTTGCTCTATAGGACCCTGGTACTAATGGCAGGGACAAGACTACCTGTTCCTCCAAAAGGAAGGACGAACAGGAGTCTCCTTCAGGCATAATACAAACAA
The DNA here is from genome assembly GCF_905171765.1 of Bufo bufo. Classification (NCBI taxonomy): domain Eukaryota; kingdom Metazoa; phylum Chordata; class Amphibia; order Anura; family Bufonidae; genus Bufo; species Bufo bufo. The sequence continues at coordinate 278,583,040 of NC_053393.1, read as the reverse complement.
TAGGGAAATACAACACACAACCCGAACAAAATACAAAAGGGAAAGGAAAGACAACTTCAAAGGGGCTATGGAAGAACCAGGAACTCAGCAGAGATCCAACCACAAACTATCCACAGGTCCAACAGAAGCTATAAACCGCACAGAAATGTGGGAGAAGCAACTATAAATAAGGAAGGTTAAATGACAACATTAGCAACACCTGGAGGCAAGGAGTGTGGCCATTAGCAGAAACAACACAGACCCCTATTGATCGACGAGGAAAACCTGCCAGATCAAACCATGCGTTGCCAGTCTGACAGATCTCCTGCCACTCACTGTCGCCAGGGCGTCCATATGTCTCGGTACGTCTATGACCATGGGGAATGCATAAAGCTATTAAAACAGGCATGACAGGAGTGATGAAAGGTCCTCTTTAACTCCCAATCTGCATCAGGGCCGAAGTCTAGCCAGCAATGACATTTACTATCCTGTGGGGGAAGACTATCTCTCTTTTTTTTGCGGGCTTGGGGGAACATTGCCGCAAGCCCTTGGATAAGAGGTATTTAAAAAGATGGTTTTCGTCTACAGTTTGTCTCCCCTCCACAGGAAAGATTCAGAATCACATATCTAACTCCAATTTCTGCGAAAAACTCTGCTTTAAAAGAAGAAAAACTAAAGAAATGAAGCTCAAAATACCAAAGAATAAAAACATATTTAAAAGAAGAAGTTTTTTCAGTTAGGGAAAAAGGTTTTCGTTCCAGTCCCGGACTCAGAAAAAGGAAAGAGGTTCTACTCCTCTCTCTTTCTAGTACCCAAACCATACAGATCTTTCCGAATAATCATAAACTTAAGAGACTTAAATAAGTATCTCGAATACAAAAAATTAAAGATGGAATCCATTCATTCCATGATAAAACATATTTTCAAAGACTGTGTAATGACCACTATAGACATAAAGGACGCGTACAGTACTCTCATCGATTTTAAGAAGTACTGTATCTGAGGATAGCAGTATGTATAGAGGGTCAGATGCTTCATCTACAATACTGGGCCCTACCATTCGGACTCTCACAAGCTCCCAGACTGTTCACAAAGTTGATGTCAGAAGTAATAGCTCATATTGTTCCGTATTTGGACGACCTGTTGGTGGTAGCAGAATCTCCAGGACTTCTTTTATTCTCATCTTTTTAGAAGTGATGGAAATTCAAAAAAAAAAACTGGGATGACAGATAAACTGGGAAAAATCAAACCTTGTCCGTACCTAAAGGTGTGTCTTCCTGGGGATTATCCTGGACTCAGTAAAATAGCAATGTGTTCTTCCTCAGGGCAAAGCATCTCACCTGAGGGAGAAGATGCAGAGCCTTGTTGCTTCAAGAAAACAGACTATCATAGAAACATAGAATGTGTCGGCAGATAAGAACAGTTTGGCCCATCTAGTCCAATATACTGAATACTATGAATAGCCCTTGGCCCTATCTTATATGAAGGATGGCCTTATGCCTATCCCATGCATGCTTAAGCTCCTTCACTGTATTTGCAGCTACCACTTCTGCAGGAAGGTTATTCCATGCATCCACTACTCTCTCAGTAAAGTAGTACTTCCTGATATTACTTTTAAACCTTTGCCCCTCTAATTTAAAACTATGTCCTCTTGTAGCAGTTTTTCTTCTTTTAAATATTCTCTCCTCTTTTACCTTGTTGATTCCCTTTATGTATTTAAAAGTTTCTATCATATCCCCTGTCTCGTCTTTCTTCCAAACTATACATGTTAAGGTCCTTTTAATCTTTCCTGGTAAGTTTTATCCTGCAATCCATGTAGGATTCATTAGCTGCAAGTACTACCATGTAGGATTCATTAGCTAATTCATTAGCTGCAAGTACTACCTTCAAGTACTACATTAAGTACAGTGAAGAGATATTGCAGGAGACTGAAGAGATTGAAGAGATACTGCAAGAGATTGGCTTGGAGTTTGCAACTGGCTCATCTGTTTTTTTTTTTTGCTGACCATTGCTTGAGAAGAGGAAAGGAATTTGGTCAGGTGTTTGCTATTGTGCGTTTGCTAATGACCCTAGCACATTAAGGTGTTACATTTGTTGCTGGGGGAGGAGCTTGTGAAGGAGTGTGTATATATAGAGACAGACTCATTAGCTGGCCTAATTCATTAGCTGCAAGTACTACCTTCAAGTACTACATTAAGTACAGTGAAGAGATATTGCAGGAGATAGTCAGGAGGTAGGCTGGAAGGTGGAAACAATACAAAAAAAAAAAGGTAAGATTTGTTTGATTTGATTTTTTCTTTTTTTTTCTTTCTCTTTAAAATGGCAGACTTGGTTCAGTGCAGGAATTGTTGTGCATTTATTTCATGTTCCACTCTTTGGAGATTCGGATGCTGTCAGATCTGTAGACAGTTCTCCTTACTTTAGCAGGAAATTGCATTTTTGAAATCTGAGATATTTAAATTATCTGTTAAACAAACTCCCGCTAGGACTGCTGCAATGCCACTGCCACAGAGGACCCCCAGAAATGGCAGATGGGTTACTGTAGGTTCTGGAAGACTTAGAGTGGAGGATAGAAGACATGTCCCACAGTCGGTGGTTCTCCATAATTCATTTGCAGCACTCTCAGAATGTAAGGACAACATGGATATGGACTCAAGCACAGAGGGTGAGAAACCATTGACTCCTATATCTAATGTATGCAAGACTGCAGCCAAGGACAAAAAAGATAAAGTGAAGTCTCAAAGGAAGCAGCTGTTGCTGGGTGATTAAATCATAAGAAGTGTGGAGCTTAAAGAAAATGGTTTTGTGAGATGTCTCCCTGGGGCTACTGCTAGAAGAGATAGAAGACGTATTATTAATATTGTTAAGCAAGCAAAGCGGGAAGGGGACGTGGATGTTCTTGTCCATCTAGGGACAAATGACCTGGCTTGCAATGAAGTGTCAGAGGTGAAAAAATCTTTTATCACACTCGGTAATGACGTACAGGATTTTGCATCCACCATTTCATTTTCTGAAGTTCTGCCTGTGCATAATGTTCAGAATGATAGGCAGAGGCGCATAAAGGAGTTCAACATATGGCTTGGTAAATGGTGTCAAGAGCAAGGATTTGGCTTTGTTTCTCATGATAGCTCTACTTGGAATAGAAAGGAACTGTACAAAAAAGATGGTTTGCATCTTTCTCTCAAAGGAACAAATGTACTTAGTGAACAACTCCAAGAATTTGCAAAAGAGTATTTAAACTAGGAAGGGGGGGCAAAAGAGTGAAAATAAAAGAGTCCAATTGCCCCCCGAAACAATGCCAGAACAGGTCAGAAGCACAGAGGTTAAGAAATGATAAGCTCAGAGTCCTGTCTACAAATGCTCGCAGTTTAGGTAAAAAAATCAATGAACTTGGGTCAATAATGGCATCTGAGAATGTAGATTTAGTGGCTGTTACGGAGACATGGTTTAATGAAAGAAATGACTGGGACATAACCATACCAGAGTACTTTTTATACAGAAGAGACAGAGAAGGCAAGAAAGGAGGAGGAGTGGCCCTGTATGTGAAAGATAGCATTAAATCTAACCTAATACAAGTTGGTGAGGCCAACATAGAGTCAGTTTGGGTTACGTTGCAGTTTGCTAATCATGCAGTAACTCGTGTAGGTGTGATATATAGACCACCTGGTCAAGTTAAAGAACTAGATGATCTACTAGTTGAAGAAATAGCTAAAATGACAATGAAAGGAGAAGTTATCATTATGGGAGATTTCAATCTTCCAGATATAAACTGGAAAACCAAAATAGCAAGTTCTACCAGGAGTACAGATATTCTAAATTCCCTACTGGGGTTATCTCTACAACAAGTGGTTGAGGAGCCAACCTGGAGGGAGGCCATTTTGGATTTGGTATTCACAAATGGGGATTCGGTATATGTCATTGTAGGCGAAACCTTGGGATCTAGTGATCACCAGTCAGTGTGGTTTAATATAAGAACTGTGAAAGAGTCCCACCACACAAAAACAAAAGTTTTAGATTTTAGAAAAACAGACTTTTCAAAAATGAAATTAGTCATAAATGAGTCCTTATCAGACTGGAACGGATTACATGGAGTCCGGGAGAAATGGGACTACTTAAAAGGTGCATTATTGAAGGCAACAGAAAATTGCATTAGACTTGTCAGTAAAAGCAAAAAAAGGAAGAGACCACTGTGGTACTCAGCAGAAGTGGCCCAAATCATTAAAAATAAAAAGCTAGCATTTTGTAATTATAAAAAAAAACAGAGCAATGAAGATGAGGAAATCTACAAGATTAGGCAGAAAGAGGCCAAGCAAGTTATAAGAACTTCTAAAGCGCAGGCAGAAGAAAAACTAGCTCAGTCTATGAAAAAAGAGGATAAGACATTCTTCAGATATATAAATGAAAAAAGGAAATTAAAACAAGGAATAACTAAATTAAAAACAAAGGACGGAAGGTATGTAGAAGAGAATAAAGGGCTAGCCGACTGCCTTAATGAATATTTCTGTTCAGTTTTTACAAAAGAAAAAGGACCTCCACTAGAAAGGATGACTAATAAATCGTTTGATGCATGTGTCTTTACAGAGGAAGATGTTCTAAGTTTGCTGTCTAAAGTGAAGACAAATAAGTCACAGGGGCCTGATGAGATACACCCAAAATTATTAAAAGAGCTTAGTGGTGAGCTGGCAAAACCGCTAACAGATTTATTTAACCAATCATTAGTAACAGGAGTCGTCCCGGAAGATTGGAAATTGGCAAATGTCGTGCCCATTCACAAGAAAGGTAGTAGGGAGGAATCGAGCAACTATAGACCAGTGAATCTGACATCAATAGTAGGCAAATTAATGGAAACCCTATTAAAGGATAGAATTGTGGAACATCTAAAATCCCATGGATTGCAAGATGAAAAACAACATTGGTTTACTTCAGGGAGATCATGTCAAACAAATCTTACAGATTTTTTTGACTGGGTGACTAAAATAATAGACGGTGGAGGTGCAGTAGACATCTTACTAGATTTTAGTAAGGCTTTTGACACTGTCCCACATAGAAGACTTATCAATAAACTGCAGTCATTGAGCATGGACTCCCATATTGTTGAGTGGATTAGGCAGTGGCTGAGTGACAGACAACAGAGGGTTGTAGTCAATGGAGAACATTCAAAACAAGGTCATGTTACCAGTGGGGTTCCACAGGGATCTGTACTGGGACCAATTTTGTTTAATATCTTAAGTGATATTGCAAAAGGCCTCGATGGTAAGGTTTGTCTTTTTGCTGATGACACAAAGATATGTAACAGGGTTGATGTTCCTGGAGGGAAACGCCAAATGGAAAAGGATTTAGGAAAACTAGAAGAATGGTCAGAACTCTGGCAACTGAAATTTAATGTGGTTAAGTGCAAGATAATGCACCTGGGGCGTAAAAACCCAAGGGCAGAATATAGAATATTTGACACAGTCCTGACCTCAGTATCTGAGGAAAGGGATTTAGGAGTAATTATTTCAGAAGACTTAAAGGTGGGAAGACAATGTAATAGGGCAGCACGAAATGCCAGCAGAATGCTTGGATGTATAGGGAGAGGTATAAGCAGTAGAAAGAGTGAAGTGCTTATGCCGCTGTACAGAACACTGGTGAGACCTCACTTGGAGTATTGTGCGCAGTACTGGAGGCCATATCTCCAGAAGGATATAGATACTCTAGAGAGAGTTCAGAGAAGAGCTACTAAACTAGTACATGGATTGCAGGATAAAACTTACCAGGAAAGGTTAAAGGACCTTAATATGTATAGCTTGGAAGAAAGAAGAGACAGAGGGGATATGATAGAAACTTTTAAATACTTTAAGGGAATCAACTCGGTAAAGGAGGAGAGCATATTTAAAAGAAGAAAAACTACCACAAGAGGACACAGTTTTAAATTAGAGGGGCAAAGGTTTAAAAGTAATATAAGGAAGTATTACTTTACTGAGAAAGTAGTGGATGCATGGAATAGCCTTCCTGCAGAAGTGGTAGCTGCAAATACAGTGAAGGAGTTTAAGCATGCATGGGATAGGCATAAGGCTATCCTTCATATAAGATAGGGCCAGGGACTATTCATAGGATTCAGATATATTGGGCAGACTAGATGGGCCAAATAGTTCTTATCTGCCGACACATTCTTTGTTTCTATGTACTAGTTTAGTAGCTCTTCTCTGAACTCTCTCCAAAGTATCAATATCCTTCTGGAGATATGGTCTCCAGTACTGTGCACAATACTCCATATGAGGTCTCACTAGTGCTCTGTAGAGAAGCATGAGCACCTCCCTCTTTCTACTGGTAATGCCTCTCCCTTTACACCCAAGCATTCTGCTAGCATTTCCTGCTGCTCTGACATTGTCTGCCTACCTTTTAAGTCTTCTGAAATAATGACCCCCTAAATCCCTTTCCTCAGATACTGATGTTAGGACTATATCACTGATTTTATATTATGCTCTTGGGTTTTTACGCCCCAGGTGCATTATCTTGCACTTATCAACATTAAATTTTAGTTGCCATATTTTTGACCATAGTTTTCCTAAATCCTTTTCCATTTGGTGTATCCGTCCAGGAACATCAACCCTGTTAAAAATCTTTGTGTCATCAACAAAGAGACACACCTTACCATCGAGGCCTTCTGCAATTTTGCTGATAAAGATATTAAACAATATCGGTCCCAGAACATATCCCTGAGGTACCCCACTGGTAACAAGAGCATGGTCTGAATATACTCCATTGACTACAACCCTCTGTTGTCTGTCCCTCAGCCACTGCCTAAATCATTCAACAATATGGGAGTCCAAGCACAAAGACTGCAATTTATTGATAAGCCTTCTATGTGGGACAGTATCAAAAGCCTTACTAAAGTCTAGATAAGCGATGTCTACTGCACCTACGGAATCTATTATTTTAGTCACCCAATCAAAAAAAATCAATAAGATTAGTTTGACATGATCTCCCTGAAGTAAACCCATGCTGTTTTTCATCTTTCAATCCATGGGATTTTAGATGTTCCACAATCCTCTCCTTAAGTATGGTTTCCATTAATTTCCCCACTATTGATGTCAGGCTTACTGGCCCATAGTTGCCCGATTCCTCCCTACTACCTTTCTTGTGAAGGGAAATGAGCAAATGTTGTGCCCAATCTTCTGGGACGACTGGTTAACTCAGACACCTCCTCCCCTGCTGCACTCTCTTATAGTGGATTTCAATTCACTCACACCCCCCGCCCCGGCTGCAAACATGGTGGAGGAGTTGGTCTTCTCCTATCAGACACCTGCTCCTACAGCCCAACTCCACTGCCACCCTCCATTACGCTCACCTCATTTGAAGTACACTCTGTTCGCATCTACTCTCCCTCCAACCTTCAAGTAGCAGTCATTTACCGCCCTCCAGGCCCAGCCACCATCTTTCTTGACCACTTTAACACCTGCCTACTACACTTTCTTTCTTCCGACATCCCCACTATCATAATGGGTGACTTCAACATCCCTATTGACACATACCACTCGGCCGCCCCTAAACTCCTGTCACTCTCTTCCTCCTTCAGCCTATCCCAGTGGTCTTCAGCTCCCACCCACAGAGATGGTCACACTCTGGATCTGATCTTTACCCGCCTCTGCTCCCTATCTAACCTTTCTAATTCGCCTCTCCCCCTATCCGACCACAACCTACTCACCTTCTTTTCACTGGTCTCTTCTGCAGCTCCCCCGGTCCACACACTGGCACACCCCCGCAGGAACCTCAAACATCTCGACTTTCACTTGCTTTCTGACTCTCTTCTCCCACTCTCTACCATCTGTTGCCTCCAAGACCCAGATGCTGCTACCACCCTATATAACACCACAATAAGTACAGCTCTCGACACTGTTGCCCCCCTCACACACAACAAAATCCAGAAAATCAACAGACAACCCTGGCACACCAACTTGTCCAAAAAACTCAGACAAGCTTCCAGGGCTGCTGAGCGGCAATGGAAGAAATCCCATTCAAATGATCATTTCACCGCATACAAGCAATCCCTCCTCATATTCACATCCTCACTCGCTAATGCAAAACAGGCCTACTTTTCATCTCTCATATTTTCCCTGTCACACAGCCCTAAACAACTTTTTAACACTTTTAACTCCCTTCTCCGTCCCCCAGTGCCCCCACCCTCTCCACTCTTCTCAGCTGAGGACTTTGCCAAATATTTAAAACAAAAGATAGTCCACATCAGAGAAAGCTTTACTGCACAGTCCCCACAGACCCTCTACACAACTGCTCGGTCCTCTTCTCCCAAAACCCGCTTCTCCACCATTACAGAAGAAAAACTCTCCACTCTACTCTCCAAATCTCATCTGACCACCTGTGCACTTGACCCAATCCCATCCCACCTCATCCCTAACCTCACCACAGTGTTTATCCCAGTCCTAACTCATCTCTTCAACCTATCACTAAACTCTGGTGTCTTCCCCTCTGCTTTTAAACATGCTACCATTACACCCAAATCCTTCACTTGACCCATCTTCCTTGTCCAGTTATCGCCCCATATCACTTCTTCCGTATGCCTCAAAGCTACTTGAACAACATGTCCATTCAGAACTGTCCTCCCACCTCTCCTCCTGCTCCCTCTTTGACCGCCTACAATCTGGCTTCCGACCCCACCACTCGACCGAGACTGCCCTTACCAAAGTCACCAATGACCTACTGACAACCAAAACCAAGAAACAATACTCTGTCCTCCTTCTCCTTGACCTGTCCTCTGCCTTCGACACTGTTGACCACTCCCTCATCTCAAGATTCATTAGTCTTCTTTCCTAACTGAGGTCCTTTTTCTTAATTTTACTTTGTAAAAACTGAACAGAAGTATTCATTGAGGCAGTCAGCTAGTTCTTTATCTTCTTCCATATACCTTCCTTCTTTTGTTTTTAATTTAATTCCTTGTTTTAGTTTCCTTTTTTTTATTTATGTATCTGAAGAATGTCTTATCGCCTTTTTTCACTGACTGAGCTCATTTCTCTTCTGCCTGTGCTGTAGAAGCTCTTATAATTTGTTTGGCCTCTCTCTGCCTAATCTTATAAATTTTGCCTGTCATCCTAGTTTTTTTTAATTTTTATAATTACTAAATGCTATCTTTTTGTTTTTAATGATTTTGGCCACTTCTGAGTACCACAGTGGTCTCTTCCTTTTTTTTTTGCTTTTACTGACGAGCCTAATGCAATTATCTGTTGCCTTCAATAGTGCTACTTTTAAGTAGTCCCATTTCTTCTGGACTCCATTGAAACTGTTCCAATCTGATAGGGACTTGTATACCACTAATCTAATTTTTGAAAAGTAAGTTTTTCTAAAACTGTACTTATAGTAAACCACACTGACTGGTGATCACTAGATCCCAAGCTTTCCCCTACATCAATATCACATACCAAAATCCCATTTCTGAATACTAAATCTAAAATGGCCTCCTTCCGGGTTGGTTCCTTCACTACTTGCTGTAGAGATAATCCCAGTAGAGAATTTAGAATATCTGTACTCCTGGCAGAACTAGCTATTTTGGTTTTCCAGTTTACATCAGGAAGATTAAAGTCTCCCATAATGATAACTTCCCCTTTCAATGTCATTTTAGCTATTTCCTCAACTAGTAGATCTAATTCTTTGACTTGGCTATGATTATCAAGCTGCAAGGTAACCCAAACTGACTCTAAATTGGTCTTGCTAACTTGTATTAAATTAGATTTTCTGCTATCTTTCACATACAGGGCCACCTCTCCCCCTTTCTTGCCTTCTCTGTCTTTCCTATATAGAGAGAACTCTGTTAAATCCCAGTCATTACTCCCATTGAACCATGTCTCAGTAACAGCCTATATTCCCAGATGCCGTTATAGACTCAAGTTCATTGATCTTATTCGCTAAACTGCGAGCATTTGTAGACAAGACTGAGCTACTTAACCTATGTGCTACTGGCATCTTCTGGCATTCGTCCGGGGGACAGTCAAACTGCTGGATTATCACTCTTTTGCCCCCCTTTCCTAGTTTAAATGCTCCTTAGCAAATACTTTGAACTGTTCACTGAGGACATTCGTTCCCTTGAGAGAAAGATGCAAACCATCTTTCTTGTACAGTTCTTTTCCATTCCAACGAGAGCTAACATGAGACACAAAGCCAAACCCTTGGTTCAGACACCATTCACAAAGCCATACATTGAATTCCTTAATGCGCATCTTTCTGTCATGATGAAGGTTATACACAAGCAAAACTGCAGAGAATGAAACAGTTGATGCAACCTCCCGTATATCATTTCCAAGTGTGTGAAAAGCTTCCTTCACCTTTGAAACCTCATTGTAAGCCAGATCATTTGTCCCAAGATGGACAATAATATCCTCCTCCCTTTCCTGCTATGCTTGCCTAACAATATTAATGATGTGTTGTCTGTCCCTGCTAGCGGTAGCACCAGGGAGACATCTCACAAAACAATTTGCCTCAAACTTCACACCTCTTATGATAGAATCGCCCACCAACAGCTGCTTACTATCAGTCCTCATCTTATCCTTTTTGTCTTTGGCTGCAGTATTGCATACTTTAGGCATGGGAGATGATTGTTTCTCACCCACTGTACCTGAGCCATCCTCCATGTTGCTCTTGCGCTCTGAAAGTGCTGCAAATGAATTATGGATAGACACCGACTGTGGGACATTGTCTTCTATCAACAACTCTGTCTACCATAACCTGTAGTAACCCATCTTCCATTTCTAGGGGGCCTCTGTGGCAGTGGCATTGCAACATTCCCAGTCTGAGTTTAACAGTTAATTTACAAATCTCAGATTACAAAAATGCAATATCCTGCTGCATTATGGAGAGCTGTCTACAGATCAGACAACATCCAAACCTCCGAAGAGTGGAACCTGAAATAAAAGCACAACAATTCCTGCACAGAACCAGACAGGAAATGTTGGTCTTGGGCAGAATGACACATACAATTCCAGTGGTGAATTGGTCTCTTTCATTCCAGGATGCTTTAATGGCAGATTCTGAAAGAGTGGCAGGGTTAATTGTTTTCCACTTCATTCCCCACTTCTTACAATTCCGGTCATACAGTCCCTAAACTGGTGGCTAAACCCATCAAATCTGACTCCGGGTTTTCCATGGATACTGCAAGAACAGATAGTTATCACCATGGATGCCCTGGGAGTTCTGCAGGGAGTTTGGAGCTTAGCAGAAAGTCGGATTTTCCAAAACATGAAACAATTAAGAGCAGTCCTTCTAGCTTTAAAAGGTTTCTGGCCCAGATTACAAGGAAAATGGATAACAAATTTTATCACACAACGCTACAGTAGTAGTAATGTCCTTAACCACAGAAATGTTTTCACTAGTTATGCCTCTTGTTCCTTTTATCAAGACATCATCTGATAGACCTATTTGCAAGCAGACAAAACAAAGTGCAATCTTTGCTTTTCCCTAAATCCCAAGGACCTTCTGTTAGGGTTAGACACCTTATCACTTCCTTGGCCGGATCAACTTCTGTATGCTATTCCACCTCTAAGACTACTTCCAATAGTATTGCAGAAGTTGAGGCAGGAACGGACAAGGCTGATTTTAATCGCCCCTTTTTGGCCAAGGAGAAACTGGTTCACTTGGCTGAGGAAGCTGTCTCTTTCAGAACCCCAAATCCTTCTGACCAGGCAGGACCTTTTTTATTTCAGGGCCCTTTTTTACACCCAGAAGGGGAAAACCTTTACCTAACAGTCTGGTATTTGAGAGGGAAATCTTAAAACAAAGAGGTTTATCAAATGAAGTAATTCCTACCCTTTTGTCCTGCAGAAAGATTTAAGAGTTGTGTGATAGCCAGACCCTTATTTCTAATATTTAAAGACTCTATACTAACAGAGTTTTCCACTGGATAGGCGCATAGCAAACGTGGTGCCAATATTCAAAAAGGGTCCAAAAACAGAGCCCGGAAACTATAGGCCGGTTAGTTTAACATCTGTTGTGGGTAAACAGTTTGAAGTAACATATTATATAAGGCCAAAAAAGACATTTGTCCATCCAGTTCGGCCTGTTATCCTGCAAGTTGATCCAGAGGAAGGCAAAAAATAATAATAAACTGAGGTACTAGCCAATTTTCCCCACTTAAGGGGGAAAAAATTCCTTCCCGACTCAAATCAGGCAATTAGAATAACTCCTGTACTGTCCCCTGAAATATTTATACATAGTAATTAGATCTCCCCTCAGTTGTCTTTTTTCTAAAGTGAATAAACCTAATGTTGATCGTTCAGGGTACTGTAGTTGCCCCATTCCAGTTATTACTTTAGTTGCCCTCCTCTGAACACTCTCCAGCTCTGCTATGTCAGGTTTTCTAAGAGATGCTATCTTGGAGTACCTCAATGAAAATAGTCAAATAACACCAGCATGGCTTCATGAGGGATCGGTCATGTCAAACTAACTGAATCAGTTTCTATGAGGAGGTAAGTTCTAGACTTGACCGCCGCGAATCAATGGATGTCGTATATTTGTAAGCACTTGACACTGTACCACATAAGGCTCCATTCACACGTCCGCAACGTGTTGATCCGCAAAACACGGAAAGCGGCAATGTGTGTTCCGCATTTTGCGGACCGCACATTGCCGGTACTAATAGAATATGCCTGTTCTTGTCCGCAATTGCTATGTTCTATTTTTTTGCGGAACGGAAGTGCGGACCCGGAAGTGCGGAACGATGTGCTGCCCCATAGAAATTAATGGGTCCGCAATTCCATTCCGCAAAATGCGGAACGAAATTGCTGACGTGTGAATGGAGCCTAAAAGGGTAGTATATAAAATGAGAATGCTTGGACTGGGAGAAAATGTCTGTATGTGGGTAAAAAACTCGCTCAGTGATAGAAAACAGAGGATGGTTATTAACTGTACACACACAGATTGGGTCACTGTCACTAGTGGAGTACCATAAGGGTCAGTATTGGGCCCTATTCTGTAATATATTTATGATCTTGTTGAAGGATTTCACAGTAAAATATCAACTATTGCAGATGAGGACAGTATACTGCTACAAAGGGGTCTGGATAGATTGGAGGCTTAGGCAGAGAAGTGGCAGATGTAAGGTTATGCACATGGGAAGGAAAAATACAGGTCACCCGTACATACTAAATGGTACAACACTGGGTAACACTGACATGGAAAAAGGACTTAGAAATTCTAGTGAACAGCAAACTAAGCTGTAGAAAGCAGTGTCAGGTAGATAATGGGTTGCATCAGAAGGGCCATAGATGCCTGTGATGAGAAGATAGTCCTGCCACTTTACTAATCACTAATTAGACCACACATGGAGTACTGTGTACAGTTGTGGGCTTCTGTGAACAAGCTGAGAGATGATTCAGAGAATGGCACCTGAAGCAATAATTGGAATGAGTGCATTATAGTACCCAGATAGATTATCAAAATGAGGGTTATTAATGTTAGAAAAAAGACGAGTAAGGTGAGATCTAATCACTATGTATAAATATATTAGGGGTCAGTCCAGAGATCTCTCCCATCATCTACAGTCATGTGAAAAAATTAGGACACCCTTTGAAAGCATGTGGTTTTTTGTAACATTTTTAATAAATGGTTATTTCATCTCCGTTTCAACAATACAGAGAGATTAAAGTAATCCAACTAAACAAAGAAAACTGAAGAAAAGTCTTTTCAAGATCTTCTGTAAATGTCATTCTACAAAAATGCCTATTCTAACTGAGGAAAAAGATAGGACACCCTCACATGTATTCCCTCTTAAATTGGCTCAGATCTCACACAGGTATATCACACCAGGTGCACATAATTAGTAGATCGTTACTCTGCATGTTGAATGAGGCTTGCCCTATTTAAACCTCAGACATTTAGTTTGGTGTGCTCCTGACTGTTGAAGTGAGAGTGAGCACCATGGTGAGAGCAAAAGAGCTGTCAGAGGACTTCAGAAAAAAGATTGTAGCAGCCTATGAGTCTGGGAAGGGATTTAAAAAGATCTCAAAAGATTTTGAAATCAGCCATTCCACTGTCCGGAAGATAGTCTACAAGTGGAGGGCTTTCAAAACAACTGCCAACATGCCCAGGACTGGTCGCCCCAGCAAGTTCACCCCAAGAGCAGACCGCAAGATGCTAAAAGAGGTATCCAAAAACCCTAAAGTGTCATCTCGAGAACTACAGCAGGCTCTGGCTACTGTTGATGTAGAAGTACATGCCTCTACAATCAGAAAGAGACTGTACAAGTTTAACTTGCATGGGAGGTGTGCAAGGAGGAAACCTTTGCTTTCCAAGAGAAACATCGAGGCCAGACTGACATTTGCCAGCGATAAAGTTGACAAAGACCAGGACTTCTGGAATAATGTTCTTTGGACAGATGAGTCCAAAATTGAATTATTTGGACACAACAGCAGAGGACATGTTTGGCGTAAACCAAACACAGCATTCCAAGAAAAGAACCTCATACCAACTGTGAAGCATGGAGGTGGAAGTGTCATGGTTTGGGGCTGCTTTGCTGCAGCAGGACCTGGTCAGCTCACCATCATAGAATCCACGATGAATTCTACTGTGTATCAGAAGGTGCTTGAAGAACATGTGAGACCATCAGTTAGAAAATTAAAGCTGAAGCGGAACTGGACCATGCAACATGACAATGACCCAAAACATACTAGTAAATCAACCAAAGATTGGCTGAAAAAGAAGAAATGGAGAGTCCTGGAATGGCCAAGTCAAAGTCCAGATTTGAATCCCATTGAGATGCTGTGGGGTGACTTGAAAAGGGCTGTACGTGCAAGAAACCCCTCAAACATCTCACAGCTGAAAAAGTTCTGCATTGAGGAGTGGGGTAAAATTTCCTCAGACCGATGTCGAAGACTGGTAGATGGCTACAAGAACCGTCTCACTGCAGTTATTTCAGCCAAAGGAGGTAACACTCGCTATTAGGGGCAAGGGTGTCCTATCTTTTTCCTCAGTTAGAATAGGCATTTTTGTAGAATGACATTTACAGAAGATCTTGAAAAGACTTTTCTTCAGTTTTCTTTGTTTAGTCGGATTACTTTAATCTCTCTGTATTGTTGAAACGGAGATGAAATAACCATTTATTAAAAATGTTACAAAAAACCACATGCTTTCAAAGGGTGTCCTAATTTTTTCACAAGACTGTATTTATCCCCAGGACTGTGATGAGGGGACATCCTCTACATGTAGTGGAAAAAAAGTTTCTACACAAACATAGAAGATGTTTCTTTACGGTAAGAGCAGTGAGACTTTGGAACTCTCTGCCTGAGGAGGTGGTGATGGTGAATTCACTAAAAGAGTTCAAGAGGGGCCTAGATGTATTTCTATAGTTACTAGAGATGGGTTATTGATCCAGGGAGTTATTCTCATTGCCTGATTGGAGTCGGGAAGGAATTTATTTGGGGTGGGGGGCCAGATGGATAGTGGGGGCTATTTCATTAGCTTATTCTTCAGCGGGTGAGTCTCCACCTTTTGGGATTTGGAGCACACTCGACAAGATCCATCTCTACCACCTGGGCAGAAAGGACTGATGCTTCTATAGAACAAATTTGTAAGGTTGCCACCTGGAAGTCTCCATGTAACTTTTTCCGGCACTATAGATTCGATTTGTACTCTAATGACCTTTTATCCTTTTGGAAGGGAGGACTTACAAGCAGTTGTTACCCCCCTAAAATAAAGTTACTATTCTAGTCGTCTCTCAAGGGTGCTGTCATGGGCTCATGCAAAAACGATTACCGGTAAGTGTAATTCTAAATTTGCATCATGTTATACACTGCTCGTTTCCATGATTACGACCACTCTGCAATCCATCAGTGGTGGTCTTGCTTTCACACTATAGGAGAAGGTTCTGGCCTCTCTGGTGGACCTGGACCATGGGAACTCACATAGGCTGGTGCTTTTTCCTATATTGTGCAAGCATGGGCACTGCTGCTTGATTGCAGGGTAGTCGTAACCTTGGAAACAAGCAGTGTATAATGTAATGCAATAATAATTCACCCAGCAAAGGAAGCAATATGGATAATAACAATACATTAGTAAGTGACTTTTATTAACTTCCTCTTCATAATGAATGCTATTTTCTGAAGTGAGACAACGCTTTAAGCATACAACCTAATTGGTTTTCTTCGATAAAATCACCTCCACCCTCTCCAAGACTTTAGCTAAATCCTTAGCATCCAGATTAATAAGAGATATTGGCCTACAGGAGCTACAATAGTCTGGCGGTTTCCCTGATGTATGAATCACTACAATTGTAGCCTCAGAGAACGGCTGAGGCAGTGTCTGTCAAAGGCATATTCAAACAAATGTAACATGAAGACATATGAGCTTTTATTATCTTGGCTTGGAAAAGCCAACATACTGTTATTCGTTGGTGGTTCAGCTTATGTTGGCTTGGAAAAGCCAACATACTGTTATTCGTTGGTGGTTCAGCTTATTATTATGTTGATTTGGAAAAGCCAACATACTGTTATAAGTTGGTGGTTCAGCTTATTATGTTGGCGTGAAAAAGCAAACATACTGTAATTCGTTGGTGGTTCAGCTTATTATTATGTTGGCTTGAAAAAGCCAACATACTGTTATTTGTTGGTGGTTCAGCTTATTATGTTGGCTTGGCCTGGGAGAAGGAGCTAGGTCAGTCCTTCTCTCTCACCCAATGGTCTACTGCCATTAGAGTCGCCATGTCTCACCTCCACTGTGCTACCCATTTAGAATCATATATGAAAACGGTGTTGAGATGGTACTTTACTCCTCTCAGACTTAGGCTAATTTACCCTGGTGTTTCCCATACCTGCTGGAGGGGATGTGGCGGAAAAGGATCCTTGCTTCATATCTTATGGGATTGTCCCTATCTTAGAGATCTATGGTCCCAGGTCTTTCAAAAAGTTTCTTTACTGACTAAAGTCCCAATTTTGCCTGATCCTGCTCTCGCACTTTTATTCTTAAAGATAAATGAGATCCCCAGAGAGGCAAGAGCGATCAGCTTACACATTTTTCTAGCTACAAAGTTACGCATAGTGACCTACTGGAAAAGCACGAGAATACCATCCCTTTCTGAAATAATAAAATCAGTGGCCACTACTTCTGTTTATGAAAAAATGATGGCGTACAAGGATTCTAGGATACATAAATATGAGATAGAATAGGCCAAATGGGAGGTTATACAGGCTCGCCCCGAGAGCCCATCCTGATCCCCAATCCATTCCATTCTATATGGTGCACTCATGTAGGTCAAATTATCCTTATTTAAGCTTTATCATAATGGCTGGTGTAATGTAATGTGATTATATTTGTATGCAATGATGTGACTTACGGATATGTTTACTCTACTCAGATACCCCAATCCCTTCTCCTCCCTTTCCCTCCCCCCCTCTTTTCATCCCCTACCCCCCTCTTTTCATCCCCTACCCTCTTTTATATCTAGTTTATATATCATTTGATTTATGATGTAAAACTCAATTGAGATGGAGTATATGTTATCTGTACTGCTTTTTCCTGAATAATAAAAAAAACATTGACAAGTAAAATTTATTACGTGGGCAGAGTCTACAACGGCCAATTTAATTTTAGTCAGTTGTTTAAATGGGGAAATTTAAAACTGCCGCTGATCTTACACTGTTAATGGCAGGGTCCCAAAACTTGGTACAGTTGGACAATTTAGGATTAGGATTCTTTAAAGTGGGCGGGGCCAAAAACAACCAATCAGATTTCTTTGATTTCAATGGGAAAATTGAAAAATCCTTTAAATTGAAAAATGCTGCCATTATTAATGTCAGGGGCTTGAAATATCAGAAATCAGGTCATAGATTACTTCGGCTTAAAAATTTTTAAAAGTGGGCGGAGCCAACAACAACCAATCAGATTTTCCCTATTGACTTTAATGAGAAACCTTTAAAAAGCTGTCATTCTCACAGTATTTAAGCCACAGCACCCAAACTCGGCAGGGTGGGTCAGTGTGTGACAAAGGTTAAAATTTATAAAAAGTGGGCGGAGACTACAACGGCCAATCAAATTTTAGACAGTTGTTTTAATAGGAAAATTTAAAACTGCCGCTGCTCTTAGACTTTTATTGGCACAGTCTTCAAAGTTGGCACAGTCGGTCATTGGAGGACTGGGATTCAAATTCAAAAAAGTGGGTGGAGCCACCCCGACCATTAGGTGCACCCACCCCGACCATTAGGTGCAACCACCCCGACCCTTAGGTGCACCCACTCCGACCCTTAGGTGCAACCACCCCAACGATTTAGGTGCACCCACCCCGACCCTTAGGTGCAACCACCCCGACCCTTAGGTGCACCCACTCCGATCCTTAGGTGCAACCACCCCAACGATTAGGTGCACCCACCCCGACCCTTAGGTGCACCCACCCCGACCCTTAGGTGCACCCACCCCGACTTTTAGGTGCAACCACCCCGACTTTTAGGTGCAACCACCCCGACTTTTAGGTGCAACCACCCCGACCCTTAGGTGCACCCACCCCGACCCTTAGGTGCACCCACCCCGACCCTTAGGTGCACCCACTCCGACCTTAGGTGCACCCACCCCGACCCTTAGGTCTACCTACTCCGACCTTTAGGTGCACCCACCCCGACCCTTAGGTGCACCCACCCCGACCCTTAGGTGCACCCACTCCGACCCTTAGGTGCACCTGACCCTTAGGTGCACCCACCCCGACCCTTGGGTGCAGCCACCAACAGCCAATCAGATTTTAAGCAAACATCCTGTGATTTCTTCAGAAACGACACTTTCTAGTTATTATTATTCTTGGCGCCCCCTCACTTTCTAAACGCTACTCCTCCTACAGTTTTGGGTGTACTTACCCCAAACTTTCCACACTTCTTTGCCCTATAGCAAACTTCGTTGCTTGTGCTTTAACCTCCTCAGGACCGCCGTACGCAGGATTGTGTCTTTGCGGCGGTCCTGTTGTTCTGGGTGGACGCGCCGGTGCGTCCTCTCGCGAGACGCGAGATTTCGTGCATTGCCGGCCCGCGCATGCGCATCGCGGGCCGGCAAAATTCAAAGAACAAGTTCGTCACCAGCCTGCCAGCAACGATCATTGGCTGGCAGGCTGGCGATTTTCAAAAAATCCAATCAAAAGTCATATAACAGATCATATTAGTAAATATGATCTGTTATATGGCTTGTCTGCTCCTCTGCTGGTCCTTTTCGTTGGTTGGATCCAGCAGAGGAGCAGACTGAACTGTGAGTACACCAAACACTACACCTTAGCCCCAGATCACCCCCCTGCACCCCAATTAACCCTTTGATCGCCCCTGTCAATCACTATTGAAAGGAAAAAAAGTGATCAGTGTACCTAAGGGTCGGGGTGGTTGCACCTAAGGGTCGGGGTGGTTGCACCTAAGGGTCGGGGTGGTTGCACCTAAGGGTCGGGGTGGTTGCACCTAAGGGTCGGGGTGGTTGCACCTAAGGGTCGGGGTGGTTACACCAACTGTGCCAAGTTTGAAGACTGTGCCAATAAAAGTCTAAGAGCAGCGGCAGTTTTAAATTTTCCTATTAACCCCTTAAGGACCGGGCTCATTTTCACCTTAAGGACCAGGCCATTTTTTGGAAATCTGACCAGTGTCACTTTAAGTGCTCATAACTTTAAAACGCTTTGACTTACCCAGGCCGTTCTGAGATTGTTTTTTCGTCACATATTGTACTTCATGTCACTGCTAAAATTGGGTCAAAAAATTTAATTTTTTTGCATAAAAAAATACAATTTTTACCAAAAATTTTGAAAAATTAGCAAATTTCAAACTTTCAGTTTCTCTACTTCTGTAATACATAGTAATACCCCCAAAAATTATGATGATTTTACATTCCCCATATGTCTACTTCATGTTTGAATTGTTTTGGGAATGATATTTTATTTTTTGGGGATGTTACAAGGCTTAGAAGTTTAGAAGCAAATTTTGAAATTTTCAGAAATCTTCAAAATCCCACTTTTTATGGACCAGTTCAGGTTTGAAGTCACTTTGTGAGGCTTAGATAATAGAAACCTCCCAAAAATGACCCCATTCTAGAAACTACACCCCTCAAGGTATTCAAAACTGTTTTTTCAAACTTTATTAACCCTTTAGGTCTTCCACAAGAGTTAATGGCAGATGGAGAAACAATTTTGAAATTTCTAGTTTTTGGAAAATTTTCCAATATAATCAATTTTTTCCAGGAGTAAAACAAGGGTTAACTGCCAAACAACACTCAAAATGGGTTGCCCTGATTCTGTAGTTTGCAAAAACACCCCATATGTGGTCGTAAACTACTGTTTGGCCGAACGGTAGCACATAGAAGGAGGGGAACACCATATGGGTTTTGGAAGGCAGATTTGGCAGGACTGGTTTTGTTTATACCATGTCCCATTTGAAGCCCCCTGTTGCACCCCTAGAATAGAAATTTCAAAAAAGTGACTCCATCTAAGAAAGTACACCCCTCAAGGTATTCAAAACTGGGTTTACAAACTTTGTTAACCCTTTAGGTGTTCCACAAGAGTTAATGGCAGATGGAGAAACAATTTTGAAATTTCTATTTTTTGGAAAAGTTTCCAATATAATACATTTTTTCCAGGAGTAAAACAAGGGTTAACTGCCAAACAACACTCAAAATGGGTTGCCCTGAATCTGTAGTTTGCAAAAACACCCCATATGTGGTCGTAAACTACTGTTTGGCCGAACGGTAGCACATAGAAGGAGGGGAACGCCATATGGGTTTTGGAAGGCAGATTTGGCAGGACTGGTTTTGTTTATACCATGTCCCATTTGAAGCCCCCTGTTGCACCCCTAGAATAGAAATTTCAAAAAAGTGACTCCATCTAAGAAAGTACACCCCTCAAGGTATTCAAAACTGGGTTTACAAACTTTGTTAACCCTTTAGGTGTTCCACAAGAGTTAATGGCAGATGGAGAAACAATTTTGAAATTTCTATTTTTTGGAAAAGTTTCCAATATAATCAATTTTTTCCAGGAGTAAAACAAGGGTTAACTGCCAAACAACACTCAAAATGGGTTGCCCTGATTCTGTAGTTTGCAAAAACACCCCATATGTGGTCGTAAACTACTGTTTGGCCGAACGGTAGCACATAGAAGGAGGGGAATGCCATATGGGTTTTGGAAGGCAGATTTGGCAGGACTGGTTTTGTTTATACCATGTCCCATTTGAAGCCCCCTGTTGCACCCCTAGAATAGAAATTTCAAAAAAGTGACTCCATCTAAGAAAGTACACCCCTCAAGGTATTCAAAACTGGGTTTACAAACTTTGTTAACCCTTTAGGTGTTCCACAAGAGTTAATGGCAGATGGAGAAACAATTTTGAAATTTCTATTTTTTGGAAAAGTTTCCAATATAATCAATTTTTTCCAGGAGTAAAACAAGGGTTAACTGCCAAACAACACTCAAAATGGGTTGCCCTGATTCTGTAGTTTGCAAAAACACCCCATATGTGGTCGTAAACTACTGTTTGGCCGAACGGTAGCACATAGAAGGAGGGGAACGCCATATGGGTTTTGGAAGGCAGATTTGGCAGGACTGGTTTTGTTTATACCATGTCCCATTTGAAGCCCCCTGTTGCACCCCTAGAATAGAAATTTCAAAAAAGTGACTCCATCTAAGAAAGTACACCCCTCAAGGTATTCAAAACTGGGTTTACAAACTTTGTTAACCCTTTAGGTGTTCCACAAGAGTTAATGGCAGATGGAGAAACAATTTTGAAATTTCTATTTTTTGGAAAAGTTTCCAATATAATACATTTTTTCCAGGAGTAAAACAAGGGTTAACTGCCAAACAACACTCAAAATGGGTTGCCCTGATTCTGTAGTTTGCAAAAACACCCCATATGTGGTCGTAAACTACTGTTTGGCTAAACGGCAGGACATAGAAGAAGGGGAACGTCATATGGTTTTTGGAAGGCAGATTTTGCTGGACTGGTTTATTGACACCATGTACCCTTTCAAGCCCCCTGATGCACCCCTAGAGTAGAAACTCCATAAAAGTGACCCCATCTAGGAAACTATGGGATAAGGTGGTTGTTGTTTTGGGACTATTTTAGGGGTAAATTAGATTTTTGGTTGCTCTATATTACTCTTTTTGAGGCAATGTAACAAAAAAATTAAATTCTAAAATTGTTTCTACATTCGCTATTTAGTTTTGTGGAACACCTAAAGGGTTAACGTAGTTTGTAAAGTAACTTTTGAATACCTTGAGGGGTGTAGTTTCTTAGATGGGGTCACTTTTTTGGAGTTTCTAGTCTAGGCTACATCAGGGGGGGCTTCTAATGGGACATGGTGTCAAAAAAAAAACTGTCCATCAAAATCTGCCTTCCAGAAACCATATGGAGTTCCCTTCGTTCTATGCCCTGCCGTGCGGCTATATAGCCATTTACGACCACATATGGGGTGTTTCTGCAAACTACAGAATCAGGGCCATAAATATTGAGTTTTGTTTGGCTGTTAACCCTAGCTTTATTACCGGCAAAAAGGATTCAAATGGAAATTTTGCCCAAAAATGGGTGTTTTGGCACCGTTTTTATTTTATATTTTTAACACCGTTCATCCGAGGCGTTTGGGCAAAAGTTATTTTTATAGCGACGACTTTTACGCACGCGACGATGCCCAATATGTATGGCTCTCAGACTTTGGAGACACTAAGCAGGCATCCTAAAAACTGCGGCCCTCCAGATGTTGTAAAACTACAATTCCCACCATGCCCTGCTGATGGCTGTAGGTTGTCTGGGCATGCTGGGAGTTATAGTTTTACAACATCTGGAGGGCTGCAGTTTGAGGATGCCTGCACTAAAACTAATATTTTTTTGGGAAAAAAAAAATGTTTCCGTGTCTCCAAAGTCTGAGAGCCATAGTTTTTTATGTTCTCTAGTGGACTGTTGGGGATTATAAAAATTTAGTACTCCATGGAAGTGTGATACTCCCTGAAGCAATCGATAATGCAGAGGCCCGGATGATCGGGGCACGTGTCACACTGAGTGGTGGTGTCCTTCCGTATCCCCCTCTTGTGACACACTCTGCACTTTTTTTGGGTTCGTCCCTTCTTTCCAGTAAGGGGGACCACACCTGGAAAGTGTTGGCCAGGGACGATCCGGGCGCCTCCAATTCCCGAGGTACTCCGGCCTGCTCTTTCCCGGTCCGAAAAGATCAGGGCCTTGAGGACTGCCTCATAGAATTGGAGGAATGTCCCTGTGCTGCCAGCGCTTCGGGATAGTACAAAAGAGTTGTACATGGCAACCTGTACCAAGTAGACCGCAACTTTTTTGTACCATGCCCGGGTTTTGCGCATGGCGTTATATGGCTTGAGGACTTGATCAGAGAGATCAACTCCTCCCATATACCGATTGTAGTCGACGATACAATCGGGCTTGAGGACCGTTGCCGCGGTACCTCGCACAGGGACTGGGGTGGTGCTGTTACTGTGGATTGTGGACAGCATAAGGACATCCCTCTTGTCCTTATACCTGACCAGCAACAGGTTTCCACTGGTAAGGGCACAGGTCTCACCCCTGGGGATAGGTACCTGGAGGGGGTAGGCAGGGAGGCCGCGTTGATTTTTCCGCACGGTCCCACAAGCGAACGTGGATCTGGCGGCAAGGGACCTGAACAAGGGGATACTGGTATAAAAGTTGTCCACGTACAAGTGGTAACCGTTATCCAGCAGTGGGTACATAAGGTCCCACACGAGTTTCCCGGTAACACCCAGAGTGGGGGGACATTCTGGGGGTTGAATACGGGAATCTCGCCCCTCGTACACACGAAATTTGTAAGTGTACCCTGAGGTACTCTCACAAATTTTGTATAGCTTCACGCCATACCTCGCCCGCTTTGTGGGAATGTATTGGCGGAAACTGAGTCTCCCCTTGAACGCAACGAGAGACTCATCAACCGCGACCTCCCTTCCAGGTACGTAGGCCTCCATGAATTTGGCCCCAAAGTGATCGATGACCGGCCGTATCTTATACAGCCGGTCATAGGCAGAATCACCTCGGGGTGGACATGCTGCATTATCGGAATAATGCAGACATTTCCGGACGGCCTCAAACCGGGAGCGTGTCATGACCATACTGTACAGTTGTGTCTGGTATAGGACGTCCCCACTCCAGTATTGCCTGACACTGGGTTTTTGGACTAGACCCATATGCAGCACGAGGCCCCAAAATGTCCTCATCTCGGCTGCACTGACCGGCGTCCAGCCACCGGGTCTAGCCAAAAATGAGCCTGGGTTTTGAGCGACGAACTGTTGGGCGTACAGATTCGTCTGCTCCACCATCAGATTCACCAGTGGGTTACTGAAAAAAAAACTAAAATAGTCAATTTCAGTAAACCCCACTGTGGGAATCTGGATTCCAGGATTGCCAGCAAAATCCGGAATCTCAGGCTCAAAGTCCACTGGGGGACACCAACTAAGTTCATCGGCAGGGGGCTCCGGTGGACTTATTTGGTGGG
The DNA here is from genome assembly GCF_905171765.1 of Bufo bufo. NCBI lineage: Eukaryota > Metazoa > Chordata > Amphibia > Anura > Bufonidae > Bufo > Bufo bufo. The sequence goes on along the minus strand of NC_053393.1, from coordinate 278,558,623 downwards.
CCGGGAAACCAGTACGAACCCCAGGGCGGCTCGTACTAGGGTGGGCCACAGGATCCCTAGCATGTGGGGCCCCTGGCTCCGCCTGGCGGCGTCTCCGCCGCCTCGGTGGCTCATCATCATCCGATGATGATGAGGAGGATGCGGATGACAAAAGGAACGTGGGGTCATCCTCATCCTCACTGGGGCTCTCAGAGTCGGAGGCAATCTGGGCGTATGCCTCCTCGGCCGAGAACATCCGGCGGGCCATGGGTGTGTGTGCGTGTAAGTGTGCGTGTGTGGAAACCTTTATTATATGTGCGTGTGTGTGGGGGCAACGGGTGTTCACGTACTAAAAAAGGCAAAAAAAGAAAGGGCAAGTGTTAGGAAAAAAAAGTTCAAATTTGCTGATCAGCGGTACAACGCTGATCAGCGGTCGGTGGGGTGGTGCGGTGGTGGGGTGGGCGATGCGCTAACAGTGGACGGACGCTAAAAAGTGCCGGCCAGTCAGCGCACGCAGAAAAAAAAAAAAAAAGTGGGGGTGAGGGGAAGGGGGGCTGGTGGGGGGTGGGGGGGCTGGTGGGGGAAGGGGGGCTGGTGGGGGTGGGGGGGGGGGGCGGGGCTGGTGGGGGGGTCTGGGGTCTGATGGATCAAAAAAAGTTTTGAAATAAAAGAACTTTTTTTTTTTTCTAACTTTTCCCTTCTTTCCCTGCCTAACGGTGCCTCTCCCTCACTGACCCTAACCTACCTGGGTGGCGATGGGTGCAGGAGGGTGATGGATGGCGATTAGGGGGACGCAGGAGCTGGTGCCGAACGGTGCTGCACGGTCAGGGTGCTGGACAGGAAGAGGAGGGGAGAGAGGAGCGCAGGAAGTTTGAATCTCGCGCCTCTCTCCCCTGCTCCAATCAGCACCCTGGACAGCGGCGTTCAGCACCAGGGCCAGCAACGCCTCTCCAAATCCTCGGACTGCGATAGGTGGTGTATAATTACGCCACCGATCGCAGTCTTTTTCCGGTTCATCGGGTCACAGGACACCCGAATGGACCGGAAACGCAGAAAACCGCAGGTCTGAATTGACCTGCGGTTTTCTGCGATCGTCGATACGGGGGGGTCAAATGACCCCCCCCTGCATTGTTACGGGATGCCGGCTGAATGATTTCAGCCGGCATCCCGTTCCGATTAACCCCCGCGGCGCCGGAATGCCGATTTTAAGTCAGGACGTACCGGTACGTCCTGTGTCCTTAAGGACTCGGGAAATAGGGCGTACCGGTACGTCCTATGTCCTTAAGGGGTTAAAACAGCTGACTAAAATATGATTGGCCGTTGTAGACTCCGCCCACTTTTTTATAATTTTTAACCTTTGTCACACAGACCCACCCTACCGAGTTTGGGTGCGGTGGCTTAAATACTGTGAGAATCACAGCTTTTTAAAGGTTTCTCATTGAAGTCAATAAGGAAAATCTGATTGGTTGTTGTAGACTCCGCCCACTTTTTAATGTCCCCAAAATGTGACACAAATTTTCAGGTTGACCCCATGACTAAGTGACCCAAGTTTGGTGAGTTTCACTCTGAAGCTGTATGAGTGACAAACGTTTGCATTTTTCCAATAAAACTCTATGGGGAAAAAAAGAGGTTTTCGGGGGCCCGCCCCAGGGGCCCGGAGGGTGGGATCGGTTAACAAAGCACAAGCAAGATACTCGGGTATGTGCTGACCAAGATTGCAAAGTTCGGTATTTATACTCCTAAATCTGTGGGAGGAGTAGCAATTTGAATGTCTCATTATAGTCAATGGGGAGAATTTGATTGGTTCTGTGTGGCCCCGCCCACATTTTAGGGTATCCGAAATGTTCTAACAAATTGCGCGTTGACCCCATGACTAAGTGACCCAAGTTTGGTGACTTTAGTTTCAAATCTGTGCGACTGGGAGCGATTTGAAAATTTTCCCTGTCAAAGTCAATGGGAAAAACGTGGATTTTGGGGGCCCGTCCCAGGGGCCCGGAGGGTGGGATCGGTTAACAAAGCACAAGCAGGGTACTAGGGTGGGTGCCGACCAAGTCTGCAAAGTTTGGAATTTGTTCTCCTAAAAATGCGGGAGGAGTAGCAATTTGAACGTCTCATTACAGTCAATTGGGAGATTTTGATTGGCTCTGTGTGGCCCCGCCCACTTTTTGGGGTCCCCAAAATGTGCCAAAAATTTTCGGGGTGACCCAAGTTTGGTGACTTTAGCGTCAAAGCCTGGCGAGTGGGAGCGATTTGAAAATGTACCCTGTCAAAGTCTATGGGAAAAAAGGGGGCTTCCGGGGCCCGCCACGGGGGCCCCGGGGGTGGGATCGCTTATAAAAGCACAAGCAACTCGAGTCGCTATAGGTCGAAGAAGTGTAGAAAGTTTGGGGTATGTAGCCCCAAAACTGTAGGAGGAGTAGCGTATAGAAAACGCGGCTAAGAATAATAATAATAAAAATAATAATAATAAGAAGAATAAGCTGAAACGCTTTTTGACTATCGAATAACAGTATGTTGGCTTTTTCAAGCCAACATAATAAGAAGAATAAGCTGAAACGCTTTTTGACTATCGAATAACAATGTTGGCTTTTACAAGCCAACATAATAATAATAATAAGAAGAATAAGCTGAAACGCTTTTTGACTATCGAATAACAGTATGTTGGCTTTTTCAAGCCAACATAATAAAAATAGGAATAAGAATAAGCTGAAACGCTTTTTGACTATCGAATAACAATATGTTGGCTTTTTAAAGCCAACATAATAATAATAAGAATAAGCTGAAACGCTGTTTGACTATCGAATAACAGTATGTTGGCTTTTACAAGCCAACATAATAAGAAGAATAAGCTGAAACGCTTTTTGACTATCGAATAACAGTATGTTGGCTTTTTCAAGCCAACATAATAATAAGCTGAAACGCTTTTTGACTATCGAATAACAATATGTTTGCTTTTTCAAGCCAACATAATAATAGCGGTCTATCCAACACTACTGTAACACAATGTATACTGGATTAGAGCCAGGTTACATGACAAGATAATCGCTGTACATGTAATTTATATGGGGGAGGGGGGGGCGTTCTGAGACCAATCCACTTAAGGTGTAGCACCATTCCAGATCAGCCACAACCACAGATATCATATGTGGCTATAATGTCGGTGCTGCGGTCACGAGTCCTGAAGGCCAGACTGAGGTGTGTTCCACATCCTGTTGGGCAAAAGTGATCATATACCAATGTCAGTGCGATGTTCAACAGTATTATACATCAAAATGGCTATGATATAGTGCACACTCAGTGTGAAGGTATAATACACCCCAATCAGACAGCGTTCCTGTCTTCTCACTGTGAAAAGTCTTGATAAGACCCACACTAGGATCAGAAAGACAGGGTCACCACTAATAGATCGATAGGTGCGTACTGGTCCATTCAATGCATTTAGTCAATTCAACTTACATCTTACAGGCTTACCTTCGATTCACGCTCCCCCTGGTAAGCGATATGCTGACATGCTGCAGGTGTATTTAAAGCGCTACCAATTAGCGCCACTGAAACCATTGGTGGACAGCAGGGCTTCCGGGATGACATCTCTTCCCGGTCTTGGAACGCAAAAGCGTTCCAAGAAGTAGTTTCCGGTCCCCGGGTGGCAAGTTCCGGCCTTTGGAACGCATTGCATTCCAGGTCATACATCCGGTATGCAGATACCCCCAGCCACATGTCCCAATCACATGAGCCATCCAGATTCCTGTTGGTGAGCCGCAAATTTAGCTCCTATCATCTGCATCTTGCGTTCCACATGCATCTAATCGCTTATTGAAGATGCAAGCGGTGCTGATTCATAGATGCATCCTGTCGTGGGTGATATAATCACTAGTCAAACCCCATTTATTTCAGAGCAGATCAACCAGGCATCTATGCGGTCATGTGATCGCGAAATATGGTTCAAAATTACAAAGTAGCTTAAATACAGTTATGCCACAGTTATGTAATTTTTCTTAAAGACTATCAACAGTCAGTGCTCATCTGAGGACAATGACAAATAAAAGTCACTAATGTCCATTCCGATATATCAAATTTTAATGCTTCACGCATCAGGCCTAATTTTTTGAAACGCTTCAAAATTCACAATGAAGCTAAGCCGTCAATCAACAGACAAAAACATCACAGGGACAGTCACACTCATAAGAAACAGGAGAAGGTCAGTCTTTCATTTATGCCCATTGGGGCCTGGGATCTAAACGATGGATCCATGTGCATTCTTTCTGTAATATTTTCCTGTACCAGTCCCCGCCCCTCGGTGACGGTTGGACCAGTTCCAGGATGGAGAATTTCAGGCATCCAGGATTCCCCCCCGTGAGTTTCATTGACATGTGAGGCTACTGGAGTGATGTTCTTTTTAATAACATCATTCACATGTTCGCATACTCTCCTCCGTACCTCTCTAATTGTCTTGCCTATGTAATCCTTTGGACAAGGACACTGGCAGATATATATTGCTCCCTTGCTACGACAATTACAGAAATCCCTAATTGTGAAAACTTGTCCAGTGACCGTGCATGTTATTGTCTTGGAGGTTAAAATGTACTTGCATGATCCACACCTAAACATCCCCGCAGGTTTGCGGTCAAGCCACGTACCTTCCCTAATGGGGGGGTATAGTGGCTGTGGACAAGGCGGTCCTTGAGACTCTTACCACGTCTATAACTAACGCTCGGTCTCTGTCATGATGTCACATAGATCTGGGTCCACCCGAAGTATGGGCCAATATCTATTGAGTGTCATCACGACTTGTTCGTTAGCTGAGTCAACGGTGGATACAATTCGGGGTGGTTGATTCTTGTCATGATCTCTATGCTTAGGGACTAGGAGGCTAGTTCGATCCTGGTGTGCTGCATTTTTAAAGGCTTTATTTAGATGCTTCTGAGGATAACACCTCTCTCTGAACCTCATTTGCAGTTTCTTCGCTTCATTATAGAAAGTTTGATTGTCCGAGCAATTCCGTCGTACACTGAGATATTGTCCCCCGTTTGAGGGGCACGGGGTGATGACTCTCCCAGTGTAAAGGGAATTAGTGGCAGTCGCCTTTCTATGGATGTCAGCAGTTAGTTTGTCACCAATCATCGTAACACGGACATCCAGAAAGGCGATCGTCTTAGGATCAATCTCAAATGTAAATTTGAGGCCAATTTGGTTGTCTTTGAGCTCAGTTACAAACTTTCTGTATTCATCTGACCCACCTTTCCAGACCACAAAAATCTTGTCGATATAACGTGTCCAGACAATGATTTTGTCTGTCCACCACACAGTCTGGTCTGGAGAGATACAGGCAGTGGCGTACCGCCAATAGAGGCAGGGTACGCCACTGCTATGGGGCCCGCGGCACCGGGGGGACTGGAGCGCTCGGAAGGCCCTACCCCCTGCAACTGCGCTCACTGCAGGCTCAGAGGCGGTCTGCACACTTATAATTGGCTCCCAGCGCCGCCGATAATACACGCCCCACCCGTCTGACTTCTCATTGACTGTGTGCTAGGACCCAGCCGCGCTCCCTCGGCTCGTGCGTCTGCTGCGCCTGCACTGCTTCACATACTGGGCCAATCAGCATTAGCAGTGTGTTAAGATCCTGCTGCTGATTGGCCCAGCCAGTGCAGGCAGCAGGCGCGCACCCAGCATGGAAGAACTTTTAGAGTGAGTTGTGCTGCCCGCCCGCTGGCCGCGACAGACGCCAGTGCCACCCAAAACCAGCATCTCACAGCCAGTCCGGACCTGTGCCACTGCCAGTCCGTCCACACAGTAGGACTATATCTTTACAACCGGGATCATTAATGAAAAAAATGTCTGTACTAATAACAGTCTGTACTAATAACAGTCTCTCTTAGCACTGGCGTAACTAGAAATGACTGGGCAGTGGGCCCCACAGGAAATTTTTGAACGGGCCCCCCCCAGCTGTTTGGCACCTCTGACCGGCAGAGACACTTGACTTCTTCCCTAATACAATCCAAATTCTAATTATTGTCCAAAAGACAAGTCATGGAAATATATGTATACTGTAGTATGATATTTTGACAGTAAAGGTAAGAATAAAGGTCTTCTGGTTAGTACAGTATACTTTCTATATTTCCATGACTTGTCTATTGGACGATAATTGGACTGTATTAGGGAAGTCAAGTGTCTCTGCTGGTCAGAGGTGCCGGACAGCTGGGAGGGGGGCAATTCAAAAATTTCCTGTGGGGCCCGTTCAAAAATTTCCTGTGGGGCCCAGTCATTTCTAATTACGCTAGTGCTAATAGAGACTGTATAAAACGTTCCAGTTCCAGAACTTCATGTATAGGACTTTCTGAGGGCAGCAGCAAGCAGAGTTCCTGTGGGGGTGGGCGGTACTGTAGGCTCATAGAGGACTCAGGAATGTGCCACCCCCCTCGCCCCCCCATGAACTCTGCTTGCTGTTAAAGGGAACCTGTCACCTCAAAAACACAAATAAAACTGCCAGCATTAGTCGTCCCCAGTCTGTTCATAATTAGAGATGAGCAAATTTCATATTTTAAAATTCGTTCACGCTTCGTTTGGTGGTAAATAGTGAATTGCATTATGGATTCCGTTACCATGGACCATAATGCAATTCCATGACGGAATGCATAACTGAATGCCTTTATAGGCAGTTTTATAGGCATTCTATAATTCATTTTGTCATAATATAAGTCTAGGGCCTGCATAACGGATCCGTCCGGTTTGCGTTATGCTGGAGTCCTCAGTAGGTCATGTATACATTTCTTTATTGGCAAATGGGGGTGTGGCAGGGCAGGAGCCAGGGCAGGTGGGATGGGCCAAGGTAGTGGGCGAGGTTAAGGGGCCCAATTCAGATTCTTGCTATGGGGCCCAATGATTTCTATGTACGCCCCTGGATACAGGTGTCCTCCCACCAGCCCAGGAAGAGGTTGGCATAGGTAGGGGCACAAGGGCTCCCCATCGCTGCCCCCCTGAGCTGGTGGAAGAAACGCCCATTAAATAAAAAAAAGTTGTGGGTCAGTATGAATTCAAGAAGCCTCAGGATAAAGCCTTGTCGGTCTTACAATGTGTCCCCCTGGTCTTAAGAAAGTATTCCACTGCAAGGAGCCCTCTTTCATGCGTTATTGAACTATAAAGGGACTCGACGTCAATACTCACTAGGAGGCATCCCGGGTCGAGACTGATGGTGTCAATTTTGTTGAGAAAGTCCATTGTGTCCCTCGTGTATGCTGGTAGGGACACGACGAACTGGCTCAAAACACGGTCAACATATTTGCCACTATTCTGAGTAAGGGAGTCCACGCCCGAAATGATTGGTCTACCCTTCAATGGGTTGGTCCCCTTTATGGACTTTTGGTAGTCCTGTAAAAAGTGGCAGTACAGGGATAAGTGGGAAGGAGAAAATCATACTCCGCTGGAGAGATCACCTTTTCAAGAATGCCTACATCTAAGATGCTCTTAAGCTCCGTCCTAAACTGAGTGGTAGGGTTCGCTGATAGTATACTATATCCCCCTTTGTCCTCAAGTAGATCCATACATATTCGGATATACAGTGATTGATCTAATATCACTAAATTGCCTCCCTTGTCAGAAGGTTTAATGATTAGTGATTGATCACGTTCCATTGACTGTAGTGCATGCATCTCTGTTTGTGAGAGATTGTACTTATTGGGATGTATATTCTCCAATTTCTCCAAATCCGAGGTCACCATTTGGAGAAAGATGTCCATGCATTCATAGTTAAACGGCGGGGGCATCCTTTTACTCTTTTGTTTCAGATCAGTGTATGGACCCTGACCTGGGTCTCGTCTCCCCTCCTCCTCGAGGTCCATAAGTGCTCGAAAATCGGCATAATCTGCTACATCAAGTCCCAGGCTCTCACATGTTTGTCTATTAGAATGTTTGAAAAATTTCTGCCATTTCAGACGTCTACCAAATAATTGTAGATCTTTACATTCCCCAAACTCGGATCACATATTGTTAGTGTCACCCCGAACAAAACTGTGAATTTTGGGGGGACACCCCAAAGTGGGCGGAGCTAGCAACGGCCAATGAAAATGTAGCCATTTTCTATACGCTACTCCTTCCACAGTTTTAGGAGTACAATTACCAAACTTTGAACACTTGTTCGGCACATACCCGAATAGGTTGCTTGTGCTTTAAGCGATTCCACCCTACGGGCCCCTGGGGTGGCCCCCGAAGATCCAATTTTTTCCCATAGAATTTCATTGGAAACTTTTAAACTTTTGCCACTCGTACAGCTTTTAAGTTAAATTTGCCAAACTTGGGTCACTTAGTCATGGGGTCAACCTGAAAATTTCTGTCACATTTTGGTGACTCTAAAAAGTGGGCGGAGCCACAACAACCAATCAGAATTTCCATATTGACTTCAATGAGAAAATTGAAATTGCTGTCATTCTCACAGTATTTAAGCCAAAGTACCCAAACTTTGCTCCATTGTTCAATGGGTGATTGAAGTTAAAATGTATGAAAAGTGGGCGGAGTCTACAACGGCCAATCAAATTTCAGCCATTAGTTTAAAGGGGAAAATTTAAAACTGCAGCTGCTCTTAGACTGTTAATGGCAGAGTCCTGAAACTTGGCACAGTTGGTCACTGGAGGACTGTGAGAATGTCTGTCTCATTTTGGGGACGCTAAAAAGTGGCAGGAGCCATAAACAACCAATCAGATTTTACCTATTGACTTCTATGAGAAACCTTTAAAAAGCTGTCCTCACAGTATTTAAGCCACAGCACCCAAACTCGGCAGGGTGGGTCAGTGTGTGACAAAGGAGTCTACAACGGCCAATCAAATTTTTGTCAGTTGTTTAAATAGGGAAATTTAAAACTGCTGCTGCTCTTAGACTTTTATTGGCACAGTCTTCAAACTTGGCACAGTTGGTTCCTGGAGGACTGGGATTAAAATTCAAAAAAGTGGGTGGAGCCATCAACAGCCAATCAGATTTCAAGCCAACATCCTGTGGTTTCTTCAGAAACAACACAGTCTAGTATTAAGTTTTTACCCTTCCACCGGAAAGCCATCTGGATCTAGAGACTTCTGTAAGGCCGTATACTGTAATTAATAGCACTCTGAATCTCAGTTATGGTAAGGGGAGAAGCTAACTCCCGACTAGCCTCCCTGGTTAGAACAGGGAGCACAATGCCACTTAAGTAGTGACTGAAATCTTCCTGAGAAAAGGACATTTTTTTAGGCATATTGGTCTGTGTAGTGAGATAAAAATTGTTCAAAGGAAAAGAGAAGTCCAGCTCAGGTCAGGTGTGAATACGTGGCTTCTTTATTTCAGTTGTTGTAAAATTCCACATAGCAAGGTGCATGTTTTGTCATGCATGACCCTGATGTTATAGAGGTCTGAAACGCGTCACTTGTTGCACCTTGCTATGTGGAATTTTACAACCGCTGAAATAAAGAAGCCACGTATTCAAACCTGACCTGAGCTGGATTGTCTTTTCCTTTGAACTGCTTGTACATTTCTGCATCCAGGTGCGGTGTCCGTGGCCGGAGGGTGTCGTGGAGCAGGTGAGAGCTGCCTTACACCTAATTATTAAGATACAAATTGATTACAAACATCCTTGGGATTTCTGAATCTCTCTCCTTGAGCTGGCAGAATACTCAAAAGCACAGTTTAGTGTCTCCATTCTAGCCAGTTAAGCTAGGACCCTCTCATTTTTGTCCCTTTCTAAAAAAAAAAACACGTTTTTGTGCTAACAGTTTTGTTTTGTGTGTACTTAGATGTAAAGTTAAACTTCTTTGGGCTTGCAAACCAGTGTTTCTGATTGTTGTCCCCCGGAACCACCAGGAAGGCAGCTACCCTCAACGAGACCTCCCTTTCCAGTGTTGCCCGCATGACTCTATGCTCAGTTCGATGTGCCGCAATCACATTCATAAAAACATCACGCTTAATGGCTTTAAATGGACCCCACTCAAGGGATTAGAAGTCCTTTCATTGTCACTTTAAAATTCCTCTATTTTCTGCTGGTTTCCACTCAATATAGGCACTATATCAAGCCTGGTGCCATTGTCTTATTGGGCAGTCCACTGACTGGGTGATTACTACTGTCAAGGGTGCATGGTCTGAAATACCTCTCGGGAGATGGTTCTTAAAGTCATAAAACCCCTTAACATTTCCATAGAAGTTAAGACTAGACCTACTCTCGATAAGGAGTCTGCAGGTGCATTATGACAAGAAAACTGTTGCAAAGTAGGGTGAACTCTCCTCCATGCTTACAATAAATTGTGCCTCTGCCCAGCATCCGGTTATGGTCAACAGAGGGCACAAACTATCCAAGTGAGGGTCTAAAGTAACAGAATATCTGGAAACATAACAATTTTCCATAGTATTTTATCTAAGACTCCCCTATGAAAAGGATGAGGGATATAGATGTGCAGTAAGCCGGATTGGGGTTATGCACACTGACGCTATAATATGCAATGACTGGGTCAGGTGTAAGAAAAATAAACGAACTAGCACCTCCATAATAAGTGAATATGAGAACGCAGGTCCACGCTACCTTGGCTGAAACACAATTGGATTAGTAGAACTACAGGTAACAGCACTCTGCTAGTCAATTGCACAAAGATATAAGCAAACACTGAAAGAATAAATGCTTGGTGGTCATACTTGGCAGTCACTGCCACTAGGGGGGTGGCTCCCCCTGGTGGTGAGATTGAACCGTGCACCACCAGCCCATTTACCATGTGCTTTTAATTAGATAGCTTGTACAGCTGTATTCTACTCAGCCCATACTGCAGGCTCACATCCTGGGAGAGGCATGTGTAGGATACAGCTTGGTACTACTTTGCCCAGATTGTAGTCTGTAAGCCTAGGAGAGGCATGTTAGAGTAGGACCCATCTGATTAGAAGCTACCTTGTCGACTGGTAGATGGGCCCGAAATATTTTTGATAAATTATATTCGCAAAGAGCTTCTAGCTGCATTTGCAGTAAGTATGACCACCAAGCATTTATTCTTTCAGTGTTTGCTTATATCTTTGTGCAATTGACTAGCAGAGTGCTGTTACCTGTAGTTTTACTAATCTAATTGGGTCAGGTGTAAATGATAGTTACGTTTTTGTTTGTGACGCCAATTGCAGCGTGCGCAGGGTACAGTCTCAGGGCCCTTTAAGGCGTTGCAACTCACGTACCAGGTTAGGAATGCCAGAGTGGGGTAATGTGTCTGTGTAGTAGTAGGTCAACGGTGTCTCCTACCTGGGTACGGCTGGACTCATGGATCCTGGCTCACTTTCAATAAATGAGTGTGTTGCTAGTAGGAGTAATTGAGGAACTTGGTAGCAATGAATGAGATCCAGACTTGGAATATAATTCAAACTGATCTTTACTGGATGCAGCAGTAATCCATATGAGCTTCAGCAATAGTCTTTGATCCCAGCAGGTATTGGCAATGTATGGCAGGAATCTGTCTTCTGCTTCTATCTATCTTCTGCTGTATTGGGACTGGCTAGCTGAGGAGGAATTTGGCTTCTCCTGGTCTCTGGATGTTACTCAGTTAGCTCACAGGGTATTGTTCTTCCTGGAGTTCTGGAGGTGGCTGCTTCCTTGTCACCAGCTGAGGCTGAAGGCTCAGACTGGGAATGATGATCTTTGGTCTCAGCCGAGACACGGTCCTGGTCTGGGATCCCTATATCTGGGAGCTCCTACCAGCACATCCTTCCCCTAGCTGGGGTGGCTGGCACACTAACTGAACTTCCTTCTCCACCCATGAGGCAGGATGTGAGCACATTCCACACCTCCTCAAAGAGTGGGGAGCTAAACTGGAATGTACTATTCCAGTCTAGAAATACTAAACTGTTACTAAAGCCCTGCTGACACATTGCTGCCACCTGCTGGTGTACATGGAAATGACAGCAAAATACATGTAACAGGCTTAGAATATGCACATTTGTGAGAATATAAGATAAATCACATTAGATGACCGTACGAATACACTTAACAGGTTATAGCGGGGTAAAAGAGTTTAGTAACATAACTCTGGGATGTTACAGATGCACCACAATCAAGTACTCTTTTCCCCTGATAACATATTTACCTGACCTGTCTATATGAACCGATCTAATCTGGAAAGCGAGAGACTTTGCAACTAGAACAGAAACTTCCCACACAAAACTAGAGTACACTGCATGATAGGCATGTCTCACCGATGGGCATTTAAGTGACAGTACCTTCTGACCCCTCTGATGTGCTTCTTGAAAAATATTAGGACTTTCAAATTATTAAATACCATGGGACTGTTCATAGAGTAGCCATGGTTGGCATAAAAATAGTTAGCATTCACACGTATTCAAAGAAACCAAATACAAACCTTGTCCCCCACCCTGCCCAAACCTACCCAATTTGTTTGAGCTCAAGATCCCGAACTTGAAAATATACAGTACCATGTTACCACAAATCAAAGAGTATATAACTGGAGAATATTTTCAGTCAGGAGAACAAAGGAGAACAAAGCACAACACAAGTTAAAAAGAAAACAGTGTAGGATTGATTTAGGCCTAACCCCCCCCCCCCCCCCCCCCCCCCCCCCCACCCCAGAGTTAAGCTAGGTACGGTCGGGTCGAAATAGAATAGCTGCATCATGATACATTTCAGGGACTCCTATCAAGCCAGTACAAGGCCATCCTGCACTCTGTCTCATTGGATAAAGCATGGCATATTTTATCATCTTTTCCTAAAGGCGGGTCTGCACTTGGGTACACTGGTCTCTTTTCCTCTGAACTTCGATTGTGAAATCTGGGTGAAGGAGAGCCTGGTGTTAAATTTAATCTAGCCTTTTTCCATGCTGAAATAAGAATAGTATCTCTGTCTCTGTAATTCAATTCACAGAGGTTTGGTAGGTATTCTATGTGCTCTTTCAACAACAAAACATAAGTTGAGGGTAATATGCCTGGGTCATAATTCTCTACCTGTTCCAGCACACAAGAATATGGAGATATTTCGCTATCATGTTTTTTGGTGTCCTGTGGCCTGTAAAAGATTCAGCTGCTGTTGAAACGTGTGGGTGGCATGTTTCCCTGCATGTACCAGATCTTCCACGTCATTGAGCCTGCACTCCACCTTTGTGGTCCTATCTCTTATTTTATCAATGCCTAAGGCAATTAGCATCTTTAAATGGTCAATTTGGTAGTTAAAATAGCTTGGCAGAAGGCTATGGCAGCCATGATTTTACCATTTTCAGAAACATGTCCTATAGGAGGCTGCTCTTTATAGTCACCCTCTGACTAGAGTCTAAGTGCATCTAGGCTTAGGTGCCATGTTAGTTTTGTGGCCCATACAGTCAAAATCTCACTGTAACATCAAGCACACAACCCCTCACAGAATATGGCATTCGATACACAGGTTCTTAGTACTACAAGTTCAAGTGAAACTGTGTCAGTTTAAACTGTTGGAAAGTATAGGTAAGGGTCCATTCACACGTCCGTTGTTTCTTTCCTGATCTGTTCCGTTTTTTGCGGAACAGATCTGGACCAGTTCTGTACCCATTCATTTGCCATTCAATTCAGACATTGAGCTGTCCGATTTTTTTTTTTTCAGTACCCATTGAAAATGAATGGGTACAGAACTGGTCCAGATCTGTTCCGCAAAAAAAACGGAACAGATCAGGAAAGAAACAACAAACGTGTGAATGGACCCTAAGAGGAGACAGCGCAGGAGTACTGAAAGTGCCAGCAAGCAATAGCAGCTGTAATTCACCATTCGCCCACAGTGCCAGCTCAGTCCCAGTTTGTATCCAGTAATGTTATTGAGAGATTGTAGGCCGTGGCAATATTGTAAGCGTCTAGCAGCCTGAAGCAAGATGGCTGCTGCCACGAGTTGCAGGCTAGGGAGATCTGTCAGTAATCGGAGCAGAGGAGCAGAGATCCACCGGAGGGTTCACAGCAAGATCACTTCACTCCAAAAATCTTTTTGGCTAAAATATATCCTGTAGGGTTCTAAAAAACTTTTTTCAATTTAGAATGGAAGAATGCTGGGCAACCCTTTGTGTCTTACAGTCTGTGTATATAGATTCATTTTTGACTGTACAACCCTTACAATCTATAGATTAAAGGGGTTGTCTGGTTAAAAAAGAAAAATCACCTAATGAAGGTGACTACTCCTGGTCTACTCATTTGACCTCTGGCACTTATGTGGGAGCAGCATGTAATCACTTAGTGCCCAGTTCAGATGGTAGCTGTAGCGCTGGATTAGTGGGATCTTCATAAAGTGAATTTTTTTTATATATTTTTTTTAATACCCCCTTCTCTCACCCTACAGGTTGGTTGCACAACCCTATTAAACTTTTTGTTAAACATTACTGTTTATGAATATATTTTTTTCTGTTCTTACAGTGAAATTCGTTTTTTTGTTTTTTCTTTGTTTCAGTTTATAGAAGACTAATGAAGCTGGATTCCTAGTTCACACCTGTTTATTTTTGTGACAGTTTTTTTATATATATATTTTATTTTATTTTTTTACTATGAAGAAATTTGCCTATTTTAAGGTGGTCTTGGCCACCTCATTGGTTTGGGTCTTCTTGGATATATTTCTATTGCTGTACTTCAGTGAATGCAACAAATGCGAGGATAAGGAGCGGGGCCTTCCTGCTGGAGATGGTAAGTGTACTTAGTTTCATTTTCTCTTCTTGTAGCCTGTTGCCTTTACCTGATCCCCCTCAGCTGTGTAAGCGATTTGACCGGTGATGTTTTATGTTAAATATGCTTGTTGCTTATTATAATGGTAGTATAACTGGTCTGTGAAAGCATCAAATGACAAGTGCAATCTATCTGATGCTTGGGTAATGATAAAACACTACTTTGATGTGGGAAAAAGGGGGTAAAAACAGACTGAGCAGCCACTGCTTGTGTCTGAAACCCTGCTAAGGACCAGTTCCTATCACTGTTATTTTTTCGTTCTTCTGATCTGTCAGAAGAAAAAACAAACCAACAAAAAAAAAAATGCATCCCATAACATAAAGGGTCTATGATGGAGGTGGCTCAAACAGAGGCCAAATGTGCTTAACTGATACTCAGGATCTGTGTTGTAGTGCATGTCACGGTGGTTTTTCTCACTGCCTCAAGGCAAGTGGAAAATCGCTAATATATAAAGGAACACATTATAGTCAGTGGGTAAGTTGAACATGGACAGCACCTATCCGTGATTCACTTCTGTGTAAAAGAACTCTAATGCTGGGCTTCATGTCACCATGTAGCTTGTGCTTTTGCATCTAATATTTTTATAAAAGAAATCACGATCTGACAAATAGAAAAAACTTAAAGGGCTTCTGTCAGCCCACTAAACCATATTTTTTTTTTGTTTACTAATAATCCCTATACTGCGAGCTCTGCATACATAAGTTAAATAATCATTTTGGTTCAGTAGAATTTGATAAAAAGCTATTTTTAAAATATGCAAATTACCTTGCTACCAGCAAGTAGGGCGGCTACTTGCTGGTAGCAGCCGCATCCTCCGATCCTAATGACGCCCCCTCCGCATTGTGATTGACAGGGCCAGTGAACGGAATCGTTCTCTGCTGGCCCTGCCTGTTGGCATTCAAAATCTGGCGCCTGCGCCGCGGCCGTACGTATCTTCAATCTGCGCAGGCGCACTGAGAGGCGGCCGCTCGCTTCCTCAATGCGCCTGAGCCGGGTGTAGATGTGACGTCATCGGCGCAGGCGCATTGAGGATGGAGCGGCCGAGCGAGTGGCTGCCTCTCAGTGCGCCTGCGCAGATTGAAGATAGGTACGGCCGCGGCACCGGCGCGAGATTTTGAATGCTAAAATTAAATTTTTTTATTTTCAGAAAAAGTTGCTTTACACCCACATTTTACACTTTCACAAGGGAAAACAGGACAAAATGCACACCACATTTTGTTCCCCATTTACCCCCGAACATGCCAACACCCCATATGTGCTGAAAAAATGATGTATGGATGCATGGCGGGGTTCAAAAGGGAAGTAGCTCCATAGGGCTTTTGGAGGACAGATTTTGCAGGATTGGCTTTTGGGAGCTATGTCGCATATAAAGACACCCTGAAGTACCTCTACAGTTGAAACCCTCCAAAAGTGACCCTATTCTGGAAACTACACCCCTCAGGAACATTTCAAGATGTGTAGTGAGAGCTTTGTCCTCCAAGGTGATTCATGGAATTGGCTGTGAAAATGAAAAATTGCAATTTTTTCCAGAAAAATTTACTTTAGGCCCATATTTTTCACCTTCACAAGGGGGAACTGGACAAAATGCACCCCACATTTTGTCGTTCCCCCCCCCCCCCCCCCCCTGAATATGCCAACACCCCATATATGCTCAAAAAATGATGCAGGCTACAGAGTGGAAGGAGCACCATATGGCTGTTAGGAGAGAGGACTTGGCTAGAATGGTAATTGGGAGCTATGTCGCATATGAAGACACCCTGAGGTGGCCCTACAGTGGAAACACCCAAAAAGTGACCCCATTCTGGAAACTGCACCCTTCAAGGAATATTTCAAGGTGTGTAGTGAGCACTTAGACCCATCGGGCGTTTCACAGAATTAGGAAATGCTTGGCTATGAAAATAAAAAATGACAATTTTTCCCAGAAAAAGTTGCTTTACACATTTTTCACTTTCACAAGGGGTAACGGGACAAAATGCACCCCACAGTTTGTTCCCCATTTCCCCCCGAATACGCCAACACCCCATATGTGCTCAAAAAATTATGTATGGGCGCATGGCAGGGCCCTAGATACAAACAGCTAAATATGGATTCTGCTGACCTGAACTGGCAGACATGGATTGTAATGCATTACATTAATGTCGCATTACATAAATTCCTGAGGTTCTCAGAAATGAAAAACTCCAAGAAGTGACTCCATTTTGGAAAGAGCACCCGCGTACGAACATTTTAAGTGGTAGAAAGGGTACTTTTTAGCAAACAGGTTTTTCACAGAAGGCAGAATTTTTCACTTTCACAAGGAGAAAATGCACCTCAGTATATGTTCCCTATTTTCTCCCCATTTTGTGAACACCTCATATGTGCTCGTAGCCTGCTGTATTGGCGCAAAGTGCAAAATATGTTTTTTGCAGGCTTGAATAAATAGACATGGATTTTAGCTGCTATGTCACATTTAAAAAATTTCCTGAGGTCCCCAGAAATGAAAAACCCCAAGAAGTGACCTTATTTTGGAAAGTGTACCCCTGTACGAACATTTTTTGACCTAACAGGTGTTTCATAGAAATGAATATGTAGTAGTATGTGAAAAGTGGATATGTAAGTTATGCGGACTAAATGAGAGGTATAAGGTGGTAAAATTACAGGGTACATCAAGGATGAAATTAATACTCCATGGATGTGTGGTAGATTCTAAAACACTCCTGCATGCACAGGCCAGGTTTTTCAGGGCAGGTTTCGCAGTGGTAAATGGTGTCTTTCCTTATCCCCTTTTTGGAACACACCCTGCATCTTTTTTTGGGTCCTTACCTACCTTGCTGTCTGGGGGACTTGACCTGGAAAATGTTGCCCTGGTACGACGCGGGCACCATGACTTCCAGAAGTACTGGGACCCTCCCTGGCCTGGCTTTGAAAAATTAGGGCCTTGATAACCACCTCTTGGAACTGGAGGAAAGTTCCTGTGTGGCCTGCAGATTCAAATAGCACGTACGCATTGTACATTGCCACCTGTACAATGTGTACAGACAGCTTTTTGTATCACACCTTTTGTTTTTCCTGTGGGCTTCAGAACTTGATCTGAAAGATCAACCCCTCCCATGTGCGTTTTGTAGTCCAGGATGCAAACTGGTTTGGGGACAGTGGTACCTCGCACATGAGCAGGGGAGCTGGTATTTGTGTGAACGGTGGTCAGTAAAATGACATCCCTCTTGTCCTTGTACTTAACCGCCTATCATGGAGGATAGCTCTGCTTTCACCCATTCTCAGTGGTTGCCCTACCAGGGATCTAGGAAGGCTTCTCTGATTTTTGCGCACTGTGCCGCAAGCCACAGTACTTCTGGCAGTTAGGGACCTGAATAGGGGTATGCTGGTATAATAGTTATCCACATAGAGGTGGTAACCCTTATCCAGCAGTGGGTGCAACAAATCCCACACAATCTTTCCACTAACTCCTAGGATGGGGGGGCATTCTAAGGGTTCTATGCAGGAATCTTTCCCTTCATAAACGCGGAGCTTGTTTGTATACCCAGAGCTACTCTCACAAAGTTAGTAATTTTTCTATGCCATACCTTGCCCGTTTTCTAGGCAGGTACTGACTGAATCTAACCCTCCCTTTGAAAAGTAAAAGGGACTCATCTACATATACATTTTTATCAGGGGTGTACACTTCAGCAAACTTGGTGTTAAAGTGGTCAAGGACGGGCCTAACATGGAACAGATGGTCAAATGTCGGGTCATTTTGGGGTTGGCACTGTGTATTGTCGTTGTAGTGTAGGAATTTCCGAATTGAATTAAAACACTTCCGGGTCATAGAAACATAGAAACATAGAATGTGTCGGCAAATAAGAACCATTTGGCCCATCTAGTCTGCCCAATATACTAAATACTATGGATAGCCCCTGGCCCTATCTTATATGAAGGATGACCTTATGCCTATCCCATGCATGCTTAAACTCCTCCACTGTATTTGCAGCTACCACTTCTGCAGGAAGGCTATTCCATGCATCCACTACTCTCTCAGTAAAGTAATACTTCATTACTTACTGGCCGACTCAGTATCAGAGGCAAGATAGGCGTCTGCCTCTTCAGCTGAGTAAACTCGTTGGGACGGATGGGCCATTTTTATTTTATTGGGGTGTTTTGTGTAAAATGTATAAAACTTTATTTAGTATGGGGTGTGTATGTTTTATTTTCACACGTGAAGGGGCTTGTTATAAATTTGAAATAATAGAGAAAAGAGTAGAAAAAATTTAATAAAAAATTTGATAGATGCACGCATAAACCTACACTAACACTACCTAACAAAAATTGATTTCAATATATATGTATATGGAGATTTATATATATCGATAAAACTAACTACACAAAAAAATAAAACAAAAAATGTGCACAGTAAACTGAGCAGAACGATTAAAAAAATGGATGTTTCTGATCAGCGCTCAACAGGTGCAGGACGCATGCATGCACACAGATATTATGTGCGTGTAAAAATCTACACTAACCATACCTAACTAAAATTGATTTCTATATATATTTATATGGAAATACATATGATTTTTATATATATATATATATATATATATATATATAATAGTGTGTGTGTGTGTGTATATATATATATATATATATATATATATATATATATATATATACACATACATACATATATACACTGCTCAAAAAAATAAAGGGAACACTTAAACAACACAATGTAACTCCAAGTCAATCACACTTGTGTGAAATCAAACTGTCCACTTAGGAAGCAACACTGAGTGACAATCAATTTCACATGCTGTTGTGCAAATGGGATAGACAACAGGTGGAAATTATAGGCAATTAGCAAGACACCCCCAATAAAAAAAGTGGTTCTGCAGGTGGTGGTAATCACAGACCACTTCTCAGTTCCTATGCTTCCTGGCTGATGTTTTGGTCACTTTTGAATGCTGGCGGTGCTTTCACTCTAGTGGTAGCATGAGACGGAGTCTACAACCCACACAAGTGGCTCAGGTAGTGCAGCTTATCCAGGATGGCACATCAATGCGAGCTGTGGCAAGAAGGTTTGCTGTGTCTGTCAGCGTAGTGTCCAGAGCATGGAGGCGCTACCAGGAGATAGGCCAGTACATCAGGAGACGTAGAGGAGGCCGTAGGAGGGCAACAACCCAGCAGCAGGACCGCTACCTCCGCCTTTGTGCAAGAAGGAACATGAGGAGCACTGCCAGAGCCCTGCAAAATGACCTCCAGCAGGCCACAAATGTGCATGTGTCTGCTCAAATGGTCAGAAACAGACTCCATGAGGGTGATATGAGGGCCCGACGTCCACAGGTGGGGGTTGTGCTTACAGCCCAACACTGTGCAGGACGTTTGGCATTTGCCAGAGAACACCAAGATTGGCAAATTCGCCACTGGCACTGTGCTCTTCACAGATGAAAGCAGGTTCACACTGAGCACATGTGACAGACGTGACAGAGTCTGGAGACACCGTGGAGAACGTTCTGCTGCCTGCAACATCCTCCAGCATGACCGGTTTGGCATTGGGTCAGTAATGGTGTGGGGTGGCATTTCTTTGGAGGGCCGCACAGTCCTCCATGTGCTCGCCAGAGGTAGCCTGACTGCCATTAGGTACCGAGATGAGATACTCAGACCCCTTGTGAGACCATATGCTGGTGCGGTTGGCCCTGGGTTCCTCCTAATGCAAGACAATGCTAGACCTCATGTGGCTGGAGTGTGTCAGCAGTTCCTGCAAGACGAAGGCATTGATGCTATGGACTGGCCCGCCCGTTCCCCAGACCTGAATCCAATTGAGCACATCTGGGACATCATGTCTCGCTCTATCCACCAACGTCACGTTGCACCACAGACTGTCCAGGAGTTGGCAGATGCTTTAGTCCAGGTCTGGGAGGAGATCCCTCAGGAGACCGTCCGCCACCTCATCAGGAGCATGCACAGGCGTTGTAGGGAGGTCATACAGGCACGTGGAGGCCACACACACTACTGAGCCTCATTTTGACTTGTTTTAAGGACATTACATCAAAGTTGGATCAGCCTGTAGTGTGTTTTTCCACTTTAATTTTGAGTGGGACTCCAAATCCAGACCTCCATGGGTTGAAAAATGTGATTTCCATTTTTTATTTTTGTGTGATTTTGTTGTCAGCACATTCAACTATGTAAAGAACTTATTTTTGTGTTCCCTTTATTTTTTTGAGCAGTGTGTATATGTGTATATATATATATATATATATATATATATATATATATATATATATATATATATATATATATATATTCTAATATTATATATATATATATATATATATATATATATATATACACACTGCTCAAAAAAATAAAGGGAACACAAAAATAACACATCCTAGATCTGAATTAATTAAATATTTTTCTGAAATACTTTGTTCTTTACATAGTTGAATGTGCTGACAACAAAATCACACAAAAATTAAAAAATGGAAATCAAATTTTTAAACCTATGGAGGTCTGGATTTGGAGTCACACTCAAAATTAAAGTGGAAAAACACACTACAGGCTGATCCAACTTTGATGTAATGTCCTTAAAACAAGTCAAAATGAGGCTCAGTAGTGTGTGTGGCCTCCACGTGCCTGTATGACCTCCCTACAATGCCTGTGCATGCTCCTGATGAGGTGGCGGACGGTCTCCTGAGGGATCTCCAACCAGACCTGGACTAAAGCATCTGCCAACTCCTGGACAGTCTGTGGTGCAACGTGACGTTGGTGGATAGAGCGAGACATGATGTCCTAGATGTGCTCAATTGGATTCAGGTCTGGGGAACGGGCGGGCCAGTCCATAGCATCAATGCCTTCGTCTTGCAGGAACTGCTGACACACTCCAGCCACATGAGGTCTAGCATTGTCTTGCATTAGGAGGAACCCAGGGCCAACCGCACCAGCATATGGTCTCACAAGGGGTCTGAGGATCTCATCTCGGTACCTAATGGCAGTCAGGCTACCTCTGGCGAGCACATGGAGGGCTGTGCGGCCCTCTAAAGAAATGCCACCCCACACCATTACTGACCCAATGCCAAAACGGTCATGCTGGAGGATGTTGCAGGCAGCAGAACGTTCTCCACGGCGTCTCCAGACTCTGTCACGTCTGTCATATGTGCTCAGTGTGAACCTGCTTTCATCTGTGAAGAGCACAGGGCGCCAGTGGCGAATTTGCCAATCTTGGTGTTCTCTGGCAAATGCCAAACATCCTGCACGGTGTTGGGCTGTAAGCACAACCCCCACCTGTGGACGTTGGGCCCTCCTATCACCCTCATGGAGTCTGTTTATGACCGTTTGAGCAGACACATGCACATTTCTGGCCTGCTGGAGGTCATTTTGCAGGGCTCTGGCAGTGCTCCTCCTGTTCCTCCTTGCACAAAGGCGGAGATAGCGGTCCTGCTGCTGGGTTGTTGCCCTCCTACGGCCTCCTCCACGTCTCCTGATGTACTGGCCTGTCTCCTGGTAGCGCCTCCATGCTCTGGACACTACGCTGACAGATGCTCGCATTGATGTGCCATCCTGGATAAGCTGCACTACCTGAGCCACTTGTGTGGGTTGTAGACTCCGTCTCTTGCTACCACTAGAGTGAAAGCACCGCCAGCATTCAAAAGTCACCAAAACATCAGCCAGGAAGCATAGGAACTGAGAAGTGTCTGTGGTCACCACCTGCAGAACCACTCCTTTATTGGGGGTGTCTTGCTAATTGCCTATAATTTCCACCTGTTGTCTATCCCATTTGCACAACAGCATGTGAAATTGATTGTCACTCAGTGTTGCTTCCTAAGTGGACAGTTTGATTTCACAGAAGTGTAATTGACTTGGAGTTATATTGTGTTGTTTAAGTGTTCCCTTTATTTTTTTGAGCAGTGTATATATGTGTGTGTATATATATGTGTATGTGTGTGTGTATATATGTATATGTATATGTATGTATATATATATATATATATATATATATATGTATATATATATATATATATATATGTATATATATATAATATACTCACCTAAAGTATTATTAGGAACACCTGTTCTATTTCTCATTAATGCAATTATTTAGTCAACCAATCACATGGCAGTTGCTTCAATGCATGTAGGGTTGTGGTCCTGGTCAAGACAATCTCCTGAACTCCAAACTGAATGTCAGAATGGGAAAGAAAGGGGATTTAAGCAATTTTGAGCGTGGCATGGTTGTTGGTGCCAGACGGGCCGGTCTGAGTATTTCACAATCTGCTCAGTTACTGGGATTTTCACGCACAACCATTTCTGGGGTTTACAAAGAATGGTGTTAAAAGGGAAAAACCTCCAGTATGCGGCAGTTCTGTGGGCGAAAATGCCTTGTTGATGCTGGAGGTCAGAGGAGAATGGGCCGACTGATTCAAGCTGATTGAAGAGCAACGTTGACTGAAATAACCACTCGTTACAACCGAGGTATGCAGCAAAGCATTTGTGAAGCCATAACACGCATAACCTTGAGGCGGATGGGCTACAACAGCAGAAGACCCCACCGGGTACCACTCATATCCACTACAAATAGGAAAGAGAGGCTACAATTTGCACGAGCTCACCAAAATTGGACTGCTGAAGACTGGAAAAATATTGCCTGGTCTGATGAGTCTCGATTTCTGTTGAGACATTCAAATGGTAGAGTCCGAATTTGGCGTAAACAGAATGAGAACATGTATCCATCATGCCTTGTTACCACTGTGCAGGCTGGTGGTGGTGGTGTAATGGAGTGGGGGATGTTTTCTGGGCACACTTTAGGCACCTTAGTGCCAATTGGCCATCGTTTAAATGCCACGGGCTACCTGAGCATTGTTTCTGACCATGTCCATCCCTTCATGCCCACCATGTACCCATTCTCTGATGGCTACTTCCAGCAGGATAATGCACCATGTCACAAAGCTCGAATAATTTCAAATTGGTTTCTTGAACATGACAATGAGTTCACTGTACTAAAAATGGCCCCACAGTCACCAGATCTCAACCCAATAGAGCATCTTTGGGATGTGGTGGAACGGGAGCTTCGTGCCCTGGATGTGCATCCCTCAAATCTCCATCAAGATGTAAGATGCTATCCTATCAATATGGGCCAACATTTCTAAAGAATGCTATCAGCACCTTGTTGAATCAATGCCATGTAGAATTAAGGCAGTTCTAAAGGCAAGAGGGTCCAACACCGTATTAGTATGGTGTTCCTAATAATTCTTTAGGTGAGAGTGTGTGTGTGTGTGTGTATATATATATATATATATATATATGTATGTATGTGTGTGTGTGTGTGTGTGTGTGTGTGTGTGTGTGTGTGTATATATATATATATATATATGTGTAGGTATTTCAAAGAAGAGGCAGCACTCCAGAATAAGGTGAAAAACGACCCGCTTTATTTCCCCTGTGCAACGTTTCAACTGCTCATTGCAGTCTTATATGTGTATATATATGTATATATGTGTGTGTATATGTGTGTGTGTGTGTATATATGTATATGTGGTGTGTGTGTGTGTGTATATATATATATATATATATATGTGTATATATGTGTGTATGTGTATATATATATATATGTGTATATATATATATATATATATATATTTCAAACTATTACTTCTTAAAAAAAAAATATGTATCTGCGCCAAACAAAATAGAGCCCAGGTGCTGAGCAGTGAAGTATGGACTTGGTGCAGAGCAGGAAATTTTAATTTTATTTATAAAAGTGACAAAAAAAAAAAATCTAAATTTCTTTACCACAGGCAAAATTGGACGGAAGGGGGGGGAGGAGGGAGAGTGGGGGATAGGGACAGGGATTGGGGGGGGGTGGATTAGGGATCTGGAACTTCTGCTGCAGAAAAAATAAATAAAAAATCACTGCAGCAGATGTGCCAGATGTTATTCTTCTTCTATCCAGTTCGTCTTCTATGTTTGTGTACAAACCTTCTTTCTTTCAGACGCAGAGGATGTCCCCTCGTCACAGTCACAGTCCTGGGGATAAATAGATGATGGGATAGATCTCTGTACTGACCCCTGATCTATTTATCCATAGTAATTAGATGTCCCCTCAGTCGTCTTTTTTCTAAAGTGAATAACCCTAATTTTGATAATCTTTCAGGGTACTGTAGTTGCCCCATTCCAGTTATTACTTTAGTTGCCCTCCTCTGGACCCTCTCCAGCTCTGCTATGTTTGCCTTGTTCACAGGAGCCCAGAACTGTACACAATACTCCATGTGTGGTCTGACTAGCGATTGGCCTTGGCAGCAGCTGCCTGACACTGGATTTTGCAGCTTAGTTTGCTGTTTATTAAAATTCCTAGATCCTTTTCCATGTCAGTGTTACCGAGTGGTTTACCATTTAGTATGTACGGGTGACTTGCATTATTCCTTCCCATGTGCATAACTTTACAGGAGCAGTAAAGGCAGTGAAAGCTTTGGTAGAACCACAAATCCCAGCAGATCGGGCACAGAGACTCTCAGCATGCAGTCACCGGCTAGAATGGCTGCATGCAGGTAGTTTCTGCCCTTTCCTGTGCAGCTTTAGCACTGCCATTGGCTGGAACGTTGTTTCTACCAATCGCAGCGCTTTTAGGGCACCCAAAACACTGGTGTCCCCTGCCTCACCTCGGAGCTGATCGTTGCAGACCAGTTCAGCATCGGCGACCTCCCCCCGCCCTGCCCCGCAGCTTACATGTGCTTTCGGCGCTGCGATGTGCCGTTATCACTGATCGGCCAATCACAGCACTTGGAGCATCAGGGGGGCCAAAACAGCCGATGCTGCACTTACCCGGCATGGCTGCCTGTCAGTAAGAACAGTCATTGCGCCCCGAATCCCCCGCGATTTTCTCACAGAGCCCGTTAAGTCAGAGCCCGTTAAGTCACATCCTGTAGCGCTGTACATGTACGGTGCGGGTCCTCTATGGGTTAAATGAATGGCCATTCATTTGGATGCCTAGCATGCTCAATTTCACTTGTGAAATCTGCTGCAGAGTAAATGCATAGTGACATAAGTTTTCTCCCAGTGATAAAGCTCCTTTTTAAATTTCTTGTGTTTAGGCTGGGTTTACATGTTAAGGTTTTTAAATACAATTTCAGAAGGCAAAACCAGGTGGAGAGCATGTAAAGGACAGATATAATTTTTCTTTTTTTCCTGTTAGTCACTGGTTTTGGATTCAAAAACTGCATCCAAAATCATGAACATGTGAGCCTAGCCTTAACAAATTTGGCCGCAGCTTATTTTGATACTTAGAGTATTACCTGTGTAATAGCAAATCTGGATCATCTATTCTTATGACTCTGTTGTGGAATTCCTTTTTTACTCCTGTTAGAAGTTATGAATGAATTACTACCAGTTTGCAATGAAGGTCCAGATGGGTGTTACC
This sequence comes from Bufo bufo, assembly GCF_905171765.1. NCBI lineage: Eukaryota > Metazoa > Chordata > Amphibia > Anura > Bufonidae > Bufo > Bufo bufo. Next base: position 278,532,600 of record NC_053393.1, on the reverse strand, counting down.
AGTTAGGTCTGTGTCCCTGCTCAGTGTATCTAGTCAGTACTACCAACGTCATACTGTTCAGACCCCCCTTCCCCCCCTCAACTGTTAAAGGGGTTCTTCGGGCTCTCTTATATTGATGACCTATCCTGAGGATAGTTCATCAATATCAAATCGGTGGGGGTCCGACACCCGGCACCTCTGCTGATCAGCTGTATTAGGAGATGGTCTGCGCACATCCCGCCTCCCTTCTCTCTTCCCGCTCTGTTGCTGCTTTGCTATAGACAGCAGCCTTGAGCAGGATGAGAGACTAGAGACTGCACGTTCAGTCTCCTCATACAGCTGATCTGATATTGATGCCCTTTCCTGAGGATAGGTCATCAATATAGAAGAGCCCAGAGAACTCTTTTAGCACCCATCTGGACCTTCATTGAAAAGTGCTAGCAGGAATAATAAAGGAATGGTACAACATGGAGTCATGAGAATAGATGCTCCCGTATTATTACATGGGGAATGCAAGTAGTTACTAAAACAGACATGTCAGGAGAGGATAGAGGATACAGGATCTCTAATTCCACTGTAATTTTTTTTTTTGAGTTTTTGATATGGTTTCACATAGGTTTTACTTATCAAAAAGTGCAATGCAGGATAAGCAAATAAATAAAAAATGCCTATTTAACCTATTCTGTGAAATGTACAATGTTGGATCTGCTACATGTTCTTCCTTTTTCTATTTATTTTTTAAGCCACCCTTGCCACCGTTGATATTTTAACCCCTTCAGGACCCTGACATTTTTCACCTTAACCCCGTAAGGACTCAGCCCTATTTCACCTTAAGGACTTGGCCATTTTTTGCAAATCTGACCAGTGTCACTTTAAGGCTGGGTTCACACTTGAGCGTTTTACAGCGCGTTCAAACGCGCTGTAAAACGCTCAACACATGAAAACCAATGCTTCCCTATGGCCCTGGTTATCACTTGAGCGTTTTACAGCGCGTTTGAACGCGCTGAAAAACGCCCTACGCTCAAACAAGTTCTTGAGCTTCTTTGGGGCGTTTTGACGCGCGTTTGTGGTCATAGGACACTGCAGTCAATCACACAAACGCGCGTCAAACGCGCGTTTACTATTGCAAAACACGCGCGACAAAAACGCGCGTTAAACGCGCATATCAAATACGCTCAGGTCTGAACCCAGCCTAAGTGCTGATAACTTTAAAAGGCTTTGACTTATCCAGGCTATTCTGAGATTGTTTTTTCGTCACATATTATACTTCATGACACTGGTAAAATGAAGTAAAAAAAATTCATTTTTATTTATAAAAAAAAAAAACAAATTTACCAAGAATTTGTAAAAAATTGCAAATTTCCAAGTTTCAATTTCTCTACTACTATAATACATAGTAATACCTCCAAAAATAGTTATTACTTTACATTCCCCATATGTCTACTTCATGTTTGGATCATTTTGGGAATGATATTTTATTTTTTGGGGATGTTACAAGGCTTAGAAGTTTAGAAGCAAATCTTGAAATTTTTCAGAAATTTTCAAAAACCCAATTTTTAGCGACCAGTTCAGGTCTGAAGTCACTTTGCGAGGCTTACATAATAGAAACCACCCAAAAATGACCCCATTCTATAAACTACACCACTCAAGGTATTCAAAACTGATTTTTACAAACTTTAACCCTTTAGGTGTTCCACAAGAGTTAATGGCAAATGGTGTTAAAATTTCAGATTTTAGATTTTTTGGCAAATTTTACATTTTAATCCATTTTTTCCAGTAACAAAGCAAGGGTTAACAGCCAAACAAAATGCTATATTTATTCCCCCGATTCTGTAGTTTGCAGAAACACCCCATATGTGGCCGTAAACTACTGTACGGGCACACAGTAGGGCGTAGAGGGAAAGGTGCGCTGTATGGTTTTTAGAAGGCAGGTTTTGCTGGACTGTTTTTTTTGACACCATGTCCCATTTGAAGCCCCCCTGATGCACCCCTAGAGTAGAAACTCCATAAAAGTGACCCCATCTAAGAAACTACACCCTTCAAGGTATTCAAAACTGATTTTACAAACTTTAACCCTTTAGGTGTTGCACAAGATTTAATTGAAAATAGAGATACAATTTCAAAATTTCACATTTTAATATTTTTTTCAGTTACAAAGCAAGGGTTAACAGCCAAACAAAACTCATTATTTATAGCCCTGATTCTGTAGTTTACAGAAACACCCCATATGTGGTCGTAAACCGCTGTACGGGCACACGGCAGGGGGCAGAAGGAAAAAAATGCCATACGGTTTTTGAAAGGCTGATTTTGCTGGGCTGTTTTTTTTGACACCATATCCCATTTGAAGCCCCCCTGATGCACCCCTAGAGTAGAAAACTCCAAAAAAAGTAACCCCATTTTAGAAACTACGGGATAGGGTGGCAATCTTGTTGGTACTAGTTTAGGGTACATATGATTTTTGGGTGCTCTATATTACACTTTTGTCACGGACGCGGTGATACCTAATATGTATACAATTTTTTTTATTTATGTAAGTTTTACACAATGATTTCATTTTTGAAACAAAAAAAATCATGTTTTAGTGTTTCCATAGTCTGAGAGCCATAGTTTGTTCAGTTTTTGGGCGATTATCTTAGCTAGGGTCTCATTTTTTGTGGGATGAGATGACTGTATTATTGGCACTATTTTGGGGTGCATATGACCTTTTGATCGCTTGCTATTACACTTTTTGTGAAGTAAGATGGCAAAAAATGGCTACGGACGCGGCGATACCCAATATGTGTACTTTATTTTTATTTGTGTAAGTTTTACACATTTTTGAAACCAAAAAAATCATGTTTTAGTGTTTCCATAGACTAAGAGCCATAGTTTTTTCAGTTTTTGGGCGATTATCTTGGGTATGGTATGATTTTTGCGGGATTAGATGACTGATTGGTACTATTTTGGCGTACATGCAACTTTTTTGATCACTTTTATTATCTTTTTTGGGAAGTAAGGTGGGCAAAATTTCAAGTTTTAATTTTTTTATTTTTATGGCGTTCACCGTGCGGGGAAAGTAACATGACCGTTTTATAGATCAGGTCGTTACGGACACGGCGATACCTAATATGTGTAGTGTATTTTATTTTTAATATTTTTATTCAGTGATAAATGTGTTTTTTTTTTTTTTTTTTTTTTTTATCTGAACTTTTTTCAATTTTTTTTTTTTGACCCAGACCCACTTGGTTCTTGAAGATCCAGTGGGTCTGATGTCTGTATAATACAGTACAGTACACTATATAGTGTTTTGTACTGTATTTTACGTACACTTTGTCTGAACAGATCTATGCCTTTAGCACAGATCTGTTAAGCACCATGGACAGCAGGATGCCTGAGAAGGTGTCCTGTTGCCATGGGAACCTTCCCCGTCTGCTCAGTTGAGGCGACAACTTCGCAGACGGGGAAGGGTAAGGAGGGGGGCTCCCTCCCTCTGTGACCCCATCCTGTCTGGGGGCTGCAAAGGCACAGCAGCCCCCCGATGGGATAGGGAGGGAGCTCCCTGACCCTGACAGTTAACCTTTTCCATACAGCGGTCCGTACGGACCGTGGTATGGAACGGGTTAAATGGCTGATAGCTGCACAGATGTCAGCCATTTATACCAGAGTGTCAGCAATGTGCTGAAACTCTGGTATACCACTGGCCACCAACGAATTTTCAAGAGGAGGCGGGCGGGGATCAGAAACTGCAGAAAGCGCAGCAAACCGCAGGTCTGATTTGACCTGCGGTTTGCTGCGATCGCCGATACGGGGGGGTCATATGACCCCCCCCCCCCGGCGTTGTGACAGGATGCCGTCTGAATGATTTCAGCCGGCATCCTGTTCGGATTAACCCCCGGGGCGCTGCAATCGCGATTTAAACTTAGGACGTACCGGTACGCCCTGAGTCCTTAAGGATTTGGGAAATAGGGCGTACCGGTATGCCCTAAGTTCTTAAGGGGTTAAAGGGAACCTGTCACCTGGACTTTGTGTATAGAGCTGAGGACCTGGGCTGCTAGATGGCCGCTAGCACATCCGCAATACCTAGTCCCCATAGCTCTGTGTGCTTTTATTGTGTAAAAAAACCGCTTTGATACATATGCAAATTAACCTGAGATGAGTCCTGTCCCTGACTCATCTCACATACAGGACTCATCTCAGGTTAATTTGCATATGTATCAAATAGTTTTTTTTACACAATAAAAGCACACAGAGCTATGGGGACTAGATATTCCCGGTGACAGGTTCCCTTTAAGGACCAGGCCGTTTTTTGGGAATTTTTGCATTTGTCACTTTAGGCTACTTTCACGCTCGCGTTCAGAACGGATCCGTTTGTATTATCTTTAACATAGCCAAGTCGGATCCGTCTTTAACACCATTGAAAGTTAATGGAGGACGGATCCGTTTTCTATTGTGCCAGATTGTGTCAGTGAAAACGGACCCGTCCCCATTGACTTACATTTTTTTGGCGTCCGTCTCCAAAGCGGAATGGAGACTGACCTGATGCATTCTGAGCGGATCCTTTTCCATTCAGAATGCTTTAGTGCAAAACTTATCTGTTTTGGACCGCTGTGAGAGCCCTGAATGGATCTCATAAACGGAAAGCCAAAATGCAAGCGTGAAAGTAGACTTATGTGGTAATAACTTTGGAACGCTTTTACTTATCCAAACCATTCTGAGATGTTTTTCTCGTAACACATTGTACTTCGTGATAGTGGTAAATTTCAGTCAATATTATTAAATTGTACAATTTTTTAAAACTTTTTTTTTCACTTTTTATTTTTGTCCCACTCTGGGACTTCAACTTTTGGGGTCTGATCCCCTCTGCAATGCATTACAATACATCCTGTATTGTAATGCATTGGCTATCAACTTGTACACCCTGTTCTAAATTATTATTCATGATGATATTTTTCTCATTTACCTAAATAATTGATGTAACTAACAGTCAGCATAATTCTTATCAACTATTAAGAGTACAACTCAAATTTTATTGAACAAACCTCCTAATGATAACCGTATATATTTTTTTTAAACATAATAAAAGTACAATGCACTGTTCCAAATTATTACTTACAGTAAGTTTCAAAACACTTTATAGCTTGTAAAGAACTGAAAATTGTCATTTGTTGTGTTTGCAGCTTATTTACTGAAATCAAAAGCTTTCAATCAAACTTTTAACAACATTTTAACTTTTTAAACATTTTATCAGGTCACGTTACATTTTAACATAGGACCCCTTATTTGATAGCAGCTTCACAAGTCTTGCATCCATTGAACTTGTGAGTTTTTGAACAGTTTCTGCTTAAATTTGTTTCCAAGATGTCAGAATAGCCTCCCAGAGCTGATGTTTGGATTTAAACTGCTCTCACCCTCATAGCTCTTTTGATTGAGGATGCTCCAAAGGTTCTCAATAAGACTGAGGTCAGGGGAGGATGGAGGCCACACTATGACTTTCTCTCCTTTTATCCCCATAGCAGCCATTGATGAAGAGGTATTCTTTGCAGCATGAGATGGTGCATTGTCATGCATGAAGATGATTTTATTACAGAAAGCATAGTTCTTCCTTCTGTACCAGGGAAGAAAGTGGTCAGTCAGAAACTCCACATACTTTAAAGAAATTATCTTTACACCTTTGGGGACCCTAAGGCCCCTTTCACACGGGCGAGATTTCCGCACGGGTGCAATGCGTGAGGTGAATGCATTGCACCCGCACTGAATCCGAACCCATTCATTTCTATGGGGCTGTGCACATGCGTTTTTCACGCAACGCAGGCCCCATAGAAGTGAATGGGGCTGCGTGAAAATCGCAAACATCCGCAAGCAAGTGTGGATGCAGTGCGATTTTCACGCACGGTTGCTAGGAGACGATCGGAACCCGATCATTATTATTTTCCCTTATAACTTGGTTATAAGGGAAAATAATAACATTCTCAATACAGAATGAATAGTACAATAGGGCTGGAGGGGTTAAAATAATAATAATAATTTAACTTCTCTTAATCCACTTGTTCGCGCAGCTGTGCAGGAAAAGAACCTGTGGTGACGTCACTACGCTCATTACATGGTCCGCCACATGATCCATCACCATGGTGATGGATCATGTGATGGACCATGTGATGAGTGCAGTGACGTCACCACATGTCCTTTTCCTGCACAGCAAAGATGAAGACAGAAGAGAAGCCGGGCTGCGAGAACAAGTGGATTAAGGTGAGTTAAATTATTATTTTTTATTTTATTTTTTTAACCCCTAACCCCTATTGTACTAAGCATTCTGTATTAAGAATGCTATTATTTTACCTTATAACCATGTTATAAGGGAAAATAATAAAATCTACACAACACCTAACCCAAACCTGACCTTCTGTGAAGAAGTCTGGGTTCGGGTCTGGGTACCAAACATGCCGATTTTTCTCATGCGCGTGCAAAACGCATTACAATGTTTTGCAATCGCACGGAAAAATCACGCATTTTCCTGCGACGCACCCGCATCTTATCCGGGCCAAAAACATGACGCTTGTGTGAAAGAGGCCTAAAAGGGCCGACCAGCTCTCTTCCCCTGATTCCGGCCCAAAACATGACTCAATTACCGCCTTGCTGACGTCGCAGCCTTGTTGGAACAGGGTGGCCGTTCACCAACCATCCACTACTCCACCCATCTGGACCATCCAGGGTTGCACGGTTCTCATCAGTGAACAGGACTGTTTGAGAATTAGTCTTCATGTATTTTTCTGCCCAATGCAGCCGTTTATGCTTGTGAGCATTGGTTAGTGGTGGCCGAATAGGTTTATGCACAGTTGCAAGACTCTGGAGGACTCTACACCTTGATGTCTGTGGGACTCCAGAGGCACCAGCAGCTTCAAAAATCAGTTTGCTGCTATGTAATGCTATTTTAGCAGCTGCTCTCTTGAGCCGATGCATGGATCTGGCAGAAATCTTCCTCAATGTTCTTTTATCTGCATGAACCAGTCTGTGCTCTGAATCCGCCACAAATCTCTTAATAGTGCGATGATCACACTTAAGTTTTCGTGAAATATCTAATGTTTTCATACCTCGTCCAAGGCATTGAACTAGTTCTCTCTTTTCGGCAGCAGAGAGATCCTTTTTCTTCCCCATACTGCTTGAAAATGGTGCTCTACTTATTAATGTGGAACACCCTCCTTCAGTAGTTTTTCCTTAAATTGGGCTTAACTTCAAATCTAATTATCCCAGGTGTCCGCGATTGTTTTCATTGATCAAAGGAGCTGTGAGACACAATGCCATCCATGAGTTAAACTGAAAAACTAAATATTGAATCATGGTGACACTTAAATAGAATTGCATAATAATTTGGAACAGGGTGTATGCTGACAGCCTGCCTGTGAGACCCAGCCTTAGGTTCCATTCAGATGTAGAATGGGTCCGGATCCGTTCCACAACGTTGCGGAATGGATCCGGACCCATTCATGTTCAATGGGGACGGAAAGGATGCGGCCAGCACACAGTGTGCTGTCCACATTTCCGGTCCGCTGCCCTGAACTTTTGGTCCGCTGCCCTGAACTTTTGGTCCGCAGCTCAGGAAAAAAAATAAAGCATGCCCTATTCTTGTCCGCAGCTTTGACTGCGACATACAAGGGGTTAATACGCCGGCATATGTGTTTTCACCGATGTCAGCGTATGCAGCAGGGACCCGGCTGTCAGTGACTGCCGGGTCCGTGCCGCTGATCGGGCGCAGCTGCGGCACCCGCCCGTCAGCCCGCTGTACATGTACGGCGCTGGTCTTTAACCTCCTCAGGACCGCCGTACGCAGGATTGCGTCTTTGCGGCGGTCCTGTTGTTCTGGGTGGACGCGCCGGTGCGTCCTCTCGCTAGACGCGAGATTTCCTGTGAACGCGCGCACACAGGCGCGCACGTTCACAGGATCGGAAGGTAAGCGAGTGGATCTCCAGCCTGCCAGCGGCGATCGTTCGCTGGCAGGTTGGAGATGTGATTTTTTTAACCCCTAACAGGTATATTAGACGCTGTTTTGATAACAGCGTCTAATATACCTGCTACCTGGTCCTCTGGTGGTCCCCTTTGTTTGGATCGACCACCAGAGGACACAGGCAGCTCAGTAATATGTTGCACCAAGCACCACTACACTACACCCCCCCCCCCTGTCACTTATTAACCCCTTATTCACCCTTGATCACCCCTGATCACCCCATATAGACTCCCTGATCACTCCCTGTCATTGATTACCCCCCTGTCATTGATCACCCCCCTGTAAAGCTCCATTCAGATGTCCGCATGATTTTTACGGATGCACTGATAGACTGATCGGATCCGTAAAAATCATACGGACGTCTGAATGCAGCCTTACAGGGGAGTGATCAATGACGGAGGTGATCACCCCATATAGACTCCCTGATCACCCCCCTGTCATTGATCACCCCCCTGTAAAGCTCCATTCAGATGTCCGCATGATTTTTACGGATCCACTGATAGACTGATCGGATCCGTAAAAATCATACGGACGTCTGAATGCAGCCTTACAGGGGAGTGATCAATGACTGTGGTGATCACCCCATATAGACTCCCTGATCACCCCCCTGTCATTGATTACCCCTCTGTCATTGATCACCCCCCTGTAAAGCTCCATTCAGATGTCCGCATGATTTTTACGGATCCACTGATAGACTGATCGGATCCGTAAAAATCATACGGACGTCTGAATGGAGCCTTACAGGGGGGTGATCAATGACAGTTGGGTGATCACCCCATATAGACTCCCTGATCACCCCCCTGTCATTGATCACCCCCCTGTCATTGATCCCCCCCCCCCCCCCTGTAAGGCTGCATTCAGTCATTTTTTTGGCCCAAGTTAGCGGAATTTTTTTTTTTTTTCTTACAAAGTCACATATTCCACTAACTTGTGACAAAAAATTAAATCTCACATGAACTCACCATACCCCTCACGGAATCCAAATGCGTAAAATTTTTTAGACATTTATATTCCAGACTTCTTCTCACGCTTTAGGGCCCCTAGAATGCCAGGGCAGTATAAATACCCCACATGTGACCCCATTTCGGAAAGAAGACACCCCCAGGTATTCCGTGAGGGGCATATTGAGTCCATGAAAGATTGAAATTTTTGTCCCAAGTTAGCGGAACGGGAGACTTTGTGAGAAAAAAATAAAAAATATCAATTTCCGCTAACTTGTGCCAAAAAAAAAAAATTTCTATGAACTCGCCATGCCCCTCATTGAATACCTTGGGGTGTCTTCTTTCCAAAATGGGGTCACATGTGGGGTATTTATACTGCCCTGGCATTCTAGGGGCCCCAAAGCGTGAGAAGAAGTCTGGTATCCAAATGTCTAAAAATGCCCTCCTAAAAGGAATTTGGGCCCCTTTGCGCATCTAGGCTGCAAAAAAGTGTCACACATCTGGTATCGCCGTACTCAGGAGAAGTTGGGCAATGTGTTTTGGGGTGTCATTTTACATATACCCATGCTGGGTGAGATAAATATCTTGGTCAAATGCCAACTTTGTATAAAAAAAATGGAAAAAGTTGTCTTTTGCCAAGATATTTCTCTCACCCAGCATGGGTATATGTAAAAAGACACCCCAAAACACATTCCCCAACGTCTCCTGAACACGGCGATACCAGATGTGTGACACTTTTTTGCAGCCTAGGTGGGCAAAGGGGCCCATATTCCAAAGAGCACCTTTCGGATTTCACTGGTCATTTACCTACTTACCACACATTAGGGCCCCTGGAAAATGCCAGGGCAGTATAACTACCCCACAAGTGACCCCATTTTGGAAAGAAGACACCCCAAGGTATTCCGTGAGGGGCATGGCGAGTTCCTAGAATTTTTTATTTTTTGTCACAAGTTAGTGGAAAATGCTGATTTATTTTTTTTTTTTTTTTTTCATACAAAGTCTCATATTCCACTAACTTGTGACAAAAAATAAAAACTTCCATGAACTCACTATGCCCATCAGCGAATACCTTGGGGTCTCTTCTTTCCAAAATGGGGTCACTTGTGGGGTAGTTATACTGCCCTGGCATTCTAGGGGCCCAAATGTGTGGTAAGGAGTTTGAAATCAAATTCTGTAAAAAATGACGAGTGAAATCCGAAAGGTGCTCTTTGGAATATGGGCCCCTTTGCCCACCTAGGCTGCAAAAAAGTGTCACACATCTGGTATCTCCGTACTCAGGAGAAGGTGGGGAATGTGTTTTGGGGTGTCATTTTACATATACCCATGCTGGGTGAGAGAAATATCTTGGCAAAAGACAACTTTTCCCATTTTTTTATACAAAGTTGTCATTTGACCAAGATATTTATCTCACCTAGCATGGGTATATGTAAAAAGACACCCCAAAACACATTCCCCAACTTCTACTGAATACGGAGATACCAGATGTGTGACACTTTTTTGCAGCCTAGGTGGGCAAAGGGGCCCACATTCCAAAGAGCACCTTTCGGATTTCACTCGTCATTTTTTACAGAATTTGATTTCAAACTCCTTACCACACATTTGGGCCCCTAGAATGCCAGGGCAGTATAACTACCCCACAAGTGACCCCATTTTGGAAAGAAGAGACCCCAAGGTATTCGCTGATGGGCATAGTGAGTTCATGGAAGTTTTTATTTTTTGTCACAAGTTAGTGGAATATGAGACTTTGTATGAAAAAAAAATAAAAAAAATAAATCAGCATTTTCCACTAACTTGCGACAAAAAATAAAAAATTCTAGGAACTCGCCATGCCCCTCACGGAATACCTTGGGGTGTCTTCTTTCCAAAATGGGGTCACTTGTGGGGTAGTTATACTGCCCTGGCATTCTAGGGGCCCAAATGTGTGGTAAGGAGTTTGAAATCAAATTCTGTAAAAAATGACCTGTGAAATCCGAAAGGTGCTCTTTGGAATATGGGCCCCTTTGCCCACCTAGGCTGCAAAAAAGTGTCACACATCTGGTATCTCTGTATTCAGGAGAAGTTGAGGAATGTGTTTTGGGGTGTCTTTTTACATATACCCATGCTGGGTGAGATAAATATCTTGGTCAAATGCCAACTTTGTATAAAAAAATGGGAAAAGTTGTCTTTTGCCAAGATATTTCTCTCACCCAGCATAGGTATATGTAAAATGACACCCCAAAACACATTCCCCACCTTCTCCTGAGTACGGAGATACCAGATGTGTGACACTTTTTTGCAGCCTAGGTGGGCAAAGGGGCCCATATTCCAAAGAGCACCTTTCGGATTTCACAGGTCATTTTTTACAGAATTTGATTTCAAACTCCTTACCACACATTTGGGCCCCTAGAATGCCAGGGCAGTATAACTACCCCACAAGTGACCCCATTTTGGAAAGAAGAGACCCCAAGGTATTTCGTGATGGGCATAGTGAGTTCATGGAAGTTTTTATTTTTTGTCACAAGTTAGTGGAATATGAGACTTTGTAAGAAAAAAAAAAAAAAAGAAAAAAATCATCCTTTTCCGCTAACTTGTGACAAAAAATAAAAAGTTCTATGAACTCACTATGCCCATCAGCGAATACCTTAGGGTGTGTACTTTCCGAAATGGGGTCATTTGTGGGGTGTTTGTACTGTCTGGCCATTGTAGAACCTCAGGAAACATGACAGGTGCTCAGAAAGTCAGAGCTGCTTCAAAAAGCGGAAATTCACATTTTTGTACCATAGTTTGTAAACGCTATAACTTTTACCCAAACCATTTTTTTTTTTTACCCAAACATTTTTTTTTTATCAAAGACATGTAGAACTATAAATTTAGAGCAAAATTTATATATGGATGTCGTTTTTTTTTGCAAAATTTTACAACTGAAAGTGAAAAATGTCATTTTTTTGCAAAAAAATCGTTAAATTTCGATTAATAACAAAAAAAGTAAAAATGTCAGCAGCAATGAAATACCACCAAATGAAAGCTCTATTAGTGAGAAGAAAAGGAGGTAAAATTCATTTGGGTGGTAAGTTGCATGACCGAGCAATAAACGGTGAAAGTAGTGTAGGTCAGAAGTGTAAAAAGTGGCCTGGTCTTTCAGGGTGTTTAAGCACTGGGGGCTGAGGTGGTTAAAGGGCTTCTGTCAGCCCACTAAACCGTTTTTTTTTTTTTTTTTGTTTACTAATAATCCCTACACTGCGATCTCTGCATACATAAGTAAAATTATAATTTTTTCGCAAAATCGCCTAGCCCTATGCAGAGATAAAGATTTTTGGTGAGATAGGAACATTTCAAGGATCCTGTTGCTACTTACCAAATCCATCAAGTCAGCTATGAGCCTACGGTTTTGTCCCCTCCTCCACAGGAAGGCTAGCATGAATACAAAATGGCAAAGACGAATCACATTAAGGACGAAAAAAAATTAGCATTCACCTTAATGGAGCTTGCAGAAATCCATGTGCTTGCTGCCTCATTCATATATATGGAACTGATTTTCAATCTCAGAATCTGCCGTGTGTGAAGACACCCTTACTATGACCTTCCAGCACCGATCTCTCTATATGGCAAGTATTCAGCGTACAATACTGATGGCAAGGGAGGACATGAACATGATTAGTATTAACCCCTTAAGGACCCCCACCATACATGTACGGCGCTGGTGGATGTGACTTAGGCTACTTTCACACTAGCGTTCGGAGCGGATCCGTCTGATGTTTCATCAGACGGATCCGCTCCGATAATGCAGACGTTTGCATCCGTTCAGAACGCATCCGTCTGCATTATAACTTAGAAAATTTTCTAAGTGTGAAAGTAGCCTGAGCGGATCCGTCCTGACTTTACATTGAAAGTCAATGGGGAACGGATCCGCTTGAAGATTGAGCCATATGGTGTCATCTTCAAGCGGATCCGTCCCCATTGACTTACATTGTAAGTGTGGACGGATCCGCTCGCCTCCGCACGGCCAGGCGGACACCCGAACGCTGCAAGCAGCGTTCAGGTGTCCGCTCACTGAGCGGAGCGGAGGCTGAACGCTGGCAGGCGGATGCATTCTCAGTGGATCCGCCTCCACTGAGAATGCATTGGGGCCAGACGGATGCGTTCGGGACCGCTCGAGCGGACACCCGAATGCTAGTGTGAAAGTAGTCTTAAAGGGCTTCTGTCAGCCCACTAAACCGTTTTTTTTTTTTTTTTGTTTAATAATAATCCTTACACTGCGATCTCTGCATACATAAGTAAAATAATAATTTTCGTTCAGTAGAATTTGATAAAACGTTATTTTTATAATATGTAAATTACCTTGCTACCAGAAAGTAGGGGGGCTACTTGCTGGTAGCAGCCGCATCCTCCGATCCTAATGACGCCCCCTCCGCATTGTGATTGACAGGGCCAGGGAACGGAATCGTTCTCTGCTGGCCCTGCCTGTTTTCATTCAATATCTGGCGCCTGCGCCGCGGCCGTACCTATCTTCAATCTGCGCAGGCGCACTGAGAGGCGGCCACTCACTCGGCCGCTCCATCCTCAATGCGTCTGCGCCGGGTGTAGATGTGACGTCATCGGCGCAGGCGCATTGAGGATGGAGCGGCCGAGTGAGTGGCCGCCTCTCAGTGCGCCTGCGCAGATTGAAGATAGGTGCGGGATTTTTTTTCAACCCTATAGACTATTTTCGATTTGAATCTCAATTTTCTTATTTTCGTTAATTCAACATAATATTAATTAGATCGGCAGTGCAGGGGTTACTATATATAACATATATTGCACTACTCACAAAAAGTTAGGGATATTTGGCTTGTGGGTGAAATTTTAGGATGAACCTAAAATGCACTCTAACCTTTTACAGGTGAAGTTAATGTGACCTTCTCTAAACTTTTGAATAGGGTTGTTTCGGGTATCGAATTTTCAATACTCATTCAATACTTTTGTCTGGTAGCGACCTCCGTGCCGGGATTTGACATTTTTCGATACTAGGATGCGCTACTGCGCAGTCTAGTATCCCAAAGCATGGAGCGCACTGCTATCAGTGCGTGCCATGTTCCCTCAGCAGCACGGGGGAGAAGGAGTCACTCTCTCCCTCCCCCTGTGCCGCCGCTGCCACCAATGAGGAGAGAGAGGGGCAGAGGAGGGGAGGGCGCCCTGCGCCACCAATGAAATTTAACGTTTAATACTAATACAGGAGGCTGTGTGCAGCATCACCCCTTCCGCTGATCGCAGCTTCCTGTCATAGAAGCTGGGTGACGGCTATGTGATTCTGCTGCCCGCACCAATCCTCCTGTGTTAAACGTTAATTATCATTGGTGGCGCAGTGTGCCTCCCCCCCCCCCCTCCCTTCTCCCCAGTATTAAATAATTGGTGGCGCAGTGCGCCCTCCCCCCTCCTTCCCAGTATTAAAATCATTGGTGGCGCCCCCAACCCCCCCAGTATTAAAATCATTGGTGGCAGTGGCCACAGGGTCCCCCCTCCTCCTCCTCATTGGTGGCAGTGGCAGCTTCTGATCGGTTACCATGGCAGCCAGGACGCTACCAAAGCCCTGGCTGCCATGGTAAACTCCCTGCTGCTGTGTGTACTATGCAGAGGGGAGCAGGGAGAGTGTGAGATCCTATTCACCCTAATAGAGCTCTATTAGGGTGAATTGGACAAGGGATCAAAAGATCCTAGATTCTAGCCCCTAAGGAGGGAAATGGTTATTAAATAAACAGTAAAAAATAAAATAAAAAGTTTAAAAAAAACACCAATATTAAGTATAAATCACCCCCTTTCCCAATTGTACATATAAAATCTATAACTAATAAATAAATAAACATATTACTGGTACATATTGCCACGTCTGAAAAGTCCAAACTATTAAAATATAAAAAAAATCTATGTGGTGCCGTAACAGAAAAAAAAAACTGCATGATTCGCCATTTTTTTTGGTCGCCCTGTTCGATTATGGTCCGGACGTTCCATAAAATGAGGAACGCACGCCTCTTTTTTTCGGTGTTTTTATTTTTTTTGCGTGGTATGGAGTATACTTTTTTTATGGTATCGAAACCGAATCAAAATTTTGGTATCGAAACAACCCTACTTTTGATTGCAGTTGTCCAACTGTTCAATGTTTTAGTACTTTTTGCACAACTTGCTGTTCTCTAACAATAAATGTCCTGGTTCAATTAGAATTAGTATTTAAACAATCCTCCTCATCATGCTGTTCATATTTTGACAGGGATGAGCGAAGTTGTGTTTTACAAGTTCGAGTTCGGGGTTCGGATCCGTTATGCGGCCCATAGACTTCTATTATGACGGTATGCAAAATAGAATGCTTCTTAACCCTTTTGCTACCAGTGCCGTACATGTATGGCGCTAGAGCGATAGGCAAACATGACGCCCACTCTCACGTGCAGCGGGCGCCATGGCCGACAGATCTCTGCTGTTTCAAACAGCAGAGACCTGCGGCTAATTACTGTGATTGGCAATCACAGTAATTGAAGGCTTTAGATGCCGTTTAAATGCCACACAACTCCAGACACATTTAAGGGAGGGGAGAGGCACCCAAGTGTCACGTCAGACCAGTCAAAACCGTTTACATCAGCATGGTCTGAGTGCTAGACGGCTTGCAATGTTACATGACCACACCACCAGGCACAAGCGTCATTGTCTTTCATGGGCCAGGGAGCATCTACGCTGGATGAGGGACCAGTGGGCCACCGTGCTTTTCACTGATGAAAGTCTATTCACGCTGAGCAGAAATGATGGCCGCCAACTATGTTGCAGATGTCAAGGAGTGCGCTAACTGTTGTCACCAAACGAGCCTTTGGTGGTGGTGGCGTTAGAGTGTGGGCAGGTGTGTTTAGTCAATACCGAACTGAACTTCACTTTGTGAATAGTACAGTGACTAGCCCGGAGGTGGGCAAACTTTTTGACTCGTGGGCCACAGTGGGTTCATATATTGGACCCGGGGCCCGGACCAAGAGTAGATGGATGGGGCGTTTGTGTGAATTAATATAAATTAAATAAAAATTTCGGAACATTAAAGGTTTAGTTTAATTCAAGGTGGAAAAGCATAAAAAAAAGTTATTGTACAAAACTTTTATGCAATGTATTACTTTCACAACTTACTATGTATAACTCACCTTCAATTTTAGTGAAAACAGTGTTGTTGGTCTCCCTTTTTTGCTGAAGCATCAAAGTCTGAAGTTAGCTTTGTTGTTGCAATTCGCAGAATAGATACTGTTCCAGTATATAGGGCCCCCATAGTGCCCCCCATAATGTGCCAGTATATAGGGCCCCCATAGTGCTTCCCCTCTTCTCCATAGTGCCCCCCATATTGTGCCAGTATATCCTGCCCCCATAGTGCTTCTACTCTTCTCTATAGTGCCCCCCGTATTGTGCCAGTATATAGGGCCACCATACTGCTTCCCCTCTTCTTTATAGTGGCCCCCATAGTGCTTCCCCTCTTCTCCATAGTATCAATCCATATTGTGCCAGTATATAGGGCCCCCACCCCCCTTCTTGCCACAGTATACTGTACTATAAATAATCAAAACAATAAACACATATACTTACCTTATGCTGCTGTCAGTGATGCGATGCAGGCCTCTTCCGGCCTGTGTCCCGCTCTGTACGGCTCAGGCGGCGTGATGACGTCATTGCGCCGCCTCCACCGGCCTCTGATAGGCAACAGGCCTAGTGCCTGTAGCCTATTAGGGGAATGGGCAAGGGAAGCGCCTCTCCCCTGCTCCTCCGCACCATTCATCTGTATCGTATTAAATGGAAGCGCTCATCGCCACTCCTGCTGCCTCCGGACAACTCTGCGAGCCGGATAAAAAGGTCATGTGACGCAAGGAGAGCAGGTCACTGCTGTGGCCATCAATTGGCTGCGGCGATGTCAAACCTGGAAGTTTACAATGAGAAACCCGAGCTAAAGGCCAGAGAGGGAAGGAGCTGGGAGCCAGTGTCTAGAAGCAGGTAAGGCCAAGTTTACACTTCAGGTATTTGATCAGTTATTTCCATCGGTTACTGTGAGTTCAAAAAAACAGAACAGTTGCAGATCTTTCCATTATCTTATCTCTGTGTAGACTTGACTACAGGTTTTGGCTCACAATAACTGATGGAAATAACTGATCAAATAATTGAAGTCTGCCCCAGCCCCCCTCCCGTCCCAAATGTGCACAACCCCTTTAAGGCTGGTTCTCAAGTATCGCCTGTGGAGAAAATAAGGTGCACCCGATAACTGTGTAGTTTTATGGCAAATTGGTACAGAATTGCCAACAGCTGTGAGGTTTTGTGGTCATTGGCTTTATTTTCTAGCCATAGTTTTTCTCTTCGTGTGATCAACCTGTTGTTCCATGTGAAATATAGAAATGTTAAGGCCGCCTTCATACAAACTATTTTTTTCAGCACCATGAATTTCAAGCATGTTTCATAATGTTTTTGTGGCATTCTTTATTTTGTATTATTTTAAACATATGTTCTGCTGCTTTTCAAGGCCTATAAATATTGTCTATGAGAACAATTACATTCAAGGTTTTGTGCTGTAGATTGGTCCTATGCACCAAATGGATGTTTTTCTGGGGTAATGCATACTAGCATATGGTCACGGATGGTGTTACCGAAAACTAGAAGACACAAATGAAGATCTGACTGACTTGATCAAAAACTAAGGAACAAAAGGGTAAGCCCTGTAACGACGCTAGCTCTCTCCCTTACTGCTCAGCCTATGCAAAAATCTCAATGGTAGAAATTTGCATACCCTCGTTCCTCGACTGTATGACACCTGAACACCCTATAATAGTGAGGGGACACGACCACCGGCTCCCTACACTTAATACGGAGGGAGTCAGGGTCACCTAAGATCAAGCCCACAGGAAAACAGAAATAAAGAAACAGACTTATCTTGTGGATGCAGTATTAACAGCTTCTAGCATCAGCACACTCCAGGAAGTTGTATAAACCGCAAAGTGATGCAGTATGGGAGCGGATTTAAAGGGATGCAATCAGTGCAACTAGATGACAGCTGAGAGAGGGAAACGAGATGACAAAAGAAAAGCAAAACAAAAGAACCTCAAGCAGGAGGTTCTGAAGAACGTCTGTCAGAGCTTCTCAGATGTCTGGCGAGTGGACTCCGGACACTCAGAGCCCACCTTCTCAGGATGGGACCTATGGAAAGCCCTGATGAGACGAGTGGCCTTAATGTCCGTCACTGGGACCCACATCCTCTCCTCAGGACCATAACCCTCCCAATGAACGAGGTACTGGAGAGAACCGCGGACAACACGAGAATCCACAATCCTAGAGACCTGAAATTCAAGATTACCATCAACCACAATCGGAGGAGGCAAAGAGGAGGGTATAATGGGTTGGACATAAGGTTTTAATAGGGACTTATGAAAAACATTATGGATCTTCCAAGTCTGAGGAAGATCAAGACAGTAGGCAACAGGATTGATGACGAACAAGATTTTGTAAGGCCCAATAAACTTCCAGGAGGGAACCTTCAATTTGATATTCTTAGTAGACGACCACACCAGATCACCAACATTCAGGTCCGGACCAGGCACACGTCTCTTATCCGCCACACGCTTATATCTCTCACTCATGCTCTTTAGATTATCCTGAATCTTTTGCCAAATAGATGACAAAGACGAGGAGAATCTGTCCTCATCAGGCAAACCAGAAGACCCCTCTCCCGAGAAAGTCCCAAACTGCGGATGAAACCCATATGCACCAAAAAATTGGGACTTATCAGAGGACTCCTGACGACGGTTATTTAAAGCAAACTCAGCAAGGGAGAGAAAAGAACACCAATCCTCCTGATTCTCCGCCACAAAACAGAGCAGATATGTCTGCAGATTCTGATTGATGCGCTCCGTCTGGCCATTCGACTGTGGGTGGAAAGCAGAAGAGAATGACAACCGAACCCCCAAGCGAGAACAGAAAGCCTTCCAGAATCTGGAAACAAACTGCGTGCCCCTATCAGAGACTATGTCTGAAGGAATACCATGCAATTTGACAATGTGATCAATAAATGCCTGCGCCAGCGTCTTAGCATTGGGCAACCCAGGAAAAGGAATGAAATGCGCCATTTTGCTAAAACGGTCCACCACCAGAATCACAGTCTTCCCCGAGGAACGAGGCAGGTCTGTAATGATGTCCATGGACACATGTGTCCAAGGACGGGAAGGAATGGGTAACGGGAGGAGAGGACCTGATGGCCGTGAATGAGGGACTTTGGCACGAGCGCAGGTCTGGCAGGCTGCCACAAAACCCTCAACCGACTTACGAAGCGCCGGCCACCAGAATCTCTGAGTGATGAGATCCACTGTGGCTCTACCCCCCGGGTGCCGAGCAAGGACAGTATCGTGATGCTCCTTAAAAACCTTGTGTCTTAAAGCGAGAGGCACAAACAAACTCCCAGGAGGACAAAGATCAGGAGCCTCTGCCTGGGCTGCCTGAACCTCTGCCTCCAATTCAGGATAAAGAGCAGAGACCACCACACCTTCAGCCAAAATGGCACCCGGGTCTTCAAAATTCCCACTTCCCAGAAAACAACGTGACAGGGCATCCGCCTTCACATTCTTAACCCCAGGGCGGAACGTGACAACAAAATTAAACCTTGAAGAGAACAAAGACCATCTGGCCTGTCTCGGGTTCAGACGCTTGGCTGACTCCAAGTAGGCCAGATTCTTATGGTCGGTAAACACGGTAATAGGGTGTCTGGCTCCCTCTAGCCAATGGCGCCATTCCTCAAAAGCTAACTTGATGGCCAACAACTCTCTATCTCCCACATCGTAATTTCTCTCTGCGGAGGAGAGTTTCTTCGAGAAAAAGGCACACGGTCGCCATTTGGCAGGAGAGGGACCCTGAGACAAGACCGTACCCACACCCACCTCAGAAGCGTCCACCTCAACTATGAAGGGCAGAGAGATATCAGGTTGTACCAAGATGGGAGCGGAAGCAAAACTCTCCTTGATACTACAAACCGGATTCCAAAAAAGTTGGGACACTATACAAATTGTGAATAAAAACTGAATGCAATGATGTGGAGATGCCAACATAATGATGTGGAGGTGCCAACATAAATCACGGAACAAAAGTTTAAACTGAGAAAATGTACCATTTTAAGGGAAAAATATGTTGAATCAGAATTTCATGGTGTCAACATATCCCAAAAAAGTTGGGACAAGGCCATTTTCACCACTGTGTGGCATCTCCCCTTCTTCTTACAACACTCAACAGACGTCTGGGGACCGAGAAGACCAGTTTCTCAAGTTTAGAAATAGGAATGCTCTCCCATTCTTGTCTAATACAGGCCTCTAACTGTTCAATCGTCTTGGGCCTTCTTTGTTGCACCTTCCTCTTTATGATGCGCCAAATGTTCTCTATAGGTGAAAGATCTGGACTGCAGACTGGCCATTTCAGTACCCGGATCCTTCTCCTACGCAGCCATGATGTTGTGATTGATGCAGAATGTGGTCTGGCATTATCTTGTTGAAAAATGCAGGGTCTTCCCTGAAAAAGATGACGTCTGGATGGGAGCATATGTTGTTCTAGACCCTGAATATATTTTTCTGCATTGATGATGCCTTTCCAGACATGCAAGCTGCCCATGCCACACGCACTCATGCAACCCCCTACCATCAGAGATGCAGGCTTCTGAACTGAGCGTTGATAACAACTTGGGTTGTCCTTG
Organism: Bufo bufo; assembly: GCF_905171765.1. Classification (NCBI taxonomy): domain Eukaryota; kingdom Metazoa; phylum Chordata; class Amphibia; order Anura; family Bufonidae; genus Bufo; species Bufo bufo. Next base: position 278,512,016 of record NC_053393.1, on the reverse strand, counting down.
TCCTCTTTGGTCCGGATGACATGGCGTCCCAGATTTCCAAAAAGAACTTCGAATCGTGACTCGTCTGACCACAGAACAGTCTTCCATTTTGCCACACTCCATTTTAAATGATCCCTGGCCCAGTGAAAACGCCTGAGCTTGTGGATCTTGCTTAGAAATGGCTTCTTCTTTGCACTGTAGAGTTTCAGCTGGCAACAGCTGATGGCACGGTGGATTGTGTTCACTGACAATGGTTTCTGGAAGTATTCCTGAGCCCATTCTGTGATTTCCTTTACAGTAGCATTCCTGTTTGTGGTGCAGTGTCGTTTAAGGGCCCGGAGATCACGGGCATCCAGTATGGTTTTACGGCCTTGACCCTTACGCACAGAGATTGTTCCAAATTCTCTGAATCTTCGGATGATGTTATGCATAGTTGATGATGATAGATGCAAAGTCTTTGCAATTTTTCGCTGGGTAACACCTTTCTGATATTGCTCCACTATCTTTCTGCGCAACATTGTGGGAATTGGTGATCCTCTACCCATCTTGGCTTCTGAGAGACACTGCCACTCTGAGAAGCTCTTTTTATACCCAATCATGTTGCCAATTGACCTAATTAGTGTTAATTGGTCTTCCAGCTCTTCGTTATGCTCAAATTTACTTTTTCTAGCCTCTTATTGCTACTTGTCCCAACTTTTTTGGGATTTGTTGACACCGTGAAAATTGGAATCAACTTATTTTTCCTTTAAAATGATACATTTACTCGGATTAAACGTTTGATCTGTCATCTACGTTCTATTACAAATAAAATATTGACATTTGCCATTACCACATCATTGCATTCAGTTTTTATTCACAATTTGTTTAGTGTCCCAACTTTTTTGGAATCCGGTTTGTAGAAAAGGCCTTACGCGCCTCTACCGACCAGGAGGAAAAATCTACCCCCTTTCTAGTCATATCAGTGAGTGGTTTAACAACAGAGGAATAATTCTAAATAAACTTCCTGTAATAATTGGCAAAACCCAAAAGCTCCCACTCAAGCACAGCGCGGACCTTCTCTGGGTCCATGCGAAAACCAGAAGAGGAGAGAAGAAACCCCAGAAATTGAATTTCTGGAACCGCAAACACACATTTTTCCAGTTTAGCGTACAATTTATTCTCCCGCAGGATGAGCAAGACCTGACGTAGGTGGTCCTTATGAGTTTTGAAATCAGGAGAAAAAAACAAAATGTCATCTAGATACACTAGTACAAATTTACTCATTAAATGATAAAAAATGCTGTTCGCAAAATGCTGAAAGACGGCTGGAGCATTCATCAAACCAAAACGCATAACCAAATTCTCAAAATGGCCCTCAGGGGTATTGAAGGCCGTTTTTCATTCGTCTCCTTCTCTGACCCTGACCAGGTTGTATGCCCCTCTTAGATCCAACTTGGAAAAAACTTTAGCCCCAACAATCTGGTTAAACCGGTCCGACATCAGAGGAAGCGGATAAGGGTCACGAATTGAGATACTGTTCAGCTCCCTGAAATCCAGACATGGTCTTAAAGAACCATCTTTTTTCTTAACAAAGAAAAAACCAGCGGCAACAGGTGACTTCGAGGGTCGTATGTGTCCCTTTCTCAGGCTCTCAGATATAAGCATGCATAGCGACCCTTTCAGGTTGGGAGAGATTGTATAAACGAGATTTAGGCAGCTTGGCGCCTGGGATGAGATTAATAGGGCAATCGTACTCCATGTGAGGGGGCAGCTCCTGAACACCACTCTCAGAAAACACATCCAAAAATTCAGAGAGAAAAGATGGTACAGTCTTAGTAGAAACCTCTGAAACAGATGTCGTGAGGCAATGCTCTCTGCAAAAGTCACTCCAACCATTTATTTGCCTCGCTTGCCAATCAATGGTGGGGTTATGTTTAGTGAGCCAGGGTAGCCCCAACACTAGAGGAGTAGGCAACCCGCTTAGGACGAAACATGACACCTCCTCAACATGAGTATCACTCACAATCAAACGGATATTGTGAACTATGCCCTTTAACGATTTCTGAGAAAGTGGAGCTGAATCAATAGAAAAAACAGGTATATCCTTTCCCAAAGTGCATACCTGGAAACCATGTGTTATAGCAAATTGATTATCAATGAGATTGACAGCTGCTCCACTATCTACAAAAATCTCACAAAAAATGTTCTTGCTCTCTAGCCAATAGTAACAGATGGAATGTTTTTAGAGGATTTTTTTCTTTTTGTTTCTTTATTACTCTAAAAAAAAACTGCCTGAATCTCCTAGAGGGACAAACATTTGCCAAATGATTTATACCTCCACAACAGAAACAAACCCTACTCTGAGAGCTGAATCTTCTATTGTCAGAGGCAAGCAAACCCAGCTGCATGGGCTCCTGCTCAGAGGGGATTGAGAGAGACTGAGACCCCTGCGCACTGAAAGTTCATCCGACGCGTTTCTGAGCCGTCTGGCCTGATGAAGGAGCCCGACGGCTCAGAAACGCGTCGGATGAACTTTGATCTCTGGGAGCACCAGTAGTACTTCGCGGTGACGTCACACGCACAGAAAATCCTGGACGCCGAACCCATAGTCTGCTCCCTCGCACCACGCAGCTACCGGCCGGAGCAGTGTGAATGCTAGCAGGTGAGCAGTGAAGTTTTTGCCTCTCTTCACACCCCTCTACACACAGGAACGGGAACCGTGCAAATATTTAAAGAACTTAGACTATTTCTCCAGCCCACATCCAGAGAAAAGGTAATTATCATTGCGGTGATTAATTCATTGGATTGTCAATGATATCCATCTTTTACTATAGCGGAATATTCATCCAGCCACTGTATTTTATGTGTCACATTTCTACCTACCAGCGCCAGTGTAAGCTTTTACCGTAAGGTAAATCAACATTTAAACAACCTAGGAAAGTGATGGTAAAAAAGAAAAATAGAGTGTGTTCTTTGTAAAACTGGGCTGCCATCTGAATGGGAGAAGAGGATGTGTCAATATTGTATTAATAAAACGGTGGCTGAGGAATCGCCATAATTTTATAAATGTCCACAGGCACTGGTCAGATCTGAAGTTAATTCCTCCTTATCATCTAAAAAAGTCTCTGGGACAGAAGATCCTAAGTTGAGAAGATTTGATACTACACAGGCGCATATTCTATCTGATTCTGAAGAAGATGACATACACTCCTCGTTAGGAAAGAAGACTAATGAATCTTTTGATGCATGTGTCTTTACAGAGGAAGAGGTTCTAAGTCAGCTGTCTAAAAGTAATACAAATAAGTCACAGGGGCCTGATGGGATACACCCAAAGCTATTAAAAGAGCTCAGCGGCGAACTAGCAAAACCATTAACAGATTTATTTAACAAATCACTGGCAACAGGAGTCGTCCCAGAAGATTGGAAATTGGCAAATGTTGTGCCCATTCACAAGAAAGGTAGTAGGGAGCAATCGGGCAACTATGGGCCAGTAAGCCTGACATCAATAGTGGGGAAATTAATGGAAACCATAATTAAGGAGAGGATTGTGGAACATCTAAAATCCCATGGATTGAAAGATGAAAAACAGCATGGGTTTACTTCAGGGAGATCATGTCAAACTAATCTTATTGATTTTTTGATTGTGTGACTAAAATAATAGATGGCGGAGGTGCAGTAGACATCGCTTATCTGGACTTTAGTAAGGCGTTTGATACTGTCCCACATAGAAGGCTTATCAATAAATTGCAGTCTTTGTACGTGGACTCCCATATTGTTGAATGATTTAGGCAGTGGCTGAGGGACAGACAACAGATTGTTGTAGTCAATGGAGTATATTCAGACCATGGTCTTGTTACCAGTGGGATACCTCAGGGATCTGTTCTGGGACCCATATTGTTTAATATCTTTATCAGCGAAATTGCAGAAGGCCTCGATGGTAAGGTGTCTTTTTGCTGATGACACAAAGATTTGTAACCGGGTTGATGTTCCTGGAGGGATACACCAAATGGAAAAGGATTTAGGAAAACTAGAGGAATGGTCAAAAATCTGACAACTAAAATTTAATGTTGATAAGTGCAAGATAATGCACCTGGGGCGTAAAAACCCAAGAGCAGAACATAAAATCAGTGATACAGTCCTAACCTCAGTATCTGAGGAAAGGGATTTTGGGGTCATTATTTCAGAAGACTTAAAGGTAGGCAGACAATGTCATAGAGCAGAAGGAAATTCTAGCAGAATGCTTGGGTGTAAAGGGAGAGGCATTACCAGTAGAAAGAGGGAGGTGCTCATGCCTCTCGACAGAGCACTAGTGAGACCTCATTTGGAGTATTGTGTGCAGTACTGGAGACCATATCTCCAGAAGGATATTGATACTTTGGAGAGAGTTCAGAGAAGAGCTACTAAACTAGTACATGGATTGCAGGACAAAACTTACCAGGAAAGATTAAAGGACCTTAACATGTATAGCTTGGAAGAAAGACGAGACAGAGGGGATGTGATAGAAACTTTTAAAGACATAAAGGAAATCGACAAGGTAAAAGAGGAGAGAATATTTAAAAGAAGAAAAACTGCTACAAGAGGACATAGTTTTAAATTAGATGGGGCAAAGGTTTAAAAGTAATATCAGGAAGTACTACTTTACTGAGAGAGTAGTGGATGCATGGAATAAACTTCCTGCAGAAGTGGTAGCTGCAAATACAGTGAAGGAGCTTAAGCATGCATGGGATAGGCATAAGGCCATCCTTCATATAAGATAGGGCCAGGGGCTATGTTATATTGGCATTCTGACGATTCATCCCTATCTTTGGAAGAAGGAGAAATCAGTGGTAGACCATGTTTTTGTGATACCACAATGTATTGTGGTATCATGCTGTAGTTCCTTTTAATAGACTGGCAGTATCATTTACTTTTATTCGCTCCTAGGTGGTGCAGGAACCACTTAGATATATAGCTGGGGGGGGGGGGGGTGTAAAGTTAGTGTGTCCGATGTTAAAGAAGAGATGAGGAAGTTAATGGAGAAGGTGGAATTAATTCACAAAAGATTTTACCGAATATCAGTGCAGCGCTTAATGCCAAATACAAGATTTTTTTCCACCCAAATATTTCAAAAGAGATTTTAGCGCATATTAGTGCAGTGCTTAACGCAGAATACAAGATTTTTTTCTCAAGTGAACGGGACATAGCGGAGGAAGTAGGTCCGAGCTGAAAGAGCGATAAGCGGACCTTATGCGGTTTCTGTGCTGCAGAAAAGTCCCCGTAGTGTCCAGTAAGCGGTTTCTGTGCTGCAGAAAAGTCCCCGTAGTGTCCAGTAAGCAATACCGTAGATGGATGCGGGCTGGTGTGAATTATTTCGCATTTTTGTGCAGGGTTAGTGCATAGTCTATTCACCTGTATTGGGTGCGCCGCTCTTATGGACGTCGTCACATAAGTGCGTAGTGTGTGAAACGTAAATACAAAATTTCAACACAACGTAATTCAGTCCATACCGCAAAAAAGACTTTCCCACATATAACTGAACGCTGAATATATCTTGATTTTTGTAAGGAAATACGCCACTAAAGGCTTTACCTCATATAAATGCAACTTGGAGAACGGAATATATTTTTATTTTTTTACGGATATACGTCAATAAATGTTTTTCAAGATATAAATGCAGCAGCGAATGTATATTTCTTTTTATACTGCAATACGCCAGTAAAGGTTTCACCAGATATAACTGCAACAGTGAACTGAGAATATATATTTTTTGTAGTACTGAAATACTCCCCTATACGCTTTCACCAGAAATAACTGCGCAAGTGACCTGAGAATATATATTTCTTGTTGGACTCAAATAGGCCACTATACGCTTTCAACAGAAATAACTGCAGAAGTGAACTGAAAATGTATTTTTCTTGTTGGACTGAATTAGGCCACTATACACTTTCAACAGAAATAACTGCAAAAGTGAACTGAGAATATATTTTTCTTTGTTTACTGAAATATGTCCCTATACGCTTTCACCAGAAATAACTGCAAAAGTGAACTGAAAATATATATTTCTTCTTGGACTGAAATAGGCAACTATATGCTTTTACCAGAAATGAATGCAACTGTGCAGTGCGTTTAAATGTTTTGTGTAGTATTGAAATTCCGCCCTATGCTCTTTCACAAGAAATTACTGCAAATGATTTTAACATAAATAACAACAAAAGTGACCTGCATATATATTTTTTGTATTGTATTGAAATAGGCCACTAAATTATATCAGCGCAGTTAACAGGGAAAGTGACCTGCGTATATATTTCTTTTTCCACAGATAAAAGCCAATAAAGGCATAGCATAGCATTTGCACCCCAATAACTAATTGCTGGAATGACAGAGGTATTAGGAGACTATCTGGATCCCCATGTAATGTTTCCCTGCACTTGTAAATCGATTGTTTTCACAATGAGGAATTTACTATAACTCTCCCTAGCATCTGCACATGTCTCTCCCTGACTGAAATGATTCCTCTCACTCCTTTCCCTGCACTTGTAAATCGCTGGTTTTCACAATGAGGAAATTCCAATGACTCTCCCTACTAGCATCTGCACATGTCTCTCCCTGACTGTGAAATGATTCATCTCACTTATTATAAATGATATTATAGGTATATCACACCCCTGCCTCAATCAGTTTTTTGGGGGGGCAACTGGTATATCACACCAATAGAAATTATTTGTTCCAATGGCGTTTGTCACTCTGTGGAGCTGAGGTAACACACCAAAACCGCAAACAAATGCTGCACTACCCAAATGCACTATATAGAAAGTATATTATTGGTATATAACACCACTGCCTCTATTTATTTTTTGGGGGGGAGGGGGGGCAACTGGTAAATCACACCAGTAGAAATTATTTGTTCCAATAGCGTTTGGCACTGTGTGGCTGCAGTATCGGAGCAGAACCCTACACAACTGCTGCACAATACAATTGCACTATAATATACTTTCTATGTTAGAAAGTATATCATAAGTATATTACACCCCTCAGTATGTCACACCTATCGATAGCACACCCATACCAGTCATTAAAAGGACTTTTGTGGCCCTATTAGCTAGCGTTTTGTGTCCCTAACAGTCTGTCCCTGCTCCACACAGCAACCTCTCCCTACACTGGCAAAAGACTGAATGTAAAATGGTGCCCAGATCAGGTTTATTTATAAGGTATGTCCATATGCTGAAACGTCTCAATTGGCTGTCCTGTACCACCTGATGGTTGTGTCATGGGTCAAAGTTCTTTACAATGTAAAAGAATATGGCGGGCGCGAATATCGCCATATGTTCACCCGTTGGGCGAATGAGCAAAGTTTGCCGCGAAACGACCGCCGGGTGAACTGCAAGGCCATCTCTAATGATGAGGGGAGGTGACCCTGTGGCCACTGCCACCAATGATTTTAATACTGTGGGGGTTTGGAGGGGCGCACTGCGCCACCAATAATTTTAATACTGGGGAGGAGGGGGGAGGACGCACTGTGCCACCAATGATAATATAATTAACATTTAATACAGGATGCGGATGCGGCACCTAAGGGGTTAACTGCCGCTAATCGCAGCTCCCCGCCTGCACCCGCCTCCGGTATTTGTATTAAAGAGGACCTTTCACCTGGCAAAAAATTCTGAACGAAGTATCATGATATGTACAGTGGCGCCCAGTATTCACAGAAGCAGACTATCCATTCACCAAATACATCACATATTGGGGCCGTTATATTGATGACGTTATTATTTTGTGGGAAGGCACTGAAGAAGAATTTAATGAATTCACTAAAATCCTTAATATAAATACAATAGGACTTAAATTCACTGGAAAAATTCACAAAACCAGACTCAACTTTCTGGATTTAGCCCTTAGTCTATCAGAAGATGGTACTATAACAACAGAAATTTATAGAAAGCCCACGTCAAGCAATAGCCTTCTCCACTGGACAAGCTACCACCCAACACCTCTAAAAAGAGGTATCCCAGTGGGTCAGTATGTAAGAGCCAGAAGGAACTGTTCTACAGAGGAGGGATATGAACGTGAAAGTAAAATCCTATATCACAAATTTCTTGAACGAGGATATCCAAAAAAAAAAAAAAAAAAAAAAAAGTACTACATAAAGCCTATAGGAAGGCAAAGGAAATAGATGGAAACAACCTTCTAATGGATTGAAAAACAACAAGTACTGAAAAAACCGTGCGCTGCATAGGCACATATGACATTAAACATCAAGAAGTAAGTAAGATCCTCAGCAAATATTGGAATATCCTAAGACTAGATAAAGACATTGAGAGTGTAATAACAAAATATCCTTCAATAACATACCGAAGAGGACAAAATCTCAGAGAACAGCTAGTACATAGCCATTTTCAGTGGAATTATCAAGCAGTAGAAAAAACCACATGGCTAACTACCAAAGGGTCCAACCCATGTGGTAACTGCCAATTTTGCTGTAAAATGCAAGTCTGTAAAGAATTCGTCAATCCGGTAGACCAAAAAATGTATAAAATTGCCCATTACATTAATTGTAAAACGACTGGGGTAGTATATGCGATCCAATGCAGCTGCCCCAAAATTTATGTAGGCAAAACTATACAAGAGCTCCGGAGACTAATTTAAAAACATTTTAGTGACCTTAATCTAAAAACAGACACTACTCTATCAAGACATATACTAGCAGAACACAATGGAAAAAGTGACAGCCTAAAAATATGGGGGATAACTAAAATCAAATCAGGCCTCAGACAAGGGGACATAGACAGAAAACTTCAGCAGGAAGAAACCCGCTGGATATACAGGCTAAAAAGCCTTTCACCTCTAGGCCTCAATGAAGGTTTCACCTATGCATCATTCCTGTAAAATCCAATAGTAAAGAAAGCATGGTACTAAAAACCAAAAATACATAAATTAATCTAATTGACCTCTTTGAATAAAATAATAGAGAAACGGCAAATAACTAGTATGTTAAAAAATTATAAAACTAAGAAAAATATAAATATATTCCATTACCTCCCATCAGATCCAGCAAAGTGAATCAACCTGCAGAAAAATGAGAAAAGAGGAAAAAGAAAGGAAAAAAATAAAATAATTATAGTGACATCAAACAGTTTACATAGAGGATAATATCAGCTAGAATGAGCATTAAAACCCCTAATTAAATATAAATGTACATTAAACAAATATAAATAAAATTTAAAAAAATCTTATGCTATAATAGAAAAAATGTGGTAGACAATAACCTAAATGAGCAGTAGTTCTGCACCAAATAAGTGCAGAGGTCTATAATAATAATCTTCAGATCCAAGGTATCAATAAATACACATAAATGAATATCATTGCTATTATAACAATATGTAAACATTCGGAATAGCGAGTGGCAACTAGTAAACATGCCATTTGAAATAAAGTCACTGATATTTTGAAATACCTGCAAGTCATCTAACTGATCTACTCTGGCAAAAAATTCTAAGTGCAGAGACATGCACAGGAAAACGGAACCACTACGAGGATTCAACAGGCCAGAAATCAAAAGAGCGATCAATTAAAAGATCCAAGTGTCAAGACATGCGCGAGATTACGGCAATATCGCGCGATCTTTGACGCCACCACAGAGTGAGCTAAAACAGCCAATAGAATCATGTGTAACAACTACACATTTAAAAAGAGCCAAATTCATAGGCTGTCAAACAATGATGTCACAAAACCGGAGGTAATAAATACAACCAACTACGCCGATCTCAGCGCAGACTGCCCGATCCCCTGAAGACTCCATGTATATGGCGAAACATGTCGGGGGGCAGTAATTCGATTTTAGATCACAGCCGATCCTAAAACTGTGTGCTAGCTACTGAGTAGCTGTTAGGTAGGATAACAAGTGAACGCGCCGCTATTAGTGATTAAACAGACAAGCTGAATAAGCAAAGAAGGCATACAGACCACAGCCAGTGTAGCGCATCAACCGCCGTCAGCTACAGAGTAGCATTACATGTTGTAACAATAAGTCAGTAAGCCTAGAGACAGCTAGCAGGCAGCATAGTTAGCAATGTGCTATCAATACAGCTCGTGAGCGTATACAGAGACACATAGAGAAAAGATAGGTAGCCATGCAATATACTGCCACTCTAATAAAAGCAAAGACTACAAAAGAATAAATATAAGTACAGCACACAAATGGTCGACTGTTGAAAGTTTTAAACATTGTAGGTTAGGATCAAGTATTCACTAAATATAAAAAAATAACTAATAAAAGTTACATTTTAAGCTATAATCACAATGCACATGTCAAGAGTAGGCAACCAATAGTCATCTGACTAAATGTAAATACAGGGATCTCAGTGCACTTATTATCCCTGGGCACCGCTCTATTCTCCCGCTATGTCCTCCGGCATCTTCGGGGACTTAGTTATACTGGGTGGAGACTGCCCTTGTTATCCTGGGCGTCTCCTTCTCCCAGGCTGTAGCGCTGGCCAATCGCAGCGCAGAGCTCACAGCCTGCGAGAAGGAGATGCCCAGGAGAACAAGGGCAGTCTCCGCCCAGTATAACCAAGTCCCTGAAGATACCGGAGGACATAGCGGGAGAACGGAGCGACGCCCAGGGATAATAGTGATTGCAGTGAGATCCCTGGGCGCCGCTGTACATATGATACCTAGTTCAGAATTTTTTGCCAGATGAAAGGTCCTCTTTAAACATTTACTTTCATTGATGGCGCAGTGCACCTTCCCCTCTCTCCTCATGGGTGGCAGCAGGGGCACAGGGGGGAGAGAGAGACTGCTTCCTTCTCCCCAGTGCTGCTGAGGAGAACACGGAGCGCGCTGAGAGCAGCGAGCTCATGTTCTCTGATACTAGACTGCTCAATAGCGAAGCCTAGTATCGAAAAAAGGCAAATCCTGGTATCGAGGTTGATACCAGGCAAAAGTATCGATTGGGTATCGAAAATTCGATACCCGAAACAACCCTAGTAAGTTCTAGACTTGACTGGGAATAGACAATGATTGTCATATATCAGTGGTAACAGTCCCAGCCACTCTCCTGTAGCTGTGTGGTCTCTAATCCTGGTCTCTGTCTAATTATCTCCTAGATGCCGCTGTCCTTGATGAGTCTTGGGAAACTCTTTGCAATCTTTCCAGACTCTCCTCTCATAACTCTCCATATGATTTCCTCACAGCCCTACATCGTGTAGGCACCAAGCTCTGCCCCTCCTTTCTACAATGTTTGACACAGGCTGTCTGAGCATGCTCAGTACACTCAGTCACATATAGTAATATATTTTTTCTACATAGATATATGACTTAAAGCCAACCTCGGTTACATTTTCAACATAGTAAACAGCGGGTATACAAATGTTAAGATCAGCTGCAATATATACACTACAGACGTGTTTACCCCATGTGTAACTGATTCCAACTGACTCAGTATCTTTTGTGTGAACAGGAAGTAAGTTTCTCTTTTTTATCAATGTGGGAGCTTCAGTTTCATTCTTAAAGGAAACTGACTTCCTGTCCACACATAAGACACTGTGTAAGTAGGAGAGTCAGAGTGTTGGTCACATGACGCAGTTAAAGACCAGATGGGAGATGATAAATCACAGCTACAGTCACAGTTAATAATATTACCTTCACTAGCGTTTACATCATGCACCTTTCTAAGATCAGATACACACAAGCAAATTGAATGCGATAAACTCGCAGCATGTGTCAAAGTGAGGTCTGGTTCTGGCTTCCGCTCCTCTGACAGTAGCGCACAGCATTGTACGTATTTATAATGCTGTGTGCCCCTGAGAGTCCTGGAATTTATTGTATTGCACGGACACCATTGTTCAGTAGATACCTGCATTATAAAGCAGTATAAGGGTCCATTCACACGTCCGTTTTGGTGTTCCGCATCCGTTCCGATTAAAAACGGAACGTTATGCGGATCCATTCATTTTCAATGGAATCCGCAAATAATCGGACAGCACTTATGGTGCTCTCCGATTCCGTGATTCCGTTCCGTGGGTTCTGTTATTCGGATCCTGGAAAAAAAATACCCTGTCCTACTATTTGTCCGATTTTGTGTTCAGTCATCCCATTCTAGTCAATGGATCCGTCAAAAATGCGGATGACATGCTAAAAGCATCCTCATGTCATCCAGATTTTCGGATCCGCAAAAAAACAGGAACGTTTATCTGGAAAGGTAAAAATACTGACGTGTGAATGCACCCTAATGCTGTGTGATCCTGTTATAGGTGCCGCACGGTGGCTCAATGGTTAGTACTGTTGCCTTTCAGCACTGGGTTCCTGGGTTTGAATCCAACGAAGGACATCTGCATGGAGTTTGTGTCACGACCGCTAGCCCAGCAGCAGTCGTGTCGCACCAGACGGAGGGGAAGGGGGACCCTTATCTACGGATGGGAAATAGAATGGCCACCCCTGACTAACCCTAAACTGGCACCTGTCTGCCCTGATACCCTAGACGGGGTGTGAACCCGTGCGGCGAGCAGGATGCCTAAACCCTCAGTCGCCTTAACAAGACTGGACTGGGGAAAGGCCGATGGGAGCGCTAGTCACCATCACTCACGTCTAGGAAAACAACAGGGGAAGACAGCAACAAACAAACAACAGCAGAGATAGACTTATCCAGTCACGAGCAGAGAAGGCGATCCCAAACACGACAGTCCACGCCGGACAAGAGCTCCACAGCAACACCATCAAACTATCTCCTTCCAAGGTCAGAGTAGCACTGGAAGTAAGGACTATATCTGGCAATGGCTGCAAGTGAAACTGAAACTAATATAGTAGCTGGGAGTGGCAGACAGGACTCACCTGAGAAGGATGCCTACAAACTCCCAGTCAGGACAAAAAGGTTCACAAGGCAAAACCCAGATGACATACCCTGAACCACGGAGCAAACTCACAAGCTATCGCGAGTAGCAAGTCGCTGAGACCTTCTCCTCCCAGACCTGTCTGGATCAGTCACAGTCGTGACAGTTTGTGTGTTCTCCCTGTGTTTGCATGGGATTCCTCCGGGTGCTCAAGTTTCCTCCCACATTCAAAAGACATACTGATAGGGAACTCAGATTGTGAGCCTCATTGGGCACAAAGTGATGCTAATGTCTGTAAATGGCTGCGGAATATATCAGCGCTATATAAATGAGTATAATAAATAGGAGCCGAGGCCAGAACGGAACCTCACACTGACTCGCTGCAAGTTTATCGCATTGAACTCGCTTGTGTGTTTGACCTAACTGGGTAGAGAATAAAAATGTTTGTGGGAGTGCTTATTAATGGTGAGGGCTGCAGAGACCGAACTCTATTTCTGGTGTCCGGTGCAGTTTTGCATCCTACGCAGGATGTTATGATTCATCTAGTAGTAAAAGATATGGCACTCATATACCTGGAGGACTGCTTAAACACTCGACTTTATTAAGTTCAACTAATGCAATATTTCATATGTCACAATATTTAAAAAGTCATAATATTAAAAGGTCATACAAGATACGTAAATTGTACAGAAATTAAAAAAGTCCTGGCTTGTTCCGGTCAATGTAAGAATGGAACTGTATCACTCCAGGGAGTTCTATAGTGAGCACTGATTCTTATATGGGAAGGATCTGTCTCTCAGATGGTTGATGGTAAGGAGGTAAAAATATAGGTGTTCTGCGTACGCAAGATTGGTGGTGTTTGTTCAATATATAATCGATAACCAGGTTTTATCATGGTGAATACGCCAAGTACTTACATGCTGCCTGACTTATGTGATTAATTAGTCATCCCATGCCTTAGTGCTTTTCATTCTTTATCGTCATTTTAGTGATGTTTTAATCCATTTGTTTTTTAATTTCTGTACAATTTACGTATCTTGTATGACCTTTTAATATTATGACTTTTTAAATATTGTGACATATGAAATATTGTATTAGTTGAACTTAATAAAGTCAAGTGTTTAAGCAGTCTTCCAGGTATATGAGTGCCATATCTTTTACTACTATTTAATTTAACCCTATGGTGTGTTGGAGTTAACACATAGATATTGAGCACCACTCCATCCTACTGATTGGTAGAGCCACCCCATTCTGTTAACGTTATGATTCATCTGTCTGTACCAATGAGACTTTTTGTAAAGTAAAGACATCTGGGACGCCTAAACAAACATTATTGCATTTCTGGAAACAAACATTCACAACTGTGTAAATTTGCCGGAAGGGGCAGCTGTGTTGGGGGATTAGATGGCTAGAAGGTTGGAGGAGTGCTTAAACTAGGGACTGGGGGGTGGGGAGGGTAATTACGTTATAGGATGGGAAGATAGTACAGATAGAGACCGGGGGCAAGGTAATGCGACTGGGGGAGCAATGGAAAGAGGGACTAGAACAGTTCAGAAGGAAATGTGTAGAGTAAAAAATATACATAAACCTCTTAATTGTATGTACAGTTGCAAGAAAAAGTATTTGAACCCTTTGTAATGATATGGATTTCTGCACAAATTGGTCATAAAATGTGATCTTATCTTCATCTAAGTCACAACAATAGACAATCGCAGTCTGCTTAAACTAAACACACAAATGTTACCATGTTTTTTATTGAACACCCCATGTAAACATTCACAGTGCAGGTGGAAAAAGTATGTGAACCCCTAGACTAATGACATCTCCAAGAGCTAATTGGAGTGAGGTGTCAGCCAACTGGAGTCCAATCAATGAGATGAGATTGTAGGTGTTGGTTACAGCTGTCCTGCTCTATAAAAAACACACACCAGTTCTGGGTTTGCTTTTCACAAGAAGCATTGCCTGATGTGAATGATGCCTCGCACAAAAGAGCTCTCAGAAGACCTACGATTAAGAATTGTTGACTTGCATAAAGCTGGAAAGGGTTATAAAAGTATCTCCAAAAGCCTTGCTGTTCATCAGTCCACAGTAAGACAAATTGTCTATAAATGGAGAATGTTCAGCACTGTTGCTACCTTCCCTAGGAATGGCCGTCCTGTAAAGATGACTGCAAGAGCACAGCGCAGACTGCTCAATGAGGTGAAGAAGAATCCTAGAGTGTCAGCTAAAGACTTACAAAAGTCTCTGGCATATGCTAACCTCCCTGTTAGCGAATCTATGATACGTAAAACTCTAAACAAGAATGGATTTCATGGGAGGATACCACAGAGGAAGCCACTGCTATCCAAAAAAAAACCATTGCTGCACGTTTACAGTTTGCACAAGAGCACCTGGATGTTCCACAGCAGTACTGGCAAAATATTCTGTGGACAAATTAAACCAAAGTTGAGTTGTTTGGAAGAAACACACAACACTATGTGTGGAGAAAAAGAGGCACAGCACACAAACATCAAAACCTCATCCCAACTGTGAAGTATGGTGGTGGGGGCGTCATGGTTTGGGGCTGCTTTGCTGCGTCAGGGCCTGGACGGATTGCTATCATCGAAGGAGAAATGAATTCCCAAGTTTATCAAGACATTTTGCAGGAGAACTTAAGGCCATCTGTCCACCAGCTGAAGCTCAACAGAAGATGGGTGTTGCAACAGGACAACGACCCAACCACAGCATAGAAGTAAATCAAAAACAGAATGGCTTAAACATAAGAAAATACGCCTTCTGGAGTGGCCCAGTCAGAGTCCTGACCTCAACCCAATTGAGATGCTGTTGCATGACCTGAAGAAAGCGATTCACACCAGACATCCCAAGAATATTGCTGAACTGAAACAGTTCTGTAAAGAGGAATGGTCAAGAATTACTCCTGACTGTTATGCACATCTGACCTGCAGCTACAGGAAACGTTTGGTTGAAGTTCTTGTTGGCAAAAGAGGTTCAACCAGTTATTAAATCCAAGGGTTCACATACTTTTCCCACCTGCACTGTGAATGTTTACATGGTGTGTTCAATAAAAACATGGTAACATTTAATTCTTTGTGTGTTATTAGTTTAAGCAGACTGTGATTGTCTATTGTTGTGACTTAGATGAAGATCAGATCACATTTTATGACCAATTTGTGAAGAAATCCATATCATTCCAAAGGGTTCACATACTTTTTCTTGCAACTGTATACTAATGCCAGAAGCATTGTGATGTGTGAGGAGGAATATGACAATACAGTCACAAAATGGGATATTTTAAAAGCATCCTAAAATCTAATTGTGAGAGGTGCATACCTTATGGGAATAAAAGGTTAAGGAAGAAGAAAAAAAATGTGGATAAATAGAATTGTAAAGAAAGCAATAAATGACAAAAAGAAAGCATTTTAATCACTAAAACTGGAGGGTAGCGAGAAAGCACTGAAAAACCTTAAGGAAAAAAATAGAATATGTAAAAAAACAAATAAAAGCAGCCAAACTAGAGACCGAGAGATTCCCAAAGAGAGCAAAAATAACCTTAAAATGTTCTTCAATTATATAAATGGTAAAAAGTATAAAACTGAAGGTGTCAGCCCTCTACAAAGTTATGAGGGGGGAGTTGCAGAGAGCAATGTATTACACTGTATTCACTGAGGAAAATAAACTGTCAGATGAAATGCAGAATGTAAAAGTAAATTCCCCATTAAAAGTTCCCTGTCTGACCCAGGAAGAAGTACAGCGGCATCTTAAAAAGATTAAAATAGACAAATCGCCAGGACCAGATGGCATACGTCTCCGTAGCCTAAGAGAATTATGTAATGTCATAGCCAGACCCTTATTTCTGATATTTAAAGGGTTTCTACCACCTCATTTTGACCTAATTAGCTCTCAGACACTAGCGATCTGTTAGTGTCTGATCTACCTAACAATGCTATTCTCAGACCTGTGTGTGGATCCCTTTCACTAAAAAACGAACTTTTATTAATATGCTAATGAGCCTCTAGGTGCTATGGGGGCGTCTTTTCAGCACCTAGAGGCTCGGTCTACTCACATTGTATGCCGCCCCGCTCGTCCGTTAAGCCAGCCCATCTCCTCTTGCATGCCATCCTCCATCTGAGCCAGCGGACGAATTCTCGCGCCGTGCACGTCTGTATTTGGCGCAGGTGCAGTAAATGTCTGACAGCTGCCTGCACAGACATCTCGGTCATTGGCGCAGGCGCAGTGGAGATGTCTGTGCAGGGAGCGGTCAGACATGCGCCGAATACAGACTCGCACGGCGCAGGCGCGAGAGTTCGTCCGCTGGCTCAGATGGAGGATGGCATTCAAGAGGAGATGGGCGGGCTTAACGGACGAGCGGGGCGGCATACAATGTGAGTAGACCGAGCCTCTAGGTGCTGAAAAGACACCCCCATAGCACCTAGAGGCTCATTAGCATATTAATAAAAGTTAGTTTTTTAGTGAAACGGATCCACACACAGGTTTGAGAATAGCATTGTTAGGTAGATCAGACACTAGCAGATCGCTAGTGTCTGAGAGCTAATTAGGTCAAATTGAGGTGGTAGAAACCCTTTAAGGACTCTATACTGACAGGAAGTGTTCCACAGGATTGGCGCATAGCAAATGTGGTGCCAATATTCAAAAAGGGTCCAAAAACAGAGCCTGAAATATAGGCCGGTAAGTTTAACATCTGTTGTGGGCAAACAGTTTGAAGGTTTTCTAAGAGATGCTATCTTGGAGTACCTCAATGAAAATAAGCAAATAATGCCATATCAGCATGGGTTTTATGAGGGATCGTCATGTCAAACTAATTCAATCAATTTTTTATGAGGAGGTAATTTGTAGACTTGACTGTGGCGAATTAATGGATGTCATATATCTGGACTTCTCCAAAGCATTTTACACTGTACCGCATGAAAGGTTAGTATATAAAATGAGAATGCTTGGACTGGGAGAAAATGTCTGTATGTGGGTAAGTAACTGGCTCAGTAATAGAAAACAGAGGGTTTTTATTAATGGTACACAGATTTGGGTCACTGTCACTATTGGAGTACCTCAGGTGTCAGTATTGGGCCCTATTCTCCAATATATTTTTTAATGATCTTGTAGAAGGCTTGCACAATAAAATATCAATTTTTGCAGATGACACTAAACTGTGTAAAGTAATTAACACGGAAGAGGACAGTATACTACTACAGAGCGATCTGGATAAATTGGAGGCTGTGGCAGATGAGGTTTAACACTGACAAATGTAAGGTTATGCACATGGGAAGGAATAAAGAAAGTCACCCGTACATACTAAATGGTAAAACACTGGGTAACACTGACATAGAAAAGGACCTAGGAATTTTAGTGAACAGCAAACTAAGCTGTAGAAACCAGTGTCAGGCACAGAGGTCGCAATAACGCCTGTACAAGCGTCATAGACGCCTGTTCAGGCCATTTTACTCCCTGGAAAAAGTCTAAGGCGTACCGATACGCCTTAGACTTTTCCCTGCCATTCATAAGTGTAGTGAATGCTGTGAACGGCGCAGGCAGCGCAGCGATGCTGCTGCTGCCTGAGACAACCAATAACAAGGCTCCTTACAGTAAGGAGCTTTGTTATTGGTCAGTTTGAGCGGGCTGCCGGAGCTTAGGACACACCGCTCTGAAGAGGGAGGAAGGAGGCGCGCGATCCTTACTGGCGGGGTAAGTGGTGGTCTGAGCACCTTGTTTTTACCCTATAGTAATGAGTCTGAAGCGCTCAGCCGAGCGCTCCTCCCTGCTGAGCGCGGTAGTGAAGACGGCCTCAATAGAAGGTCTAGGGGACCGTCTTCACTACCGCAGTCAGCAGTGAGGAAAAGTGGCTGAGCGCTTCAGACTCCTGCTTATAGAAGTCAGTGGGGGTCCCAGCGCTGGACGCGCCAACAGGAGACCTCCATAATGACAGACCGGTCACCCGTAGACCTCTGTCACCTGTCAACTTTCTTATGAATCCATCAAGGATTCATTGCAGCATGTTCCATCAGATGCTTATAAGGATTTCTTCTGTAATGCGGTGCCGCATGTGGCCATTTACAGCCTCCAGGACATAGTCCCTCTGCCAAGCACATGAAGTACTTCACTGTAAAACGGTATAATCCAATAACCACAGCGGTGGTGGCTTTTTTTGTGGAATTAGATAGGGCAATGGGTCATGGAAGACAAACTCCCCTTTATAGCAAGATCAAGCATAACACAAAATGACAGCCTCTAGATCAGGGATAAGCAACCTCCGGCACTCCAGCTGTGCTGAAACTACAACTCCCAGTATCCTCCTTTTACTTCTTTGGGAGTTACAAGAACAGCTGAGCAAGTGTGCATGCTGGAAGTTGTAGTTTCACAGCAGCGCTGGAGTGCCAAAGGTTGCTGCTCCCTAGATCAGTGGTTATCACTGCGTGATGTCATCATCCAGATCCACAACATGTGACTGTGGCCCTGCAAGGTATGTGCCCGGGTCTTTCGCTTGTGCCCTTGGCACCAGCATGCACCACCATCCATTGTACCTGTGTCCTGCTCCGCCAGTGCCTCAGGTCTCTTCAGAGTCTACCAACAGCCCCGGTGGCACGACATACTCACCTGAGAGCTCATCTACAAGGACGTAACTTTGGTGGGCAGCAATGGCCACGTGATGGATGGCAAACCCCAGTGACTAGCAGCACAGAAACAGCAGCACAAATTAAAGGGATTGTCCCAAGATCAACACTATTTACCTATCCATACTTGACCCAGGGAACACTAGAACATGGTAACCAAGGTGGGACCCCCAGCGATCATGTACTTGAAGGGGACATGTCTGTTTTAGTAACGACTTGCATTTCCCATGCAATAACAATTCTGGGGAGTCAATTCTTGTGACTCTATATTGTACCATTACTCTATTATTCCTACTAGAACTTATGAACTAATTGCTAGTAGTCTGCAATAAAGGTCCAGCTGGATGTTACCAGTTGACAGCACTGATTGAATAATATCAGGCTGTGCGGTGACACCCCCATCTGGACCTTCACTGCAAACTACCAGCAAATCATTCATAACTAATAACAGAAGAATGGTGCAACATAAAGTCATAAGAATAGATCCTCCAGGATTGTTATTACATGTGGGGCTGCAAGTAGTTACCAAAACAGACAAATCAGGAGAGGTGAGGGGTCCTTTGTTAACGACAGGTGATAAATATCGATCTTAGGAAAAACCCTTTAAACCTCATAAAATCACTGCAACAGTGACCTCAGCGGTGCCATCAGAGCAACAGGGACCTCAGCTAAATGTATAATGGTCTAAATTTGCCATTTATGCATGGAAGACAGTTCTAGAGTACTAGTAATGGTTTTAGTGCATAAATAGCAACCCCTTAATGTTATGTAGGCCTTCGTATTAACCATTTGAATTACTGTAACTTTCGTACTCCTCATCGGCTGAAAATACTCCTCAGAAATGGTAAGAGGAGTATTTTTACTCTTCCAGAAAAAATGTAGCGCGACCTCTGGTCAGGCAGCTGCTGCCAAGGCCAGTAAGATAATGGGTTGCATCAAAAGGGGCATAGATGCCCGTGATGAGAATATAGTCTTACCACTTTACAAATCACTAGTCAGACCACACATGGAGTACTGTGTATAGCTCTGGGCTCCTGTGAACAAAAGTAAAAAACTAAAGTAATAACTGGAATGGGGGGACTACAGTCCCCTGAAATATTATCAAAATTAGGGTTATTCACTTTAGAAAAAAGACGATTGAGGGGAGATCTAATTAATATGTATGAATATATCAGGGGTCAGTACAGAGATCTATCCCATCATCTATTTATCCCCAGGACTGTGACTGTGACAAGGGGACATCCTCTACATCTGGAGCAAAGAAGGTTTGCACACAAACAGAAGAGGATTCTTTACGGTAAGGGCAGTGAGACTATGGAACTCTCTGCCTGAGGAGGTGGTTATGATGAGTACACTAAAAGAGTTAAAGAGGGGCCTGGATGTATTTCTGGAGTGTAATAATATTGCAGGCTATACCTACTAGAGATGGGTGGTTGATCCAGGGAGTTATGCCTCAGTCAGTTTTCAGTCAGTGATTTCCATCAGCGATTTTGAGCCAAAACCAGGTGTGGCTCTAACCAAAGAACAGATGCAGATCTTTCCCTTATACCTTTTTTCTTCGGAGGCTCCAATCCTGGTTTTGGCTCATAATCACTGATGGAAATCACTGACCAGAACACTGACATGTGAATAAGGTTTTATTCTGATTGCCTGATTGGAGTCTGAAATGAATTGGATTCTACCTCACGTGTTTTTTTTTGCCTTCCTCTGGATCAACTTGCAGGATAACAGGCCAAACTGAATGGACAGATGTCTTTTTTTTCGGCCTTATAAACTATGTTACTACATATGTCCTCACACGCAAAGTGTCCCTTGCCGCATTTTTTTTGGGGGCACAAGACTGTCTTTCCTGGGATTGTTGAGGCTCCCAGCAGAAATATCCTAACTGATCCAATACTAATACTCTAACTGGGATCCCAAATACCTAAGACTTCGTAGAGCTTTTCCACATATCTTGTCCTTAGTCAGATTTCTTTTCTTTTTCTTTTAGGTCCTGGTGTCATTCAGAAGGTACATGAGGGTCCTGGAGAAATGGGGAAACCTGTTGTCCTTTCTAAAGAAGATCAAGAGAAGATGAAGGAGATGTTTAAAATCAATCAGTTCAATTTAATGGCCAGTGAGATGATTGCGCTGAACAGATCTTTACCTGATGTCCGTCTGGAAGGGTAAGTGAGTTGCAGCGTTTATCAGGATAAAAGCGGCTTGTAGTTGAAAAGGACACTACTTTGAGAAGATTGGTTGCCAAGTGCTCATTACATATGAAATTATTTTTGCTGGAGACGTCAGGCAATGCGACCTGTAAATTGCTTAAACTAAAAGGGAGTTCACGTCTGAGAAATCTATAATGTAGCATTCTTCACACAAAAAGAAATTCTGTTCACATTGTACATTGCTTAAAAGATGACTGCTGTTTGCAACATGTCTAGAAAATAAGCATCTTAAAGGAAATGTGTCATCAGAAAACCATAAAGTCCTGTAGTTATCGCCCTGGCAACTAAGGCTACTTTCAAACGGTTTCCGTTTGTGAGATCTGTTCAGGGATCTCACAAGCGGTCCAAAACGGATCAGTTTTGCCCTTAATGCATTCTGAATGGATAAGGATCCACTCAGAATGCATCATTTTGGCTCCGTAATGCCTCCATTCTGCATTGGAGGCGGACACCCAAACGTTTGCAGCGTTTTGGTGTCCGTCTGACGAAACTGAGCCAAACGGATCCATTCTGACACACAATGTAAGTCAATGGGAACGGATCCGTTTTCACTGACACAATATGGCACAATTGAAAACGGATCCGTCCCCCATTGACTTTCAATGGTGTTCAAGACGGATCAGTTTTAGCAATGTTAAAGATAATACAAATGGATCTGTTCTGAACGGATGCATGCGTTGTATTAGGCTACTTTCACACTTGCTTTTGGGGTTCCGCTTGTGAGATCCGTTTGAGGGCTCTCACAAGCGGCCCCGAACTAATCCATTCATCCCCAATGCATTCTGAATGGATAAGGATCCGTTCAGAATGCATCAGTTTCGCTCTGTTCCGCCTCCATTCCGCTCTGGAGGCGGACACCAAAACGCAGCTTGCAGCGTTTTGGTGTCCGCCTGGCCGTGCAGAGCCAAACGGATCCGTCCTGACTTAAAATGCAAGTCAATGGGGACGGATCCGTTTGACGTTGACACAATATGGTGCAATTGCAAATGGATCCGTCCGCCATTGACTTTCAGTGTAAAGTCAGGAGTCCCTATGAATATACCATCGGATCGGAGTTTTCTCCAATCCGATGGTATATGTTAACTTGAAGCGTCCCCATCACCATGGAAACGCCTCTGTTAGAATATACCATCGGATTTCAGTTAGAGCGTGAAAACTCAGATCCGACAGTATATTCTAACACAGAGGCGTTCCCATAGTGATGGGGACGCTTCAAGTTAGATTATACTAAGAACTGTGTACATAACTGCCCCCTGCTGCCTGGCAGCACCCGATCTCTTGCAGGGGGCTGTGATCCGCACAATTAACCCCTCAGGTGCTGCACCTGAGGGGTTAATTGTGCGTTAATAGCCCCCTGTAAGAGATCAGTTGCTGTCAGGCAGCAGGGGCCAGACCCCCCTGCCCCTCCAGTTTTAAATTCATTGGTGGCCAGTGCGGCCCCCCTCCCTCCCTCCCCAGTATTAAATTCATTGTTGGCCAGTGCGGCCCCCCCCCCTCCTTCCCTCCCTAGTATTAAATTCATTGGTGGCCAGTGTGGCCCCCCTCCCTCCCTCCCCAGTATTAAATTCATTGGTGGCCAGTGCGGCCTCCCCTTTTCCCCCACCCTAATTAAAATCACCCCCCCCCCCATCATTGGTGGCAGCGGAGAGTTCCGATCGGAGTCCCAGTTCAATCGCTGGGGCTCCGATCGGTTACCATGGCTGCCATGGTTACTTAGCAATTTTAGAAGCATTATACTTACCTGCGCTGTCTGTGGCCGGCCGGGCGCTCCTCCTACTGGTAAGTGACAGGTCTGTGCTATAAGCAATGCGGCACACAGACCTGTCACTTACCAGTAGGAGGAGAGCCTGGCCGGCCACAGACAGCGCAGGTAAGTATAATGCTTCTAAAATTGCTAAGTAACCATGGCAGCCAGGACTGCAGTAGCGTCCTGGCTGCCATGGTAACTGATCGGAGCCCGAGCGATTAAACTGGGACGCCGATCGGAAATCTCCGCTGCCACCAATGATGGGGGGGTGGGGGGGGGCAGAGGTGATTTTAATTAGGGTGGGGGGAAAGGGGAGGCCGCACTCGCCACCAATGAATTTAATACTGGGGAGGGAGGGGGGGCCGCACTGGCCACCAATGAATTTAATACTGGGGAGGGAGGGGAGTCTGGCCCCTGCTGCCTGGCAGCACCTGATCTCTTACAGGGGGCTATGATACACACAATTAACCCCTCAGGTGCAGCACCTGAGGGGTTAATTGTGCGGATCACATCCCCCTGTAAGAGATCGGGTGCTGCCAGGCAGCAGGGGGCAGTTATGTACACAGTTCTTAGTATAATCCAGTGTTTCTCAAATAGTGGGGCGCCAGGCTCCGTGAAGGGGGGCTTGTTCAGGGCCGGCCTTTGGGGTGTGCGAATTTCTTCTGTATAATGGCGGCAGGCAGGCCGGGCGGCCGGCGCGTCCCTCAGTGATGTCACGTGCCTGCGCCGCCTGCTTTATGAATGAAGCAGGCGGCGCAGACAAGTGACGTCACTGAGGGACGCGCCGGCCCGCCTGCCGGCATTATACAGAAGATATACGGTACTTTTAGAAGTGAGGGGGGCATGTTTAATAACTTTAAATGGCGGCGGCGGGCACACGGAATCGGTGGATGGCACAGTTAAGGGGTGGGGGTCTGTGGATGGCACATATATAACAGTGCCAGCCACAGATCCCCCTGTAACAGTGCCAGCCACAGATCCCCCCCATAAGTGTCCGTCATCCACAGATCCCCCCATAAGTGTCCGTCATCCACAGATCCCCCCCATAAGTGTCCGTCATCCACAGATCCCCCCATAAGTGTCCGTCATCCACAGATCCCCCCATAAGTGTCCGTCATCCACAGATCCCCCCATAAGTGTGTGTCCGATCCACATTTCTTTCTTTTTTTATTCTCTTATACGTTAATAAGGATACAGTGTTATGCAGAGGTGTACGTATAACAATTTTATAGACAAATGATACTATTTACAGTCGCGCGGGGGGCGCGAAATGTTTTCTTCTTCCTAGGGGGGGCATGACAGAAAATAATTGAGAAGCACTGGTATAATCTAACTTGAAGCGTCCCCATCACTATAGGAACGCCTCTGTGTTAGAATATACTGTCGGATCTGAGTTTTCACTATGTGATAACCCGGATCTGAAAAAGCTGTTATGCAGACGGATCCGTTCCGAACGGATACCATCGTTTGCATTATAGGTGCGGATCCGTCTGTGCAGATACCAGAAGGATCCGCACCGAACGCAAGTGTTAAAGTAGCCTTATCTGAACGGATGCGTTTGTGCAGATCCATGACGGATCCGCACTAAATGCGAGTGTGAAAGTAGCCTAAGCCTAATATGTGCCACTTCGTGGTCTGTACAGATCACTTTATTGTAGTTACCTGCTTATTTGTCATACTAATCCTGCCTGTAATGTGAATGGTGGATCCTGCCATATCAAGAGGTGATTGTCAAAGATTATCTATGCTTTCTCATACATTGACCTCTGCACAGGTAAAGGCATATTTACATGCACTAAGCAGCAGCAGATTGTTGAAGGAATGGTTCTTTCTTGACACCTCCACATTATGAGGATGAGGGATCACTATTGGGATCTCTCATACAGCTGCATTGTTTCTGGGCAGCAGATGGCAGTTTAGACAGCATGGTTTATGATAATTTAGGTGCCCAGATTGTCGGGAATGAGCATTTGCAGGAATGTTTGTTCCCGATAATGTGCCAGAATATCTGGGCATCTAAATCCACCTTAAGGAAGGTTTCACATCACGTTTTTGCCATTAGTTTAACCCCTTCCCGCAATATCACATACATGTATGTTGGGGAATCTGGTGCCTTACTGCATTCTCACGTGAATGTACGTGATGTGATCAGGTGGGTCCAAGAGCTGCACTCATCCGATCCGCAGCACGGGCCTGGCTGTTACTGATAGCCTGGCCCCTGCTGCATCCGCCGGCATCACTGTATGCGGTTATGCTGGCGGATTAACCCTTTCACGTGTGCAGAGTTTACAGAGGAAGGGGGCTCCATTTGACTCCATCGGCCCCCCGCGCTGCACTGACAGCGTGCCGATGGTAGTCATGGCAACTCCGATGCCTTACACAGGCATCGGAGCCTGCCAGCCACGGAAGCCTAGGAGATCCAGCCTGAGGGCTTGGTCTCCTAGGCAACTGTCAGCGTCTTACTGTGTAAGATGCTGACAATTCAATTCAATACAATACAGAATGTATTGTACTGAATTGAAACAGGGATCAAACCTTGAAAAGGTGAAGTCCCACAGTGGGACAAATATAAAAAGTGGAAAAAAAAGTGTTTTTTAATAATAAAAAAATGTAAGTTTCAATAAAAAAAAGACCCCCATAACATAAAATAGTGTTTAAAACAATAAATAAATAAGACATATTAGGTATCACCGCGTCTGTAACAACGTGCTCTATAAGAATGTCACATAATTTACCACCTCAGGTGAACGCCGTAAAAAAAAAAAATTGACCGCACCCAGCAGAGCGATTGATTAAAATTAAGTTTTTGGGGATTTCTTTGCACAAACCACTTGGACCACCAATGTTTTACCTACTAGTGACCCTTATTTAAATATTATTTTAATTTGCATGCCACATCACATGCACAGTACTGGACATGTGGAGGGGTCAGGACCTCCCCTTCCACTCCCCCATCTGTGCCTTTTTGGTGTTTTTTATGTTTTTAAGTGTGTCTAGAAGATGTTTGTATTGTATGAGCAGTCTGTACCTGATGAAGGGGTGCTTCCTGCCCCGAAACGTGTTGTACCATCTGCTAAGCCATTGATGTCCAACCTGCCCTCCAGGTGTTGCAAAACTACAACTCCCAGCATGCTCGGACAGCACACAGCTATCAGCCTACAGCAGGGCATGGTGAGAGTTGTAGTTTCCCAACAGCTGGAGGGCCGCAGGTTGAGCATCCCTGTGCTAAGCTATTAATTCAAGTTTGTGTCGTCATCAAAAATTGGTTCTTTGCGCCGTGGGAGTCTCTTCTTTCTATTTGGATCTATCCGCCTTCTTAGGGAATCCAGGCATCCCTACGTGGAAGTGCGTACATCCCTGGCTGCATGACCAGCTGCTTTGGGGGTCCATTACACCCCTTTTAAGCCTTCAGTAGTGTTGTGCCTATTGATCGCACAACCCATTAAGGTGAGCCTCCAATTTGGAGTACTTTGTTTATTTATCTGGACTGTACTAGCCTATGGTGCGCCTATTGTGTTTTTCATAGAGAAACACCGCCTGTTACTCTGTACAAAACAAAACAAAAACTCAGCAAAAAATGCCATTTTTAAAATGTCTCCTTACATTGCAAAAAGTGTAATTCCAAGTGATCAAAAAGTCAAACGCACCCCAATTCATACTAATCAAACCGTCATCTCATTCCGCAAAAAATGAGACCCTACCTAAGACAATCGCCCAAAAAACACTTGCGTTGTTCTGTTCCGGCATAGAGTTCCGTCGTCGGGGCTCTATGCCGGAAGATTCCTGATCAGGATTATCCCCATGCATTCTGAATGGAGAGAAATCCGTTCAGGATGCATCAGGATGTCTTCAGTTCCGGAACGGAACGTTTTTTGGCCGGAGAAAATACCGCAGCATGCTGCGTTTTTTGCTACGGTCAAAAATCCTGAACACTTGCCGCAAGGCCTGATCCAGAATTAATGCCCATTGAAAGGCATTAATCCGGATCCGGCCTTAAGCTAAACGTCGTTTCGACGCATTACCGGATCTGACGTTTAGCTATTTCTGAATGGTAACCATGGCTGCCAGGACGCTAAAGTCCTGTTTGCCATGGTAAAGTGTAGTGGGGAGCGGGGGAGTAGTATACTTACCGTCCGTGCGGCTCCCGGGGCGCTTCAGAGTGACGTCAGGGCGCTCCACGCGCATGGATCACGTGATCCATACGCATGGGGCGCCCTGATGTCATTCTGGAGCGCCCCGGGAGCCGCACGGACGGTAAGTATACTGCTCCCCCGCTCCCCACTACTACTATGGCAACCAGGACTTTAATAGCGTCCTGGGTGCCATAGTAACACTGAACGCATTTTGAAGACGCATCAGTCTTCAAATGCTTTCAGTTCACTTGCGGTGTTAGGTATCCGGCGGGCACTTCCGGCAAATGGAGTACACGACGGATCCGGACAACGCAAGTGTGAAAGAGGCCTAAAACATGATTTTTTTTTTTGTTTCAAAAATGCTGTTATTGTGTAAAACTTAACCAATATGTATCCTTTTTTAGATTCATTTATCACCGCGTCCGTAAGAACCTGCTGTATAAAAATATCACATGACCTAACCCCTCAGATGAACATTTTTTTTGTCACCTTACATCACAAAAAGGGTAATTCCAAGCGATCAAAAAGTCATATACAGCCTAAAATAGTACCCCATCAAACAGTCATTTCATCCCGAAAAAAAATAAGCACCTACATAAGAAAGTCGCTCAAAAAAAAAAAAAAAAATGGCTTTCAGAATATGGAGACACTAAAAAAAATCATGTTTTTTTAAATGCTTTATTATGTAAAACTGAAAAAAAAAAAAAAAGTTGCCATATTTGGTATTGTCGCGTCCAAAACAACCTGCTCTATAAAAATAGCACATGATCTAACCTGTCAGATAGACATTGTAAAGACAGAAGAATAAAAATTGTGCCAAAACAGCTATTTTTTGTCACCTTACCTCAGAAAAAGTGTAATATAGAGCAACCAAAAATCATATGTACCCTAAAATAGTACCAACAAAACTGCCACCTTATCCCATTGTTTCCAAAATGGGGTAACTTTTTGGGAGTTTCTACTCTAGGGGTGCATCAGGGGGTCTTCATATGTGACCTGTCAACTTAAAATTATCCCAGTTAAATCTGCCCTCCAAAAACCATACGGCGTTCCTTTCCTTTTGTGCCCTGCCATGTGCCCGTACAGCAGTTTACGACCACATATGTGGTAATAAATATTGAATTTTGTTTGGCTGTTAACCTTTGCTTTGTTACTGGAAAAAATTGATTAAAATGAAATATCTGCCAAAAAGTAAATTCTGAAATTTTATCTCCATTTTCCTTTAATTCTTGTGGAATACCTAAAGGGTTAACAAAATTCGTAAAATCAGTTTTGAATACCTTAAGGGGTGTAGTTTCTAAAATGTGGCCATTTATTTGGGTGGTTTCTATTATGTAAGCCCCACAAAGTGACTTCAGACCTGAACTGGTCCTTAAAAATTGGGTTTTGGAAAATTCTTCTAAGCCTTCTAACGTCCCAAAAAAAAGAAAATTGAATTTACAAAATGATCCAAACATGAAGTAGACATGTGGGAAATGTAAACAAATTACTATTTTAGGAGGTATCACGATCTGTTTTAAAAGCAGAAAAATTGCAAATTTTTCTAAATTCTTGGTAAATTGGGTATTTTTTTTTATAAATAAAATTTGACTCAAATTTATTGTCATGAAGTACAATATGTGATGAGAAAACCATCTCAGAATGGCCTGGATAAGTAAAGCGTTTTAAAGTTATCACCACATAAAGTGACACGTGTCAGATTTGCAAAAAATGGCCTAGTCCTGAAGGTGAAAAATTGCAGGGTCCCGAAGGGGTTCACCTATACGTTAATGGATGCCTCCAACTGATGCCATACAGTGTTATCTGTTCACCATAGAGTTCCATTTTGAAAAAAACTGCTATGTTTTTCCCCCCACGTATACGTAAAGTTGCATTCACACTTGCATTGTTAATTCTGGTATTGAGATCTGGCAGAGGATTCCTTTATCGGAAATTAACCACCTCCGGACCGCCTAACGCAGATTCGCGTTCCGGTGGTGGCAGCCCTGTGCTCAGCGACGCATATACGCGTCATCTCGCGATGGCCGAGATTTCCTGTGAACGCGCGCACACAGGCGCGCGTACTCACAGGAATAGAAGGTAAGAGAGTGTATCTCCAGCCTGCCAGCGGCGATCGTTCGCTGGCAGGCTGGAGATGTGATTTTTTTAACCCCTAACAGGTATATTAGACGCTGTTTTGATAACAGCGTCTAATATACCTGCTACCTGGTCCTCTGGTGGTCCCCTTTGTTTGGATCGACCACCAGAGGACACAGGCAGCTCAGTAATATGTTGCACCAAGCACCACTACACTACACCCCCCCCTATCACTTATTAACCCCTTATTCACCCTTGATCACCCCTGATCACCCCATATAGACTCCCTGATCACCCCCCTGTCATTGATTACCCCTTTGTCATTGATCACGCCCCTGTAAAGCTCCATTCAGATGTCCGCATGATTTTTACGGATCCACTGATAGATGGATCGGATCCGCAAAACGCATACGGACGTCTGAATGGAGCCTTACAGGGGCGTGATCAATGACTGTGGTGATCACCCCATATAGACTCCCTGATCACCCCCGTCATTGATGACCCCCCTGTCATTGATGACCCCCCTGTCATTGATCACCCCCCTGTCATTGATCACCCCCCTGTCATTGATCACCCCCCTGTAAAGCTCCATTCAGATGTCCGCATGATTTTTACGGATCCACTGATAGATGGATCGGATCCGCAAAACGCATACGGACGTCTGACTGGAGCCTTACAGGGGCGTGATCAATGACTGTGGTGATCACCCCATATAGACTCCCTGATCACCCCCCTGTCATTGATCACCCCCCTGTCATTGATCACCCCCCTGTCATTGATCACCCCTCTGTAAGGCTCCATTCAGACATTTTTTTGGGCCCAAGTTAGCGGAAATTATTATTTTTTTCTTACAAAGTCTCATATTCCACTAACTTGTGTCAAAAAATTAAATCTCACATGAACTCCTCATACCCCTCACGGAATCCAAATGCGTAAAATTTTTTAGACATTTATATTCCAGACTTCTTCTTACGCTTTAGGGCCCCTAGAATGCCAGGGCAGTATAAATACCCCACATGTGACCCCATTTCGGAAAAAAGACACCCCCAGGTATTCCGTGAGGGGCATATTGAGTCCATGAAAGATTGAAATTTTTGTCCCAAGTTAGCGGAAAGGGAGACTTTGTGAGAAAAAAATAAATAAAATCAATTTCCGCTAACTTGTGCCAAAAAAAAAATTTCTATGAACTCGCCATGCCCCTCATTGAATACCTTGGGGTGTCTTCTTTCCAAAATGGGGTCACATGTGGGGTATTTATACTGCCCTGGCATTTTAGGGGCCCTAAAGCGTGAGAAGAAGTCTGGGATCCAAATGTCTAAAAATGCCCTCATAAAAGGAATGTGGGCCCCTTTGCGCACCTAGGCTGCAAAAAAGTGTCACACATCAGGTATCGCCGTACTCAGGAGAAGTTGGGCAATGTGTTTTGGGGTGTCATTTTACATATACCCATGCTGGGTGAGATAAATATCTTGGTCAAATGCCAACTTTGTATAAAAAAATGGGAAAAGTTGTCTTTTGCCGAGATATTTCTCTCACCCAGCATGAGTATATGTACAAAGACACCCCAAAACACATTGCCCAACTCGTCCTGAATACGGCGATACCACATGTGTGACACTTTTTTGCAGCCTAGGTGGGCAAAGGGGCCCACATTCCAAAGAGCACCTTTAGGATTTCACAGGTCATTTACCTACTTACCACACATTAGGGCCCCTGGAAAATGCCAGGGCAGTATAACTACCCGACAAGTGACCCCATTTTGGAAAGAAGACACCCCAAGGTATTCCGTGAGGGGCATGGCGAGTTCCTAGAATTTTATATTTTTTGTCACAAGTTAGCGGAAAATTATGATTTATTTTTTATTTATTTTTTTCCTTACAAAGTCTCATATTCCACTAACTTGTGACAAAAAATAAAAACTTCCATGAACTCACTATGCCCATCAGCGAATACCTTGGGGGGTCTTCTTTCCAAAATGGGGTCACTTGTGGGGTAGTTATACTGCCCTGGCATTCTAGGGGCCCAAATGTGTGGTAAGAAGTTTGAAATCAAAATGTGTAAAAAATGACCAGTGAAATCCGAAAGGTGCTCTTTGGAATATGGGCCCCTTTGCCCACCTAGGCTGCAAAAAAGTGTCACACATGTGATATCTCCGTACTCAGGAGAAGTTGGGGAATGTGTTTTGGGGTGTCATTTTACATATACCCATGCTGGGTGAGAGAAATATCTTGGCAAAAGACAACTTTTCCCATTTTTTTTATACAAAGTTGGCATTTGACCAAGATATTTATCTCACCCAGCATGGGTATATGTAAAATGACACCCCAAAACACATTCCCCAACTTCTCCTAAATACGGAGATACCAGATGTGTGACACTTTTTTGCAGCCTAGGTGGGCAAAGGGGCCCAAATTCCAAAGAGCACCTTTCGGATTTCACAGGTCATTTTTTACAGAATTTGATTTCAAACTCCATACCACACATTTGGGCCCCTAGAATGCCAGGGCAGTATAACTACCCCACAAGTGACCCCATTTTGGAAAGAAGACACCCCAAGGTATTCCGTGAGGGGCATGGCGAGTTCCTAGAATATTTTATTTTTTGTCACAAGTTAGTGGAATATGAGACTTTGTAAGAAAAGAAAAAAAAAAAAAATCATCATTTTCCGCTAACTTGTGACAAAAAATAAAAAGTTCTATGAACTCACTATGCCCATCAGCGAATACCTTAGGGTGTCTACTTTCCGAAATGGGGTCATTTGTGGGGTGTTTGTACTGTCTGGCCATTGTAGAACCTCAGGAAACATGACAGGTGCTCAGAAAGTCAGAGCTGCTTCAAAAAGCGGAAATTCACATTTTTGTACCATAGTTTGTAAACGCTATAACTTTTACCCAAACCATTTTTTTTTTACCCAAACATTTTTTTTTTATCAAAGATATGTAGAACAATAAATTTAGAGCAAAATTTATATATGGATCTCGTTTTTTTTGCAAAATTTTACATCTGAAAAATGTCATTTTTTTGCAAAAAAATCGTTAAATTTCGATTAATAACAAAAAAAGTAAAAATGTCAGCAGCAATGAAATACCACCAAATGAAAGCTCTATTAGTGAGAAGAAAAGGAGGTAAAATTCATTTGGGTGGTAAGTTGCATGACCGAGGAATAAACGGTGAAAGTAGTGCAGGTCAGAAGTGTAAAAAGTGGCCTGGTCTTTCAGGGTGTTTAAGCCATGGGGGCTGAGGTGGTTAAACTAATCCATTTTGATTATTCACATCACGTTAGGATGCGGTTGTGTGAAATCAAAACGGAAAAAAAAGAGATCCATCACTAAATACATAGGCTCCTAAAAAACAGATCAGTCTCCATTCACTTACATTGTTTTCAGTGCGTTCAGTTTTTTTCAGTTTTTTTGACTGGACACAAAAACCACTGCCTGCAGCGGTTTTGTGTCCGGTCACGAAACGGAATGCTGCCGGAACGGAAGACATCCTGATGCATCCTGAATGGATATCTCTCAGAATGCATGAGGACTGAACAGAAATGTTTTTTTCCGATATTGAGATCCTCTGCCAAAACAAGTGTGAAAGTAGCCTTAAACAGATGGCAAAAACGTCATGTGAACCCACCATAACAGAGCATGCCTAGAAAACTCTCCCATAGAAGTCAACGAGACCTCTAGACCATTGTGTCTGTGGCAGTTTTCTTTAATACAGTCGTGGCCAAAAGTTTTGAGAATTACATAAATATTGGAAATTGGAAAAGTTGCTGCTTAAGTTTTTATAATAGCAATTTGCATATACTCCAGAATGTTATGACGAGTGATCAGATGAATTGCATAGTCCTTCTTTGCCATGAAAATTAACTTAATCCCCAAAAAACCTTTCCACTGCATTTCATTGCGGTCATTAACGGACCTGCTGAGATCATTTCAGTAATCGTCTTGTTAACTCAGGTGAGAATGTTGACGAGCACAAGGCTGGAGATCATTATGTCAGGCTGATTGGGTTAAAATGGCAGACTTGACATGTTAAAAGGAGGGTGATGCTTGAAATCATTGCAGGTCACCATGGTTAACAATGGAAGAACAAAGAAACGCGTGCAGCCATCATTGCGTTGCATAAAAATGGCTTCACAGGCAAGGATATTATGGCTACTAAGATTGCACCCCAATCAACAATTTATAGGATCATGAAGAACTTCAAGGAAAGAGGTTCATTTCTTGTTAAGAAAGCTTCAGGGCGTCCAAGAAAGTCCAGCAAGCGCCAGGATCGTCTCCTAAAGAGGATTCAGCTGCGGGATCGGAGTGCCACCAGTGCAGAGCTTGCTCAGGAATGGCAGCAGGCAGGTGTGAGCGCATCTGCACGCACAGTGAGGCGAAGACTTTTGGAAGATGGCCTGGTGTCAAGAAGGGCAGCAAAGAAGCCACTTCTCTCCAAAAAAAAAACATCAGGGACAGATTGATCTTCTGCAGAAAGTTTGGTGAATGGACTGCTGAGGACTGGGGCAAAGTCATATTCTCCGATGAAGCCTCTTTCCGATTGTTTGGGGCATCTGGAAAAAGGCTTGTCCAGAGAAGAAAAGGTGAGCGCTACCATCAGTCCTGTGTCATGCCAACAGTAAAGCATCCTGAGACCATTCATGTGTGGGGTTGCTTCTCATCCAAGGGAGTGGGCTCACTCACAATTTTGCCCAAAAACACAGCCATGAATAAAGAATGGTACCAAAACACCCTCCAACAGCAACTTCTTCCAACAATCCAACAACAGTTTGGTGAAGAACAATGCATTTTCCAGCACGAAGGAGCACCGTGCCATAAGGCAAAAGTGATAACTAAGTGGCTCGGGGACCAAAATGTTGACATTTTGGGTCCATGGCCTGGAAACTCCCCAGATCTTAATCCCATTGAGAACTTGTGGTCAATCCTCAAGAGGCGGGTGGACAAACAAAAACCCACTAATTCTGACAAACTCCAAGAAGTGATTATGAAAGAATTGGCCCAGAAGTTGATGCCCAGTCGAATTGCAGAGGTCCTGAAAAAGAAGGGCCAACACTGCAAATACTGACTCTTTGCATAAATGTCATGTAATTGTCGATAATAGCCTTTGAAACGTATGAAGTGCGTGTAATTATATTTTACTACATCACAGAAACAACTGAAACAAAGATCTAAAAGCAGTTTAGCAGCAAACTTTGTGAAAACTAATATTTTTTTTAAATCAGATAATTTTTATTAACAGAGCGACTGTAAGCATACAGCAAAAATACATACATCAAGGTACAATAAAGTATAAGTACTACAACGTGCAATAAAACATTAGTTTCATTTTACTTAGCAGATAGTGAAAACCACCTGCTTGCCAAAGAAATCATGGCTGTAAGCTTATGCTCTTATTTCTTGCTTTAATAAATTTTTATTTGAAAAATTAAACCTGCTGCGTATGCGCACCAGCTTGGCACAAGAAGCAGCAACCCCCCCCCCCCAAAAAACCCCCCCCCACAATTAACTACCCCCTCCCTCCCTCTGTGCAGTGTCCACCATGTTGTTCGCTATAACTATAGTTGACCTCAACCTACCTATGTAACCCTAAAATGGGCCCAACATTGACATATTATCTCGCACCCAGAGTCTTCTCAAATCTTGTGAAGCCAGACCAGATTGTGTAACCCAGCACTCCCATTGTTTCCTAATTTTCTTGATAGCCCCTCTCTTTTTGTATATACCCCTTTCCAACCCAACCAAGGCGTTGACGGACCCCACCCATTCTTGTTTATTCGGGCCAATGGGCTGGATCCAATGTTTTGCAATCAGACGCCTAGCACAATAAAGTGTCTTAGCAATTGCTAGCTTGCACCCTTTATCTATCCCTAGCTCCTGAACATATCCTGATACACTAATCACCGATTCCCTTGGGGTAATAATACTATATGTCAGGGATCAGCAACCTTCGGCACTCCAGCTGTTGTGAAACTACAATTCCCAGCATGCTCCATTCATTTCGATGTGAGTTCTAAGAAGAGCAGAACAAGAATGCATGCTGGGAGTTGTAGTTTCTCAACAGCTGGAGTGCCGGAGGTTGCCTACCCCTGCTATATGTATTATCTATGGTATCAAAGACATCCGTCCAAAATACACTTAGCTCCCTACAGAGCCACATCATGTGAATAAGATCTGCGTCCTCCTCTATGCATCTAGGGCACTTCGCATCAGGACGAACGCCCATTTTACATAACACTGAGGGTGTTCTATACACCCTGTGCAATAAGAAAAGCTGTGGGCGTCGCTGAGCCTCGCTGATGGACATTTTTTTTTTTTTAAACTCGTTTTATTGAAGTTTAACAACAGGCATGAATCATGACATCGTGAAGTAGTTACATCCCACGCAGGGGAGTTCCTGACTTCTCAACATATTGCATGGGTTCATATGGTAGAAAACAGCTTCCGAAACAATATTCCTTCGTATTAAATCATCAGGCATTCTAGTGCTATATATCTAATTATTTAAACATCCGTTACCACCTTGTAAGTCATCAAGCAGTGGGATA
Source organism: Bufo bufo (assembly GCF_905171765.1). NCBI lineage: Eukaryota > Metazoa > Chordata > Amphibia > Anura > Bufonidae > Bufo > Bufo bufo. Next base: position 278,475,922 of record NC_053393.1, on the reverse strand, counting down.
TTTTATCAAGGTTCATCCGTCACAGAGTGTAAGTGAGTGTGATGCAGGGATTGAGTAGAGGAGCGCCATTCCCCCCATACCTTCTGAAATTTCTGCGGGCACTTCCTATGGGTGTAAACCACTTTTTCCATAGACATAGCATAATTTACTAATACTTTCCATTGATTGACTGTAGGGGACCTGTCCGCCATCCATCTCAAAGCTATCGCTTTTCTGGCTAGAAACAAAGTTTCTCCTAAAAAGACCCTCTGATGATGTGTCCATAGTTCCTCATCTATTACTCCTAGAATACATATTTTGGGGCAAATTATCGGGGAAGGTACCATTGTTGACAGGATCTCCACCACTCTTTCCCAAAAAGTCTGCACGTAGTTACAGCTCCATATTAAATGCCAGAAGTCAGCTCCCTCCTCATGACATCTGTGGCATCTGCTGCTCGGTGATCTTCCCATTTTATATAACCTAAGCGGAGATGGGTAACTTCTATGCAATATAAACAGCTGAGTTAATCTATTGTTTACTGAGGGGGAAACCTTAGTGGGGACTAGCAGAGCCTCCTCCCATTCTTCAGCATCAAGTGTAGGAATGGTAGTTTTCCATTTTGCTTCCACCTCCAATGGTTGGAGTAACATGCGATCCCCTAGCAGCTGTGTATATAATATAGATATGATACCCTTAGGTCCTTGAGATCTTAACACACCTATCAAGGGATACTTGGAGATGCTACGGCTCACTCCACTAAATTGCGCGTCTAAGGCGTGTCTCAACTGGAGATACTCTAGAAGAGGGTATGGGGAATCTCAAACTTCTCCTGTAATTGCTGCAAAGACCTAAATACTCCCCCGACATACAATTCTTCCAATGACACAATCCCACATCCTTTCCAAATCGTCGATCCCTCCAGGTTTACTAAGTGCGGAAACATGCGATTGTCCCCAACAGGAACAGCATCGGGCAGATCTTTGTATGCGTTTAATTTGGCGGCCTTCCAAACTTGATTTGCCAATTTATGAGCAGGAAGTAGTCTCCCAGGGACTGAACCCGGGGACTCCAACACCGGCCACAGGGTAGAAAGATGGAGATACTCCCTTAGCCAATATTCTGGCCCGGCCAACTCCCCCTTTTTCACCCATGGCGCTATATACTTCAGCTGACCAGCTAAGTAGTATAAGAAAAAATCCGGTAAAGCTGCCCCACCTTGAAGCTTAGATCTCTGCAACACCCTCAAGGAAAGCTTTCTCCTGGCCTTGCCCCAAACAAAAGCAGTCGTTAAAGAGTGCAGTCTGTCGAAAAAAGCCTTGGATACCGGAGCACATGCATGTGACAGGAGGTATAGGCCCTTAGGGAGCAGTATCATTTTAACTAAATTTAGTCTCCCCATCACGGATAGCGGTAAGGACTTCCATGTCTAAAACTTATCAATAAACAGAGATTCTATAGGGTCTATATTTCTCACCACCGATACAAGTGGATCCCTTGTGATTATAATCCCAAGATATTTAAACTGGTCTACTACTGGTAAATTATGAAAACTCTCCGGCCAGTTATGAACCCAGAGAGGCATAATAGCTGATTTCGTCCAGTTTATGTGCAAGCCCCGAAAATATACCAAACTTCTCTATCACAGCTATTGCACTCGGAAGAGTCCGCTCAGGCTCATCCATAAACAGGAGGAGATCATCCGCATATAGGCCTATCTTCTCCTCTCTATTCCCTTTAGAGATTCCCTTAAAAGTCTCATCCTGTCTGAAACGCCGGGCCAAATGTTCTATCACCACAGCAAACAACAGTGGGGAAAGGGGGCATCCCTGTCTGGTTCCCCTGTGAAGCGTGAATTAATTCGATTGGGTACCATTAACTAGTATATTAGCTTTGGGTCTCTGGTATAAGATTTCAACCCATCTCATAAACTTTGGCCCGAATCCAAATTCTTTTAAGATTTGCAGAAGGAAAGGCCACTCAACAGAGTCAAAGGCCTTAGCCGTGTCGAGAGATGCCAAGGCCCACCTTCTCCCTACCGCTACCCCTATCTGGGCTATGATCTGCACTCTTCTAATATTGTCAGAGGTATTCCTACCCGGTATAAATACAGCTTGATCTTGATGTACTATAGAAGTTATCACTTTATTCAAGCGGGAGGCCAATAGTCTAGTCAGAATCTTGTAGTCTAAATTTAATAATGAGATTGGCCTATAAGAGCCACATTCATTCGGGTCTTTGTCTGGTTTTAATATTACTACAATAGTAGCATCGTATAAGGTTTCAGGTAGCTGATGCCTCAGAAGGGAAGCCGAGTACAATTTAAGAAGTTGGGGGCTTAGATTCTCACTATATCTAGAATAGATTTCTATAGAGATCCCATCCGGGCCCGGCGCCTTCCCAGCAGGGAGATCATGAATAGCAAGCTGGATTTTTTCCAAGGATATGTCTTTATCTAGTAAATTTTTATCAACTATGCTAAGTCTAGGATGAGTCACCTCGGCTATATAATCGCTCAGCTCCCCTTCAGAGTAATGGGCTGCAGAACTATATAGTAATTGGTAGAATCGCTTGAAACCATCTAATATTCCATCTACGGATTCTACCACTTGTCCCTCTGGGTTTAGTATACGTAATACTGGGGGGGGGGGGGATTGATTGGCTCTGGCAATATGTGCTAGGAGCTTACCCGCCCTGTCTCCAGATTCAAACGACTGCTGCTTCATGAAGAATATTCTGCGTTCACTTTTTTCTTTGAGGTGCAGCATATAGGATCTGCCCCTAGCCATCCATTCTATTCTATTCACTTCCGTGGGGTCAGAGCAAAAAAAGGCCTCAGCCTCTCTACATTTGGTATGCAAATCTAATTCCTGTCGAGCCGTATCCCTCTTTACATAAGATATTGAGGACTTTAGGCAGCCCCTCAGGTACGCTTTTAGGGTGTCCCATAGTATTAAACTCTCAGTCTCATCACCTTGCATATCCAGAAAAACATGCAGCTGGTCAGGGATTCTATCATTCTGGGTTAGGAGAGAAAGCCAGAAAGGGTGGATTCTCATCTTTCCCCCTCTAGAGGCGGCCCCGGGAATATTCGGACGCGCCACAACCGCAGCGTGGTCCGAGGGTCCCTGTGGCTCATAAGTAATATCAGTTAGGTCCGTATATACTACAGCATTGCCCAGTATATAGTCAATTCTCGACAGCGCGCCTCTAGCGGGGGTAAAACAGGAGTATTCTCTTAACTGCGGATTTCTAAGTCTCCACAGATCCAGCCATCCCATCTCTGCAGCAATTCTAAATAGTGTGGTGGTCGACAGGGTCTCAACTACTCTCAGATCAGGTGAGCGGTGTCTGTCTAACTCCTCCTGCATAACCATATTAAAGTCCCCTATACAGAGTAGCCGGGCCAATGGGTATTGTGCTGCAAATCCCAATGCTATCTGAAGTAGTGAGATTCTAGCCGGAGGAGGGTTATATATATTAATAATAACATAAGGTATATGACTAATGAATCCGTATACCATCAGGTATTGGCCTTCAGGATCTACTACAGTCTGCTGTGGCTCCCATATGAGACCCTTACGGACCAAAATGGCTGCTCCTCTAGAATGTGAAGTACCGTATGTCTGTAGCGACCATTGGACCCAATGTTTAACAATTCTATGACCAGTATCAGCTGTCAAATGAGTTTCTTGAAGTCCTAAAATGTGAGGGCTATATCTTCTTACATGCGAAAATACCGCAATTCTCTTATTCGGAGCACCCAAGCCTCTCACATTCCAGGACATCACCACCAAGGACCCCATGATGTAGACATGGGGTTTTCCCCTACATAATTCAGGATTTTACTGGAAGAAAGGAGGGGTTCCCTCCGCATCATAAGGGTTCGCTTCTCATTCCCAATCTCCTCAGAATTCTGAGATGACCATGCCTTCAATAACACAATAAACATATAAGGCTACTTTCACACTAGCGTTCTGCTGTCCGCTCGTGAGCTCCGTTTGAAGGGGCTCACGAGCGGAGCAGAACGCTTCCGTCCAGCCCTGATGCAGTCTGAATGGATGCGGATCCGCTCAGACTGCATCAGTCTGGCGGCGTTCAGCCTCCGCTCCGCTCGCCTCCGCACGGCCAGGCGGACAGCTGAACGCTGCTTGCAGCGTTCGGGTGTCCGCCTGGCCGTGCGGAGGCGAGCGGATCCGTCCACACTTACAATGTAAGTCAATGGGGACGGATCCGCTTGAAGATGACACAATATGGCTCAATCTTCAAGCGGATCCGTTCCCCATTGACTTTCAATGTAAAGTCTGAACGGATCCGCTCAGGCTACTTTCACACTTAGAAAATTTTCTAAGTTTTAATGCAGACGGATCCGTTCTGAACGGATGCGAACGTCTGCATTATCGGAGCGGATCCGTCTGATGAAACATCAGACGGATCCGCTCCGAACGCTAGTGTGAAAGTAGCCTTACATAACATGTGAAGAACCAACATTTCTAAATACACATCCAGTGCATACATTATAGTGTTAGTTCTGTGGCAATGTATTCGGGGACCGGTACGGGAAAAAAAAAGGAGTGTTAAGCCCGTACTGGTGGCCGAACATTCCCTGTATATTGCAATAATACAGCTGCAGGTGCAAATAATAGCAAATATGTGAGTGTATGTATATCTAGACCATCCTTAGCTTATATACCAGCAACATGAACTAGCTTAAGGGACTCAGTGGTCTGATACTAAAAAACATCACATTTTAAGCAAATGAGGTAGAAGATTGCACCATAAAATAAGTATAAACGTAGTGGCAAGGCACCTATATTATTCGATTAAGCACCGGAAAATACTTGCGACTCAGATCTAATAGCACAATTAGCGAGGCCTTGGGCGCCTGGAGATCCAGTCCTCGGCTTTTTTCGGATCTGTAAAAAATACTGGTCTGTCCCTATCAATCACACAAAGGCGTGCCGGGTAGGCCATTGAATACTGTAAGTTCAGTTCTCTGAGACGTCTCTTAACTGAAACGAAAGTGGCCCTCTTCTTTTGCAAATCCGCCGAAAAGTCCGGGAATAGTGACACATTAGCATTATCATGCATCAGCGCTCCCTTGTTCCTCGCTTGACTAAGGATTAAGTCCTGGTCTGTCCAGTTTAGTATACGTGCCAGCAAGGGCCTCGGAGGGGCACCTGGGGGAGGTGGTCTGGCAGGGACCCTGTGCGCTCTTTCAACAGCGTAGGCCGCAGAAAACGCGGCATCGGGGAATTGGGCCTTAAACCATACCTCCAGGAAGTTAGCAGGATCTCGCCCCTCCGCTCTTTCAGGTAACCCCAGGATCCTCACATTATTGCGCCGAGCACGGTTCTCTAAGGCTACTTTCACACTAGCGTTCGGAGCGGATCCGTCTGATGTTTCATCAGACGGATCCGCTCCGATAATGCAGACGTTCGCATCCGTTCAGAACGGATCCGTCTGCATTAAAACTTAGAAAATTTTCTAAGTATGAAAGTAGCTATTTTCTAAGTATGAAAGTAGCCTGAGCGGATCCGTTCAGACTTTACATTGTAAGTCAATGGGGAACGGATCCGCTTGAAGATTGAGCCATATGGTGTCATCTTCAAGCGGATCCGTCCCCATTGACTAACATTGTAAGTCTGGACGGATCCGCTCGCCTCCGCACGGCCAGGCGGACACCCGAACGCTGCAAGCAGCGTTCAGGTGTCCGCTCACTGAGCGGAGCGGAGGCTGAGCGCTGGCAGGCGGATGCATTCTCAGTGGATCCGCCTCCACTGAGAATGCATTGGGGCCAGACGGATGCGTTCGGGGCCGCTCGTGAGCCCCTTCAAACGGAGCGCACGAGCGGACACCCGAACGCTCGTGTGAAAGTAGCCTAAGTCGTCGCACTTCTGCCTCCATAGCCCGACAGCTCTCTCAACATCCTGTAGTCTCGAGTCCAGCAGCCTAGTGTAGTCCTCCAGTGCCGACACTCGATCCTCTGTCTGTTTCACTCTCTCCCTAAGTTGATGTACGTCCTGCCTCAGCAGGCCTAAGTCCACCCGCACCTCCTCAATTTTACATGTAAGGGAGGATTGGCATGAGGAGATTGCCGTTAGGAGCTGCTCCGACATCACCTTCAGCGTAATCTCTGGTTCCCCAGTATCATCAGGTTCTGTCTGCTGTGCAGCCTGCCCGCGCATCACCGCCGCACGTGGAGTGGCGGGAGCCGCGGCGCCATTCTGATTTTCCTGGCGGGCATACTCCTTGAGCTTTTCAGCCGCCGATTGGGCCTTGCTAGGACCCATTTCTTGTTGCCTGGGCTTCCTCCTTCTCCTCTGCACTTGCCACTCAAAATTTAAAGTAGGCAGCTTGGCAGGATTAGTCAGGATTCAATACAGGGAACAGAGACGCTCTCAAGTGCGTGCGCTCATGTCGGCAGTTATCCACGCCCCCCGCTGATGGACAGTTTTGGTGTGTTCCCAAGGATGTCTTGCCACTTGGCATCATTGAGAGCTCCTATATCTTTTTCCCACTTTTCTTTAAGACCGTTTATCGGGTCTCCCAGGCATTTTCCCTTGAGAAAGCTGTACGCAAAATAAATGAGCTTATAAGACGCCGAGGCCCGCACCACATGATCAAATAAAGCTGTTTTGGCAATAGTCATGGGGGAATAGCTTCTCTTGGCATTGTGCCGCGTGCCTCAACTGTAAGAACGCATAGAACATAGGCCTGTGCAGGCCAAATTCCTGCTGAAGTTGCTGGAAGGATTTGAGGACCCCCTCATCAAATATCTGCGAAACATACTTAATTCCTTTCCTCGCCCAATCCTCCGAGCCCTCCAGCATAGATATCTCCCTCAGTTGAGAGTTGTGCCACAGAGGGGTATATTTGGAACATCCCTTAATTTCTAGCAAGTCTCTAACGGTCCACCACACTTTGTGCATGAGTTGTAGCGTAGGCATAATAGGTAAGCGTGATTTAAATGCATGTGCCTCCAACGCCCCTAAGGGAGTGTGATGGCCTGCCAGAACCTCGATCATGCCTCTCCTAGAATCTTGTATGCCTTCTTGCCCCCATCCCTGCATATGCTGGAGCTGCGCAGCCAAAAAATATGACCACGGGTGCTGCAGGGCTACTCCACCCTTATCTTTGGCCAGCTGCAATTTGCTTAATTTGATCCTAGCCACTCCCCTCTTCCACAACAGAACTCTGAACACCCCCTCTATTCTTTTAAAAAAGTGTCTGGGGATCCATATTGTAGAGTTCTGCAGGATGTACAACAGCTGAGGCATCACTATCATCTTTATCAAATTCACCCGTCTTATCAAGGAAATCGGAAGTTTACACCACTCTTCGATTTTAGGCTTCAGCTTATCTAAAAGGGGTATTAAATTGAGACTGATATATGTTTTGACATCCCTCGTGACCCATACTCCTAAATATTTAAATTTATGCACCCACGGAATTGGTATTCTGGCTAAACTAGCCAGGGCCTCACGGGAAGTCAATGGGAGCAATGCAGATTTGGACCAATTGATGGACAACCCTGAGAGAACCCCAAAGCTGTCAATGATACTCATTACTGAGGGCAGACATTCCGTTATTTTATCCACAAATAATAAAAGATCATCTGCGTAAAGGGCCACCTTCTCTTCCAAACCTTCATGTTTGAATCCCTGAACTCTGTTGGAGCCTCTTAAAATCGCCGCCAAAGGTTCTATTGCAACTGCGAATAGAAGCTGGGATAACGGGCACCCCTGCCTGGTTCCTCTCCCCAGACGAAAGGTAATGGATAACTCGTTGTTAACTCTGATTCTAGCAACCGGGGAGGAGTACAAAAGCTGAACCCATCCTGTGAAGACGGGTCCAAATCCCATTTTATTAAGTACTGCCCATAAATACCTCCACTCCACACTATCAAATGCTTTGGCAGCATCGAGGGAGAGGACCGCCTTATCTTCCACCTCCCCTGTTGTGGCCTGCAGGTTTAGGAAGAGTCTTAAGTTGATCGCCGTGGACTTTGCGGGCATGAAGCCAGACTGATCTGGGTGCACTACGGTCCCCACCACCCGGGATAGTCTTATCGCTAAGGCTTTTGCTAATATCTTTGTCAGATGTGAGGAGAGAGATGGGGCGGTAAGACTCAGGTAATGCATGGTCTTTATCTGGCTTGGGCAGCACCACAATGGTAGCTTCATACATAGAAGGAGGTAAACTTCCCGTTGCTAGGGCCTGGTCAAATACTTTGAGAAGATTTGATAGCAGCTCCTCACCAAATTCCTTGTAAATTTCAATAGGTAGCCCATCAGGGCCAGGGGCCTTATCATTTGGCATCGCACTTATTGCCCTTTGTAATTCCTCCACCGTAAGGGGAGACTCCAGCCGCTCTCTCTCCTCCGCCAACAAAGTAGGCAACTCCACTCCCCCCAAGTAAGCCTCCAGATCCCTGTCAGAATACTTGATTAACTACGGAAAAAGTAATTCGACTGGAGGCGCGGAGTTCCTCCTCGGATCCATTGAGTCCATCCATTGCGACGCAGCTTTCGGCGTGTCGAACATGTGGACTCTTCCTTCCGCTACCACCCGCAGTTTGGACGGATAAATCATGGAATATTGTAGTAGACGTTCCCTCAGGCGTCGCTTTACTTCCACAAACTTCGCCCTTTTCCGCTGAACCTCCGCAGAGAAATCAGGAAATTATGAGCACCTTCCTGCCATCTATTATCAGATCCTCATGATTTCGTGCTGAACGCAGGATGGTATCTCTATCCTTGAAGTGCAGCAGCTTGATGAGAACTGGTCTTGGAGGGGCACCCGGTGGTGGGGAGCAGAACGGCACCCTATGGGCCCGCTCAATGGCAAACATTTTAGATAGTGATTCTGTGCCAAACTTCACGGTCAGCCACTGCTCAAAAAAGGCCACCGCATCGCCTCCTTCAACTTTCTCCGGTATGCCCACCAGGCGCAGATTATTCCTGCGTAGCCTGTTCTCCAGGTCATCAGCTTATTGCCCTTTGTAATTCCTCCACCGTAAGGGGAGACTCCAGCCCCTCTCTCTCCTCCGCAGACAAAGTAGGCAACTCCACTCCCCCCAAGTAAGCCTCCAGATCCCTGTCAGAATACATAGCTCTACTTTTATATAGTGAACTATAAAATCCCTTAAACACCTCAAGAATCTCATGAGGATCGCTCACCATCCTACCTTCCGAATTCCTGAGGGTTGACACATAAGTGGACTCATGTTGGGCCTTGGCTATCATTGCTAACATGTGACCCGCCTTTTCCCCCTCAAAGTATTATTGTTTCAAAAATAGCCTCTTATTGTTGGCCTGCTCCAACACGTGAGTATTGAGTGCCTCCTGTGCTGCTTTCCAAGCTCTTAACGATAACTGAGGAATTTTTAATATACACAGCTTCTGCACTGGATACTTGATTCTGCAATTCCAGACCCAGTGCCCCCGTGCGCGTTTTGACTACGCTTATGCCTTTGCTAAGTACACCCCTCAGAAATGCTTTCATTGAGTCCCAGACTGTATTCACAGAAGCTGACCCCACATTAAATTGATGATACTCATCTATCTGCTTTTTGATCTGGCCAAGGTCAATGATCCTAAACCAGAAAGGATTCAGGCGCCACAAGTTGAGGCTCCTCACCCCTGTACCCCCCAGATTCAAAGAGATCTGCAGCGGCGAGTGATCAGATAAGGTTCTATAGTGGAATTTCACCTCTCCTACCAGACATGCAGCTTTTGTGTTACCTAATGCCAAGCATTGGCGGATCCAGAGCCTGGTCTCGGGAGGGGCACTTTCAGATTATTTTCTGTCCGCCGCCATAAAACAATGGTGCTTATAGAACACTACACTACACAGTGTATAGACTACACAGTGTAGAGGTATACTGTATATTGTGTGGCACAGTGTAGGCTATATGTGTATAACAAACATATTTCACATGAAAAAACTTACAATTACTTGGCTTGGCCCTTGGGGATCTCGGGCACCACTTCAACACTTTGGCCAGGGGCTCGGCGGAGCTGTCGTGTTTTATCCTAATGAGAGAGATTTCATAATAAGGATTTGGAGAAGGGGCAGAGGAATAGCAGAGCAGGGAGAGGCTGGTGCTGCTACTAGGGGGTCATACCATGGGGGAGTAATAAAGACCACCATAATGTCCCCCCCAGTAGAAATAATTCTCCTTATAATGTGACAGTGCAAAAAATACCCCCTTGTAATGCCCCCAGTTGAGCTAATGTCCCCATAGTGCCCCCATAATGTGCCAGTATAAAACACCCCTATATAGTGCCCCTAGTAAATGCCCCCATAGTGCTCCACACCTTCCTTCCTCCTAGTGCCCCCCATAATGTACCAGTATAAAATGCTCCAGTAGATGCCCTCAGTGTCCCCCATAGTACTCCTCTCCCCCCTTCCCCATAGTACCCACCATAATGTGTCCCAGTATAAAATTGTACTGTACAGAGCGCCCATATAAAATACCCCTTCTTTGTGGCCTCAGTAGATGCCCCTATAGTGCCCCCAATCATGTGCCAGTATTAACAGCCCCCCATGTGCCAGTATTAATAACAGCCCCCCATGTGCCAGTATTAATAACAGCCCCCCATGTGCCAGTATTAATAACAGCCCCCCATGTGCCAGTATTAATAACAGCCCCCCATGTGCCAGTATTAATAACAGCCCCCCATGTGCCAGTATTAATAACAGCCCCCCATGTGCCAGTATTAATAACAGCCCCCCATGTGCCAGTATTAATAACAGCCCCCCATGTGCCAGTATTAATAGCGGCCCCCCTGTGCCAGTATTAATAATGGCCCCCCTGTGCCAGCAATAATGGCCCCCCTGTGCCAGCAATAACGGCCCCCCTGTGCCAGCAATAACGGCCCCCCTGTGCCAGCAATAACGGCCCCCCTGTGCCAGCAATAACGGCCCCCCTGTGCCAGCAATAACGGCCCCCCTGTGCCAGCAATAACGGCCCCCCTGTGCCAGCAATAACGGCCCCCCTGTGCCAGCAATAACGGCCCCCCTGTGCCAGCAATAACGGCCCCCCTGTGCCAGCAATAACAGCCCCCGCCAGTAAAAGTATTGTATATATTTAAAAAAAAAACACATACTTACCTCCATGTCAGCGGTGCGATGCAGGCCTCTTCCGGCCTGTGTCCCGCGCTGCATGGCTCAGGCGGCGCGATGGAGCTGCCGGCCTAGTGCCTGCAGCCTATCAGAGGAAGGGAAAGGGACACGCCTCTCCCTCCCCTGCCGCAACACAGGCATCTGTATCGCTGCCCTGAGGACGGCGATACAGATGACTGGAGATGAACGCTTCCACAATGGAAGCGCTCATCTCCCTGTGCCCCCCCGCCGCCGCCAGCCTGGGGGGGGGCAATTGCCCCGTTACCCCCCCCCCCCCCTGGATCCGCCACTGATGCCAGGTCTATTCTGGACAGAGAGGAGTATGTAGCAGATGCACAGGAATATTCCTTTAATACCGTGTTCTTCAGCTTCCAAATATCGGACAAGCCCAGTTCAGTAATTAGCCTGCCAAAAGCAGTTATGGTGCATAAGGGAAGTGGAGCCCTCACCGGATGCTTGTCAACAGCTAAATCAGGATAAGAGTTAAAGTCCCCCATAATTAACAGCGGTATATGCGGACAGTCTGCTACAAACTGCATCACCGTACTCGGCCTAGAGTGTGAAAAAGGCGGTGGAAAGTACACAAGGATAATAACACATTCTACATTTAGTAAAAGACAGTGCACCGCGACATAAGAACCCTCCCTGTCCACCTGTGACCTGATGGGAACAAAAGGTACATTTTTGTGGATCAATAGGCTCACTCCCCTAGAGTAAGAGGAATATACCGAGTGATATTCCCAACCCACCCATGGCTTATGAAGACAGCTGGTAGTGTCAGAGGTCATATGCGTTTCCTGAAGACCCACCAATGCGGGCGGCAATTTTTTCAGATACTCAAATAGGGCAAAACGCTTAGTGACATCACGGGCTCCCCTGACATTCCACTATATAATATCTATGTTCCCCATTTTACATTTTCCAAGAACATATAACACTCCTTACCACCCACAAGGGTCCGCGTTATTATCAAATAACTGCCAGCCAACCATACTTCCTTCCCAGGGACGTATTAAGAACACTGCAGAGGTACTGACCCCCCACCCCAAAACTTTTGAAGACAACTTCAGCTCTCCGAGGAGAGACAGGGCTGTGAATTGGCACCCAGCCCGGAATAATAAAAGCAAACATTAACAATATTAACTTTTGCATTTGTGACATTAACTCCATGCTGATATGCCTGTATCGCGACTCATAGGAGATAGACACTACCGTAGCGGGAGGCAGTGCGCCCCAAATTGAGTGCAGCTGAGAGCTACTACTCAACTCCCCCGCCACAACCGTGCCCTCCCCCGGGACTCGCCTCATAGAGACCATCAGGATGTAGAACCCATCCTTTATAATAGCTGTCATTTGTAACCGTCATAAGTATGTTGAGCGACAATTAAACATATCCGTAACCTATACAGAACCTGCTTATAAGAATTCCTACGGCAACCAATGGATAAGCACCTTCCTGCCATCTATTATCAGATCCTCATGATTTTGTGCTGAACGCAGGATGGTATCCCTATCCTTGAAGTGCAGCAGCTTGATGAGGACTGGTCTTGGAGGGGCGACCGGTGGTGGGGAGCGGAACGGCACCCTATGGGCCCGCTCAATGGCAAACATTTTAGATAGTGATTCTGTGCCAAACTTCACGATCAGCCACTGCTCAAAAAAGGCTACCGCATAGCCTCCTTCAACTTTCTCCGGTATGCCCACCAGGCGCAGATTATTCCTGCGTAGCCTGTTCTCCAGGTAATCAGCTTTTTGAAGCAGGTATGAGACGTCCTGAGTAACTTTACCCAGGTCTTTCTGTATAGTGTGTATGGTGTCTTCCAGATGGCTTACCCGGTTCTCCACTTCTTTGATCTTCTCAGACACTTTCTTGAGGTCATTTCTGATAAAAGACATGCTTTCTTGTAAATGTCCTATTTGAGTATTGAGAGCGACTAGCGCTGTACTGCAGTTTGTGACCGCATTAAAGACATCTGTTATGGTAGGCACAGATTGCACCTGTGCAGGGCCTGTCACAACCTCCTCCCCTTCAGCCGCCATAGGCATGGATCCCCCAGCAGCAGCTATTCGGCCACTCTCTTCACTCAAGCCATCCACACTCTGGGCAGCAGAGACAGACCCCTCTCCGGTGCCTCAGGAGCCACCCTGGCATATTGTTCCAGGCGCGCCGCCACATAGAAACATAGAAACATAGAATGTGTCGGCAGATAAGAACCATTTGGCCCATCTAGTCTGCCCAATATATCTGAATCCTATGAATAGTCCCTGGCCCTATCTTATATGAAGGATAGCCTTATGCCTATCCCATGCATGCTTAAACTCCTTCACTGTATTTGCAGCTACCACTTCTGCAGGAAGGCTATTCCATGCATCCACTACTCTCTCAGTAAAGTAATACTTCCTTATATTACTTTTAAACCTTTGCCCCTCTAATTTAAAACTGTGTCCTCTTGTGGTAGTTTTTCTTCTTTTAAATATGCTCTCCTGCTTTACCGAGTTGATTCCCTTTATGTATTTAAAAGTTTCTATCATATCCCCTCTCTCTTCTTTCTTCCAAGCTATACATATTAAGGTCCTTTAACCTTTCCTGGTAAGTTTTATCCTGCAATCCATGTACTAGTTTAGTAGCTCTTCTCTGAACTCTCCCTAGAGTATCTATATCCTTCTGGAGATATGGCCTCCAGTACTGCGCACAATACTCCAAGTGAGGTCTCACCAGTGTTCTGTACAGCGGCATAAGCATTTCACTCTTTCTACTGCTTATACCTCTCCCTATACATCCAAGCATTCTGCTGGCATTTCGTGCTGCCCTATTACATTGTCTTCCCACCTTTAAGTCTTCTGAAATAATTACTCCTAAATCCCTTTCCTCAGATACTGAGGTCAGGACTGTGTCAAATATTCTATATTCTGCCCTTGGGTTTTTACGCCCCAGGTGCATTATCTTGCACTTAACCACATTAAATTTCAGTTGCCAGAGTTCTGACCATTCTTCTAGTTTTCCTAAATCCTTTTCCATTTGGCGTTTCCCTCCAGGAACATCAACCCTGTTACATATCTTTGTGTCATCAGCAAAAAAGACAAACCTTCCCATCGAGGCCTTTTGCAATATCACTTATGAAGATATTAAACAAAATTGGTCCCAGTACAGATCCCTGTGGAACCCCACTGGTAACATGACCTTGTTTTGAATGTTCTCCATTGACTACAACCCTCTGCTGTCTGTCACTCAGCCACTGCCTAATCCACTCAACGATATGGGAGTCCATGCTCAATGACTGCAGTTTATTGATAAGTCTTCTATGTGGGACAGTGTCAAAAGCCTTACTAAAATCTAGATATGCGATGTCTACTGCACCTCCACCGTCTATTATTTTAGACACCCAGTCAAAAAAATCTAAGATTTGTTTGACATGATCTCCCTGAAGTAAACCCATGTTGTTTTTCATCTTGCAATCCATGGGATTTTAGATGTTCCACAATCCTATCCTTTAATAGGGTTTCCATTAATTTGCCTACTATTGATGTCAGACTCACTGGTCTATAGTTGCTCAATTCCTCCCTACTACCTTTCTTGTGAATGGGCACGACATTTGCCAATTTCCAATCTTCCGGGACGACTCCTGTTACTAATGATTGGTTAAATAAATCTGTTAACGGTTTTGCCAGCTTCACCACTAAGCTCTTTTAAGAATTTTGGGTGTATCTCATCAGGCCCCTGTGACTTATTTGTCTTCACTTTAGACAGCAAACTTAGAACATCTTCCTCTGTAAAGACACATGCATCAAACGATTTATTAGTCATCCTTTCTAGTGGAGGTCCTTCTCCTTTTTCTTTTGTAAAAACTGAACAGAAATATTCATTAAGGCAGTCGGCTAGCCCTTTATTCTCTTCTACATACCTTCCGTCCTTTGTTTTTAATTTAGTTATTCCTTGTTTTAATTTCCTTTTTTCATTTATATATCTGAAGAATGTCTTATCCCCTTTTTTCATAGACTGAGCTAGTTTTTCTTCTGCCTGCGCTTTAGAAGTTCTTATAACTTGCTTGGCCTCTTTCTGCCTAATCTTGTAGATTTCCTTATCTTCATTGCTCTGGGTTTTTTTAGAATTACAAAATGCTAGCCTTTTATTTTTAATGATTTGGGCCACTTCTGCTGAGTACCACAGTGGTCTCTTCCTTTTTTTGCTTTTACTGACAAGTCTAATGCAATTTTTTGTTGCCTTCAATAATGCACCTTTTAAGTAGTCCCATTTCTCCTGGACTCCATGTAATCCGTTCCAGTCTGATAAGGACTCATTTATGACTAATTTCATTTTTGAAAAGTCTGTGTTTCTAAAATCTAAAACTTTTGTTTTTGTGTGGTGGGACTCTTTCACAGTTCTTATATTAAACCACACTGACTGGTGATCACTAGATCCCAAGGTTTCGCCTACAATGACATCATATACCAAATCCCCATTTGTGAATACCAAATCCAAAATGGCCTCCCTCCGAGTTGGCTCCTCAACCACTTGTTGTAGAGATAACCCCAGTAGGGAATTTAGAATATCTGTACTCCTGGTAGAACTTGCTATTTTGGTTTTCCAGTTTATATCTGGAAGATTGAAATCTCCCATAATAATAACTTCTCCTTTCATTGTCATTTTAGCTATTTCTTCAACTAGTAGATCATCTAGTTCTTTAACTTGACCAGGTGGTCTATATATCACACCTACACGAGTTACTGCATGGTTAGAAAACTGCAACGTAACCCAAACTGACTCTATGTTGGCCTCACCAACTTGTATTAGGTTAGATTTAATGCTATCTTTTACATACAGGGCCACTCCTCCTCCTTTCTTGCCTTCTCTGTCTCTTCTGTATAAAGAGTACCCTGGTATGGTTATGTCCCAGTCATTTCTTTCATTAAACCATGTCTCCGTAACAGCCACTAAATCTACATTCTCAGATGCCATTATTGACGCAAGTTCATTGATTTTTTTACCTAAATTGCGAGCATTTGTAGACAGGACTCTGAGCTTATCATTTCTTAACCTCTGTGCTTCTGACCTGTTCTGGCATTGTTTCGGGGGGCAATTGGACTCTTTTATTTTCACTCTTTTGCCCCCCCTTCCTAGTTTAAATACTCTTTCGCAAATTCTTGGAGTTGTTCACTAAGTACATTTGTTCCTTTGAGAGAAAGATGCAAACCATCTTTTTTGTACAGTTCCTTTCTATTCCAAGTAGAGCTATCATGAGAAACAAAGCCAAATCCTTGCTCTTGACACCATTTACCAAGCCATATGTTGAACTCCTTTATGCGCCTCTGCCTATCATTCTGAACATTATGCACAGGCAGAACTTCAGAAAATGAAATGGTGGATGCAAAATCCTGTACGTCATTACCGAGTGTGATAAAAGATTTTTTCACCTCTGACACTTCATTGCAAGCCAGGTCATTTGTCCCTAGATGGACAAGAACATCCACGTCCCCTTCCTGCTTTGCTTGCTTAACAATATTAATAATACGTCTTCTAACTCTTCTAGCAGTAGCCCCAGGGAGACATCTCACAAAACCATTTTCTTTAAGCTCCACACTTCTTATGATTGAATCACCCAGCAACAGCTGCTTCCTTTGAGACTTCACTTTATCTTTTTTGTTGCATACATTAGACATAGGAGTCGATGGTTTCTCACCCTCTGTGCTTGAGTCCATATCCATGTTGTCCTTACATTCTGAGAGTGCTGCAAATGAATTATGGAGAACCACCGACTGTGGGACATGTCTTCTATCCTCCACTCTAAGTCTTCCAGAACTTACATTAACCCATCTGCCATTTCTGGGGGTCCTCTGTGGCAGTGGCATTGCAGCAGTCCTAGCTGGAGTTTGTTTAACAGATAATTTAAATATCTCAGATTTCAAAAATGCAATTTCCTGCTAAAGTAAGGAGAACTGTCTACAGATCTGACAGCATCCGAATCTCCAAAGAGTGGAACATGAAATAAATGCACAACAATTCCTGCACTGAACCAAGTCTGCCATTTTAAAGAGGGAAAAAAAATAATAATTGTAAATTTAAATTTGAACAAATTTTACCTTTTTTTTTTTTGTATTGTTTCCACCTTCCAGCCTACCTCCTGACTATCTCCTGCAATATCTCTTCACTGTACTTAATGTAGTACTTGCAGCTAATGAATTAGGCCAGCTAATGAGTCTGTCTCTATATATACACACTCCTTCACAAGCTCCTCCCCCAGCAACAAATGTACCACCTTAATGTGCTAGGCTCATTAGCAAACGCACAATAGCAAACACCTGACCAAATTCCTTTCCTCTTCTCAAGCAATGGTCAGCAAAAAACACAGATGAGCCAGTTGCAAACTCCAAGCCAATCTCTTGCAGTATCTCTTCAGTCTCCTGCAATATCTCTTAACTGTACTTAATGTAGTACTTGAAGGTAGTACTTGCAGCTAATGAATTGAAACGTATGTAGCTTTAAGCCCAGAGCTGGTGCCATATTGCTTAGAGCGCGGTACAGGCCCACTTTCTTTGCACTCCTTCTCCTTTCTCCCTTGGCGCGTCATGACCGGGATCAACGGCTCGCTCAGCCTCCGGTGAGTACAGTCGTGGCCAAAAGTTTTGAGAATGACACAAATATTAGTTTTCACAAAGTTTGCTGCTAAACTGCTTTTAGATCTTTGTTTCAGTTGTTTCTGTGATGTAGTGAAATATAATTACACGCACTTCATACGTTTCAAAGGCTTTTATCGACAATTACATGACATTTATGCAAAGAGTCAGTATTTGCAGTGTTGGCCCTTCTTTTTCAGGACCTCTGCATTTCGACTGGGCATGCTCTCAATCAACTTCTGGGCCAATTCCTGACTGATAGCAACCCATTCTTTCATAATCACTTCTTGGAATTTGTCAGAATTAGTGGGTTTTTGTTTGTCCACCCGCCTCTTGAGGATTGACCACAAGTTCTCAATGGGATTAAGATCTGGGGACTTTCCAGGCCATGGACCCAAAATGTCAACGTTTTGGTCCCGAGCCACTTCGTTATCACTTTTGCCTTATGGCACGGTGCTCCATCGTGCTGGAAAATGCATTGTTTTTCACCAAACTGTTGTTGGATTGTTGGATGAAGTTGCTGTTGGAGGGTGTTTTGGTACCATTCTTTATTCATGGCTGTGTTTTTGGGCAAAATTGTGAGTGAGCCCACTCCCTTGGATGAGAAGCAACCCCACACATGAATGGTCTCAGGATGCTTTACTGTTGGCATGACACAGGACTGATGGTAGCGCTCACCTTTTCTTCTCCGGAAAAACCTTTTTCCAGATGCCCCAAACAATCGGAAAGAGGTTTCCTCGGAGAATATGACTTTGCCCCAGCCCTCAGCAGTCCATTCACCAAACTTTCTACAGAAGATCAGTCTGTCCCTGATGTTTTTTTGGAGAGAAGTGGCTTCTTTACTGCCCTTCTTGACACCAGGCCATCTTCCAAAAGTCTTCGCCTCACTGTGCGTGCAGATGCACTCACACCTGCCTGCTGTCATTCCTGAGCAAGCTCTGCACTGGTGGCACTCCGATCCAGCAGCTGAATCCTCTTTAGGAGACTATCCTGGCGCTTGCTGGACTTTCTTAGACGCCCTGAAGCCTTCTTAACAAGAATTGAACCTCTTTCCTTGAAGTTCTTGATGATCCTATAAATTGTTGATTGAGGTGCAATCTTAGTAGCCACAATATCCTTGCCTGTGAAGCCATTTTTATGCAACGCAATGATGGCTGCACGCGTTTCTTTGCAGGTCACCATGGTTAACAACGGAAGAACAATGATTTCAAGCATCACCCTCCTTTTAACATGTCAAGTCTGCCATTTTAACCCAATCAGCCTGCGATAATGATCTCCAGCCTTGTGCTAGTCAACATTCTCAACTGAGTTAACAAGACGATTACTGAAATTATCTCAACAGGTCCTTTAAAGACAGCAATGAAATGCAGTGGAAAGTTTTTTTTGGGATTAAGTTAATTTTCATGGCAAAGAAGGACTATGCAATTCATCTGATCACTCTTCATAACATTCTGGAGTATATGCAAATTGCTATTATAAAATCTTAAGCAGCAACTTTTCCAATTTCCAATATTTATGTAATTCTCAAAACTTTTGGCCACGACTGTATATTCTCCTAGCAGTGAGGCTTTAACAGCCGCGTAGGCGATGGATGCAGGAGGATTACAGGAGACTCGTCCGGGAGAGTGCGATTCAGCGTCTAACTATATGCCGCGCTAGGCCACGCCCCCGTGAAAACTAATATTTGTGTCATTCTCAAAACTTTTGGCCACGACTGTGTTTCTCTAAATGCTGATAAGAACAGCTCAGGCAAGATGGCAGCTCCCATAATCATGTTCAAAAATAGAAAAAAATAAAACATCAGAAAATAAAAATTGATTAAAAAAAAAAAGGATGTGTACTGCTATCTGGTTTTAACTGGCAGACATTTTTGACACATTTCCTTCAAATTTTCACTTCAAATGTTCTGTTTAAATGCTGGTTGTTCTGGCTCAGTCATCTGCAGTATTTGTCTGGATTGGATGTCAATAGATATTATTTTGGTTAAACGGTTTCCTCTTATTAGGAAGTGCCTGATCTACTTGTTTAAGATGTCCATACCTATTAGAGTAATTTCAGTTAGCCCTGCTGACAATCTAATGTTTAAGAGGTCCTCCCAATTGTTATCTGGTTGCAGGGGGAACAAGGATTGGGCATGTTACTTATAATTTCTGCTATAGGCTTAATTAGTTACCGGGAAGAAGTATTCCTAGGAACGCTTGTTAATGATTGCATCAGCGATGTGTTCACCTGATGAACAAGCAGCTTTACACAGGACAGTCACCAGACGGTCTCGTTAGTGAGGCCCACACAATTTGTTCTTGTTAATTGCCTACTCGGCAGCATGGGTCAGAGCTTTGTTTATATGCAGCAATCCCTTCTGCTGTATATAGATGAGGGATCGCAACTGCAGTTGTTCATACCCTAGAGAATCATTGTTTTTGGACAGAAGATCGCTGTTTACACAGCCCACATTGCTGCCCAGAAACAGTGATTTAGGTGACTGCATAAGCCATGCTTTTACCCAATGACCCAGGTGATCGGCGTTACCTTTTTACACAGGGCAATTATCTGGAATAACTGGGTACCCAGAAGTGTGGTGATGCATACACAGTCAGCATCTCTACTGCTCAGGTTACAAGAGTAGAGCCTCTATGGTTGCTTTGCCACTCAAAGCAACGGCACGGGCATGAAATGTCTGGCCCTGTCAATTAAGGGAGAGGGCAGAGCTTCTTTTGAAACTGGGCCAGCCCATCATTGTGCAAGAAGTGTGTTTTGATGAACAAATCTATTTGCACAAATTGATTAGCTCATCTCTTGGCATTCTATTGGGTTCTATTGTTGTCTGTTATTTTGATAGGAAGGATAGTTATTTTTGAAGGGCTGTTCCTCACATCAAGTATCAGGGAATTTGTGAATGGGGCCTTAGGGTGGGTTTGCGTCATGTTTTTCCCATCTGCTTAACATATACAACAAACTCAAACAGATGCCATACAGTGGCATGTGTTCACCAAAGAGTTCATTTGTAAAAAAAAAAATATATATATAAATATATATATATATATATATATATATATATATATATATATATACTGTATATATGTAAAGGATTTTTCTTTCTAAGTTTACTTTAACACTCGCGTTTCGGCTTTCCGTTTGTGAGATCCTTTCAGGACTCTCACAAGCGGTCCAAAACAGATCAGTTTGCATTCTAATGCATTCGGAATGGAAAAGGATCCGCTCAGAATGCATCAGTTTGCATCAGTTCAGTCTCCATTCCGCCTTGGAGACTGATACCAAAACGCTGCTTGCAGCGTTTTGCTGTTCGCCTGATGAAACTGATCCTGACACACAATGTAAGTCAATAGGGACAGATCAGTTTTTACTGAAAGAATCTAGCACAATAGAAAACAGATCCATCCTCGATTTGACTTTCAATAGTGTTCAAGACGGATCCGTCTTGGCTATGTTAAAGATAATACAAACTGAACCATTCAGAATGGATACAGACGGCTGTATTTTCTGAACGGATCCGTCTGTGCAGATCCATGACGGATCCGCACAAAACGTGAGTGTGAAAGTAGCCTTATGTATGCATAAAACTTCATGTGAACCCACCCTTAGAGATTTTTCTGAAAATCACACCCCGTGCTTTCTGTTAAGTCTGTGTTAGGCTTTTTGGTTATAAACATTGGTCAGGGAGGAGTAAGAGAGCACCAGCTTGATCCAATATTTACAGGAGATTGGTCTTGGACTACATAACTCTCCCTGTAGGTACCGTAGCTAAACTGTTGTAGATAACAGTTCTGCCCTAATGGAGCTGAGCTATACAGCTGTGTGGCAGGATATGTTGACAATAAATGGCCTATAAGCAACACACAAAGGTTAATGACAGTGGTCATTTTTGCATCGAGAATCTGTTTGTGCCATGTGACCATAGAGCATGAGTGAAGTGCTTGCTATTACTCACCGCTCCGTGGTCTCCCAAGGGCCCACACCACTCTGCACTGTATCCTGACATACACACATCGTCAGGATATAGTGCACGTAAGTGCCCACTGTGACCTGACGCTGTGTGAAGTAAAGTCCCAGTGCAGGGCGTGAAGAAGAGGATGGAAGATCCGTGGACTGTCGGCGGCGCCCCTTCAGGAAAGGTAGGTATTTGAATTTACTTGCGCTGCGGCCAGGGAATTGTTGGCTAGGAGGGGGAGTGGGTGAACTGATGGCTTGGAGGAGTTCATGGCAGTGGGGTGAGCTGGTGTCACTGGGGGAGGGAGCAACTGATGGCATGAGGGAGAGCAATTGATGGCATTGGTGAGCTGATGGCACTGGGGAGGGGTAACTGATGACACAAGGGTGGTGGAAACTGATGACACAAGGGTGGTGGAAACTGATGACACAAGGGTGGTGGAAACTGATGACACAAGGGTGGTGGAAACTGATGGCCCTTTGGAGGGAGGAGTTGAAGGCGTGGGGGGAGACTGATGGCATCGGGGGGACTGATGGCAGGGGCGATGGGACTGATAGCATGGGGGGCTGGCGATGGCATGAGGGGCTGATGAGTTTTTATACAAAACGTTCTTTTAATTCGTTTTTTTCTTACTAGAGTACTCGATTAATCTTTGGATTAATCTGTACAATACTTGATTACTAAAATAATCGATAGCTGCAGCCATACATATGACTAACACCGTGTGTCATGGTGTTGTGGCACAATTAGTTACCATGTCCGTTCCCATCTGTTATTCATGGAGGGAACATTGACCAACCTTTATGTCCAGGACATAATGAGATTTGTTCTACTGCTTTAGTTAGGAGACGTGGTGTTCCAACAAAATAAGACCCACCCACACACTGCCTGCAATGCACAACATTCCCTTCAGGGTATCCAGCAGCACCCCTTGGCGAGCTTGATTTCCCTCTCTCTCCCCCATGGAGAGTGTCTGGAATTGGATGGAGCAACAGATCTCCCATGCACAGCAGCCAGCTACTACTGCTACCTCGGTTAAAATATGGGTCCAAGTTGAATGAGATACCACAAGAGGATATCCAGCATCTGTATGACCGTTACCATGACAGAGTGACAGCCTGTATCGCAGCAAGCAGAGATCCCACTCAATATTAATGTGACCCTGCCTCAACATATATACCCTGCTGCAGAACCCAAAAAATATGCACCACCTTGGTTGTGTGATAATTGACCAAACACTACCCCAACAGCTTATACTTTGTCAATCTAGGCTTAATTACATTATTTTCTTTTTTCTATTTTCCGCTAATTTAAGATATTTTAATGTTTTTGTCGAGTTGGATTGATTTCATATTCTATATTTATCTGCCTACTAGACCTGTTTTAAATATATTCTGTAGTCCTATGCCTGTTTTAGTGGTTTTCTAATGCTATCATTTTTATTGATGCCTTCTAAACACAATTAGAAGTTATTGCATTTCCATTGCATTTATGGCACTATCTTCAAGAATATGCTAAAGTAAAACTATCCACACTAATGTGATCCCCGTCTTTCATTGAATCCTGTCTTGTGCATACACAATTAAATGTTCAAGTCTTCTGTTAATGGGAAGTCTGAACTTTAGATCAATACAGCTTGGATTGTAATACTATCCTTGTTCAGTCCTGATCAAAAGTTTAAGACCACTTGAAAAATTGCAAAAAATCATATTTAGCATGGCTGGATCTTAACAAGGTTCCAAGTAGAGCTTCAACATGCAACAAGAAGAAATGGGAGTGAGCCAAAACATTTTTTGAGCATTCAATTTAATGAAAACAACGAATAAACTGAAACTGGCTGTTTTCCAGCTGATCAAAAGTTTAGGACCACACCTCCAAAAAAAAAATAAAAACCCCCAAAACAGAAATCCAACTTCCAAACATGAACTCAGTAATGAGTAGCTCCGCCGTTATTGTTTATCAATTCGTTTTGGCATGCTTGATGCAAGCGTTTCCATGAGGTGGGTGGGAACATGTTGTCCATTTTTGTAAACTTCCCTTGCCATCCATCCCCAAAGGTTCTCAATTGTATTTAGATCAGGGGAACACGCAGGATGGCCCAAAAGAGTGATGTTATTCTCCTGGAAGAAGTCCCTTGTCCTGCGGCCATTGTGTACTGTAGCGTTGTCCTGTTGAAAAACCCAGTCGTTACCACACAGACGAGGGCCCTCAGTCATGAGGAATGCTCTCTGCAACATCTGGACATAGCCAGCTGCCGTTTGACGCCCCTGCACTTCCTGAAGCTCCATTGTTCCACTGAAGGAAAAAGCACCCCAGATCAAATTTTTTGGGGTCTTCCACTCGACTTTTTTGTTCCATAACCCTCAGGATCATTTAAGAAATTCCAAATGACTGTCTTACTGTGTCCCACCTCAGCAGCGATGGCGCGCTGTGAGAGACCCTGCTTATGCAGTTTAACAACCCGACCACGTTCAAAAAGGGAGAATTTTTTTGCCTTTGCCATCACAACGTGTGACTACCTGACAGAAAATGACAATGAATCCACATCTTTGCACAGATTTGACCTTTTAAAGGCATGTGGTCCTAAAATTTGGATCAGCTGAAAAACAGCCTGTTTCAGTTTAAAGGGATTCTGTCACCTCCCTTAACCGAAATTCCGATTTTAAAGCATTCATGTAGCACAGCTTACCTTGAATAGGCTGTGCTCTTTTATCTTCTAATCCGTCCAGTAGTTTTTGATAAAATCGACTTTTATCTTTATGTAAATTATCCCTGAAGGTGCCCAGAGGGGCGTTATGTTTGCTTTAGTGTGCCCAGTACCGCCCCTCATTCGGTGCACAAAACGCCTTCCTTCTGACTTGCTAACCGCCCCACAGCCTCTCCTCCCTCTCCTCCCCCTCCCTCACGGCCGAACGTACTCTCGCGCAGGCGCAGTACCCACTGAGGGCTGCGCCAGTGCGATCTGCAGGAGACTAAGGGCATGAGCTTCATCTTTGTCACTGGGCATGCGCCGAGCCCAGTGACGTCAGACGCTCGCTCTTCCCTCAGTCAGCCTGGTGAGGAAGCGCAGAGGATTGCCGATCGGCTGATGCACCCTGCGTTTTCTCCAGCCTGTCTGCCTGCCAGCGATTTCCTTCCCCTCCCTCCCTCCTGGAAAGAAATCAGTATTTTTTTTGAGAAAATAGGTATTCTATGAACAAAAGGTTTGTTTATCGGCAATCCTCTGCGCTTCCTCACCAGGCTGACTGAGGGAAGAGCGAGCGTCTGACGTCACTGGGCTCGGCGCATGCCCAGTGACAAAGATGAAGCTCATGCCCTCAGTCTACTGCAGATCGCACTGGCGCAGCCCTCAGTGGGTACTGCGCCTGCGCGAGAGTACGTTCGGCCGTGAGGGAGAGGGAGGAGAGGCTGTGGGGCGGTTAGCAAGTCAGAAGGAAGGCGTTTTGTGCACCGAATGAGGGGCGGTACTGGGCACACTAAAGCAAACATAACGCCCCTCTGGGCACCTTCAGGGATAATTTACATAAAGATAAAAGTCGATTTTATCAAAAACTACTGTACGGATTAGAAGATAAAAGAGCACAGCCTATTCAAGGTAAGCTGTGCTACATGAATGCTTTAAAATCGGATTTTCGGTTAAGGGAGGTGACAGAATCCCTTTAATCGTTATTTTCAATTAATTGAATGCTCAAAAAATGTTTTGTCTCCCATTTCTTCTTGTTGCATGTTGAAGCTCTACTTGGAACCTTGTTAACCGCCTCTGGACCGCAGGATCGCCTTCCGGAGGCGGCAGCTGCAGGCAGAGTCACGCATATACCCGTCATCTCGCGAGACCCAAGATTTCGCTCAAAGCCGGCCCGTGCATGCGCATCGCGGGCCGGCAAAAGTTCAAGGAGTATTTCGTCAGCAACCTGCCAGCCAATGATCGTTGCTGGCAGGTTGCTGATTTTTAAAAAATCGAATCAGAAGCCATCTAACACCTTATATTTATAAATATAAGGTGTTAAATGGCTTCTCTGCTCCTCTGCTGGTCCTTTTGGTCGGTTGGTTCCAGCAGAGGAGCAGACATCACAGTGAGTACACCCAACACCACACTTAGCCCCCAGATCACTCCCCATCACCCCAATTAACCCCTTGATCACCCCTGTCAATCACTAGTGAAAGGGAAAAAAGTGATCAGTGTAAACTGTCACTTTTTTTCCCCACTAGTATTGACTGTTAGGTTTTAGGATAGTTTAGGTCCCTTGGTTAGGTAGTTAGCGTCAGTTAGCGCCCAGCCCACCGCACCGCAGTCACTTATTCGCTGATTAGCGTATCGCTAATAAGCATTTGTACTTTTATAGTATCTGTAAGTGATCAAAACTGATCACAGTAAGATCTATAATTGTATTAGTGTCACCTTAGTTCACCCTCCACCCAAAACGCAGTGTTTGCCCCGATCGGTCGCCCACACGTGCGTTCACCCACGCCCGCCCCACCGCAGTGACAAAAAAATATATATTTTTTTTGATCACTGCACAATCACTTTACAAGCGCTGCGGCGATAAAAAAAAATCAGTTTTGATATTTTTTATCAATCGCAGCGGCCTCCGGTACTTCGCTAGCCTCCCATTTGTAAGACAGGCTTGCTTTTTTTCTTGGTAGTCTCAGGGAATACCCCTAAATTTAGTAGTCCAAATGTCAAACAGGGGGTATTCTTCTGAAGAGGCCTACAGGCTTCTGACCCAGTCGGATGAGGAATGGGAACCCATATCTGACGAATCTAGCGGGTCAGAATATGAACCTGCAGAAAGCAGTGGCAGTCTGACCCAAAGTTCGGACGAGGAGGTTGAGGTCCCTGATAGCACCAGGCGTACCCGGCCCCTTTTGCTAGACCACAGGTTGCGCAGGATCCACTTCAAGAGTGGGGCTGGCGCTGTCGGATTACGTGGTGAGGCATACACCAGCAGCGCAGCCCTCCCTGGACCTAGTACCAGCACTGCTGTACAACATGGTGAAGTGGCGAGCACCAGAAGGGCAGTTGAAGCTGGTACGGTGGCACGTGCAATAGTTACCCCGTCGCAGTCACCGCACAGACAGGCCCGTAGAGCCCCTAGAGTCCCTGAGGTGCTGGCAAACCCTGATTGGCAGTCCCCAACCTCAGCCGCACCTGTAGTTCCCCCTTTCACCGCCCAGTCTGGAGTTCGGGTTGAGACAGCTCAGATCGGTTCGGCACTGGGATTTTTTGAGCTGTTCTTTACTGCGGAGCTGTTGGACTTAGTCGTGGCAGAAACAAATCAGTATGCCACTCAATTTATAGCCGCCAACCCGGGAAGCTATTATGCCCAGCCTTTCCGGTGGAAACCAGTCCAAGTTTCCGAATTAAAAAAAATTCTGGGCCTTCTCCTCAACATGGGTCTAACCAAAAAGCATGAATTGTGGTCATATTGGTCCACGAACCCAATTCATCACATGCCCATGTTCTCTGCTGCTATGTCCAGGGCACGATTTGAGGCCATCCTGCGTTTCCTGCACTTTAGCGACAACACCACCTCCCGTCCCAGAAGCCACCCAGCTTTTGACCGGCTCTACAAAATTCGGCCCCTCATAGACCACTTCAACAACAAATTTGCAGATTTGTATACCCCTGATCAAAACATCTGCATAGACAAGTCCCTTATACATTTTACCGGGCGCCTTGGCTTCAAACAATACATCCCAAGCAAGCGCGCCCGGTATGGGGTCAAATTGTATAAGCTCTGTGAAAGGGCCACAGGCTATACCCACAGATTTCGGATCTATGAGGGAAAAAATCAGACCCTGGAGCCGGTCGGTTGCCCTGACTACCTGGGGAGCAGTGGGAAGACAGTCTGGGACTTGGTGTCACCCTTAGTTGGCAAGGGGTACCATCTTTATGTGGACAATTTTTACACAAGTGTGCCCCTCTTCAGGCATTTGTTCCTAGAACAGATTGGCTGCTGTGGCACCGTGCGACCTAGTCGCCGGGGCTTCCCCCAACGGCTCGTTACCACCCGTCTTGCAAGGGGGGAGAGGGCTGCCTTGTGTAACCAAGAACTGCTCGCGGTGAAATGGAGAGACAAGCGTGACTTTTACATGCTCTCCTCCATTCACGCAGACACGACAATACAAATTGAACGGGCAACCAGTGTCATTGAAAAGCCCCTCTCAGTCCACGACTATAATGCGCTCATGGGAGGGGTGGACTTCAATGACCAGATGTTGGCTCCCTATTTAGTTTCCCGATGCACCAGACACTGGTATAAGAAGGTGTCTGTATATTTGATTCAATTGGCGATGTACAATAGTTTTGTTCTCTACAGTAAGGCTGGGAGAACAGGATCCTTCCTCAAATTTCAGGAAGAGATCATCGTGAACCTCCTGTATCCAGGAGGTTCCGTGGCCCCAACCACCAGTATAGTGAGCAGTCTACACGAGCAACATTTCCCTAATGTCGTTGCTGGTACCTCAACCCAACCGTCACCTCGAAAAATATGTTGTGTCTGTAGCAGGAGTGGAATAAGGCGTGACACCCGCTATTTCTGTCCTGACTGCCCTGACCACCCTGCCCTATGCTTAGGGGAGTGTTTCCGGAAGTACCACACACAGGTACACTTAGCATAGGGATTGCATCTAACAGGACAGGCACACAGGGCTATTAGGGCCCTTTCACTCACAGCTGCTGCAAACCTCTCCTTTCACCTGGGATAAAGTGCATAATGTACTTCGCCACATCTTTGGGCGATTTGCGCTTTGCACATTGTCCCATGGGGAAGGAGAGGTTTGCCCTATAAAGGTAAAAAAAAAAAAAAAAACACCGGTAAGCAAAAAAGTTAACGTTCAGTTCAAAAAGTGAAATAAAGTTTATATGTTCCGTTCAAATGTTATTATAAAGTTAATAAATTTATTGCGTTGCGGCCTGTTTTTTTTTTTTTTTTACCTTCCATTTGGACCAACCGATCAACTAGCTGCAGCACTGATGTGCATTCTGACAGAAGCATTGCGCTGCTGTCAGATTACACAAAAGTCAGTGTATGCGGCGCTGCAAGACGAGATTTCTCCTCTGCAGTAAAAGATACGTTTGCCGAGGCATATGAGCTGAGGAGGTGGCGGTGTTCATATACTTTGGCAAACACTTTGTATATAAAAAAAATAAAAAATCCCGGCAATGATTTATTCATCCACATCGATTGATGTGAATGGAGAAATCGGGTTTGCCAGGGAATACGAGCTAAGTGGGTATGGATGTTGGGCGGAGCTCCTATGTCCTGGCAGACGCCTTTCCCGTCCTTTTTTTTTTTTTTGGCAGAGATTTTTTCATCAACATTGATCGATGCGAATGAAGAAATCTGTGCCGTTCATTTTTTCTTTCAGCCCAGAGGCTGAACGGAAAAAAAAAAATCTCATTACCCGTATGCTCAATATAAGGAGAATAGCAGAAACTCCTAATGCTGGCCATACATGTAATGATTGCGGAGACCCTCAAATGCCAGGGCAGTACAAACACCCTACAAATGACCCCATTTTGGAAAGACGACACCCCAAGGTATTCACTGAGGGGCATATTGAGTCCATGAAAGATTGAAATTTTTGTCCCAAGTTAGCGGAAAGGGAGACTTTGTGAGAAAAAACAAAAAAAAATCAATTTCCGCCATGCCCCTCATTGAATACCTTAAGGTGTCTTCTTTCCAAAATGGGGTCACATGTGGGGTATTTATACTGCCCTGGCATTTTAGGGGCCCTAAAGCGTGAGAAGTAGTCTGGGATCCAAATGTCTAAAAATGCCCTCCTAAAAGGAATGTGGGCCCCTTTGCCCACCTAGGCTGTAAAAAAGTGTCACACGTGG
This sequence comes from Bufo bufo, assembly GCF_905171765.1. Taxonomy (NCBI): domain Eukaryota; kingdom Metazoa; phylum Chordata; class Amphibia; order Anura; family Bufonidae; genus Bufo; species Bufo bufo. Next base: position 278,446,409 of record NC_053393.1, on the reverse strand, counting down.
TATCGCCGTACTCAGGAGAAGTTGGGGAATGTGTTTTGGGGTGTCATTTTACATATACCCATGCTAGGTGAGAGAAATATCTCGGTCAAATGTCAACTTTGTATAAAAAAAATGGGAAAAGTTGTCTTTTGCCGAGATATTTCTCTCACCCAGCATGGGTATATGTAAAATGACACCCCAAAACACATTGCCCAACTTCTCCTGAGTACGGAGATACCAGATGTGTGACACTTTTTTGCAGCCTAGGTGGGCAAAGGGGCCCACATTCCAAAGAGCACCTTTAGGATTTCACAGGTCATTTTTTACACATTTTGATTTCAAACTACTTACCACATATTAGGGCCCCTAAAATGCCAAGGCAGTAAAACTACCCCACAAGTGACCCCATTTTGGAAAGAAGACATCCCAAGGACTTTGTGATGGGCATAGTGAGTTCATGGAGGTTTTTAGTTTTTGTCACAAGTTAGTGGAATATGAGACTTTGTAAGGAAAAAATAAAAAATAAAAAATCATCATTTTCCGCTAACTTGTGACAAAAAATAAAAACTTCCATGAACTCACTATGCCCATCAGCGAATACCTTAGGGTGTCTACTTTCCGAAATGGGGTCATTTGTGGGGTTTTTCTACTGTCTGGGCATTGTAGAACCTCGGGAAACATGATAGGTGCTCAGAAAGTCAGAGCTGCTTCAAAAAGCGGAAATTCACATTTTTGTACCATCGTTTGTAAACGCTATAACTTTTACCCAAACCATTTTTTTTTTACCCAAACTTTTTTTTTATTAAAGACATGTAGAACAATAAATTTAGAGAAAAATGTATATATGGATGTCGTTTTTTTGAAAAATTTTACAACTGAAAGTGAAAAATTACATTTTTTTGCAAAAATTTCGTTAAATTTCGATCAATAACAAAAAAAGTAAAAATGTCAGCAGCAATGAAATACCACCAAATGAAAGCTCTATTAGTGAGAAGAAAAGGAGGTAAAATTCATTTGGGTGGTAAGTTGTATGACCGAGCAATAAACGGTGAAAGTAGTGTAGGTCAGAAGTGTAAAAAGTGGCCTGGTCATTAAGGGTGTTTAAGCTAGGGGGGCTGAGGTGGTTAAGATCCAACAATGTAAAATATAATTTTTTTTGCCATTTTTCAAGTGGTCTTAAACCTTTTGATCAGGACTGTATTATCTACTTAAAGAGCCAGATCCTTTGCTTAGCTCTTTCTAGTATATGTGCTGCTTGCATTTTATAATCGCTGGCGATAATATACCCCTGAAATGTTTCAGGTGTGAGATGTATAAATGAGTTTAATGAAGCTAGTTATTTTTTATCATATTTTTTTATTGACTTTAGTCAAGGAAGTTTTGTCTATGGTCTAATTGCTGCAAAGAACCTCTACTGAGGAACAAGAGACTGAAAAGAATGGTTTCTACATGTGTGGTCCGACTGTGAAGCCTAGAGGAGGAGTTGTGATGATATAGGGTGACACTGATGATTTTATTCAAAATTCAAGGCAAACTTAATCAGCATGCCATCCCATCCCATCTGATTTACTCATTGTTTGTTTTTCAACAGGACAGCAACCCTCAAACACACTTAAAGGGAATGTGTCATCTGAAAATGACCTATTGTTTAAATCATGTATTTTTTACATGTTTTTAATTTTCCATATGAACATCTGTTTAAACAAAAACCATAAAATCCTGAAGTTTTTTCACTAGCTTATAGCTACATAATAACAGACACTATTTCTTGGTTTACCGGTATAAAGATCACTTTACTGCAGTTACCTATTTCTGTCATTCTAATCCTGCCTGTGGTATCACTTCTGTGTATAGATAAGACAGGGTCCACCATTCACAATAAGTGATTGTCAAAGCTTTCTATTCTTTCCTTTTACAATGACCTGCACAGGTCACAGAGCATGCCTAGACAACTGTCCCATAGAAGTCAATTAAGTCCCCTTCTGACCACTATCTATGGCCCATGGGGCTGCCATAAAGCAAATTTATTTAATGCTGTGTAAGTGCTGCTAAAGGGGTTATCTGAAACTATAAACTGCCCCCCCTCCCCCCCATGTGCCGTGACCCTCTCACGGAATATACTTACCCCTCTCCCTGCGTCGCTCCTGGTCCCCGCACTGCCGCTACTGATTCTCCCCGTGTGCAGGGAGAAGCAGCAGCGGTGGTGTGGGGACCAGGAGCGGCACAGGGAGCGGAGAAAGTATATTCTGTGTGAGGGGCTCGGCACGTGGGGGCCAGTTTTATAGCTTAGGATAACACCTTTAAGAACAGCTCAGACAAGATGGCAGCCCCCATAATCATGTTCAGGAAATGGAATAAAAAAACTGCAATCAGAAAATAAAAACAGATTAGATAAAAAGGATATGTGTCACTGTCTGGGTTTAACTGGCAGATACAATTTTTGGTGACCCATTCCCTTGTAAAGCTATCTAAGGGCTATCTGACCAAGCAGGAGAGTGATGGAGTGCTGCATCAGATGACATGGCCTCCACAATCGCCCATCCTTAACCCAGTTGAGATGGTTTGGGATAAGTTGGACTGCAAAGTGAAGTAGTCACTGCACCTCTGGGAACTCCTTCAGGAAAACCACTCAAGGCGGTTACTTCATGAAGCTGATTGAGAAAATGCAAAGCAAAGAGTGTGCAAAGCTGTCATCAAAGCAAAAACTTTAAAGAATATAAAACATAAAATATATAACGCTTCTTTAACACTTTTTTTGTTTAAAAATGTAAAGTTATACCCTATCCACAGAATAGGTGGGGTTCTTACCGCTGGGACTCCACCAATCATGAGAACGGGCACCATGTACCCTGTGAAGACCCACTACAATAAATGAAGAAGAAGGTTGCTTTATTAGTTTCTATGGGAGTGGAGATAGCAGAGTACAGTGTTCATTTCAGGGGACCTCCATGGGGTAGGGGACAGATTCTGATCTAATTGTTATCCCGTTATGTACATAGGGGATAATGTTACATAACTGTGATACCCTTTTTATTCAATGTGTGTGCCTTCATCTTTTTTATGTCATCTGTGGGTAGATTTATTAAAACTGATGTAAAGGACACCTGACTTAGTTGCCCCTAGCAACCAATCATATTCTACCTTTCATTTTTTCAGAGGAACTCTGAAAAATGAAATGTGGAATCTAATTGGTTGCTATGGGCAACTAAGCCATTATTTTTTTCTTTACACCAGTTTTGATAAATGTACCCCGTTGTGTTTTCATTATATAGTTTAACAGACCTGTAATGTGCATGGATTGCCTATACATTGTAATTGTACCGGTAGATGCATTTGGTCTGATATAATAAATTGGTACATTTACCAGGTAATTTCCTTTTGGGAAAAAAACCTCCTCTGATTTTTGTGCGATTTTCCTATAAGAATAATGTTGCAGCTACACATTTCCCCTGCAGTAGTGATAGAAACCTATCATTCCATGTCAGCCATCCAACTGTATGGGCGTCCTCGTGATCTATAGATGCTCTAAGCCTCCAGGGTTGGAGTGAGTAGCCTTTTTGTGATGTCAATATTTCTTAAAGACGACCTTTCATCTGTTTAGCCCTAGTCTAATTAGGGTCTTACCTTATAGGGCGATGACATCACACTTTTTTTTTTTTCAAAAGCTCATTCTCCCTGGCTATGAGCGGTGCGCTCTGATTGGATGCTCTCACAGCCAGGGAGAAGAGAACTGCTCCAGTCTCCGCCTAGTATAACCAAGTTGGATAATTAGAATATAAGGTGCCGAAATCAACGGGGGACAACAGCGGACGAACTGGTCTTTGAAGAAAAAAAAAAAGTGTGATGACATCAGTGGGGGCTGCCCTATAAGGTAAGACCCTAATTAGACTAGGGTTAAACAGATGTGTGAGGAATATGGATTATCATTACTGGCAGCCCTGATTGTCATTTGATTCACCTTTTGGCTTGTACACAGTCAGTGTACATGCAAAATATGTTCTCACCCCCCAGTCATCGGCTGTCAGCTAGCAAGGGAGAAAGCCCCAGGGGTCCAGGCTTCATGGAGGCCCCAGGTGGATAGTAACACCTCAACCAGCCATTTTGGGGGCAAGCTAATCCTGCAGGAGATCTCACACTTTGCCCAGGATCAATGATACCTCCCAGACATCTTGGCACCTACATTTCATACGGAATTATGAATCGTCTGTCCATCCTAGGCATAATTAGGTTATCTTTTTGCCATCCTGGGGCAAAGCCAAACATCCACGTAGCCCTGGCTTTGATGCTAGGATGCCCCGGGAGGGGAGATATACCTATCTCCCCACAGAAACCAAATAATGGTACCATGCTTGGACTCTAGTTGTAGCCGGAACCCAGGCGGATTTGGGCCCAGGACCATCTTCCTGCAACATTCTGTTCCGGGGCTATGAGCCCTAAGGGGTTTTATTGGTCTTTTGCTGCCAGCACCAGAGAAGGAGGGGTGGACACCTACCCATAGGCGAGCAGGGGAGCGGCCAGCTACAGGTCATAAGCCCATGCAAGCCAGCGGACGGTGTCTTTTCTGAAGGGGGTCACATCGTGCCAATGTGTTTGGAGAGACCGGGAACCAGCTGACCTCACTGCCCCCACGTGACTGCAGCCAAGGACTATTCCACCATTCTAACCTAAAGGAACTTTATTCTTACCCGGTAACTGCATTTTGCTCTGCTTAACCCTGTTGTACCTATATCACCGGTATCTGTAACCACAGACCACTGTATATATTCTCTGTGTATATTGTGTTATATCTAGTGTGCCCTTAAGGCGATTTAAATAAATAATTTAATCTTGTGCTACCTTTTTCTCGATCACGAATCCCCATGTCCGTGTTTCGGCCTAGTTATAAGCTACTGCGGGTCGGTTTCTCACCCTATATAATCCCATTAGTGGACCGGGATTATATCAGACGAGAAGCTGGTGGCAGCTTTCCCAGGCTGAGAAGTCGCTGTTTCACGGCGGAGGTGAAATGGCTCTCTCAGCTTGTTGACTCTCTGTGCCCGAGTGGACAGGAGGTGTCTGTGTAAACTGTACCAAGCTGACCTTAACAGCTTCTCTGGAGGGCGTAACGTCACGCTTGGGTAACCCGTGACCATACTGCGTCTTGTGAGACGTAAGCGGGCACGAGGCGTGGTATTCGTCACAAGATGAAAGGTCCTCTTTAAAAGGTGTGTGTGTGTGTGGTTCCGGTAATAATTAATTTTTATCTAATTCCTTCCTCATGAAACAGAAAATGTATACTTACCTGCTCCCCAACACATCAGTCCTCTGCGCTGTTTCTGCTGCATCCATTTTCCCATCCCCACAGTGTTTACCTGCAGCGCTGCATGGTCACATGCACTGCTACTGCCAATAACTGGCTTCAGTGGTTATGTGCCGACTTCTCAACATTGAAATTGTGACACAAAGAAAAGGCACATGCAGAAATATGTGTACGTACTTGCCTTTGCAAGCTTAAAATTGAATTGGGCTGCTTTTCTGAGGAATGCTAAAGGCACTTGGGCATGCATAATATAAGAATCCTTTGCTGGCAGTTCCCTTTGCAATTGCCAACCAATGACATCCCAGATATGCTTGATAGGAGACAAATCCAGAGACACTGCAGACCATGGTAACGCGTTTAGCCCAAGCAAGCTGCTCACTGTAGCACAAGCAACATGCAGCCTGGCCTTGTTCAGTTGAAAAACGGCTCCTGGGACATTTTGGATAAATCAATGTAATACCGAGCAGTAAGTGTATGTAAGGGTACTTTCACACTTGCGTTAGAGGAATCCGGCAGGCAGTTCTGTTGCAGGAACTGCCTGCCGGATCCGGAAATCAGTGTGCAAACGGATAGCCTTTGTATCCGGATGCGGATCCGTCTAACACATGCATTGAAATACCGGATCCGTCTCTCTGGTGTCATCTGGAAAAACGGATCAGGTATTTATTTAAACATTTTTAAAGGTCTGCGCATGCATTAATACATTTCAATGAAAAATAATGCCGGAAGCGGCATTATGGCAAATGTTCTGACTGACTTAACTGAAGACATCCTGATGCATACTGAACTGAATGCTTTCAATTCAGAATGCATTAGGACAAAACTGCAGAGTTTTTTTTCCGGTATTGAGCCCCTAGGACTGAACGTAATACCGGAAAACTTTAACACTAGTGTGAAAGTACACTTAAAAGAAGAGTCCAGAGTAGGACCAGTGTGATGTTCTTTTGTGAAGTCGTCTTCATGGCTTTGCCCACGTGTTCTACATTCCAATCTGTCATTGCATCTAACACAAAAATGGGACTCATTGCTGATAACTTTTTGAAAGTAGTGGCTTGAGGTCAATGGAACACCTGTCTCTGGACATCTGGTTCGTAGCACACTGTCGTTCTAACGACTGTCGTTTATGTAGACACTGCTGCCGTAGGCTCGCGATATGACTTCCAATTTCACTTGCAGTGCAGAATGGATCACTGCGCGCACAATTCTTCTAATCAAATGATCTGTCTGTGCAGAGGTTCGCGTCTGTGCATCTCTTGTCATTCCAGTTGGACTGTGACTGTGCATACTGCGAAACAGAAAGAGAAACAAGCTGAAGTAAAGGATTGCACAGTAGTGGTTAAAATGTGAATCCAAGGTGTTAGTCACGTAAAGGTGTAGTGTCAGCCACAACACTTATGTACAGAGGCTTAGTACGTATGTGTATATCTCTGACTGCTGCCCAGAAGGAGCAGGAATTTAACCCCTTAACCGCCTCCGGACCGCCTAACGCAGGATTGCGTTCCGGAGGCGGTCGATTCATTCCTCCTTGACACGTCGGCGCGTCATCTCGCGAGAGGCGATATTTCCTTTGAACGCGCGCATACAGGAGCGCGCGATCACAGGAACCGGAGGTAAACGAGCTGATCTACAGTCTGCCAGCGGCGATCATTTGCTGGCAGGCTGTAGATGAGATTATTTTTTTTAACCCCTGAAAGGTATATTAGACGCTGTTTTGTTAACAGCATCTAATATACCTGCTACCTGGTCCTCTGGTGGTCCCTTTTGCTTGGATCGACCACCAGAGGACACAGGCAGCTCTGTAAAGTAGCACCAAACACCACTACACTAAACCCCCCCGTCACTTATTAACCCCTTATTAACCCCTGATCACCCCATATAGACTCCCTGATCACCCCCCTGTCATTGATCACCCCCCTGTAAGGCTCCATTCAGACGTCCGTATGTGTTTTGCGGATCTGTGGATCCGCAAAACACTGACACCGCGGATCCGCAAAACACGGACACCGGCAATGTGCTTTCCGCATTTTGTGGATCCGCACATTGCCAGAACTATATAGAAAATGCCTTTTCTTGTCCGCAATTGCAGACAAGAATAGGACATGTTCTATAGGCTCTACAAAAAACGCAGTGTTCGCCCGATCAGGCCTGATCTTGTGCGCACGCTTGCGTTCAGTCCGCCCCACCGCAGTGACAGAATTTTTTTTTCTGATCACTGCAAAAACACTGTAAAATCGCTGCGGCGCTATAAAAAGATCACTTTTGAGGGGCATGGCGAGTTCACAGAAGATTTTTTTTTTTTTTTGGGCACAAGTTAGCGAAAATTTCCTTTTTTTTTTTTTCTTTCTTCTTACAAAGTCTCATGTTCCACTAACTTGTGACAAAAAATAAAATCTCACATGAATTCACCATACCCCTCACGGAATCCAAATGCGTAAAATTTTTTAGACATTTATATTACAGACTTCTTCTCACGCTTTAGGGCCCCTAAAATGCCAGGGCAGAATAAATACCCCACATTTGACCCCATTTTGGAAAGTAGACACCCCAAGGTATTCGCTGAGGGGCATATTGAGACCATGAAAGATTAAACTTTTTGTCACAAGTTAGCGGAAAGGGAAACTTTGAGAAAAAACAAAAAAAATCATTTTCTGCTAACTTGTGCCAAAAACAAAAATCTTCTATGAACTCGCCATGCCCCTCACGGAATACCTTGGGGTGTCTTCTTTCCAAAATGGGGTCACATGTGGGGTATTTATACTGCCCTGGCATTTTAGGGGCCCTAAAGCGTGAGAAGAAGTCTGGAATATAAATGTCTAAAAATGCCCTCCTAAAGGGTACTCATTGGAATTTGGGCCCCTTTGCGCACCTAGGCTGCTAAAAAGTGTCACACGTGGTATCGCCGTACTCCGGAGAAGTAGGGCAATGTGTTTTGGGGTGTATTTTTACATATACCCATGCTGGGTGAGAGAAATATCTCTCTAAAATGACAACTTTGTATAAAAAAATGGGAAAAGTTGACTTTTAGAGAGATATTTCTCTCACCCAGCATGGGTATATGTAAAAAAAACAAAAAAAAAAACCACATTGCCCTACTTCTTCTGAGTACGGCGATACCACATGTGTGACACTTTTTTGCAGCCTAGGTGCGCAAAGGGGCCCAAATTCCAATGAGCATCTTTACGATTTCACAGGGCATTTTTTGCGCATTAGGATTCCAAACTACTTCTCATGCTTTAGGTCCCCTAAAATACCAGGGCAGTATAAATACCCCACAAGTGACCCCATTTTGGAAAGAAGATACCCCAAGGTATTCCGTGAGGGGTATGGTGAGTTCATGTAAAAAAAAAAAAAAAATGTCACAAGTTAGTGGATTATGAGACTTTGTAAGAAAAAATAATTTAAAAAAATAAATCATTTCCCGCTAACTTGTGACAAAAAATAAAAACTTCCATGAACTCACTATGCTCATCAGCGAATACCTTAGGGTGTCTACTTTCCGAAATGGGGTCATTTGTGGGGTGTTTCTACTGTCTGGGCATTGTAGAACCTCAGGAAACATGACAGGTGCTCAGAAAGTCAGAGCTGCTTCAAAATGCGTAAATTCACATTTTTGTACCATAGTTTGTAAACGCTATAACTTTTACCCAAACCAATAAATATACACTTATTGCATTTTTTTTTTAATCAAAGACATGTAGAACAATACATTTTGAGGAAAATTTATATAGAAATGTAGTTTTATTAGAAAAATTTTACAACCGAAAGTCAAAAATTTCATTTTTTTTGCAAAAATTTCGGTCAATTTCGATTTAATAACAAAAAAAGTAAAAATGTCAGCAGCAATGAAATACCACCAAATGAAAGCTTTATTAGTGAGAAGAAAAGGAGGTAAAATTCATTTGGGTGGTAAGTTGTATGACCAAGCAATAAACGGTGAAAGTAGTGTAGTGCAGAATTGGAAAAAGTGGTCTGGTCATTAAGGGGGTTTAAGCTAGGGGAGCTGAGGTGAGTACCATGCCCATTTTTATTTTTGCATTTAGTTTTTTTTCCCCTCCCTGTGTTCCAATAGCCATAACCTGTTTAATTTTCTATTCATATAGCCATATGAGGTCTTATTTTTTGTGGGGTAATTTGTAATTTTTTAATGGCACGATTTAATTTACCATGTCTTTGTACTGAAAAAAAGGGGGGGAGGGGGAGAAATATTTGTGGGGTTAAATTGAAAAAAAAATGACCACGGTTCCGACAAGGTTTTTTGGGGTTTTGATATTACAACGTTCACTGCATGCAAAAACGACATGACGTCCTTATTCTGTGGCTGAATTGGAGTACAGCGATGTAAATGTGTACACTTATTTTTTTTTTTTTTTTTTTTTTACTACTTTAAAAAAAATAACCTTTTGAAAAAAATCTTCATTTTCTTTGCATACTCATTTTCTGTCAGCCATACTTTTTTTTTGTTTCTATCCACAGAGGGCTGTATGAGGGCTTGTTTTTTAGCGTGATGACCTGTAGTTTTTATTGGTATCATTTTTGGGGTGCATACAACTTTTTGATCACTGTACATGTGGAGGCCATTTGGGTTTGTTTGAGGGAGACAGTGGCAGAAAGGCTTGTGTCCTGTTGTGGTTCCCAGACCTATTTGCAGTTCTTTCACAGTCATAGGAAATGATAGCAGAGTCTGGAGCTAGTCGCTATATGTGTGTGTGTGTATGACAAGTCATCGGATCCACTGGTGTGGACAAGGAGAGGGTCACAGTGCTAATGGTGTCATAGTACACACAGATGCCTGTAGCTCCCTTGGAACTCTGTGCAGCTCTATGCCACCTGTAGCCAGAAGGCTGTTGCGGGCCTATTCATTCTTTCAGTGGAGTCTTTGCTTTTATGACCTCTCTGACTTGTCATAAATGTCAGTGATTAAGTACAGGGAAGATGCACTATATTGGACTGTACATTATCACTTCGCTATAATTGCCTGCTGTGCATTCACTCCAGCCCCCCCTCCCTGAGTCTTATTGGCCATATGCTGAAGCGTGGGGTTGATGTTATTTACCTGGGACTGTATGTTGGAAGAGCTGGAGGGATGGAGTGATGTTGTTTACATGGGATTATATGTTGGAGGAGGTTGAAGGCATGGAGAATCCCGTTTGGGATCTTGTCTTTTGCCTTCATCTCTGGGACCCAACCCTATCTCAAGAAAAAGGCTGTGCCATGAATGATGAGCCACATCATGCCTGCATCCTCTCTATTCACTGCTATGGGACTTGGCTATTTTTAAAAGTCCCTTATAGGTGAATGGAGGTTTGAGGCCCCTTTCTAATATAGGAGTGGGTCCGTGTGGCGGGCTCCGCATCTGTTGGACATTTATTTCATATCCCATCATCTCATAAATGTCCCAGATGGGAATAAAATGGACCCATTCCCAAGTCCCTTGCTGTATTTAATTTGCCCTGTATGACCTGGGAGAAAATAATTTTTCTGGAATATATTATCCACAGTTAAGGAACGTTCACCTCTGTGCTTGTTGTTGCCTTTCTACTCATTAGAGGAGCAGGAGAATAAACATAAAATTATAATAACATAAGATTTAGCACAGAACTGAAACCAACAGAGCCAAACAGATCCCATTGATTATAATGGTGCCCAATTAATTTCCATTTGGGTGTCTGCTTTTTTTTTTACTGGAAAAAAAGTTCTGCAGGCAGGACTTTTTTTGTTCGCTATTTTTGTCGAAATCTGCAAAAGAGGCCCCGAATGGAGACTCCAATGCGTATATGAACATGCTCTTAGGCAGCTGCTTGTGCTAAGGAGATTGTCCTCTTGGAACTGAACTTGCATATCTTGTGTATGTTGGACAGAATCAATGTGTTCACTGTTGACACAACTGCTTACATTGTTGAACTCTGGGTGCTAAACAACAAATATTGTGGTTGTTCTCCAGACGTTGTGCGGACTGTGGCAATAAGCTTGCAGGAAGCCGTGAGGAAGTATTTGCGTGTGTTCCAACGTTTGCTGATATTTTTCCAGGCTTCCTCACCACTGGCAAAACAAATAAACCTCCCGCATCTGTTATTTTATCATACCACTTGGTATTGCTCATTTCCAGGAGATCTCGAATGTCAGCTGTGTAAGTTTTTTTTTTTTTTTAAGTAGATCAGTAATTTTTTCTTTTTACTTTAACTTTGTGTTGTGCAGGTCATCTAACAAACCTTATGTCTAAAAAAAATAAAAAATAAAAATTATTTAAGCTATATTCTTATCAGTAAGATAAGAATTTAGCTACATTGAGTGTTTATAAGGTCAGAGATTAGAGATAAGGAGCTATCAGCTGAGCTGCCTGACAGAACAGAAAATTCTGATCTTGCTACTAGAGAAGCTCAGCCCTGTACAGAGAAAAGGGTTCAGATTATTTAATAAATACCAATTGAAAAAATCATTTTAGCTCAAAATGAGTACAATGTAATAATCTAAAAATAATTTCCCTCAAATGTGTCTTTAACTGTTAACTTTTTACTTTATGACTGCATAGTTCCATACCAGGCCAATTGGCCATTTTGACCAGGGGTGCCCAAACTTACAGTAGGACAAAGGGAGCAGTGAATACAGCACTCCCTGTGCTGACTCTACTCACCGCTGATAGGTGTTCTTCTGCAGGTGTCACACGCTGTGCAGTTACTGTGAACAGAGTGAGGACAAAAGCTTGCTCTGTGACCTCATGCTGCGCAATGTTGGGTCACAGCGCAGCAGGAAGAGCACTGGATCTCGGGAGCGGCAGTGGTGTTTGGAACAGGAGAGGTTGGGGGACTGAGTTGAGGTGTGATTAACATGGGGGGGCGGGTCTGCTTAGGCCTCTGAGGTATGAATAACATTAATTACCTTTAATTAACAAAAATATTTTTCTCTACTAAAACCTACGTGCCTCTTATTTTGTATATGATGAGCTGTGTTTCTCATATTTGCTTTCTTTTTTGCTGGTTATGTTGTGTTTCAGCACATATAGACACCCCATGATTGGTCAGTTACTTGACATTGAATTGGTGGTTCCCTCTCTCTCTCTTAACAATTAGGATATGGCTTCTTCTTTTTATGATACAGCTTTAACCTGCATTTGTGGATTGCACAGAAAACTGTTTTCACAGACAATGATTTGTGGAGATGTTCCTGAGCCTATGCAGTGATTTCTAGTACAGAATCATGACTGTTTTAATGTCTCCTGAGGGCCTCTACATCACGAGCATCCAAAAATCGGCCTTGTCTGTTGTGAACATTGATTTCTCCAGATTATCTGACTCTTTTGATGATACTATGTACTGTAGATGGTGGGATATGAAAAAAGTATTTGCAATTTCATATTGAGGAACATTCTTCTGAAATAGTTCCACAAGTTTTTAATTTTTTTTGCAGATTTGTGAATCTCTGCCTGTCTTTGCTTCTGAGAGACTCTTGCTCTCTAAAATGCTTTTTTATATCATATATGTGTTTATTTTTTATTTATTTTTTATCACCACTTTTCCAGCCTTTCGCATCTCTTGAAACATCTGATGTGTTCTATGATCTATTGTGATTAAAATGTGAGTCTCATTGCATTTGGTTATTATTTACATATATTTACATTTTACATAGCATCCAACCTTTTTTTTGCAATTGGGGTTGTATATTAAATACACTGCTCAAAAAAAAATAAAGGGAACACTTAAACAACACAATGTAACTCCAAGTCAATCACACTTCTGTGAAATCAAACTGTCCACTTAGGAAGCAACACTGAGTGACAATCAATTTCACATGCTGTTGTGCAAATGGGATAGACAACAGGTGGAAATTATAAGCAATTAGCAAGACACCCCCAATAAAGGAGTGGTTCTGCAGGTGGTGATCACAGACCACTTCTCAGTTCCTATGCTTCCTGGCTGATGTTTTGGTCACTTTTGAATGCTGGCTGTGCTTTCACTCTAGTGGTAGCATGAGACGGAGTCTACAACCCACACAAGTGGCTCAGGTAGTGCAGCTTATCCAGGATGCCACATCAATGCGAGCTGTGGCAAGAAGGTTTGCTGTGTCTGTCAGCGTAGTGTCCTGAGCATGGAGGCGCTACCAGGAGACAGGCCAGTACATCAGGAGACGTGGAGGAGGCCGTAGGAGGGCAACAACCCAGCAGCAGGACCGCTACCTCCACCTTTGTGCAAGGAGGAACAGGAGAAGCACTGCCAGAGCCCTGCAAAATGACCTCCAGCAGGCCACAAATGTGCATGTGTCTGCTCAAATGGTCAGAAACAGATTCCATGAGGGTGATATGAGGGCCCGATGTCCACAGGTGGGGGTTGTGCTTACAGCCCAACACCGTGCAGGACGTTTGGCATTTGCCAGAGAACACCAAGATTGGCAAATTCGCCACTGGCGCCCTGTGCTCTTCACAGATGAAAGCAGGTTCACACTGAGCACATGTGACAGACGTGACAGAGTCTGGAGACACCGTGGAGAACTTTCTGCTGCCTGCAACATCCTCCAGCATGACGGTTTGGCATTGGCTCAGTAATAGTGTGGGGTGGCATTTCTTTGTAGGGCCACACAGCCCTCCATGTGCTCGCCAGAGGTAGCCTGACTGCCATTAGGTACCGAGATGAGATCCTCAGACCCCTTGTGAGACCATATGCTGGTGCGGTTGGCCCTGGGTTCCTCCTAATGCAAGACAATGCTAGACCTCATGTGGCTGGAGTGTGTCAGCAGTTCCTGCAAGATGAAGGCATTGATGCTATGGACTGGCCCGCCCGTTCCCCAGACCTGAATCCAATTGAGCACATCTGGGACATCATGTCTCGCTCTATCCACCAGCGACACGTTGCACCACAGACTTAGAAAAAATTCTAAGTGTGAAAGTTGTTCAGACGGATCTGTCCAGACTTTACATTGAAAGTCAATGGGGGACGGATCCGTTTGAAAATTGAGCCATATTGTGTCAACTTCAAATGGATCCGTACCCATTGACTTACATTGTAAGTCAGGATGGATCAGTTTGCCTCCGCACGGATCCCTCAGGAGACTGTCCGCCACCTCATCAGGAGCATGCACAGGCGTTGTAGGGAGGTCATACAGGCACGTGGAGGCCACACACACTACTGAGCCTCATTTTGACTTGTTTTAAGGACATTACATCAAAGTTGGATCAGCCTGTACTGTGTTTTTCCACTTTAATTTTGAGTGTGACTCCAAATCCAGACCTCCATGGTTTGAAAAATTTGATTTCCATTTTTTTTATTTTTGCGTGATTTTGTTGTCAGCACATTCAACTATGTAAAGAACAAAGTATTTCAGAAGAATATTTAATTAATTCAGATCTAGGATGTGTTATTTTTGTGTTCCCTTTAATTTTTTGAGCAGTGTACCTGTAGCCTGACCACGATCAGTTTCCATGGTCATAAGACTCTTGCATTAAATAAGGAACATGAACCATTGCATGGATCCTTCTGTATTCAACCCATAGACCCTTGCTGCCATCTGCTTCCTGATGTGGCTTTCCTCTGTTTCTGTTACAGCTAGTCAGCCATTTCGTGTTAAAATGTACTTGCCAAATGATCTGTTTGTTCTTCGGAATACTTTAGTTGGACATTCAGACATCTGGACATTCAGACATCTTTCCGGTTTCATTTTTACAAATCTCGTTTTATACTGGGATGTAAATGTCTTTGTCATGCTAGTGATCAATAGTGTTAGATCAATTTTAAACTTTTAATTGTAAACTTGTTCTAAAATTTGATTTATTCATTTTTGGTTTTCTCTTCAGATGTAAAACAAAGGTCTATCCAGATAATTTACCAACCACAAGTGTTGTGATAGTGTTCCACAATGAAGCCTGGACAACCTTATTAAGGACTGTGCACAGTGTTATTAATAGGTCACCGCAACATCTTCTTGAAGAGATTGTACTTGTGGACGATGCCAGTGAGAGAGGTTAGTGTCAGAAAACAGATCTATCATCCAGTCTTAGAAGCAGTACCTCCAGAAAGGCAGCCATCAGAGAAAAATTTAAAGTTGTAGCCTCCTCTGTATAGATAACACTCTGTGACTTTTGTTTTTAAGGAGTGGTATCTCTCCCACACTAGCATAGTTTAGTACAATACTAAAGAACAAGTTCACCCTTGTTCCAGATGTCCCTGGATGGAGCACTCTGACCTGGTGCCAGGTTTTCTTTAAAGATGGTTTTCACCCAAAAATGTTACAAACTGATCATATACCAGTAAAGCAGACATTAGAGCAGCAAACATTTGGTATCTGTTTGCCTTATTTAGTGCTATTGGCATTTTATTGCTTTGTTGTACGTGCCATTTTTGCTAGTGTCAAAAGGAAGTGTAGCTATAGTGATTGTTACATCTGAAGTGAGATTGTCACTGTGATATCAGTAATTTTGACAGTCACCACTGGGCTTTGAGTATTGGGATGACATATAATCAGTGGATACATGTAAACAATGACTAGCAGTGTCTAATGAACTGATGGAATTGAGTAGTTGATTTGAAAGGTGACTAAGGCTACTTTCACATCTGCATTTTTAATTCAGGCTTTGAGATTCGGCAGGGGATCTCAAAACATGAATTAAACTTAACAGTTTTGTCCCCATTCATTGTCCATAAAGACAGAACTAATCAGTATGCATCAGTTCAATTGTGTTTTGGGCTGGAGACAAAACTGCTGCAAGCAGTGTTTTTGTGTCTGGTTTGCAAAATGCAACAAACCGGATCTGGCATGAAAATCAATGTAAGTCGATGGTGGTGGATCCGTTTTTTTTTTTTCATTACCTAAAAAACTGGATCCGGTACCCATTGACTTAAAACGATTTTCATACCGGATCCGTTTTGTTGCGTTTTGATTTAATACAACCGGATCTGGCTGAAACGGAGCCATCTGCATGTATTAAATGCACCGGATAAGTTTAATTCAGGTTTTGAGATCCTCTTCTGGATTTCAAAACCTGAATTAAAAATGCAGATGTGAAAGCAACCTAAATCTTTTTGTCTGTAATTAGGGATGAGCGAATTGACTTCGGATGAAACATCCGAAGTCGATTCGCATAAAACTTTTTTCCAATACTGTACGAAGCAGGAGCTCCGTACAGTATTAGAATGTATTGGCACCGATGAGCCAAAGTTATTACTTTGCAAAGTCTCACAAGACTTTGTGTAATAACTTCATAAATTAATTTGTACTGTAAAAAAACATTTCCCGAACACTGGTTAGGTTCCAAGGACTTCATCCAAAGTCGATTCGCTCATCCCTATCTGTAATACATGTGTAATGTATTTAAAATGTAGGGCAGAAAAACCCTTTTAAGCTAAACGCTTAAAGTGTAACTGCCATTTCACTACCAAAAATGAAATTCCTAACATATGTGATACTGAAGGGAAGATATTCATGAAGCTGCATTTTTCAGCTATGGATGTAACATGGTTAGCACTCCTTTTCTCTGAGATTTCTGAGTTTGGTTATCTAATCTAAGCAAACACCTTTAATTGCTTTTCAATGGCTTTTGTCTCAAGATAATGAAATGAGTTAACTACTTCAGCCCCCCTAGCTTAAACACCCTTAATGACCAGGCCACTTTTTACACTTCTGACCTACCCTACTTTCACGGTTTATTGCTCGGTCGTGCAACTTACCACCCAAATGAATTTTACCTCCTTTTCTTCTCACTAATAGAGCTTTCATTTGGTGGTATTTCATTGCTGCTGACATTTTAACTTTTTTTGTTATTAATCAAAATTTAACGATTTTTTTTGCAAAAAAATGACATTTTTCACTTTCAGTTGTAAAATTTTGCAAAAAAAACGACATCCATATATAAATTTTTCGCTAAATTTATTGTTCTACATGTCTTTGATAAAAAAAAATGTTTGGGTAAAAAAAAAATGGTTTGGGTTAGGCTACTTTAACATTTGCGTTCGGGGCTCCGCTTGTGAGCTCCGTTTGAAGGCTCTCACAAGCTGCCCCGAACGCATCCGTACCTCCCCAATGCATTCTGAGTGGATGCGGATCCGCTCAGAATGCATCAGTCTGGCAGCGTTCAGCCTCCGCTCTGCTCAGCAGGTGTTCGCCTGGCTGTGCGGAGGCAAACTGATCCATCCTGACTTACAATGTAAGTCAATGGGGACGGATCCATTTGAAGTTGACACAATATGGCTAAATTTTCAAACGGATCCGTCCCCCATTGACTTTCAATGTAAAGTCTGGACGGTTCCGTCTGAACAACTTTCACACTTAGAATTTTTTTTAAACTATAATGCAGACGGATCCGTTCTGAACGGATCCAAACGTCTGCATTATAGGAGAGGATCCGTCTGTGCAGACACCAGACGGATCCTCTCTGAACGCTAGTGTGAAAGTAGCCTAAAAGTTATAGCGTTTACAAACTATGGTACAAAAATGTGAATTTCCGCTTTTTGAAGCAGCTCTGACTTTCTGAGCACCTGTCATGTTTCCTGAGGTTCTACAATGGCCAGACAGTACAAACACCCCACAAATGACCCCATTTCAGAAATAGACATCCTAAGGTATTCGCTGATGGGCATAGTGAGTTCATAGAACTTTTTATTTTTTGTCACAAGTTAGCGAAAAATGATTTTTTTTTTTTTTTTTCTTACAAAGTCTCATATTCCACTAACTTGTGACAAAAAATAAAAACTTCTATGAACTCACTATGCCCATCAGTGAATACCTTGGGGTGTCTTCTTTCCAAAATCGGGTCACTTGTGAGGTAGTTATACTGCCCTGGCATTCTAGGGGCCCTAATGTGTAGTAAGTAGTTTGAAATCAAAATCTGTAAAAAAATGGCCGGTAAAATCCAAAAGGTGCTCTTTGGAATGTGGGCCCCTTTGCCCACCTAGGCTGCAAAAAAGTGTCACACATGTGGTATCTCCGTACTCAGGAGAAGTTGGGCAATGTGTTTTGTGGTGTCATTTTACATATACCCATGCTGGGTGAGATAAATATCTCGGTCAAAATGCCAACTTTGTATAAAAAAATGGGAAAAGTTGTCTTTTGCCAAGATATTTCTCTCACCCAGCATGGGTATATGTAAAATGACACCCCAAAACACATTGCCCAACTTCTCCTGAGTACGGAGATACCAGATGTGTGACACTTTTTTGCAGCCTAGGTGGGCAAAGGGGCCCACATTCTAAAGAGCACCTTTCGGATTTCAACGGCCATTTTTTACAGATTTTGATTTCAAACTACTTACCACACATTAGGGCCCCTAGAATGCCAGGGCAGTATAACTACCCCACAAGTGACCCCATTTTGGAAAGAAGACACCTCAAGGTATTCCGTGAGGGCATGGCGAGTTCCTAGAATTTTTTTATTTTTTGTCACAAGTTAACGGAAAAAGATTTTTTTTTTCTCTTACAAAGTCTCATATTCCACTAACTTGTGACAAAAAATAAAAACTTCTATGAACTCACTATGCCCATCAGTGAATACCTTGGGGTGTCTTCTTTCCAAAATGGGGTCCCTTGTGGGGTAGTTAAACTGCCCTGGCATTTTAGGGGCCCAAATGCGTGCAAAGTAGTTTGAAAACAAAATCTGTAAAAAATGGCCGGTGAAATCCGAAAGGTACTCTTTGGAATGTGGGCCCCTTTGCCCACCTAGGCTGCAAAAAAGTGTCACACATGTGGTATCGCCGTATTCAGGAGAAGTTGGTCAATGTGTTTTGGGGTGTCTTTTTACATATACCCATGCTGGGTGAGATAAATATCTCGGCAAAAGACAACTTTTCCCATTTTTTATACAAAGTTGGCATTTGACTAAGATATTTATCTCACCCAGCATCGGTATATGTAAAATGACACCCCAAAACACATTGCCCAACTTCTGCTGAGTACGGCGATACCAGATGTGTGACACTTTTTTGCAGCCTAGATGCGCAAAGGGGCCCACATTCCTTTTATGAGGGCATTTTCAGACATTTGGATCCCAGACTTCTTCTCACGCTTTAGGGCCCCTAAAATGCCAGGGCAGCATAAATACCCCACATGTGACCCCATTTTGGAAAGAAGACACCCCAAGGTATTCAATGAGGGGCATGGCGAGTTCATAGAAATTTTTTTTTTTTGGCACAAGTTAGCGGAAATTGTTTTTTTTTTTTTTTTCTCACAAAGTCTCCCTTTCCGCTAACTTGGGACAAAAATTTCAATCTTTCATGGACTCAATATGCCCCTCAGCGAATACCTTGGAGTGTCTTCTTTCCGAAATGGGGTCACATGTGGGGTATTTATACTGCCTTGGCATTCTAGGGGCCCTAAAGCGTGAGAAGAAGTCTGGAATATAAATGTCAATTTTTTTTTTACGCATTTGGATTCCGTGAGGGGTATGGGGAGTTCATGTGAGATTTTATTTTTTGACACAAGTTAGTGGAATATGAGACTTTGTAAGAAAAAAAAATAAAATTCTGCTAACTTGGGCCAAAAAAAATGTCTGAATGGAGCCTTACAGGGGGGTGATCAATGACAGGGGGGTGATCAGGGAGTCTATATGGGGTGATCACCCCCCTGTCATTGATCACCCCCCTATAAGGCTCCATTCAGACGTTCGTATGTTTTTTGCGGATCCGATCCATGTATCAGTGGATTCGTAAAAATCATACGGACGTCTGAATGGAGCCTTACAAGAGGGTGATCAATGACAGGGGGGTGATCAATGACAGGGGGGTGATCAATGACAGGGGGGTGATCAATGACAGGGGGGTGATCAGGGAGTCTATATGGGGTGATCACCCCCCTGTCATTGATCACCCCCCTATAAGGCTCCATTCAGACGTTCGTATGTTTTTTGCGGATCCGATCCATGTATCAGTGGATTCGTAAAAATCATACGGACGTCTGAATGGAGCCTTACAAGAGGGTGATCAATGACAGGGGGGTGATCAATGACAGGGGGGTGATCAGGGAGTCTATATGGGGTGATCAGGGGTTAATAAGGGGTTAATAAGTGACAGGGGGGGGGTGTAGTGTAGTGTGGTGCTTGGTGCTACTTATTACTGAGCTACCTGTGTCCTCTGGTGGTCGATCCAAACAAAAGGGACCACCAGAGGACCAGGTAGCAGGTATATTAGACGCTGTTATCAAAACAGCGTCTAATATACCTGTTAGGGGTTAAAAAAATCGCATCTCCAGCCTGCCAGCGAACGATCGCCGCTGGCAGGCTGGAGATCCACTCGCTTACCTTCCGATCCTGTGAACGCGCGCGCCTGTGTGTGCGCGCGTTCACAGGAAATCTCGCGTCTCGCGAGATGACGCATATATGCGTGACTCTGTGCAGGGCTGCCGCCTCCGGAACACGATCCTGCGTTAGGCGGTCCGGAGGCGGTTAAGAAATTTGAGTTAACAGCGGGAATGCTAACCCTGCTACATCTGTAATTTTACCTTTCTGATGTCTGTATTCAGCCCTTAGCAACCATATTTCTCTGTGCCTCTATTTCAGCAACTTCCTAAGATGGCCTCTGCTGCTCTTCCTGTGATGATCTTTGCCCTTCCTTGAGACCATCCTGTATTTCCCCCGCTTCCCATAAGCCCTTGCTCTCCTCACATGAACTAGCAAGACAAATCAGAACGCAGATAACTTTCCACAGTACCCAGAGCAGTGTGTATCCTCACATACAGCTAACCAGAGACAAGCCCTGCAATTACATTAACCCTTTAACGCAAAACACAGTGCATGTACAGCGGGGGATGCATTGCCAGAAGGCATTCTGCCGTACATGTACGGCGGGCTGATCAGGCGGGTGCAGGAGCTGCGCCCACCCGATAACTGCAGGGGTCTTGCAGTCCCTGGTAGCCGGGCCCCTGCTGTATCCGCCGACATCACTGTTTACAGCGATGCCGGTGGATTAACCCCTTCTATGCTGCTGTCAGCACTGATCGCAACATAGAAGTGGTTTGCGGCGGGTGAAGGAACACATCGAGTCCCCACTCTGCTGTGGCGGGGACCCGATGCGTGACGAGGCAGCCCTATGCCGTGCAGAGGCTGCCCAATGCGTTGCACGGCATCAGGACCTGCCTTCTTCGGGTGCCCAGGAGATCCAGCCTCAGGCTAGGTCTCCTAGGCAACCTGTTAGTGTATTACTCTGTGTAATACACTAGCAGGCAATGCATTACAATACAGATGTATTGTAATGCATTGCAGAGGGGATCAGACACCCAAAAGTTGAAGTACCAAAGTGGGACAGAAATAAAGTATAAATAAAAAAAGTTAAGTGTTTTCAATAAAAAAAAATAGTTTCAAGTTAAAAAAAAGATAAAAAACGCCCCTTTCCCCTGATTTTATAAGAAAAAAGAAAAAATTCACGTTGGGTATCGCCGCATCCGTAACGACCGGCTCTATAAATATATCACATGATCCACCCCCTCCGATAAACACCATAAAAAATTAAAAATAAAAACTGTGTGAAAAAAAAGTCATTTTTGTCACCTTACATCACTAAAAGTGCAACACCAAGCGATCAAAAAGGCGTATGCCCCCAAAAATAGTACCAATCTAACCGTCACCTCATCCCACAAAAATGAGCCCCAACATAGGACAATTGCCCAAAAAAAACAAAATAAAAACTATGGCTCTCAGACTATGGTGACACAAAAATATTGTTTTTGTTTAAAAAATGCTGTTATAATGTAAAACTTGTACAAATGTACATAACATCTTGATTCTGACATAGTTAGCATTGGTATCTTACAATTACAAGTATATTTGTATAACTAGAAAAGCTACAATTTCTGGGGAAATTGTGTGAAGTGTTCTTGCCTCCACCAGTAGCTTACAACTGGAGTGGGCGGAGTAACTGGGTGGATTGGCTGGAGTAACTGTGGAAAGGTTGGACTGGGCAGAGTAACTTTATGGACCTAAGGGTCGGGGTGGGTGCACCTAATCGTTGGGGTGGTTGCACCTAAGGGTCGGAGTGGGTGCACCTAAGGGTCGGGGTTGTTGCACCTAAAAGTCGGGGTGGGTGCACCTAATCGTTGGGGTGGTTGCACCTAAGTGTCGGAGTGGGTGCACCTGAGGGTCGGGGTGGGTGCACCTAATCGTTGGGGTGGTTGCACCTAAGGGAAGGAGTGGGTGCACCTAATCGTTGGGGTGGTTGCACCTAAAAGTCGGGGTGGGTGCACCTAAAAGTCGGGGTGGGTGCACCTAATCGTTAGGGTGGTTGCACCGAAGGGTCGGAGTGGGTGCACCTAATCGTTGGGGTGGTTGCACCTAAGGGTCGGGGTGGTTGCACCTAAAAGTCGGGGTGAGACCTATTTCATTATTAAATGCAGATTTAAAGCTTTTTGCAAAAATTTTGGCATCTCGTATTAATACTTATCTCCCATGTTTAGTAGATCCGGACCAGGTGGGCTTCGTTCCTGGGAGGCAATGTCGAGATGGAACCAGAAGAATGCTTGACTTGATCCAGCTTGCGGACAGTTCCAGGAGCCCCACATTGTTTCTCTCTCTTGATGCTGAAAAAGCATTTGACAGGGTGCATTGGGGGTTCCTGGAAAAAGTTCTAGGTAAATTTGGGTTTCACGGACCTATATATGAGGCGATATTAGGATTATACTCTGTGCCTTCTGCAAGAGTCTTGGCTTCTGGTTTCATCTCCGACCCGTTCCCAATAACGAATGATACTCGTCAGGGGTGCCCCTTGTCCCCGCTCATATTTTCTCTGGTTATAGAGCCCCTAGCATCCCGTATACGCACCTGTCCTCAAAAACGAGGAGTTTCAGATGGCAATTCATAGGACTTTATGCTGATGATGTAATCCTGACCATAACAAATTTAGAAGGCTCGTTAGCTGCTTTGTCAAACGTTCTCCAGCAATATTCACAATGCTCCTTCTACAAACTGAATGAGAAGAAAACCAATGTTTTGGATTTCCATGTTAATGACGAGACCAGATCTGACCTTCAACTGCGATATCCCTTTCAGTGGGCTGCCACTTCAATTACTTAACTTGGAGTGGAGCTGGCACGCTCTGTTCCCAAAACCCTCTCCATTAATTTGTCCAACTTGAGGGCTGATCTCAAGAAGGATTATATGAAAATGTCCCAAGTCCACTTATCGTGGATAGCTAGAATTAATGCTGCTAAGATGCTATCCCTTCCCAAAATATTGTATTGTTTCAGGTGCTTACCAGTACTGGTCCCCAAAGCCCAGATTGCTCAGCTCCAGCGTGACCTTATGGCGTTTATCTGGGAAGGTAAAAAACCCAGAATATCTAAAGATGCATTGCACCCCCCTATTAGAAGTGGAGGACTAGGAGTACCTGACCTATACAAATATTACCTGGCAAGCCTGGCGGAACAGGCATTTGAATCCTGGTCCCCTACCTCCCCCCAAAAATGGCATGAGATAGAAGAATCCTTTGTAAAATCCCGCTCTTTGAGAGCTTTGCTTGCAGCCTGTAGTCTGAAAGCTGTTCAATTTTCCCCCCTACTCTGCACCACTCGGGCTATGATGCATATTTGGAAGCAGCTCATAGATTCTTTCCAGTTATTCAATGTGCCCCTAACTGCTGCCCCTTTAACTGCGCTGGAATATCATATTCCTGAAATGTCCCTAGAAATATGGAGGGCTAGGGGTATCAAGCACCTTGGTTGCTTGTACTCTAGGACTGTTCTAGTGGAATTTACCACTCTACACACCAAGTACGCGCTCCCAAATACCTGCTTTTATCAATTCTTGCAAATCCGGCATTTTCTAAACTCATTGGCCAACCGCCAACTGCCCACTCCTAATTCCTTCCAGCTCTTTATCAGGGAGTCTTGCCCCCTTAGGCCCAAAATCTCTACATTTTATGCTGCCATTCTTCCTGCGGAATTGGCGTTTAAGCAACCCTTTGCCCATCGGTGGGAATTGGAATTGGGGAAAGTATTCTCTGTACGGCAATGGAACGCAGCTTTACATTGGTCCTACAAATGCACCAGATGTATTAACCATGTTGAGCAGGCCAGGCGGATTCAATTACGCTGGTACCTGACGCCCAATAGACTGGCCCACCTGGTTCCAGGTTACTCCCCCCTTTGCTGGAGAGGTTGCAGGATGGTGGGCACCCCCTTGCACATGTGGTGGTCATGTCCCTCAGTCACCTCTTTTTGGTCAGATGTTGGATCCCTCCTTAGAGAAGTCACTGCCACACAAATAGATCTCTCCCCTGAACTGTCAATCCTAGGTATAGGATTGGAAAACTCCCCTCCCAAGATAAAGGAGACTGTAGCGCATGTACTTAGCGCTTCCAGGAATGTTATAGCCCGCCAATGGAAGTTGGCGAAGTCTCCGGAGATAGCTGCGGTGGTGCAATCTGTTAATGAACATATGCATTGTGAAATGGTTTATGCAGAAAATGTACGTTCCAGAATACGAATACATAATCAATGGGTTACGTGGTTATCCAGTCACTTTGCTACTCCTCTAACGGCCTCTATACTTTGATAGTGTTGCATTGTTACTGAAGTTCTCACTGTCTGTCGCTCCATATATATGTACTTAGACTGTGCTGCACATGTTTTATCATGTACGCCTTTTCTTTTCTTTTGCACTATATTGTTATTATTTGTAATACTGTAATTGCGCTATTCGCGCCTATGTATACTGTGCTGTCCTTTTTTTTGTTATAACTCAATAAAAACTTATTGAACACCTAAAAGTCGGGGTGGGTGCACCTAATCGTCGGAGTGGGTGTACCTAAGGGTCGGAGTGGGTGTACCTAAGGGTCGGAGTGGGTGTACCTAAGGGTCGGAGTGGGTGCACCTAAGGGTCGGGGTGGTTGCACCTAAAAGTCGGGGTGGGTGCACCTAATCGTTGGGGTGGTTGCACCTAAGGGTCGGGGTGGGTGCACCTAAGGTTTGGGGTGGTTGCACCTAAAAGTCGGGGTGGGTGCACCTAATCGTTGGGGTGGTTGCACCTAAGGGTCGGAGTGGGTGTTTCCAAGTTTAGTGACTTTGCCATTGACCCTCTAAGAGCAGCGGCAGTTTTAAATTTTCCCATTAAAACATATGGCTAAAATTTGATTGGCCGTTGTAGACTCCGCCCACTTTTAAACATTTGAATTCTAGTCACCTATTAACCGAATATATTAAGTTTAACAACCCTGCCATTAACATTGTTGAAATGGCAGCAATTAAAAATTTTCTCATTGAAGTCAATAGGGAAAATCTGATTGGTTGTTTGTAGCTCCGCCCACTTTTTAATGTCCCCAAAATGTGACAGAAATTTTGAGGTTGACCCCATGACTAAGTGACCCAAGTTTGGTCAGTTTCACTCCGAAGCTGTATGAGTGACAAATGTTTGCATTTTTCCAATTAAACTCTATGGGAGAAAAAAAGAGGTTTTCGGGGGTCCGCCCCAGGGGCCCGGAGGGTGGGATCGGTTAACAAAGCACAAGCAAGATACTCGGGTATGTGCCGACCAAGAGTGCAAAGTTCGGTATTTATACTCCTAAATCTGTGGGAGGAGTAACAATTTAAACATCTCATTATAGTCAATGGGGAGAATTTGATTGGTTCTGTGTGGCCCCGCCCACATTTTAGGGTCTCCGAAATGTTCTAACAAATTGCGCGTTGACCCCATGACTATGTGACCCAAGTTTGGTGACTTTAGTTTCAAATCTGTGCGACTGGGAGCGATTTGAAAATTTTCCCTGTCAAAGTCAATAGGAAAAACGTGGATTTTGGGGGCCCGTCCCAGGGGCCCGGAAGGTGGGATCGGTTAACAAAGCACAAGTAAGGTACTCGGGTGGGTGCCGACCAAGACTGCAAAGTTTGGAATTTGTACTCCTAAAAATGTGGGAGGAGTAGCAATTTGAACGTCTCATTACAGTCAATGGGGAGATTTTGATTGGTTCTGTGTGGCCCCGCCCACTTTTCAGGGTCCCCGAAATGTGCCCAAAAATTTCGGGTTGACCCCATGACTAAGTGACCCAAGTGGGAGCCTGGCGAGTGGGAGCGATTTGAAAATTTACCCTGTCAAAGTCTATGGGAAAAAAGGGGGCTTCCGGGGCCCGCCACGGGGGCCCCGGGGGTGGGATCGCTCCACAAAGTAATAGCAATCCGATCGGGAACAATCTGCACGTTTTGGTAAATTTTTGTCTATGTAGTGTAAAAACTGTGGGAGGAGTTATGGTGGCAAATTTGGCTATAATAAGAATAATAAGAATAACTAGAAAAGCTACAATTTCTGGGGAAATTGTGTGAAGTGTTCTTGCCTCCACCAGTAGCTTACAACTGGAGTGGGCGGAGTAACTGGGTAACCTAATCGTTGTGGTGGTTGCACCTAAGGGTCGGAGTGGGTGCACCTAAGGGTCGGGGTGGTTGCACCTAAAAGTCGGGGTGGTTGCACCTAAAAGTCGGGGTGGGTGCACCTAATCGTTGGGGTGGTTGCACCTAAGGGTGGGAGTGGGTGCACCTAAGGGTCGGGGTGGTTGCACCTAAAAGTCGGGGTGGGTGCACCTAAGGGTCGGTGTGGGTGCACCTAATCGTTGGGGTGGTTGCACCTAAGGGTCGGAGTGGGTGCACCTAAGGGCTAGGGCAGGTGCACCTAAGGGCTAGGGCTGTTCACCTGGTAGTCCGGGGGGGGGGGGGTCACCTGGTGGTCTAAGTTAAATGGCTGAAATTTGATTGGCTATTTTTGGCTCCGCCCACTTTTTAAAATTTGAATCCCAGTCACCCATTGACCAACTGTTCCAAGTTTAGTGACTTTGCCATTGACCCTCTAAGAGCAGCGGCAGTTTTAAATTTTCCCATTAAAACATATGGCTGAAATTTGATTGGCCTTTGTAGACTCCGCCCACTTTTAAACATTTGAATTCTAGTCACCTATTAACCGAATATATTAAGTTTAACAACCCTGCCATTAACATTGTTGAAATGGCAGCAATTAAAAATTTTCTCATTGAAGTCAATAGGGAAAATCTGATTGGTTGTTTGTAGCTCCGCCCCCTTTTTAATGTCCCCAAAATGTGACAAATTTTGAGGTTGACCCCATGACTAAGTGACCCAAGTTTGGTGACTTTAATTTCAAATCTGTGCGACTGGGAGCGATTTGAAAATTTTCCCTGTCAAAGTCAATGGGAAAAACGTGGATTTTGGGGGCCCGCCCCAGGGGCCCGGAGGGTGGGTTCGGTTAACAAAGCACAAGTAAGGTACTCGGGTGGGTGCCGACCAAGTCTGCAAAGTTTGGAATTTGTACTCCTAAAAATGTGGGAGGAGTAGCAATTTAAACGTCTCATTACAGTCAATGGGGAGATTTTGATTGGTTCTGTGTGGCCCCGCCCACTTTTCGGGGTCCCCGAAATGTGCCAAAAATTTTCGGGTTGATCCCATGACTAAGTGACCCAAGTTTGGTGACTTTAGCGTCAAAGCCTGGCGAGTGGGAGCGATTTGAAAATGTACCCTGTCAAAGTCTATGGGAAAAAAGGGGGCTTCTGGGGCCCGCCACGGGGGTGGGATCGCTCCACAAAGTAATAGCAATCCGATCGGGAACAATCTGCACGTTTTGGTAAATTTTTGTCTATGTGGTGTAAAAACTGTGGGAGGAGTTAGGGTGGTAAATTTGGCTATAATAAGAATAATAAGAATAATATATATGTGAGATAACATTAAGTGGTCTTGCTATGCAAGAACACTTAATAATAAGAATAATATATATGTGAGATAACATTAAGTGGTCTTGCTATGCAAGAACACTTAATAATAATATATATGTGAGATAACATTAAGTGGTCTTGCTATGCAAGAACACTTAATAATATATATGTGAGATAACATTAAGTGGTCTTGCTATGCAAGAACACTTAATAATAATAATAATAATAATATATGTGAGATAACATTAAAGAGGACCTTTCACTGATTCTTACCCTATGAACTAACTATACAGACATGTGGAGCGGCACCCGGGGATCTCACTGCACTTACTATTATCCCCGGGCGCCGCTCCGTTCTCCTGTTATGCCCTCCGGTATCTCCGCTCACTAAGTTATAGTAGGCGGAGATACCAGTCCCTAAGTTATGGTAGGCGGAGTCTGCCCTAGCGCTGGCCAATCGCAGCGCAGAGCTCACAGCCTGGGAGGTTATTTTCTCCCAGGCTGTGAGCTCTGCAATGCGATTGGCCAGCGCTAGGGCAGACTCCGCCTACCATAACTTAGGGAACGGAGATACCGGAGGACATAGCAGAAGAACGGAGCGGCGCCCGGGGATAATAGTAAGTGCAGAGAGATCCCCGGGCGCCGCTCTACATGTATGTATACTTAGTTCATAGGGTAAGAATCGGTGAAAGGTCCTCTTTAAGTGGTCTTGCTATGCAAGAACACTTAATAAGAATAATAATAATAATATATATGTGAGATAACATTAAGTGGTCTTGCTATGCAAGAACACTTAATAATAATAATAATATATATGTGAGATAACATTAAGTGGTCTTGCTATGCAAGAACACTTAATAATAATAATATATATGTGAGATAACATTAAGTGGTCTTGCTATGCAAGAACATTTAATAATATATATGTGAGATAACATTAACCCCTTAAGGACCAGGCCATTTTTTGCAAATCTGACCAGTGTCACTTTAAGTGCTCATAACTTTAAAACGCTTTGACTTATCCAGGCCATTCTGAGATTGTTTTTTCGTCACATATTGTACTTCATGACACTGGTAAAATGAAGTCAAAACCTTTTTTTTTTTTTGCACAGAAAAATACCTAATTTACCAAAAATTTGAAAAAAATTAGCAAATTTCAAAGTTTCAGTTTCTCTACTTCTGTAATACATAGTAATACCCCAAAAAATTGTGATGACTTTACATTCCCAATATGTCTACTTCATGTTTGAATTGTTTTGGGAATGATATTTTATTTTTTGGGGATGTTATAAGGCTTAGAAGTTTAGAAGCAAATCTTGAAATTTTTCAGAAATTTACAAAAACTCAATTTTTAGGGGCCAGTTCAGGTCTGAAGTCACTTTGCGAGGCTTACATAATAGAAACCACCCAAAAATGACCCCATCTAAGAAACTACACCCCTCAAGGTATTCAAAACTGATTTTGCATACATTGTTAACTTTTTAGGTGTTGCACAAGAGTTATTGGCAAATGGGGAGGAAATTTGAGAATTTCATATTTTTGTCAAATTTTTCATTTTAACCCATTTTTTCCACTAACAAAGCAAGGGTTAACAGCCAAACAAGATTGTATCTTTATTGCCCTGACTCTGCCGTTTACAGAAACACCCAATATGTGGCCGTAAACTACTGTACGGCCACACAGCGGGGCGTAGAGTGAAAGGTGCGCCGTTTGGTTTTTGGAAGGCTGATTTTTATGGACTGGTTTTTTGACACCATGTCCCATTTGAAGCCCCCCTGATGCACCCCTAGAGGAGAAACTCCCTAAAAGTGACCCCATCTAAGAAACTACACCCCTCAAGGTATTCAAAACTGATTTTACATACGTCGTTAACCCTTTAGGTGTTGCACAAGATTTAATGGAAAATAGAGACACAATTTCAAAATTTCACATTTTTGGCAGATTTTCCATTTTAATATTTTTTTTCCAGTTACAAAGCAAGGGTTAACAGCCAAACAAAACTCAATATTTATGGCCCTTATTCTGTAGTTTACAGAAACACCCCATATGTGGTCGTAAACCGCTGTACGGGCACACGGCAGGGCACAGAAGGAAAGGAATGCCATACGGTTTTTGGAAGGCAGGTTTTGCTGGACTGTTTTTTTTTTACACCATGTCCCATTTGAAGCCCCCCTGATGCACCCCTAGAGTAGAAACTCCAAAAAAGTGACTCCATTTTAGAAACTACGGGATAGGGTGGCAGTTTTGTTGGTACTAGTTTAGGGTACATATGATTTTTGGTTGCTCTATATTACACTTTTTGTGCAGCAAGGTAACAAGAAATAGCTTTTTTGGCACGTTTTTTTTTTTTGTTATTTACAACATTCATCTGACAGGTTTTATCATGTGGTAATTTTATAGAGCAGGTTGTCACGGACGCGGCGATACCTAATATGTATACAATTTTTTTTATTTATGTAATTTTTATACAATAACTTGTTTTAGTGTCTCCATAGTCTAAGAGCCATAGTTTTTTCAGTTTTTGGGCGATTATCTTGAGTAGGGTCTCATTTTTTGCGGGAGGAGATGACGGTTTGATTGGCACTATTTTGGGGTGCATATGACTTTTTGATCGCTCGCTATTACACTTTTTGTGACGTAAGATGGCAAAAAATGGCTTTTTTTACACCGTTTTTGTTTTTATTTTTTTACGGTGGTCACCTGAGGGGTTAGGTCATGTGATATTTTTATAGAGCCGGTCGATACGGACGCGGCGATACCTAATACTTTTTATTTAATTTATGTAAGTTTTACACAATGATTTCATTTTTGTAACAAAAAAAAACATGTTTTAGTGTTTCCATAGTCTAAGAGCCGTAGTTTTTTCAGTTTTTGGGCGATTATCTTGAGTAGGGTATGATTTTTTGCGGGATGAGATGACGGTTTGATTGGTACTATTTTGGCGTACATGCAACTTTTTTGATCACTTTTATTACCTTTTTTGGGAAGTAAGGTGGGCAAAATTTCAATTTTCTCATAGTTTTTATTTTTTTATTTTTATGGCGTTCACAGTGCGGGGAAAGTAACATGACCGTTTTATAGATCAGGTCGTTACGGACGCGGCGATACCTAATATGTGTAGTGTATTTTATTTTTTTTATTTTTATTCAGTGATAAATGTTTTTTTTTTTATCTTAACTTTTTTCACTTTTTTTTACATTTTTGTGACCCAGACCCACTTGGTTCTTGAAAATCCAGTGGGTCTGATGTCTGTATAATACAGTACAGTACAATATATATAGTTCTGTACTGTATTTTACTTACACTGAACAGATCTATGCTTTTAGCACAGATCTGTTCAGCACCATGGACAGCAGGACGCCTGAGCAGGCATCCTGTTGCCATGGGAACCTTCTCCGTCTGCCACAACTTCGCAGACGGGGAAGGGTAAGCACAGGGCTGAGGGGGGCTCTCTGGGGGCTCTCTCCATCGGGGGGCTGCAAAGGCACAGCAGCCCCCCGATAGGGAGGGAGCTCCCTGACCGATGACAGTTAACTTTTTCCATACAGCGGTCCGTACGGACCGCGGTATGGAAAGGGTTAAACGGCTGACATCTTCACAGATGTCAGCCGTTTATACCAGGGTGCCAGCAATG
Source organism: Bufo bufo (assembly GCF_905171765.1). Taxonomy (NCBI): domain Eukaryota; kingdom Metazoa; phylum Chordata; class Amphibia; order Anura; family Bufonidae; genus Bufo; species Bufo bufo. The sequence goes on along the minus strand of NC_053393.1, from coordinate 278,414,894 downwards.
TGCTGGCACCCTGGTATACCCACTAGAAGCCAACGATCGTTCATGGGGAGGCGGGCGGGGGATCGCGATCCCGCCTGCCGCACCGCCCGCCTCCCGCAACGCCCCCACCGCATGCGACATTATTGATTTTAGCCACTCTAAAGTTTCTGATCCCCGCGGTCAGGGCCCGCGGGGATCAGAAACTGCAAAAAGCGCAGCAAACCGCAGGTCTGAATTGACCTGCGGTTTGCTGCGATCGCCGATACGGGGGGGTCAAATGACCCCCCCCTGCATTGTTACGGGATGCCGGCTGAATGATTTCAGCCGAAATCCCGTTCCAATTAACCCCTGGGGCGCCGGAATACAGATTTTAAGTCAGGACGTACCGGTACGTCCTGGGTCCTTAAGGACTCGGGAAATAGGGCGTACCGGTACGTCCTGGGTCCTTAAGGGGTTAAGTGGTCTTGCTATGCAAGAACACTTAATAATAATAATAATAATAATATATATGTGAGATAACATTAAGTGGTCTTGCTATGCAAGAACACTTAATAATAATATATATGTGAGATAACATTAAGTGGTCTTGCTATGCAAGAACACTTAATTACAAATTTAAGCCTTAAATTGTAATGGCATCATTTTTTAGCTTAAATATTTGAACTAATAAGCTTCCTGTTCACATTGTAGTAGTAATAGTTACTGTAAAGTGCATATGCTTTTTTTTTCTGCCTGAATGATCTCTATAAATGTTTAGAAACCATGGCCCAGATTTACTAATGTCTGTGCCAAATATCTGTCTAAAAAAGTGGTAGTTGTATCTATGTTTATTCAATATGTTGTCCAATGTTGTCAATCACTGAAGATAGAAATGAGGGTGCTTCTCCTTTATATACATCCTACTCATAACTATATGCGATTTGGCAAATAGCAGAGCTCAGAAAATGACACATTTTTCTTTTGTCCTGTTTTGGCTATAGTACGGACCTGTAGCTACAATATGCTGCCTTACATAGGACAACATACTGTACTCTGCTGACAGATTAGCGTAATGCTTCTACATGCTTTCTTATTTCATCTGCGTAGGAAGGTGTCGGACAACAAAGTACTGCTGCTTGATCATTTGTTTATGCACAGATGGATGATTATTTTGGGTGGTTTAGTTTGTATTGTCATTAGGAGTGATTATTATTAAGCAGATTTTCTCTGTGCTTGAAAACGTATTTTGAATGCAGAAAAAAAGATGGGATCAAATGCAATATAGATTTATTCTTTTACAGGTTTAAAAGTTTTTTGTTTGTTTTTTTAACCCCTTCAGTACAAAGCCACTTTTCACCTTAAAGACCTGGGCAAATTTTGGAAGTCTGACATGTCACTTTGTGGTAATAACTTTGGAACGCTTTTACTTATCCAACTAATTCTAAGATTGTTTTTCCGTGAAACGTCATACTTCATCTGAGTCGATAGGTTTTACCTTTATTTTATTTTAAAAATCCTGAATTTACAAAGTATTTATCAATTTTCTAAATTTGAAATTCTCTGCTTTCAAGATGGATAGTAATACGTCCTAAAATACTTATTACTAGTGTTGAGTGAAGCGATCTTCGGATGCTACATCCAAAATCTCTTCGCTCAAAACTTTTGATTAAGGCCGAATGCACACGGCCGTGTTTCACGGCCGTGAGTGGTCCATGGTAACACAGGCTGGATTGCCGTGCGCTCCTGCTCTAAGCAGGAATCCAGGCCGTGTTCCCACGGACCGCTCACGGCCGTGTGCATTCGGCCTAATGCTGTAAGGAGATCCGTCTCCATACAGCATTAAAATGTTCCTAGCTCCGATGAGCCAAAATCAGTTATTCACAAAATCGTGCGAGATTTCATTGAATAACTTCGGTAGTTGATTTTTTAAACCACTTTAAAACTTGGAACCGAACTCTGCTTCGGTTCTGAGGTACCAGTTTTTAAAGTTGTTTTCCACTTTAAAAATCAACTACCGAAGTTATTCAACCAAGTCTCGCATGACTCATCGGAGCCCATACATTTTAATGCTGTATGGAGACTGATCTCTGTACAGCATTAATCCGAATTTTGAGTGAAGCGAATTTGGATGTAGCATGGGCAGTCTTCTTAACCTGTTCCGGACACATGACGTACCGGTACGGCATGTTGTCCCAGTACTTAAAGGGAACCTGTCATGTGGATATTTGATTATAATCTAACTAATTATATACAATCATTAACTACTAAAAAGTACCTTAGATGTATTCACTTACTGGTGTGACAGATGGTTATCTCATAATATACACGCAAAGATGCCGCATGCTAATGAGCTGATTGGAGTCCGGCGTGATGTCATTGAGTCCAGTGTATATTTAATTCAGAGCTATAGCCACTCCCCTGCCCACCTGCTGCTGGTTCATATGGAAACAAACTGTCATTCAGCAGCAGGTGGGCGGGGAGAGTCAGGAGCTCATGAATATTCATGACTCATCATTATCTCTTCCTGGGCTGGTGGGAGGACACCTGCGTGTTTCCAGATGCTGTGACTTGGTGGTCCGACAAGATCACCTTCTGGACACGCTATATAGATGACATTTTCGTGATTTGGAAGGGTGGGTCAGAGGAACTCCGGGAGTTTGTCGGGTCCCTCAACAGCAACGACTGTGGTTTGCGGTTCACCTTTGAGTTTGACCTTCACTCTATCCCTTTCCTTGATGTACGGGTAACCAGGGAGGGGGAAAAACTTATTGCCAACATGTTTAGGAAGGACACCGCAACCAACTCGTTGCTGCATTGGGAAAGCCACCACCCCATACCGCTCAAGCGCGGTATACCAAGGGGCCAATATTTGAGGACCCGGAGAAACTGTTCTGGGGGTGAAGCGTTCTACAGTGAGGCCAAGAAGTTACAGATGAGATTCAGGGAGAGGGGGTACCCCCAAACGGTCCTTGGGGGCGCGTTCCAGAATGCTTTAAGCAAGGAACGTACTGAACTCCTTGTCCCCAAACTTAAGCCACAGAGTGGACAACAACCGATACGCCTGATATCTGTGTTTGACTGCGCAAATATGGAAGTAATGTCAGTCCTGAAAAGGTACTGGCCAATCCTTCACATAGACCCTGACCTGAAGGACGTTTTAACTAAGCAGCCGAGTGTCACCTACAGGCGGGGGAGGAGCCTAAGAGACCGCCTGGTCCATAGCCACTACACTACACCAAGTGGAGTGGGGACCTGGCTGGACCGTAATCCCTGCGGTATGTTTAAGTGTGGCTCCTGTAAAGCATGTGCTTTCATTTCCACCGCAAAATCAATTATTTGCTCAGTCACTGGTCAAGCCTACCAAATCAGGGATTTTTTATAACTGTAGGAGCAAGGGTGCGGTGTATATATGCCAGTGCCCTTGCCCTATGGATTACATAGGCAAAACCATAAGAGAGGTCAGGCGTCGGATCTGTGAACATGTGAACGACGTGGTTAAGAAAAAGATCACACCGGTCGCGTCACATGTAATCGACGTCCATGGCGGCGATCCCAGTTGTCTGCGATTTTCGGTCCTTGAAACCATCCCTCTTTCACCAAGGGGTGGAGACTGGGACCGGAAAATCCTTCAAAAGGAATGCGTCTGGATTCATCGTTTTCGATCACAGGCACCACGTGGGATCAATGAGAGACTCACTTTCTCTTGTTTTCTGTGATCAGCAGGAGTTGGCCCTGTATGTGTATGCTCCTCCTATCTTTCTGTTTAAGAATAACGCCATTTCGGTAATTTTATCTAGGTCCAGATGAAATAATTAGGATACATTCTGTATCCAGACAGCACATTTAAATATCTAATGTGCACTAGGTGTCACCTTTATCACAGGGAACACACCTGAGTGAAAGAATATGATAATGAATATTTATGTATCATCTTTTCACACTCAATTCCCTTTACCCTTATCAACAGCTTTGTATAATTATATAGCTCTATACCTGACGATTATTGCTGATGTAAATCTCCATATTCAATATCGCCTGGGTTGTGGGACCGCCTCCTATGACAGAGCATTTCGATGCCCTGTGAATGGTACCGCCTACATGCCGGACGTGACGCAATCGTGCGTTTCACAGGACCGGATGTGGCCGTTCTGTGCGTTCCACCTGGATCAAACGTCGCACAGACCGGAAGTGACGCAAGTATGCGTTCCACCTGACCGGATATGCGTTCCACCTGACCGGATATGACGGACTAGTGCGTTCCACCTCACTCAGGCGGCGCTCGGCACTGTTAGGAACGCCTCTCTTCTCTGCAGGGTTCGGTAGCCACACGTGCATGTGACGCACGTACCGGCAGTGACGCCGGCGGTGGCGCCTTACTTCCGGACATGCCCTGATCTATGGACTAATCAGCGCGAATTTTGAACAGGTGGCAAGTGGGTATATAGGGGGCGTGAGAGTGAGTGTGAATGACGAGAGGAACAGGACGCTATTGGGACGCAGTCTAACTGTAAGTAAGGACCGTTTAGTGATAGCTGCATATGATCATCTTGATATGCAATGTGCTTCATAGTGTATATAAAACTTTGTTTGCTCACAGCTTTATGGGTGAAGTATTGGCCCGTATCCCTTTGGGCCCTCTGGCTTCCTGATTGCACAGGACATTAAGTAAGTGCTGATTTACAGGAGTCTCAGGGTATATTGTATACCTGACACCCACGTTTACAATGTCTTTATTCTCTACAGGTGGGACATATCAAATTGGTCCTTTGGTCCTATGCTCATCATTACCTGCGTCTCTGGTCCTGTGTCCTCCACTAATATCTTAAGTATAGTTTATTTATCCTGTTATTTGACGATGGTTGTATCCCTGACCGCTAATGCCCCCTGATGAACCTAGCAATAGGGGAAACGCGTAGGGGCTTATGGGGAACCAGCCTGGGAACGCACTCCTTGTTGCCCCTGTGCTTGGCTCCTTAGTATAGGTGATATTTATCCTATTCACCACAATTTATTTGGTCTATATATATGTATTGGTGTCCCTTAGGGTATCAAATTACTAGGGACGCCCTACTACACCCGTCAGCTGTCTGGGGAGCCTATTTATTGTTGGAGAGGAGGGTAAACGCAGGGCAGTCAGCCCAGGCACGAGGACAGGGAGTCTCCACGATCAGGGGACGTCCCTGGGCTGAGGTTTTAGCCAGGGTGAGTGTAGGGATAGGACAGTTTCACCCACTGCTCCCCTTAGCTGCCGTGTGTTTACTCACCACCTAACCAGTCTATTTACGGCTGGCTCCCAGGAGCATTTTTGTATCTGTAATTATTTTGTTCGTCTCACTATTTTTCACTGGTGAACCACCACTGTGGTAATATTTTATAAGATTATAAGTAAAAGTTACGTTTTAAAGGGATCAATACTGCTGGACACTACATGATTCTATGATCCTTTCATTAATGTATATTGATTTAGCTGGACAATCTCATCATTATCAGCTGGAGCTTTTCAATACAAGATGTTGGCAGATTGACTGGGTCAGTTAAAGAAAGTGACCCAGCATTGTGCTAAGAGAATCAATCACTTATTTATGTTGCCCTTAGTTAGGACACCATAAAACTGGTGACAGGTTCCCTTTAAGGACACATGACGTACCGGTACGTCATGTGTATTTCCGATCACCGCCGGTGATCGGAACAAGATGCCTGCTCAAATCATTGAGCAGGCACCTTGGCTAAATGTGCGGGGTGGTCCCGTGACCACCCCGTGTCGGCGATCGCTGCAAACCGCAGGTCAATTCAGACCTGCAGTTTGCGGCTTTTACATACGGCGGCGGTTGCGGTCGGCGGTGCCATCTGGTCCCCATGCGACTGTAGGGGGGACCCGATGGCATGGAAGGCAGCGCGATGCCTTCCTGAGGCATCTGCGCTGCCTTCCGGTGAAGAGCCTGTGAGATCCAGCCCCCTGGATCTCACAGGCAGGAAGCTGTATGAGTAATACTCACTGTATTACTCATTCAGCCAATGCATTCCAATACAGAACTATTGGAATGCATTGTAAAGGATTAGACCACCGAAAGTTGAAGTCCCAAAGTGGGACAAAAAATAAAGTGAAAAAAAGTTGAAAAAATTAAGTTTTCCCCCAAAAATTTTCAAGTAAAAATAAACAAAAACATAATTTCCCCCAAATAAAGTTAAAAAAAAATTGGTAAAAAAAAGTATACATATTAGGTATCGCTGCGTCCGTATCGACCGGCTCTATAAACATATCACATGACCTAACCCCTCAGATCAAAACCGTAAAAAATAAAAACTGTGCTAAATAAACCATTTTTTGTCACCTTACATCACAAAAAGTACAACAGCAAGCAATCAAAAAAGGCGTTTTACCACCAAAATAGTACCAATCTAACCGTCACCTCATCCCGCCAAAAATAAGCCCCTACCTGAGACAATCGCCCAAAAAATAAAAAAAAACTATGGTTTAGAATATGGAGACACTAAAACATCATTTTTTTTGTTTTAAAAAAGCTGTTATTGTGTAAAACTTACATAAATAAAAAAAAGTATACATATTAGGTATCGCCGCGTCCGTATTGACCGGCTCTATAAAAATATCACATGACCTATTGCCTCAGATGAACACCGTAAAAAATAAAAACTGTGCTAAATAAACCATTTTTTGTCACCTTACATCACAAAAAGTGTAATAGCAAGCCATCAAAAAATCATATGCACCCCAAAATAGTGCCAATCAAACCGTCATCTCATCCCGCAAAAATCATACCCTACCCAAGATAATCGCCCAAAAACTATAAAAATTATGGCTCTCAGACTATGTAAACACTAAAACATGATTTTTTGGGCTTCAAAAATTAAATCATTGTGTAAAACTTACATAAATAAAAAGTATACACATTAGGTATCGCAGTATCCGTAATAACTTGCTCTATAAAAATATCACATGACCTAACCCCTCAGGAGAATAACGTAAAAGAATAAAAACTGTAAAAAAAAGCCGTTTTTGTCACCTTACATCACAAAAAGTGTAATAGCAAACGATCAAAAAGTCACATGCACCCCAAAATAGTGCCAATTAAACCGTCATCTCATCCATCAAAATCATACCCTACCCAAGATAATCGCCGAAAAAACTGAAAAAATTATGGCTCTCAGACTATGTAAACACTAAAACATGATATTTTATTTTTGTTTAAAAAAAGAAATCCTTGTGTACAACTTAAATTAAAAAAATTTATACATATTGGGTATCGCCGCGTCCGTGACAACCTGGTCAGATGAATGTTGTAAATAACAAAAAATAAAAACGGTGCCAAAACAGCTATTTCTTGTTACCTTGCCTCACAAAAAGTGTAATATAGAGCAACAAAAATCATATGTACCCTAAAATAGTACCAACAAACTGCCACCCTATCCCGTAGTTTCTAAAATGGGCTCACTTTTTTGGAGTTTCTACTCTAGGGGTGCATCAGGGGGGCTTCAAATGGGACAAGGTGTCAAAAAACCAGTCCAGCAAAATCTGCCTTCCAAAAACCGTATGGCATTCCTTTCCGTCTGCGCCCTGCCATGTGCCCGTACAGCGGTTTACGACCACATATGGGGTGTTTCTGTAAAGTACAGAATCAGAGCCATAAATATTGCGTTTTGGTTGGCTGCTTTGTAACTTGCCTTTCTTTGTAACTGGAAAAAAATTATTAAAATGGAAAATCTGCCAAAAAAGTGAAATTTTGAAATTGTATCTCTATTTTCCATTTATTCTTGTGGAACACCTAAAGGGTTAACGACGTTTGTAAAATCAGTTTTGAATAGATTGAGGGGTGTAGTTTATAGAATGGGGTCATTTTTGGGTGGTTTCTATTATGTAAGCCTCACAAAGTGACTTCAGACTTGAACTGGTCCTTGAAAAGTGGGTTTTTGAATTTGAATTTGAAATTTGATTTGCTTCTAAACGTCTAAGCCTTGTAACATCCCCAAAAAATAAAATGTCTTTCCCAAAATGATCGAAACATGAAGTAGACATATGGGGACTGTAAAGTATAGGCTATTTTTGTAGGTATTACTATGTATTATAGAAGTAGAGAAATTGAAACTTGGAAATTTGCTAATTTTTCCAAATTTTTGGCAAATTTTGTATTTTTTATAAATAAAAATGTTTTTTTTTACTCCATTTTACCAGTGTCATGAAGTACAATATGTGACGAAAAAACAATCTCAGTATGGCCAAAGCGTTTCAAAGCGTTTTAAAGTTGTCACCACATAAAGTGACACTGGTCAGATTTGCGAAAAAAAATGGCCTGGTCCTTAAGGACCGGGCTCATTTTCACCTTAGGCTACTTTCACACTTGCGTTCAGAGCGGATCCGTTTGGTGTCTGCCCAGACGGATCCGCTCATATAATGCAGACTTTGGATCCGTTCAGAACGGATCCGTCTGCATTATATTGTAAAAAAAATTCTAATTGTGAAAGTAGCTTCAGACGGATCCGTCCAGACTTTACATTGAAAGTCAATGGGGGACGGATCCATTTGAAAATTGAGCCATATAGTGTCAAATTCAAACGGATCCGTCCCCATTGACTTACATTATAAGTCTGGACGGATCCGTTTGCCTCCGCACGGCCAGGCGGACACCCGAACGCTGCAAGCAGCGTTCAGGTGTCCGCTTGCTGAGCGGAGCGGAGGCTGAACGCTGCCAGACTGATGCATTCTGAGCGGATCCGCATCCACTCAGAATGCATTAGTAGCTGGACGGATGCGTTCGGGGCCGCTTGTGAGACTCTTCAAACGGAGCTCACAAGCGGAGCCCCGACGCTAGTGTGAAAGTAGCCTTAAAGGAGTTAACTGAACTAGCAGCTGACTGCCGGGAAGGAACACTAAATCCACCTTAATTTTCTTGGCCCATGTTGCATTTGAAGACCTCTTGATGCACCCCTAGAGTGGAAACCCCTAAAAAGTGACTTCATGTTGGAAACTACACCCCCAAAGAATATGTGGGGGTTTTTTTGTACCATTTTGGGGTACATATGACTTTTTTTTTATCACTACTTATACCATTTTTTGGGAGGTGAGGTGGGCAAAAATTGCAGTTCTATCAGTGTTTTTTTTTTTTATGGGGTTCTCCATGTGCTATATATTATATGATAACTTTATGCTGTGGGTCAATGAAGTTATGGCGATACCACATTTATGTATAATTTTTTTCATGTTTTACCAACTTTTTAGAGTAGAATAATATTATTATTTTTTTATTAAAAAGAAGTTATATTTTGCATCCACACATTCTAACATCCAAAATATTTTTATTTTTCTGCCATCCTGATGGCTTGTTTTCTGCCGGATGAGCTGCAGCTTTCTGCTGAATGAGCTGCAGGTTTTATTGGCACCATTTAGGGGTACATTTAGGGGTTTTTGATAACTTTTTTTAAACAATTTTTTTGTAAGGCTACTTTCACACTGGCGTTTTGGCTTTACGTTTGTGAGAGCCGTAATGGGCTCTCACAAGCGGTCCAAAACTGATCAGTTTTGCCCTAATGAATTCTGAATGGAAAAGTATCCGCTCAGAATACATCAGTTTGCCTTAGTTTGCCTCCGTTCAATTTCCATTCCGAGGTGGACACCAAAACGCTGCTTGCAGCTGCTTTCATACTGAGCCAAACGGATCCGTTCTGACACACAATCTAAGTCAATAAGGATGGATCCGTTTTTTATGACACAATCTGGCACAATAGAAAACTGATCCGTCCTCCATTGACTTTCAATGGTGTCCAAGACGTCTTGGCTATGTTAAAGATAATACAAACGGATCCATTCTGAACGGATGCAGATGGTTGTATTATCTGAACGGATCCATCTGTGCTGATCCATGACGGATCCACACAAAACGCGAGTGTGAAAGTAGCCTTAGTGAGGTGGTCAAAATTGCAGTTCCGTCAGTTTTTAAAAAATTTTTATGACAGTCACTGTGCAGGAAAAGTAACATGATCCTTTTATAGATCAGCTCATTACAGACTCGATGATACCAATCATGTGTAGTGTCATTTATTTATTTTTTAACTAATTATAAATTTCGGATATCGGAAAATTATTGGATTTTTTTTTTTAAACACTTATTGTACCCAGACCCACTTGGTTCTTCAAGATCCAGTGGGTCTAATGGCTCTACAATACACTGCAATAGTCAGGAAGGATCTGTTATGCTTTGGGTAAGGAATCCAGTTGCCATGGTGACCATCAGGACACTACCAGGGCAGCGTGATGGGCGAGGGAGCTCCTTCTCTCTGTTAACCCCTCAACCATCGTGACACTGCCATGGCAGCACAGTGGCCCAATGGGAGAGGGAGCTCCCTCCCTCTGTTAACCTGTTACATATAGCGGTCTCTATGGATCGCAGCATGGAAAGGTTAAATGGTTAAATCTGTTCTAGCACCGATGTCGGCCGTTGCAGCAGTGTGTCGGCTGTCTTACATATGACACTCGCTGCTGAGGCCACCAGCCATGCTGAAACTGGGGGACAGCAGGGGAACATTGGGGGCTTTATTTGGAGGATCAGGGCACATTGGGGGCTGCAGCGGGTGAATCGGGGTACAATGGGAAACACATGGGACTGCAGGGGAGGCCATCTGGACATTTGACCAGTTTCTGATCCCCACAGTCACGAAATGTGTTGATCAGAACCTTTTAGCCGGCATTACAATCCTCTGATTGGCTAGTCTGTACTGACTAGCCAGTCAGAGCGATTACCAGTTCTGGACTGCCCTCATTGGTTCCGGGCTAGTTAGCTGAGATCCCTGGCAATCTCAGCAAGGTCACTATGTATAAAGTAATGTCAAAACTGTATGTCTTAGTGAATTAATGCACTGCAGTCAATGACGTACAGGTATGTCATGGTGGATTAAGGGGTTAATAGGTAAACCAAAATTCAGTCTAAAACAACCACTAACCTTTTTTACTGTGAGATACACATTTCCAATGTATAATATCTACAAATATCAGCAGGACCACATGTCTGTATGAATTGATAATTTATTAAAGCTTATCTGAGTTTTCAAACAAGTTTGCACAATGGCTGTGTACAATCATAAACGTGCTGCTAAGGAGGGAGACATCAGATTTAAAGACACACAGGAGCTTCTCTGCTCTTCAGAAGCAGTGTGTAGGCAGTGCTTGTATTGGGCTTAGGAGCTCAGCTAGCTCTGACACTTCCTCTCAGCCGTTGTCTCTGTTACCATGAAGCAATCTTGCCTGACAACGGGCATGGACTGCAAATTAGCTTTTTTTCAGGTTGATGCAGGCATATTTTTAAACAAAATTATTTAGAAATTTGTTAGTTGCCCCATTCTCTATTAAATTATGTGAAAATACAGTGACTCTTAAAATCCACACTTGTCTATGGATCCTCAAGAATGACAGGGCACATACTGATAATGAAAATATCAGTTCATAAAGTGCAAACCTGCCAGCCTGGATCCCAACAAACAACCGCACTATAACTATGTAACCAATGGAGGCAAATATAGTTAATGCCTGGATACCTGGTGTCTGTCCTGTGTGTCTCCACACTGTGCATAATGAAGTAGGTGCTCTCCAGCCCTCAAGCAAACTGTGATGCTGTCATCATTAGTACCAAGGCAGAACCTGCTTTTATCACTGAACACTATTGTTTGCCATCGATAGCAGCATTAGAGGTCGCAGTGGGGCTGGAACTGGAGACCGCTTACTGCCATAATACACAGTGTGGTGACACACAGGATCAACACCAGGTATCATGGTGTAGGGGCACCATTAGCTACCATGGACATTTCTGTCTGGTATTCATGAAAGGAATATTGACTAGCCTGGGTTTCGCAGTACACAGCATGCCCTTCAGGGTATCCATCAGCTCTCCTGTCCAGCTAAGTCGACAGATCTTTCCCCCCTTGTGAATGTCTGGGACTGTTCTCCCATGCACAGCAGCCAACAACCACCTTGGCTGAACTACGCATCCAAGTTGAAAGAGCTTGTAATAACATACCATGGAGGATATCCAGCATTTGTATGACTGTTACTAGTGTTGAGTGAATCGGGTTTGGAATGCTCTATCTGGACCCGATTAGCTTCAAAACTTTGTTTATAATATGCTCCATACCGCAGTAAAATGTATAAGCTCCGTGGAGGGCTTCTAGCCACAAGTAATGTTAGACTTGCTTAGTCTCGTTCCTGGGACGTTACAGTTCGATTCTGCACATACATTACTGTTTCAAAATCCAAAGCCAAACAAAGTTTTTTGCCTCATTAACGAAGCAGAGTTCGGCTTCGGATTTTGAAATGATAATGTATCCGCAGAACTGAACTGTAATGTCACAGGCATGAGACTAAGCAAGTCTCGCGTTACTTGTGGTTAGAAGGAGGCCTCAGCAAAGCCAATACTTTTTACTGCATTACTGAGCGCATATTATAAATAAAGTTTTCCCCGGCGCCTCCACAATGGCAGTTACATAAGAGGAGTTCCCACCTCCCGAGGACAGGAAACAACACGGAAGCCCACATTTAAAAGCCTCCTTCTTTTTACCTGGTTCAGTTTGTTGTTTTCTGTCCTCACGGGATGCGTGGAAGTCCTCTTCCTAACATCAGGTCCGCAACAGCCTTGATATTAACACCGATCAGGAGGGCTGTTGCAGGGAACAGGATTGCGGGGTCGCATTTGCATCCCTCCCTAGTTCCTTGGCACAAGCCCTACTATGTAGGCAGCCCCGGGCTTTACCATGCTGGAACTCCAAGGGATCTTTCTCATCGCGAGACTTCAGATGGGATTATTGTCACAGGCAAGGCCAGGAACTGGATATTAGGGGCAGAGGAGCTCATTCATGGCGCCACTAGCGTGCAGTTCGCAGCGTTTCTGCATCTGGTGATGTCGCTGATACTCCTCGCAGGTCTAGGCATCCTTGTTAAGCCATTAGCCTGGTAAGACTCCTCCATTTACTGTATACTTAAATATCTCACTTCAGAGTGTTGTGTGCAATTTGAATCACCTAGTGGGTCCATAGACACGAATCCTGCATAGTATCTTATCCTATAACAAATCTGTTCTGGGGGAAAGAGTTGGCCTCTAAGTCAGAGGCAATAGTCTCAAAGAAAAAATGTGGTTTCTGCAAAAAAGCCCTACCTCCTGACTATAGGAAACCAAATGTTCTGAAAAAGTTGCATCAGAGGAGACACCGTCCCTCCTGGATTCAATGAGAACTCCTGATTAAAGAAGAAGTTAACTCTGAAATAGATTTAAAATTGCCTACAGTGTTGCCACTTCCATCCACATCTAGTAATGCTAGATGACGGTGAAGTGTTTTCTGATCTAGACTCAGATTCCTCTGAATATGGTTCAGGTTGACCCCTTTGTCTACTTGAAGAAACAGACTCTTTATTAAAAACTGTTAGAGCGATGATGCAAATTGAAGATAACAAGGAGCCTCAGGATCACATGTTTCAGGGGCTAGGTGAAAGGAAAAGAAGAGTTTTCCCAATCCATAACAATATTAAAACCCTAATATCCAAAGAATGGAGGCACCCCACGAAAAGAACAGCCATCTCTGGATCATTTAGATACCCTTTTATGGATCAGGATTCTGCGCTCTGTGATAAAACACTGAAAATTGATGCCCCTGTAGCCTGTCTCTCCAAAAAATCCTTATTACCCTTTGAAGACATGGGCCTACTCAAAGATCCCATGGATAAAAAAGGTGAAAGTCTCCTAAAACACTCCTGGTAAATCCACACAGCCGCCACCTGTACAGCAAGAACTTTGTTGGTTTGGCTTGGGGAATAGGAAAATCACCTGGCCTCAGGTACTCCTAGGGAAGAATTCCTGGCTTCCATTCCTACCCTCAAACAAGCATCCAATTTTTTATCCGATGCCTCTGCTGACTTAGTTAGGTTATACGCTAGATCTGCGGCTCTCTCAAATGCTACCCGCTGTGCTGGTCAGGAGATGCTGGCTCAAAATAACGTCTTTGATCCATCCCCTGTGGAGGTGACCATCTGTTTAGCTCCACTCTTGATGACATCCTTGACAAAGCCTCAGATAAAAAGGGATTTCCCCAAGAGACAAGGTTTTACAACTCCAGGAAGAATTTTCGTAAACAAACAAGACCAAGACAGGACCTCAAAAAGAAGGGAAATTCTGCCAGATGGCAACAATCTAAAGGCAGAGAGAAATGGTTTATTTTTAATCCTAAAAACAATACATGACGCCAGAATTCAGGTAGGAGGCAGATTAAGATTTTTTTTCTTCAGCTCGGGAATCTATTACTTCTTCCCCATGGGTCCTAAATACACTTAAAAATGTTTTTTTTTATTGCGTTTGCCTCCCCTCCTTTTAATCGGTAACTGTCAAACAATCTTTTGTCCACTCCTCAGCATCAGTTAGCTTTGGAATTGGGCCTGCTGCTAGAAAAACCAGTCCTGATCTCTGTTCCTCTGAGCAAACAGGGATCAGGATTTTATTCTCCATTTTTTCTAGTAACAAAACCTAATTGTGCTTTTAGATTAATTATTTAAAAACCTTGAATAAATGTGTAAAATATAAAAAGTTTAAAATGAAGTCTATTAAATCCACCACTAACGTCCTGGGGAAAGACTGGTTTAGGGTAAACATGGACTTATCAGATGCCTACTATCATGTTCCCATCTCTCCAGAACACCAGAAATATTTAAGGATAATGTAATGTTTAAAATCAAATTGGGCCATTTCCAGTTCCAGGCACTTCCCTTTGGCCTCTCCTCAGCTCCCAGATAAAAAAAAATAATAATTATGGCCGAAATTACTGGATACCTACATCTACAAAGAATTCTCATTATCTCCTACCTGGATGCTCTTCTGATTGCAGCTCCTACCCAAGAGTCTATTCAAAAGCAGATTAATGTTGTCCAAGGTAAGATGGATCATTAACCTGGAAAAATCTGATCTCATTCCAAGCTGACAAACCTTTTTAGTAATAGTTCTGGATACTCACCTCTCAATGTCCTTCCTTCCACAGGAAAAGGCCTCATGCACATGAACGTATGGATTCCGTTTCTGTATTGCGGACCGCATATGCAGATCTGCAATAAACGGTCACTATTCCGTGTGCGTTCCGCATCACTGATGCGGACCCATTAACTTGAATGGGTCCGCAAAACTGGAGATGCGGATCGGTTCAGAACGGAACCCTACAGAAGCACTACGGAGTGCTTCTGTGGGATTCCGTTCCGCAAAAAGATAGAACATGTCCTATCTTTTTGCGGAACAGACGAATGCAGACCCATTCAAGTTGAATGGGTCTGTATTCATCCCGGCGGCCGTACGGAGGTTGTCCGTGCATTGGGGACAGCAAATTGCGGTCCCCAATGCACGGAACGGCCCACCTCCGGCCGTGTGAATGAGCCCAAAGAAAAAGATTTTCCAGAAAGTGTCATCCTTCCGCCAGCTAAGAATCAGCTCTATTCGCAACATAATGAAACTTCTAGGTCTTCTCACTTCTACTATTCCAGCCGTAAGATCGGCCCAGTCACATACAAGAATACTTCAAACATTTCTGCTGTCGTCTTGGGATGGAGCAATCTACTCCCTAGAGAAGAAGGTAAGAATCCCGGCTTCGGTAAAGTCATCTTTCTGTTGGTGGTTGATTCACAAACATCTCCCAACAGGAGTTTTTTTTATCATTTCAAGAACCAAATTATAATCTCTACGGATGCCAGCAGCACAGGCTGGGGTGCACACACTTCTGACCAGGTAGTCAAAGGCAGCTGGGACACACATCTATCTATAGATATCTATAGAGCCTCATCCAATGTCAGAGAACTCTCTGCGGTTTTTCAGGCTTTGTCTTCCTTTCAGTCCTCATTAAGAGGCCAGCGTGTAAAAATATTTTCTGATAATACCACCACAGTGGCTTATATAAACAGACAAGATGGAACCAAAAGTAAGACTTTATCAGAAGTAGCAAGAAAAATGGTCTTCTGTGCAGAAAAAAAATTATTATCCATTTCAGCGGTCTACCTAAAAGGTGAAGAAAATATGGTTGCTGATTTCTTAAGTAGAAAATTACTTAAAGGGATTCTGTCACCTCGTTTTAGCCTATAGAGCTGCGGACATGCACGGCTAGATCACCGCTAGCATGTCCGCAATATACCTGTCCCATAGCGCTGTGTCCTTTTATTGTGTTTAAAAAATGATTTAATAGATATGTAAATGAGCCTGGTAAGGAGCCCAAGCGGCTGTACTAACCTTTTTGGAGCTCAGCCACGCCCCCTGTGAAGGAGCCCAGCACCGCCTGTGTCCTCCGAATCTCCTCCTTGCTCACAGTTAGATCGCCGTAATCTCGCGATGTGCAAACTCGCGCATGCGCAGTTCCTTCCCTGAGGCTGATGCCAGCACAGGGAAGGAACACTATGCCGGCACTGCGCATGCGCGAGCTTTTGCATCGCGAGATTAGGGTGATCTAACTGTGAGCAAGGAGGAGATTCGGAGGACGCAGGTGGTGCTGGGCTCCTTCACAGGAGGCGTGGCTGGGCTCCAAGAAGGTTAGTACAGCCGCTTGGGCTCCTTAACAGGCTCATTTACATATCTTTAAAATTATTTTTTAAACACAATAAAAGGACACAGCGCTATGGGACAGGTATATTGCGGACATGCTAGCGGCGATCTAGCCGTACATTTCCGCAGCTCTATAGGCTAAAACGAGGTGACAGAATCCCTTTAAAGAAGGTGAATGGTCCTTAAATACAGTGTAACGTAGTTTAGGCAGCACTCCAAACCCAAATAGGGTACAGTTCATTTAAAAAAAAAACTCTACTTGGTACATGGTGAAGGTCCATGGGGTAGGTGGTGCACGCGGGTGGAGACCAAGGCTCAGTGGTCCCAACAGACAAATTAGATGTAGTGAATCCACAGCACTCAGTATTTCCAAATGATCTTGTGGTTTATTGAAGAGCAACAGACATGTCTTTTGCTCTTCAATAAACCACAAGATAATTTGGAAAATACTGAGTGCTGTGAATTTACTACATCTACTTGGTCCTTAAATACAGACATATTTCGACAGATATGCTCAAAATGGGGTCAACCTATATTGGATTTATTTGCATCTAGAGAAAATAGGAAAGTTTTAGATTCTTCTCTTTTTCCTCAGGATCATCCAGAACAAATAGATGCCTTAAAGGGATTCTGTCACCAGGTTTGACCCCTGTCAGCTAAACATATGCTGATGTTCAGGGCGTCTTCACGATTCCTAATGTGGGCTTATAAATGTCATCTGTGGGCTTATTTAGCTAAAAAACAGCTATTACTAACCTGTCAGTCAAACAAATAAGGTGCCCAAGGGGATGTTAATGGGTGCAAGATGCCCGCCGTGCCCAGCGCCGCCTTTCTCGACTTCTGCGCCGCCTCCTAATCCTCTGTGCCGCCTCTAGCTCTCCCTCCTTCCCCCCTCCTTCTGCTGTAAGATCTCGCGCTTGCTTACAGGGCTCTGCCTGATGCGCCCGTGCAGACTTCTCCATTTGGCTTCTTACAGCGAAGTGCGCATGCGCCGGCACTTCGCTTAACCCCTGTATGCGCGAGATCTTACAGCAGGAGGAGGGGGGAGGGAGGCAGAGCGAGAGGCGGCACAGAGGATTAGGAGGCGGCGCAGAAGTCTGGAAAGGCGGCGCTGGGCACGAACGGCGGTGGGTGCGGCGGGCATCTTGCACCCATTAACATCCCCTTGGGCACCTTATTTGTTTGACTGACAGGTTAGTAATAGCTGTTTTTTAGCTAAATAAGCCCACAGATGACATTTATAAGCCCACATTAGGAATCGTGAAGATGCCCTGAACATCAGCATATGTTTAGCTGACAGGGGTCAAACCTGGTGACAGAATCCCTTTAACTGCTCATTGGCCGACAGGCCTCCTATATGCTTTTCCTCCACTTTGCCTAATCTCAAAGACTCAAATGATCTTCTTTGCTTTTTACTGGCCAAAAAGATTGTGGTTTCTGCTTCTCCTCTGGCTGTTTCAGTGCCAGTTCTGGATTTTCCCACAATCAAAGCATCTCCTACACAAGGGGCCTGTTTCTCACCCAAATTATGTGGGTCTTCACCTCAAAGCTTGGAAGCTGAACGCTTGTGTTTAAAGGGTAAAGGCCTTTCTGAACCAGTAATCACTATTCTTCTGGCTAGCCGTAAACCCATAACTTCTAAAATATACCTTGGGACCTGGACATTTTTTGTCCTTTTCTGAGGGAAGCTGTGATCACTCTACTAGACCTCCTGAAATATCTTTGATCCTAGATTTCTTACAGCAAGGATTAAATAAGGGTCTTAAGCCTAATACCCTGAAGGTAGAGATTGCAGCATTAGGGGCCTTCCTAGATACTAAACTTTCAGGTCATCCCTTAATCCAAAGATTCATTAAGGACGTTATTAGGTTATGTCCTACAGTAAGATCCTCAATTCCCTCATGGGATCTTATCTAGTCCGGTCTGTCTTAATGGATCCCCCATTCGACCCCATAGCCGCGATAGGGTTAAAATTACTCTCATATAAAATGTCCTGTCTCTTAGATCACTATGGCTAAAAGAATTGGGGAAATCCAGGCCCTCTTCTGTAAAGCTCCCTATCTCAGAATATTTGATCACAAAGGCATATTAAAACATTCTCCTAATTTCCTTCCTAATGTTGTGTCTAAGTTTCATTGTGGGGAAGAAATTTCCTTACCCTCCTTTTTTCCAAATCCCTCTTCAGCCCAAGAAGTAAAATATCACAATATTGATGTCCATAGATGTGCCCTTGCCTATCTGGAGGTCAACAAATCCTTTAGGAAGTCAGATCATCTCCTCCTACAGTTCCAAGGAAAGAATAAAGGCCAAAAAGCCAGTAAAGCTACTATTGCCCATTGGATTAAAACCACAATTTTCTTTTGCTACGAACATAGGGACCTTTTTCCCTCCATTAGGACTTAAAGCTCACTCCACTAGTGCTATTTCCACATCTTGGGCTGAAGGATCTTTGGACGTAAGGTCCTGTCAGTAGTTGTTCCTCCCCCTAATATTTTTTTTACTCTGTTAAATCTCATGTAACTGCCATTGTGGAGGCATCGGGGAAAAGAGCAAATTACTCTTAACTGGTAATTGGATTTTCCAGTAGCCTCCACAATGGCACTGGTAATTATTTCGTTTTTGGTTATTGATTTGTCTAATACAAGCATATGTTTTTAAACTCCCGTGTTCTTTGTAATTAACTGAAGCAATTAAAGGAGAGGAGGCTTTTAAATGTTGGCTTCCGCGTTGTTTCCTGTCCTTGGGTGGAGAGGACTCCTCTCATTTAAGGCTGAGTTCACACGGGCGTTGCGGGAAAATGTGCGGGTGCGTTACGGGAACACCCGCGATTTTCCCGTGCGAGTGCATAGAAACATAGAAACATAGAATGTGTCGGCAGATAAGAACCATTTGGCCCATCCAGTCTGCCCAATATACTAAATACTATGGATAGCCCCTGGCCCTATCTTATATGAAGGATGGCCTTATGCCTATCCCATGCATGCTTAAACTCCTCCACTGTATTTGCAGCTACCACTTCTGCAGGAAGGCTATTCCATGCATCCACTACTCTCTCAGTAAAGTAATACTTCCTGATATTACTTTTAAACCTTTGCCCCTCTAATTTAAAACTATGTCCTCTTGTAGCAGTTTTTCTTCTTTTAAATATTCTCTCCTCTTTTACCTTGTTGATTCCCTTTATGTATTTAAAAGTTTCTATCATATCCCCTCTGTCTCGTCCTTCTTCCAAGCTATACATGTTAAGGTCCTTTAATCTTTCCTGGTAAGTTTTATCCTGCAATCCATTTACCAGTTTAGTAGCTCTTCTCTGAACTCTCTCCAAAGTATCAATATCCTTCTGGAGATATGGTCTCCAGTACTGAGCACAATACTCCAAATGAGGTCTCACTAGTGCTCTGTAGAGCTGCATGAGCACCTCCCTCTTTCTACTGGTAATTCCTCTCCCTATACACCCAAGCATTCTGCTAGCATTTCCTGCTGCTCTATGACATTGTCTGCCTACCTTTAAGTCTTCTGAAATAATGACCCCTAAATCCCTTTCCTCAGATACTGAGGTTAGGACTGTATCACTGATTTTATATTCTGCTCTTGGGTTTTTACGTCCCAGGTGCATTATCTTGCACTTATCAACATTAAATTTTAGTTGCCATATTTTTGACCATTCCTCTAGTTTTCCTAAGTCCTTTTCCATTTGGTGTATCCCTCCAGGAACATCAACCCTGTTACAAATCTTTGTGTCATCAGCAAAAAGACACACCTTACCATCGAGGCCTTCTGCAATTTCGCTGATAAAGATATTAAACAATATGGGTCCCAGAACAGATCCCTGAGGTACCCCACTGGTAACAAGACCTTGGTCTGAATATACTCCATTGACTACAACCCTCTGTTGCCTGTCCCTCAGCCACTGCCTAATCCATTCAACAATATGGGAGTCCAAGCCCAAAGACTGCAATTTATTGATAAGCTTTCTATGTGGGACAGTATCAAAAGCCTTACTAAAGTCTAGATAAGCGATGTCTACTGCACCTCCTCCATCTATTATTTTAGTCACCCAATTGAAAAAATCAATAAGATTAGTTTGACATGATCTCCCTGAAGTAAACCCATGCTGTTTTTCATCTTTCAATCCATGGGATTTTAGATGTTCCACAATCATCTCCTTAAGTATGGTTTCCATTAATTTCCCCACTATTGATGTCAGGCTTACTGGCCTATAGTTGCCCGATTCCTCCCTACTACCTTTCTTGTGAATGGGCACAACATTTGCTAATTTCCAATCTTCTGGGACGACTCCTGTTGCCAGCGATTGGTTAAATAAATCTGTTAATGGTTTTGCTAGTTCAACGCTGAGCTCTTTTAATAGCTTTGGGTGTATCCCATCAGGCCCCTGTGACTTATTTGTATTAATTTTAGACAGCTGACTTAGAACCTCTTCCTCTGTAAAGACAAATGCATCAAAAGATTCATTAGTCTTCTTTCCTAACTGAGGTCCTTCTCCTTCATTTTCCTTTGTAAAAACTGAACAGAAATATTCATTGAGGCAGTCAGCTAGTTCTTTATCTTCTATATACCGTCCTTTTGTTTTTAATTTGGTAATTCCTTGTTTTAGTTTCCTTTTTTCATTTATGTATCTGAAGAATGCCTTCTGGCCTTTTTTCCCTGACTGAGCTAATTTCTCTTCTGCCTGTGCTTTGGAAGCTCTTATAACTTGTTTGGCCTCTCTCTGCCTAATCTTATAAATTTGTCTGTCATCCTCCTTTTTTTTTTTTTTTATAATTCCTAAATGCTATCTTTTTGTTTTTAATGATTTTGGCCACTTCTGCTGAGTACCACAGTGGTCTCTTCCTTTTTTTGCTTTTACTGACAAGCCTAATGCAATTTTCTGTTGCCTTCAATAGTGCCACTTTTAAGTAGTCCCATTTCTCCTGGACTCCAATGAAACTGTTCCAGTCTGATAGGGACTTGTATACCACTAATCTAATTTTAGAAAAGTCTGTTTTTCTAAAATCTAAAACTTTTGTTTTTGTGTGGTGTGACTCAGTCACTGTACTTATAGTAAACCACACTGACTGGTGATCACTAGATCCCAAGCTTTCCCCTACAGTAATATCAGATACCAAATTCCCATTTGTGAATACTAAATCTAAAATGGCCTCCTTCCGAGTTGGCTCTTCCACTACTTGCTGTAGAGATAATCCCAGTAGGGAATTTAGAATATCTGTACTCCTGGCAGAACTAGCTATTTTGGTTTTCCATTTTACATCTGGAAGATTGAAGTCTCCCATAATGATAACTTCCCCCTTCAATGTCATTTTAGCTATTTCCTCAACTAGTAGATCATCTAATTCTTTGACTTGGCTAGGTGGTCTATATATCACACCTACACTAGTTACCTTAAGATTATCAAGCTGCACGGTAACCCAAACTGACTCTAAATTGTTCTCGCTAACTTGTATCAAATTAGATTTTATGTTATCTTTCACATACAGGGCCACCCCTCCCCCCTTCTTGCCTTCTCTGTCTTTCCTGTATAGAGCGAACCCTGGTATTGATATATCCCAGTCATTACTCCCCTTGAACCACGTCTCAGTAACAGCCACTACATCTATATTCTCAGATGCCATTATAGCCTCAAGTTCATTGATCTTATTCCCTAGACTGCGAGCATTTGTAGACAAGACTCTGAGCTTGTCATTCCTTAACCTTTGTGCTACTGGCCTCTTCTGGCATTGTTCCGGGGGGCAGTTGGACTGCTGGATTATCACTCTTGCGGTCATCATGTGATGACCGGAGTGACGTCACTACAGGTCCTGTAAAGCAAAGGAGACAGAAGGAGATGCCGGGCTGCGCGATCAAGTGGACTAAGGTGAGTTAAATTATTTTTTGTACTATGCATTCTGTATTCAGAATGCTATTATTTTCCCTTATAAACATGTTATAAGGGAAAATAATAATGGTCGGGTCTCCATCCCGATCGTCTCCTAGCAACCGTGCGTGAAAATCGCACCGCATCCGCACTTGCTTGCGGATGCTTGCGATTTTCACGCAACCCCATTCACTTCTATGGGGCCTGCGTTGTGTGAAAAACGCAGAATATAGAGCATGCTGCGATTCACGCAACGCACAAGTGATGCGTTTAAATCACCGCTCATGTGAACAGCCCCATAGAAATGAATGGGTCGGTATTCAGTGCGGGTGCAATGCGTTCAACTCACGCATCGCATCCACGCGGAATACTCGCCCGTGTGAACTCAGCCTAACTGTCATTGTGAAGGCTATTGGAAAATCCAAATACCAGGTAAGAGTAATTTGCTCTTTTGAAACTAATCTGGTTGAGATAGAGCAGTCCGAACCAGAGAGTGGTAGCGTGCATCACGGCAAGGATGCGATCCAGTATTATTGTGACCCTGCATCAACATTTACCCTGCTGTAGAACCCAAAACAAAGAGTGCAGTATCTGGGCAATGATCATGCAAGCAAAACACCCCTAGCAGTTTATACTTTGTCGATCTCAGCTCAATCGCATTAAGTTTTTTTTAAATTTTCCAGTATTGTGTATAAATTTCAGCACAAGAACATAGTAATATCCCATTGAATGATATATATATATATATCTACAGTATATGTAGTTGGCAGTGAAAGAATTTGAACACTAGTTACAACTTACGAAATATATTAGAATATGAACATCAGGAATCTGAAGATACAAGTAATATCCAGCAATTTGATACAGCGCATAAACACTTGTTTGCAAGAATATTTTTGTCTGCTGATTAGAGATGTTGCGAACATAAAATTTTCCGTTTGCAAATGGCGAACGCGATTTTACGCAAATGTTCACGAACAGGCGAACCGCCTTCGACTTTAATAGGCAGGTGAATTTTAAAACCCACAGGGACTCTTTCTGGCCATAGTGATAGATGGAAAAGTTGTTTCAAAGGGACGAACACCTGGACAGTGGCATGCCGGAGGGGGATCCATGTCAAAACTCCCATGGAAAATTACGTAGTTGACGCACAGTCTGGTTTTAATCCATAAAGGGCATAAATCACCTAACATTCCTAAATTGTTTGGAATAACGTGCTTTAAAACATCCAGTGTGTGTATACGATCATGTATGATGTTGTATCGATCAGGTAGTGCAAGGGTTACGCCCGCTTCACAGTGACGGACCAAACTCTGACAAACCAAACTCCCCCTTTAACACACCACAAACAACCGCAAACAGTCCATTTGCACAACCGCAAACTCCCCATTTGCACAAAGTTGGATACCAAGCTAGCCATGTCCCGTTCCTTGTCCACACTGATGTCATTAAAGGTCTCTTCCTCCACCCAGCCATGTACAACACCAAGGGTCCCCGAAAGGTGACAACAAGCCCCCTGGGATGCCTGCTGTGGTTGGTCTTCCACCTCCTCAAAGCCACCTTCCTCCTCTGACTCCTCTTCTTCAGACTCCTCTCTCTGCGTTGCCGCCGGTACAGCAATCGACGACAACAAGGCTGCTTCTGGTGGTGATGGTGACCACAACTCTTCCTCTTCATGCTCATCTACGGCCTGATCCAGCACTCTTAGTAGGGCACGCTACAGAAAAAACGCATATGGGATGAGGTCGATGATGTTGCCTTGGGTTTGACTGACCAGGTTTGTCACCTCCGCAAAAGGACGCATGAGCCTACAGCCATTGTGCATGAGCGTTCAGTAACGCGGCCAAAAAATACCCAACTCCGCAGAGGCTGTCCTTTTTTTTTTTTTTTTATAAAAAAAAAATCGGTTCTTACCAGTTTAATCTCTGTTTTGTCCCCTATCAGGGGCCGGTCTATGGAATAGATTTTAGGAACCGGGAGATGGATAAAGATGCTTGGTTGGTCCTCCTACTACAAATTTGGGGCACGGCGCGTGCGCCGTGCAATGTACTGTGCCACCAGATATGAGTGGTGTGTTAATTAGTTCTATTCCTATCAGTTTAATCCTTGTTACGTCCCCTATCAGGGGATGTGTATGGAATAGATTTTAGACAACCGCAAAGAGTTGTCAATAGTTGACACACTCATGACATAAATTTTATTCCTCTATGCGTCAATCTTGGTGTAGTGATGACTGTGCTCGTGCGCACGTTTGGGAGATTGCAGGTGATGGCGGTTTTTCAAAGCCTATGGTCGTGCTGAGGTAGTTCAGTGACAGTAAGTGACCCAGAAAACAATGATTCTGCAGTGTGGGCCCATTGTTGGCCTAGTAGGCTTTAATGATCACCTTAGATGATCACAAAGAAAATTAATGTTTTTTCTATGCAAAATTATCCAGCCGATCGCTTTTGGTCTGTTCACAATGAAGCAACGACCTTATCATCTGGGGTGTGCCAACATTGCCATTGCCAATACACTCAAAGAGGTGGTCGCTTCATTGTGATACGCAAGCCCCTTCACCACAACAAGGTAACGATCACGAAGGGGAATTGACACATGTATGTGCCATTTTTTTTGTTTTGTTTTTGCAGCCACAGTGCAGCACCAGAGGCCAGAAAAATTAGGCATGTACACATGCCTGAAAAATTAGGTATTGTTGCAGCCGCTGCACACCCAGTAGTCAAGGGGTTCATCGCTCCTCAGAGTGTCAATATCTGCAGTTAAGGCGAGGTAGGCGACCTGTCGGTCGAATCGTTCTCTAAGGGTGGACCCCAAAGGGATGTGGCTATGCGTAGGACTTAAAAAGCTCTGCATGTCCTCCATCAACAACACGTCTGTAAAGCGTCCTGTCCTTGCCGATGTGGTCGTGGTAGGAGGAGGATTACTTTCACCTCTTCCCCTGTTAGATTCCCGTTGTGCTGTGACATCACCCTTATACGCTGTGTAAAGCATACTTTTTAATTTATTTTGGAACTGCTGCATCCTTTCCGACTTCCGGTAATTCGGTAACATTTCAGGCACTTTCTGCTTATACCGGGGGTCTAGTAGCGTGGCCACCCAGTACAGGTCGTTCTCCTTCAGCCTTTTTATACGAGGGTCCCTCAACAGGCACGACAGCATGAAAGACCCCATTTGCACAAGGTTGGATGCCGAGCTACTCATGTCCCGTTCCTCGTACTCACTGATCTCACTGAAGGTCTGTTCTTCCCCCCCAGCCACGTACAACACCACGGGTACCAGATAGGTGACAACGAGCACCCTGGTGTTGCCTGCTGTGGTTGGTCTTCCTCCTCCTCAAAGCCACATTCCTCCTCTGACTCCTCTTCCTCAGACTCCTCTTCCAGCGTTGCCGCAGGTCCTGCAAGCGATGCTGATAAGGCTGTTTCTGGTGGTGATGGTGACCACAACTCTTCCTCTTCCACTTCACGCTCATCTACGGCCTGATCCAGCACTCTTCGCAGGGCACGCTCCAGGAAGAAAACAAATGGGATGATGTCGCTGATGGTGTCTTCAGTGCGACTGACTAGGTTTGTCACCTCCTCAAAAGGATGCATGAGCCTACAGGCATTGCGCATGAGCGTCCAGTAACGTGGCAAAAAAATTCCCAACTCCGCAGAGGGTGTCCTAGCACCCCGGTCATACAAATACTCGTTGACTGCTTTTTCTTGTTGGAGCAGGCGGTCAAACATTAGGAGTGTTGAATTCCAACGTGTCGGCTGTTGCAAATCAAGCACCTCACTGGCATGTTGTTTCGCCGCTTAATATCTGAAAAGTGCGCCATGGCCGTGTAGGAACGCCTGAAATGGCCACACACCTTCCTGGCCTGCTTGAGGACGTCCTGTAAGCCTGGGTACTTATGCACAAAGCGTTGTACAATCAGATTCAACACATGTGCCATACACGGCACATGTGTCAACTTGCCCAAATTCAATGCTGCCAACAAATTGCTTCCGTTGTCACACACTACTTTGCCGATCTCCAGTTGGTGCAGAGTCAGCCACTGATCCACCTGTGTGTTCAGGGCGGACAGGAGTGCTGGTCCGGTGTGACTCTCTGCCCTTAGGCAAGTCAACTTCAAGACTGCGTGACACTGTCTTATCCGGGATGTGGAATAGCCCCTGGGGAGCTGGGGAGTGCAGTTGATGTGGGGCAAGACGCAGCAGCAGAAGAGGACTCAGCCGAGGAGGTTATCGAAGAGGATGGAGTAGGAGGAGTAGAGGAGGTGGCAGCAGGCCTGCCTGCAAGTCGTGGCGGTGTCACCAACTCCTCTGCAGAGCCACGCATTCCATGCTTGGCAGCCGTCAGCAGGTTTACCCAATGCGCAGTGTACGTGATATACCTGCCATGACCGTGCTTTGCAGACCAGGTATCAGTAGTCAGATGGACCCTTGCCCCAACACTGTGTGCCAGACATGCCATGACTTCCTTTTCCACAATAGAGTACTGGTTAGGGATTGCCTTTTGTGAAAAGAAATTTCGGCCGGGTACCTTCCACTGCGGTGTCCCAATAGCTACAAATTTTATGAAGGCCTCAGACTCCACCAACTTGTATGGTAAAAGCTGGCGGGCTAAGAGTTCCGACAAGCCAGCTGTCAGATGCCGGGCAAGGGGGTGACTCTGTGACATTGGCTTCTTACGCTCAAACATTTCCTTGACAGACACCTGACTGTGGGCAGATGAGCAGGAACTGCTCAAGGCGAGAGACGGAGTGGCGGATGGTTGAGAGGGGGCAAGGAGGACAGCAGTGGTTGACGTGGCTGAAGATGCTGGACCAGGAGGAGGATGGTGGCTTTGAGTTTGTGTGCTGCTTGTACTCTCACTGGCAGGCAACTGCAATTAAATTAGAGGAAAAATTAAATAAATTTTTTAACAGCAAGATGCTGTGCTGCCCTATATGGGCATGTGGCCTTGCTATGAGCACCAAAAATAGAATTGCGCAAAAAAGAATATGTCCAATGGCTATGAAATAGGCCAGATTGGGAATATGGATGAAGTCCCATTAACCTTTGATGTTCCATCGAACAGAGGCGCCTAAACCGTAATGTTGAAGACTTCAGGACACAAGAAAACCCATTACGCGGTTGGATGGGACCAAACTGCCACCAATGCTGATTTTCAAGAGGAAAAACATGCCAAAAGAGGCAATTCCAAGAGGCGTAATCAGGGCTGGCCTTAGGTGTTCAGGCGCCCTGTGCGAGCTAATCTTGTGCCCCCCCCCCCGGTTAACCTAAACATACCCAAAGAGGAAAACAATCTTTGTAACAAACAGTTTTTTTTTATTACAGATAATTTAAGTGCAAGTGCAAATAAGTACAGTCATACCCAGTGTCACCCATAGCCAGTCTCCTGCCCCCCTTAAAGGGAACCTGTCACCGGGATTTTGGGTATAGAGCTGAGGACATGGGTTGCTAGATGGCCGCTAGCACATCTGCAATACCCAGTCCCCATAGCTCTGTGTGCTTTCATTGTGTAAAAGAACTGATTTGATACATATGCAAATTAACATAAAAGAGTCATATCTTACTTGTGTGACCAGAGAAGAGTCATATTTTCAAGCTCTGACTCATCTCAGGTTAATTTGTATATGTATCAAGTCGGGTTTTATACACAATAAAAGCACACAGAGCTATGGGGGACTGGGTATTACGGACATGCTAGCGGCCATCTAGCAACCCATGTCCTCAGCTCTATACCCAAAATCCAGGTGACAGGTTCCCTTTAAGCATACCCTGTCACCTTTGCCCAGTCCCCTGCCCCCCTTTAATCATACCCAGTGTCACACATAGCCAGTCCCCTGCCCTTCTTAATCATACCCAGCTTCAGCCTTACCCAGTCCCCTGCCCCCTCAATTAGACCCTGCCCCCCTTAATCATACCCAGTGTCAACCAAAACCAGTCCCCTGCCCCTTAATCATATCCAGTGTCACCCTTATCCAGTTCCCTGCCCTCTTAATCATACCCAGTGTCTGTCACCCTTATCCAGTCCCCTGCCCCCCTTAATTAGACCCTGCCCCATTTAATGAAATATATTTGGTAAAAAAACTAAAACAATAAGAACAGGTACTCACTATTTGAAGTCTTCTGCTCCCTCCCTGTCTGCAGAGCACCGGCCGCCGCCCTCACACATTGAGCGGATCCTTCCGCAGCTCTCTGTGAAGGCGCAGCACTTGGACGCTGCGCCTGCGCCCTTAAGCTCCTCCTCCACACTCCTGAACCTGACCTGGCAGCTGCAGCGGCTCAGCTCGTCAGGCTCGCCTCACACAATCTCGGGCCAAACTGCTGTAAGAGACCGACTGCGAGCTGTGTCGGCCGCCAGCCGCCCCTGTTGCCATGGCGCCCTGTGCGGCCGCACAGCTCGCACACCCCAAAGGCCGGCCCGGGGCGTAATTGTGCATGTACACGACAAAGGGTGGATGGAGGGCTTCTGAAGAAACCGGCCCTACTTGTGCTTGACCATTTTAGGGCATATATCGGTGAACCCACAAAAAAGAGGTTCAAGGACGTGAACACTCATCTAGCGGTAATTCCTGGGGGACTTACCAGCCAGTTGCAACTTCTGGATGTTTAAATCAACAAGCCATTTAAAGTTTTTATGAGAGAGGAGTGGAATAAATGGATGGCTGTTGGGAATCACAATCTCACACCCAGTGGACGGATGAAAAGGCCCACTGGCAGGCAACTGCAATTATATTACAGAGGAAAAAATTTGATGAATTTAACAGCAAGGTGCTGTGCCACCCTATAGGAGTAGTGGGCACACAGTACAGTCTGTGGGCCTGTGGCCTCTCACACACGGGCAGGCAACTGCAATATATATATAGAAAAAAATAAATAAAAGCAGACTGATGTACCAGCCCTAAAAAGGGCTTTTTGGGGTGCTGTCAGGACGCTGTCCTTACAGCAGATGAGTCTTTGAGGACTGGAGTGGACACAGAACACTGGCCTAGCTAACTATTTCCCTATTAATTCAGCAGCAGCACTCTCCCTGTTCTAACTAACACTGCAGCTTCAGAATGAATCTAAGAGGGCTGCCGTCCTTGCTTTTTTAGAGGAGGTGGGAGGGTCTGGGAGGGAGGGTATGCTGATTGGCTGGAATGTGTCTGCTGACTGTTAGGTACAGGGTCAAAGTTTGCTCAATGATGATGTATAGGGGGCGGACCGAACATCGCATATGTTCGCCCACCGCGGCGAACAAGCGATGTTTGCCGGGAACTGTTCGCCGGCGAATAGTTCGGGACCTCTCTACTGCTGATGTACATGTTATTAAGCGATAGAATAATTAGAAAAATCCTTGTATTTATTTCAGCAATGATATCTATTCCAAGTTAAAGAATGATTCATGTGGCAGCTCCTTTTTCTAGATAAAGCTTGGCAAATTACAATTGCATTTAAAGGGCTTCTGTCACCCCACAAAAGTAATTATTTTTTTTTTGGATAGTTACATTCCTTATAGCGCGATATAGGAGAATATAATCTTATCACTTACTTTCATGCGGCCGTTTCTTTAGAAAACGAAGTTTTATAATATGTAAATCCGGTCTCTACCAGCAAGTAGGGCGTCTACTTGCTGGTAGCCGCAGCAGAAAACCGCCCCCTCGCCGTGTTGATTGACAGGGCCAGCCGCGATCTCCTCCTCCGGCCGGCCCTGTCAGTATTTCAGAAATCGCGCGCCTCTGTTCATTCGGCGCAGGCGCTCTGAGATGAGGAGGATCGTCTCCTCAGAACTCCCTCAGTGCGCCTGCGCCGATGACATCACCTAAAGAGAAGACGTCATCGGGGCAGGCGCACTGAGGGAGTTCTGAGCGCCTGCGCCGAATGAACAGAGGCGCGCGATTTTTGAAATACTGACAGGGCCGGCCGGAGGAGGAGATCGCGGCTGGCCCTGTCAATCAACACGGCGAGGGGGCGGTTTTCTGCTGCGGCTACCAGCAAGTTGACGCCCTACTTGCTGGTAGAGACCGGATTTACATATTATAAAACTTCGTTTTCTAAAGAAACGGCCGCATGAAAGTAAGTGATAAGATTATATTCTCCTATATCGCGCTATAGGGAATGTAACTATCCAAAAAAAAATATATTACTTTTGTGGGGTGACAGAAGCCCTTTAAGCAAAGTAGAAAGAATTGTATTTTCAAAATAAACTTGTGTATGTCTTGCATCTTTTGACATACTAACATGAACCCAGCCTCAGATTTGGCCATTTTTGAAATAAAAAGCATTTCAGCTGTCTCAAGGGCTCCTTTTCCTGAAATCATGTCTCATGGCTCCTGTTTCATTCTTAGACGAGAGTTTATCACTTAAGCTGCTTTCACATCTGCATTTTGAAATCCAACAGGCTGTTCCGGCTGTTTAGGTAAAAAAAATATAAATTTCTGCCTTCCCTGGATCATGGACTCTAGAAATCTAGTAACTGTAACACGTAATAAAATTACACTCCAGAAATGCATCCAGGCCCTGCTTGAACTCTTTGTGAGTTTACCATCACCACCTCCTCTGGCAGAGAGTTCTATATTTGCACTGCTGTTACAGTAAGGAATCCTCTTCTATGTGTAGAAATTAGAGTTGAGCGGACACCTGGCTGTACGGGTTCGGTCAAACGTCAAAAAAAAAGTTCGAATTCGGGACCGGAACTTGACCCCGAACCCCATTAAAGTAAATAGGAACCCGAACTTTTAAGCACTAAAATGGCTCTAAAAAAGTCATGGGAAAGGCTAGAGGGCTGCAAATGGCAGCAACATGTGGTTAAGAGCATGGCAAGTGCTCTGCAAACAAATATGGATAGGGATATAACTTAAAATAACACAAAATACGCAAAAATAAAAAATAATAATCTTGATCTAGGAGGATCGTCCATATGGAGTAGGAGGTTGAAAAGGCAGTGGATGTGGCGGTGTAGGTGGAAGAGGAGAAGGTAGCCAACACTGGTTTTTAGTTTTATTTATTTTTGTTTAAATTAGGCTACACCCCAAAACATTTTATAATCTAACCTGTGATAACCGCCTCCAGCCGTGCTAAACAAACTTTCAGACTATACACTGGCTGCAGGTCAGGCCAGCACCTCCAAGGCGTAAAGGGCAAGCTCAGGCTATGTGCCCAATTTTAAGACCCAGAAGTTGAAGGGGGGAGACCCATCAGTCAGTACGTGTAGGCATGTGCACACATACTGCTCCACCATGTCGCACGTCCCCTTGATGTCCACAATCCAATTGGATATCTGCTCTATCAACTTTCGATGTTCTTTTACCATGTTGCTCACGGGTAACGGGGAATCGGGGTTCCAGGCCGGAGAGGGAGCCTAAGAAAGGGATACCGCATCCAAGGGAGGTCAATGGAGGAAATGTGATTGAGCGGAAATATGGGAGAAGTTATCAAAGTGGAAGGATCGAATGAAAGGAGGGTGCGCACGGCAATTACCCACTCCCTACTTGGGGAGGTAGTGACGATAAATAACAATAAAGGACTCTTAAGAAGCCCTGTTATTGGAATGATTAATAAAAAATTATAGGAAATGTCACTGGGGTATTTTGGATTTGGAAACGTTAGACCAGAGAGGCCCTGCTGCCGCTTTGTTGACTCTAGATGACTTCTGCCTGATCGCACGTGTCATGATCCAATTGGATATCTTGTCTATCAAGTTTCGATGTTGTTTTCTGCGCCTACCATGTTGATTACGATACCAAACACAGCGCTGTACATGATAGTGCTGTGCTTGGTATCGCAGCTCAGCCTCATTTACTTCAATGAGACTGAGCTGCACCTGGGTCATATGACTTAAAAAGATTAAAATGGAGAAATTGCCAGGACCGGATGGCATTTACTCGCGTATCCTAAGAGAATTACCGTATTTTTCGTTTTATAAGGTGCACTTTTTTCCATCCAAAGTGGGGGGAAAAAGTCACTGCGTCTTATACAACGAACATGACGCAAATTAGGTGGCTCAGGAGCTCTCACTAAAAGCTCCTGAGCCTGCCATTAACTGGTGGGCCAGCCGGTGGCTTCACTGAAGGTTTCTGCCGCCAGCCTGCGCTTCCTTAACAAGTCCGAACCACGGGCGATTTAGCGTCTTCACTTAATGTGCTCTGCGTGCCGCCAGCCTGCACGTCCATTGAGCTCCCCTATGGTTGTAAAGTGTTGGGCGGACTGGCGGCCTAACGTACTGCGCTCCACTACTGCAAGCCCGCACATCTATCTTACCAAAGAACTCCTGAGGCCATGGTTGGGGGGGGGGGGGGTTGGTGGCTTAACTTACTGCGCCAGCCCGCGCTTTATTACTTCAGCTGATTGCTGAGTGCATCCGGCAGTTTTGTGGATCTAGTCCCTGGGTGAGTCGAGCTCAAGGGCTATAAATGTGTGTCATAAATGACTAGAACTACCCTCATCCATAGGTATCCACTCATATACTGCAGTATATGAGTGGATTCCTATGGATGAGGGGGGTTATAGTCCTATTTAATATAAACACTAGGGACAGTTCTGTAATTGGCATGTGTTTATATTAAATATGACTATAAACCCCCTCTTCCATTGGAATCCACTCCTATACTGCAGTACATGGGTGGATTCCTTTGGATGAGGGGAGTTATAGTCATATGCCAATTACAGAACAGTCCATGCACAGTGTTTATATTAAATATGACTATAACGGTGGGTCATCCACAGATCCCCCCCCCATAACGGTGGGTCATCCACAGATCCCCCCTTCATAACGGTGGGTCATCCACAGATCCCCCCCCCCCATAACGGTGGGTCATCCACAGATCCCCCCCCCATAACGGTGGGTCATCCACAGATCCCCCCCCCCCATAACGGTGGGTCATCCACAGATCCCCCCCCCATAACGGTGGGTCATCCACAGATCCCCCCCCCCCCCATAACGGTGCTTCATCCTCCACAGATCTCCCCCCCCCCCCCCCCCCCCCATAACGGTGCTTCATCCACAGATCCCCCCCCCCCCAATAACGGTGCGTCATCCACTGATATTCTCACCTACAGTGTCCCCATGACTATGAAGGACACAATGTTGACAGTTCTTTTATTACTGTATTTTGTTGTAGAAAACTACCGTACTGTAGTCTCCTGCTGCATCCAAATTTAGAAAGATGTCAAAGCAGAAAAGGTTTTCTTATAAGATCCCTTTCTAAACTGGAGGTAATAAAATGCACCAAAGAACATGGAAGCGGGGCAGCTGGGAGACATTTCGGGCCGCCTCCAACTGAAAAAATGATACGGGAGTGGAGGAAGCAGGAGGATCAACTGCAAAAAGCAGATAAAAGCAAACACACTTTTCGTGGGCGTACTGCAAAATGGCTACAGATTGACGTGGAAATTAAAGAGTGGATCACACGTCACAAACAACGGCTTCTCAGTATCTACAAAAATGATCATATATGAAGCCAAGCGTCTAGCTGTAGAGAAAGGCATTGATGAGTTCACTGGATCCCCATCATGGTGCTTACAGATTCATGAGGGCATGTGGCCTTGCTATGAGCACCAAAAATAGAATTGCGCAAAAAAGAATATGTCCAATGGCTATGAAATAGGCCAGATTGGGAATATGGATGAAGTCCCATTAACCTTTGATGTTCCATCGAACAGAGGCGCCTAAACCGTAATGTTGAAGACTTCAGGACACAAGAAAACCCATTACGCGGTTGGATGGGACCAAACTGCCACCAATGCTGATTTTCAAGAGGAAAAACATGCCAAAAGAGGCAATTCCAAGAGGCGTAATCAGGGCTGGCCTTAGGTGTTCAGGCGCCCTGTGCGAGCTAATCTTGTGCCCCCCCCGGTTAACCTAAACATACCCAAAGAGGAAAACAATCTTTGTAACAAACAGTTTTTTTTTATTACAGATAATTTAAGTGCAAGTGCAAATAAGTACAGTCATACCCAGTGTCACCCATAGCCAGTCTCCTGCCCCCCTTAAAGGGAACCTGTCACCGGGATTTTGGGTATAGAGCTGAGGACATGGGTTGCTAGATGGCCGCTAGCACATCTGCAATACCCAGTCCCCATAGCTCTGTGTGCTTTTATTGTGTAAAAGAACTGATTTGATACATATGCAAATTAACATAAAAGAGTCATATCTTACTTGTGTGACCAGAGAAGAGTCATATTTTCAAGCTCTGACTCATCTCAGGTTAATTTGCATATGTATCAAGTCGGGTTTTATACACAATAAAAGCACACAGAGCTATGGGGGACTGGGTATTACGGACATGCTAGCGGCCATCTAGCAACCCATGTCCTCAGCTCTATACCCAAAATCCAGGTGACAGGTTCCCTTTAAGCATACCCTGTCACCTTTGCCCAGTCCCCTGCCCCCCTTTAATCATACCCAGTGTCACACATAGCCAGTCCCCTGCCCTTCTTAATCATACCCAGCTTCAGCCTTACCCAGTCCCCTGCCCCCTCAATTAGACCCTGCCCCCCTTAATCATACCCAGTGTCAACCAAAGCCAGTCCCCTGCCCCTTAATCATATCCAGTGTCACCCTTATCCAGTTCCCTGCCCTCTTAATCATACCCAGTGTCTGTCACCCTTATCCAGTCCCCTGCCCCCCTTAATTAGACCCTGCCCCATTTAATGAAAGATATTTGGTAAAAAAACTAAAACAATAAGAACAGGTACTCACTATTTGAAGTCTTCTGCTCCCTCCCTGTCTGCAGAGCACCGGCCGCCGCCCTCACACATTGAGCGGATCCTTCCGCAGCTCTCTGTGAAGGCGCAGCACTTGGACGCTGCGCCTGTGCCCTTAAGCTCCTCCTCCACACTCCTGAACCTGACCTGGCAGCTGCAGCGGCTCAGCTCGTCAGGCTCGCCTCACACAATCTCGGGCCAAACTGCTGTAAGAGACCGACTGCGAGCTGTGTCGGCCGCCAGCCGCCCCTGTTGCCATGGCGCCCTGTGCGGCCGCACAGCTCGCACACCCCAAAGGCCGGCCCGGGGCGTAATTGTGCATGTACACGACAAAGGGTGGATGGAGGGCTTCTGAAGAAACCGGCCCTACTTGTGCTTGACCATTTTAGGGCATATATCGGTGAACCCACAAAAAAGAGGTTCAAGGACGTGAACACTCATCTAGCGGTAATTCCTGGGGGACTTACCAGCCAGTTGCAACTTCTGGATGTTTAAATCAACAAGCCATTTAAAGTTTTTATAAGAGAGGAGTGGAATAAATGGATGGCTGTTGGGAATCACAATCTCACACCCAGTGGACGGATGAAAAGGCCCACTATCACCCAAGTCTGTGAGTGGGTGAAGTCTTCATGGCTGTCAGTGAAAGATGAAACAGTTCTAAAATCCTTCAAAAAATGTGGCATCAGTAATGCCTTGGATGGTTCTGAGAATGGTGTCCTGTATAAATACACTAGTGATAGTGATGCCACTGAGCTTGAGTTTGGACAGTAGTGAGGAGTTTTTGGTGTTTCCAGATGACTAGAGGTGTATTGTTCTAAATCTTTTCTCATCTGTTAGCGTTAATTACAGTAATAATGGTTCTAAAGAAAGCCATATCAGCATAGCTTATTGAGGGATCAGTACTGTCAAACCAATTTCATCAGTTTCTATGAGGAGGTAAGTTCTAGACTTGACTGGGGTGATTCAATGGATGTCATTTATCTTGACTTCTCCAAAGCGTTTTGGTACAGTGCCTCATAAAAGGCTAGTATATAAAATGAGAATGCTTGGACTGGGTGAGAATGTCTGTATGTGGTAAGTAACTTGCTCAGTGATGGAAAACAGGGGGTAGTTATTAACAGTACACACTCAGATTGGGTCACTGTCACTAGTGGGGTACCTCAGGGGTCAATGTTGGGCCCTATTCTTTTCAATATTTTTATTATCTTGTAGAAGGCTTGCACAGTAAAATAAAATTTTTTGCAGATAACACTAAACTCTATAAAGTAATCAACACAGAAGAAGAGAGTATACTACTCACTTGAATGGGTCTGCAAATATGGAAGATACGGTTCGGTGCGGAACGGAGGCACGGATCGGAAGCCCACTGAAGCACTATGGAGTGCTTTCGTGGGTTTTCTATCCGTGCCTCTGCACCGTAAAAAAGTAGTGCGTGCAGTACTTTTTAGCAGTGCGCACCATCTGATGCAGAACGCGGACCCCATTCAGTCGTGTGCATGAGGCCTAATACTGACATGGAAAAGTACTTAGTTGTTTAAGTGGGCAGCAAACTTAAAGGGGTTGTCTGGGATTGGAGACATGGGTTTACATGTACAATGGTCCCCTAAATATAATATAAATATTCATGCCTGTGCTTCCCTTACCAGACATTTCTGATGGCCCTTTTTCACTTCACAAATTTTCAGGCGGAGGTATAGTTGCGGCAGGAGGCGGTATATGATTTAGGGGGGTGGCTGCATGGAGGAGCAGGCACACACTCGAAACAACGCGATGCTGCGCTGAGACCCAGAAAGCATCAAGACAGGAAGTTACCGCACACAAACAGAGAGGTAAACAATCAGTGGGGGACTGTAGGAGCCCTGCTGAAGTGTAAAAATAGCTAAAAACATCTGGGGGGACCTTCAAACCGCTATTAATAGTGATTTAACTGTTTTTTTAAAAAAAATCTTTATCCCGGACAACCCCTTTAACTGAGACCAGTGCAAGATAGCTGCTGCCTAGGCCAAATGATTATGGGGTGCATCAAAAGGGACATAGATGCACACGATGAGAACATAGTCCTGCCAATTTACAAATCAGTAGTCTGACTACACATGGAGTATTGTGTACAGTTCTGGGCTCTTGTGAACAAGACAGACATAGCAGATTTAGAGAGGGTTCAGAGGAGGGCAACAAAAGTAATAACTGGAACGGGTGGGCTACAGGGACGAGAAAGATTATCAAAATTGGGGTTATTCACTTTAGAAAAAGGAAGACTGAGGGGAGATCTAAAAACCATGTATAAATATATCAGGGGTCAGTACAGAGGTCTCTCCCATCATCTATTTATAAGCAGAACTGTGACATTATCTGCTTCTGGAGGAAAGAAGGTTTGAACTCAAACATAGAAGAGGATTCTTTACTGTAAGAGCAGTGAGACTATGGAACTATGTCTGAGGAGGTGGTGATGCTGAATTCACTAAAAGAGTTTGAGGGGCCTGGATGTATTTCTGGAGTGTAATAATATTACAGGTTATAGTTATTAGGCTAGTTTCACACTAGCGGCAGGGGACGCCGGCAGGCTGTTCGGGCGGGTGAACAGCCTGTCGGATCCGTTCCGCTGCTAGTTCACGTGTGCCACCCGGACTGGCTGAAGTGGATGGACAGGTGTCTTTTTTCAGCCTTACACACTATGTTACTATGTTAGGGTCCATTCACACGTCCGTTGTTTCTTTCCTGATCTGTTCCGTTTTTTGCTGAACAGATCTGGACCAGATCTGGACCCATTCATTTTCAATGGGTCCTGAAAAAAATCAGACATTGAGCTGTTCGTTTTTTTCCAGGACCCATTGAAAATGAATGGGTCCAGATCTGGTCCAGATCTGTTCAGCAAAAAACGGAACAGATCAGGAAAGAAAAAACGGACGTGTGAATGGACCCTTACTCTCCCGTGTTCCTAGGTTGCCTTCTATATTATATTGTCTGGTTATACCTGTTTTCCATCTGCTTAGTCTGCAGCCATAGTTCCAGGAGATTTACATTTGTTGTTCAGTAAAATACAGTAGCATTAGCATGCGGATAAACATTAGTTGTTGCCAACTGATTTATGCAGTATCTTAAAAGTATGCCTCATATTTTATACCATTATGTGTATGTTGTACTACTGCAGTATATTATCCTCTAAAAGCATTGATCTAGGGGAAAATGCCCCATGGAGGGATTATACATCTCCACATGGAATGTCTATGATTTTAATGTATGGACCTCTAGTGACTCCATATACCACTGCACAAGGTCACTTCATGAAACTTTTCAAAAATGAATGATTAGTTATTAATACTTTGCCAAGCTCCTGCTTTCTGTTCAAAGGGGGTATCCAGGTAAATATATTAATGACTTCTCCTCAGAATAGGTCATTATTATCACGTCAACGGGGGTCCAAGTCCCAGAACCCCCGCCAATTATCTGTTTCAGGGAACTGCTGTGCTCACGGCAGCTTTCCAAGCACAGTGCTTTATGCTGTATAGCGGCTGTGCTTAATAGCCCCATTGATATGATAGGAGCTGAGCTGCAACTATGCGGAGGGTAGGTCATCAATATCTTTTCCTGGATAATCCCTTTAAGATTGTTATTTTAAGTACCTAACTCCTTAAACATGGTGTCTGCTTTGTTAAATCTGTATGCACAGTGCTTATATTTTGATTAGTTATGTTGTATCTAGTTATCTAATTTTTCATTGAGGCAGTATTCATTGTTTTCCAGATTTTTTGAAAAGGCCACTAGAAATATATGTCAGAAAATTAAAAGTACCAATACATGTCATTCGCATGGACCAGCGATCAGGGCTGATCAGAGCCAGGCTTCGAGGTGCAGCTGCTTCCAAAGGACAGGTCATCACATTTCTGGATGCTCATTGTGAATGTACAGTAGGATGGCTTGAACCATTGCTGACACGAATCAAGCATGACAGGTATTCATAATACTCATGGTTTATGTTGGCTCCTTTCATTGATCAGAATTATTTCACGGTTTTGCATCTTGAGACTTTACTTCAGTAAGCGTACAGCCACATGGTCAAGTTTCTGCATGCAGTTTTGGTAAACAAAACCAGGAGTGAATAAAAAAAAAAAAAGAAAGAGAAATATCTGTTTATACTTTTTATCCCTTTGTGATACACTGCTGATTTTGGCTTCCAACACTGCATGCATCTACCTGACCGTGTGAATGTACCCTAAGTGGAAACATTTATATCCATTTGCTATCAGTCTGATCTGATTGTGTGCAACTGATACAGTTTGCATGACATGTTAGAGTTTATCCAGGTATATAAAAAGTATTTTTTCGTTCTAGACTGCACTGCAGTTTTCCATGTGTTTTTGCCAGTCAGCGTGGTGATCTTGAGGTCCATAACTTAGTATAGAAGATTAAAGGAATTTCAAGATCTTAAATATTGATGGTCCGTTTTTGGAATAGGCCATCAATATTTAATCAGTGAAGTTCTAACTTGTGCTGATCAGCAGAATGAAGACTTCTACATTTGTACTGTATAGCAGCTCAATCTCATTCAAGTGAATGCAATGAGCTGCTGTAAACATAAACATGATTGGCTAAAAACAGACAATTCAAAAAAGTTAACACATATAGTGGTGGTCTGGAGGCAGGATAAACATATGTAAAGTGCTAGTGCAATAATAAGGTAACTGGCGGTAACGTTATGTAAAAGAACAGTGTTGCTATAAATCACAGCTATTGAATATATGTGACTGAAAAAAGGCTAATATAAACATGGTTTACTTGGAACCTATGGGCATATATGAGTAGATAAATAAGTAATATAAATCACATAATCAAAATAATAATACCATCCAAAAATGAATGATCCGGCACTACAGCAGGCCACCACCATGCCCCGACGCATGTTTCTCAGTCAGCTTTCTCAAGGGTAACCGTTTTTATATCACCATATTCTGACCCCCATAACTTTTTTTTATAGTTATGTCTACTGAGCTGTGTAGGGGCTCATTTTCTGCTTTATAATCTGTACTTTTTATTCATACCATTTTGCCGTGTTTGTGACTTTTTGATCACGCTTTATTAAATTTTTTTGAGTAAGATAACTAATGAAAAAATGGCAAATTGCCCATTTTGACAGTTTTTCCCGTTACGCCATTCACCGTATTGGAAAAATATTTTTATATTTGAATAGTACGTGTGTTTTCAGTTGCGGTGATACACATTATTTTTATATTTGTTATTTAGGTAATATATATTTTTTTGTAATGATTTTGAAGTTCATATGAGCCTATAAAAATCTTTTCTTTTTTTTTTTTTGTTTTCATCATTCTCTTTTTATTTATCAAAACAAAGAGCAAATGAATATATAAACAGATGATCTTCAGGAAAGGCAGGACCAGTGCAACTGGTCAAAAGGCATTACATTGAGATTCACAAATATGACATATAGCAATATCTGGACTATGGGTCAGCTGACCTTGCTTATCACGCATCATGAATCTTAGGATTTCTAAAACAGTCTCGTTTCCAAGATCTGAGCAGACCAGAAATCAACAAAAAGCACAAATAAACAGAAAAAGGGAAATAGTCGGACATGTTCACATCTTAATCTTAACTGACATTGACATATATTGTGTTACTACTTGGTGTTGTATCTACAGTCGTGGCCAAAAGTTTTGAGAATGACATAAATATTGGAAAAGTTGCTGCTTAAGTTTTTATAATAGCAATTTTCATATACTCCAGAATGTTATGAAGAGTGATCAGATGAATTGCATAGTCCTTCTTTGCCATGAAAATTAACTTAATCCCAAAAAAAACTTTCCACTGCATTTCATTGCTGTCATTAAAGGACCTGCTGAGATCATTTCATTAATCGTCTTGTTAACTCAGGTGAGAATGATGACGAGCACAAGGCTGGCGATCATTATGTCAGGCTGATTGGGTTAAAATGGCAGACTTGACATGTTAAAAGGAGGGTGATGCTTGAAATCATTGTTCTGCAAAGAAACGCGAGCAGCCATCATTGCGTTGCATAAAAATGGCTTCACAGGCAAGGATATTGTGGCTACTAAGAT
The DNA here is from genome assembly GCF_905171765.1 of Bufo bufo. Taxonomy (NCBI): domain Eukaryota; kingdom Metazoa; phylum Chordata; class Amphibia; order Anura; family Bufonidae; genus Bufo; species Bufo bufo. The sequence continues at coordinate 278,373,763 of NC_053393.1, read as the reverse complement.
TGCACCTCAATCAACAATTTATAGGATCATCAAGAACTTCAAGGAAAGAGGTTCAATTCTTGTTTAGAAGGCTTCAGGGCATCCAAGAAAGTCCAGCAAGCGCCAGGATCATCTCCTAAAGAGGATTCAGCTGCGGGATCGGAGTGCCACCAGTGCAGAGCTTGCTCAGGAATGGCAGCTGGCAGGTGTGAGCGCATCTGCACGCACAGTGAGGCGAAGACTTTTGGAAGATGGCCTGGTGTCAAGAAGGCCAGCAAAGAAGCCACTTCTCTCCAAAAAAAACATCAGGGACAGATTGATCTTCTGCAGAAAGTATGGTGAATGGACTGCTGAGGACTGGGGCAAAGTCATATTCTCTGATGAAGCCTCTTTCCGATTGTTTGGGGCATCTGGAAAAAGGCTTGTCCGGAGAAGAAAAGGTGAGCGCTACCATCAGTCCTGTGTCATGCCAACAGTAAAGCCTCCTGAGACCATTCATGTGTGGGGTTGCTTCTCATCCAAGTGAGTGGGCGCACTCACAATTTTGCCCCAAAACACAGCCATGAATAAAGAATGGTACCAAAACACCCTCCAATAGCAACTTCTTCCAACAACAGTTTGGTGAAAAACATTGCATTTTCCAGCACGATGGAGCACCGTGCCATAAGGCAAAAGTGATAACTAAGTGGCTCGGGGACCAAAACGTTGACATATTGGGTCCATGGCCTGGAAACTCCCCAGATCTTAATCCCATTGAGAACTTGTGGTCAATCCTCAAGAGGCGGGTGGACAAACAAAAACCCACTAATTCTGACAAACTCCAAGAAGTGATTATGAAAGAATGGGTTGCTATCAGTCAGGAATTGGCCCAGAAGTTGATTAAGAGCATGCCCAGTCGAATTGCAGAGGTCCTGAAAAAGGCAAAACCACCAAATGTGGGATAAGCTGCCTGTGTCCTCGAGGCACCTCCAACACTTACTTGATTTACTTAAGTGAATTGTTTACAGGAATTCAGGCGTGCGGTACCATCTAGTAAGGGTTTTAAGTGAATTCTCTTGTACCCGGGCACATCTGGAGAACCTATGTGAGTGGGACAATATGAAAGATCTACTAGACTCTTCTAATCTGATGCCTAGCTCGTGTTCCCAATCCCTCAAGTAAGAAGGAGGTTGATTGTCTCTTTTCGCCATGATCTGTCTGTATATCAGTGAGAGACTCTTAGGTGGCAACTTTGGTAATAGGACCATGGTCTCCAGCTAAGTGGGATCCGTCATCAGAAGATGTTTGGATGACTTAAACCTCTTGCACGTGGCCTCAAAGTCCCATCTTTGTATAGCAGTACCTACCCTCGTTGCCTCGCCAAGGAGGGACTTGTAATAATCAGAGGAGGCTAACAACCTCGAGAGATCACCCAATCTGAGCTCCGAAACGGAGTCCCACACCAGATTAGTCTCAACCACTCTGTCAGAGAGCACATGAGGCAACGCGTCCAGTGCGGTTACTGGGGACAAGCGGCTGTTACTTAGATTCAGCGCAGGGGACTTCTGGCACCAAATAATAGTGCTTCTGGTAATTTCACTTATAAGCCCTGAGGTGCCTGGTGTAGGAACTTTGTGCCATAGCAAATGCTCACTCTGCTTCCCTAGAACCGCTCTTTCCATACGCACATGCAAGAGTGCATCTCTCGGTCTGACCAAAGCTAGCCATCTCTCCAAATGTATAGCCTGGATATAGGCATATATATCTGTAAGTGAAATCCCTCCCTGTTTCCTCTTCCGCATGAGTAGAGAGTAGGGTAATCTAGCTTTCCTATTGGCCCACAGGTATTTCCCCATAATGGACCTCAACTTGTCTAGAAAAGATTTAGATACGGAGATTGGCAGGGAACTAAGTACATATAACAGCTACGGAAGGATGTATGTAGTTAACATGTTTTTCCTACCTATCCAGGATATCCTGGGTATCAAGGATTTGTTCAAAAATGTTTGTACTTTCGCTACTAGGGGAGAGTAGTTTAAACGAATCATATGGGCGGGGTTAGCTGATATCAACACCCCTAGATATTTAATAGCAGAGGTAGGCCATTTGAATGGGGATATTTCTTTAATCCATCTCAGTTGGGTGGGAGTTAATGAGACGCCCAAGGCCTCAGATTTCTCAAGGTTAATTTTAAAATTAGAGATCTCTCCAAAGGCCGTGAAGGTATCTAATACCCGTGGCATGGCTTCACTAGGATTGGTGATCATCAGTAACAAGTCATCGGCAAAGGCCGCCATCTTGTGCATGAAGCCCCCTAGTTGGACTCCTTTGATGGCAGAGTCCTGTCTAAATTTCAGCAGCAATGTTTCTAGGACTAATATGAAAAGAGTTGGAGAGAGGGGGCATCCCTGTCTTGTACCGTTTCTAATTATGAAAGGGTCGGACAGGGACCCATTTACCATAATGCAGGCCGTGGGAGCTGAGTACAAAGAGAAAATAGCTGCTATGAATTCCGATGGGAAACCAAAAGCCATTAACGCGCTACGCATGTAAGTACAACTTACTCTGTCGAATGTCTTTTCGGCATCGGTCCCCAGTAGGACTAAATGCATGTTTTTCTTCCTAGCATAACAGACAGCGTTCACCACCCGACTAATATTATGTCTCCCCTCTCTACCTTGCATGAATCCCACTTGTTTCTCTCCCACAAGCCCAGGTAACAAACCGGATATGCGGTGACTTAACATCTTAGCCCACCACTTTAGATCCGTATTAAGGAGCGAAATCGGTCGGTAGCTTCCACAAGCCTCTCGATCTTTCCCCTCCTTGGGGATAACAGTAATATTTGCCTCCTGGGCCTGTGGAGGAAGATCTGAACCACGCAGTAGGGAATTACATTGAGCCCATACTTTACTAAGTTGTGTATCTGCAAATTTTTTATTGTATACTATAGGGAGACCATCAGGCCCTGGGCTTTTCCCTAATGGAATACTATGGAGAACCTTAGCAACTTAATCTTCTGTAAACGGTTTTAATAGGTCTGTTTTATCCTCGACAGATAAGGTAGGTATGGCAATGGATTTTAAAAAATCATCAATGCGGGATTACAAATGAAGATTCTCATGGGTTCTAGTCCCATCATTCTCCAAGTTATAAAGAGAATTATAGAACCTACAGAATTCCTTCGCAATTGCCGGGGTTGCGGTTAATCTAAGTCCTTCTTTAGACTTAATTACTGGGATAAAGGATTTATTTCTCTGAGACTTCAACAGGTTCGACATTAATTTGGAACTCTTGTCCCCATGGGAGTAATATTTAAAACACAATGCCTGAAGTATTTTAGCAGATTTAACATTCAGTTTATCCTTCAGTTGAGACCTAAGGGATTTAAGCTGATTCAATACCTCGGCAGTCTGAGCTTCTTTATGTAATTTTTCTAAAGTGGAAATTTCCAAGAGCAGGGAGTCTATAATCTCGGTCCTATGTCGTTTAACTTTAGTTCCTAAGCTGATAAGTTCTCCTCTTACTACCGCCTTGTGGGCTTCCCACAAAATCCGGTCCGAAGTCTGGGGAGACTCATTGAGACTAATGTAATCCAAGAGTACCTTATTAACACGTTCCCTGTGTGCATTCTCCTCTAACAGATTGGTGTTCAACCTCCAAGACCAGGACTTCCCAGGGATGTCTCTAATTTGTAACTTCATGCTCACAGGGGCGTGATCCGAAATTGTGATAGACCCTATGGAGGTATTCAAAACCGAAAATATAGCGTTATTAGAGAAAAATAAATAATCTAGGCGCTGGTAAGTGCCATGGACTTTGGAGAAGAAAGTAAAGTCTTTAACCTCTGGGTGAAATTATCTCCATTCATCAGATAATCCCATGTCTGCCAGAGCCGTCTGAAGTCTGCGCTTTTGTTTCTCTGATAGATGGGGTGTGACAGACGTGGAATCAACCACATGATCCAACGGGAGATTGAAATCACCTCCTAATATTAAGATGCCTTTCAGTGAAGCTTTTCAAGGAATCAAACATCTGAAGGAGCCATTTAATCTGTCCCTTATTCGGGGCGTAAATAGCAGCCAAAGTGACCATTGTATTTAGGATTTTCCCTTTAAGAAACAAAAACCTTCCATTGGGGTCTATCAATTTCGCTGTTACCTGAAGGGGGAGGATTTTACTCAGGCCAATGGAGACGACTCTTGATGCCGAGGAGTGAGTGCTGCCATTCTGGGAAATGCTTACTAGTCATATTGGGAAAATGGTTGTGTCTATAATGTGTCTCTTGTAAAAATACTATGTGGCGAAACCAACCTCGCCACTGTGTTTTGGAGGGGGCTGTTTGCCAGCCTCCTGCCCCAGGATTATGGCCCATACTAACTTTGAAGGAGAAGACAGACCGGCCATGCTTGCGGCCGGCCAAATGTGACTTCCATGGAATTCGGGAACCCCTGCTTGGATCTGGGTGATTTTTGGGATATGTTGTTCACCCAGATCAGAGCTATCCATGGATGTATACATTATGGGGATGTGTGGGGTTTTGAGGTGTTTTCTGTGTGTTGGGAAAAATGTGTGTTTTCTGTCTGGTAGTGATTAAGTTAGCCCATTACGTTTGGTAATTGTATTTTGTGGATTGCGTCTCAGACAATGCTAGTGTGTTAGTTAATTGCGTCTCAGACAATGCTCATTGTATTTTGTTGATTGCGTTACAGACAGAGGGAAGGGGATTTTGTGTACAATTGCTGGGAGGGTTTCAATACTATAAATGCATGTGATTGGCTAAAATATTAACTGTCAGTCTTTTACAAGGGCCCCAGGGGGAGTGTCCCTTGCTAGGAGACCTGCATAAAAGGCTGAAAAATAACCCATTAAATAGTTCCTGCTTTGCCCCTTTATGAAGTCTTGGCTTATGTTTGGGGGATGGGATAACTACACTCTTGGGGATTGCTATATCATAATACTCCCCTGAGTATAAGCTCTTGTAAGAGCTGGTTCCTGTCTCTGCATTTAGGAGAGGTTCACCCACTGGAGCCTTGGCGTAGGTCCAGGGTGGGTAGGAGACGGCGAGACCTCCACCAAGCTTCAGCGGTTCGTGGGGTCTGCAGTGCTGACGGTGTCAATTGGAGTGCTTGGAGTCCTCTGGAAGCACTAGGAGCATTTATCAACGGAGGTACCCGGTCGGAGTGCTAGGTGTTCCGTTACATACTATATCTGGATTTTCCTTCCTAAGCGTATGATAAACCTGACTAAGTTTCTGTGGAATATTCATTCCATTCACATTAAGCGAGAAAAGTGTGATGTGCGCCATGTCATTGTATCATTGCACAAGCACCTAATTCCATTCTATTGGTTGTGAACCATGTTACTCGACTCAGAAAAACTAAGTAACAAGACAATAAAACAGTTATTAACAAGGTGAAAGGGCACAGGGGCCCCATAGGCGCAACATAGCGCAGTAGAGCCGAGAATTACTGAAGATAAGAGATTATGGGACATAGGTAGAGTCTTCTATAAAAATCGAGTTCTTCCATTCACCCGATCTCTTATGTTAAATCATATATTTTGACCAATCTGATTCAAAAAGCTAAGCTTAGGAACTGATAGGCGGGAGGTGTGAGCTGGTCAAGACTGCTGTCCTACCATCTCATGAGAACATGTGGCAATGCTAAAGCACCAAAACCGCCCCTCACTTCCAAAGCATATCATATTAAGCATTTGAGCAAAGTGCAACAAGAAATGTGAGCACTGGCAACCCCTAAATCTAAACAACATAAGGCACTTTTATAGCAAAGTGGAGATAACTTATCTCACTAGAACTAGGAACGTCATTGAGGAAAGCTGGACCTGAGAACGTTAAACACAATAACCTCCGGATTCAATAACTCAGTCCCCTGCCTGCGGCTTCTTCTTCGGTTGCTTTTGCTTGGACATTGCTTGCCATGGCGCCAGGGCAGTAACCTTTCCATGTTGGCAGAAGGAAACCATGATGGGACATCAAGCGGGGAGATCTCAAGTGCCTCCCAAATCTTGGGAAGGTTATCTGGGTGGCGGATGACTATCTGTCGGCTGTTAATTGTGGTGCTAAGGCCAAAGGGGAAAAGCCACCTCATGGGGAGCCTCCTCTCCCTCTATTCAGCTGTAATGGGCTTCAGCACTTTACGTTTAGCTAGGGTGCTAGCGGCTAAGTCCTGAAACAGCAGGATTTTGTTTCCTTCAAATAGGACATCTTCCCGTTCTCTCGCTGCTTTGAGTACCGCAGCTGTGTCGAGGTAATTCAAGAGGGCACATATTGTATCCCTAGGCGGGTCACTTGCTGCAAGTTTCAGCCTGTGCGCTCTTTCTATGGTGATGTTTTCGGCCCGCTCTGCACCCACAAGTATGGCGAATATCTGCCTTACACTGTCTGTCAGTGCCTCCGCTGCTACAGATTCGTGAATGCCCCTTAGCCTCACATTTTTTATTCTTCCTCTATTCTCCTGGTCTTCCAGGTGAAGAAAAACGCTGTTAACTTGGAAGCTGAGTGATCTTATTTGGGTTTGGCGTCCCTTACTGTGCTGCACCAACACTGTCTGAAAGTCCTCCAGCGCCTCTACCCAGGGCCGGCGCCACCTGTAAGGCGACCTAGGCAGCCGCCGTGCGGTTTAAAAAAAAAGCGTTGCCGCAAGTTTTTTTTTTTTTTTTTTTTTAATTTATAAGTACGGCGGGCCTTTACCCTTACCCTTTATTTATAAGTACGGCGGGGGAATGAGAGTGACAAAGGAGGGGGAAAATGAGAGTGACAAGGAAGGGGGGAGAGAGTGACAAGGGAGGGGGGGGGGGGGAGAGAGTGACAGGGAGGGGGGGGGGGGGGAAGAGAGTGACCAGGGAGTCCCCAGAGCCAGACTGCAGCCAGAGACCAGATCATCTTATTGTCCTGGTGGTAAGTAGACAATGCAAAATGTTTTTTATTTAATTGTTTAGTTATTAATACTACATTGGAAACTAATTTACCTCACATTAAGGCTCCATTCACACGTCCGCAACGTGTTTTGTGGATACACGGAGCCGCGGATCCGCAAAACACGGAAAGCGGCAATGGCGTTCCGCATTTTGCGGACCGCACATTACCGGCACTAATAGAATATGCCTGTTCTTGTCCGCAATTGCGGACAAGAATAGGACGTGTTCGATTTTTTTGCGGAACGGAAGTGCAGACCCGGAAGTGCGGATCCACAAATCCGTGTCCGGTCAGCACATCATGCTGCCCCATAGGAATGAATGGGTCCGCAATTCCGTTCCGCAAAATGCAGAACGAAATTGCGGACGTGTGAATGGAGCCTAAAAGGACACTATAGTCCCAGAACCAGTACAGTTTAATGTAGTGGTACTGGTGTCTATAGCCTGTTCCTGCAGAGAAAAGACACTGTGCAGTACTGGTGGTAAAGGAGCACTATAGTGCCAGGAAAACAAACTCATTTTCCTGGCACTATATAGTTGTTAAAAGTGGGGCACCCTCGTGTCCCCCTCCCACTGGGCTGAAGGGGTTAAAACCCCTTCAGCCACTTACCTTTCTCCAGCGCCGGCACTGGGAACTCTTCTCTTCGATCCTCCGCTCAGCTGCGAATGCGCATACGCACGCATTCAAAACTATGTTCCGCGTCTTCCCACTGTAATTTTCACAGTGAGAATCGCGAAAGCACCTCTAGCAGCTGTCAGGGAGACAGCTACAAGAAGCTTGATTAACCCTAAGGGAAACATAGCAGTTCTTTTAATTTAACCCCTTAAGGACTCAGCCCTAATTCACCTTAAGGACTTGGCCATTTTTTGCAAATCTGATCAGTGTCACTTTAAGTGCTGATAACTTTAAAACGCTTTGACTTATCAAGGCCATTCTGAGATTGTTTTTTCGTCACATATTGTACTTCATGACACTGGTAAAATGAAGTCAAAAAAATTAATTTTTATTTATAAAAAAATACCTTATTTACCAAACATTTGTAAAAAAATGGCAAATTTCCAAGTTTCAATTTCTCTACTTTTATAATACATAGTAATACCTCCAAAAATAGTTATTACTTTACATTCGTCATATGTCTACTTCATGTTTGGATCATTTTGGGAATGATATTTTATTTTTTGGGGATGTTACAAGGCTTAGAAGTTTAGAAGCAAATCTTGAAATTTTTCAGAAATTTTCAAAAACCCAATTTTTAGGGACCAGTTCAGGTCTGAAGTCACTTTGCGAGGCTTACATAATAGAAACCACCCAAAAATGACCCCATTCTATAAACTACACCCCTCAAGGTATTTAAAACTGATTTTACAAACGTCGTTAACCCTTTAGGTGTTCCACAAGAATTAATCGAAAATAGAGATATAATTTCAAAATTTCACTTTTTTGGCAGATTTTCCATTTTAATAATTTTTCCAGTTACAAAGCAAGGGTTAACAGCCAAACAAAACTCATTATTTATGGCCCTGATTCTGTGGTTTACAGAAACACCCCATATGTGGTGGTAAACAGCTGTACGGGCACATGGCAGGGCGCAGAAGGAAAGGAATGCCATACGGTTTTTGGAAGGCAGGTTTTGCTGGACTGTTTTTTTTTTTTGACACCATGTCCCATTTGAAGCCCCCCTGATGCACCCCTAGAGTAGAAACTCCATAAAAGTGACCCCATGTAATAAACTACACCCCTCAAGGTATTCAAAACTGATTTTACAAATGTTGTTAACCCTTTAGGTGTTCCACAAGAATTAATGGAAAATAGAGATACAATTTCAAAATTTCACTTTTTTGGCAGATTTTCCATTTTAATATTTTTTTTTCCAGTTACAAAGCAAGGGTTAACAACCAAACTCATTATTTATGGCCCTGATTCTGTGGTTTACAGAAACACCCCATATGTGGTCGTAAACAGCTGTACGGGCACACGGCAGGGCGCAGAAGGAAAGGAATGCCATACGGTTTTTGGAAGGCAGATTTTGCTGGACTGTTTTTTTTTTCTTTTTTTTACACCATGTCCCATTTGAAGCCCCCCTGACGCACCCCTAGAGTAGAAACTCCAAAAAAAGCGCCCCATTTTAGAAACTACGGGATAGGGTGGCAGTATTGTTGGTAATAGTTTAGGGTACATATGATTTTTGGTTGCTCTATATTACACTTTTTGTGAGGCAAGATAACAAGAAATAGCTGTTTTTGCACAGTTTTTATTTTTTGTTATTTACAACACTCATCTGACAGGTTAGATCATGTGATATTTTTATAGACCAGGTTGTCACGGATGCGGCGATACCTAATATGTATACTTTTTTTTTATTTATGTAAGTTTTACACAATGATTTCTTTTTTGAAACAAAAAAAATCATGTTAGTGTTTCCATATTCTGAGAGCCATAATTTTTTCTGTTTTTGGGTGATTACCTTGGGTAGGGTATGATTTTTGCGGGATGAGATGACGGTTTTATTGGCACTATTTTGGGGTGCATGTGACTTTTTGATCGCTTGCTATTACACTTTTTGTGATATAAGGTGACAAAAAATGGTTTATTTAGCACAGTTTTTATTTAAAAATTTTTACGATGTTCATCTGAGGGGTTAGGTCGATACGAACGCGGCGATACCAAATATGTATACTTTTTATTTTATTTATGTAAGTTTTACACTAACAGCTTTTTTAAAACAAAAAAAATGATGTTTTAGTGTCTCCATATTCTTTTTTATTTTTTGGGCGATTCTCAGGTAGGGGCTCATTTTTTGCGGGATGAGGTGACGGTTAGATTGGTACTATTCTGGTGGGCAAACGCCTTTTTGATCGCTTGCTGTTGTACTTTTTGTGATTTAAGGTGACAAAAAAATTGTTTATTTAGCACAGTTTTTATTTTTTATTTTTTACGGTGTTCATCTGAGGGGTTAGGTCATGTGATATGTTTATAGAGCCAGTCGATATGGACGTGGTGATAACGAATATGTATACTTCCCCCCTATTTTTTACCAATTATTTTTTACTTTATTTGGGGAAAATGACGTTTGTTTATTTTTACTTGAAACTTTAAATTTTTTGGGGGAAAACTTTATTTTTTAAACTTTTTTTCCACTTTATTTTTTGTCCCACTTTGGGACTTGAACTTTTGGGGGTCTAATCCTTTACAATGCATTCCAATACTTCTGTATTGGAATGCATTGGCTGTATGAGTAATACTGTGTGTATTACTCATACAGCTTCCTGGGCCTGTGAGATCCAGGGGGCTGGATCTCACAGGCTCTTCACCGGAAGGCAGCGCAAATGCCTCAGAAAGGCATCGCGCTGCCTTCCATGCCATCGGGTCCCCCCCCCCCCCCCACAACCCCATGGGGACCCGATGGCACCGCCGCCCGCACAGTAAAAAGCCACAAACCGCAGGTCTGAATTGATCCCGGGACCCCCCCGCGCGCATTTAGCCGTGTTGCCTGCTCAGTGCCTGCTAAATAGAATTAAAATTGGGGAAGGGGATTCTAAATTTAGTACTCCATGGAAGTGTGGTACTCCCTGAAGCAACCGTCAATGCAGAGGCCCGGATGATCGGGGCACATGTAACACTGAGTGGTGGTGTCCTTCTGTATCCCCCTCCTGTGACACACTCTGCACTTTTTTGGGGTCCGTCCCTTCTTTCCAATATGGGGGACCACACCTGGAAAGTATTGGCCAGGGACGATCCGGGCGCCTACAGTTCCCGAGGTACTCCGGCCTGCTCTTTCCCGGTCAGAAAAGATCAGGGCTTTGAGGACTGCCTTATAGAACTGGAGGAATTTCCCTATGTAGCCAGCTCTTTGGGAAACACAAAATAGATGTACAAGGCAACCTGTACCAAGTAGACCGCAACTTTTTTGTACCATGCCCAGGTTTTGCATATGGTTTTTTATGGCTCGAGGACTTGATCAGAGAGATCAACTCCTCCCATATACTGATTGCAGTCTACGATACAATCGGGCTTGAGGACCTCTCACAGGGACTGGGGCGATGCCTTTACTGTGAATTGTGGACAGTACAAGGACATCCCTTTTGTCCTTATATCTGACCAGCAACAAGTTTCCACTGGTAAGGGCATGGGTCTCACCCCTGGGGATAGGTACCTGGAGGGGGTGGGTAGGGAGGCCGCGTTGACTTTTCCGCACGGTCCCACAAGTGGACGTGGATCTGGCGGCGAGGGATTGGAACAAGGGGATACTACACTGCTCAAAAAAATAAAGGTAACACTTAAACAACACAATGTAACTCCAAGTCAATCACACTTTTGTGAAATCAAACTGTCCACTTAGGAAGCAACACTGTGACAATCAATTTCACATGCTGTTGTGCAAATGGGATAGACAACAGGTGGAAATTTATAGGCAATTAGCAAGACACCCCCAATAAAGGAGTGGTTCTGCAGGTGGTGACTACAGACCACTTCTCAGTTCCTATGCTTCCTGGCTGATGATTTGGTCACTTTTGAATGCTGGCGGTGCTTTCACTCTAGTGGTAGCATGAGACTGAGTCTACAACCCACACAAGTGGCTCAGGTAGTGCAGCTTATCCAGGATGGCACATCAATGCGAGCTGTGGCAAGAAGGTTTGCTGTGTCTGTCAGCGTAGTGTCCAGAGCATGGAGGCGCTACCACAAGACAGACCAGTACATCAGGAGACGTGGAGGAGGCCGTAGGAGGGCAACAACCCAGCAGCAGGACCGCTACCTCCGCCTATGTGCAAGGAGGAACAGGAGGAGCACTGCCAGAGCCCTGCAAAATGACCTCCAGCAGGCCACAAATGTGCATGTGTCTGCTCAAACGGTCAGAAACAGACTCCATGAGGGTGATATGAGGGCCCGATGTCCACAGGTGGGGGTTGTGCTTTACAGCCCAACACCGTGCAGGACTTTTGGCATTTGCCAGAGAACACCAAGATTGGCAAATTCGCCACTGGCGCCCTGTGCTCTTCACAGATGAAAGCAGGTTCACACTGAGCACATGTGACAGACGTGACAGAGTCTTGAGACGCCTTGGAGAACGTTCTGCTGCCTGCAACATCCTCCAGCATGACCGGTTTGGCATTGGGTCAGTAATGGTGCATTTCTATAGCGTTTTTTTTTGTTTTTTTTTTGTTAGTGTTCACCGCACAGGAATAAAAAATAAAAAAAAATTGAAATTTTTATAGTTCAGACCTTTTCGGATGCGGCGATGCCCAATATGTTAATTATTTTTATTGTTTATACCCTGAACAAAAATATAAACGCAACACTTTAGGTTTTGCTCCCATTTTGCATGAGCTAAACTCAAAGATCTATCGTTTACAAAAAAGGGGTGAGGGGACTATCTCTTATTCACTATATCTGCAGAGCGTGAACATAGGGGGGCAATGTGTGGATAGACTAATGTAAGCAAACTACCTGTAGTTCACTGCAAATACTGATTAAATGGAATAGGTAACTGTGCTCCTACACACAAAAGTTCACAGCACACTTGTCTGACACTACGTCAGTAGCAGTTAAGACGCATTCACCCACTGCACACACGCTGCTAATCGCTCCACCTAATTCTGCCAAAACCCCTGAAGAAGCCAGTGATCTAGTGAAACATGTTGGGGGGCAGTTGATTTTTTTAAACAATTGTTGTCCACTCCAATATTGCTTATTAACTTAGTCCTTGTGTAGGACATTTCATTCAATATAGAAAGGTTTTTTGAGCTAGGTGGAGTGCTTAACAGCGTGTGTGCAGTGGGTGAATGCGTCTTGACAGTATATTTATATTTATATATATATATATATATATATATATATTATTTTTTTTTTAACAAAAAGGATTTTTATTGTGGAAAAGTAGTAGAGCTATATGTATTTGGTATCACTGTAATCGTACTGACCCAGAGAATAAAGCTGTAGTCATTATGCTGAAAAACCAACGCCACAAATTTATACCGTAAAAATTCAGTGGCAGTGTTGCTGTTTATTCCCATCCCCCAGACAGAGTTAATAAAAGTTAAATGGATTGTCTGGGTTCAGAGATGAACCCAGATATAGCCTCCTCTTTACTAATTTACTATATATGAGTGAAGCATGGGAGCATTTTCTTGCTCTGATGATCCCCTTTGCCTTGCGCTGCATTGCGCAGGGCAAGGTCTATTTGTTTATTGCTGGTGACTTAGTCTCTTGACTATGCTAGACAGAGACTTCACCAGTAAATGACATGAAAACAACCCAGAAACAATAGTGCAGGACCACTCCATGGTCAGCCGCGGATCCAATCGGCCAGAGAATACGTGAAAATCAAACAGCGGTGGCAGCATCTCCCATCATTCCATCTTTATTAGGTCTTCACAGCATACAAAAAATCCGCAAAGTCAGCAACGTTTCGGCTGTACAACAGCCTTTGTCAAGCATAAAAAACATATGGCAAAATTGCATATAAATACCCACACCCAGGAACACCCACAATTGTCAGAACCAATTAAACATAGCCATATCATCCACCCATCCCAATACCTCTCTGCACACAGACTCCCATACTAATCACATCACCTGTAGTTACCCTCTCCTTATCCGCGATGGTTTCAGCTGTCCGCGGTCCCAACTCACTGACGCTTCTGCATTCCCTAGGTAACGCAACGCCTAGCTCCATGTCTGCGCGGGCGGGCGGAGTCTCTGTGACGCTGTGGTCAGTTGTTTCTGACATCGGCTATCGCGGTACTTCGCTCCGGGCGCGCGTGTGTGACGTGGAGCGGGGCCAGTCAATACATGGACATGCGCAGTGTGATTTTGAGGACGCCGACCACAGCTGAAACCATCACGGATAAGGAGAGGGTAACTACAGGTGATGTGATTAGTATGGGAGTCTGTGTGCAGAGAGGTAATGGGAAGGGTGGATGATATGGCTATGTTTAATTGGTTCTGACAATTGTGGGTGTTCCTGGGTGTGGGTATTTATATGCAATTTTGCCATATGCTTGACAAAGGCTGTTGTACAGCCGAAACGTTGCTGACTTTGCTGATTTTTTTTTTTAATGCTGTGAAGCCCTAATAAAGATGGAATGATGGGAGATGCTGCAACCGCATTTTGATTTTCATGAAAACAACCCAGGTGACAGTGGTGCACAGCAGAATCTTTAGCAGTCCTGCTGAAGAGCCTCACGCTAGCTTCTCAAGAGTAGGGAAGAGCAAACCTGGACTGCCATGTTTGGAACCGTACCGGACATTTGAGTGTCCGTATCCAGGTTTGTTGTTCGTACTTTAAATAAAGCTTGTTGAAAGGCTGCAGTGCAGCCAATCAACAAGCAATTAAGATGTGGGCATTTGGAAGCCATCACAGTCATGCCTAGTATTGGCATGGCTGTGATTGGTCGGCGCACCATGTGTCCATGCATGCATAAGTGCTGGATCACATGGTGTGCCGCCGTTCTGCTCTGACTATTGTAGGGACAGGATGCTGTTGCAGGCAGGGGAAGTGTTAGGCTTTTATTATTTTTAAAAAGTCTGCTGGTGACCTGTAGGCATTCTTAATTGGTGCAATACAGCTCCTTTGCACCAGTGAGACAGAAATACCATACTTAATTGTGCTGTTCAGTCTGAGGGTGACCTGTTGGCATTTTTTTCGGTGCAATCCTACTCCTTTGCACCAGTGACGAGGAAATATAATAGTTAATTGGGTTGGTGTGAGCTACCTATTTTATTATTTTTTTGTTTACACTGTACTTGCCACTGTCACAGGGATATATAATATTCAGCCAGTAAATTGGGTTCGTGTGACCTACCTATTTTTTTGGTTGAAAAAAGACTGTACTTGCCACCATCACAGGGATATATATAATAGTTTTTCAGCCGATTAATTGGGTCAGTGTGACTTACCTATTTGTTTTTTGCTAAACACCTCTTTTGCATATCTGACACGTGTATACAATTGTTTGTCTGTCATGCAATTTTGTGGATGACTGTAACAAAATGAGGAGCGCATCAACTAGGGGCCGTGGTCGTGGTGGTGTTGGTGGTGGAGCTCCTTCTGCAGGGAGAGTACATTGTCGATCTGTGCCAGCTACACTCCCAAATGAAATGCCTTCCTCTGGTGCACGAAGGCGACAGAACGCTCTGTGACATTTTGTAGACCCGAATACCGCTCTAAGAATGGTGAGGTCAGAACAAGTAGAGGTGGTAGTAGATTGGATGGCTGAGGTCAACCAAGCAGTCTGAGCCCCAAGTCATGCAGCAGTCATTTATGCTTTTTGGTGACTCTGCTGGCGGTGTTTTTGTAGCCCATCCACCTAGCCCTGCCCCAGAAGTGACAGATTGAGTGCACTGATGACCAACCACTTATGTTTGAGGATGAGGACGTGGGAGAACCACCGCAGCACATCTCTAATGACGATGACGAAAAACATGTGTCAACTGTTGGGGCTTTCTGCAATGTGCAGACCGGCCAGGAGGGCAGTGGTGATGAGTGGGTTGATGGGGAGGATGATGAGGTCCTAGATCTTACATGGCATCCAGGTCATGCCAGTGGCATGTGCAGTTCGGCGTAAGAAGAGGGGGGCACGCATCACCAGCCGCACAGCAAAAGAGGAAGCAGGGTGAAAAAGCAAAGCGGCCGTCCCTTAGCCAGTACACCTGCAACTGCCCAACGCGCCAAGACACACCAAAGCCGGCACAAAGGAGTTTACTGGCATGGCATTTATTCAGGCAGTGTACTGATGACAGGACACGGGTGGTTTGCATGCTGTGCAGTCAGAGCCAGAAGCAAGGCATAAATGTTCTAAACCTGAGCACCACCTGCATGATCCGGCATCTAACTGCAAAGCATGAGCTGCAGTGGAGTCGACACCTCAATAACCACGAAAGATCAGAGACTCCTCCTGCTCCCTCTTCTGCTGCGGTCTCGGCCTCTTCCTCCCCCTCTGGAGCGACAGGGGCACCTGCCACCCCGCAAACAGAGGATGCGGCAGCAGCACCACAGTCACTGTCAGCCAGCATCTCCACACTGTCCGCCAGCATCTCCACACTGTCCCATGGAAGCGTTCAGCTGTCCATCCCACAAACACTGGAGAGAAAGAGGAAGTACCCCCCACCACCACCCACCCGTGAGCCCTGAATGCCAGCATTTCAAAATTGCTGGCCTTTGAAATCCTGGCATTCCATCTGGTGGAAACTGACAGTTTTAAAAATGTAATAACTAGCCACGTTTTAGGGCGCGTTATCCCTGCGCAGTGCCATCAGTGGCAAGGTCCTTATAACCAACAACACGTGGACCAGTAAGTACAGGCAGGGACGTTATATCTCCCTAACTGCCCACTGGGTAAATGTAGTGTTGCCTGGACCTGAGGCGGACAGTGGTTTGGCGCATATCCTTTGGCCACCAAGGATTGCTGGACGTTTCTCCTGTTGCCTCCTCCTCCTACTCCGGTTCCTCCTCTACCGCCTCCTCATCACATCAGCACAACACCTGCACAGCCAGGGGGAAACGGCAAATTCATATATTTGGGGAAAAGACCCCACACTGCGCAAGAGCTGTGGGCGGGCATGGAAGAATAGACTAATGAGTGGTTGGTGCCACTGAGCCTCAAGCCCGCCCTTTTGGTGTTCGACAAAGGGCGAAATCTCGTAGTGGCTCTAGGGCTAGCCAGTTCGAAGCACATCCCTTGCCTGGCGCATGTGCTGAACTTGGTGGTGCAGAGGTTCCTGAAGAATTACCCCGATATGTCAGAGCTGCTGCAGAAAGTGAGGGCCGTCTGTGCGTGCTTTCTGTGTTCTTACCCTGCTGCTGCTAGATTGTCTGCAGTGCAGCGTAACTTCGGCCTTCCCGCTCACTGCCTCATATGCAACGTACCCACAAGGTGGAACTCCATCTTGCACATGCTGGCCAGACTGTGTGAGCAGCAGCAGGCGATAGTGGAGTTTTAGCTGCAGCACGCATGGGTGAGTCGCTCTGCAGAATAGCACCACTTCACCACCAATGAGTGGGCCTCCATGCGAGACCTGTGTGCCTTGTTGCGCTGTTTCGAATACTTCACCAACATGGCCAGCGGTTATGACGCCGTCATGAGCCTTATTATCCCACTTCTATGTTTCCTTGAAAAAACGCTTCAGGGGGCTGATGGATGAGGATGTGGAAAAGGAGCAAGAGGAGGAGGAACAGGGATCATTCCCACTGTTATCAGGCCAGTCGTCCACAGGTGGCTCAGAGGGTGGGTTCCTGCCCCAACAGCAGCCAGGTACTGAACTGTCTAGCCAGGGCACAGTTTTGGAAGATGATGATGAGGATCGACCGCCATTCTAACTGGTGCAGATTACTGGGTGGCTACCCTGCTGTATCCCCGCTACAAGGATAACGTGCTGTCCCTACTTCCATCACTGAAGCTTAAACTGAAAATGCGCAAGTACAAGCGAACACTGGTAGAGGCGCCACTGATGGCGTTCCCACCTGACAGCAGGGCTCAGTGAAAGCACAAGGCGGAGGAGGAGGAAGTCGCCAGCGCAGCAGGGGCACAGTCAGCACCTCAGAAAGGAGGGTTAGCATGGCCAAAATGTGGAAAAGCTTTGTCTGCACGCCACAATATATAGCACCACCATCTGATACAGACCGTCTTAGCAGGAGGCAGTGTTTCAGCAACATGGTGGAACAGTA
The DNA here is from genome assembly GCF_905171765.1 of Bufo bufo. NCBI lineage: Eukaryota > Metazoa > Chordata > Amphibia > Anura > Bufonidae > Bufo > Bufo bufo. The sequence continues at coordinate 278,356,205 of NC_053393.1, read as the reverse complement.
CTTGTCCACATGTCTGCACGTACTGACTGATGGGTCTGCCCCATTTAACTTCTGAATCTTCAAATTGGGCACATGGCCTGAGCTTGCCCTTTATGCCTTGGAGGTGCTGGCCTGCCCTGCGGAAAGTGTATTGTCCAAACATGTGTTTAGCAAGACTGGTGGTGATCACGGACAGGCGCATCCGCCTGTCCACAACCAACGTTGACAAGCACACGTTTATTAAAATGAGCCTGGCATGGATCCCACAGGACTTGTCCGTACATTGGCCAGAGTAGAGAGGTATACCAGCCATACCCAGCATTTGTTATATTACAGCGCAGCTTCTGCGTTCTGTTTTGGGGCCTACACAAACCAAAAAAAAAAGCTTGTGGCCTCTTCAGTCTGCACCGCCACGTCCGTCTCTTTCGTCTGCACCGCCATGTCTGCCTGCACAGCCACTGGAACCTCCGCCTCCAGGCTCAAAATTATTATAGAGAAGTATACCGGGCGCACCTAGCCATTTCTCTTCTTTTATAATAGATAATAATGCCTCCAAAAATTATTACTTTACATTCCCCATATGTCTACTTCATGTTAGGATCATTTTGTAAATGCCTTTTTTTTTTTTGGGGACGTTAGAAGGCTTAGAAGTTTAGAAGCAAATCTTGAAACTCTTGAAACTTTTAAAATTTACAAAACCCACTTTTTAACGACAACTTCAGGTCTGAAGTCACTTTGTGAGGCTTACATAATAGTAAACACCCAAAAATGATCCCATTTTAGAAACTACACCCCTCAAAACTGATTTTACAAACTTTGTTAACCCTTTAGGTGTTCCACAAGAATTAATGGAAAATGGAAATGCAATTTCAGATTTTCCATTTTAATCCATTTTTTTCCAGTAACAAAGCAAGGGTTAACAGCCAAACAAAACTCACTATTTATTGCCCTGATTCTGTAGTTTACAGAAACCCCATATGTGGTCGTAAACTACTGTACGGGCACACGGCAGGGCGCAGAAGGAAAGGAATGCCATATGGTTTTTGGAAGGCAGATTTTGCTGGACTGGTTTTTTGACACCATGTCCCATTTGAAGCCCCCTGATGCACCCCTAGAGTAGAAACTCCAAAAAAGTGACCCCATTTTAGAAACTACGGGATAAGTTGGCAGTTTTGTTGGTACTATTTTAGGGTACATATGATTTTTGGTTGTTCTATATTAGGCCTGCACAATATATCGCCAAAGCAATCGCAATAAATCGCCATATCGCAATCGCCAATTGGCCGACCCAAAAAATGCTGCAATTGTATTACCATATTTTTCGCTTTATAAGACCAACTTTTTTTCCCCCAAAAGTGGGGGGAAAATGGCAGTGCCTCTTATAAAGCGATGGTTTACTTTTTACGTGGCTGACACGGATGTATTGTCTGCCGCTATGTTGCACAGCGCGGCCGGCGATACATCAGTTACAGTGCGGGGAGGGAGGAGGGGCTGGAGGCAAGTTGTTATTTTAATGAACAAATGTTCTTCTATTTATTCTGTTTATCTGTTCTGTGCAGTGCTATTAAGAAAATGGCAAGTTTTGTATTTTGTACTTTTGCAGTAATGCAAATATGTTATTTAATTTAGTAAAAGATGTTTTATTTTGAAAAACTCTGTGCATTTCAGTTCTTGAGTTAAGCATAACTACATTTCAGCATTATCCGTAATTTCTGTGTGCTTTTGCCTTGAAAATCCAAGCAAATAGACCTCTAGCACAATTCCCTTAAAATATCGCATCGCATATCGTTATCGCAATTTTTAGGGCCCTAATCGCAATCGCACAGCCCTATTCTATATTACACTTTTTGTGAGGCAGGGTAACAAAAAATAGCTGTTTTGGCACCGTTTAAATTTTTTGTTATTTGCAACATTTATCTGACAGGTTAGATCATGTGCTATTTTTATAGAGCAGGTTGTTACAGACGCGACAATACCAAATATGACTAATGATTTTTTTGTGTCTCCACATTCTGAAAGCAGTATTTTTTTTTTTTGGGCTACTGTCTTAGGGCTCTTTTACACTTGCGTTCTTTTCTTCCGGCATAGAGTTCCGTCGTCGGGGCTCTATGCCGGAAGAATCCTGATCAGTTTTATCCTAATGCATTCTGAATGGAGAGAAATCCGTTCAGGATGCATCTGTATGTCTTCAGTTCCGGACCGGAACGTTTTTTGGCCGGAGAAAATACCGCAGCATGCTGCGCTTTTTGCTCCGGCCAAAAATCCTGAACACTTGCCGCAAGGCCGGATCCGGAATTAATGCCCATTGAAAGGCATTAATCCGGATCCGGCCTTAAGCTAAACGTCGTTTCGGCGCATTGCCGGATCCGACGTTTAGCTTTTTCTGAATGGTTACCATGGCTGCCAGGAAGCTAAAGTCCTGGCAGCCATGGTAAAATGTAGTGGGGAGCGGGGGAGCGGGGGAGCAGTATACTTACTGTCCGTGCGGCTCCCCGGGCGCTCCAAAGTGACGTCAGGGCGCCCCACGCGCATGGGTGACGTGATCACATGGATCACGTCATCCATGCGCATGGGGCGCTCTGACGTCATTCTGGAGCACCCCGGGAGCCGCACGGACGGTAAGTATACTGCTCCCCCGCTCCCCACTACTACTATGGCAGCCAGGACTTTAATAGCGCCCTGGGTGCCATAGTAACACTGAACGCATTTTGAAGACGGATCCGTCTTCAAATGCTTTTAGTTCACTTGCGTTTTTCCGGATCCGGCGGGCACCTCCGGCAAATGGAGTGCACGACTGATCCGGACAACGCAAGTGTGAAAGAGCCCTTATGTAGGGGCTCATTTTTTTCAGTATGAGATGACAGTTTGATTGGTACTATTATAGGGTTTATAGGACTTTTTGATCGCTTGGTACACTTTTTGTGATGTATGGTAACACAAATTTTTTTTTTTTTACGGTGTTCACCTGAGGGGTTGGGTCATGTGATATTTTTATACAGGAGGTTCTTAAAGACACTGCGATACCGAATATGTCTACTTTATATTTATTTAAGTTTTACACAATAATATTTTGTAACAACAAAAAATTATTTTAGTCTCCATAGTCTGAGAGCCACAGTTTTTTTATTTTTTGGGTGATTGTCTTAGGTAGGGGCTCATTTTTTGTGGGATGAGGTGACTGTTAGATTAGTACTATTTTTTGGGGGAATGCACCTTTTTGATCGCTTGGTGTTGCACTTTTAGTGATGTAAAGTGACAACATTTTTATTTTTTTAGCACAGTTTTTATTTACATTTTTTGACCGTGTTCACCTGAGGGGGATAGGTCATGTGATATTTTTATAGAGCAGGTCATTACGGACGTGGCAATACCAAATTTATGCATATTTTTTTTAAAGTTTTACACAATGATTTCATTTTCTAAACCAAAAAAATCATGTTTTAGTGTCTCCATAGTCTGAGAGCCATTGTTTTTTTATGTTTTGGGGCGATTGTCTTACGTAACTAGGGGCTTTTTTGCGGGATGAGGTGATGGTTAGATTGGTATGATTTTGGGCGGCATATGCCTTTTTGATCGCTTGGTGTTGCACTTTGTTATGTAAGGTGACACAATTTTTTTTTTTAGCACAGTTATTGTTTAAAAAAAAATTTATGTTCAACTGAGGGGTTAGGTCATGTGATATTTTTATAGAGCCGGTCGATAATGTCTACTTTTCTTTTTATTCCTATTTTTTACAATTTTATTATTTTTTGGGAAAAGGACGCTTTTTTATTTTTACTTGAAACGTTGTTGTTTTTAGTAAAACTTAATTTTTTTTTTTTTACTTTTTTTTACGCTTTTTTTTTTTGTCCTACTCTGGGACTTCAACTTTTGGGGGTCTGATCCCCTTTACAATGCATCACAATACTTCTGTATTGTTATGCATTGTTTGTAAGTGTATTACACACAACCTGCTTGCCTGTGAGATCCAGGGGGCTGGATCTCACATGCTCTCCCGGAAGGCAGCCACGATGCCTAAGGAAGGCATCGGGCTGCCTTCCATGCCATCGGGTCCCCGTCACAGTAGCACGGGGACCCGATGAAAGCTCCAATCCCTGCACGGACATCGCATGTAACGCGGTCAGCGCTGACCGCGGCACATCATGGGTTAATGCGCCGGCATCAGGGATTTCACTGATTTCAACACATGCAGCAGGGGTCCACCTATTAGTGACTGATGGACCTCTGCCACGGAACTGGCGTGCGCGTCTCCTGCACCAGCTTGGTCACAGCGCTGTACATGTACGGCGCTGGTCCATAAGTCACAGATATCTGAGCTGTACATGTACAGCGTGGGTCCACTATGGGTTAAGTCATGTCCCTATCCACATTTGTTTGCAGGGCAATTGTACTGCTTTTATGCCCACTTTGGAGCCTTTTGCAGCCCTCTAGCCCTTTCTATGACTTTTAGTGCCCCAAAGTTCGGGTCCCCATTGACTTTAATGGGGTTCGTTGTTCGGAGTCAAGTTCGGAACCCGAATTGAACTTTGAAACGAAGTTCAGCCGAACCCCTCGAACTCAGACCGCTCATCCCTACTCAAGAGCTACGCGTGAGCTATGTGCTACTTGTTGGGGAATTTGGGCTTAAAGTAAATAAATTCCTAGATAAATTTAATTTGGTGAAATTTTAACTTTGCTGAAACTTGTTGTGCAGATGAATAGCACTTATTGATTTTGGCTAAAGCAGACGCCGCTCTTCCTATAGTTCTGACAGAAATCATGTTTGCATTTTGTCTAAACCAGATCTCTTATGTATTGCCTATTCTTGGCATGTTGCCAAACTGAAGCTGGAATCAATAAGACAATGTTAAAATTGTACTTCAATGACTACCATATGGGTTATGTGGGTTTGGCGCGTTTTTCTGTTTGAGGCGGTCCCCATTCCTGAGAGAAGGGGCGACTGGGACCAGAAGATCCTCCAAAAAGAAACAGCATGGATCTATCGATTCCAGTCCCAGTCCCCCCTTGGTCTCAATGAAAGACTAAATTTGATGTGTTTTATTTGAATCCCTGGTCCATTTAATATATATCCTGATTCAGTAATCGTATGTGGCCTTCTGACTGGCAATATAGATGCGTAAAGCATCTTGTAATTGGCGAACAAATATCAGTTCGCCATATCTTAACAATTTGGTGTCCTCTCCCCTTCTTTGTTGTTATCAAGGGGGTGACCCAAGTGCATGACATCCTTCTGTGATTATCTATTACAATTATGGGAGACATTTGTTAGTGTATGTCCCACTATTTTCCTGGCCTTTTTCAGTTGCTAATGTTAAAACATGGATTTTATCTATGATCAATACCTTGTTTCTAAGACCATAGTTAAATAATGAATACATCATCGCTACACTATCCTTGGCGTCTTTGAACGCAATTTGCGTATCAGTATGCGTTCCACCGTAAAACCGGAAGTGATATACAAGAACTTCCGGTCTCTGGGTCTGACACACAGTAACAATGTGCGGTTCACGGAGCGTTCCATTTCACCGGAAGTTACCTAGAAAGTAAGGTGTGCGCACCGGTCTGAATAAATGGCACGACTGCGGCCAGGTATACTATGACTCAAGCAAATTGGTTTTGGGACTGTATCATTCGTCCACATGTGAGTAGGTCTTTCTTTCTGATTGGATATACTCTGGCTTTCTATGAATATATATCTTCTCTAGATGATGCCGATTCATTACTGACTGAATACATATATCCTCTATAAGTACCTACAGTAGGACAGCCATATTTTTGGTGGTCAACAAAACCATCTATATTCATCATTGAGCTAAGTATCATATTTCTATCTTTATGACCTGTTTTGAGATCACCCCCTGATGAGCCTAAAAAGTTCTAGGTGAAACGCGTCGGAATCTCCTTTTTCTATTTGGAATGTTTTAGTGGTACCCATTTGCTGGGATAACCATTGACACCCGTTATTGAATTATCTTCCCCTTTCTAGGGTATAACAGGGGGTCGCCCTGGGCTAAGAAGTCTGTAGGGCAATTAGGGTGAGATTTATCTACCCCTGCCGATTCTATAGACATTGGTTTCTCCCTCGAATCTTCTCTATCCTGTCACTATGGATGTCTTCTTGGGGGTTTTTACTCCCCTGTAAGAAATTAAAGTTTTTGCACGTCTCTTTGCACATTGTATGTGGTAAATATATACCTATACCCTTTCTAGTATAATAAAGGTAATTTTAAAAAGTCACTTTTTTTAGATGATTAATCTAAAATTGCACATCTCGTTGTCCATGCTATCATGAATTTGTGATTTGACAATGAGTGCTTAACCTTAGCAAACTACTTCTAAAACTTGATTGTAATTATTAGCAGGTACTTAAAGAAAGGTCACGACTGCCATCAATTATAGCTGCTGAGAAAAGGCTGCAGAGTGCCTTTTTTGTGTTACTTAAGACAAGTGGCAGTGGACCTTCATAGTCTAAAATTTCAAGTTTAAAAAGTAGTATTCCCTTCACATGAATCATTTCCTTGACCTGTGGCTTCTGAGTCCCAAAGTGGCATTTGGATAAATATTACGGCTCATTTTTCATTTAAAAACAGTGTCCCAGATTCACTAATGCGTCTTTGTCAAAAAACTGTCTAAGGCTACTTTCACACTTGCGATGTTGTTTTCCAGTATTGAGATCCGGCAGATCTCAATACGGGAAAAAAAAGTTTTACGTTTAGTCCCCGTGCTTTCTGAATGGAAAGAGAATCATTCAGGATGTATCTGGATGCCTTCCGTTCCATCAGCATTCCTTTTTGTGACCGGACAAAGGAAAAAAACGCATCCATCACCATTGACTGACATTGTTTTCAGTGACGGATCAGTTTTTTTTTGTTGATTTCACACAACCGCATTCCTAACGGAACGGATATATTCTTACATGCAAAATCAAAACAGATCCGTTTAATTCAGGCATTAAAATCCTCTGCCAGATCGCAATATCGGAATTAACAACGCAAGTGTGAAAGTAGCCTAAAAGGTGGTTCAAATTGGTGTAGTTTAACACATCTAGGAATCCTACACAGAATGTCATATCTTCACGGGGAAGGTTGTGGGGCCTAAGATGTGCCATTTTGCTCCAAAATTGTGCCACAATTCTTGCATAAAAATCTGTCTCAAAAAAAGCCAACCAATAGTTGGTAGAGGTTCTGAGAAAAATCTACCCCTACGACAGATTTATCATCCAGCCTGAGCCAATGTAATAAATCTGGTCTAGGTCTAGACAACTTATCTAAGCTTACCCCAGAAGCTGTGTCTGCTTGATCCAGGCCTCTGCTGTAACTGCCGCCATCAGAGAGAACTTCGATGTCAGTGGTTTAACCCCTTAGATGTGGTTGGGTTATCGCGGAATCTAAGTGGTTTGCAGAGGGAAGGGGCTCTATATCACAACATTGATTCCCCACAATTTGATCGCTAGGATGCCAGTGGTTGCTTTGGCAACCAGGGGCCTTACATAGGCCTTTGGCCTGCCAGCTACGGGAGTCTGTGAGGCCAAGCCACTGGATGATGGTGATGATAATGTCTGTAATGCTCTGCGGTATGTCAGCGCTATATGTGAGTAAAATTAATAACCTTTCACCACTCCTGAAATGCCTATTTTAATAGGTTCATGCATTCCCCATGTAATAATAATTCTGGCGCATTTATTCTTCTGTCTCTGTGTTGTGACGTTGTTTTATTATTTCAACTAGAAGTTATGAATGAATTGCTAGCAGTTTGCAGTAAGGGTACAGAGGGGTGGTAACCCGTTGGGGGGGGGGGGGGGGTACCTGCACAGTCTTAAAATGGCAGCACTGATTGGATAGAGTGAGTCGTTGCAGGTACACTCCCCCAACTGGTTACCACCCCTCTGTACCCTTACTACAGACTGCTTGCAATTCATTCATAACTTCTAGAAGGACTAATAATGTAATGGCACAACATAGAGCCATAAGAATATACGCTCCAGAATTGTTATTACATAGGGAATGCATGAAGCTATTAAAACTGGCATGTCAGGAGGGGTGAAGGTTCCACTCTGAAGGAATTTTCCCATCTCGGACAATGGACGCATATCGCTAGGTTATGCACCCGTTGTCTGATAGGTGCGGATCTCTGAGTCACCTACACCGATAACGGAGCCCTGAAAGTGGTGGAGCACGCACTGCGCTGGCTCAGCTGTTTCCGTCAGCCCCATAGAAATTAATGGGAGCGGTGGCCGTTCAAGCGCGGTGTGCTCCCATTTACTTCTAGGGGAAGCCAGTATAAATAGACCCCGTTAACGGAGGGCAAAACTCATTAGAGATATTACTATAAACTTGCCATTTGTCTACCTTGCCCAACTTGCCCCTAACGTTTACAGTAATTAAAAAAACAACCTTTATTACAATAATATTAAAACACTGTAATACTGAATGTGCGTTCAGATTAACCCTTTAAGGACTTAGGACGCCCTATTTTCCGAATCCTTAAGGACTCAGGGCATACCGGTACGCCCTAAGTTTAAATCGCGATTGCGGCGCGGTGGGGGTTAATTGTGACAGGATGCCGGCTGAAATCATTCAGCGGGCATCCTGTCACAATGCCGGGGGGTCCCGTGACCCCCCGTGTCGGCGATCGCCGCAAACCGCAGGTCAATTCAGACCTGCGGTTTTTCGGCTTTTACCTGCGGTTGCTGCGATGATCGGCGGTGCCATCGGGTTCCCATGCGGCTGTAGGGGGGACCCGATAGCATGTAAGGCAGCGCGATGTCTAAGGAAGGCATCGCGCTGCCTTCCGGTGACGAGCCTGTGAGATCCAGCCCCCTGGATCTCACAGGCAGGAAGCTGTATGAGTAATACACAGTGTATTACTCATACAGCCAATGCATTCCAATACAGAAGTATTGGAATGCATTGTAAAAGGGATTAGACCCCCAAAAGTTGAAATCCCAAAGTGGGACAAAAAATAAAGTAAAATAAAAAAGTTAAAAAAAGAAAGTTTTCCCCCCCAAAAATTAAAAGTTTCAAGTAAAAATAAACAAAAACTTCATTTTCCCCAAATAAAGTTAAAAAAAAAATTGGTCAAAAATAGGGGGAAAAAAAAGTATACATATTAGGTATCGCCGCGTTCGTATCGACCGGCTCTATAAAAATATCACATGACCTAACCTCAGATAAACACTGTAAAAAATAAAAACTGTGCTAAATAAACCATTTTTTTGTCACTTTTTTTTTTTTTTTTAATATATATATTTTTATTTTCCACATCATGATATTAGTACATAAAACAGTAATAGTCACAACGGTATGCCTAACATGGCAATCATAAACGTCCTTACAAAAAGAAAAAATCTATACAACATCCTAAGAACACCCTCACGACAATATATAATATCTATATCCTCCCCCCCCCCCCCCCATTGGCTGCCGTCCACTCCATTCATCAATGTGTAAAATAATATTAATTATGGCTATGTAGATCTGCGTGTAATTCTCCGTTTCCTTTCAATGTCCTCATAGACTCAAATTTTTTGAAGATATGACCCCCACTCCCTTGTTGAGGGCGGGGAGACAGAGCCCCAATACTTTATCAATATAGCTTTAGCGACCATCATTTCCCGCATCCAAATCCGTCTGACCTGGGCCAGGACTTCCACTTCTGACCCGGGCCAGGACTTCCACTTCTGACCCACATTCTCCAAAAAGCACTATCAAAACCCCCGGGTTATAATTCATTGAGCTCTCCCTTTGTAGGGTAGCGAAAACCTCATCCCAATAGCTTCTTATTTTGCTGCAGCTCCAAAGCAAGTGGACATAGTCCGCATTAATATATCCACATTTGGAGCAGCAGCAATCCCGATCTTTATTTTGGGGAAATTTTCCTTGGATTTTAGGCGTATAATAAAGTCTGTGGAGGATCTTAAATTGGATTAACCTGTGCGCACTGGAAACTGACGCCTTTCTCACATTCCTATAAATAGTAGACCACTGTAGTGGGGGGCAATTCAGCTCTTGCTCCCACTTATTTGTGCTTTTGAAAGGTGTTACAGTTGCCAGTGATATTCAGAGTTTTGCATAAAGTCTGGATAACTTCACTTTTTCATACTTCTGAGCGTCACAAAAATCAAAAAATATATTCTCTCGTGGATAAAAGGGGCCTCTATTCCTAGAGGCTTCAAATATATGTTTCAAACGTGAATACATAAATAAATCTAATGGTGAACTATCAGTAAAACCAAATTCCAAAAGTGATTTAAACCGACCCATATAAAAAAGGTCAGACACCCTATTGATACCATTACGTACCCAATAACCAAAATCTGTAATTTTGAAGAACTCCTCCAGCTCCCTGTTCTCCCACAGAGGGGTGAAAACAAACGGACCGGAAGATTTAAGGATCTTCTTCAGTCTGTTCCAAACCCTCTGCAGTGAGCACGGGATCAGCAGGGACCTCCTCATTCCCATAAACCCAGTCTCCAAACATGCAAAAATATTATCAACTGGTTTATCAAAAACTTTAGTCAAATATAGTGAAAGTAAACTCTCCTTAGGGCTCTTTCACACCTGCGTTATTGTCTTCCGGCATAGAGTTCCGTCGTCGGGGCTCTATGCCGGAAGAATCCTGATCAGGATTATCCTAATGCATTCTGAATGGAGAGTAATCCGTTCAGGATGCATCAGGATGTCTTCAGTTCCGGTACGGAACGTTTGTTGGCCGGAGAAAATACCGCAGCATGCTGCGCTTTTTGCTCCGGCCAAAAATCCGGAACACTTGCCGCAAGGCCGGATCCGGAATTAATGCCCATTGGAAGGCATTGATCCGGATCCGGCCTTAAGCTAAACGTCGTTTCGGCGCATTGCCGGAGCCGACATTTAGCTTTTTCAGAGTGGTTACCATGGCTGCCGGGACGCTAAAGTCCTGGCAGCCATGGTAAGTGTAGCGGGGAGCGGGGGAGCAGTGTACTTACCGTCCGTGCGGCTCCCCGGGCGCTCCAGAGTGACGTCAGGGCGCCCCAAGCGCATGGATCACGTGATCGCATGGATCACGTCATCCATGCGCATGGGGCGCTCTGACGTCATTCTGGAGCGCCCCGGGAGCCGCACGGACTGTAAGTACACTGCTCCCCCGCTCCCCGCTCCTACTATGGCAACCAGGACTTTAATAGCGTCCTGGGTGCCATAGTAACACTGAAAGCATTTGGAAGACGGTTCCGTCTTCAAATGCTTTCAGTACACTTGCGTTTTTCCGGATCCGGAGTGTAATTCCGGCAAGTGGAGTACACGCCGGATCCGGACAACGCAAGTGTGAAAGAGGCCTTAGAACAGCAACAACGCTGAATCTGTGCACACAAATAATAACCTTGAAAAAAGGGTAATGACAGCCCACCATCTGCCTCCGACAACCATAGATATCTCTGCTTTATGCGAACCCTCTTCCTTCCCCAAATTAAATCATTGATCATAGCCTCTAACCTATGAAAGAAAATATCTTCTATCCAGATGGGGGAGGCTAACAACGGAAATAAAACTATCGGGAGGATAATCATTTTAATCAGGGCTATTCGATCCACCTGTGCCAGTATCAGCTTCCGCCAAGCGCAGATTTTGTCCCTGACTTTATTCAGAACAGGGGCCAGATTAAGATCATAAAACCTATTTATAGGGAGGCCAATCTTAACCCCCAAATAATCTAATGTGTCATTGGGGACCAAAACACGGACTCGCCTCCCCTCGTCTACAGCTTTCCGGTTTAGCGGGAGGAGCGATGATTTTGACCAGTTGATTCTATAGCCTGATAGTTTACCATAATCTTCTATTACCTCTATGACGTACGGGAGAATTTTCCACCCCTGATCCAGAAACAGAATCACGTCATCAGCATATAGACTTATTTTATCGCCCGCTCCCGCTACTCCAAAACCGTCTATACGGCTATCCCAGCGAATCCGAGAAGCCAATGGTTCAATAAAGAGAGCGAAAAGGAGAGAGGGGGCAACCCTGTCGCATCCCTCTTTGCATCGTAACGGGGGAAGATCTAATACCATTGACACTAATACATGCAACAGGATGTGCATATAGCATTTGAGTCATTTCCAAAAAGGGATTCCCAATGCCAAAATGGGACATTGTAGCCCACAAAAAAGGCCACTCCATCCTGTCAAACGCCTTTGCGGCGTCCAAAGACAGAATGGAGTGGTCTATACTACCCCCAACAGACAGATTCAAGTAAACCCTATATAGACTCATCTGTATTTACCGTCCCGGAATAAATCCCGTCTGATTGGGGTGAACCAAACCCGCTATAACCCTCTTTAGGCGATTAGACAAAATTTTGGCGAAAATCTTATAATCCGTATTCAGAAGTGATATGGGTCTATATGATCCCATATCACACGGATCCTTGTCCTTTTTCAAGACCAAAATAATCACTGCTTCCCCAAATGATGGAGGTAAAGAACCGCATGCGCGAGATTCATTCAGGACTAGAAGCAGGATTGTCAAGAGTGCGCTAGCGTGGTACCTATATAGATCAAACGGCAATCCATCTGATCCAGGGGCTGATTTATATTTTAGAGAGGAAAGAGTCGCCTGGAGTTCCTCTAACAGAATAGGGGAGTCCAAGCGCTCTCTATCTTGAGAACATAACTGGGGGAGCTCTAATTTTTGAAGATATTGATCCATAACGGTGCGACTAAACATAGACTCAGATTTATAGAGGGTAGAGTAATATCTCCCAAATTCCTCCCTTATCTCCTCTGCAGAGTTCACCCCAACACCCTGTGAGTTCCTGATTTCTCTTATACTGGTAGACTCTCTCTGGTTGGCCACCAGACGAGCCAGAAACCTGCCCGTTTTACCAGATTCGCAAAAACGATTCTGGCCTTGATATAGGAGCTTATGTTGTGCTTTTTTATAAAGGAGCGTCTTAAGCTGTAAATTGGCCTCTTTTAACTGTTTAATAGATTGCTCCGTATAGGAGTCAATTAATGCGGCGCGTAAACTCCTTATTAAGTCTGTCAATTGTTGTTCCCTGCGCCGCACTTCCGTTCTAAACCTATTAATTTTACTAAAGTATAAGCCCCTTATATGAGCCTTCAAAGCGTCCCACACATAGTGAATATGTGCCGATCCTACATTAAGGTCCCAAAATTCCCGAATATCTTGGTCTATTCGGGATTGCTCCTCTATCACATCAAACCAGTGCGGGTTCAGTTTAAAAGTTCTACCTATATTTGGAGCCTCCTTAAACACAACAAGAACTGGGGAGTGATCCGAGATTCCGTGGGGCTCATATCTCATTCTCAGGACTCGACCGCAAAGATCACGACTTGCGAATGCCAGATCTATACGGGACATTGACCCGAATGACTGGCTAAAACATGAAAAGATTTTTTTTATTGCCATATAGGTGGCGCCAGATATCGACCAGCGCCAGCTCCTGGCATACAGCAGTCAAGGGGGATCCCGCGCGCCCGCGCCCGGAGAACGACGAGAACCGGTGCAACTCAGGATCAGGTACTGCATTAAAGTCACCTGCCACTAAAAGCGCGCATTGATTTTTTGTGGATATATATTGAACTAGCAGTGCAAACACCGTTGCTTTAAATGGTGGGGGGATATAAATAAAAGCCAGTATGACCTCCTGCCCTTTCCAATACCCATGGAGAAATACAAATCTTCCCTCTTTATCAATCAAATTATCTAGCGGTTGATACTCCATCCCGTGATGAATATATACGCTAATCCCTCTTGCATAAGAGGAGTAGCAAGCGTGGTACTCAAGAGAAGCCCATTTCCTTTTCAGTGTGTAGATCCTATCTACTGTAGCGTGGGTCTCCAGTAGTACCACAATCGCCGGCAGGTGGCGGACTACAAGGTCAAACACCACTGTCCTCTTCACCCTGTCTCCCAGCCCTCTCACATTCCAAAATAGAATGTTGCACGGCATATCCTATGAATAAAAATTTCCAAAACCCCCTTCCTTAACGGAGAAGCATATCCACACAGCAAACGACGGCAGCCAATCCCTCCCTTGAACCCCCCATCCCAAAAAATAAAAAAAACCCTACTTGGTTGACAGTGCATTCCACAATACCAATCAACCTCTTTCCTTCCTCCAAACCTCCCCCCCACCATCACTCCTCATCAACCTCCCCCCTCGGGATTTATTTATATTTTTATTTTATTTTATTTATTTATTTATTTTTTATATATATATATATTTTTTTTTTTTCCTTCCATTACTCTTCCGTTATTCTTCTTTCATAGGCCCATCGAATCCAACCATTGCACAGCCTCTGCCTGTGTAGAGAAAAACCTAACAGAGTCCTTATAAACCACCCTTAGTTTGGCAGGGTATAACATCGCATAGCTAATTTTGGCTAGAATTAATCTTTTTTTTTCACATCTACAAAGGATCTCCTTCTAAGTTGGGTCTCTCGTGAGAAGTCAGGGAATATTAATATAAGATTACCATCAAAATGTATATCTGCCACTTCTCTTTTGCGTCTAAGAACCCAGTCTCGATCCTTTGAGCAGAGGAACTTTACCAAAATAGATCTAGGTGACGCCCCTGGAGGGGGTTTTTTAAAAGGTATTCTATGAGCCCTTTCCACACAGAAGGTAGATGAATTGACACCTGGCCCTAAATTTTCAAGGAACCATTTTTGAATAAAATTTACAGGGTTATCCTGTTCTACCCCTTCTGGAAACCCTACCAGGCGCAAATTATATCTACGAGACCTATCCTCCATTTCTACCACTTTCTTTTTTAACCACCCATGCTCCTCATCTACTTCTTCTAATCTCTTTTTTAAAACACCGTTCTCTAAAGTGACAGAATTGACTACCATTTCTAGTTCCTTCACTTTTGTTCTCAACTTTGTCATTTCGTCTCGTATTATCGTGACATCTCCCTGTGCTACTGCCAGGGAGGAAGTCAATTCTGCAACTGAGTTACTGGTTAGGTTTACTACTCCCAATATATCCTCGAGTTTTTTGTTTATATTCTCAAGGCCTTCACTCTGGGGCAAGCTGGTTTTTACTGAGCTCTGTTCTAAATGGTCCATTCTATCTGACCCAGATTCGGTCTGTGGGGCATCCCTCTGTACACCTCCTCTAGTTTTTGGAGGCGGTGACTTCAGGAATTTATCTAATCGGGTCTGTGGGCTCCCCCCAGAACCACTTTTTGGGGAAGTCACACCACCCGATTTACGATACTTTGGTGGCATTTTTATAGAATTTTGACTGCAAAACGGTGGGTACAAGCTATAAAACTGGTGACCAATAATAATTTCACTACTGGTACGGGTCTATCTACACCAATAGCTTATTTAACTCTGAGCCCGCAACCAGTTTTGTTACATACATATACATGGAAAAGGATAAATGCATAAGTAATCAGTAAATACAAATCAGATAGACATAAATAGTAAAATCGACATGATTGTGAAAGAATAAAGACTGCGAACCAGACAATATAATATAATACGGTCGCCGTCCCGCATACCAAAATGTCATTGACACAGATATGGCCTTTCCAGCCACGTAACTAAGTTATCGAAGGCCCCAGAAAGCCTGACCCCCCAGGACAAGATAGCTGGAGATCATCACACAACGCAAACATAAACCCCCCAAATACTCAGGGTAGTTCAGCTTTTCAGAGGTTGAAGCGTGGCGACGGAGACAGGGAAAAGTAGATGCAGGTGCTTGTTGGAGTCAGAGTTATAAGTTATAACATAGGCATCCAATGCAATAAATGCAGTAGCGGTCTTTTTACACAGTCCCCCATCCAGCAGCCGAAAGAAGGGCCCCTCAGATATAAACTTCCCATCCAAGTGCTGAATTGACCACAGGCCTAACTGAATACCCACCCTAGCACCCAGTGTCTTGCAGGGGGATAAGCCCGGTTGATGGTCACCTTGGCGTGCACCGCCAATCACAGGAGGTCATTTGGGGGGTTGCGAACAAGGACCAGTACCTCAAACTCCTTGGGATCAGCCACCAACCTCCACGGAATGCTTCAACACGGCCAAAGCCGGGATTCTGGGCCAACGGCGACCACCATCCTCCACGGCAGGCTTCACAGGGAGATTCACAGCAGACTCAGCCGGCGCTCAGGGTGCGTAGCAGATCGTCAGATCATCGTGACACCACTCCACTGGTGCCTCAGGAGGAGCAGAAAGAGGGAGAACCCCACATCAATCGACACCGCAGGCTCGGATCCACTTCTCCTCCCACGGAACACAGGTGAGTGCCGACGAGGGTCCTACCCCAGCAGCAAAACGCCACGCCACGCTCCGGCGTCTCAGGTCAAAGAAAGCAGAGACAGCGAGTAACAAGGCTCGGCTACTCACAGGTGAGCTAGAATCAGCCGCGCCTCACATCGGGAAGTCAGCTGTGCGTCGGGCCAGGGAATCAGCTGTCCCATAATCGGCTGTGCCTCACATCACAGCTGAGGGTGGAGAGAGAGGGGGAGAGGAAGGCAGGAGGAGGAGCGCGGCACACCTACACCATGCCGCTAGTGATCAAAAAGGCATTTTCCCACCAAAATAGTACCAATCTAACCGTCACCTCATCCCGCAAAAATCATACCCTACCCAAAGTAATCGCCCAAAAACTGAAAAATTTATGGCTTAGACTATGGAAACACTAAAACATTTTTTTTTGCTTCAAAAATGAAATCATTGTGTAAAACTTACATAAATAAAAAAAAAAGTATACATCTTAGGTATTGCAGTGTCTGTAATAACTTGCTCTATAAAAATATCACATGACCTAACCCTTCAGGTGAATACCGTAAAAAAATAAAAATAAAAACGGTGTAAAAAAAAGCCATTTTTTGTCACCTTAAAACACAAAAAGTGTAATAGCAAGCGATCAAAAAGTCACACGCACCCCAAAATAGTGCCAATAAAACAGTCATCTCATCCCGCAAAAAATCAAACCTTACCCAAGGTAATCGCCCAAAAACAGAAAAAATTATGGCTCTCAGACTATGGAAACACTAAAACATGATTTGTTTTGTTTAAAAAAAGAAATCATTGTGTAAAACTTACATAAATAAAAAAAAAAGTATACATATTAGGTATCGCCGCATCCGTGACAACCTGGTCTATAAAAATATCACATGATCTAACCTGTCAGATGAATGTTGTAAATAACAAAAAATAAAAACTGTGCCAAAACAGCTATTTCTTGTTACCTTGCCTCACAAAAACTGTAATATAGAGCAACCAAAAATCATATGTACCCTAAACTAGTACCAACAAAACTGCCACCCTATCCCGTAGTTTCTAAAATGGGGTCACTTTTTTGGAGTTTCTACTCTAGGGGTGCATCAGGGGGACTTCAAATGGGACCTGGTGTAAAAAAAAAAGAAGCAAAATCTGCCTTCCAAAAACCGTATGGCATTCCTTTCCTTCTGCGCCCTGCAGTGTGCCCATACAGTGGTTTACGACCACGTATGGGGTGTTTCTGTAAACTACAGAATCAGGGCCATAAATAGGAGGATGCGGCTGCTACCAGCAAGTAGCCGCCCTACTTGCTGGTAGAGAGGTAATTTACATATTATACTGAACGAAAAAGAGTAAGAGGACTCTATATTGATAGATCGCAGTATAAGGAATTTAAGTAGTCAAAAAATGAAAAATTACTTTAGTGGGGTGACAGAAGCCCTTTAAGGGGTTAAAAATTTGCCAGGCTAAATGCATTTCCTTCAGTGGATGCAGCTAGGAATAGCAGGTGTGCACTACCTGTATAATCCCTATACTGCTGCATATAATGCTTATTTGACTCACAATTCAGTTCACTTCACTGACTGGATAAATATATAACTAGCATCAGCGTGGCACCTGTAACTTAACCACTGCCCCCCAACATTTTTTGACAGCTGCACAGGCTTCATCAGGGGTAACGGGTAGAAATGGTAAGGACGCAGTGAAGCTAACTTATAAAGCCAACTAACTATTCTCCTCCCTACTAACTGAATAACCTATAGGAATAGAGCAACGTCATCTGGTTGGCAAAAAATGTGACGTCCCCTATGTTGTGCTTATCTAATGATGACCAGTATAGACTGTATGAACCCACCTGAACTAATGATGCTGTGGGCAGGTGCCAAATGACAGCGTGCACAGAGGATGCCTGCGCTTCAACTTAGAGTAGTGAGCGAGGCTCTTTTACAGTGCAGCTGCACATGGACTTTGCTCTGTAAGTACCACTTACTTGAACAAGTGCGGCTGCACTGGGACTTAAAACCGAAGTCCTGCTTGCTAGAAGAGATGCGAACGCGTGAAAACTTAGAATTAAGAGTCTCACTTGCTATAGAAAATGCGGCTGCGCAAGGACTTAGAACTTTTGGGCATTAGATCATATAGGTAAAGAAACTACGCTGCAACTTAAAAAAGATTGACATTGCATTTCTCCCTTTCTATAGCACACATACTTAGAAATAAATCCGCTGTATAGTGCACTTTATATTAATAAAATGAGAATAATGTTAGGCTAACATGCGCTTATTATGAAAAAGAGAGATGGATTTAAATATTACAACCTACTAGTGGGATATGCAAACAAAATAGAATTTAATGTATAAAGTTGTACTAGGTTACCTCTCCTTGGTCCCAGGGATCACAGTAGTGCCATCATTCTAAAATATAACTTTTAATGTTAGCGTATAAAAGTCAAAACACCCTTATAATTGTTAGATAATGAGAAAAATACATAAGGAAAAAATAGAGAAAATAATAGAATCTGGGGTCAAATAGAGGTCCCTAGTGCAGGATGTCTGCAGTATGATTAATTGATGTTAATGGGGCCTAATGGGAAGATGTCCCTAATTTTAACCCTGATGTTAGTAGAGCCCTGCCTGGATACGGAATAGCCGCCCCGATAGGGGCGATCCCGTTTCTCGTACCTCCTGGTGTCCCTGGTTAACCCCTAGCAAGGAGTGGATACCTATACAGGGGGAGGGGGACCCTGAAGGATTGCCAGAGCTATTCTACACAATAGAAAATAAAAAGTGATTAAGGTGAATACCCAAGGTGGATAAACAGACAACACCATACAGAGATATGTGAAATACAATAAAATCAATTGTCCATAAAGGTCCCTATGCGTTTCGCCTGGTTGGTGTCAGGCTCATCAGGGGACATACATGGCAAAAGAGTGCCTATCACCAAAGAGAATCACCTAAGTGATACGAATATTTCTATAAACATCCAGATTGAGTTAGATAGTATTTTTCTCTCTTTTATGGTAATTAGAGAGGTTTGGGCACATATGCAGAAAAAATGCCGATAATACACAATGCTAGTCAATCCCAGATTGAGTTAGATAGTATTTTTCTCTCTTTTATGATAATTAAAGAGGTTAGGGCACATATGCAGAAAAAATGCCGATAATACACAATGTTAGTCAATCACTAGATGAAAGAATCAACGTGGTTACTGTACCAGAAAGCATTAACTAAATATAAAATGATCCATGATAGTCCAGAACCATTAATGTATCTCGTACAGTTGGTACCGGCCCGTGTTGTATATACCAATTAATATATTCTAGGTATATCACCAACACATAAGAAGATAATCAGATTCTACCCAATCGGTATACAACAGACCACAGATAGAGCCAATGGAGTATGCTCTAATGTAACAACACCACCCCCCGCTGGTGTAGGTGGTTTAATAATTATTCAAATAGCCCATGTATAATAACATCAATCATATATAGCAACCATGATCAGTATTGACTGTTAAGGAATGGTTTAGGGCGATACTTGCGTGCCCGTCCATGGCTAATTGCGTGGCCCAGTGGTAATGTGATGGAGATGTGGATGCCGAAGTGGATAGCGGCGTCACGGGCCCCAGAATCTGGTTTTGTCCGGTAGGTAGGCGGCGCGATCTTACCGGCGTTGCTGCCTCTTAAAGCATTGCTATTTCCGGGTAGGACGTCACGTGAAGGGATCACATGATGTGAATGCCCAAATCGCGTCTGACGTCAGACGCCGGAGACGTAACTGATGTGAATGTCCGAATAGCGTCTCACGTCAGACCCCGGAGACATGGACACGTGATCAGCTGGTGATGGTGTGTCGCGTC
Organism: Bufo bufo; assembly: GCF_905171765.1. NCBI lineage: Eukaryota > Metazoa > Chordata > Amphibia > Anura > Bufonidae > Bufo > Bufo bufo. The sequence continues at coordinate 278,336,128 of NC_053393.1, read as the reverse complement.
TGACGTCTCCGCTGTATGGGCACATCGGTCGGATGATTCTATGTTAAGGCCGGTCACATGATCATGATGTAGATCCGGTTACACAGAGTGTCCCAACAAGAAAAAGGGGGGGGGGGGGCGGGGGAGCAGAACCGGAGAAAAATAATAGGATTACTTAATAGGTACTATTTAAGTATATCCCACTTGATTAAATCTGTGGCCATATAGTTAGAATATTATATATAAATAAGCACACAATGGGGTTACTAAATGTACAACTATTCAACTTTACCACATTGATCAATTGTTACCGATTGGATAAATAATTTGGGTAATATAAGGGTGATTGGCAAATATACAGTTGGGGTCCATTGTCAAAACGGCTATCCCCAATATTGATAAACAAAATGATATAAAGGATATGATGATCCTCAGACATAATAGAATAGGACGTCTTAAATAAAGCACGCAAAATCTATGGATTCATTTAGACCCGTTGGTGTAACGGTGCCCAGTCTAAAGATCCACCTAGATTCCTTTTGTTTCAATAGTTTGTCTAAGTCCCCGCCCCTTTTAGATATTTTAATTGCCTCAATCATAGAGAAATGTATGGTATTTACAGATCCAGCATGTTTAATCCATACATGTCTTGAAATTGGTTTATCGCGTTTGTTGCGAATGTCACCAATATGTTCAAGGATCCGTTGGTCCCAGCATTTTTTGCATACACCCCAAAATCTTAAACTACGAAGATTACCCTCATGGTATTGTCTCACGTTTCTGGAAATTGTCCGATCAGCTTTCGTTCTGATACTACTGAGATGTTGACAGATTTGTCTACAAAATTCTTGCGTGGTCTTGCCAACATAGATTTTTGGGCAAGGGCATTGAGCGATGTAAACTATACCCGTTGTTTGGCAATTAATAAATTGCTTTATTGGATATTTTTTGTTATCCACCGGATTGATAAATTCCTTGGTTTTGTAGATGTACAAAGTGTCTTTAAGATTTTTGCCTTTCCTGTAAGTAATACTGGGTTGGGTGGCTAATACCTCCCTCAGATCAGATTCCTATTCAGTTATTCAGTTAATAGGGAGAATAGTTGGCTTTATAAGGCTACTTTCACACTACAGTTTTGGCTTTCCGTTTGTGAGATCCGTTCAGGGCTCTCAAAAGTGGTCCAAAACGGATCAGTTTTACCCTAATGCATTCTGAATGGAAAAGGATCCGCTCAAAATCAGTTTGCCTCCGTTCAGTCACCATTCTGCTCTGGAAGCAGACACCAAAACGCTGCCTGCAGTGGAGCCATACGGGGGACGGATAAGTTTTCTATTGTGCCAAATTGTGTCAGAGAAAACTGATCTGTCCCCATTGACTTACATTGTGTTCCAGGACGGATTCGTTTTCTCTGACACAATCTGGCACAATAGAAAATGGATCTGTCCCCCATTGACTTTCAATGGTGTTCAAGACGGATCCGTCATAGCTATAAAATACATAATACAAACTGATCCATTCATGACGGATGCACGTGCTTGTATTATTGTAACAGAAGCGTTTTTGCAGATCCATGACGAATCCGCAAAAAAAATAGCCTAAGTTAGTTTCACGGCCTCCTTACCATTTCTGCCCGTTACACTTGATAAAGCCAATGTAAATGGCGAAACATGGCAGTGGTTAGGTTTTAGGTGCCACGTTGAAGCTAGTTATATATTTATCCAGTCAGTGAAGTAAACTGAATTGTGAGTCAAATAAGCATTATATGCAGCAGTTGGGTTTATACAGGTAGTGCACACCTGCTATTCCTAGCTGCATCCACTGAAGGAAATGCATTTAGCCTGGCGATTTTTTTTTTTTTTTTTTTTATCTAAACGCACATTCAGTATTACCACGTTTTAATATTATTGTATTAAAGTTTTTTTTGTTTTTTTATTACTGTAAAGGTTAGGGCCAAGAGTTGGGCAAGGTTGCCAAATGGCAAGATTTCAGTAATACTTCTAGGGGAAGAGCACTTGGTGGTCCTCCGGCCACCACCTTCCCCATGCCGCTCCCCATATATGTGCGGGTCACAGCGGTGGGACCAGCACATCAGACAATGGGGACATATGCTACTGATAATCCCCCATTGTCTCAGATGGGAATACCCTTTTAAGTTCTTTAAATCTCTCCTGATGTTTTATGCTTCAGACCGTCCACCGTTTTTGTAGCCCGCATTTGCACTTGTCCATTTGATTTATATCTTTTTGTGCATGGGGGGTCTCCAGAACTGGTCACAATATTTCAGATATAGTGTCACTAGCGCTCCATGCTCCCGCATCACAATTTCTGTTTTCTTACTGGTTATACCTTTAGCTATACAGCTAAGCATTCTACTTGCTTTTCCATCTGCCTGCCAACATTGTGCTCATTTTGAAGCTGTCTGAAAGCAGGAGCCCTAGAAAAATAGTTATAGCTCTGGGAAGGTAGGGAGTGAAAAATGAAAACATAAAATAGCCACGTCAGGAAAGGGTTAAAAAGCATGTGATCAGTGATGTCACAAACCTCCTCCTAACAAATCCTTTCTAGCTTCTACCCAGCAGTGTGGTAAGAAGGTGGAGGCGCACTAGGTTCTCACTCCTCACAGAAGGTCCTGACGCTAGCGTCCTGATGTTTTGAGCACTGACTAAGGTTGGACTTGCTGCATTGAGCAGGCCTATAGATGTCCTGAGCGAGTTAGGGTTAGCATATTTCCCAACAAAAAATACTAGCCAAGTTTACAGAAGTTATAAAGGTTGGTGTGGGTTAAACACAGGTTTGATCATATTTTACATTTTGCTGCTCTTTTTTTTTTTTTCCCAATAAAGTCAACCTTTTCACTGTTTGAGACACCCTGTGTATTTAAGTTTTACTTAGACTTTAGTTTGTAGAGCTTTAGAGCTCAATGTTAAACTGTTGCACATACAGTGCTGCCCATAATTATTCATACCCCTGGCAAATTTTGACTTAAAGTTACTTTTATTCAACCAGCAAGTAATTTTTTGATTGGAAATGACATAGGTGTCTCCCAAAAGATAATAAGACGATGTACAAGAGGCATTATTGTGGGGGAAAAAAAAAAACATTTCTCAGCTTTTATTTACATTTGAGCAAAAAATACAAGATGTTCCACACTGTGGAAAATCTCAGAGGACGTGGTCGGAAGCCAAAAGTGACACCTGTGCTGGCAAGGAGGATAGTTAGAGAGGTGAAAAAGAATCCAAGGATCACTACCAAGGCCATCCTGGTGAATCTGGACTCTGCTGGTGGCAATGTCTCAAGGCAGACAATGCAACGGACTCTTCACACTGCTGGGTTCCACTTCTCCAGATAAGGCACACGAAAGCTTGCTTGGCCTTTGCAAAAGCTCATCTGGACAAAGAAGAAGACTTGTGGTCTTCTGTGTTATGGTCAGATGAAACAAAGATTTAATTGTTTGGTCACAATGATGTTTCCTTCATTTGGCGTAAAAAAGGAGAAGCCTTCAACCCAAAGAACACCATCCCCACTGTCAAACATGGTGGTGGGAACCTAAAGCTTTGGGGGTGTTTTTCAGCCAATGGACCAGGGAACCTAATCACAGTAAACCGCACCATGAAAAAAGAGCAATACATGAGGATTCTCAACGACAACATCAGGCAGTCTGCAGAGAAACTTGGCCTTGGGCACCAGTGGACATTAAAGCATGACAATGACCCAAAACACACAGCAAAAGTGGTGAAGAAATGGTTAGCAGACAACTAATGTTGAATCCAATTGAGAATCTGTGGAGGGAGGTAAAGATCAGGGTGATGGCAAGAAGACCCTCCAACCTGAAAGATTTGGAGCTCATTGCTAAAGATTAATGAGCAAAAATACCTGTGGAGACATGCAAAAAGCTGGTCTGCAATTATAGGAAGCGTTTGATTGCTGTAATAGCCAATAAAGCCTTTTCTATTGATTATTGAGAAGGGTATGAATAATTTTGGACTAGACACTTTTTGCTCAAATGTAAATAAAAGCTGAGAATTTTTTTTTTTCCGACAATAATGTACATCGTCTTATTATTCATGCTAGTTGAATAAAAGTAACGAAGTCTAAATTTGCCAGGGATATGAATAATTATGGGCAGCACTGTATGTTATGGCTAAAAAGCTCATAGTAGTTTCTCATGTATTATGTATTCATATATATCAGAAGCATTTTTTTTGTAACTACATATTCTGTGCCATGCATTTTATATTTTTTTTAATTACTAAAAAAATATGATGATTCTTCTGCTGCATATGAATATCTAATACATGAGAATCTACTATGAGGTATCTCTACAGCACTTTTTAACATTGAGCTCTAGAGCTACGTGGTTAAGGTTCTCGCCTTTTAATGTAGATGTTTGTAAGTTCGATTTCCCACAGAAACATTTCAAAAATAGAGGCTAAATAAAACTTAAATACACAGTGTGTGTGTCCCCCCCACCCCCCAAGCATACTGACAATGCTTGGGGAGATACCCCTTTCATAGCACAGACTCCATATATGGACATAGAGCAGGGACTCCCAAGCCATACATTGAGTCAGAGCACGGACTCCTAAGCCGAAACTGAACACTGCCAGAGTCCTGACTCCCTCGTATTTAACCCCTTCTCGCATTATCACGTACATGTGGGAATGTGGTGCATTACCGCATTCCCACGTGCATGTACGTGATGGGATCGGGTGGATGCAGGAGCTGCACCCACCCGATCCGCAGCACGTGCCCGGCTGTTACTGATAGGCATCTGCCGGCATCGCTGTATGTGGTGATTCCAGTGGATTAACCCTTTCACATGCAGGGTTTACAGTGGGAGGTGGCTCCCTCTGACTCCATCGGCCCCCTGCGCTGGCAGGGGGCCGATGTTTGCCATGGCAGCTCCGATGCCTTACACAGGGCTCGGTCTCCTAAGCAACTGTCAGCGTCTTACTGTGTAATATAATGTATTGTACTGAATTGAAACAGGGATCAAACCCTGAAAAGGTGAGACAAATCAAAAAAGTGAAAAAAGTTTTTTTTTTATAATTAAAAAAATTTAAGTTTCAAGTAAACAAAACAAAAAGCGTCCTTTTCCCAAAATAAAGTAAAAATTTGGAAATAAGAAAAGTTGACATATTAGGTATTTCCACGTCCGTATCAACCGGCTCTATAAAAATATCACATGACCTAACCCCTCAATAAAATTAAAACTGTGCTAACAAAAAACATTTTTTGTCACCTTACATCACTAAAAGTGCAATATCAAGCGATCAAAAAGGCGTATGCCCCTTGAATAGTACGAATCTAACAGATACCTCATCCCGCAAAAAATGAGCCCCTACCTAAGACAGTTGCCCCTAAAATAAAAAAACTATAGCTCTCAGACTATGGAGACACTAAAACATGATTTTTTCCATTACGCCCCATGACAGCACCTGTGAGAGATCCTCCCCCTTCCGGACAGGAAACAGGAACTTCCCAGATCTTTAAATTGGTCCCTTGCCTTCCATTGCTCAGTTCTTTCCTGTTTCCTGTCCAGGGACAGGAGGATTTCTTTCCAGGTCTATTTTCCGGCTGCAGGACCTCTAGGGTTAAAGAGAAACCTAGTGGAGGTACCTGTCGGCGTAAGTCTCCACTAGGAGCCGCTGAGAAGCCCGGCGTCTGCTGTTTTTTCCCTGCTTCTGTAGCCATGGGGGGATGCCTGTAGCTGCCTTGTGACCCTGCCTGCCCGCGAAGTTGCGGCGTCTTCTCCTCTCATTGAGGCTGGCTGAGCTGGGCGTGCGTGTCGCACCGGAGTGACGCGTGCGTTCCAGCGGCCGAAGGGGGAGGAGCTTAACATGGCGGGCGCTGCGCGGCCCATTTGAAAAAGGGAACGCCGACCAGCCAACGTGGAGGGAGCAGCAGCAGGCAGATACTGACCGGACGCCGGGCGGCACCTGCAGCCCTCCATTGGCCCCCCTTGAAGCAGCATTATCATGCAAGAAAAGGGGGAAGTACAACAACGCACCGACAGACAGTAGCAGCTTTCCGAATCCAGCATGGTACTCCTGGGGGTAAGAGGGGTTAACCCCCACCATCTCCCTTTGGGGAGTTTATTATTATGGTCAGATTAGACTGATTAGGCTGTTTTTATTATATGCAGGTTAAAAAAGCCCCAAGAAAAGCTTTCCCCAAACGAGAGCTAAGGAGTGTGGAATTTGCAAGCGGAAGTTGAATCCATCTTACCCCAAAACATGTTCTCAACCATGTCTGGATAAGTTAGTGGCAGAGGAGTCGCCATCTTTATTGCAAAGTATCCAAGATTTAGTTAAAAATGAAGTCCGTTCTTCTGCGGAGGAGCTTAAAAAATTCCTGCTTAGCTCATCCAGACATAAGAGGGCCCAGGCGATAGTGGAGGATACCATGGACTCTGGGTCCGAGGAGGGCACTATTGCAGACTCAGATTCCTCCTCTGAGGATTTGACAGGGAAGCCGTTATTTAGAGCGGAAGATACTGATCTGCTATTGAAGGCGGTTAGATCCCCGATGGAGCTTGAGGAAGAAAAGGAGTCCAGGTCTAGACCAGAGCTAATGTTTGAGAGCCTAAAGAGTCTAGGGTGTTCTCCATTCAGGACTGTATCAAGGACCTGATTAAACGTGAATGGGAGGAGCCCGATAAAAAATTATTTATCCCTAGAGCGGTCAAGAGAAAGTACCCCTTTGACGATCAAGAAATATCAGCTTGGCAGGAGGTACCGAGGGTAGACGCTCCCATAGCTAAAATAAATAAGAAGTCAGCTCTCCCGTTTGAGGATTTAGTGTCCCTTGAAGATCCCATGGACAGAAAGGCTGATGCATACTTAGGGAAGAATTGGGAAGCTTCCACTTCTGCCTTTAAACCAAATATAGCGACTACCTTGGTGGCAAGGTCATTAAAGCTCTGGTTAGAGGAATTAGAGTCTCCTATAGAGAACAAGACTCCTAGAGATCAGCTGCTGGAGGCTATATCAACTATGTCCAGTGCAGTGGACTTTATCTCTGATGCCTCCGCTAACGCTTTGAGGCTTTCCGCTAGGGCGGTTGCACTGTCCAATTCAGCCAGAAGGTTGTTATGGTTGAAGGGGTAGAAGGGCGATGTAGCTTCAAAATCTAAGCTTTGTGCCCTCCCTTGCCAAGGAGATTTTTTGTTTGGGTCAGCCTTAGATGGCATTTTAGATAAGGCATCTGATAAGAAAAAAGGATTTCCAGCACCGTCCTTTCCTAAACAAGGGAAGCCATTTCGGAGTAATGAAAGAAGGAAAGGTTTTGGGGATCAAAAGGACAGGAGGGAGTGGAGATCTGATAAATCAAAAAAGTGCTGTTTAAATCCAGTCCTCAAACATCAAGTTCCACTCAACAATGACACCAGACCCCAAGTGGGCGGTCGTCTTTCTTTGTTTTTTCCGGCCTGGCTAAATATTACCGCAAGCGCCTGGGTAAAGGATATTATAAAGGAAGGCTATCGCCTAGACTTCAAGAGACTACCACCCAGGACATTCAAAATTACTTCATTAAACCAAAATTCTCCTAAACAGGTGGCATTTTCGGAGGAAATAAACAACCTCCTGGAAAAGGCAGTCCTTGTTCCAGTCCCAAAGGATGAACAAGGAGAGGGTTTTTATTCAACCCTATTTCTGGTCCCCAAGCCCAACGGTACGTTCAGGCTGATAATAAACCTGAAGGGTCTTAACCAGTATCTGTCCTACCAGAAATTCAGGATGGAATCCATCTCCTCCACGGTCCTCCATCTGTTCCCCAACTGCGTGATGGCTTCAATAGACATAAAAGATGCCTACTATCACGTGCCCATTCATCCTTTGTCCCAAAGATACCTGAGGGTAGCAGTGAAGATGGGAGAATCAATTGTCCATTTGCAGTTTAGAGCACTTCCTTTTGGGATATCGCAGGCGCCGAGGCTCTTCACAAAGCTGATGGTGGAGGTAATGGCAGAAGTAGGAAGGTCAGACATCATTATAATCTCCTACCTGGAAGACCTTCTCTTGGTAGGGCAGTCCCCAGAGCTGTTGAAATCTCAGATACAGAAGGTCCTGGGGATCCTGATGAGCCTGGGCTGGTTAATAAATTGGGACAAATCATCCCTGATTCCAACATCCAAATGCGTTTTTCTAGGCATTCTATTAGATTCTCAGACTCAGAAATCTTATCTTCGGGCAGACAAGAAGGAGGGTATTCAGCAGAAGATCAGGTCTTTCAGCAAAACCAAGGAAGTCTCCCTAAGGAAAGCTATGTCTATTCTGGGTCTGATGACGGCTTGTATTCCGGCTGTGAGGTGGGCCCAATTCAGGTCCAGAATACTTCAATGGCTCATTTTGTCCAAATGGGACGGGAGGTCGCTATCCCTGGATCACAAGATTGTGGTCCCGGGGTCAGTAACCCGGTCCCTAGCTTGGTCGCTAAAAACTTCAAACCTCAGTCAGGGGGTAGACATGACCCCTTAATAATAACCACCGACGCAAGTCCTTGGGGATGGGGGGCCCATTCAGTTTTGTTTTTTTTTCCCAAGGTCCTTGGTCAAGTGACCAGAGTGCTCAGTCAAAAAAATGCCAGGGAGTTAAGAGCAGTCCTGTGCGCACTAAAGGAAAGTCTCCCATTTTTGTCTCAAAAACATGTCGGGATCCTATCAGACAACACCTCGGTGGTAGCTTATATAAACAAACAAGGCGGAACAAGATCCTATCAACTAATGCAGCTGGCATCCAGGACTTTCTTGTTAATACAGGGGAAAGCTTTCTCTCTCAGCGGTTCATTTGAAAGGCTCAGAGAATCACCAGGCGGACTTTCTCAGTAGACACAGATTCAGTCAGGCGAATTGGTGTCTGAATCAGGAAGTGTTTCACCAAATACAGGCCCTATGGGGATCCCCTACGATGGATCTATTCGCTATTTCTCTCAGCAGGGAGGATCAGTCGATAGGCACAGACGCGCTCTCACAGACATGGGGGAAGGGCCTAGTCTATGCCTTCCCTCCCATCAGCCTTTTGCCCAGAGTGATCCAGAAGATCAGGGGGGAACAGGCAACAGTGATACTAATAGCACCATTCTGGCCAAGAAGAGTCTGGTTTGCTTGGTTGAGGAGGCTATCAATAGCCGATCCCTGGGTGCTTCCAGAAAGACAGGACCTATTGTATCAGGGCCCTCTACATCATCCAGAAGTCAAGAACCTCCACCTGACAGCTTGGATTTTGAGAGGACATTCCTTTGGGAGAAAGGTGCTGCAGGCTGTAGTCCCTCCCTAATAGTTATCTAGTCTAGTCTCTCACAGGTGCTGTCTTGGGGCGTAATGGAAATACTTCAATTACTCTTACCGGTAATATGTTTTCCATGAGCCCATGACAGCACCTACATAATTCCCTCCCTAAAAAAAAAAAAAAAAGATAGATAGATAGATATATATATATATATATATATATATATATATATATATATGTATAATGATAAAAAAAAGGAAAATCTATTCTTTAGTATTGTGCCAAAGAGGAGGTATGCCGGGCATATATTTGACACAGAGTTTTTTTCTGGTATGCTTTCTCGATTGGGTTTTTAGTTTTCACTATATATAGGTGCATTGCTGGTCCCAGGAATCTTGTCAAATACTGAGCGGTGGAAGGCAAGGGACCAATTTAAAGATCTGGGAAGTTCCTGTCCGGAAGGGGGAGGATCTCTCACAGGTGCTGTCATGGGCTCATGGAAAACATATTACCGGTAAGAATAATTGAAGTATTTTTGTTTCAAAAATGCTTTTATTGTGTTAAATGTAAAAAAAAAAAAAAGAGAGATATTAGGTATCAATGCATCCGTAAAAACCTGCTCTATAAAAATACCACATGACCTAACCCCTCAGATGAACACCATAAAAAAGATAACAAAAACAGTGTCAAAAAAGCCATTTTTTGGTCACCTTACATCACAAAAAGTGTAATAACAACCGATCAAAAAGTCATATGCACCCAAAATGGTGCTAATCAAACCGTCATCTCACATGATACCCTACATAAGACAATCGCGCCCCCCCCAAAAAAAATAAAAAACTTTGGAGACACTAAAACATGATTTATTTATTTTTGTTTCAAAAATATTGTGTAAATAAACAAACAAAAGTATACATATTAGGTATTGCCATGTCTGAAACTACCTGCTCTATAATCCCTCAGGTGAACACCGTAAAAAAAAAAAAAAAAAAGTCTTTTTTTGTCACCATACATCACAAAAAGTGTAATATAGAACAACCAAAAATCATATGTACATTAAAATAGTACCAACAAAACTGCCACCTTATCCCATAGTTTCCAAAATGGGGTAATTTTTTTTGGAGTTTCTGCTCAAGGGTGCATCAAATGTGAAATGGCAACTTAAAATTATCCCAGTGAAATCTGCCTTCCAAAAACCATATTGCATTCCTTTCCTTCTGCACCCTGCCATGTGCCCATACAGCAGTTTAGGACCACATATGGGGTGTTTCTGTAAACTACAGAATCAGGGTAATAAATATTGAGTTTTGCCTGGCTGTTAACCCTTGCTTTGTTAGCGGAAAAAATGGATTAAAATAGAAAATCTGCCCAAAAATTGAAATTCTGTAATACACAGTATTACTCATACAGCCAATGCATTCCAATACAGAAGTAACCCCTCAGATGAACACAATAAAAAATAAAAACTGTGCTAAAGAAACAATTTTTTTTTGTCACCTTACATCACAAAAAGTACAACAGCAAGCGATCAAAAAGGCATTTGCCCACCAAAATAGTACCAATCTAACAGTCACCTCATCCCGCAAAAAATGAGCCCCTACTCGAGACAATCGCCCAAAAAATAAAAAAAAATATGGCTTAGAATATGGGAGACACTAAAACATATTTATTTTTGTTTTAAAAAAGCTGTTATTGTGTAAAACTTACATAAATAAAAAAAAGTATACATATTGGGTATCGCCGGTTCCGTATCGACCGGCTCTATAAAAATATCACACGACCTAACCCCTCAGATGAACACCGTAAAAAAAGTAAAATAAAAACTCTGCTAAATAAACCATTTTTTGTCACCTTACATCACAAAATATCTAATAGCAAGCGATCAAAAAGTCACACGCACCCCAAAATAGTGCCAATGAAACAGTCATCTCATCCCGCAAAAATCATACCCTACCCGAGGTAATCTCCCAAAAACTGAAAAAATTATGGCTCTCCGACTATGGAAACACTAAAACATGATTTTTTTTTTTTGCTTCAAAAATTAAATCATTGTGTAAAACTTACATAAATTAAAAAAAAGTATACATATTAGGTATCGCCACGTCCGTGACAACCTGGTCTATAAAAATACCACATGATCTAACCTGTCAGATGAATTTTGTAAATAACAAAAAATAAAAACTGTGCCAAAACAGCTATTTCTTGTTATCTTGCCTCACAAAAGTGTAATATAGAGCAACCAAAAATCATTGTACCCTAAACTAGTACGAAAAAAAATTCCACCCTATCCCGTAGTTTCTAAAATGGGGTAAATTTTTTGGGGTTTCTACTCTAGGGGTGCATTAGGGGGGCTTCAAATGGGACATGGTGGGAAAAAAAAACAGTCCAGCAAAATCTGCCTTCCAAAAACCGTATGGCATTCCTTTCCTTCTGCGCCCTGCCGTGTGCCCGTACAGCAGTTTACGACCACATATGAGGTGTTTCTGTAAACTACAGAATCTGGGCAATAAATATTGAGTTTTGTTTGGCTATTAACCCTTGCTTTGTTACTGGAAAAAATGGATTAAAATGGAAAATGTGCCCAAAAATTTAAATTCTGAAATTGTATCTCTATTTTCCATTAACTCTTGTGGAACACCTAAAGGGTTAACAAAGTTTGTAAAATCAGTTTTGAATACCTTGAGGGGTGTAGTTTCTTAGATGGGGTCACTTTTATGGAGTTTCTACTCTAGGGGTTCATCAGGGGGGCTTCAAATGGGACATGGTGTTCAAAAAAACAGTCCAGCAAAACCTGCCTTCCAGAAACCGTATGGCATTGCTTTCCTTCTGCGCCCTGCCGTGTGCCCGTACAACGGTTTACCACCACATATGGGGTGTTTCTGTAAACTACAGAATCGGGGCCATAAATTTTGAGTGTTCTTTGGCTGTTAACCCTTGCTTTGTAACTGAAAAAAAATGATTAAAATGGAAAATCTGCCAAAAAAGTGAAATTTTGAAATTATATCTCTATTTTCCATTAACTCTTGTGGAACACCTACAGGGTTAACAAAGTTTGTAAAATCAGTTTTGAATACCTTGAGGGGTGTAGTTTCTAGAATGGGGTCATTTTTGGGTGGTTTCTATTATGTAAGCCTCGCAAAGTGACTTCAGACCTGAACTGGTCCCTAAAAATTGGGTTTTTGAAAATTTGCTTCTAAACTTCTAAGCCTTGTAACATCCCCAAAAAATAAAATATCATTCCCAAAATGATCCAAACATGAAGTAGACATATGGGGAATGTAAAGTAATAACTATTTTTGGAGGTATTACTATGTATTATAGAAGTAGAGAAATTGAAACTTTTATTTTTTCAACTTTTTTTTTTCACTTTATTTTTTGTCCTACTTTGGGACTTGAACTTTTGGGGGTCTAATCCTTTACAATGCATTCCAATACATCTGTATTGGAATGCTTTGGCTGTATGAGTAATACTGTGTGTATTACTCATACATCTTCCGGGGCCGGTGAGATCCAGGGGGCTGGATCTCACAGGCTCTTTACCGGAAGGCAGCGCGATGCCTTCCTTAAACATCGCGCTGCCTTCCATGCCATCGGGTCCCCCCCACAGCCGCATGGGGACCCGATGGCGCCGCCGGATAAGGTAAAAGTCGCAAACCGCAAGTCTGAATTGACCTGCGGTTTGCGGCGATCGCCGATACGCGGGGGTCACGGGACCTCCCCCCGGCGTTGACAGGATGCCCGCTGAATGATTTCAGCAGGCATCCTGTTCCTATTAACCCCCGCCGCAATGAAGTCCTTAATGGGTTAATGGCCCCTGAATAACTGCCATAAAAAAAAAAAATAGGACATGTCCTATTTTGACTGTTTTCACGGACCGACAACCCTTATACAGTTCAAGAGCGGGCATTTTTAATTACATGTTTTCAGAAAGACATCTGTGAAAAACGAACGTAAAAAATGGACTGTTTTGCCATTTTTAATGACTGTTTTGTTTTTTTCCCCTGTCATGTGAATGTAGCTTTATTAACGTCTGTATGCAAATTGAATGCATATAATCCTGTCATACTGCCATTTTTACTGTCCCATATCTGTTTTACTACAATTATGTTTTTATTTCCACTATGGCAAGAACTTATACAGTGATCCCTCAGGGCGCACTATGAACAGTACAGGCAGCTACTGAATGTAGGCAGGCTTTTATAGCTAAATGATAAAGTATATGGAAGGTATACTAGACTATAGTATTCAGGTTAAATTGCTGTGTTGGCACTTTGCGATAAAGCGTTTTGGGTCGCAGCTTGGACACTCGGTCTGTAAAAGGTTCGCCATCACTGCAATAGTGTTTTATGACTTATCGTAAGTTGTAACTAGACTCGGCATACAATGCCACAGATTTAGATCCAACCAATGAAGGCCACTTCTCTGGTAAACTAGCTGTATTAGTTGCTAGTTAGCAGCTATTCCTGGCTGTTATAGGTTAGGACTGTCTTGGTTATCTGCTTGTTTTATGTGTACAACTAAAAGTCCCAGCTGTACAATGACACCGCTGATACACACAGAATCTTCCACCTACCAGTTCTTGTGCAATGCTCTGCAGAACTCCTCTAGTCTGTCAGCTCCTGTGCCCAGCATTTGTCTCCTCACTGCCTGCAGCTACTCAGTAAAGTCTTCAGCCCTGAGTCTGTGCTACTGAAGGGGTTAAAGTTTTTCCTGAAGTATCCGGAGAGAGAGCAGACGGCAGTGCAGGCGGGCGTGGCCAGCACAGTAATGTCTCGTGTACAGACACATCTGCTCTCTCAGGCTTGTGCACGAAACATCATCAGAACAGGGAGAGAAGCTGACATCACAGGTCATGTGACCCTCAGTGAAATCTGACAAAGTAGCAACTGTAGATGCAGTAAGTGCATGGTAAAGCTGTTACATTTGATTTAGTTAGAAACCTACAAAGAACAAAAAAATAACTCGGACAACCCCTTTAACCACCTCAGCTCCCCTAGCTTAAACCCCCTTAATGACCAGACCACTTTCACGGTTTATTGCTCGGTTATACAACTTACCACCCAAATGAATTTTACCTCCTTTTCTTCTCACTAATAGAGCTTTCATTTGGTGGTATTTCATTGCTGCTGACATTTTTACTTTTTTTGATATTAATCAAAATTGACCGAAATTGTTGCAAAAAAATGAAATTTTTCACTTTTTCCGGTAAAATTGTTCAAATATAATTACATTTCTATACAAGTTTGTGTAAGAATTTATTGTGCTACATGTCTTTGATTAAAAAAAATCCAATAAGTGTATATTTATTGGTTTGCTTACAAAATAAGGACAATAAACATTTATCAATAAAATCAACAATCCAACATTTAAAAAATCGATAGAATTCGATAAAAAACAATATATCGATAAAACGTATTAATCTATTATACCAAAAATGTCGATGGTGCGTTTTTTTAGACTGAGATTTGGGACTATTGTAAGAGCAAGTGTATGGAAGGTTTTTTATTTTAGAGACTGCTAAATACTGAATATGCAAGATTTAAAATGTATTGACATTTGTATGCCCATAAGAATAATTGTGAGGTTCTTTGATGTATGATCGGACATACAGTGGGGGAAATAATTATTTGACCCCTCACTGATTTTGTAAGTTTGTCCAATGACAAAGAAATGAAAAGTCTCAGAACAGTATCATTTCAATGGTATGTTTATTGTAACAGTGGCAGATAGCACATCAAAAGGAAAATCGAAAAAATAACTTTAAATAAAAGATAGCAACTGATTTGCATTTCATTGAGTGAAATAAGTATTTGAACCCCTACCAACCATTAAGAGTTCTGGCTCCCACAGAGTGGTTAGACACTTCTACTCAATTAGTCACCCTCATTAAGGACACCTGTCTTAACTAGTCACCTGTATAAAAGACACCTGTCCACAGAATCAATCAATCAAGCAGACTCCAAACTCTCCAACATGGGAAAGACCAAAGAGCTGTCCAAGGATGTCAGAGACAAAATTGTAGACCTGCACAAGGCTGGAATGGGCTACAAAACCATTAGCAAGAAGCTGGGAGAGAAGGTGACAACTGTTGGTGCGATTGTTCGAAAATGGAAGGAGCACAAAATGAACATCAATCGACCTCGCTCTGGGGCTCCACGCAAGATCTCACCTCGTGGGGTGTCAATGGTTCTGAGAAAGGTGAAAAAGCATCCTAGAACTACACGGGAGGAGTTAGTTAATGACCTCAAATTAGCAGGGACCACAGTCACCAAGAAAACCATTGGAAACACATTACACCGCAATGGATTAAAATCCTGCAGGGCTCGCAAGGTCCCCCTGCTCAGGAAGGCACATGTGCAGGCCCGTCTGAAGTTTGCCAATGAACACCTGAATGATTCAGAGAGTGACTGGGAGAAGGTGCTGTGGTCTGATGAGACCAAAATAGAGCTCTTTGGCATTAACTCAACTCGCTGTGTTTGGAGGAAGAAAAATGCTGCCTATGACCCCCAAAACACCGTCCCCACCGTCAAGCATGGGGGTGGAAACATTTTGCTTTGGGGGTGTTTTTCTGCTAAGGGCACAGGACAACTTATTCGCATAAACGGGAAAATGGACGGAGCCATGTATCGTGAAATCCTGAGCGACAACCTCCTTCCCTCTGCCAGGAAACTGAAAATGGGTCGTGGATGGGTGTTCCAGCACGACAATGACCCAAAACATACAGCAAAGGCAACAAAGGAGTGGCTCAAGAAGAAGCACATTAAGGTCATGGAGTGGCCTAGTCAGTCTCCGGACCTTAATCCAATCGAAAACCTATGGAGGGAGCTCAAGCTCAGAGTTGCACAGAGACAGCCTCGAAACCTTAGGGATTTAGAGATGATCTGCAAAGAGGAGTGGACCAACATTCCTCCTAAAATGTGCGCAAACTTGGTCATCAATTACAAGAAACGTTTGACCTCTGTGCTTGCAAACAAGGGTTTTTCCACCAAGTATTAAGTCTTTTTTTGTTAGAGGGTTCAAATACTTATTTCACTCAATGAAATGCAAATCAGTTGCTATCTTTTATTTAAAGTTATTTTTTCGATTTTCCTTTTGATGTGCTATCTGCCACTGTTACAATAAACCTACCATTGAAATGATACTGTTCTGAGACTTTTCATTTCTTTGTCATTGGACAAACTTACAAAATCAGTGAGGGGTCAAATAATTATTTCCCCCACTGTATACAATCAAACATAATAACTATTTGCTCTGGTTAAGATTTCCACAGAGTCTCAGAATATTTATAATTCGAAGTATCTAAAAATTCGGATGATCCGTGACCAGGATTTGCCAATAATTAGTAGCCCTATAAAGGAGGAGCTACAACAGGGGGACATTAGCCACTGATGAAGGGGTCAACTGCTCTAACCCCGAAACGCATATGGTAAACAGACCCCACACTTGGAATAGAGATTGAGACTTTCGGTCGATTTTGGAGGCAAATGTTTTAACATCAAAACGATCCTGTCAACGCCCGCTGTAGGAGGTCTTTGCTGGACAAGGGAAACTCACCTTCAGCGAGACTACGTGAACTTCCGGGGGTGGCATGGGATTCTCTTGAGGAACAAACAGAGCTCATGATCGAGGCACCGATTAAAACCAAACAGGTGCAGCGAGACGAGGGTAGGAGACCCCTACTAAAAATCCTCCGGGTAAGACCGAACTGTCTTTGAATTAAGCGATCGCTTTTGAAAATTACAGCTGGATGCCACTGTAGCAGGCTAAGGAGCAGGACGCCGCTCTATACATAACTGCTAATTAATCGAGATTCAAATATTGGAGTGTTAAACAATCGAGAACTGAGATTGAGATTCAATATTAGACTGGAGTGTTATTACCAATGTGGATTTCCAGAGCTTAAAGCAATTTTTGGTATATTCGATTAATACGTTTTATCGATATATTGTTTATCGAATTCTATCGATTTTTTAAATGTTGGATTGTTGATTTTATTGATGAATGTTTATTGTCCTTATTTTGTGAACTAGTCCACAATGGCGTTTTAATTTATGCTGCTATACAAACAACATTGTGATCCTTTACTGTTGAGCCACATATTTTAAAGATACCAATAAATTTGCATGTTCTAATATCCGCTGTTCCCATTACTTCAGAGAGTGCCCTTCTACTTTTTATTACATATTATACCCTCCTTTCAGATTTGGTGATCTGTGAGTTGGTGCACCTCACGTGGTTCCCTGTTCATTCTAGTGCGACATATCTTTTTGTCAGATTTATTGGTTTGCGCAAAAGTTATAGTGTTTACAAACTATGGTGCAAAAATGTGAATTTCCGCATTTTAAAGCAGCTCTGACTTTCTGAGCACCTGTCATGTTTCTTGAGGTGCTAGAATGCCAGGATAGTATAAATACCCCCCAAATGACCCCATTTTAGAAAGAAGACACCCCAAAGTATTCGCGGAGGGGCATGGTGAGTTCATGTATGATTTAATTTTTTGTTCACAAGTTAGCGGAAAATGACACTTTCTGAGGAAAAAAAAAAAATAATAAAGTTTCCATTTCTGCTAACTTCTGTCCAAAAAAAAAATAAATCTCCCACGTACTCACTATGCCCCTCATTGAATACCTTTGGGTGTCTACTTTCTGAAATGGGGTCATTTGTGGGGTGTGTTTACGGTTCTGGCATTTTGGGCGGGGCTAAATTGTGAGCAACCCTGTAAAGCCTAAAGGTACTCGTTGGACTTTCGGCCCCTTTGCGCATCTTGGCTGCAAAAAAGTGTCACACATGTGGTATCGCCGTACTCAGGAAAAGTAGGGCAATGTGTTTTGGGGTGTATTTTTGCATATAGCCATGCTGGATGAGGTAAATATCTCTGTAAAAGACAACTTTTCCCATTTTTTATACAAAGTTGTCCTTTTACAGAGATATTTCTCTCACCCAGCATGGGTGTATGTAAAAATACACCCCAAAACACATTGCCCTACTTCTCCTGAGTACGGCGATACCACATGTGTGACACTTTTTTGCAGCCTAGGTGCACAAAGGGGCCCAAATTCCAATGAGTATCTTTAGGATTTCACAGGGCATTTTTTATGCA
This sequence comes from Bufo bufo, assembly GCF_905171765.1. Classification (NCBI taxonomy): domain Eukaryota; kingdom Metazoa; phylum Chordata; class Amphibia; order Anura; family Bufonidae; genus Bufo; species Bufo bufo. The sequence continues at coordinate 278,317,819 of NC_053393.1, read as the reverse complement.
TTTGGATTCCAAACTATAGCAGTATAAATACCACACAAGTGACCCCATTTGGAAAGAAGACACCCCAAGGTATTCCGTGAGGGGCATGGCAAGTTCCCAGAATATATATTTTTTTGGCACAAGTTAGCGGAAATTGATTTATTTTTTATTTTTATTTTTTTTCTTACAAAGTCTCATATTCCACTAACTTGTGACAAAAAATTTAATTTTACATGAACTCACCATACCCCTCACGGAATACCTTGGGGTGTCTTCTTTCTAAAATGGGGTCACTTGTGGGGTATTTATACTGCCCTGGCATTTTAGGGGACCTAAAGCGTGAGAAGTAGTTTGGAATCCAAATGCTTAAAAATGCCCTATGAAATCCTAAAAGTACTCATTGGAATTTGGGTCCCTTTGCGCACCTAGGCTGCAAAAAAGTGTCACACATGTGGTATCGCCGTACTCAGAAGAAGTAGGGCAATGTGTTTTGGGGTGTATTTTTACATATACCCATACTGTGTGTGAGAAATATCTCTGTAAATGACAACTTTTTAAATTTTTTTATACAAGGTTGTCAATTTACAGAGATTTTTCTCTCACCCAGCATGGGTATATGTAAAACCCCAAAACACATTGCCCTACTTCTCCTGAGTACGGCGATACCAAATGTGACACTTTTTTGCAACCTAGGTGCGCAAAAAATGGCAAATGTGGTGCCAATATTGGCAAATGTGGTGCCAATATTGGCAAATGTGGTGCCAATTTTCAAAAAGGGTCCAAAAACAGAGCCTGGAAACTATAGGCCGGTAAGTTTAACATCTGTTGTGGGTAAACTGTTTGAAGGTTTTCTGAGAGATGCTATCTTAGAGCATCTCAAGGGAAATAAGCAAATAACACCATATCAGCATGGCTTCGTGAGGGATCGGTCATGCCAAACTTATTTAATCAGTTTCTATGAGGAGGTAAGTTCTAGACTTGACAGCGGCGAATCAATGGATGTCGTATATCTGGACTTCTCCAAAGCATTTGACACTGTACCACATAAAAGGTTAGTATATAAAATGAGAATGCTCGGACTGGGAGAAAACGTCTGTATGTGGGTAAGTATCTGGCTCAATGATAGAAAACAGAGGGTGGTTATTAACGGTACACACTCAGATTGGGTCGCTGTCACTAGTGGGGTACCTCAGGGGTCAGTATTGGGCCCTATTCTCTCCAATATATTTATTAATGATCTTGTAGAAGGCTTGCATAGTAAAGTATCAATTTTCGCAGATGACACTAAACTGTAAAGTAATTTACACTGAAGAGGACAGTATACTACTACAGAGGGATCTGGATAGATTGGAGGCTTGGGCAGATAAGTGGCAGATGAGGTTTAACACTGACAAATGTAAAGTTATGCACATGGGAAGGAATAATGCAAGTCACCTGTACATACTAAATGATAAAATACTCGGTAACACTGACATGGAAAAGGATCTAGGAATTTTAATAAACAGCAAACTAAGCTGCAAAAACCAGTGTCAGGCAGCTGCTGGCAAGGCCAATAAGATAATGGTTTGCATCAGAAGGGGCATAGATGCCCGTGATAAGAACATAGTCCTACCACTTTACAAATCGCTAGTCAGACCACACATGGAGTACTGTGAACAGTTCTGGGCTCCTGTAAACAAGGCAGACATAGCAGAGCTGGAGAGGGTCCAGAGGAGGGCAACTAAAGTAATAACTGGAATGGGCAACTACAGTACCCTGGAAGATTATCAAAATTAGGTTATTCACTTTAGAAAAAAGACGACTGAGGGGAGATCTAATTAATATGTATAAATATATCAGGGGTCAGTACAGAGATCTATCCCATCATCTATTTATCCCCAGAACTGTGACTGTGACGAGGGGACATCCTCTGCGTCTGGAGGAAAGAAGGTTTGTACACAAACATAGAAAAGGATTCTTTACGGTAAGAGCAGTGAGACTATGGAACTCTCTGCCTGAGGAGGTGGTGATGGTGAGTACAATAAAGGAATTCAAGAGGGCCCTGGATGTATTTCTGTAATAATATTACAGGCTATAGCTACTAGAGGGGGGTCGTTGATCCAGGGAGTTGTTCTGATTGCCTGATTGGAGTCGGGAAGGAATTTTTTATTCCCCTGAAGTGGGGAAAATTGGCTTCTACCTCACGGGTTTTTTTTTTGCCTTCCTCTGGATCAACTTGCAGGATAACAGGCCGAACTGGATGGACAAATGTCTTTTTTTGGCCTTATGTACTATGTTACTATGTAAAGGGGCCCAAATTCCAACGAGTACCTTTTAGGAGGGCATTTTTAGGCATTTGGATTCCAGACTTCTTCTCACGCTTTAGGGCCCCTAAAATGCCAGGGCAGTAGAAATACCCCACATGTGACCCCATTTTGCAAAGAAGACACCCCAAGGTATTCCGTGAGGGGCATGGTGAGTTCATAGAAGTTTTTTTTTTTTTGGGCACAAGTTAGCGGAAATGGATTTTTTTTTTTTTTTGTTTTTTCTCACAAAGTCTCCCTTTCCTCTAACTTGTGACAAAAAGTTCAATCTTTCATGGACTCAATATGCCTGTCAGCGAATACCTTGGGGTGTCTACTTTCTGAAATGGGGTCATTTGTGAGGTGTGTTTACTGTTCTGGCATTTTGGGCGGGGCTAAATTGTGAGCAACCCTGTAAAGCCTAAAAGGTACTCGTTGGACTTTCGGCCCAGTTACGCATCTAGGCTGCAAAAAAGTGTCACGTGGTATCGCCGTACTCAGGAGAAGTAGGGCAATGTGTTTTGAAGTGTATTTTTACATATACCCATGCTGGGTGAGAGAAATATCTCTGTAAATTGACAATTTTGTATAAAAAAAAATTAAAAGTTGTCATTTACAGAGATATTTCTCACACACAGTACGGGTATATGTAAAAATACACCCCGAAACACATTGCCCTACTTCTTCTGAGTCCGGCGATACCACATGTGTGACACTTTTTTGCAGCCTAGGTGCTTAAAGGGTCACAAATTCCAATGAGTACTTTTAGGATTTCACAGGGCATTTTTTACGCATTTGGATTCCAAACTACTTCTCACGCTTTAGGGCCCCTAAAATACCAGGGCAGTATAAATACCCCACAAGTGACCCCATTTTGGAAAGAAGACACCCCAAGGTATTCCGTGAGGGGCATGGCGAGTTCCTAGAATATTTATTTTTTGGCACAAGTTAGCGGAAAATGATTTATTTATTTATAATTATTTATTTATAATATTTATAAATTTTACTTGAACTCGCCATGCCCTTCACGGAATACCTTGGGGTGTCTTCTTTCCAAAATGGGGTCACATGTGGGGTATTTATACTGCCCTGGCATTTTAGGGACCCTAAAGCGTGAGAAGAAGTTTGGAATATAAATGTCTAAAACATTTTACGCATTTGGATTCCGTGAGGGGTATGGTGAGTTCATGTGAGATTTTGTTTTTTGTCACAAGTTAGTGGAATATGAGACTTTGTAAGAAAAAACAAAAAAAAAAAATTTCCGCTAACTTGTGCCAAAAAAAAAAAAAAGCTTCTATGAACTCGCCATGCCCCTCAAAAGTGATCTTTATAGCGCCGCAGCGATTTTACGGTGTTTTTGCATTCATCCGAAAAAAAATTATTTCGGTCACTGTGGTAAAGCGCACTGAACACAAGTGTGCGCACAAGATCAGGCCTGATTGGGCTAACACTGCGTTTTTTGTAGAGCCTATAGAACATGTACTATTCCCGTCCGTAATTGCGGACAAGAAAAGGCATTTTCTATATAGTTCTGGCAATGTGCGGATCCGCAAAATGCGGAAAGCACATTGCCGGTGTCCGTGTTTTGCCGATCCGCGGTGTCCGTGTTTTGCCGATTCGCAAAACACATACGTACGTCTGAATGGAGCCTGACAGGGGGGTAATCAGGGAGTCTATATGGGGTGATCAGGGGTTAATAAGTGACAGGGGGGGGTGTAGTGTAGTGTGGTGATTGGTGCTACTTATAGAGCTGCCTGTGTCCTCTGGTTGTCGATCCAAGCAAAAGGGACCACCAGAGGACCAGGTAGCAGGTATATTAGACGCTGTTAACAAAACAGCGTCTAATATACCTTTTTGGGGTTATTATGGGGGCTGACATCTTGCCTGAGCTATTCCTAATAGCCTTTACAAAGCATTAAAAAATTGCTTTACGGAAGCCCCATGGGCCTTAAACAAAATGGACAGGAAGGGACCCTTTTGACTCACATGGGAACGTTTTCTAGTCATGCTCTGTGATATGTGCAAAGGACATTGTACAAGGAAAGAATCAATACGATTTGACAATGACCTATTGTGAATGGTGGATCCTGTCTTATCTATACACAAAGGTGAGATCATTACAGGCAGGATTAGAATGAGTTAACTGCAGTAATGTAATTTGTACAAACTAAGAATTGGCGCCAATTATTATTAGACATAGTGGCCAGTGCAAAAACTGCAGGGTTTTTGTTTGTTTAGTGTTAAAAAATAACATCAAGAATTATTTTAAAATATGCTGTTACTGGAGAATATGGTTCCCAGCTAGAGTCTCAGTCCAAGACCACTCAAATATGATATGGCATATACTGATATTTTTCTGTGAGTTTCACCCATTGAGTGATATCAGTATGGCCAGAAGCCATTTGGTCATTGTGTCCCTTGTTAGCATATCAAAAGGCAGGAAGGGCACATTGTAAAAGCAGTTGGACAACATTCTCTTGGCCAACAGATTGGGAAGATATTTGGGTGGTCATAGGGTGGAGTCCATGGGGGGGGCTGGGACACAGGAACATACACTGCGTGCAGAATTATTAGGCAAATTAGTATTTGGACCACATCATCCTCTTTATGCATGTTGTCTTACTCCAAGCTGTATAGGCTCGAAAGCCTACTACCAATTAAACATATTAGGTGATGTGTATCTCTGTAATGAGAAGGGGTGTGGTCTAATGACATCAACACCCTATATTAGGTGTGCATAATTATTAGGCAACTTCCTTTCCTTTGGCAAAATGGGTCAAAAGAAGGACTTGACAGGCTCAGAAAAGTCAAAAATAGTGAGATATCTTGCAGAGGGATGCAGCACTCTTAAAATTGCAAAGCTTCTGAAGCGTGATCATCGAACAATCAAGCGTTTCATTCAAAATAGTCAACAGGGTCGCAAGAAGCGTGTGGAAAAACCAAGGCGCAAAATAACTGCCCATGAACTGAGAAAAGTCAAGCGTGCAGCTGCCAAGATGCCACTTGCCACCAGTTTGGCCATATTTCAGAGCTGCAACATCACTGGAGTGCCCAAAAGCACAAGGTGTGCAATACTCAGAGACATGGCCAAGGTAAGAAAGGCTGAAAGACGACCACCACTGAACAAGGCACACAAGCTGAAACGTCAAGACTGGGCCAAGAAATATCTCAAGACTGATTTTTCTAAGGTTTTATGGACTGATGAAATGAGAGTGAGTCTTGATGGGCCAGATGGATGGGCCCGTGGCTGGATTGGTAAAGGGCAGAGAGCTCCAGTCCGACTCAGACGCCAGCAAGGTGGAGGTGGAGTACTGGTTTGGGCTGGTATCATCAAAGATGAGCTTGTGGGGCCTTTTCAGGTTGAGGATGGAGTCAAGCTCAACTCCCAGTCCTACTGCCAGTTTCTGGAAGACACCTTCTTCAAGCAGTGGTACAGGAAGAAGTCTGCATCCTTCAAGAAAAACATGATTTTCATGCAGGACAATGCTCCATCACACGCGTCCAAGTACTCCACAGCGTGGCTGGCAAGAAAGGGTATAAAAGAAGAAAATCTAATGACATGGCCTCCTTGTTCACCTGATCTGAACCCCATTGAGAACCTGTGGTCCATCATCAAATGTGAGATTTACAAGGAGGGAAAACAGTACACCTCTCTGAACAGTGTCTGGGAGGCTGTGGTTGCTGCTGCACGCAATGTTGATGGTGAACAGATCAAAACACTGACAGAATCCATGGATGGCAGGCTTTTGAGTGTCCTTGCAAAGAAAGGTGGCTATATTGGTCACTGATTTGTTTTTGTTTTGTTTTTGAATGTCAGAAATGTATATTTGTGAATGTTGAGATGTTATATTGGTTTCACTGGTAAAAATAAATAATTGAAATGGGTATATATTTGTTTTTTGTTAAGTTGCCTAATAATTATGCACAGTAATAGTCACCTGCACACACAGATATCCCCCTAAAATAGCTAAAACTAAAAACAAACTAAAAACTACTTCCAAAAATATTCAGCTTTGATATTAATGAGTTTTTTGGGTTCATTGAGAACATGGTTGTTGTTCAATAATAAAATTAATCCTCAAAAATACAACTTGCCTAATAATTCTGCACAACCTGTATATCCGAGGTGAAACTTGGGGGTCTCTCTCTTCCTGACACCCTCTGGACTAACAGCACTTCAGGAGCAAGCTAAGTTATATCATATGTGTGCTTTCTGTGTATGTATATAAATATAATATCCCAGTAGACTTTATATGTGTACATATAGATATTTGTAGTCTGCAATTGTATACCATTATATGTGTTTACAGATGTGTAGATTAAATGCGCTATTTATGTATGAGTCTCTATATGTACATGTACTAATGGTCAGGTACTGGATGTGAGTTGGGTTGAAGTGTAGATCCAGTAGACTGTATATTGGTGGACTCTGGATATACTTTATGTACATACTGTACTTATTATTAGCGACATTTGTTTAGCATCCAGGGAGGGCAAGAACGGAGGCAGCTGTGTGTGGTGGTGTCCTCTATGTATTGTGTTATAATGTCTGTATCTTTATGTATAATGCCCATTGCTTTGTCATCTCTATGTTGTCAGTAAACAATTTTTTTATATAAGTATCTGCAAGGGTTGTATGTTGCTCCTGGGGTGTATGAAGGACTGGAGAGGGTGTATATAATACACAAAGTAATCGAGTTATAAAGTGAATAAGGGCAACAGTCTAGGAACAGAATAGAAGGGACGGAATACAGGGATAGATGTCGTACTTTTATTCCGGCCGCCTCTCGGCATGTTTGCCGTGCTGTCGCCGGAACTCAGGCCCGCCCCCATTATAGTCAATGGGGCCAGAGCGGTAGTCCGGGGCACGCGTGCACTAGAGGCAGAACGGATCAGACAGGCTGTTCACCCAGTGGAACAGCATGCCGGAGTTCCATGCCGCTAGTGTGAAACTAGCCTTATTCTGATGGAAAACGGCTACTAAATGCTCAAAGCAAACCAGACTGAAGAGGGGAGGGCTGCTTTAGCTGCTCATATCTTAGGATTGGTACAAGCTAGAAATATGGTGGCTGACGTTTCAACCTTTCAAACTATACCAGAACCACAGCATTATATGCACTATATCAGAAGATATAGCCGTTAGAAATCGAGTCAGGAGTGAAAGCTGTTTTTAGTTTCACTTTCAGATGCGCTCACAGGATCGCAAGGTAAACTAGTTGATCTACAGCCTGCCAGCGAATGATCACCGCTGGCAGGCTGTAGATCAACTAGTTTACCTTGCGATCCTGTGAACGCGCGCTCCTGTGAGCGCGTGTTCACAGGAAGTCTCGCATCTCGCGAGATGACGCGCCGATGGGTCAACGAGGAATAACCCGGCCGCCCGCAGGACGCATCCCTGCGTTAGGTGGTCGAGAGCTGGTTAAGTTACAATGGTTTCAAAATACAATGGTTATCCTGGAACCAATTAATTTTGTAACTTGAGGGACCACTGTATTGTGTTTGGATGTTATTATCCATGATTAATGGAATCCAGCAAATATTTAGTAAGATCTGTTCAGCTGAGCTCTCTTGTTCACACATATTAAGGTAATAAGCAGATTGATTATTATATGCACCAACATTATTACTTTCTCATTTGAATAAATTGGATACTGTGATTGGCTATGTATCTGTATTCCATGTCCAGGAAAAGCACTTTTGGGGTGTATTCACACATCCATAGTGCAATGCGGATCCGCAATACACCCGGCCGGCACCCCCATAGAAATGCCTATTCTTGTCTGCAATTGCGGACAAGAATAGAACATGTTATATTTTTTTCGGGGGCCGCGGAACGTATGCGGACCCATTATGACGGATGTGTGAATGGAGCCTAATTCTGCTGAAAAACAGCTCCCAAGTGCCCATCTGAAAGTGAAACTAAAAACAGCTTTCACTCCTGACTCGATTTCTAACGGCTATATCTTCTGATATAGTGCATATAATGCTGTGGTTCTGGTATAGTTTGAAAGGTTGAAACGTCAGCCACCATATTTCTAGCTTGTACCAATCCTAAGATATGAGCAGCTAAAGCAGCCCTCCCCTCTTCAGTCTGGTTTGCTTTGAGCATTTAGTAGCCGTTTTCCATCAGAATAAGGCTAGTTTCACACTAGCGGCATGGAACTCCGGCATGCTGTTCCACTGGGTGAACAGCCTGTCTGATCCGTTCTGCCTCTAGTGCACGCGTGCCCCGGACTACCGCTCTGGCCCCATTGACTATAATGGGGGCGGGCCTGAGTTCCGGCGACAGCACGGCAAACATGCCGAGAGGCGGCCGGAATAAAAGTACGACATCTATCCCTGTATTCCGTCCCTTCTATTCTGTTCCTAGACTGTTGCCCTTATTCACTTTATAACTCGATTACTTTGTGTATTATATACACCCTCTCCAGTCCTTCATACACCCCAGGAGCAACATACAACCCTTGCAGATACTTATATAAAAAAATTGTTTACTGATAACATAGAGATGACAAAGCAATGGGCATTATACATAAAGATACAGACATTATAACACAATACATAGAGGACACCACCACACACAGCTGCCTCCGTTCTTGCCCTCCCTGGATGCTAAACAAATGTCGCTAATAATATGTACAGTATGTACATAAAGTATATCCAGAGTCCACCAATATACAGTCTACTGGATCCACACTTCAACCCAACTCACATCCAGTACCTGACCATTAGTACATGTACATATAGAGACTCATACATAAATAGCGCATTTAACCACTTAAGGACCACAGGTTTATACCCCCCTAAAGACCAGGCCCTTTTTTACAAATCGGCACTACACTACTTTCACCGTTTATTGCTCGGTCATGCAACTTACCACCCAAATGAATTTTACCTCCTTTTCTTCTCACTAATAGAGCTTTCATTTGGTGGTATTTCATTGCTGCTGACATTTTTACTTTTTTTGTTATTAATCGAAATTTAATGATTTTTTTGCAAAAAAATGACATTTTTCACTTTCAGTTGTAAAATTTTGCAAAAAAAACGAGATCCATATAGAAATTTTGCTCTAAATTTATAGTTCTACATGTCTTTGATAAAAAAAAAATGTTTGGGTAAAAAAAAAATGGTTTGGGTAAAAGTTATAGCGTTTACAAACTATGGTACAAAAATGTGAATTTCCGCTTTTTGAAGCAGCTCTGACTTTCTGAGCACCTGTCATGTTTCCTGAGGTTCTACAATGCCCAGACAGTACAAACACCCCACAAATGACCCCATTTCGGAAAGTACACACCCTAAGGTATTCGCTGATGGGCATAGTGAGTTCATAGAACTTTTTATTTTTTGTCACAAGTTAGCGGAAAATGATGATTTTTATTTTTTATTTTTTTTTCTTACAAAGTCTCATATTCCACTAACTTGTGACAAAAAATAAAAACTTCTATGAACTCACTATGCCCATCACGAAATACCTTGGGGTCTCTTCTTTCTAAAATGGGGTCACTTGTGGGGTAGTTATACTGCCCTGGCATTCTAGGGGCCCAAATGTGTGGTAAGGAGTTTGAAATCAAATTCTGTAAAAAATGACCAGTGAAATCCGAAAGGTGCTCTTTGGAATATGGGCCCCTTTGCCCACCTAGGCTGCAAAAAAGTGTCACACATCTGGTATCTCCGTACTCAGGAGAAGTTGAGGAATGTGTTTTGGGGTGTCATTTTACATATACCCATGCTGGGTGAGATAAATATCTTGGTCAAATGCCAACTTTGTATAAAAAAATGGGAAAAGTTGTCTTTTGCCAAGATATTTCTCTCACCCAGCATGGGTATATGTAAAATGACACCCCAAAACACATTCCCCACCTTCTCCTGAGTACGGCAATACCAGATGTGTGACACTTTTTTGCAGCCTAGGTGGGCAAAGGGGCCCATATTCCAAAGAGCACCTTTCGGATTTCACAGGTCATTTTTTACAGAATTTGATTTCAAACTCCTTACCACACATTCGGGCCCCTAGAATGCCAGGGCAGTATAACTACCCCACAAGTGACCCCATTTTGGAAAGAAGACACCCCAAGGTATTCCGTGAGGGGCATGGCAAGTTCCTAGAATTTTTTATTTTTTGTCACAAGTTAGTGGAAAATGATGATTTTTTTTTTTTTTTTTTTTTTTCATACAAAGTCTCATATTCCACTAACTTGTGACAAAAAATAAAAACTTCCATTAACTCACTATGCCCATCAGCGAATACCTTGGGGTCTCTTCTTTCCAAAATGGGGTCACTTGTGGGGTAGTTATACTGCCCTGGCATTCTAGGGGCCCGAATGTGTGGTAAGGAGTTTGAAATCAAATTCTGTAAAAAATGACCTGTGAAATCCGAAAGGTGCTCTTTGGAATATGGGCCCCTTTGCCCACCTAGGCTGCAAAAAAGTGTCACACATCTGGTATCTCTGTATTCAGGAGAAGTTGAGGAATGTGTTTTGGGGTGTCTTTTTACATATACCCATGCTGGGTGAGATAAATATCTTGGTCAAATGCCAACTTTGTATAAAAAAATGGGAAAAGTTGTCTTTTGCCAAGATATTTCTCTCACCCAGCAGGGGTATATGTAAAATGACACCCCAAAACACATTCCCCACCTTCTCCTGAGTACGGGGATACCAGATGTGTGACACTTTTTTGCAGCCTAGGTGGGCAAAGGGGCCCATATTCCAAAGAGCACCTTTCGGATTTCACAGGTCATTTTTTACAGAATTTGATTTCAAACTCCTTACCACACATTTGGGCCCCTAGAATGCCAGGGCAGTATAACTACCCCACAAGTGACCCCATTTTGGAAAGAGGAGACCCCAAGGTATTCGCTGATGGGCATAGTGAGTTCATGGAAATTTTTATTTTTTGTCACAAGTTAGTGGAATATAAGACTTTGTATGAAAAAAAAAATAAAAAAAAAATCAGCATTTTCCACTAACTTGTGACAAAAAATAAAAAATTCTAGGAACTTGCCATGCCCCTCACGGAATACCTTGGGGTGTCTTCTTTCCAAAATGGGGTCACTTGTGGGGTAGTTATACTGCCCTGGCATTTTCCAGGGGCCCTAATGTGTGGTAAGTAGGTAAATGACCTGTGAAATCCTAAAGGTGCTCTTTGGAACATGGGCCCCTTTGCCCACCTAGGCTGCAAAAAAGTGTCACAGATGTGGTATCGCCGTATTCAGGAGAAGTTGGGGAATGTGTTTTGGGGTGTCATTTTACATATACCCATGCTGGATGAGAGTAATATTTCGGCAAAAGACAACTTTTCCCATTTTTTTATACAAAGTTGGCATTTGACCAAGATATTTCTCTCACCCAGCATGGGTATATGTAAAATGACACCCCAAAACACATTCCCCAACTTCTCCTGAGTACGGCGATACCAGATGTGTGACACTTTTTTGCAGCCTAGATGCGCAAAGGTGCCCAAATTCCTTTTAGGAGGGCATTTTTAGACATTTGGATACCAGACTTCTTCTCACGCTTTGGGGCCCCTAGAATGCCAGGGCAGTATAAATACCCCACATGTGACCCCATTTTGGAAAGAAGACACCCCAAGGTATTCAATGAGGGGCATGGCGAGTTCATAGAAATTTTTTTTTTTTGGCACAAGTTAGCGGAAATTGATATTTTTAATTTTTTTCTCACAAAGTCTCCCGTTCCGCTAACTTGGGACAAAAATTTCAATCTTTCATGGACTCAATATGCCCCTCACGGAATACCTGGCGGTGTCTTCTTTCCGAAATGGGGTCACATGTGGGGTATTTATACTGCCCTGGCATTCTAGGTGCCCTAAAGCGTGAGAAGAAGTCTGGAATATAAATGTCTAAAAAATTTTACGCATTTGGTTTCCGTGAGGGGTATGGTGAGTTCATGTGAGATTTTATTTTTTGACACAAGTTAGTGGAATATGAGACTTTGTAAGAAAAAAATAATAATAATTCCGCTAACTTGGGCCAAAAAAATGTCTGAATGGAGCCTTACAGAGGGGTGATCAATGACAGGGGGGTGATCAATGACAGGGGGGGTGATCAATGACAGGGGGGTTGATCAATGACAGGGGTGGTGATCAATGACAGGGGGGTGATCAGGGAGTCTATATGGGGTGATAACCACAGTCATTGATCATGCCCCTGTAAGGCTTCATTCAGACGTCCAGATGCGTTTTGCGGATCCGATCCATCTATCAGTGCATCCGTAAAAATCATGCGGACATCTGAATGGAGCTTTACAGGGGGGTAATCAATGACAGGGGGGTAATCAATGACAGGGGGGTGATCAGGGAGTCTTTATGGGGTGATCACCACAGTCATTGATCACGCCCCTGTAAGGCTTCATTCAGACGTCCGGATGCGTTTTGCGGATCCGATCCATCTATCAGTGGATCCGTAAAAATCATGCGGACATCTGAATGGAGCTTTACAGGGGGGTGATCAATGACAGGGGGGTGATCAGGGAGTCTATATGGGGTGATAACCACAGTCATTGATCACGCCCCTGTAAGGCTTCATTCAGACGTCCGGATGCGTTTTGCGGATCCGATCCATCTATCAGTGCATCCGTAAAAATCATGCGGACATCTGAATGGAGCTTTACAGGGGGGTAATCAATGACAGCGGGGTGATCAGGGAGTCTATATGGGGTGATCACCACAGTCATTGATCATGCCCCTGTAAGGCTTCATTCAGACGTCCGGATGCGTTTTGCGGATCCGATCCATCTATCAGTGGATCCGTAAAAATCATGCGGACGTCTGAATGGAGCTTTACAGGGGGGGTAATCAATGACAGGGGGGTCATCACTGACAGGGGGGTGATCAGGGAGTCTATATGGGGTGATCACCACAGTCATTGATCACGCCCCTGTAAGGCTTCATTCAGATGTCCGGATGCGTTTTGCGGATCCGATCCATCTATCAGTGCATCCGTAAAAATCATGCAGACATCTGAATGGAGCTTTACAGGGGGGTGATCAGGGAGTCTATATGGGGTGATCACCACAGTCATTGATCATGCCCCTGTAAGGCTTCATTCAGACGTCCGGATGCGTTTTGCGGATCCGATCCATCTATCAGTGGATCCGTAAAAATCATGCGGACGTCTGAATGGAGCTTTACAGGGGAGTAATCAATGACAGGGGGGTAATCAATGACAGGGGGGTGATCAGGGAGTCTATATGGGGTGATCACCACAGTCATTGATCATGCCCCTGTAAGGCTTCATTCAGACGTCCGGATGCGTTTTGCGGATCCGATCCATCTATCAGTGGATCCGTAAAAATCATGCGGACGTCTGAATGGAGCTTTACAGGGGGGTAATCAATGACAGGGGGGTAATCAATGACAGGGGGGTGATCAGGGAGTCTATATGGGGTGATCAGGGGCTAATAAGGGGTTAATAAGTGACGGGGGGGGGTGTAGTGTAGTGTAGTGGTGCTTGGTGCTACTTTACTGAGCTACCTGTGTCCTCTGGTGGTCGATCCAAACAAAGGGGACCACCAGAGGACCAGGTAGCAGGTATATTAGACGCTGTTATCAAAACACCGTCTAATATACCTGTTAGGGGTTAAAAAAAACACATCTCCAGCCTGCCAGCGAACGATCGCCGCTGGCAGGCTGGAGATCAACTCTCTTACCTTCCGTTCCTGTGAGCGCGCGCGCCTGTGTGCGCGCGTTCACAGGAAATCTCGGCTCACGCGAGATGACGCCTATTGGCGTTAGTGTGACCTGGGAGCGCCGCAGAAATGACGCCTTTCGGCGTTAGCGTGGCGGCAAGAGGTTAATCTACACATCTGTAAACACATATAATGGTATACAATTGCAGACTACAAATATCTATATGTACACATATAAAGTCTACTGGGATATTATATTTATATACATACACAGAAAGCACACATATGATATAACTTAGCTTGCTCCTGAAGTGCTGTTAGTCCAGAGGGTGCAGGAAGAGAGAGACCCCCAAGTTTCACATAGGATATATGTTCCTGTGTCCCAGCCCCCACCATGGACTCCACCCTATGACCACCCAAATATCTTCCCAATCTGTTGGCCAAGAGAATGTTGTCCAACTGCTTTTACAATGTGCCCTTCCTGCCTTTTGATATGCTAACAAGGGACACAATGACCAAATGGCTTCTGGCCATACTGATATCACTCAATGGGGGAATCTCACAGAAAAATATCAGTATATGCCATATCATATTTGAGTGGTCTTGGACTGAGGCTCTAGCTGGGAACCATATTCTCCAGTAACAGCATATTTTAAAATAATTCTTGATGATGTTATTTTTTAACACTAAACAAACAAAAACCCTGCAGTTTTTGCACTGGCCACTATGTCTAATAATAATTGGCGCCAATTCTTAGTTTGTACAGATTACATTACTGCAGTTAACTCATTCTAATCCTGCCTGTAATGATCTCACCTTTGTGTATAGATAAGACAGGATCCACCATTCACAATAGGTCATTGTCAAATCGTATTGATTCTTTCCTTGTACAATGTCCTTTGCACATGTCACAGAGCATGACTAGAAAACGTTCCCATTTGAGTCAAAAGGGTCCCTTCCTGTCCATTTTGTCTAAGGCCCATGGGGCTTCCGTAAAGCAATTTTTTAATGCTTTGTAAAGGCTATTCGGAATAGCTCAGGCAAGATGTCAGCCCCCATAATAAGTTTCAGGAAATAAAATAAAATAAAGAAATCTGTAATGAGAAAATTAGATTAGAAAAATCAAACATCATATTGTACATGACAATTAGAAAAAAGATGATGTGTTACTATCTGGTTTTAACTGGCAGATAAAAATTTTGGTGACACATTTCCTTTAACCCCTTCCCGACACATGACGCACTATTACGTCATGGAAGCCACTGCGTTCCCTCAATTTGACGTAATAGTACGTCATGGTGATTGGACCGACACCGGAGCGTGTGCGCGCGCCATCACTGCAGGAGCCCGGCAGTCCTTGGTAGCCGGGCCCCTGCTGTATCCGCCGGCATCGCTGTAAAAGCTGATGCCGGAGGATTAACCCCTTCTATGCCATGATCCGTGCTGACCGCAACATAGAAGGAGTTTGTGTCAGGTGAGGGAGCACATTGAGTCGCCGCGCTGCTGTGGCGGGGACTCGATGTGTCAGAAGGCAGCCCAATGCCGTGCAGAGGCTGCCCAATGCCTTGCATGGCATCAGGGCCTGCCTTCTACGGGTGCCAAGGAGATCCAGCCTCAGGCTGGGTCTCCTAAGCAACCTGTTAGTGTGCTACTCACTGTAGTACATGAACAGGCAATGCATTACAATACAGATGTATTGTAATGCATTGCAGACGGGATCAGACCCCCAAAAGTGAACATCAGAAATAAAGTAAAGAAAAAAAAAAGTGTTTTTCTCGCCCATATTCATTGGGGGACACAGGAACCGTGGTATAGCTATGTCTTCTAGGAGGCGTTGACACTAGTAAAAGCTGTTAGCTCCTCCCCTGGCAGCTATACCCCCTCCAGCCTGGAAAGAGAGCTCCAGTTTTTTGTAGTGTCAATAGGAGGCAAGACCTCGCTGCTCAGGGTACCTCCTGAAGATTTTTAATTTTATTTTTATTTTTTTATTTCTTTCCGGTGGGAAACGGTGGTCGCCTAGCCTCCCTGTTCTCCCGGGGGAGCACACCAGCGTTGGTCTGCCACACTGCCTCCTCCCCCACAAGAAGACAAGGTGGACCAGGGCAGCCTCGCTCCCCTGCATCCCGCCAGCAGAAGGGTCACCCATCCAAGCCCCCTTCCAGCGTCCTGCCACTACGGTGCCAGTAGCTGAAGAGGTGACCCTGCTGGAGAAGAGGAAGGGTGAAGATGGCGGCAGGACAGAAGATGAGGTGAGTACACAGGACTAGGTAGGTATTCACCTCTTCCCCCTCCATCCCTCTTGGCATAGTTCTCACCTGGTGCCCTTAACCATCCCTCCCTCCCTCTTGGCATAGTTTTCTCCTGGTGCCCTCAAGGGTTAACTGAGGGGGACACAGCAAGGCAAAAAGCTGCCAGGGGCCTTTATTATCATAGGATGGATGGCATTCCAAGACCCCTAAAACAGTCCCTCTCACTCCCCCTCTAGGCCTACGGACAGCTCCTAGGGGGTTAATATGGCAGACTACTACTAAATCAGCGGGAGAGAGAGGAGCGCACGGCTCCTGCTCCCCACTATCCAGCTCCATATTCCGCCCCTGTCAGGAGCGGGCGCCAAGCGCTCCGCTCCGATAGGGTTAATGGCGGACAAGACAATCGCTGACGCCTCGTGCGCCGCATGGCTCCTTACCGCATGGGGGACTCCGGCTGCAGGGGTGACTACCTCTGCCCGACCTGCATCCAACGGCAGTGTCAGTTTCCTCCCGGGGGCGGGCACCGGTGGGGGGGATGCACGCGGAAGATCTGCTCCGCTCCAGGCCCCCTTTTCCCCTGGGCCATCCGGCAGTGCTCCCGGCAGCCGCGTGTTAATTTAGGCCCCGGTTTTGCGGCAGACTAGGCCGCAACTCTCCCCTGGTGTGTGCGGGAGGGGGCGGCGAGCTGGCGCAAATTCTTCCCGCCTAGCTTTTCCCCTCCCCCAGAAGCCAGCTAAGCACCGCCCCTGTTCTCTGCACTTTTAACCCTTCGTGGCCAGCCATTTCTTTTAGCCGGTGCCGGGTCTTCAAGGAGTTAGAAAACTGTGCAGTTACTTACTCAAGAAGTAACCCTTACTCTTCTCCAGTATTAAGAAAGAAGCATTTAATACGGTCCCCGGTCCCCTCAGCACACATTCTGGGAAAGTGGTTATGCATAACCGTGCGGTACCAGACTGGGCCCGTACCCTGTCCCGGTCACAGGAGGACCTCTCATAGTGCCAATCCGCCCTTCACGGCCGCTTGGTTGATACTTCTGCATACACCTGCGCAAAACAGGGTACCCTGAAGGATTCCCTATACGCGCTCCGGGGCCGTTGGCTGACAATCCTCCACCTGTTCAATCAAAGAAGGACCTCTGACATTCTCAATCCACCCTCTCGGGTCGTTTGGTTAATAATTCTCCGCCTGCGCAATTTAATAGAGGACCTCTGACATTCCCAATCCACCCTTCTGCGTCGTTTGGTTGATCTGAATGATTCCCAATCCACCCTTCTGGGTCGGTTGGTTGATTTTTTTCCACCAGTGCAATTCATTACAGGACCTCTGACTTCCCAATCCTCCCTTCCGGGTCGTTTTGTTGATAATGCACCGACTGCGCAATCCGGTGGACGGACCTCTAGAAGTTCCCACTCCACCCCCTGGGTAGTTTGGTTGATAAGTCCCCACCTGCGCAGTCCGCTACTGCCAGGGGCGAGATTCTGAGGGGTAGACCTACGCGCAAGCGGACCACAGCAGGACATCTTCTCCTTGAATATCTCCGCACCCCCACCCTTCCTCCCTGGGTCATGCTCAGACCCCCCCTACCTCCCCGGAGAGGGTCAGTCTAAGTGGGGGAGGGGGAAGGGAATCACTGATTCAGACCCTGACATGATTCCAAAGCAATCTCCCAGGATTGCATCTACGGTGGCCAGCAGTACTTGTCGTATGCATTGCCCCCTTCCATGGGCGGAGTAATTGCACTACTTTGGGACACAGTACTTGCCTTATACATGGTCCGGTGCCATAGGTGGACTAAGTACCGGTACACTGGTTTCAGTGCCGGGTGTATACATTCCCCCTTCTGTAGGTGGTGGAATTGCATCTCCATTGGGTTCAGTGCCTGCCGTATGCATTAGCTCTTTCCATAGGTGGCGCAGTGACATTATCTCTGGTTACATTGTGTGCTGTAGGCATTACCCCCTTACGTAGGTGCAATAATTGCACTCCCAGGACTCGCCATATGCACTAGTTCTCGCTGTAGGCATTGACCCCCCTTCATAGGTGGAGTATTTTCCCTACCACTGGCTTAAGTACTTGCCGTATGCATTCCACCTTCCATAGGTAGAGCAATTGCACTACCATTGCATATGGTCCCGACTGTCGCGCTATCCCTTCCATAGGCGGAGTGTTGCACTTCATCGTGCTTCCTGTTGCATTAACTCCTTCCGCAAGTGATCCACTAGCGGGGAATAACTAAACATCTTGGGATGTTGCAACTCAACTACGCCACGGCTCTAGGTGCCTTCGCTTTCACAAGGGGGCGTGGCAGGTTGGTACTCCTACTCTAGTGGTATACTGGTGCCGCCAGTGGATAGGGTGAATATTCCTTCCTTCTTTTGGTGTGGTTTTGGACATGCTCATCCTCAGTCTTTCCAGGGAGTTGCCTAGTCACTTATGTGTCCCAGAGACCCCCCCATCTCCTCGGGCCTCCACCATTCCGGTGGGTCATGAATTGTCCGCATGCATGCACCAATGTACATATTTGGTGAGTACGTACCAGCGAGTCGAGTGTTTCATTGACTTTGTATTCTCTATCCACCACTCCTCCTTCTCTGGGAAAGTGGTTATGCTGGCGCACTCTTTGGCAGTTGCTCCTGTTAAGCGCCCTTCCAGGTAGAGTTTTTAAGTTAGCTCTACTTAACTCGGGCAGTATGGTACGTGGCTTCTACGGATAGTCTCAGGCCTCCCCCTCAGTTCTGCGCTCACGGGAAAGTGTTGACTACTACTGTGGGAGTGGTATTTGCGTTACCACTACATACTTCGGTTCTTCTGCAGCTCATTCTTCAGGTGGTGGACTCTTTTAGCACTGAATTCGGTGACCTCTGCGGGTGACCCCCTCCTCTGCTTGGGTATGGGGCTAGCAATACAGTGTGACTCCTCTTGCCTGGCTTCCTCCTCAGGCAGTGTTTTTGCACAGCAACTTAATCTTTGGCTACTCTGTATAGCGCCGGTCTCAGATCGGGAATGGACTTAGACCTAGCCTATTCTTCTCCGGTCTTTTTCCTCCTCTGGCTCATGGTTCATAGTCACCCCACATGCCTTGGTAGTTCCCACATTACTACCTTCCCTCATCTGCATTTTCACAGGGTATTCGTTTGGTGGCCTTCCATTTCCAGGCACAATCTGGTCCCGACTGGTGGGCTGTGGCGCCCTCCACATCCCTCCTTCTACAGGAACTTCTTCCATTGTCCAGTTGTGCTAACCACTTTTCTCTCCCGAACAAGAGTTCCGGAAGCATGCGGCGTGGACCCCCTGATATCTCCTTGGCGGGAGTTCTCCCTTACGTGTTTTTTCCCCTTCCTCTCCTACCCAGCTTTCTACGGAAGAGCAAGATGCAGGGCATTCCGACGAATCCTAGTTGCTCAGGATTGGCCCCGTCACGCGTGGTACGCCGACCTCGTTCTCCTTCTAGGAGACCTCCCTTGATCACTGCACTCAGAGACGACCTTCTTCACAGGGTCCAGTCCTACATCAGCATTTAGAGTCTTTGGTTGACGGCGTAGCTATTGAAACCGCCATTCTGACGTGGAGAGGGTTTTTGACGGACGTCATCCACACTATGATTCAGGCCAGGAAGCCTGCATCGCCCAGGATTAGGGTTGAGCGAACCCGAACTGGAAAGTTCGGGTTCATACCGAACTTTCGGATTTTTGGATTCTGGACCCGAACCTAAACATTTCAGTAAAAGTTCGGTGTTCAGCGATTTCTTGGCGCTTTTTGAAAGGCTGCAGAGCAGCCAATCAACAAGCGGTTAACTGTCTGACCTTAGAAGCCATCACAGCCATGCCTACTAATGGCATGGCTGTGATTGGCCAGTGTAGCATGTGACCCAGCCTCTATATAAGCTGGAGTCACATGGCACTGCACGTCACTCTGCTGTGCTTAGTGTAGGGAGAGGATGCTGCTGGTGATATCAGGGAGAGAATAGAACTGATTCTTTGCTCAAACTCTGAATCAAACTCAGCGATCTACATACATTGTGTTTTGTGGGTGCAGTGCACAACTTTTTTATCCTGCCCTGAGCCCAGTGACCGAAAAAAAAGAACTTTAATAAGTCTGCTAGGTGGGCGGCGGCGGCCATTTCATGCAAGCTCCGTGCACTAGCACTGCATCTGAGCTTTTGGGACATTAAAAATCCAAATTTTTAGGGCAATTTACAACATCTGGTGCATTTGCAGGCTTAGTCAGTGTGCAATTTAAGCTAGAAATACAACCATCATTTTCTGAGTTTTTAAAAACACACTTTTTGTGCCAAAAACCACTATTTTCCAGATCTGCAAGTGTTAAATTCAAGTTTAATATATACAGCTTTCATATTCTGTTACCAAAAAAAAACACTTTTTTGGCAATATACAGTACAGACCAAAAGTTTGGACACACCTTCTCATTCAAAGAGTTTTCTTTATTTTCATGACTATGAAAATTGTAGATTCACACTGAAGGCATCAAAACTATGAATTAACACATGTGGAATTATATACATAACAAACAAGTGTGAAACAACTGAAAATATGTCATATTCTAGGTTCTTCAAAGTAGCCACCTTTTGCTTTGATTACTGCTTTGCACACTCTTGGCATTTTCTTGATGAGCTTCAAGAGGTAGTCCCCTGAAATGGTTTTCACTTCACAGGTGTGCCCTGTCAGGTTTAATAAGTGGTTGTAGACAAAAAAAAGGGAGAAGGCGCTCATAGGGTGAGTATGTAAATGATTATTTCCCCTTTCTTACGGGAGGTAATATGCTTACCTGTCAGAGTTGCACCAATTGGGTGCAACTACAATGAAGGCTAAGTACTCGTGGGGGTTGGTTGGTGCCGCCGGCTTTGTCCAAACACCCTTCGGTCGGTGAGTACGCGCCTTTTTTGTGAACACCGATCGCATCAGATGCCCCACGTGCTGGGAAACGAGCGGCCTCCACTGTGATCCACCAGACTTGACAAAGGGGTCATGTACCCCGAAACGCGTTGTCCTGATTAAACCAAACTGTTTTCTACCATTGGTTGTGGATTTGCGCCCGTTACTCTGTCCGTTCCTTTTGGACTTTCTTGGTCCACCAAACTCACAGGTTTAATAAGTGGGATTTCTTGCCTTATAAATGGGGTTGGGACCATCAATTGCGTTGAGGAGAAGTCAGGTGGATACACAGCTGATAGTCCTACTAAATAGACTGTTATAATTTGTATTATGGCAAGAAAAAAGCAGCTAAGTAAAGAAAAACTAGTGGCCATCATTACTTTAAGAAATGAAGGTCAGTCAGTCAGTCGAAAAATTGGGAAAACTTTGGCCTCCACAGTCACCGGACCTGAACCCAATCGAGATGGTTTGGGGTGAGCTGGACCGCAGAGTGAAGGCAAAAGGGCCAACAAGTGCTAATCATCTCTGGGAACTCCTTCAAGACTGTTGGAAGACCACTTCAGGGGACTACCTCTTGAAGCTCATCAAGAGAATGCCAAGAGTGTGCAAAGCAGTAATCAAAGCAAAAGGTGGCTACTTTGAAGAACCTAGAATATGACATATTTTCAGTTGTTTCGCACTTGTTTGTTATGTATATAATTCCACATGTGTTAATTCATAGTTTTGATGCCTTCATAGTCATGAAAATAAAGAAAACTCTTTGAGAAGGTGTCCAAACTTTTGGTCTGTACTGTACATCTGGATTAGTCAGTGTGCAATTTAAGCTAGAAATACAGCCATCATTTTCTGGGGTTTTTTTTGCCAAAAACCACTATTTTCAGGCCTTGCAGCATCAGCACGTGTGAAATTACAGGGTTATATACTGCTGTTAATTTCAGTTATTAAACAAACACCTGTTTGCGCAAAAAAAAAATTAGTTGGCAGCCTTTGCTGCAGATGTCATTGTGAGATATCTCCTTTACATACTGTCTTTCTATTCAGTTATTTGAAATAAAGCCATTTTGGTAACAATTCTTTGATAGCGTCCTAGTGTGGATCAGGCTGTGTGAGATACACCTTTTAAATACAGGGGTTTGATTCAGGTATTTGAAATACAGCCATTTTGGGCAAAGAAATCTTTAATTGAGACCTACTGTGGGTCAGGCCGTGTAAGATACTGTCACTGATATAGTAGGGGAGAACACCAAAAGACAACAAGAAGGAAGGGGAAAGACACTAGGCCTCACCGCTAGGGAAGGAAAAGGGTCACCACCTATAAAACCCTGCTCCTGGCCCTAACTCCTATCCGTATGGGCACCTCTCGATGGTAGAGATACCCATACACAGGAACCTAGAAAACCCTGGTGACCCTCAGATGCCCTAAAGATAATGACAGGGCAGAGACCACTAATTCCTTTCCTGGTGAAGGAACTAGCGTTTCACTGAGGCCTAGTAAACAACCGGGGGGTGGGGGATACAAAACACAACAAGCGGAACACTTAACTTCAGAGGATGATAGATGAACAGCACTTTAGCACGAACCACACTCCAGCTCTTCCAAGACCAAGTGAAGCTATCCCAAGCAAGGAGTGATGGGAAAAGTCAGACTAAATAGGGCGAGGTAAAGGTCACATGATCCACACCTGAACAGGAGGTGTGGACATACCAGCAACACACAGACAAAGTGAAACCGAAAGAGGCTGTCAGATCACTAATCCGTAGATAATCTTTCAGACCTTCTGAGACCTGTCACAGATGTGACAGTACCCCCCTTCTACGGGTGACCTCCGGGCACCCAGGACCAACCTTATCAGGATGAGCTCTGTGGAATGCTCTCACTAGACGACTAGCATTAACATCAGTCGCTGGAATCCACATCCTTTCCTCTGGTCCGTACCCTCTCCAATGAACGAGATACTGGAGGGATCTCCGGAGAACTCGGGAGTCCACAATCTTGCTGATCTGAAATTCTAAATTGCCGTCCACCATGACAGGAGCTGGAGGCAAGGAGGACGGCTCAACAGGTTTGACACATTTCTTTAGCAACGATTTATGAATTACGTTATGGATTTACAATGCCTGAGGAAGTTCAAGACGGAAGGCTACAGGGTTAACAATGGCAGTGATCTTATATGGACCAATAAATCTTGGGCCCAACTTCCAAGAAGGTACCTTAAGTTTTTAATGTTTCTTGTAGACAACCACACAGAATCACCCACTCTCAGGTCCGGACCACTCGTACGTCTCCTGTCTTTCCGCCAAATAGAAGACAAAGAAGAGGAAAATCGTTCCTCCTCAGGAATGCCGGAATTTTGAGCACCAGAAAATGTACCAAACTGTGGATGGAACCCATATGCCCCAAAAAATGGCGACTTATCAGTGGACTACTGTCTACGGTTATTTATAGCAAACCCCGCTAACTACAAAAATAAAGACCACTCTTTCTGATTCTCTGAAAAAAACATCTCAAGTAAGTCTCCAGATTCTGATTTAGTGCGCTCCGTCTGTCCGTTCGACTAAGGATGAAAAGCCGAAAAGAAGGACAATTGTACACCCAGATGAGTACATAGTTTGTTTCCAGATTCTGGAAAGCGTTGAGTCCCTCTATCAGACACCACATCAGAGGGAATGCCATGTAGTTTCACGATGATGTCGAAAAACACCTGTGCAAGAGTTTTAGCATTGGGTAGACTAGGTAATGCAATTAAGTGTGCCATTTTACTAAAACCACCAGAATCACAGTTTTTCCCGAAGAATTCGGTAAATCCGTGATAAAATCCATGGACGAATGGGTCCAAGGTCTGGACGGGATGGGCAATGGAAGCAGAGATCCGGAAGGCCGAGTATATGTCACCTTAGCACGTGCACAGGTACCACAGGCTAACACATAGTCCTCAACACACTTACGCAACCCTGGCCACCAAAATCTGCGAGAGATGAGATCGACAGTCGATCTGCTCCCAGGGTGCCCAGCAAGCACCGTACAGTGATGTTCCTCAAACACCTTGTGACGTAATTCGGAGGGAACAAACAACTTTCCCGGAGGACAATAGTCCGGAGCATCCTCCTGTGCCTCCAACACCCTGGCCTCGAGATCGGGATAAAGAGCGGATATGACTACCCCTTCAGATAAAATGGGACTAAGGTCATTAGACTCACCCCCCCCCCCCCCCCCCCAGGAAAGCTACGCGACAAAGCGTACGCCTTCACGTTCTTAACCCCAGGGCGGAAAGTGACGATGAAGTTAAATCTGGTGAAAAACAATGACCATCTGGCCTGCCTTGGGTTCAGTTGCTTAGCCGACTCCAGGTAGGCTAGATTCTTGTGATCCGTAATTCCAACCAATGCCGCCATTCCTCGAACGCCAACTTAATGGCCAGCAATTCCCTATTCCCCACATCATAATTCCTTTCATCAGTAGAGAGTTTTTTTTAGAGAAAAATGCACATGGGCACCATTTACTAGGTGAAGGACCTTGCGACAAGATTTCTCCTACCCCTACCTCGGACGTTTCAACCTCAACAATAAATGGCTGAGTCACGTCCGGTTGCAGCAGAATAGGGGCCGAAGCAAAACATTCTTTCACAGCAGAAAAGGCCTGTAATGCCGCATCAGACCAGACAGAAATATCCGCACCCTTCCTAGTCATGTCTGTTAAAGGTTTAACCACCGATGAATAGTTCAAAATACATTTACGGTAGTAGTTGGTAAACCCCAAAAACTGCATAAGCGCTTTCAGATTTTCGGGTCGATCCCAGTCCAACACGGCACGGACCTTCTCGGGATCCATACGAAAACCTGAGGATGAGAGAAGGTAACCCAGAAATTGCACTTCCTGTACAGCAAATACACACTTTTCCATCTTAGCATACAACTTATTCTCTCTTAGGATCTGTAACACCTGTCTCACATGATCCTGATGAGTCTCCATATTAGGCGAATAAATTAGTATGTCATTAAGGTATACAACGACAAACCTCCCCACCAGATGATGAAAGATGTCATTGACAAAGTGTTGAAAAACCGCAGGAGCATTGGTTAACCCAAAGGGCATGACCAGGTTTTCAAAATGACCCTCAGGGGTATTAAATGCGGTCTTCCACTCATCCCCCTCCTTGATCCTTACCAGATTATATGCCCCCCTCAGATCCAACTTAGAGAACACCTTGGCACCGACAATCTGACTAAACAAATCCAAAATCAAAGGAAGGGGGTAAGGATCATGGACGGCAATACGATTGAGCTCATGGAAGTCCAGGCATGGTCTCGGGGTACCATCTTTTTTCTTTACAAAGAAAAACCCAGCAGCCACTGGGGACTTGGATGGTCTAATATGTCCCTTTGCCAAACTCTCGGTAATATACTCTCGCATGGCCTTTCTTTCGGGTTCCGATAGATTATACAACCGAGATTTGGGCAATTTAGCTCCGGGAATAAGATTGACGGGACAGTCATACTCCCAGTGCGGAGGCAACTCCTGATTACCAAATCAGAAAATTCTGAAATGGACGAGAGTACAGTTTTAGTGGTCACTAAGAATGATGCATTAAGACAGTTGTCCATGCAAAAATAACTCTAATCGAGAATCTGTCTCACTTGCCAGTCAATGTTAGGGGTATGTTTGTTTAACCATTGTAAGCCCAACACCAACAGAGCAGGCAGACCCTCCAACACATAACAGGAGATAGATTCCTGATGCAAATCACCCACTTTTAAATGAATGTCATTCACTACCTGCGAGAGGCATTTTTGGGTGAGAGGTGCTGAGTCAATTGCAAAGACAGAAATACTTTTCTCTAATGCATTAGTAGTCAACCCATGAATGCGTACAAACTGTCCATCAATCAAGTTAACTTTTGGCCACTGTCGATAAATGCTTGGATTTTCATAGTTTTGGACTGTAACGCCACCTCAGCAGACAGGAGATAACGAGTACTACCAGTAAAAGACAAAAGTAGGTTTTCTTGCTCCCCATCCACACCACCAATAGTAATTTGAGGATTAAAAGTTTTTTCCTTTTTGTTTACACCTTGATGCTGCAAGTACGGACTAATATTCACAAAATTTCCCTTCTTGCCACAATAAAAGCAGATTCCTTTCACATGACCCAAGCTTTTGCCAGGAGTAGCTCATCCTAACTGCATAGGCTCATCACAAGGCGCAACTACCAGTGTCTCTCCACCATAAGTGTC
Source organism: Bufo bufo (assembly GCF_905171765.1). Taxonomy (NCBI): domain Eukaryota; kingdom Metazoa; phylum Chordata; class Amphibia; order Anura; family Bufonidae; genus Bufo; species Bufo bufo. The sequence continues at coordinate 278,291,541 of NC_053393.1, read as the reverse complement.
AAAGGAAGCAGTACCCTTATTGGACAGTACGTCCTGAAGGTGAGGACCCCTAGATCTCTCCCTCAGGCATCTATCTAGATGTACAGCAAGGGACATAGCTGCCTCCAAGGACACAAGATTTTCATGAAAAGCCAACACGTCCTGCAGTCAGAGAGACCCTGACAGAATTGGCTGCGAAGAGCAGGATTGTTCCACTCAGTATCTGTAGCCCATCTCCTAAATTCAGAGCAATAGGTCTCCACGTAACGCTCTCCCTGCCGCAAACTCCGTAACTTGGTTTCGGCCTGAGAGATCCGACTCGGGTCATCGTAGATGAGACCCAAGGCTCTAAAGAATTCATCTTCCGACCGGAGGGACAGTGATCAGGTCGGCAGAGAAAAAGCCCAAGATTGGGCGTCCTCTTTAAGCAATGAAATAATCATACCCACACGTTGACACTCATCCCCAGAAGATTATGAATGCAGCTTAAAGTATAATTTACATGACTGCCTGAACCGGATGAAATTGTCACTACCCCCGGAAAACCTGTCCGGGAGAGCCACCTTCGGTTCAAGGACAGGCCTGGGACCCACCACCGGAACCAGCAGCCTGTGGACTCTGAATCTGCAAGACAGTTGTGCTGAGGTCTGCTACCTCCAAAGTCAGATTCTGCAGCTGTTCGACCAGTGCAGACATAGTATCCATAGCTGCACAGATCAGAACAAAAATGGCGGTATTGGCTCTTCCAAGACCAAATGAAGCTATCCCAAGCAAGGAGTGATGGGAAAGTCAGACTAAATAGGGCGAGGTAAAGGTCACATGATCCACACCTGAACAGGAGGTGTGGACATACCAGCAACACACAGACAAAGTGAAACCGAAAGAGACTGTCAGATCACTAATCCGTAGATAATCTTTCTGACCTTCTGAGACCTGTCACAGATGTGACAGATACACCCTTTAAATACAGGGGTTGGATTCAGGCATTTGAAATACAGCCATTTTGGGCAAACAAATCTTTAATTGAGGCCTACTGTGGGTCAGGCCGTGTGAGATACACCCTGTATATACAGGGCTTATATTCTTTCATTAATATAACACCCTTTTTGGGGCAAAATACACAATATTTTAGTCCTTGCAGAATCTTGACGTTTGAAATTCCTGGATTATATACTGCTGCCATATTCAGTTATTAAACAAACACCCGTTTGGGCAAAAAAAGTTTATTTGGCAACCTTTGCTGCATATGTCATTTTGAGATACACCCTTTATACATTTGGGTTATATTCAGATATTTGAAATACCGCCATTTGGTGCACAAATCTTTAATTGAGGCCTACTGTGGGTCAGGCTGTGTGAGATACACTCTTTAAATACAGGGGTTTGATTCAGGCATTTGAAATACAGCAATTTGGTGCACAAATTTTTAATTGAGGCCTATTGTGGGTCAGGTGTGTGAGATACACCTTTAAATACAGGGGTTTGATTCAGGCATTTGAAATACAGCCATTTTGGGCAAAGAAATCTTTCATTGAGGCCAACTGTGGGTCAGGCTGTGTCAGATACACCCTTTAAATAGAGGTTTGATTTAGGTATTTGAAATACAACAATTTTGGGCAAACAAATTTAATTGAGTCCTAGTCTGTTTCAGGTCGTGTGAGATACACCCTTTAAATACAGGGGTTTGAATCAGGTATTTGAAATACAGCCATTTTGGGCAAACAAATCTTTAAAGGGTTTCTATCACTTCGTATGACATAATTAGCTCTCAGACACTAGCGATCCGCTAGTGTCTGCTCTGGCCAACCATCCTAATATAACTGTTTATTGGGCAGCCGTTTTGCTAAAAAGATAACTTTTATAAATATGCTAATGAGCCTCTAGGTGCTATGTGGGCGTCATTAGCACCTAGAGGCTCCGTCTACCTTCATACACAGCCACCGCCCAGCGCGTCCCTCCAGCCCGCCCATCTCCTGCTGAATGCGATCCTCCGTGTGACGCAACGGACGAATTCTCGCGCATGCGCCGTGCGCGGCTGTATTCGGCGCATGCGCAGTGAATGTCTGACCGCTTCCCTGCTCAGACATCTCCACTGCGCCTGTTCCTTGGAGCACTATGACGTCATCGGCGCAGGCGCAGTGGAGATGTCTGAGCAGGGAAGCGGTCAGACATTCACTGCGCATGCGCCGAATACAGCCGCGCACGGCGCATGCGCGAGAATTTGTCCGTTGCGTCACACGGAGGATCGCATTCAGCAGGAGATGGGCGGGCTGGAGGGACGCGCTGGGCGGTGGCTGTGTATGAAGGTAGACGGAGCCTCTAGGTGCTAATGACGCCCACATAGCACCTAGAGGCTCATTAGCATATTTATAAAAGTTATCTTTTTAGCAAAACGGCTGCCCAATAAACAGTTATATTAGGATGGTTGGCCAGAGCAGACACTAGCGGATCGCTAGTGTCTGAGAGCTAATTATGTCATACGAAGTGATAGAAACCCTTTAAATGAGGCCTTGTCTGGTTCAGGCCGTGTGAGATACACCCTTTACATACTGTCATTCTGTTCTACTATTAATTAAACACCCATTTAGGGCAAGATCCTAAATTCGAGAAATATGAGGAGAGCGTCAAATAAGGTCCGTCATGGCCCAGGTCGTGGTGCTGCTGGTGGAAGTCTTGGTGAATAAACCCCTGCTCTGCATAGGTGACTGGGAATAAAATTTCTGAAATGCTTCTTTAACCAGCTCCGGACCGCCGTACGCAGGATTGCGTCCTGGCGGCGGCCCTGTTATTCCTCCTGGACGCATATACGCGTCCTCTCGCGAGAGGCGAGATGTCCTGTGAACGCGCGCACACAGGCACCGAAGGTAAGCGAGTGGTTCTGCAGCCTGCCAGCGGCGATCGTTCGCTGGCAGGCTGTAGATGCGATTTTTTTAACCCCTAACAGGTATATTCGACGCTGTTTTGATAACAGCGTCTAATATACCTGCTCCCTGGTCATCTGGTGGTCCCTTTTGCTTGGATCGACCACCAGGGGACACAGGCAGCTCTGTAATAAGTAGTACCAAACACCACTACACTACACCCCCCCTGACACTTATTAACCCCTTATTAACCCCTGATCACCCCATATTAGACTCCCTGATCATCCCCCTGTCATTGATCACCCCCCTGTGTGTTTTGCGGATCCGCAAAACACATACGGACGTCTGAATGGAGCCTTACAGGGGGGTGATCAATGACAGGGGGGTTATCACCCCATATAGACTCCCTGATCACCCCCTGTCAGTGATCACCCTCCTGTAAGGCTCCATTCAGACGTCCGTATGTGTTTTGCGGATCCGATCCGTGGATCCGCAAAACACATACGGACCTCTGAATGGAGCCTTACAGGGGGGTGATCACCCCATATAGACTCCCTGATCACCCCCCTGTCATTGATCACCCCCCTGTTAGGCTCCATTCAGACGTCCGTATGTGTTTTGCGTATCCGATCCGTGGATCCGCAAAACACATACGGACCTCTGAATGGAGCCTTACAGGGGGGTGATCAATGACAGGGTGGTGATCACCCCATATAGACTCCCTGATCACCCCCCTGTCATTGATCACCCCACTGTAAGGCTCCATTCAGACATTTTTTTGGCACAAGTTAGCGGAAATTGATATTTTTTTATTTTTTTTGTTTTTTCTTACAAAGTCTCATATTCCACTAACTTGTGACCCCATTTTGGAAAGAAGACACCTCAAGGTATTTTGTGAAGGGCATGGCGAGTTCATGTAAAATTTTATTTTTTGTCACAAGTTAGCGGAAAGGGAGACTTTGTGAGAAAAAAATAAAATAAGAAAAATTTCCGCTAACTTGTGCCAAAAAAAAAAAAAACTTCTATGAACTCGCTATGCCCCTTACGGAATACCTTGGGGTGTCTTCTTTGCAAAATGGGGTCACATGTGGGGTTTTTATACTGCCCTGGCATTTTAGGGGCCCTAAAGCGTGAGAAGAAGTCTGGAATCCAAATGCCCTCCTAAAAGATACTCATTGGAATTTCGGCCCCTTTGCGCACCTAGACTGCAAAAAAGTGTCACACATGTGGTATCGCTGTACTCATGAGAAGTTGGGCAATGTGTTTTGGGGTGTCTTTTTACATATACCCATGCTGGGTGAGAGAAATATCTCTCTATAATGACAACTTTGTATAAAAAAATGGGAAAAGTTGACTTTTAGAGAGATATTTCTCTCACCAAGCATGGGTATATGTAAAAATACACCCCAAAAGACATTGCCCTACTTCTCCTGAGTACGGCGATACCACGTGTGACACTTTTTTGCAGCCTAGGTGGGCAAAGAGGCCCAAATTCCAATGAGTACTTTTAGGATTTTACAGGGCATTTGGATTCCAGACTTATATGTAAAAATACACCCCAAAAGACATTGCCCTACTTCTCCTGAGTATGGCGATACCACATGTGTGACACTTTTTTGCAGCTTGGTGGGCAAAGGGGTCCAAATTCCAATGAGTACTTTTAGGATTTTACAGGGCATTTTTTACTCATTTGGATTTCAGACTTCTTCTCACGCATTAGGGCCCCTAAAATGCCAGGGCAGTATAACTACCCCACAAGGGACCCCATTTTGGAAAGAAGTCACCCCAAGGTATTTCGTGATGGCCATAGTTAGTTCATGGAAGTTTTTATTTTTTGTCAGAAGTTAGTGGAATATGAGACTTTGTAAGGAAAAAAAAATAAAAAATCATTTTACGCTAACTTGTGACAAAAAATAAAAGTTCTATGAACTCACTATGCCCATCAACGAATACCTTAACGTGTCTACTTTCCGAAATGGGGTCATTTGTAGGGTGTTTGTACTGTCTGGGCATTGTAGAACCTCAGGAAACATGACAGGTGCTCAGAAAGTCAGAGTTGCTTCAAAATGCGGAAATTCACATTTTTGTACCATAGTTTGTAAATGCTGTAACTTTTACCCAAACCATTTTTTTTTTTACCCAAATTTTTTTTTTTATCAAAGACATGTAGAACAATAGATTTAGAGAAAAATTTATATAGAAATTGAGTTTTTTTTTTAAAAATTTTACAACTGAAAGTGAAAAATTTCATTTTTTTGCAAAAATTTATATCAATTTCGATTAATAACAAAAAAAGTAAAAATGTCAGCAGCAATGAAATACCACCAAATGAAAGCTCTATTAGTGAGAAGAAAAGGAGGTAAAATTAATTTGGGTGGTAAGTTGTATGACCGAGTAATAAACCGTGAAAGTAGTGTAGTGCAGAATTGTAAAAAGTGGTCTGGTCATTAAGGGTGTTTAAGCTAGGGGGGCTGAAGTGGTTAATTGATGCGCGCCACCTCCTTTGATTCAATGCTTAAACTTAAACAAGTTGTACCACATTTGCACTTCAATAATTTGTCCCACATTTCCACTATAATCTTTTGGCCAACATTTGCGCCTCAATAGCTTTTCCCACATTTCCGCTTGACTCTTTTGGCCCACATTTGGACATCTGTAATTTGTACAACATTTGCGCCTTAATAGTTTTCCCCCCATTTCCGCTTGACTCTTTTGGCCCACATTTGGGCTTCTGTAATTTGTCCCACATTTGCCCCTCAATAGCTTTTCCCACATATCTGCTCGATCACAAATTTTTTAAATAAATTTTATCTCCCTTAAATTTGGTCTCTCTTTCTTACGCGCTCTCTCTGCCTTGAAACCCTGATTCCAACATCGAAAGTTGATAGAGCAGATATCAAATTGGATCGTGAACATCACGCCTACACGAACTGACTGACAGGGGTCAGCCCCTGCAACTTCTGGGTCTCCAAATTGGGCACATGGCCTGAGCTTGCCCTTTTTCCCCTTGGAAGTGCTGGCCTGCCCTGCACCCAGTGTATTGTCTGAACGTGTGTTTAGCACGACTGGAGGGTTATATTTCCCAATGTTTTGGGGTGTCCCCTAATTTAAAAAATAAAATTTAAAACCAAAAACCAGTGTAGGCTACTTCCTCCTCCACCGCCGCTTCCACCTACACCGCCACATCCACCGCCTCCTCAACCTCCTACTCCATATGAACCTTGTCCTCCTAGATCAAGATTATAATTTTTTTTTTTGTCATTTTAAGTCATATCCCTATTTGTTTGCAGAGCACTTGCCATGCTCTAAACCACATTTTGATGACATTTGCAGCCCTCTAGTCCTTTCCATGACATTTTTACAGTCATTTTAGTGCTCAAAAGTTCGGGTCCCCATTGACTTCAATAGGGTTCAGGTTCGGGATCAAGTTCGGTTCCCAAACTCAAGCTTTTTTCTGAAGTTCGGCCGAACCCGTCAAACCCGAACATCCAGGTGTCCGCTCAACTCTACCCAGGATCTATTAGGACCTGGAGGTCCTTCCTGGGCTCCTGTGAAAGCCGGGACATCCCCTCACTCCGTTTTTTTCTTTCCCCGCGGTCCTATCCGTTCTACAATCAGGGTTGGACCTGGTTTTGTCACGAGGGTGTCAAGAGCCACGCCTGACTCCGTTATACCCGGGGTCAGTAAGTCGCAGCGGGTGGCTGCGCGCTCCATGTCTAAAGACAGTGCTGTTTATTAATGGTAGCTTTCTGGGTTTGCCTTGCAATCCTTTTTGGCTCACTCAGGGATCCGTAGCTTCTCCTCCTCAGCTGTTTCTTGTCCAGCAATCCCAACCTCCTTATATTCCCATCTCTCACTTCTCTGGTTGCCAGATATAGAGCTTCCTGCCTGGACTTCTATACTGACCCACTGGAGCTGTGTAGCTGTGTTCCCTGGTTGTTGTTCCAGAACGTTACCCTCCGGATCCCTGTTGGGCCTTGGTGGTCTGCTGTTGTCGCCCACCTGGGATTATATGTTTGTCTGTATTGTCTGTCCTCTCCTTGGTGTTTTCCTCTTAGTGTCAGTGGTGCGGACTAGTGACCCCACCGCCCCGTTCACTACATAGGGCTCATCTTAGGGAAAGCCAGGGTTTAGGCACGTGATCGGCGTATGGGTGAGCAACCCGTCTAGGGACGTCAGGGCAGTCAGGTGCCAGTCGCAAGGTGAGTCAGGGGTCACCATCTTTCCCTCTCCCTTGGACAGGGCCTTCCCATTTCCCTCCCTTTGCGTGACATCGGTCATTACAGGTTTCCAGTGTACTCTGGCTTCCCTGATGCCCATGGAAACCTTCCTTCACGGAGTGGCACATATGGTTCCTCCGTACCATCCTTTACCGCCTTGGGATCTGAATATAGTTCTCCTAGCATTCCAGTCTTCTCCCTTTAAGCCCTTGCGGGAGATCTCACTCCAGCTCCTGTCCTAGAAGGTAGTCTTTCTTGTGGTTATCACATCCATCAGACGAGCGTCCGAGTTGGGGGCGCTCTCTTGCAGAAAACCCTTCTTGGTTCTTTACAAGGATAAGGCGGTTCTCCGGCCCATTCCTTCTTCTCCTGAAGGTGGGCTCTGACTTCCATATCAATGAAGAAATTGTCCTTCCTTCACTGTTCCTCCCCTTCACACCCTACGGAAGGGAGTTGCATTATTGGATGTTGTCAGAGCTCCGATCATTATTTGGCAGCCTCCAGTCTCTACCGGCTTACGGAACCCCTTTTTGTCTTCCGAAGGGTCCTCACTAGGGATTGGCAGCCTCCAAGGTGGCCATTGCACGTTGGATTCGGTCTGCAATTGCTGAAGCATACCGCTCCCGGAGCAGGGTTCCGCCCTTAGGTGTCACGGCTCACTCCACAGAGCGGTGGGCGCTTCTTGGGCTCTGAGGAATCGTGCTTCGGTTGCTCAGTTGTGTAAGGCGGCTACTGGTCCTCCTTACACACGTTCACAAAATTTAACCAGGTACAGTCAGGTCCATAAATATTGGAAAATCGACACAATTCTAAAATTTTTGGCTCTATACACCACCACAATGGATTTGAAATGAAACAAACAAGATGTGCTTTAACTGCAGACTGTCAGCTTTAATTTGAGGGTATTTACATCCAAATGAGGTGACCGATGTAGGAATCACAATAGTTTGCATATGTGCCTCCCACTTGTTAAGGGACCAAAAGTAATGGGACAATTGGCTTCTCAGCTGTTCCATGGCCAGGTGTGTGTTATTCCCTCATTATCCCAATTACAATGAGCAGATAAAAGGTCCAGAGTTCATTTCAATTGTGCTATTTGCATTTGGAATCTGTTGCTGTCAACTCTCAAGATGAGATCCAAAGAGCTGTCACTATCAGTGAAGCAAGCCATCATTAAGCTGAAAAAACAAAACAAACTTATCAGAGATAGCAAAAACATTAGGCGTGGCCAAAACAACTGTTTGGAACATTCTTAAAAAGAAGGAACGCACCGGTGAGCTCAGTAACACCAAAAGACCCGGAAGACCACGGAAAACAACTGTGGTGGAAGACCGAAGAATTCTTTCCTGGTGAAGAAAACACCCTTAACAACAATTGGCCAGATCAAGAACACTCTCCAGGAGGTAGGTGTATGTGTGTCAAAGTCAACAATCAAGAGAAGACTTCACCAGAGTGAATACAGAGGGTTTACCACAAGATGTAAAACATTGATGAGCCTCAAAAACAGGAAGGCCAGATTAGAGTTTGCCAAACGACAGCTAAAAAAGCCTTCACAGTTCCGGAACAATATCCTATGGACAGATGATACCTAGATCAACTTGTACCAGAGTGATGGGAAGAGAAGAGTATGGAGAAGAAAAGGAACTGCTCATGATCCTAAGCATACCACCTCATCAGTGAAGCATGGTGGTGGTAGTGTCATGGCGTGGGCATGTATGGCTGCCAATGGAACTGGTTCTCTTGTATTTTTTGATGATGTGACTGCTGACAAAAGCAGCAGGATGAATTCTGAAGTGTTTCGGGCAATATTATCTGCTCATATTCAGCCAAATGCTTCAGAATTCATTGGACGGCGCTTCACAGTGCAGATGGACAATCACCCAAAGCATACTGCAAAAGCAACCAAAGAGTTTTTTAAGGGAAAGAAGTGGAATGTTATGCAATGGCTAAGTCAATTACCTGAACTTAATCCGATTGAGCATGCATTTCACTTGCTGAAGACAAAACTGAAGGGAAAATGCCCAAGAACAAGCAGGAACTGAAGACACTTGCAGTAGAGGCCTGGCAGAGCATCACCAGGGATGAAACCCAGCGTCTGGTGATGTCTATGCGTTCCAGATTTCAGACTGTAATTGACTGCAAAGGATTTGCAACCAAGTATTAAAAAGTGAAAGTTTGATTAATGATTTGTATTCTGTCCCATTACTTTTGGTCCCGTAACAAGTGGGAATCGCATATGCAAACTGTTGTAATTCCTTCACTGTTTACCTGATTTGGATGTAAATACCCTCAAATTAAAGCTGACAGTCTGCAGTTAAAGCACATCTTGTTCGTTTCATTTCAAATCCATTGTGGTGGTGTATAGAGCCAAAAATGTTAGAATTGTGTCGATGTCCCAATATTTATGGACCTGACTGTACATATTTATGCATTTGCGGTCGCTGCCTTGGGCCGCGTGGTCTTGCAGGTGACAGTTCTTAGATGCCTGCAGGGACGCTTGCTCCCATGGGTCTGTGGTTTTTCCTTCACTGTTGACTGCTTTTGGACGTCCCACGGTTCCTGTGTCCCCCAATAAATATGGGCGAGAAAAGGAGATTTTTGTATAACTTAACAGTAAAATCTCTTTCTCTTCATTGGGGGACACAGCACTCACCCAGTATTGTTTTTCGACCACAGTTGTAGCTGTTGCTGGTAAGAACCCCGTTGGGTCTTTTGGAATGGTTGGTGTTCCATGTTTTTTCTTTGGTTGGCTTGCTTCTCCTACTGCTTGTACACAAACTAAAGCTCTCTCTCCAGGCTGGAGGGGGTATAGCTGCCAAGGGAGAAGCTAACAGCTTTTGCTAGTGTCAACGCCTCCTAGAGGACATAGCTATACCACGGTTCCTGTGTCCCCCAATGAAGAGCGAGAAAGAGATTTTACTGGTAAGTTATACAAAAATCTCCTTTTAATAAAATTAATAACGTTTTTAAGTTTAAAAAAACAACACCACATATTCGGTATCGCCGCGTCCGTAATGACCGGCTCTATAATTATATCACATGGTCCACTATGTCCGATAAACAACATTAAAAAAAAGTGTAAAAAAAGAAATTTTTGTCACCTTACATAGCAAAAAGTGCAACACCAAGCTATCAAAAAGTCATATGTCTTACAAAATGGTATCAATAAAACTGTCACCTCATCCCGCAAAAAATGAGCCCCTACATAAGACAATCGCCCAAAAAATAAAAAATTAACTATAGCTCTCAGAACATGGAGACACTAAAATATAATTTTTTTGTTTCAAAACTGCTATTATTGTGCTAACGTGAAATACATAATAAAAAAATATATACATATTAGGTATCACCACTTCCGTAACAACCAGCTCTATAGAAATATCACATGACCTGACCCCTCAGATGAACAGCGTAAAATAAATAAAATAAAAACAGTGTAAAAAGAAAATCCATTTTTGTCACCTTACATCACACAAATTGCAGCAGCAAGCGATCAAAAAGGCCTATGCCCCCCAAAATAGTACCAATCAAACTGTCGCCTCATCCCGCAAAAAATAATACCCTACCTAAGACATCCGGTCAAAAAATAAAAAAGCTATGACTCTCAGACAATGGAAACACTAAAATATGATTATTTTTTGCTTCAAAACTGCTATTATTCTGCTAAAGTTAAATAAAAATAAAAAAAGTATACATATTAGGTATCGCCACGTCCGTAACAACCAGCTCTATAAAAATATCACATGACCTAACCCCACAGGTGAACACCGTAAAAAAGAAAGAAAGAAAAAAATGGTGTAAAAAATACGCCTATAAAAGGCATATACCCCTAAAATAGTACTAATCAAACAGTCCCGCAAAAAATGACAACTTACCTAAGACAATCTGTCAAAAAATAAATAAGCTATAGCTCTCAGACTATGGAGACACTAAATTATCATTATTTATTTCAGTTTAAAAAATGCTATTATTGTGTAAAACTTAAATAAGAAAAAGTGTACATATTAGGTAATGCCACGTCCGTAACGATCTGCTCTATAAAAAAGTCACATGACCTAATCTCTCAGGTAAACGCTGTAAAAATAAACAAGTAAAAACAAATTTTTTGTTTTCAAAAATGCTTTATTATGTAAAACTGAAACAAACATCATAGATAGTAGACATATTTGATATCATTGCGTTCATAACAACCTGCTCTATAAAAATAGCGCATGATTTAGCCTGTCAGATGAATGTTGTTAAAAATTAAAACTGTGCCAAAACATTCATTTTTTGGTTACCTTGCCTCACAAAAAGCGTTATATAGAGCAATTAAAAATCATATGTACCCCAAAATAGTACCAATAAAATGGGCACCTTATCTCGTAGTTTCCAAAATGTGGTCACTTTTTTGAGTTTCTACTGTAGGGGTGCATCACGGGGGCTTCAAATGGGACATGGCATCTAAAACCAGTTAAGCTAAATCTGCCTTCCAAAAACCATATGGCGTTCATTTACTACTGCGCCCTGCCGTGTGGCCATACAGCAGTTTAAGACCACATGTGGGGTGTTTCTGTAAACCGCAGAATCAAGGTAATAAATATTGAGTTTTGTTTGACTGTTAACACTGGCTTTGCTACTGGAAAAAAATGGATTAAAATGTAGAATCTGCCAAAAAAGTGAAATTCTGAAATTTCATCTCCATTTTCCATAAATTTTTGTGGAACACCTAAAGGGTTAACAGAGTTAGTAAAATCAGTTTTGAATACCTTGAGGGGTGTAGTTTCTAAAATGGAGTCATTTTTGGGTGGTTTCTATCATGTAAGCCTCGCAAAATGATTTCAGACCTGAACTGGTCCTTAACCCCTTAACCACCTCCGGACCGCCTAACGCAGGATCGCGTTCCGGAGGTGGCAGCGCTGCGCACAGTCACGCATATACGCGTCATCTCGCGAGACGCGAGATTTCCTGTGAACGCGCGCACACAGGCGCGCGCGCTCACAGGAACGGAAGGTAAGAGAGTTGATCTCCAGCCTGCCAGCGGCGATCGTTCGCTGGCAGGCTGGAGATGTGTTTTTTTTAACCCCTAACAGGTATATTAGACGCTGTTTTGATAACAGCGTCTAATATACCTGCTACCTGGTCCTCTGGTGGTCCCATTTGTTTGGATCGACCACCAGAGGACACAGGTAGCTCAGTAAAGTAGCACCAAGCACCACTACACTACACTACACCCCCCCCCCCCATCACTTATTAACCCCTTATTAGCCCCTGATCACCCCTAATCACCCCTGATCACCCCATATAGACTCCCTGATCACCCCCCTGTCATTGATTACCCCCCTGTCATTGATCAACCCCCTGTAAAGCTCCATTCAGACGTCCGCATGATTTTTACGGATCCACTGATAGATGGATCGGATCCGCAAAACGCATCCGGACGTCTGAATGAAGCCTTACAGGGGCATGATCAATGACTGTGGTGATCACCCCATATAGACTCCCTGATCACCCCCCTGTCATTGATTACCCCCCTGTCATTGATTACCCCCCTGTAAAGCTCCATTCAGATGTCCGCATGATTTTTACGGATGCACTGATACATGGATCGGATCCGCAAAACGCATCCGGTCGTCTGAATGAAGCCTTACAGGGGCATGATCAATGACTGTGGTGATCACCCCCCTGTCATTGATCACCCCCCTGTAAAGCTCCATTCAGATGTCCGCATGATTTTTACGGATGCACTGATAGATGGATCGGATCCGCAAAACGCATCCGGACGTCTGAATGAAGCCTTACAGGGGCATGATCAATGACTGTGGTGATCACCCCATATAGACTCCCTGATCACCCCCCTGTCATTGATTACCCCCCTGTCATTGATTACCCCCCTGTAAAGCTCCATTCAGATGTCCGCATGATTTTTACGGATGCACTGATAGATGGATCGGATCCGCAAAACGCATCCGGACGTCTGAATGAAGCCTTACAGGGGCATGATCAATGACTGTGGTTATCACCCCATATAGACTCCCTGATCACCCCCCTGTAAAGCTCCATTCAGATGTCCGCATGATTTTTACGGATGCACTGATACATGGATCGGATCCGCAAAACGCATCCGGTCGTCTGAATGAAGCCTTACAGGGGCATGATCAATGACTGTGGTGATCACCCCCCTGTCATTGATTACCCCCCTGTAAAGCTCCATTCAGATGTCCGCATGATTTTTACGGATGCACTGATAGATGGATCCGATCCGCAAAACGCATCCGGACGTCTGAATGAAGCCTTACAGGGGCATGATCAATGACTGTGGTGATCACCCCATATAGACTCCCTGATCACCCCCCTGTCATTGATCACCCCCCTGTCATTGATTACCCCCCTGTAAAGCTCCATTCAGATGTCCGCATGATTTTTACGGATGCACTGATAGATGGATCGGATCCGCAAAACGCATCCGGACGTCTGAATGAAGCCTTACAGGGGCATGATCAATGACTGTGGTGATCACCCCATATAGACTCCCTGATCACCCCCCTGTCATTGATCACCCCCCTGTCATTGATTACCCCCCTGTAAAGCTCCATTCAGATGTCCGCATGATTTTTACGGATGCACTGATAGATGGATCGGATCCGCAAAACGCATCCGGACGTCTGAATGAAGCCTTACACGGGCGTGATCAATGACTGTGGTTATCACCCCATATAGACTCCCTGATCACCCCCCTGTCATTGATCACCCCCCTGTCATTGATCACCCCCCCTGTCATTGATCACCCCCCCTGTCATTGATCACCCCTCTGTAAGGCTCCATTCAGATATTTTTTTGGCCCAAGTTAGCAGAATTTTTTTTTTTTTTTTCTTACAAAGTCTCATATTCCACTAACTTGTGTCAAAAAATAAAATCTCACATGAACTCACCATACCCCTCACGGAATCCAAATGCGTAAAATTTTTTAGACATTTATATTCCAGACTTCTTCTCACGCTTTAGGGCCCCTAGAATGCCAGGGCAGTATAAATACCCCACATGTGACCCCATTTCGGAAAGAAGACACCCCCAGGTATTCCGTGAGGGGCATATTGAGTCAATGAAAGATTGAAATTTTTGTCCCAAGTTAGCGGAACGGGAGACTTTGTGAGAAAAAAATTAAAAATATCAATTTCCGCTAACTTGTGCCAAAAAAAAAAAAATTTCTATGAACTCGCCATGCCCCTCATTGAATACCTTGGGGTGTCTTCTTTCCAAAATGGGGTCACATGTGGGGTATTTATACTGCCCTGGCATTCTAGGGGCCCCAAAGCGTGAGAAGAAGTCTGGTATCCAAATGTCTAAAAATGCCCTCCTAAAAGGAATTTGGGCACCTTTGCGCATCTAGGCTGCAAAAAAGTGTCACACATCTGGTATCGCCGTACTCAGGAGAAGTTGGGGAATGTGTTTTGGGGTGTCATTTTACATATACCCATGCTGGGTGAGAGAAATATCTTGGTCAAATGCCAACTTTGTATAAAAAAATGGGAAAAGTTGTCTTTTGCCAAGATATTTCTCTCACCCAGCATGGGTATATGTAAAATGACACCCCAAAACACATTCCCCAACTTCTCCTGAATACGGCGATACCACATGTGTGACACTTTTTTGCAGCCTAGGTGGGCAAAGGGGCCCATATTCCAAAGAGCACCTTTAGGATTTCACAGGTCATTTACCTACTTACCACACATTAGGGCCCCTGGAAAATGCCAGGGCAGTATAACTACCCCACAAGTGACCCCATTTTGGAAAGAAGACACCCCAAGGTATTCCGTGAGGGGCATGGCGAGTTCCTAGAATTTTTTATTTTTTGTCACAAGTTAGTGGAAAATGCTTATTTTTTTTTTTTTTTTTTTTTTCATACAAAGTCTCATATTCCACTAACTTGTGACAAAAAATAAAAACTTCCATGAACTCACTTTGCCCATCAGCGAATACCTTGGGGTCTCTTCTTTCCAAAATGGGGTCACTTGTGGGGTAGTTATACTGCCCTGGCATTCTAGGGGCCCAAATGTGTGGTAAGGAGTTTGAAATCAAATTCTGTAAAAAATGACCTGTGAAATCCGAAAGGTGCTCTTTTGAATATGGGCCCCTTTGCCCACCTCGGCTGCAAAAAAGTGTCACACATCTGGTATCTCCGTAATCGGGAGAAGTTGGGGAATGTGTTTTGGGGTGTCATTTTACATATACCCATGCTGGGTAAGAGAAATATCTTGGCAAAAGACAACTTTTCCCATTTTTTTATACAAAGTTGGCATTTGACCAAGATATTTATCTCACCCAGCATGGGTATATGTAAAAAGACACCCCAAAACACATTCCTCAACTTCTCCTGAATACAGAGATACCAGATGTGTGACACTTTTTTGCAGCCTAGGTGGGCAAAGGGGCCCACATTCCAAAGAGCACCTTTCGGATTTCACAGGTCATTTACCTACTTACCACACATTTGGGCCCCTAGAATGCCAGGGCAGTATAACTACCCCACAAGTGACCCCATTTTGGAAAGAAGAGACCCCAAGGTATTCGCTGATGGGCATAGTGAGTTCATGGAAGTTTTTATTTTTTGTCACAAGTTTGTGGAATATGAGACTTTGTATGAAAAAAAAAAAAAAAAAAAAAAATCATCATTTTCCACTAACTTGTGACAAAAAATAAAAAATTCTAGGAACTCGCCATGCCCCTCACGGAATACCTTGGGGTGTCTTCTTTCCAAAATGGGGTCACTTGTGGGGTAGTTATACTGCCCTGGTATTCTAGGGGCCCAAATGTGTGGTAAGGAGTTTGAAATCAAATTCAGGAAAAAATGAGGAGTGAAATCCGAAAGGTGCTCTTTGGAATATGGGCCCCTTTGCCCACCTAGGCTGCAAAAAAGTGTCACACATCTGGTATCCCCGTACTCAGGAGAAGTTGAGGAATGTGTTTTGGGGTGTCTTTTTACATATACCCATGCTGGGTGAGATAAATATCTTGGTCAAATGACAACTTTGTATAAAAAAATGGGAAAAGTTGTCTTTTGCCAAGATATTTCTCTCACCCAGCATGGGTATATATAAAATGACACCCCAAAACACATTCCCCACCTTCTCCTGAGTACGGAGATACCAGATGTGTGACACTTTTTTGCAGCCTAGGTGGGCAAAGGGGCCCATATTCCAAAGAGCACCTTTCGGATTTCACAGGTCATTTTTTACAGAATTTGATTTCAAACTCCTTACCACACATTTGGGCCCCTAGAATGCCAGGGCAGTATAACTACCCCACAAGTGACCCCATTTTGGAAAGAAGAGACCCCAAGGTATTCGCTGATGGGCATAGTGAGTTCATAGAAGTTTTTATTTTTTGTCACAAGTTAGTGGAATATGAGACTTTGTAAGGAAAAAAAAAAAAAAAAAAAAAAATCATCATTTTCCGCTAACTTGTGACAAAAAATAAAAAGTTCTATGAACTCACTATGCCCATCAGCGAATACCTTAGGGTGTGTACTTTCAGAAATGGGGTCATTTGTGGGGTGTTTGTACTGTCTGGGCATTGTAGAACCTCAGGAAACATGACAGGTGCTCAAAAAGTCAGAGCTGCTTCAAAAAGCGGAAATTCACATTTTTGTACCATAGTTTGTAAACGCTATAACTTTTACCCAAACCATTTTTTTTTTACCCAAACATTTTTTTTTTATCAAAGACATGTAGAACTATAAATTTAGAGCAAAATTTCTATATGGATGTCGTTTTTTTTGCAAAATTTTACAACTGAAAGTGAAAAATGTCATTTTTTTGCAAAAAAAAACGTTAAATTTCGATTAATAACAAAAAAAGTAAAAATGTCAGCAGCAATGAAATACCACCAAATGAAAGCTCTATTAGTGAGAAGAAAAGGAGGTAAAATTCATTTGGGTGGTAAGTTGCATGACCGAGCAATAAACGGTGAAAGTAGTGTAGGTCAGAAGTGTAAAAAGTGGCCTGGTCTTTCAGGGTGTTTAAGCACTGGGGGCTGAGGTGGTTAAGGACCCGGCTCATTTTCACCTTAACCACCTCCGGACGCGTCCTGGAGGTGGTTGATTGATTCCTCCTGGACGCGCCGGCGCGTCCTCTCGCGAGACGCGAGATTTCCTGTGAACGCGCGCACACAGGCGCGCGCGTTCACAGGAACGGAAGGTAAGAGAGTGGATCTCCAGCCTGCCAGCGGCGATCGTTCGCTGGCAGGCTGGAGATGTGTTTTTTTTAACCCCTAACAGGTATATTAGACGCTGTTTTGATAACAGCGTCTAATATACCTGCTACCTGGTCCTCTGGTGGTCCCCTTTGTTTGGATCGACCACCAGAGGACACAGGTAGCTCAGTAATATGTAGCACCAAGCACCACACTACACTACACCCCCCCCCCCCCCGTCACTTATTAACCCCTTATTCACCCCAGATCACCCCATATAGACTCCCTGATCACCCCCCTGTCATTGATCACCCCCCTGTCATTGATAACCCCCTGTAAGGCTACATTCAGACATCCGTATGATTTTTACGGATCCACTGATAGATGGATCGGATCCGCAAATCACATACGGACGTCTGAATGGAGCCTTACAGGGGAGTGATCAATGACGGAGGTGATCACCCCATATAGACTCCCTGATCACCCCCCTGTCTAAAGCTCCATTCAGATGTCCGCATGATTTTTACGGATGCACTGATACATGGATCGGATCCGCAAAACGCATCCGGTCGTCTGAATGAAGCCTTACAGGGGCATGATCAATGACTGTGGTGATCACCCCCCTGTCATTGATTACCCCCCTGTAAAGCTCCATTCAGATGTCCGCATGATTTTTACGGATGCACTGATAGATGGATCCGATCCGCAAAACGCATCCGGACGTCTGAATGAAGCCTTACAGGGGCATGATCAATGACTGTGGTGATCACCCCATATAGACTCCCTGATCACCCCCCTGTCATTGATCACCCCCCTGTCATTGATTACCCCCCTGTAAAGCTCCATTCAGATGTCCGCATGATTTTTACGGATGCACTGATAGATGGATCGGATCCGCAAAACGCATCCGGACGTCTGAATGAAGCCTTACAGGGGCATGATCAATGACTGTGGTGATCACCCCATATAGACTCCCTGATCACCCCCTGTCATTGATCACCCCCCTGTCATTGATCACCCCCCCTGTAAAGCTCCATTCAGATGTCCGCATGATTTTTACGGATGCACTGATAGATGGATCGGATCCGCAAAACGCATCCGGACGTCTGAATGAAGCCTTACACGGGCGTGATCAATGACTGTGGTTATCACCCCATATAGACTCCCTGATCACCCCCCTGTCATTGATCACCCCCCTGTCATTGATCACCCCCCCTGTCATTGATCACCCCCCCTGTCATTGATCACCCCTCTGTAAGGCTCCATTCAGATATTTTTTTGGCCCAAGTTAGCAGAATTTTTTTTTTTTTTTTCTTACAAAGTCTCATATTCCACTAACTTGTGTCAAAAAATAAAATCTCACATGAACTCACCATACCCCTCACGGAATCCAAATGCGTAAAATTTTTTAGACATTTATATTCCAGACTTCTTCTCACGCTTTAGGGCCCCTAGAATGCCAGGGCAGTATAAATACCCCACATGTGACCCCATTTCGGAAAGAAGACACCCCCAGGTATTCCGTGAGGGGCATATTGAGTCCATGAAAGATTGAAATTTTTGTCCCAAGTTAGCGGAACGGGAGACTTTGTGAGAAAAAAATTAAAAATATCAATTTCCGCTAACTTGTGCCAAAAAAAAAAAATTTCTATGAACTCGCCATGCCCCTCATTGAATACCTTGGGGTGTCTTCTTTCCAAAATGGGGTCACATGTGGGGTATTTATACTGCCCTGGCATTCTAGGGGCCCCAAAGCGTGAGAAGAAGTCTGGTATCCAAATGTCTAAAAATGCCCTCCTAAAAGGAATTTGGGCACCTTTGCGCATCTAGGCTGCAAAAAAGTGTCACACATCTGGTATCGCCGTACTCAGGAGAAGTTGGGGAATGTGTTTTGGGGTGTCATTTTACATATACCCATGCTGGGTGAGAGAAATATCTTGGTCAAATGCCAACTTTGTATAAAAAAATGGGAAAAGTTGTCTTTTGCCAAGATATTTCTCTCACCCAGCATGGGTATATGTAAAATGACACCCCAAAACACATTCCCCAACTTCTCCTGAATACGGCGATACCACATGTGTGACACTTTTTTGCAGCCTAGGTGGGCAAAGGGGCCCATATTCCAAAGAGCACCTTTAGGATTTCACAGGTCATTTACCTACTTACCACACATTAGGGCCCCTGGAAAATGCCAGGGCAGTATAACTACCCCACAAGTGACCCCATTTTGGAAAGAAGACACCCCAAGGTATTCCGTGAGGGGCATGGCGAGTTCCTAGAATTTTTTATTTTTTGTCACAAGTTAGTGGAAAATGCTTATTTTTTTTTTTTTTTTTTTTTTCATACAAAGTCTCATATTCCACTAACTTGTGACAAAAAATAAAAACTTCCATGAACTCACTTTGCCCATCAGCGAATACCTTGGGGTCTCTTCTTTCCAAAATGGGGTCACTTGTGGGGTAGTTATACTGCCCTGGCATTCTAGGGGCCCAAATGTGTGGTAAGGAGTTTGAAATCAAATTCTGTAAAAAATGACCTGTGAAATCCGAAAGGTGCTCTTTTGAATATGGGCCCCTTTGCCCACCTCGGCTGCAAAAAAGTGTCACACATCTGGTATCTCCGTAATCGGGAGAAGTTGGGGAATGTGTTTTGGGGTGTCATTTTACATATACCCATGCTGGGTAAGAGAAATATCTTGGCAAAAGACAACTTTTCCCATTTTTTTATACAAAGTTGGCATTTGACCAAGATATTTATCTCACCCAGCATGGGTATATGTAAAAAGACACCCCAAAACACATTCCTCAACTTCTCCTGAATACAGAGATACCAGATGTGTGACACTTTTTTGCAGCCTAGGTGGGCAAAGGGGCCCACATTCCAAAGAGCACCTTTCGGATTTCACAGGTCATTTACCTACTTACCACACATTTGGGCCCCTAGAATGCCAGGGCAGTATAACTACCCCACAAGTGACCCCATTTTGGAAAGAAGAGACCCCAAGGTATTCGCTGATGGGCATAGTGAGTTCATGGAAGTTTTTATTTTTTGTCACAAGTTTGTGGAATATGAGACTTTGAATGAAAAAAAAAAAAAAAAAAAAAATCATCATTTTCCACTAACTTGTGACAAAAAATAAAAAATTCTAGGAACTCGCCATGCCCCTCACGGAATACCTTGGGGTGTCTTCTTTCCAAAATGGGGTCACTTGTGGGGTAGTTATACTGCCCTGGTATTCTAGGGGCCCAAATGTGTGGTAAGGAGTTTGAAATCAAATTCAGGAAAAAATGAGGAGTGAAATCCGAAAGGTGCTCTTTGGAATATGGGCCCCTTTGCCCACCTAGGCTGCAAAAAAGTGTCACACATCTGGTATCCCCGTACTCAGGAGAAGTTGAGGAATGTGTTTTGGGGTGTCTTTTTACATATACCCATGCTGGGTGAGATAAATATCTTGGTCAAATGACAACTTTGTATAAAAAAATGGGAAAAGTTGTCTTTTGCCAAGATATTTCTCTCACCCAGCATGGGTATATATAAAATGACACCCCAAAACACATTCCCCACCTTCTCCTGAGTACGGAGATACCAGATGTGTGACACTTTTTTGCAGCCTAGGTGGGCAAAGGGGCCCATATTCCAAAGAGCACCTTTCGGATTTCACAGGTCATTTTTTACAGAATTTGATTTCAAACTCCTTACCACACATTTGGGCCCCTAGAATGCCAGGGCAGTATAACTACCCCACAAGTGACCCCATTTTGGAAAGAAGAGACCCCAAGGTATTCGCTGATGGGCATAGTGAGTTCATGGAAGTTTTTATTTTTTGTCACAAGTTAGTGGAATATGAGACTTTGTAAGGAAAAAAAAAAAAAAAAAAAAAAATCATCATTTTCCGCTAACTTGTGACAAAAAATAAAAAGTTCTATGAACTCACTATGCCCATCAGCGAATACCTTAGGGTGTGTACTTTCAGAAATGGGGTCATTTGTGGGGTGTTTGTACTGTCTGGGCATTGTAGAACCTCAGGAAACATGACAGGTGCTCAAAAAGTCAGAGCTGCTTCAAAAAGCGGAAATTCACATTTTTGTACCATAGTTTGTAAACGCTATAACTTTTACCCAAACCATTTTTTTTTTACCCAAACATTTTTTTTTTATCAAAGACATGTAGAACTATAAATTTAGAGCAAAATTTCTATATGGATGTCGTTTTTTTTGCAAAATTTTACAACTGAAAGTGAAAAATGTCATTTTTTTGCAAAAAAAACGTTAAATTTCGATTAATAACAAAAAAAGTAAAAATGTCAGCAGCAATGAAATACCACCAAATGAAAGCTCTATTAGTGAGAAGAAAAGGAGGTAAAATTCATTTGGGTGGTAAGTTGCATGACCGAGCAATAAACGGTGAAAGTAGTGTAGGTCAGAAGTGTAAAAAGTGGCCTGGTCTTTCAGGGTGTTTAAGCACTGGGGGCTGAGGTGGTTAAGGACCCGGCTCATTTTCACCTTAACCACCTCCGGACGCGTCCTGGAGGTGGTTGATTGATTCCTCCTGGACGCGCCGGCGCGTCCTCTCGCGAGACGCGAGATTTCCTGTGAACGCGCGCACACAGGCGCGCGCGTTCACAGGAACGGAAGGTAAGAGAGTGGATCTCCAGCCTGCCAGCGGCGATCGTTCGCTGGCAGGCTGGAGATGTGTTTTTTTTAACCCCTAACAGGTATATTAGACGCTGTTTTGATAACAGCGTCTAATATACCTGCTACCTGGTCCTCTGGTGGTCCCCTTTGTTTGGATCGACCACCAGAGGACACAGGTAGCTCAGTAATATGTAGCACCAAGCACCACACTACACTACACCCCCCCCCCCCCCCGTCACTTATTAACCCCTTATTCACCCCAGATCACCCCATATAGACTCCCTGATCACCCCCCTGTCATTGATCATCCCCCTGTCATTGATAACCCCCTGTAAGGCTACATTCAGACATCCGTATGATTTTTACGGATCCACTGATAGATGGATCGGATCCGCAAATCACATACGGACGTCTGAATGGAGCCTTACAGGGGAGTGATCAATGACGGAGGTGATCACCCCATATAGACTCCCTGATCACCCCCCTGTCATTGATCACCCCCCTGTAAGGCTGCATTCAGATGTCCGTATGATTTTTACGGATCCACTGATACATGGATCGGATCCGCAAAACGCATACAGACATCTGAATGCAGCCTTACAGGGGGGTGTTCAATGACGGGGGTAATCACCCCATATAGACTCCCTGATCACCCCCCTGTCATTGATCACCCCCCTGTAAGGCTGCATTCAGATGTCCGTATGATTTTTACGGATCCACTGATACATGGATCGGATCCGCAAAACGCATACGGACATCTGAATGCAGCCTTACAGGGGGGTGATCAATGACAGGGGGTGATCACCCCATATAGACTCCCTGATCACCCCCCTGTCATTGATCACCCCCCTGTCATTGATCACCCCCCTGTCATTGATCACCCCCCTGTCAGGCTCCATTCAGACATATTTTTTTGGCCCAAGTTAGCGGAAATATATATATTTTTTTCTTACAAAGTCTCATATGCCACTAACTTGTGTCAAAAAATAAAATCTCACATGAACTCACCATACCCCTCACGGAATCCAAATGCGTAAAATTTTTTAGACATTTATATTCCAGACTTCTTCTCACGCTTTAGGGCCCCTAGAATGCCCGGGCAGTATAAATACCCCACATGTGACCCCATTTCGTAAAGAAGACACCCAGAGGTATTCCGTGAGGGGCATATTGAGTCCATGAAAGATTGAAATTTTTGTCCCAAGTTAGCGGAACGGGAGACTTTGTGAGAAAAAAATAAAAATATCAATTTCCGCTAACTTGTGCCAAAAAAAAAAAAATTTCTATGAACTCGCCATGCCCCTCATTGAATACCTTGGGTGTCTTCTTTCCAAAATGGGGTCACATGTGGGGTATTTATACTGCCCTGGCATTCTAGGGGCCCTAAAGCGTGAGAAGAAGTCTGGGATCCAAATGTCTAAAAATGCCCTCATAAAAGGAATGTGGGCCCCTTTGCGCATCTAGGCTGCAAAAAAGTGTCACACATCTGGTATCGCCGTACTCAGGAGAAGTTGGGCAATGTGTTTTGGGGTGTCATTTTACATATACCCATGCTGGGTGAGATAAATATCTTGGTCAAATGCCAACTTTGTATAAAAAATTGGAAAAGTTGTCTTTTGCTGAGATATTTCTCTCACCCAGCATGAGTATATGTAAAAAGACACCCCAAAACACATTGCCCAACTTCTCCTGAATACGGCGATACCACATGTGTGACACTTTTTTGCAGCCTAGGTGGGCAAAGGGGCCCACTTTCCAAAGAGCACCTTTCGGATTTCACAGTTCATTTACCTACTTACCACACATTAGGGCCCCTAGAATGCCAGGGCAGTATAACTACCCCACAAGTGACCCTATTTTGGAAAGAAGACACCCCAAGGTATTCCGTGAGGGGCATGGCGAGTTCCTAGAATTTTTTATTTTTTGTCACAAGTTAGCGGAAAATGATGAATTTTTTTTTTCCCTTACAGAGTCTCATATTCCACTAACTTGTGAAAAAAAAAAAAAACTTCCATGAACTCACTATGCCCATCACGAAATACCTTGGGGTGTCTTCTTTCCAAAATGGGGTCACTTGTGGGGTAGTTATACTGCCCTGGCATTTTAGGGGCCGAATGCGTGAGAAGTGGTTTGAAATCAAAATGTGTAAAAAATGGCCGGTGATATCCGAAAGGTGCTCTTTGGAATGTGGGCCCCTTTGCCCACCTAGGCTGCAAAAAAGTGTCACACATGTGGTATCTCCGTACTCAGGAGAAGTTGGGCAATGTGTTTTGGGGTGTCTTTTTACATATACCCATGCTGGGTGAGAGAAATATCTTGGCAAAAGACAACTTTTCCAATTTTTTTTATACAAAGTTGGCATTTGGCCAAGATATTTATCTCACCCAGCATGGGTATATGTAAAATGACACCCCAAAACACATTGCCCAACTTCTCCTGAGTACGGAGATACCACATGTGTGACACTTTTTTGCAGCCCAAGTGGGCAAAGGGGCCCACATTCCAAAGAGCACCTTTCGGATTTCACCGGCCATTTTTTACAGACTTTGATTTCAAACCACTTCTCACGCATTCGGCCCCTAAAATGCCAGGGCAGTATAACTACCCCACAAGTGACCCCATTTTGGAAAGAAGACACCCCAAGGTATTTCGTGATGGGCATAGTGAGTTCATGGAAGTTTTTATTTTTTGTCACAAGTTAGTGGAATTTGAGACTTTGTAAGGGAAAAAAAAAAAAAAACATCATTTTCCGCTAACTTGTGACAAAAAATTAAAAATTCTAGTAACTCGCCATGCCCCTCACGGAATACCTTGGGGTGTCCTCTTTCCAAAATGGGGTCACTTGTGGGGTAGTTATACTGCCCTGGCATTCTAGGGGCCCAAATGTGTGGGAAGTATTTTGAAATCAAAATGTGTAAAAAATGGCCGGTGAAATCCGAAAGGTGCTCTTTGGA
Organism: Bufo bufo; assembly: GCF_905171765.1. Taxonomy (NCBI): domain Eukaryota; kingdom Metazoa; phylum Chordata; class Amphibia; order Anura; family Bufonidae; genus Bufo; species Bufo bufo. The sequence goes on along the minus strand of NC_053393.1, from coordinate 278,266,723 downwards.
ATGTGGGCCCCTTTGCCCACCTAGGCTGCAATAAAGTGTCACACATGTGGTATCTCCGTACTCAGGAGAGGTTGGGCAATGTGTTTTGGGGTTTCATTTTACATATACCCATGCTGGGTGAGATAAATATCTTGGTCAAATGCCAACTTTGTATAAAAAAATTGGAAAAGTTGTCTTTTGCCAAGATTTTTATCTCACCCAGCATGGGTATATGTAAAATGACACCCCAAAACACATTGCCCAACTTCTCCTGAGTACGGAGATACCACATGTGTGACAATTTTTTGCAGCCTAGGTGGGCAAAGGGGCCCACATTCCAAAGAGCACCTTTCGGATTTCACCGGCCATTTTTTACACATTTTGATTTCAAACTACTTCTCACACATTTGGGCCCCTAGAATGCCAGGGCAGTATAACTACCCCACAAGTGACCCCATTTTGGAAAGAAGACACCCCAAGGTATTCGCTGATGGGCATAGTGAGTTCATGGAAGTTTTTATTTTTTGTCACAAGTTAGTGGAATATGAGACTTTGTAAGAAAAAAAATCATCATTTTCCACTAACTTGTGACAAAAAATAAAAAGTTCTAGGAACTCACTATGCCCATCAGCGAATACCTTAGGGTGTCTACTTTCCGAAATGGGGTCATTTGTGGGGTGTTTGTACTGTCTGGGCATTGTAGAACCTCAGGAAACATGACAGGTGCTCAGAAAGTCAGAGCTGCTTCAAAAAGCGGAAATTCACATTTTTGTACCATAGTTTGTAAACGCTATAACTTTTACCCAAACCATTTTTTTTTTTACCCAAACATTTTTTTTTTTTATCAAAGACATGTAGAACAATAAATTTAGAGCAAAATTTATATATGGATGTCGTTTTTTTTTGCAAAATTTTATAACTGAAAGTGAAAAATGTCATTTTTTTGCAAAAAAATCGTTACATTTCAATTAATAACAAAAAAAAGTAAAATGTCAGCAGCAATGAAATACCACCAAATGAAAGCTCTATTAGTGAGAAGAAAAGGAGGTAAAATTCATTTGGGTGGTAAGTTGCATGACCGAGCAATAAACGGTTAAAGTAGGGTAGGTCAGAAGTGTAAAAAGTGGCCTGGTCATTAAGGGTGTTTAAGCTATAGGGGCTGAGGTGGTTAAGGACCAGGCCTGTTTTTGCAAATCTGACCAGTGTCACTTTATGTGGTGATAACTTTAAAACGCTTTGACTTATCCAAGCCATTCTGAGATCGTTTTTTTCGTCACATATTGTACTTCGTGACACTGATAAAATGGAGTAAATTTTTTTATTATTATTTATTAAAAAAATACCAAATTTACCAAAAATTTTGAAAAATTAGCAAGTTTCAATTTCTCTACTTCTATAGTACATAGTAATTCCTCCAAAAATAGTTATTAATTTACATTCCCTATATGTCTACTTCATGTTTGGATCATTTTGTGAATGCCATTTTATTTTTTGGGGATGTTACAAAGCTTAGAAGTTTAGAAGCAAATCTTGAAATTTTTCAGAAATTTTCCAAAACACACTTTTTAAGGATCAGTTCAGGTCTGAAGTCACTTTGTGAGGCTTATATAATAGAAACCACCCAAAAATGACCCCATTCTAGAAACTACACCACTCAAGGTATTCAAAACTGATTTTACAAACTTTGTTAACCTTTTAGGTGTTTTATTTATTGCCCTGATTCTGTAGTTTGCAGAAACCCCATATGTGGTCGTAAACTGCTGTACAGGCACACGGCAGGGCACAGAAGGAAGGGAACGCCATATGGTTTTTGGAAGGCAGATTTTGCTTGACTGGTTTATTTATACCATGTCCCATTTGAAGCCCCCCTGATGTACCCCTACAGTAGAAACTCCCAAAAAGTGACACCATTTTGCGGGATGAGATGTCGGTTTGATTGGCACTATCTTGGGGTGCATATGACATTTTGGTTGCTTGCTATTACACTTTTTGTGATGTAAGGTGACAAAAATGGCTTTTGACACCGTTTTTATATTTTTTTTTTTTTTGCTGTGTTCACCTGAGGTTTTAGGACATGTTTTATTTTTATAGAGCAGGTTTTTACAGACGCGGCTATACCTAATATGTATACTTTTTTATTTATTTAAGTTTAACACAATAATATCATTTTTGAAATTTAAAATAAAATCATGTTTTAATGTCTCCATAGTCTGAGAGCCATATTTTATTTATTTTTTTGGTCGATTATCCTATGTATGGGCTCATTTTTTTGCGGTATGAGATTGCGGTTTGATTGGTACTATTTTGGGAGGCATATAACTTTTTGATAGTTTGCATTACACTTTTTGTGATGTGATGTGAGGTGACAAAAATGGCTTTTTTGACAGTTTTTATAAAAAAAAAAAACGTATTGTATTTACCTGAGGGGTTAGGTCATGTGATATTTTTATAGAGCAGGTTCTTACGGATGCGGCGATACCTAATGTGTATAGTTTTTTTATTTATTTTACTTTAACACAATAACAGCATTTTAGGGGGAAAAAATCATGTTTTAGTGTCTCCATAGTCTGAGAGGCTTATTTTTTTTTAAACTTTTTGGTGATTATCTCATGTAGGGGCTTTTTTGCGGGATGAGGTGCCGATTTGATTGGTACTATTTTGGCGTACATATGACTTTTTTTATTACTTTTATTACCTTTTTTTGGGAAGTAAGGTGGGCAAAATGTAAATTTCATCATAGTTTTTATTTTTTTTATTTTTTATGGCGTTCACCGTGCGTGGAAAGTAACATGACCGTTTCATAGATCAGGTCATTATGGACGCGGTGATATCAAACATGTGTAGTGCATTTTATTTTTATTTTTTTTAATCAGTAATAAATGTGTTTTTTTATTTTTCCTTTTTTTTCACTTTTATTAAAAAAATTGGACCCAGACCCACTTGGTTCTTGAAGATCCAGTGGGTCTGATGTCTGTATAATACAATACAGAACACTATATAGTGTACTGTACTGTATTTTCACTTTACACTTAGTCTGATCAGACTTCTGCCTTTAGCAAAAGTCTGATCAGACTTAGCCTTCCCATGGCAATCCGGAAGCCTGTGAAGGTGCCCAGTTACCATGGTAACCATCACCCGCTGCCACAACAGAGCAGCGGGTGATGGGGAGGGAGGGGGCCTCCTCCCTCTGTGATCCCATCAAGAATCGGGGGCTGAAACGGCACAGCAGCCCCCGATGGGAGAGGGAGGGAGCTCCCTTCCTGTTAACCCCTTCCATACAGGGGTCCCTACGGACAGCGGCATGGAAGGGGTTAAACGGCTGACATCACAACACAGATTTCAGCCGTTTCAAGCAGTGTGTCAGCAATGTGCTGACGCTCTGCTAAAACTGCTCGGCTATCCTGGAAATAATGAGGGCGGGGGGTGGGCGGGATGATGACGCCCCCGCACAGCACGATGTTCAGATCAGAAACTCCCGAAATGCCCCCCTTGGCATTGTCACAGAGTGCCTGCTGAATGATTTTAGCAGGCACTCTGTTCCGATCCTTGCCTGCCGCACGGCGGTGATTGGAAATACACAGAGCGTACCTATATGCACTGTGTCCCCAAGAGGTTAAAAAGTGGGTTTTGGAAATTTTCTGATAAATTTCAAGAAAATAAAGTGGCATTCACAAAATGATCTAAACATGTATTAAACATATGGGAAATGTGAAGTTATAACTATTTTTGGAGGTATTACTATCTGTTCTAAAAGTAAAGAAATAGAAATTTGGAAATTATGCTAATTTTTTCAATTTTTTTGACACAATTTTACCACTGTCATGAAGTTCAATATGTGACGAGAAAACAATCTCAGAACGGCCTGGATAAGTATAAGCGTTTTAAAATGATCATTACATAAAGTGGCGCATGTCAGATTTGCAAAAAATGGCCTGGTCCTTAAAGGGAGTCTGTCACCACATTTGAGCCTATTAGACAGATCCAATAGCGTTAATAGTGCCACCCAGAAGTTTAAAACGGTACCTTTGTTGCATATACCGGAGTCTTGTTTGAGCCAAAAATGAACTTTGTAGGTTCTGTAAATGCGCCGTCTCAAGTGCCCAGGGCGGCGTCTCAATCTTCCGAGCCCAAGACCGGACCTCCCCAACGGCTCATAACCCCGCCCTCCTTGTGCCTCTGCCCGCCCGTTTACACTCCTCCTCTCTCCTTTTCCACTGCGCCGCAGGAGAGAGGAGGAGTGTAAACGGGCGGGCAGAGGCACAAGGAGGGTGGGGTTATGAGCCGTTGGGGAGGTCCGGTCTTGGGCTCGGAAGATTGAGACGCCGCCCTGGGCACTTGAGACGGCGCATTTACAGAACCTACAAAGTTAATTTTTGGCTCAAACAAGACTCCGGTATATGCAACAAAGGTACCGTTTTAAACTTCTGGGTGGCACTATTAACGCTATTGGATCTGTCTAATAGGCTCAAATGTGGTGACAGACTCCCTTTAAGGTGAAAAATGGCAGGGTCCTAAAGGGGTTAAGATAATTTGGGGACAGCCTCAGCATTATTGAATCCTGGGGGTGGAGACCTCCTCCACTAAACTATTTTATAGGAACAGAAGACAGGCAGGCATCGGGGACGGACGGCGCATGCGCGATTCAGTTACAGGATCGCGCTGCTACTGAGGCCGACGGCGCATGCGCCGCCTGTACAAGCGCGGTACCGGCGACTGAGCCGGGTGTCAGTTACACTGCTTAGAGGAGGGGTTAGGGCAGGGGAGTTACAGCCCGGAGTGAGGGAAGGGCTACCCCCTTGACTTCTAGCGTGACTTCAGGAGCTGGAGACGAGGACTTTATAAGTCGTTTTTTTCATCAATATACATCCCAGGAAAGCGGCACAAGAATGCATTGAAACAGAATGAGGATAATCTATAAGGTACTGGAAATAGTTTATCAAGTGAAATCCAGGTGAAAGGTTCGCTTTAAAAATATGATAGGCATTACTGGCTTTTGTGATGCTACCCCTTTATGGCGTAACCCTCAATTGTCTGAGATATTTCGTCTGGAAGGTTTTTCTTCATGGGAAAGGATGGGTCTATTGTTCTTTGGACAACTTCAATCAGATGGAGTTTTTAAATACTTTACGCAGTTGCAGGAGGAGTTTAGCTTGCCCAACAAGTTTTTTTTACAGTATTTACAATTGAGGCATGCGTTTCAAACACAATTTCCCAAGGGAGTGCGGATTTTTGACTCTCCCCCTGTGGTTAAGCATTTATTAAATGACTCCTTCACTAAAGGCCTCATATCTTTGCTATATAGACATATTATTGATACTTCCTCCTCTTCTACTACCATTAGGGCAAAGGTCCAGTGGGAAAAGGATCTTGGAGTGTTGTCCCAGGAACAATGGACAGATATTCTGGCCCTTACTCCTTCTTTGACGGTTAGTGAATCCCAGCGACTATCACAACTGTACCTTATCCATAGAGTATATAGAACCCCACAATTTCTATTCAGGATCGGTGTGCGTTCAGATTCAAAGTGCCCTAGATGTGGGGAAGAGGATGCGACATTGCTCCATATGATTTGGAGCTGCCCACGGCTGCGATCCTATTGGGAGGATGTCAGAAGTATTATAGTGACGGCAACTCGCATACGTTTACCTGATGACCCTAGGGTCTGTATACTGGGGCTACTCGATTTTCCGGGACAGGTTGACAGGAACTCCTTATGTATTCATAGACTCCTGTTCCAGGCAAGGGTACTGATAGCTAAACACTGGATATGAGAGGCTCTGCCCACAAGGCAAGAGTTTGTTAATAGGATTAATGTAATCCTGAGATTAGAAAGGGGCGTATATACTAAACAAAATTGTCCAAATAAGTTCTTATCTTTATGGCAAGGGTGGGTTGAGTCAGCGCAACTAGCTTCACAGGCGTTCGTTCAAGATTGTATACGGGGACAATACAAATGTCCTTCGTACACTCCCTCTTCAGGGGATCTACATAGTTACTGTGTAATGTTTGAACGGCTGAGCCATCATATCTAGACAGAACTGTCTTGATGCCCAAACGTATGATTGTCCTTAAATTTACAGACATTGATGTCTCTCTGCTCAAGTTGGGAAGGGGTGGGGGGGAGGGTGTTATTGTGTTATTGAATACAATGTTACGGTACTTCGATCATTTCAATGCTGTATTGTTCATATAAACCTTGACTTTCCATAATTGTCTTTTGTGTGTGCGTACACCCCTATCTTTGTATCTTGTTGAACTTATTTTCAACTGTACAAAAAACTAAGAACTCCTTTTTGATGTTCATGTGATAATGGTTATTTCAATAAAAATAAACTGATTTAAAAAAAGAATGATGAAACTGGGCATGTGCAGCCATCTCAGTGAGCTCGACAAAGGAATAAGAAAAAAACACCAGGTGAGCAGGTGAGGCTATATAGATAGATTTCAGTGAACAGCTCGGTCGCTATGCTAAATTTTTAATTACATGTGATGAGGTGTATAGTGAGGTGCTAAATCAAATAAGTCAAAGTTAAAATACAGTCCTGATCAAAAGTTTAAGACCACTTGAAAAATGGCAAAAAATCATATTTAGCATGGCTGGATCTTTACAAGGTTCCAAGTAGAGCTTCAACATGCAACAGGAAGAAATGGGAGTGAGACAAAACATTTTTTGAGCATTCAATTTAATGAAAACAACGAATAAACTAAAACAAGCTGTTTTTCAGCTGATCAAAAGTTTAGGACCACACCTCCAAAAAAAACTAACCCCCCCCCCTCCCCAAAACAGAAATCAAACTTCCAAACATGAACTCAGTAATGAGTAGCTCCGCCATTATTGTTTCACTTCCAAAATTCGTTTCGGCATGCTTGATGCAAGCGTTTCCATGAGGTGATTGGGAACATTTCTCCAAGTGGTGAAGACGGCCGCACGAAGGCCATCTACTGTCTGGAACTGTTGTCCATTTTTGTAAACTTCCATTGCCATCCATCCCCAAAGGTTCTCAATTGGATTTAGATCAGGGGAACACGCAGGATGGGCCAAAAGAGTGATGTTATTCTCCTGGAAGAAGTCCCTTATCCTGCGGGCATTGTGTAATGTAGCGTTGTCCTGTTGAAAAACCCAGTCGTTACCACACAGACGAGGGCCTTCAGTCATGAGGAATGCTCTCTGCAACATCTGGACATAGCCAGCGGCCGTTTGACGCCCCTGCACTTCCGGAAGCTTCATTGTTCCACTGAAGGAAAAAGCACCCCAGACCATTATGGCGTACCCTCCACTGTGGCGCGTAGAAAACATCTCAGTTGGGATCTGCTTGTCATGCCAGTAACGTTGGAAACCATCAGGACCATCAAGGTTACATTTTTTCTCATCAGAGAATAAAACTTTCTTCCACCTTTGAATGTCCCATGTTTGGTGCTCTCTTGCAAAGTCCAAACGAGCAGTTCTGTGGCGTTCAAGAAGACGAGGTCTTTGAAAACGTTTTTTGTTTTTGAAGCCCTTCAGTCTGATGCCGTCTGATGGTTATGGGGCTGCAGTCAGCCCCAGTAAGGGCCTTAATTTGCGTTGAGGATCGTCCAGTGTCTTGACGGACAGCCAATTGGATCCGCCGGCTTTTTTGGGTCTTCCACTTGACTATTTTGTTCCATAACCCTCAGGATCTTTTAAGAAATTCCAAATGACTGTCTTGCTGCGTCCCACCTCAGCAGCGATGGTGTGCTGTGAGAGACCCTGCTTAAGCAGTTCAACAACCCGACCACGTTCAAAAAGGGAGAGTTTTTTTGCCTTTGCCATCACAACGTGTGACTACCTGACAGAAAATGACAATGAATCCACATCTTTGCACAGATTTGGCCTTTTAACCACCTCAGCTCCCCTAGCTTAAACAGACTAAAACAAACAAGTGGAAGTAATGTATCAAAATATAATTTATCATAAAATATAAAGTATGGGGAGACAACAGGATGGTATACAGTGTACGGAGAAGCACAGGGTCAATGACACCAAAAAACTACCAGTCAACCTGTGCAGTGTAAAACACAGGTAAGTACAACCAAATAAATCAAAGCGTTAGCTCAAGGATAACCAGGATAGTATGACACGAGAGGGTCGCCACAATAGGGCTATGTACACAAGGTACAAATGACCATACCTGGTAAACCATGAGCTATCACACACATACCAAAATGCATAGGCGCCGAGACTAACCAATAAAATTGATAAATCCTGAATAGGAATCAATATCTGAATCTCAAAGATAACATGCACCTAGATATAAGGGACCCACTATGGACATATATACGGAGGTACCCTATAGGAAATGTGAGGCTGTACTAATGACAGGACGTACCTGAAGACATGGTAATGAAGTGGATGCCAGACCCTGAGCGCGAGACCTCGACGCGCGTTTCACCTCAGCGGCTTCGTCAGGACTAGCTTAAACACCCTTAATGACCAGACCACTTTTTACAATTCTGCACTACACTACTTTCACGGTTCATTGCTCGGTCATACAACTTACCACCCAAATTAATTTTACCTCCTTTTCTTCTCACTAATAGAGCTTTCATTTGGTGGTATTTCATTGCTGCTGACATTTTTACTTTTTTTGTTATTAATCGAAATTGACATTTTTCACTTTCAGTTGTATTTTTTTTTTAAAAACTACATTTCTATATAAATTTTTCTCAAAATTTATTGTTCTACATGTCTTTGATTAAAAAAAATGCAATAAGTGTATATTTATTGGTTTGCGCAAAAGTTATAGCGTTTACAAACTATGGTACAAAAATGTGAATTTCTGCATTTTGAAGCAGCTCTGACTTTCTGAGCACCTGTCATGTTTCCTGAGGTTCTACAATGGCCAGACAGTACAAACATCCCACAAATGAGCCCATTTCAGAAAGTAGACACCCTAAGGTATTCGTTGATGGGCATAGTGAGTTCATCGAACTTTTTATTTTTTGTCACAAGTTAGCGGAAAATATTTATTTATTTATTTATTTTCTTACAAAGTCTCATATTCCACTAACTTGTGACAAAAAATAAAAATTTCCATGAACTCAGTATGCCCATCACGAAATACCTTGGGGTGTCTTCTTTCCAAAATGGGGTCACTTGTGGGGTAGTTATACTGCCCTGGCATTTTAGGGGCCCTAATGCGTGAGAAGTAGTGTGAAATCCAAATGTGTTAAAAATGCCCTGTGAAATCCTAAAGGTGCTCTTTAGAATTTGGGCCCCTTTGCCCACCTAGGCTGCAAAAAAGTGTCACACATGTGGTATTGCCATACTCGGGAGAAGTAGGGAAATGTGTTTTGGGGTGTATTTTTAGATATACCCATGCTGGGTGAGAGAAATATCTCTCTAAAAGACAACTTTTCCCATTTTTTTTATACAAAGTTGTCATTTGACCGAGATATTTATCTCACCCAGCATGGGTATATGTAAAAATACACCCCAAAACACATTGCCCTACTTCTCCTGAGTATGGCGATACCACATGTGTGACACTTTTTTGCAGCCTAGGTGGGAAAAGGGGCCCAAATTCTAAAGAGCACCTTTAGGATTTCACAGGGCATTTTTAACACATTTGGATTCCAGACTTCTTCTCACGCATTCGGGCCCCTAAAATGCCAGGACAGTATAAATACCCCACAAGTGACCCCATTTTGGAAAAAAGTAACCCCAAGGTATTTTGTGATGGGCATAGTGAGTTCATGGAAGTTTTTATTTTTTGTCACAAGTTAGTGGAATATGAGACTTTGTAAGAATTTTTTTTTTTTTTAAATCATCATTTTCCGCTAACTTGTGCCAAAAAAAAAAAAAATTCTAGGAACTCGCCATGCCCATCACGGAAAACCTTGGGGTGTCCTCTGTCCAAAATGGGGTCACTTGTGGGGTATTTATACTGCCCTGGCATTTTAGGGGCCCTAATGCGTGAGAAGTAGTTTGAAATCCAAATGTGTTAAAAATGCCCTGTGAAATTCTAAGGGTGCTCTTTAGAATTTGGGCCCCTTTGCCCACCTAGGCAGCAAAAAAGTGTCACACATGTGGTATCTCCATACTCAGAAGAAGTAGGGCAATGTGCTTTGGGGTGTATTTTTATTTTTTTTTATTCGCTTTATTGAACACACAAAGCCAAATATAATGACAATCATTGTACATATTCCACTTCATAGTGTACATCAGTATAGTCCATTAGTTATATAAAAAAAGTACATGACTTTGCATAGCAAACAATACAATAAACAATGTGCTGTATCCTCTTGCATGCCTTTTTTTCTTTGTCCAAACATGAGGTAATTGTCTAAATGAACAAAACATTCTAGATATGGCTTCACCTACTTGGCCAGTTCTTTCACCTACACCCCCTGTTTCTCATTATCAAAGTGAGCATCTATTCAATTTGTTCTGCATTCAAAGCTCCAGTCAACCCTCGAACAGAATACGCAGTCCTAGGAGACGCGCACCATGCCCCCCACACTTTTTGAAACTTGGTCGAGCAGCCTCTGTTTTTGTACACTATGTTTTCGTATGGAATGATAGTGTTAACCAGTTGTTTCCACTGCGTCAAGGTAGGTGTCCTATCACCCATCCATCTCAAGGCTATTGCCTTCCGCGCTAAGAACAAAGTCTCCCTCAGAAATATCCTAGTGTGATGAGAGTATGTAGTTTCATCCAATATTCCGAAAAGACAGGTTTTCGGGTGTAATGAGATTGTGCTTTCTAGTAAATCAGAAAGCAATTTCGTTACTTCATCCCAAAATGATTGTATAACTGGACATGCCCAAATAAGGTGCCAGAAATCAGCACCCTCTGATGTGCATCTATGGCACTCGGGATGAGTACGTCTACCCATCTTGAATAGTCTGGATGGAGTTAGGTAACTTTGATGTATCATACATACTTGTATAAATTTATTATTTATGGCCGGAGACACAAGTGTGGGAGATTCCAGTACGCCCTCCAGATCTTCATTGGAGAGATCGGGAATCAGGACTTTCCATTTATCTAATACTAGCATCGGGGAACCTTTCAGCTTGGCATCTAAGAGGTGAGTATATAGTGTTGATATGAAGCCACGTGGTCCTTGAGAGCGTATTACACCAATCATTGGGAATGAGGACAAGAGGACCGGGGTGTGTCTATAGTGCGTCTGCATAGCGTGTCTCAATTGTAGGTATCTAGAAAATGCTTGTCTCGGAAGTTCATATTTACGGCTCATGGATTCGAAATCACCGAAAACATTATCACTATAGATATTTCCCATTGCGATAACCCCATGTTCCTTCCAGAATGTCCTGCCTTGCAATGTCATCAGATCGGGGAACATGGGGTTATCCCAAATCGGGGTCTCCAGCAGTTCCGTCTCCATTTTATGTAGCCGTTTGCATGCTGTCCACACCTGAACTGCCACTCTATGAATTGGCAACAGTCTACGTGGGAATAACTTTGGCCGTTCCAGAACCGGCCATAGGTTAGTGAGTCCCAGATAGTCAGCAAGTTGTTTTTCCTGCCTACAGAGAGAACCTGCCGGGTTTAACCATGACTTGATATTCCTCAATTGCCCCGCAAGGTAATACATGTGAATGTCTGGCAGGGACATCCCCCCTTCTTTTTTAAAGCGAGTTAAGTTCAACATTGACAGCTTGGGCCTGTTTGCCCCCCAGATGAAAGGCGATATCAGAGAGGTAAGTTTCTGAAAAAATACTTTTGGAATCAAGTAGGGAGCGTGCTGTAGGATATACAGACACTTTGGCAATATAATTAGTTTTATCAGATTTATTCTCCCTGACACTGACAGAGGCAATCCCTGCCACACCCTACATTTATCTTTGCAGTATGTTATAAGTGGCTGAATATTTAAGGCATGATAGGATGTGACATCTTTTGTTATGTATATCCCTAGGTATTTATAACTTTCTACAATAGGTAGATCCTGTCGGCCCACAACATCCCCCATCTGATATAGTGGGCACAGAGTCGACTTGGACCAGTTTATCCGTAATCTGGAGAATTGGCTGAACTGTTCAATTATAGCTATCGCCCTAGGGAGTGTGGTTTCCGTCTGTGACATGAAGAGCACCATGTCATCAGCGTACAAACCCACTCTATCTTCCTGTTCCCCTATTCTGGTGCCATGGAACTGCGAGTCTGCCCTGATTCGTATAGCCAACGGCTCTATAGCTAAGGCGCACAATAATGGCGATAGGGGACATCCCTGCCTGGTACCTCGTCCTAATCTAAAACTTTCAGAAAGCATTCCATTCACCAATATATCCGCTCTTGGATGTTTGTACAACATTTCCACCCATTGTATAAATTTAGGTCCAAAACCAAATTTCTTAAGAACCAGGAATAAATAAGGCCATTCAACAGAATCGAACGCCTTTGCTGTGTCCAAAGACGCTAAGGCCCATTTTTCTTGCCTTTGGAGCCCAATCTGTGTCACTACTTGCACTCTCCTAATGTTATCGGTGGTGGATCTCCCTGGTAAAAACCCGGATTGATCAGGATGGACCAAGGTGCAGGCTACCTTGCCGAGTTGTATAGCTAAAATCTTTGCAATGATCTTATAGTCAATATTTAATAAAGATATCGGGCGATAAGATCCACACTCATCCGCATCCTTTCCCGGTTTCAACAATACAACTATAGTTGCGTCATATAGTGACGGTGGGAAACATCTATTTTTAAATGCGTCTGTATACATACTTAACAGCACCGGATTGATATGGGAGGCATATTTAATATAGACTTCAAGTGGAAGTCCATCGGGACCAGAAGCTTTCCCCCTTGCTAACTGTGTTATGGATTCCTGTAACTCTAGGGCAGTTATTGGGGCTTCCAGGTTCTCCACTGCCTCCTGTGTCAGAGTAGGGAATTCCAGGTCCTCAAGATATTGTGTGACATCTTCTATCTCGTAGTTTACCCTAGACTCGTATAGATCCCTGTAATATTCCTGAAATCTATTCGATATAGATTCCGGCTCAGACAGTATCTGTCCATCTTGTGCCTTGACTCGTAATACCGCAGGGGAATTCTGATTTTGTTTAACAATGTGAGCCAAAAGCTTACTTGATTGATTACCCAGTTCAAAGTATGTTTGTTTTGTAAAAAACATTTTCCTTTGAGCTTTTTCTCTGAGTAAGGCTAAGTATTGTCTCCCCATTGTCAGCCGAGCATCTCTGTTCACATCGCTTGGATCAGCTATGTATGCTGTTTCTAACCTTGTGCATTCTTTTGCTAATCCTTCCTCCTGTCTAGCCGCCGACTTTTTAATATATGATATAGTGGACCGCAAGCAGCCTCTAAGGTAGGCCTTCATGGTTTCCCATAATAACATATTATCTGTTTCTTCTCCATGGCCCTCCAGAAACACCGCTAATTGATCGGGAATGCGGTCAGACGGTCCAAACAGGGTCAGCCAAAAAGGATTGATCCGTGTTGAGCGTCTGACCGCACCCCCACCCAACATCAGTCTCAGCAGCACTGGCGCATGATCGGATATACCTCTAGATCCGTATTCATGGTGCGTTTTCTCGCCGTCCCCAATCCTCTCACGTTCCAGGACATTACTCGCAGCTCTGACATGGTGATTTGGTTCTAAGGACCTCATTTACCTCTCGCCCCTCTTCCTTCACAACAGCATGACTGACACAGCACATAACGGATAACGAGTAAACTGTCAGGATTCTCCTGACATGAACTGTGAGTGCCCACATGGTGTACCCTTGAAGCATACACTGCACTCTTGGCATGTAACAAGCAAATCTATACCACGTTTGTTAGGTGGCACCACAAGTAAACGGGGTGTGCATTTGGTAATTTCCCAGTAGCACTATAAATCTAATAACTGATATGAGAGTGAACCGTGTCTAACTCGGGAACTCATTCCCTAACTTCTAGCGGGAGCCGGTCTATGCCCAGGATAACTTAGTCAGCGGGAGACTATACCCCTGTCCGGGTCTCTCAGCTCGTTTGATCAACTTCCAACACATGGGAAATAATAGACCTGTTCTCTTAATTCTTTTCCTATCGCTTTTCCTTTCCCCCTCTCTAACCCTGTCCGGGTATGAACATGTATGCGAGAGATAACAAAGGAGAAATACTATAACAGCAAATAAGAGTATCCTAGCTTTCCCAAAGCTGAGTTCATACACATGCATATAACTTTACCGCTGACAGTATGTTTAAGTCCCCGGCTCTCCTTGCCATGCCGACAACAAATCTTCAGTGTCCATAGCTTCATCTGGGAGCTCTTGCATTTCTCCCCCTTCCGTCCAGCCAGTCAGTGGCCTCTTCAGGGTTGTTGAAGAAGCGGCTCACCTCCCCATCCACCACTCTTAAACGGGCCGTGTATACCATAGAATAGGGCAGATTCCTCTCTCTTAGCCTCCTTTTCACTGAACTAAACGTCGCCCTTCTTTTCTGCAATTCAGACGAAAAGTCCGGGAAAACCATGATGTTGCTGTTTTCGTACTTGAGTTCCCGCTTGGTACGTGCCATCTGCAACACATAGTCTCTGTCCATTGAGTTTAGAAGCCGTGCAAGCAGTGGTCTCGGTGGGGCCCCCGGTGGAAGAGGTTTGGCAGGTACGCGGTGTGCTCGCTCTATAATAAATGCTCCTGAGAAGGTCGCCTCTGGAAAAGAGCTGCGCAGCCATGTAGTGACGAATTCACATGGATTGTTGCCCTCTGCTTTTTCGGGCATTCCGATAATCCGTAAGTTATTGCGGCGTGTACGATTCTCATAATCGTCACACTTTTGTTGCCAGAAGCTGACTTTCTGCTCCAGCTCTTGCATTTTCGTGGGTATTGGTTGTAGGCCATCCTCCACATCAGATATTCTGGTCTCAGCTTCTTTTACGTGATCCCGGATAGCCTGCATGTCATGGCGGAGTAGGCCTATGTCCACCTTCACCTCCTCCAGTTTCCCCACCATCGATGTACGACAGGTAGCTATTGCGTGCAGTAGTTGTTCAGTAACTTGCTTTAGGGATGGTTCGGTGGTCGCTTGCTCCACTCCAACTTGCGCAGGATCCTCCGTTACCACCTCTGCTGATGAGGTGCGTGCGCCCGCGCCATCTTGGTCATCTTCGCGGGCAAATTCTCGGAGACGATCTACAGCGGACTGCGCTTTGTTCCTGGACATATTTATGTTACGGGTCTTTCCCGACCTCCTGCTGGTTTTGGAAGTAATTTTTGCGGCAGGTATGTATCAGGATAAAGTAGAAGTTAGGGATTTGGGTCCGGAGTTCTTCTACATGCGTCCGCTCATATCAGCTTCCGGACACGCCCCCCTTTGGGGTGTATTTTTACATATACCCATGCTGGGTGAGAGAAATATCTCTCTAAAAGACAACTTTTCCAATTTTTTTATACAAAGTTGTCATTTGACAGAGATATTTATCTCACCCAGCATGGGTATATGTAAAAATACACCCCAAAACACATTGCCCTATTTCTCCTGAGTACGGCAATACCACATGTATGACACTTTTTTGCAGCCTAGGTGGGCAAAGGGGCCCAAATTCCTTTTAGGAGGGCATTTTTAGACATTTGGATTCCAGACTTCTTCTCACGCTTTAGGGCCCCTAAAATGCCAGGGCAGTATAAATACCCCACATGTAACCCCATTTTGGAAAGAAGACACCCCAAGGTATTCCATGAGGGGCATGGCGAGTTCATAGAAGTTTTTTTTTTTTTGGCACAAGTTAGCGGAAATTGATTTTTTTTTGTTTTTTTCTCAGTGTCTCCATTTCCGCTAACTTGGCACAAAAATTTCAATCTTTCATGGACTCAATATGCCCCTCAGCGAATACCTTGGGGTGTATTCTTTCCAAAATGGGGTCATTTGTGGGGTGTTTGTACTGCCCTGGCATTTGAGGGTCTCCACAATCATTACATGTATGGCCAGCATTAGGAGTTTCTGCTATTCTCCTTATATTGAGCATACGGGTAATGAGATTTTCTTTTTCCATTCAGCCTCATGGCTGAAAGAAAAAATGAACCGCACAGATTTTTTCATTCGCATCGATCAATGTGGATGAAAAAATCTCTGCCAAAAAAAGGAGGGGAAAGGCGTCTGCCAGGACATAGGAGCTCCGCCCAACATCCAAACCCACTCAGCTCGTATGCCCTGGCAAACCCGATTTCTCCATTCACATCAATCGATGTGGTTGAATAAATCATTGCCGGGATTTTTATTTTTATTTTTTTTATGTACAAAGTGTTTGCCAAAGCATATGAACACCGCCCCTCAGCTCATATGCCTCGGCAAGCGTATCTTTTTTACTGCAGAGGAGAAATCTCGCCTTGCAGCGCCGCATACACCGACTTTTGTGTAATCTGACAGCAGCGCAATGCTTCTGTCAGAATGCACATCAGTGCTGCAGTTCGTTCATCGGTTGGTCCACCTAGAAGGTAAAAAAAAAAACAGGCCGCAAAGCAGTAAATTTATTAACATTAAGTTTATATAACATTTGAACAGAACATTAACTTTTTTGCTTACCGTGATTTTTTTTTTTTTTTTTTACCTTTATAGGACAAACCTCTCCTTCCCCATGGGACAATGTGCAAAGCGCAAATCGCCCAGAGATGTGGCGAAGTACATTATGCACTTTGTCCCAGGTGAAAGGAGAGGTTTGCAGCAGCTGTGAGTGAAAGGGCCCTAAAAGCCCTGTGTGCTTGTCCTGTGAAACGCAATCCCTATGCTAAGTGTACCTGTGTGTGGTACTTCCGGAAACACTCCCCTAAGCATAGGTCAGGGCAGTCAGGACAGAAATAGCGGGTGTCACGCCTTATTCCACTCCTGCTACAGACACAACATTATTTTCGGGGTGGCGGTCGGTTTGAGGTACCAGCAACGACACTGGGGAAATATCGCTCGTGTAGACGGCTCACTACACTGGTGGATGGGGCCACGGAACCAGGAGGTTCTCGATGATCTCTTCCTGAAATTTGAGGAAGGATCATGTTCTCCCAGCCTTACTGTAGAGAACAAAACTATTGTATATAGTCAATTGAATCAAATATACAGACACCTTCTTATACCAGCGTCTGGTGCATCGGGAAAGTAAATAAGGAGCCAACATCTGGTCATTGAAGTCCACCCCTCCCATGAGCGAATTATAGTCGTGGACACAGAGGGGCTTTTCAATGACACTGGTTGCTCGTTCAATTTCGATTGTCGTGTCTGCGTGAATGGAGGAGAGCATGTAAACGTCACGCTTGTCTCTCCATTTCACCGCGAGCAATTCTTGGTTACACAAGGCAGCCCTCTCCCCCCTTGCAAGACGGGTGGTAACGAGCCGTTGGGGGAAGCCCCGGCGACTAGGTTGCGCGGTACCACAGCAGCCAATCTGTTCTAGGAACAAATGCCTGAAGAGGGGCACACTTGTGTAAAAATTGTCCACATAAAGATGGTACCCCTTGCCAACTAAGGGTGACACCAAGTTCCAGACTGTCTTCCCACTGCTCCCCAGGTAGTCAGGGCAACCGACCGGCTCCAGGGTCTGATCTTTACCCTCATAGACACAAAATTTGTGCGTATAGCCTGTGGCCCTTTCACAGAGCTTTTACAATTTGACCCCATACCGGGCACGCTTGCTTGGGATGTATTGTTTGAAGCCAAGGCGCCCGGTAAAATGTATAAGGGACTCGTCTACGCAGATGTTTTGCTCAGGGGTATACAAATCTGCAAATTTGGTGTTAAAGTGGTCTATGAGGGGCTGAATTTTGTGGAGCCGGTCAAAAGCTGGGTGGCCTCTGGGACGAGAGGTGCTGTTGTCGCTAAAGTGCAGGAAACGCAGGATGGTCTCAAATCGTGTCCTGGACATGGCAGCAGAGAACATGGGCATGTGATGAATTGGGTTCGTGGACCAATATGACCGCAATTCATGTTTTTTTGTTAGGCCCATGTTGACGAGAAGGCCCAGAAATTTTTTTAATTCGGAAACTTGGACGGGTTTCCACCGGAAAGACTGGGCATAAAAGCTTCCCGGGTTGGCGGCTATAAATTCAGTGGCATACCGATTTGTTTCTGCCACGACTAAGTCCAAGAGCTCCGCAGTCAAGAACAGCTCAAAAAACCCCATTGCCGAACCGATCTGAGCTGTCTCAACCCGAACTCCAGACTGGGCGGTGAAAGGGGGAACTACAGGTGCGGCTGAAGTTGGGGGCTGCCAATCAGGGTTTGCCAGCACCTCAGGGACTCTAGGGGCTCTACGGGCCTGTTTGTGCGGTGGCTGCGACGGGGGAACTAATGCACGTGCCACCGTACCAGCTTCAACTGCCCTTCTGGTGCTCGATACTTCACCATGTTGTACGGCAGTGCTGGTACTAGGTCCAGGATGGGCTGCGCTGCTGGTGTATGCCTCACCACGTAATCCGACAGCGCCAGCCCCACTCTGCTGCCCTTGAAGCGGATCCTGCGCAACCTGTGGTCTAGCAACTCGGGGCCGGGTACGCCTGGTGCTATCAGGGACCTCAACCTCCTCGTCCGAACTTTGGGTCAGACTGCCACTGCTTTTTACAAGTTCATATTCTGACCCGCTGGATTCGTCAGATGAGGGTTCCCATTCCTCATCCGACTTGGTCAGAATCCTGTAGGCCTCTTCAGAAGAATACCCCTTATTTGCCATTTGGTCAACTAAATTTAGGGGGTATTCCCTGAGACTACCCAAGAAAAAAAGCAAACCTGTCTTACAAATGGGAGGCTAGCGAAGTGAAGTGATTGTGCAGTGATCAAAAAAATATATATTTTTTGTCACTGCGGCTGGGCGGCGTGGGTGAACGCACGTGTGGGCGACCGGTCAGGCCTGATCGGGCAAACACTGCGTTTTGGGTGGAGGGCGAACTAAGGTGACACTAATACTATTATAGATCTGACTGTGATCAGTTCTGATCACTTACAGATACTATAAAAGTACCAATGCTGATTAGCGATACGCTAATCAGCGACTGCGGTGGGCTTGGCGCTAACCGACGCTAACTACCTAACAAAGGGGCCTAAACTATCCTAAAACCTAACTGTCAATACTAGTGGGAAAAAAAACTTTTTTCCCTTTCACTAGGTGATTGACAGGGGTGATCAAGGGGTTAATTGGGGTGATGGGGGGTGATCTGGGGGCTAAGTGTACTGTTTGGTGTACTCACTGTGATGTGTGCTCCTCTGCTGGGACGAACCGACGAAAAGGACCAGCAGAGGAGCACAGAAGTCATTTAACACCTTATATTTATAAATACAGTGGGGGAAATAATTATTTGACCCCTCACTGATTTTGTAAGTTTGTCCAATGACAAAGAAATGAAAAGTCTCAGAACAGTATCATTTCAATGGTAGGTTTATTGTAACAGTGGCAGATAGCACATCAAAAGGAAAATCGAAAAAATAACTTTAAATAAAAGATAGCAACTGATTTGCATTTCATTGAGTGAAATAAGTATTTGAACCCTCTAACAAAAAAAGACTTAATACTTGGTGGAAAAACCCTTGTTTGCAAGCACAGAGGTCAAACGTTTCTTGTAATTGATGACCAAGTTTGCGCACATTTTAGGAGGAATGTTGGTCCACTCCTCTTTGCAGATCATCTCTAAATCCCTAAGGTTTCGAGGCTGTCTCTGTGCAACTCTGAGCTTGAGCTCCCTCCATAGGTTTTCGATTGGATTAAGGTCCGGAGACTGACTAGGCCACTCCATGACCTTAATGTGCTTCTTCTTGAGCCACTCCTTTGTTGCCTTTGCTGTATGTTTTGGGTCATTGTCGTGCTGGAACACCCATCCACGACCCATTTTCAGTTTCCTGGCAGAGGGAAGGAGGTTGTCGCTCAGGATTTCACGATACATGGCTCCGTCCTTTTTCCCGTTTATGCGAATAAGTTGTCCTGTGCCCTTAGCAGAAAAACACCCCCAAAGCAAAATGTTTCCACCCCCATGCTTGACGGTGGGGACGGTGTTTTGGGGGTCATAGGCAGCATTTTTCTTCCTCCAAACACAGCGAGTTGAGTTAATGCCAAAGAGCTCTATTTTGGTCTCATCAGACCACAGCACCTTCTCCCAGTCACTCTCTGAATCATTCAGGTGTTCATTGGCAAACTTCAGACGGGCCTGCACATGTGCCTTCCTGAGCAGGGGGACCTTGCGAGCCCTGCAGGATTTTAATCCATTGCGGTGTAATGTGTTTCCAATGGTTTTCTTGGTGACTGTGGTCCCTGCTAATTTGAGGTCATTAACTAACTCCTCCCGTGTAGTTCTAGGATGCTTTTTCACCTTTCTCAGAACCATTGACACCCCACGAGGTGAGATCTTGCGTGGAGCCCCAGAGCGAGGTCGATTGATGTTCATTTTGTGCTCCTTCCATTTTCGAACAATCGCACCAACAGTTGTCACCTTCTCTCCCAGCTTCTTGCTAATGGTTTTGTAGCCCATTCCAGCCTTGTGCAGGTCTACAATTTTGTCTCTGACATCCTTGGACAGCTCTTTGGTCTTTCCCATGTTGGAGAGTTTGGAGTCTGCTTGATTGATTGATTCTGTGGACAGGTGTCTTTTATACAGGTGACTAGTTAAGACAGGTGTCCTTAATGAGGGTGACTAATTGAGTAGAAGTGTCTAACCACTCTGTGGGAGCCAGAACTCTTAATGGTTGGTAGGGGTTCAAATACTTATTTCACTCAATGAAATGCAAATCAGTTGCTATCTTTTATTTAAAGTTTTTTTTTCGATTTTCCTTTTGATGTGCTATCTGCCACTGTTACAATAAACCTACCATTGAAATGATACTGTTCTGAGACTTTTCATTTCTTTGTCATTGGACAAACTTACAAAATCAGTGAGGGGTCAAATAATTATTTCCCCCACTGTATAAGGTGTCAGATGGCTTCTGATTAGATTTTTTGAAAATCGCCAGCCTGCCAGCGATGATCATTGGCTGGCAGGCTGGTGACTAAACGCTCCTTTAACTTTTGCCGGCCCGCAATGCGCATGCGCGGGCCGGCTCTGACCGAAATCTCGCGTCTCGCGAGAGGACGCGCCTGCGCGTCCAGGAGGAATAACAGGGCCGCCGCAAAGACGCAATCCTGCATACGGCGGTCCTGTAGTGGTTAAAGGCATGTGGTCCTAAAATTTGGATCAGCTGAAAAACTGCCTGTTTCAGTTTAATCGTTATTTTCAATTAATTAAATGCTCAAAAAATGTTTTGTCTCGCTCTCATTTCTTCTTGTTGCATGTTAAACCTTGTTAAGATCCGACAATGTAAAATATGATTTTTTGCCATGGTCTTCAACTTTTGATCAGGACTGTACCATCTTTATTATGAAATTATGTCAAAAACACATGAATCACTCAAAAGAGCCAATACATGATAAAAATTCACGAGGGGTGGGCCAGCAACAACCATACATACACAACCTGTGCAAAGCCAGTTAGTACATAGATCACAAGGCAACACCAATAACAATGTGTAAGAAGCACAATATGTACAGGTACGTATTATACTCAAAGGCAGATCTTGGTGGTCAGAACTGCAGATATTTAAATGACCAAAAGCCAATGACATTGTTCAGATGATTTACTACATATACCACATGTAGCCAGCAATTAATTAAACTTGGAAGACCTTCAGACAAAGCAGTTGGCGAAAAGTGATTCAAGTTTGGTGAGTGAGCTCTGCCTTTGAGTACATGATGTACCTGTACACTTTGTGCTTCTTGCAAATTATAATAGCGCTTGCTATTGTGATCCATGTACTAATTGGATTTACACAGGTTGTGTATGTGTATGACGTTTGTGGGTTCACCCGCTGTGGATTTTTATCATGTATTGCCTCTTTTGTGCGAGTCATGTGCATGGGTGGATTGAAAAATCACAGAATAGAGTGAGGGTGGATTGGCCTTAGACTCTACAGAGAAATAACCCAGTGGGCTGATGCCCAGGGGCCACTTAATCCCTCCTCTTAGCCGTCAGCAAGGTACATAAAGATCTGATGCTCTCAGCATTAATTAATGTAGGAGCATCGGGCACAGCTTCATACTGTGGAGTGGGCGGAACAGTGGCGGATCCAGAGCCTGGTCTCGGGAGGGGCACAGTCTGTCAGACTGTCATTGGCACCACCGCAGTTGTGGTGTGGTCCCATCCCTGTACTGACTCCCGCGCGGCGCTCCGCTGTTCCAGACTTCTAGTTCCTGGGCCCTGAACTTGGTGGGCGGGCCTAATTAGAACGGCGCCGGGTTGTACCGGCTTGATTCTGGTTGGCTGACAGTAAGGTGCTTTGGGGGGAGTGTAAGGGACAGGACGGGCCACCAATGTCGCCGCAGCGCCAGTCTATGTGAAGGGGCCCTAAAAAACTTATTAAAGAGGATCTTTCATGGGTGCAAACATTGTAAGATAACGATATGTTTATGTAGCGCGTTGCCCAGGGATCTCACTGCACTTAGTATTATCCCTGGGCGCTGCTCCGTTCGTCTGATGTGGCCCCGTTACCTTCTCTATCAGCTGTATGGTAATTGCTACTATCGGAACACCAGGGAGGAGTCTGCCCTGTTTCTCTCTGGGCGTTCCTTCTCCCTTGCTGTAGCGCTGTTCAATCGCAGCGCAGAGCTCACAGCCTGGGAGGTTTTTTTCTCCCTGGCTGTGAGCTCTGCGCTACGATTGGACAGCGCTTCTCCCAGGGAGAAACAGGGCAGACTCCTCCCTGGTGTTCAGATAGTAGCATTTACCATACAGCGCAGGGGAAAGTAATGGGGCCACAGCGGGCGAATGGAGCGGCGCCCACTCTCACTATATTCTGACCTGGATCCACCAGTGGGGCGGAAGTATGTATATTGTGCTGGACTTTGGTATTTGGTTCTGCTGGGGTGGTATTTCGTCCTGCACTACGGTACTGATGGCCTCACCACCCTGTCCCACCTTCTATAAATTGTGACCCTCCTACAACATAGGGCAACTTTTAGTGTTTTTTCCAGGGCCACTTTAAGTTCCCAGTGTGCCCCTGGTCATTTGTTTATAATGTAATTTCATAAAATTTTGACTTAAGTCTAGAACCTCTTCAGTTTTTGGTGGTCTATTTGCTATCTGGTGCATTGTGGCTTGTCATGCAAGCAGAGGGGTATTTCTTTGTTTGATTTATTTATCCACTATGTCTCTAAAATTTCTAATGTTTTTCTGTTTACACAGGAGTACTGTGGTTTGTCCCATCATTGATGTCATTAGTGATGATACATTTGAGTACATGGCAGGTTCGGACATGACCTATGGTGGTTTCAACTGGAAATTGAATTTCAGATGGTACCCTGTTCCCCAACGAGAAATGGATCGGAGGAGAGGAGATCGAACTCTCCCTGTTAGGTGAGGTGGTGGATTGATTTAGTTGATTTGGTTTTGCTTTGCATTAGAGTTGCACTGGGTACCGAATTATCAATACCCAATACATTTTGCATCGGTATCAATTCGATACCAGGATTTGCCTTTTACCGATACTAGGCTGCGCTGCTGCGCAGCCTAGTATCTGAGAACATGGTGTGCGCTGCTCTCAGTGCACGCCATGTTCCCTCAGCAGCACAGTGGAGAAGGAGTGTCTCTCTCCCTCCCCACTGTGCTGCTGTCGCTGCCACCAATGGCAGGAGAGAGGGGATGGGTTGTGTCCACTGTGCCACCAATAAAGATAACTAAACATTAATACAAATACAGGGGGCGGGTGCTGGCGGCAGAATCACATAGCTCTATAACAAGGCGCTGCAATCCGCGGCACCTGAGAGGTTAACTGCCGCTGATCACAGATCCCTGTCATAGAGGTTGGGTGCCGGCTATGTAATTCTGCCGCTGGCATCCGCCCCCCTGTGTTTGTATTAATGGTTTACTTATCTTAGTTGGTGGCGCAGTGCCCCCAACCCCAGTATTAAAAACATTGGTGGCGCAGTGGCCACAGGATCCCCCCACCTTCATTGGTGGTGCAGCAGCAGTGTAATTGCGGGCCTCCGATCGGTACCCATGGCAGCCAGGACGCTACTGAAGCCCTGGCTGCCATGGTAAGCTCCCTGCTGCTGTGTGCACAAAGCACAGGGCAGCAGGGACAGTGTAATCTCCTATTCACCCTAATAGAGCTCTATTATGGTGAATAGGACAAGGGATTAAAAGATCCCCAATTCTAACCCCTTAAGGGAGGAAATAGTTATTAAATAAAAAAATAATAATATTAAGTATAAATCACCCCCTTTCCCAATTTTACATATAAAATATATAAACAATAAATAAACATATTACATATTGCCATGTCCAAATATCCCAAGTCCAAACTATTAAAATATAAAAATATATCTCCAATGCAGTGAACGCCATAATAGAATTTTTTTTTTATAAAAACTGCGCGATTCACAATTTTTTTTATCACCTTGTCCCCCAAAAAATAGGATAGGACTGTTTGATTATGAGCTGGATTTTTCTGCATGGTATTGAGTATCGCAATACTTTTTTATGGTAGCGAAATAGAATCAAAATTTTGGTATTTTGACAACCCTACTTTGCATTCAATGAATTCAGATGTGCTTTGTACAGTATATTGACAGTTATTGAAATGGGAATAGTGGCTTAAATTATATGGAGTATAATTTAAATTATACCAAATATGCTCCATCATGCAGTAACATTTTATGCACATATGAAATAACTTTAACACATATGCAAAATTAGAAGACAATACTTTTCTCAGCATTTTCATGTTGGTGTCACAGGTGTTTTTTTCTCCTTTTTTTCTCCTATTTGTACAAATGTAAATTTACCATACTGCTCTGAGAGGAAATGACATCACAGGGGGTGCATAATTTCCTATATACAGTAAATGCACAATGTGCAGAAAGCCATAAGAAAAAAAAAACTGTGCTCAGACATACTGTTTGGCCAAAAATGCCTATGCTTAGGTGGGTTTTTTTTTTTGCGTTTCAGGCATGGTCCAGAATGCCCAGAGTCAGCATTGTATTGAATCTGGCTGATTAATTTTTGTAGTTTCCAGTGCCTGCATACTGCAGCTTGGCTCCCATTCACTTGGAGAGGAGCTGGGTGCAGTACACCATCACGGCCACTACACAGTGGAAAGAGCCTTCTGCTTCTGTATCTGTCCTCTATGTAGTTTCTGGCTGCTCCCAAATGTTGGACACCCATCTATTTGATATTGATGACCTATCCTTTAGATAGGTCTTCAATATCTAAGTCTCGGAACGCCCCTTTTACCTTTTAAGCTAGAAGTGTAATTCTCTTCCAGTGTGTAGAGATTGATGATGTGATATATACCATGTCATAGACCCCCCAAGACACACAGACCAAGAAGTCTGTATATAAAATGTGTCAAATGCTGTAGACTAGTGGCTGCAGGCCAAAGCTTACATACTGTATTTTTCGCCCCATAAGACGCACTCCCCCCCTTCCCCCCAAAAGTGGGGGGAAAATGCCCCTGCGTCTTATGGGGCGAATGCTGCCATTTTACATCACAGTCTGCGATGCTGCAGCATCACAGACTGCAAAAGTATCAGGGGGAGGGAGGAGGGGCCGGTGTCATGCAAATGCGGCGGGGCTGGTGCGGTCACTGTACTCCGCCCCCGCCGCTCACTCACTGCTTTATTGCCTAAACCTTTTATAATAATAACTTTAAATGAAGTTCTGATCCCCATCTGTACTACTTACTAAATGTCCAGTAGCAGGCAGAGCAGGGGGGCGGCCGGCCGTAACTCACTGATGTCACGTGCTTGCGCCGCCTACTTCATTCATAAAGTAGGCGGTGCAGGCACGTGACATCAGTGAGTTACTGCCGGCCGCCCGCCCTGCTCTGCCTGCTACAGGACATTTAGTAAGTAGTACAGATGGGGCTGGGGATTGGAACTTCAATCAAAGTTATTATTATAAAAGGTTTAGGCAATAAAGCAGTGAGTGAGCGGTGGGGCCGGAGTACAGTGACCGCACCGGCCCCGCCACATTTGCATGCCACTGGTCCCTCACACAGGTTTAGCTCTGGCATATTAGGGCATCTGTGGATGCCACTATTATGGGGTGGGGGATATGTGGATGGCACTGTTATGGGGTGGGGGGTCTGTGGGTGACACATATATACAGTAGCAGTGCCATCCACAGATCCCCCCTCCATAACCGTGCCATCCACAGATCACCCCCCCATAACAGTGCCATCCATAGATCACCCCCCCATAACAGTGCCATCCACAGATCACCCCCCCATAACAGTGCCTTCCACAGATCACCCCCCCATAACAGTGCCATCCACAGATCACCCCCCATAACAGTGCCATCCACAGATCACCCCCCCATAACAGTGTCATCCACAGATCACCCCCCCCATAACAGTGTCATCCACAGATCCCCCTCGTAGCAGTGCCACCCACAGATCCCCCATAACAATGCCACCCACAGATTCCCCCCCCCCAACAATCCACCCACAGATCCCCCCCATAACAGTGCCATCCACAGATCCCCCATAGTAGTGTCACACACAGACCACCATTAATTCAAAACTCACCAAAAGCACACCTTTTGGTTAAAAATATTTTTTTTCTTATTTTCCTCCTCAAAAACCTAGGTGCGTTCTATGGGCCGGTGCGTCTTATAGGGCGGAAAATACGGTAATAATCACTGCTGCAAGAGAGGAGGGTTTCATGTCTGCTTATTGTAAGGACAGTGCATGCATTGTTTCTTGGATGCTGTAGATGTGTGAGCACAAATTAGTAGCAGCACACAAGTATAAAGAGATTCGATGTCTTGGGAAAATGTGGCGCACTAAATTGCGATTCGAAAATAACGACGTTTGCTTAGTTTTTTTTTCCCGGATTGAAAACCCACAGTAATATAAATATTTTATTCTGGTTCTGAAAAGAGATTTTTTTTTTTCCATTAACTTCCAGTCATGTGACTTCTACTTGCAATACCACCTTTGTAGGTGCCTGTCCACACACAACGCAATTTCTGCATATTTGCTGTCCAGATATGCATTAAAGTACCTGTAAAATTAATTAGATTTTTGCTAATTGCTTCCATGTGCTGCATATGTTCTGTAGGGAAAAATTATCTGTTGTGCAGTTTTTTTTTATTCCACAGATGTCCATTTTTGACTAGCAATTGTCACTGGATTGTTGGTCCTTTTTCCTATTGACTTCAACAGGGAAGTTAAAATTTGCAGCAAACCCCAATTATTGCAAATATTCCTGTGGACTACCACATGTGGATATCGTTGCGAGAGGCCAGTTGTACAGAAATTGACATGGGACCAGGCAGGGGAGCCTTGGAAGTACCACGGTAGCGGAGTATAGTGTTTCTAAGTATTTTTACTGCTAAACTGTTTTCGGCAGATGATCTTAAGCAAATTCTGTCAGGAATATGATAGATGCAGCAATTTTGGTATTCAGGTCCTATGCCGGAACAGGATACCCAAATTTAAATGGTAATGTGAGCTTAGCCTTAGGTACTTCTAAATGTACATGGTCTATAAATTCAGTCAGAGATATATATATATATATATATATATATATATATATATATATATATATATATATATATATACAGTACAGACCAAAAGTTTGGACACACCTTCTCTTTGAAAGAGTTTTCTTTATTTTCATGACTATGAAGGCATCAAAACTATGAATTAACACATGTGGAATTATATACATAAACAAGTGTGAAACAACTGAAAATATGTCATATTCTAGGTTCTTCAAAGTAGACACCTTTTGCTTTGAATACTGCTTTGCACACTCTTGGCATTCTCTTGATGAGCTTCAAGAGGTAGTCACCTGAAATGGTCTTCCAACAGTCTTGAAGGAGTTCCCAGAGATGCTTAGCACTTGTTGGCCCTTTTGCCCTCACTCTGCGGTCCAGCTCACCCCAAACCATCTCGATTGGGTTCAGGTCCGGTGACTGTGGAGGCCAGGTCATCTGGCGCAGCACCCCCATCACTCTCCTTCATGGTCAAATAGCCCTTACTTTCAAAGTTTTCCCAATTTTTCGGCTGACTGACTGACCTTCATTTCTTAACCACTTCCCATCTGGGCCCTTTGCCCCCTTCCTGACCAGGCCAAATTTTGCAAAACTGACATATCTCACTTTATGTGGTAATAACTTTGGAACACCTTTATTTATCCAAGTCATTCAGAGATTGTTTTCTCGTGACACATTGTACTTCATGATAGTCATAAATTTGAGTCAAAATATTTCACCTTTATTTATGAAAAAATCCCAAATTTACCCAAAAATTTGAAAAATTCGCAATTTTCTAAATTTCAATTTCTCTGCTTTCAAAACAGTAAGTGATACCTCATAAAATAGTTATTATTTAACATTTCCCATATGTCTACTTTATGTTGGCATCATTTTGGAAATGTCATTTTATTTTTTTAGGACGTTAGAAGGCTTAGAAGTTTAGAAGCAATTCTTCAAATTTGTAAGAAAATTGCCAAAACCCACTTTATAAGGACCAGTTCAGGTCTGAAGTCACTTTGTGGGGCCTACATAGTGGATACCCCCATAAATGACCCCATTGTAGAAACTACACCCCTCAAGGTATTCAAAACCGATTTTACAAACTTTGTTAACCCTTTAGGCGTTCCACAAGAATTAAAGGAAAATGGAGATCAAATTTTTAAATTTCACTTTTTTGGCAGATTTTCCATTTTAATCAATTTTTTTCTTTAACACATCGATGGTTAACAGCCAAACAAAACTCAATATTTATTACCCAGATTCTGCGGTTTACAGAAACACCCCACATGTGGTCGTAAACTGCTGTATGGGCACACGGCAGGGCGCAGAAGGAAAGGAACTCCACATGGTTTTTAGATGCCATGTCCCATTTGAAGCCCCCTGATGCACCCTTACAGTAGAAACTCCCAAGAAGTGACCCCATTTTGGAAACTAGGGGATAAGGTGCCAGTTTTATTAGTACTATTTTTGGGTACATATGATTTTTTGATCATTCATTATAACACTTTATTGGGCAAGGTGACCAAAAAATTGGTTCTTTTAGCACAGTTTCTATTTATTTATTTTTACAGCGTTCACCTGAGGGGTTCAGTCAAGTGACATTTTTATAGAGCAGATTGTTACGGACGTGGCGATACCTAATATGTATACTTTTTCTCATTTATTAAAGTTTTACACAATAATAGCATTTTTGAAACCAAAAAATTATGTTTTAATGTGTCCATGTTCTGAGAGCTATAGTTTTTTTATTTTTTGAGAGATTTTCTTATGTAGGGGCTCATTTTTTGCGGGATGAGGTGACGGTTTTATTGGTACTGTTTTGTGGGACATACGCGTTTTTGATCACTTGGTGTTGCACCTTTTGTGATGCAAGGTGACAAAAATTGCTTGTTTTGACACAGTTTTTTTTATTTATTTTTTACGGTGTTCACCCGAGGGGTTAGGTCATGGGATATTTTTATAGAGCTGGTTTTTACGGACGCGGCAATACCTAATATGTATACTTTTTTTTATTTGTTTCACTTTAACACAATAATAGCATTTTTGAAACCAAAAAAATGATGTTTTAGTGTCTCCATGTTCTAAGAGCTATAGTTTTTTTATTTTTTGAGAGATTTTCTTATGTAGGGGCTCATTTTTTGCGGGATGAGGTGACGGTTTTATTGGTACCATTTTGTGGGACATACGCGTTTTTGATCACTTGGTGTTGCACCTTTTGTGATGCAAGGTGACAAAAATTGCTTGTTTTGACACAGTTTTTTTTATTTATTTTTTACGGTGTTCACCCGAGGGGTTAGGTCATGTGATATTTTTATAGAGCTGGTTTTTACGGACGCGGCAATACTAAATATGTCTATTTTATTTTTTCTATTTTTTTTTTTTTTTTTTTTATTCCTTACTTGGGATTTTTTTTTTTTTTACATGTGAACCTTTTTTTTATTTTATTTTTTCAACACTTTATTTTATTTTTATTTTATTTTACACTTTTCGTCCCCCATAAGGTCATACAAGACCTCTGGGGGACATTTACTTCACTTTTTTTTTTTTTTTTTCACTGTTGATTTCTTCTGTAACTGGGGCTGACATAGTAGCCCCAGTTACAGTGGAAATGCACCCCTATAGAGGCTATACAGCAGCAATCCTGCGCTGTACAGCCTCACAGCAGGGCTGATCGAGGTCTCTGAGAGACCTCACACAGCCCCTGCACTCTCCGGTCCCGGCGGTCACATGACCGCCGGGCCGGAACAGGAAGCGCACAGCGCTTCCTGCTCTGCAGACACAGCGCTCGGCGAGCGCTGTGTCTGCAGCGATCGTGAAGGCAGGGACACCTGGGCACTGTCCCTGCCTTATCTCTGGGTTGCCCTGCTGTCACTGACAGCGGGCAACCCGATCAGCAGCTGCACGATTAGCGTGCAGCTGCTATTTCTGACAGGACGTTTTAAAACGTGCTGTCAGAAATAGACGTCCACCCATAGGACGTTTATATCCTATGGGCGGACGTGAGGCGGTTAAAGTAATGATGGCCACTCGTTTTTCTTTACTTAGCTGCTTTTTTCTTGCCATAATACAAATTCTAAGGCCCCTTTCACACGGGTGAGTATTCCGCGCGGATGCGATGCATGAGGTGAACGCATTGCACCCGCACTGAATACCGACCCATTCATTTCTATGGGGCTGTTCACATGAGCGGTGATTTTCACGCATCACTTATGCGTTGCGTGAAAATCGCAGCATGCTCTATATTCTGCGTTTTTCACGCAACGCAGGCCCCATAGAAGTAAATGGGGTTGCATGAAAATCGCAAGCATCCGCAAGCAAGTGCGGATGCGGTTCGATTTTCACGCACGGTTGCTAGTAGAAGATCGGGATGGAGACCCGATCTTTATTATTTTCCCTTATAACATGGTTATAAGGGAAAATAATAGCATTCTGAATACAGAATGCATAGTAAAACCGCTCTGGAGGGGGTTAAAAAAAAAGAAAAAATAATTTAACTCACCTTAGTCCACTTGATCGCGTAGCCCGGCATCTCCTTCTGTCTCCTTTGTTGAATAGGACCTGTGGGGAGCATTAAATACAGGAACAGGACCTTTGATGACGTCACTCCGGTCATCACATGATCCATCACATGATCTTTTACCATGGTGATGGATCATGTGATGACCGGAGTGACGTCATCAAAGGTCCTTGACCTGTAATGGACGCTCACTACAGGTCCTGTTCAGCAAAGGAGACAGAAGGAGATGCCGGCATCGCGATCAAGTGGACTAAGGTGAGTTTAAATTTTTTATTTTTTTAACCCCTCCAGCGCTGTTTTACTAAGCATTCTGTATTCAGAATGTTATTATTTTCCCTTATAACCATGTTATAAGGGAAAATAATACAATCTACAGAACACCGATCCCAAGCCCGAACTTCTGTGAAGAAGTTCGGGTTTGGGTACCAAACATGCGCGATTTTTCTCACGCGAGTGCAAAACGCATTACAATGTTTTGCACTCGCGCAGAAAAATCGCGGGTGTTCCCGCAACGTACCTGCACATTTTCCCGCGACGCCTGTGTGAACCCAGCCTTACAGTCTATTCAGTAGGACTATCAGCTGTGTATCCACCTGACTTCTCCTCAACGCAACTGATGGTCCCAACCCCATTTATAAGGCAAGAAATCCCACTTATTAAACCTGACAGGGCACACCTGTGAAGTGAAAACCATTTCAGGTGACTACCTCTTGAAGCTCATCAAGAGAATGCCAAGAGTGTGCAAAGCAGTAATCAAAGCAAAAGGTGGCTACTTTGAAGAACCTAGAATATGACATATTTTCAGTTGTTTCACACTTTTTTGTTATGTATATAATTCCACATGTGTTAATTCATAGTTTTGATGCCTTCAGTGTGAATCTACAATTTTAATAGTCATGAAAATAAAGAAAACTCTTTGAATGAGAAGGTGTGTCCAAACTTTTGGTCTGTACTGTATATATATATATATATATATATATATATATATATATATATATATAAAAATTGTTTTTGTTTTGCAGGACTCCTACAATGGCAGGGGGCCTTTTTTCAATCGACAGAGATTATTTCCAGGAGATTGGGACATATGATGCTGGAATGGATATCTGGGGAGGGGAGAATTTAGAAATTTCATTTAGGGTACGTATAATTGTATTAACATCATCCTACAGTGTGGTAAGATATCCATGATTTGTTTTCCCCTGATTTAACCTAAAGATACATTTAGGTCCATATATATTCGGACACTGACACAAATTTTTATTACCTGTTTACTAAAATATATTCAAGTTATAGTTATATAATGGACATAAATTTCAGACTTTTAGCTTTCATTTGAGGGTATCCACATTAAAATTGGATGAAGGGTTTGGGAGTTTCAGCTCCTTTACATGAGGCACCCTTATTTTTAAAGGGACCAAAAGTAATTGGATAATTGACTCAAAGGCTGTTTCATGGGCAGGTGTCAGCAATTCCTTCATTATTTCATTCTAAATTAAGCACATAAAAGGCCTGGCATTGATTTGAGGTGTGGTGCTTGCATTTTGAATATTTTGCTGAGAAGTAAACATGCTGTCAAGGGAGCTCTCCATGCAGGTGAAACAAGCCATCCTTCATCTGCGAAAACAGAAAAAAAAACATCCGAGAAATTGCTATACTTTTAGGCCTCTTTCACACGGGCGTTGCGGGAACCTGCGCGATTTTTCCGCACGAGTGCAAAACATTGTAATGCGTTTTGCATGCGTGAGAAAAATCAGCATGTTTGGTACCCAAACCCGAACTTCTTCACAGAAGTTCGGGCTTGGGATCGGTGTTCTGTAGATTGTATTATTTTCCCTTATAACATGGTTATAAGGGAAAATAATAGCATTCTGAATACAGAATGCATAGTACAATAGCGCTGGAGGGGTTAAAAAAATAATAATAATAATTTAACTCACCTTAATCCACTTGCTCGAGCAGCCCGGCTTCTCTTCTGTGCACAGGAAAAGGACCTGTGGTGATGTCACTCCGGTCATCACATGGTCCGTCACATGATCCATCACCATGGTAAAAGATCCTGTGATGGACCATGTGATGACTGGAGTGACGTCACCACAGGTCCTTTTCCTGTACACAGCACAGAAGAGAAGCCGGGCTGCGCGAGCAAGTGGATTAAGGTGAGTTAAATTTTTATTTTTATTTTTTTAACCCCTCCAGCGCTATTTTACTTAGCATTCTGTATTCAGAATGCTATTATTTTCCCTTATAACCATGTTATAAGGGAAAATAATAAAGATCAGGTCCCCATCCCGATCGTCTCCAGCCCCATAGAAATGAATGGGTCCTGATTCAGTGCGGGTGCAATGCGTTCAACTCACGCATTGCACCCGCGCGGAAAACTCGCCCGTGTGAAAGGGGCCTTAGGAGTGGCAAAATCTACAGTTTGGTACATCCTGAGAAAGAAAGCAAGCACTGGTGACCTCAACAATGCAAAAAGACCTGGACGCCCACTGAAGACAACAGTGGTGGATGATTGCAGAATAATTACCATGGTGAAGAGAAACCCCTTCACAACAGCCAACGAAGTGAGCAGCACTCTCCAGGTATAGGCGTATCAATATCCAAATCTACTATAAAGAGAAGACTGCATGAAAAATAAATACAGAGGGTTGACTGCACAGTGCAAGCCACTCATAAGCCTCAAGAATAAGAAGGCTAGATTGGACTTTGCTAAAAAAAAAAAAAAAAAAACATCTTAAAAAAACAGCACAGTTCTGAAAGAACATTCTTTGGACAGATGAATCCAAGATCAATCTCTACCAGATTGATGGAAAGAATAAAGTATGGCGAAGGCATGGTACAGCTCATGATCCAAAGCATACCACATCATCTCTAAAACACGGCGGAGGCAGTGTGATGGCTTATGCATGCATGGCTGCCAGTGGCACTGGGTCCCTAGTGTTTATTGATGATGTGTCACAGGACAGAAGCAGCCGGATGAATTCTGGGGTTTTCAAAGACCATACTGTGTGCTCAAATGCAGCCAAATTGATTGGTCGGCGCAGTGCAGTTTCTAGGTAAAATTTCTCTCAGGGCGAGTGTCAAAAAAAACTCCCCCCCCCCCCCCCCCCCCCCCCTCCCGTCCTTCCCAAAACTGCTCGATAAAATCATATCAGAAGAGTACTTGCAACCGTCTCACCATATATATATATATATATATATATATATATTTTTTTTTTTTTTATGCAAATTGCGGGTCCACAACACCCGCCCGGCACCCCTATAGAAATGCAGCTGCGGACAAGAATAGGACATGTTCTATCTTTTGCGGAGCTGCGGACCCGAAGATCGGGGCCGCGCTCCGCAATTGCAGATGCAGACAGCACACTCTGTGCTGTCCGCATCCATTTCGTCCCCATAGAGAATGAATAAGTCCGCACCCGTTCCGCAAAATTGCGGAACAGATGCGGACCCATTTTGTGGACGTGTGAATGGAGCCTAACCCCTACACAGTGTAGAGGTATACTGTATATTGTGTGGCACAGTGTATGTTATGTAGGCTATGTGTGTATAACAAACATATTTCACATGAAAACTTACAATTACTTGGCTTGGCCCTTGGGGATCTCGGACGCCACTTCCACACTTGGCCGGGGGCTCGGCAGAGCTGATGTGTTTTATCCTAATGAGAGAGATTTCATAATAAGGATTTGGAGAAGGGGCAGAGGAATAGCAGAGCAGGGGGAGTAATAAAGCCCACCATAATGCCCCCCAGTAGAAATAATTCTCCTTTTAATGTGACAGTGCAAAAAATACCCCCTTGTAATGCCCCCAGTTGAGCTAATGTCCCCATAGTGCCCCCATAATGTCCCAGTATAAAATACCCCTATATAGTGCCCCCAGTAAATTCCCCCATAGTGCTCCTCTCCCCCCTTCCTGCTAGTGCCCCCCATAATGTACCAGTATAAAATGCCCCATATATAGTGCCCCAGTAGATGCCTTCAGGGTCCGGCCTCTGATAGGCTGCCGGTTTAGTGTCCCCCATAATGACCCCCAATAATGTGCCAGTAAGTGTCCCCATAGATGCCCCCCCATCTTGTGCCAGTATCAAGTGCCCCTCTCCTCCCCCCCCCAAATGTCCCATTATCATAGTGCCATCTCCCCCCCAATGTGCCAGTATCAAGTGCCTCTCTCCTTCCCACCCCCCATGTGCCAATATCATAGTGCCAAACCCCCCATGTGCCAGTATCAAGTGCTTCTCTCTTCCCCCCCATGTACCAGTATCATAGTGCCATCTCCCCCCCCAAAAAAAGTGCCAGTATCAAGTGCCTCTTCCCCCCCATGTGCCAGTTTCATAGTGCCATCCCCCCCAAAAGTGCCAGTATCAAGTGCCTCTCACCCCCCCCCCATGTGCCAGTATCAAGTGCCTCTCTCCTTCCCCCCATGTGCCAGTATCATAGTGCCATCTCCCCCCCAATGTGCCAGTATCAAGTGACTCTCTCCTTCCCACCCCCCATGTGCCGGTATCAAGTGCCTCTCCCCCCCATGTGCCAGTATCATAGTGCCAAACCCACCCATGTGCCAGTATCAAGTGCCAACCCCCCTACGTGCCAGTATCAAGTGGCTCTCTCCTCCACCCCCATGTCCCAGTATCAAGTGCCGCTCTCCTTCCCCCCATGTGCCAGTATCATAGTGCCAACCCCCCCATGTGCCAGTATCAGGTGCCAACCCCCCTCCCCCCCCCCCATGTGCCAGTATCAGGTGCCTCCGTCCTTCCCCCCATGTGCCAGTATCATAGTGCCAACCCCCCCATGTGCCAGTATCAGGTGCCAACCCCCCTCCTGTGCCAGTTTCAGGTGCCAACCCCCCCCCCCCCCATCAAGTGACTCCCGCTCCCCTCCATGGCAGTAACAGTCGAATATAAAAAAAAAAAAACACTTATGCTTACCTGTGTCGCCCTGTATGTCCATATATGGAGTCAGTGCTTGTGTATTCTAATTTAGCCTGTATTTCAGAAAAGTTTCTGCTGGGATTCGAACCCAGAGGCAAATCACCTAACCACACGGCCATAAGAGCTGCCTTGCTACTGACTGAAAAAATATGAGACTTCTACTGTTATAGCTGGCTAAGTGTACATCTATACACATGACAGCTGCCCTAACACACCCAGCACTGCTATATCTCTATATGACAGCTGTCCCAGCACACTCAGTTCTGCTACATCTAGTACACATGACAGCTGCACCAGCACACTCAGCTCTACTATATCTCTATATGCCAGCTGTCCCAGCACACTCAGCTCTGCTATATCTCTATATATGATAACTGCCCCAGCACACCCAGCTCTGCTACATCTATATATCTCTAAGTATTGCTATTCAGTAGATAGATACACTGCTCAAAAAAATAAAGGGGACACAAAAATAACACATCCTAGATCTGAGTTAATTAAATATTCTTCTGAAATACTTTGTTCTTTACATAGTTGAATGTGCTGACAACAAAATCACACAAAAAAAAAAAATGGAAATAAAAATTTTAATCCATGGAGGTCTGGATTTGGAGTCACACTTAAAATTAAAGTGGAAAAACACACTACAGGCTGATCCAACTTTGATGTAATGTCCTTAAAACAAGTCAAAATGAGGCTCAGTAGTGTGTGTGGCCTCCACGTGCCTGTATGACCGCCCTACAACGCCTGTGCATGCTCCTGATGAGGTGGCGGACAGTCTCCTGAGGGATCTCCTCCCAGACCTGGACTAAAGCATCTGCCAACTCCTGGACAGTCTGTGGTGCAACGTGACGTTGGTGGATAGAGCAAGACATGATGTCCCAGATGTGCTCAATTGGATTCAGGTCTGGGGAACAGGCGGGCCAGTCCATAGCATTAATGCCTTCGTCTTGCAGGAACTGCTGACACACTCTAGCCACATTAGGTCTAGTATTGTCTTGCATTAGGAGGAACCCAGGGCCAACCGCACCAGCATATGGTCTCACAAGGGGTCTGAGGAGCTCATCTCGGTACCTAATGGCAGTCAGGCTACCTCTGGCGAGCACATGGAGGGCTGTGCGGCCCTCCAAAGAAATGCCACCCCACACCATTACTGACCCAATGCCAAACCGGTCATGCTGGAGGATGTTGCAGGCAGCAGAACGTTCTCCACGGCGTCTCCAGACTCTGTCACGTCTGTCACATGTGCTCAGTGTGAACCTGCTTTCATCTGTGAAGAGCACAGGGCGCCAGTGGCGAATTTGCCAATCTTGGTGTTCTCTGGCAAATGCCAAACGTCCTGCACGGTGTTGGGCTGTAAGCACAACCCCCACCTGTGGACATCGGGCCCTCAAATCACCCTCATGGAGTCTGTTTCTGACCGTTTGAGCAGAAAAATGCACATTTGTGGCCTGCTGGAGGTCATTTTGCAGGGCTCTGGCAGTGCTCCTCCTGTTCCTCCTTGCACAAAGGCGGAGGTAGCGGTCCTGCTGCTGGGTTGTTGCCCTCCTATGGCCTCCTCCACGTCTCCTGATGTACTGGCCTGTCTCCTGGTAGCCCCTCCATGCTCTGGACACTACGCTGACAGACACAGCAAACCTTCTTGCCACAGCTCGCATTGATGTGCCATCCTGGATAAGCTGCACTACCTGAGCCACTTGTGTGTTTTGTAGACAACGTCTCATGCTACCACTAGAGTGAAAGCACCGCCAGCATTCAAAAGTGACCAAAACATCAGCCAGGAAGCATAGGAACTGAGAAATGGTCTGTGGTCACCACCTGCAGAACCACTCCTTTATTGGGGGTGTCTTGCTAATTGCCTATAATTTCCACCTGTTGTTTATCCCATTTGCACAACAGCATGTGAAATTGATTGTCACTCAGTGTTGCTTCCTAAGTGGACAGTTTGATTTCACAGAAGTGTGATTGACTTGGAGTTACATTGTGTTGTTTAAGTGTTCCCTTTATTTTTTTGAGCAGTGTATATAGAGATATAGCAGAGCTGAGTGTGCTGGGGCAGCTGTCATGTGTATAGATGTAGCAGAGCTGGGTGTGTTTGGGCAGCTGTCATGTGTATAGATGTAGCAGAGCTGGGTTTTCTGGGGCAGCTGTCATATATAGAGATATAGTAGAGCTGAGTGTGCTGGTGCAGCTGTCATGTGTACTAGATGTAGCAGAGCTGGGTGTGCTGGGGCAGCTATCATATATAGAGATATAGCAGTGCTGGGTGTGTAAATGCTTTGCCTCTGATACTGAAGGTCATGGGTTCGAATCCCAGACAGGTCGGCAATACAAATGACTATACCTGGGATTCGTAAATGCCGGCAGCAGCGCTCATCTCCTGCTGTGTCTTGCCAGCGCCCCCCTTCTGACAGCGCCCCGGGCAGCTGCCCAGCCCGCCCGCCCCAAGAAACGGCCCTGGGTCGGCGTTTCATAATACAGATGGACAATGACCCAAAACATTAAAGCCAATGCGACCCAGGAGTTTATTGCCGCTGCAGTAAAGGCCTGGCAGAGAATTAAAAAGGAGGAGACACAGCATCTGGTGATGTCCGTGAGTTCAAGACTTCAGGCAACCAAAGGTTTTCAAGCAAGTATTAGAAATTAACATTTTATTTACAATTATTTAATTTGTCCAATTACTTTTGAGCCCCTGAAATGTTGCTTTAGTTCCTCACATTTTTATGCAATCATTTTGTTCAACCCACTGAATTAAAGCTGAAAGTCTGAACTTCAACTGCATCTGAATTGTTTTGTTCAAAATCCATTGTGGTAATGTACAGAAAACAAAACAAAATTAGAAAAATGTTGTCTCTGTCCAAATATACATTTGCAAGAAAAAGTATGTGAACCTTTTGGAATGATATGGTTTCTGCACAAATTGGTCATAAAATGTGATCTGATCTTCATCTAAGTCATAACAATAGACCATCACAGTCTGCTTAAACTAATAACACACAAATAATTAAATGTTAGCATGTTTTTATTGAACACACCATGTAAACATTCACAGTGCAGGTGGAAAAAGTATGTGAACCCCTAGACTAATGACATCTCTAAGAGCTAATTGGAGTGAGGTGTCAGCCAACTGGAGTCCAATCTATGAGATGAGATTGGAGGTGTTGGTTACAGCTGCCCTGCCCTATAAAAAAAAAAAAACACAAGTTCTGGGTTTGCTTTTCACAAGAAGCATTGCCTGATATGAATGATGCCTCGCACAAAAGAGCTCTTAGAAGACCTGTGATTAAGAATTGTTGACTTGCATAAAGCTGGAAAGGGTTATAAAAGTATCTCCAAAAGCCTTGCTGTTAATCAGTTCATGGTAAGACAAATTGTCTATAAATGGAGAAAGTTCAGCACTGCTGCTACTCTCCCTAGGAGTAGCCATCCTGCAAAGATGATTGCAAGAGCACAGTGCAGACTGCTCAATGAGGTAAAGAAGAATCCTAGAGTGTCAGCTAAAGACTTATAAAAGTCTCTGGCATATGCTAACATCCCTGTTAGCGAATCTATGATATGTAAAACACTAAACAAGAATGGATTTCATGGGAGAATACCACAGAGGAAGCCACTGCTGTCCAAAAAAAACATCGCTGCACGTTTACAGTTTGCACAAGAGCACCTGGATGTTCCACAGCAGTACTGGCAAAATATTCTGTGGACAGATGAAAACAAAGTTGAGTTGTTTGGAAGAAACACATAACAGTATGTGTGGAGAAAAAGAGGTACAGCACACCAACATCAAACCCTCATCCCAACTGGGAAGTATGGTGGTGGGGGCATCATGGTTTTGGGCTGCTTTGCCGCGTCAGGGCCTGGACGGATTGCTATCATCGAAGGAAAAATTAATTCCCAAGTTTATCAAGACATTTTGCAGGAGTGTCCACCAGCTGAAGCTCAACAGAAGATGGGTGTTGCAACAGGACAACGACCCAAAGCATAGAAGTAAATAATGAACAGAATGGCTTAAACAGAAGAAATTACGCCTTCTGGAGTGGCCCAGTCAGAGTCCTTACCTCAACCCGATTGAGATGCTGTAGCATGACCTCAAGAAAGCGAAGACCTCAAGAAAGCGATTCACACCAGATATCCCAAGAATATTGCTAAACTGAAACCGTTCTGTAAAGAGGAATGGTCAAGAATTACTCCTGACCGTTGTGCACGTCTGATCTGCAACTACAGGAAACGTTTGGTTGAAGGTTTTGCAGCCAAAGGAGGTTCAACCAGTTATTAAATCCAAGGGTTCACATACTTTTTCCACCTGCACTGTGAATGTTTACATGGTGTGTTCAATAAAAACATGGTAACATTTAATTCTTTGTGTGTTTTTAGTTTAAGTAGACTGTGATTGTCTATTGTTGTGACTTAGATAAAGATCAGATCACATTTTCTGACCAATTTGTGCAGAAATCCATATCATTCCAAAGGGTTCACATACTTTTTCTTGCTATTGTATATGGACCTAACTGTACATGTAATATTTGTTGTAGTTATTAAACAAGTCATCATGGTTTGGTTCATGTTCTGTACAATTTCTTCCTTTAGATATGGCAGTGCGGAGGAACACTTGAAATAGTTACTTGTTCACATGTCGGTCATGTTTTTCGCAAAGCTACTCCATATACCTTCCCAGGTGGTACAGGGCAAATTATCAATAAAAACAATCGAAGGTTGGCAGAAGTTTGGATGGATGAATTCAAGAACTTCTTTTATATCATTTCACCTGGTAAGAATATTTTTATTATAATAATTGTAGAGTGTGTCTCATTACAAATTACAGTCATGCTAAATGGTTCATACATAATGTAATTATTTAAAGGGAACCTGTCATGTGGATATTTGATTATAATCGAACTAATTATATACAATTATTAACTACTAAAAAGTACCTTAGATGTATTCACTTACTGGTGTGACAGATAGTTACCTCATAATATACACACAAAGATGGCACATGCCGCATGCTAATGAGCTGATTTGAGTCCAGCATGACATCACTGAGTCCAGTGTTTTTTTTAATTTAGAGCTATAGCCACTCCCCTGCCCACCTGCTGCTGATTCATATGGAAAATAACTGTCAATCAACAGCAGGTAGGCGGGGAGAGTAAGGAGCTCATGAATATTCAGGACTCACCATTATAAGCTGGAGCTTTTCAATACAAGATGTTGGCAGATTGACTGGGTCAATTAAAGAAAGTGAGCCAGCATTTCGCTAGGAGAATCAGTCACTTATTTATGTTGCCCTTAGTTAGGACACCATAAAACTGGTGACAGGTTCCCTTTAATATGTTCAGCAAAAAGACAGCTGGTAATGAGTGTAGCCATGCTTTTAATCAAATCACCTTTTTTCAAATTACCATATTTTTTGCTCTATAAGATGCACCTGCCCATAAGACGCACCTAGGTTTTAGAGGAGGAAAATAAGAAAAAAAAAAATTCATCAGCACACCAATGTTAATAAAAACCACTGCTCAGACCCCAGATCAGACAAAAATAAATAAACTCTCCTTTCCTATTCCAGACACAGCGACCATCATTAGTATTTGTTCTATAAGACACATTGCCATTTTCCCCCACTTGGAAAAATAAAGCAAAATATTTATAGTCTTATAGGGCAAAAAATAAAGCATTTTTAGACATATTTTGACAAATTGGAATAAAATAAATACACACATACTTTGCAATTATGTATTTCATTGATCATGGTAGTATTTATTTTAAAGGCTATGGACACCTTTGCATTGTACTCATTTAGAGCTATAATCATTTTTTTTCAGTTGGTATTTATTAAAAATTGTTGTCTCCTTTTTCTGGATAGCCTTGAAATTCTCTAGTAACATGCTATGTGTTTTTACTGTGTTCCGTCAGGTACATCATCTGACAGCTTCTTATCCCTATTCTCTGAGCTTATAAGCACCCATTATAGCTCTATTCTTATCCTCCTTAATTAAGTATTTTTGAGCTATTAGTTCGAGATTAGGGTTATTAGATGACCGCACAAAGTGAAAGTAATTTTTTCACAGCTGTTAATCCTTCATGACAAAGGTACTGAATATTTTTTAGTAAAGACCAATTGAAAAAATCATTTTAAGACCAAGATGAGTAAAATGCAAATATAAAAATAAAAAATGCCCCCAAAGGTATGCAAAGCCTTTAAGCTTGGTTTCCTGAGTTGTTGTTTTCTCATGACACATTGTACTTCATGACAGTGGTAAATTTGAGTCGATATATTTCACCTTTATTTATAAAATAATGCAACATTTATGAAAGTTTTATTAAGATATTAATACCTCATAAAATTGTTAACAGTCAACATTCTCCATAAGTCTGCTTTATGTTGGCATAATTTAGTAAATGTCAATTTATTTTTTTAGGTCGTTAGAAGGCTTAGAATTTTAGAAGCAATTTTTCAAATTTAATTTTTTTGTATAATTTTTTCATAATCAATTTTTTTCTTTCAACACAGCAAGGGTTTACAGCGAAATAAACCTCAATTAACATTATTTTGATTCTGCGGTGGTAGTAAACTGCTTGTCGGGGCACATGGCAGTAGTCAGAAGAAAAGGAGCGCCATATGGTTTTTGGGCACTACTTTGTATTTGAAGCGACCCTGATGTACCCCTACAGTGGAACCCCTTAAAAAAGTGACCCCATTTTGGAAACTACACCCCTACAAAAATATATTAAGAGGTGTACTGAGCACTTTGACCCCATAAGCATTTTACAGAATTTGGAAACACTTGGCTGTGAAAATGAAAAGTTTAATTAATTCTAATAAAGTGTTGCTTTAGCCCCAAATTTTTCATTTTTACAATGGTTAACAGGACAAAAAGCAACCCATAATTTGTTGCCCATTTTCTCCTGAATATGGCAACACCCTATATGTAGTGGAAAAAAGCTACTGCACATGGCAGGACTCAGAAAAGAAGGAGCGCCATATGGCTTTTGCAGTACAGATTTTCATGGATTGGTTTACGGGTGCCATTGGTTTTTATTTTTTGAGTGATTGTCTTGTGTGGGGGTTCATTTTTTGTGGGATGAGGTGACTTTTTCATTGGTACCATTTTGGGGTATACTGTATTTTTCGCCCCATAAGACGCAATGTTTTTTCCCCCAAAGTGGGGAAAAATGCCCCTGCGTCTTATGGGGCAAATACTAATGAAGCGCTTCCATTTTGGAAGCGCTTTATTAGTACCTCTGCTTGACTGTCTGCTGTGCAGGGCTGCGCACCATGTGACCTCACTGTGTGCAGCCTTCAAAGCAGCCGAGAACCAGGAAAAAGATAGAGATTATTGGTGGTGAGGAGCGGTGGCGTCCAGGAGCAGGAGAGGCAAGTTATTTTTATTTTATTTTATTTGCGCTGATGGCTGACATGGGGGGTGCCTGATGGCTGACATGGGGGGGGCTGATTAACATTGGGGGTCAGATTGCTGGTCTGACCTGAGGTGTAATGGAAAATATTTTTTTCTTATTATCCTCCTCTAAAACCTAGGTGCGTCTTATAGGGCAAAAAATACAGTAAATGACTTTTCGATCACTCGATATTGTGCATTTTGTAAGGCGAGGTGACAAAAAATTACTGTTCTGGCATAGTTTTTATTTATTTTATTTTTACAGCATTCACCTAAGGGGTCATGGCAATACCGAATGCATGCATTATTTTTATTTTTAGGTTTTACACAGTAAAATATTGTTTTTGTGTTGCCATTTTTTATAAAAAAATTTCAGGCGATTTTCTTTGGTAGAGGCTCTTTTTGTTGTTGGATGAAATGACTGTTTGAATGGGACCATTTTGGGCTACATACACCTTTTTGATCGCTTGGTATTACACTTTTTGTGAGGCAAGGTGACCAGAAAATGGCTGTTTTGGCACTTTTTTTTTTTTTTTACGGTGTTCACCTGACTAGGTGGATCATGTGATATTTTTATATAGCCGGTCGATATGTACACGACGATACAAATATGTCTACTTTTCTTTTTTTTCTCTATCTTTTACAAAAAAAAAATTGTGCTGACCGCGGCATAGCGAGGGTTAATGCTCTGGCATCGGTGTGTTCACTGATGCAGGGGCTCGGCTATCAGTGACTGCCGGACCCCTGCCGCTGATCAGTTGCACCTTAGCTGTATGGTGCTAGTATCCTATGGGTTAAATGGAGTTTATCATGGATGCTTACTGTATAAACACTAAAAGTGGTCAAATACCTTGCACAGCTGTCGGCAAAACTCTCATTCGGCCCCCAGCTATCACTTCCAACTCACACATACACACTCTGTCGAGCATTTGGGGCAAAAGGATCGGGTGAAAAATTTCAGTTTGCCTCATCCTTATCTCCCAGACATCAGGGCTTTAGTACACTGCCTGCACTGTGATATAGATGAGGAAAGGAGAGTGACAGCCCAGGCAGGTATCAGACTAAGGGTCCGTTCACATGTCCGCAAAATGGGTCCGCATCCGTTCCATTGCCCATTACGGGTGCGGACCCATTCATTTTCAATGGGGCTGAAAAAGATGCAGATAGCACACTATGTGCTGTCCGCATTCCCATTCTGCGGCCCGCAGAAAAATAGAACATGTCCTATTCTTATCCGCAGGCACGGACAAGAAAAGGTATTTCTATCATAGTGTCGGCAATTTGCAGACCGCAAAA
Organism: Bufo bufo; assembly: GCF_905171765.1. NCBI lineage: Eukaryota > Metazoa > Chordata > Amphibia > Anura > Bufonidae > Bufo > Bufo bufo. The sequence goes on along the minus strand of NC_053393.1, from coordinate 278,222,139 downwards.
CAATTGTGGATGTGTGAATGGACCCTAATATCCTGAGATAAAGGCAGTCACAATGTGACTCACGTTAAACTCAATGTTGCTGTGATATGGGATAAATGATTGGGTTACTTTATTATTAATGTGAGACACATGGTGTTATTAATGTAGTACCTCCATGTGTCTCACATTCATAGTAAGTATCCCCATCTTGTACCTCCCACATTAACCCCAAGATAGTAAGGTGCATTACTTAGCAGGTTAAAGACCTAGGACAAGAATGTTCGCCCTAAACAACTGTTACTTTGCACCCCAGGACGAGCATTCTTGTCCTGCGGTCTGTCCCCTGCCCCATGTGCGGTGCCGCAATCAGCTGCAGGTGCCCGGCTGTTACTGACAGCTGGACCCCTGCTGCATCCACCAGCATTAGTGATAACGCCGGGGGATTAACCTTTCATATGCCGCGGTCAGCGCTCCCTCTCCTGATCCATCAGGTCCCATTGTTGTGGTGGCGGGGACCCAATGGTTGCCATGGCACCCCCAAGCCTTTCAAAGGCATTGGGGTCCGGCAGCTATGGAGACCTATGAGGGCCAGCCCCCAGGATGGGTCTCATAAGCAAACTATCAGTGTATTACGCTGTGTAATACACTGATAGTCAATGTAGTACAATACAGATGTATTGTACAGCATTGAAACAGGGATCAGACCCTGTAATTTTGAAGTGCCATAGTGGGACAAAAAAAAAAGTGTTTTTAACAATAAAAAAAAGTAAAGTTTCAAGTAGAAAAAAAATATGCAGTCCATAATGACCGGTTCTATAAAAATATCACATGATCCACCCCGTCTGGTCAACAGCGTAAAAAATAAAAACGGTGCCCAGAAAAGCCTTTTTTGAGACCCTACATAAGACAATCTTTCAGAAAATGGAGACACTAAAACATAAATTTTTTTGTTTCAAAATAACTATAAAAAATAGACAAATTGGGTATCGCCGCGTCCAACTTGCTCTATAAAAAATATCACATAAATTACCTTGTCAGGTCAAAAAAAAAATATATTTTTATAAAAACCGTGCCAAAAAAGTGTAATACAAAACCATCAAAAATTTGTATGTACCTCAAAAGAGTACTAATCAAACAGTCACCTCACGACGCAAAAACTGAGCCCCTACATAAGATAATCCTCTAAAAAATAAAAATAAATATGGCTTTCTGAAAAAAGACAAAACATGATTTTATTTATTTAAATTCTTTATTATATAAAACTGAAACAAAATAAAAATAAAAGTAGACATATTTGATATTGTCGCTTATGTAACAACCTTCTCTATAAAAATATCACATGATCTAACCTGCCAGATGAACACCGTTTTTAACAAAAAATAAAAACTGTGCCAGAACCTTGCCTCACGAAAAGCGTAATATAGAGCAATCAAAAATAATATTTTCCCCAAAATAGTACCAATAAAACCTCATCCAGTTATTTCCAAAATGGGGTCACTTTTTTGGAGTTTTTACTCTAGGGGTGCATCAGCGGGGCTTCAAATGTCATATGGTAGCTTAAAGAGGACCTTTCATGGGTCCAGACATTATGAAATAATTACCAGGATATTTAGGGCATAGTGCATTGATGTAATATTGCTTACTATTTTTTCTGGGTGCCGCTCCGTGCCCCCCTGCAGTTTTCCCGGCTGGTATGCTAATGAATAGTATCGGTACAGGGAGGAGGAGACTGCCCTGTTTCTCAGTGGGAGTCTCCATCTCCCTGGCTGTAGTGCTGTCCAATCACAGCAGAGAGCGTCACAGGGAGAAAAAAAAACCTCACCTTCTCCCTGGCTGTGACGCTCTCTGCTGCGATTGGATGCTATTCATTTGCATACCAGCCAGGAAAACTGCAGGGGGGCACAGCGGGCGAACGGAGCGGTGCCCCCAAAAAAATAGTAAACAATATTACATCAGTGCACTACGCTCTATATATCCTGCTAGTTATTTCCTCATGTCTGGACCTATGAAAGGTCCTTTTTAAAATTATCCCAGTGAAATCTGCCCTCCAAAATCCATATGGCGCTCCTTTCCCTCTGCGCCCTGCTGTGCGCCCATACAGCAGTTTACAACCACATGTGGGATGTTTATGTAAACTGCAGAAGGGTAATAAATATTAAGTTTTCTTTGGCTGTTAACCCTTGATGTATTACAGGAAAAAATGAATTAAAATGGATAATCTGCCAAAAAAGTGAAATTTATAAATGTAATCTCCTTTTTCCTTTAATTCTTGTGGAACACCTAAATGGTTAGCAAAGTTTGTAAAATCAGTTTTTGAATAACTTGAGGGGTGTAGTTTCTACAATGGTGTCATTTATGGGTGGTTTCCACTACGTAAGCCCCACAAAATGACTTCAGAATTGAAGTGATCCTTAAAGTGGCTTTCAGACATATTTTTTTAAAAATGTAAACATTTGCTTCTAAAATTATAAGCCTTATAAGATCCTAAAAAATGTAAATGAAATTTATAAAATGATGCAAACTTGAAAGTGGACATATGCGGAATGTGAAGTAATGACTCTTTAATCTAATCTTTTAAAAGGCGAGAAATTAAAATTTTTAAAATTGCAATTTTTCCCAATTTTCGGTTAATTTTAGATTTTTTAATAAAGTTGAATTATATCGACAAAAATTTTCCACTACTATGAAGTACAATATATCACGATAAAACAGTCTCAGAATGGTTTGGATAAGTAATAGCATTTCGAAGTTATTACCACATAAAGTGACACGGGAATTTCCAAACAACTGCCTGGTCCTTAATGTTACATAGTTAATACGACTCAAAAAAGACATACGTCCATCAAGTTCAACCAAGGGATAGGTGGTGATGCGAATCCCAAAAGGAATTGAGACTCAGATTTCTACACGTTTTCATAAGCATTAATTAGTTTTTTACTTTTAAGAATTCGTCTAAACCCTTTTTGAAACTACTGTTCCTGCTGTGACCACATCCTGAGGAAGTCTATTCCACAGCTTCACAGTTCTTACAGTAAAGAAGCTTTGACGCTTCTGGAGACTGAACTTTTTCCTCTCCAATTGGAGGCAGTGCCCCCTTGTCTTTTGAGCGCATTTTACATGTAACAGCTTTTCACCGTATTTTTTTGTATGGCCCATTTATATATTTGTATAGGTTAATCATGTCCCCCCTTAGAAGTCTCTTCTCAAGACTAAATAATTTCAATTCTTTAAATATTTCTTTATAACTAAGACCCTCCATTCCCCTTATCAGTTCAGTCCTTTAAAAATGGCAAGGTCCTTAACCTGATGTCCCGATACTTAAGGACACAGGGCGTACCTGTACCGGGGCGGATCGGAACTGGGTGCCTGCTGAAATCAATCAGCAGGCACCCTGGTTCAATACCGAGGGGGGTCCTGTTACCCCCCCCCCCCTTCCCCGTATCGGCGATCGCTACCGCGGCATAGAAGGGGTTTGTGTTTGAGGGAGCCCATCGAGTCCCCGCGCTGCTGTGGCGGGAACTCTGTCTCAGAAGGTAGCCCGATGCCGTGCAGAGGCTGCCCAATGCCTTTTACGGGAGCCGAGGAGATTATACTCTGTGTAATACACTAACAGGCAATGCATTACAATACATATGTATTATAATGCATTGCATAGGGGATCAGACTTCCCCCAAAAGTGAACGACGTTTCGACCTTCATCGGTCTTTCTCAAGCATTGCTTGAGAAAGACCGATGAAGATCAAAACGGTGCTTTTACCATGCTGATTTGTGAATAAATCACCACTTGATTTTCCACACTGGCGAGTGCTGCAGATTTTTGCATTTTCCTAGACGTTGGGACCACTGGCCAGGATCCCCATCTGCATGCACCAGCACCTTTAAAGGTACCTTTAATGTTTTTCCCATCATGGGATCAGTAGTGCTGCCAAAACCTCTAAGTATCATAAGCAGGTCACACACAGTACGTGGATGAGCGCATCAGCGTGCACCATTATTAGACTCAGTTCAAACTTCACTTACTTGGTCGTTACTGGTCCAAAACACAGAACAGGTGCAGATCTTATTATGATTCGTTATCTGTGAGTAGGATTGGCTCCTGATTTTGGCTCGCCATACAGTAACTGCTGGAATTAACTGACCAAATAACTGTAGGGTCAATGTTTGCATCAGGTATAGTGTACTTAACCATCTGTGGCCCAAGATTCTACTATTGAGTAAAAGAGCGGTCTCATTTTACACCATATGCTGTTTCCACATAGATTGGTAGTTAACCTGTTAGCCACTTATTCTATTAAATTGTGAAATAGCTGTCTCATTTCACCCATGACAGAGTGGGAAGGGTGTCAGTAGTAAGTTTGTGTTGACATACATGTTTATTTTTCCCTTCTTCTGATCCGTCAGAAGAACAACCCAAAAGAAAACGTATCCTGTCTTGAGTATCCGCCTTCACATGGTCAGTATGTGGTCAGTAATTGATCAGTATTGGTAAGACAAAAACAGGAGTGGGTCCAAATCAGAGATGACACGTGAAGGATGAAGGAAATATTTGTATGTCTTCTGTATTTTGTACCCACTCCTGCGTTTGACTTCCAAATCATGATCAAATCTTGATGCAAAATACTGACCATGTGATAGAGACCTAATGCTCAATTTACATGAGTTTTGGTCATTTATGTCTGGCATCGGTTTTACTCAGATGTAAAAGAAGTCCTGCATGTAGGACTTTAATGGCTTCTATCACATGGTCAGTATTTGGGTCCAAAACAGAGATGACAAGTGATGGAAATATTTGCATGTCTTCTGTGTTTTGCGCCCACTCCTGCTTTTGCCTTTCAAATCATGATACAAAATATTGACCATGTGATAGAGGCCTTATAGATGCTCCAAAAACAGGATCAGTTGTGTTTTTCATTTTATGGTTCTTCTGACATATCGGGAAAAAGGTAAAATAAACTGTGATGTCAACAAGACCAATCTAGTGTCCCCAGAACTGACTGGCGAGGGTGGCAACAGCATGAGGAGTCAACATAGTGGCCCAGTCACAGAGTGGGGAGGTGGAGAGCAACAGCAATGGCAGTAACAGCACAAGATGGTGGCAGTAGGAGATGATGGCAGCAAGTGTGTGACTTCAGCCGGGTGGCAGCATCAGAATAGTGGCTAAAGCACGTGGCCAGAAGTAACGGGACATTTTACACAATGTTCTGGTCAGAACATTACTGCCAGAATGATCTAGTCCAGGGCTGGGGAACCGTTTTGCGAGGGCCATTTGGATATTTAAAAACAACCAAAAAAACTAACACACATAAATGATGAATAATTATATCTTTATTATTACAAAATATTCATTAAAGTATGAAATATAAAAACAGCAATGTTGGAGGTACTGATCAACACAGGTGTGTCACAGCGATACTCCCAGTACATAATATGACCTAACCAAATAGACACTGGTGAATATCATTGAACATATTACACAATAGATATATGTTAATGGTATATCCGCGCAGGCTCTTATTAATTCAGGCAGTGTATAACCTCCCTCACAAGTTCCTCTAAATACGCATGTACAATCGTGTCGCTTCCTACCTTTACAGTGTAGCGATTTCTTGTTGCAATTCCTTATTCTTCTGTATGGACATGCGCCGGGAGCTTGTTGCGGGCTGTTTTAATCTTCAGCTCAACTGCTGTTTCACGTGCTGCCCTGGCCGGTGGCAGACGCGCGCGCGCAGGAGCTGCTGTGTACCTGGAAAGCGTGTGACGTCACACTCGTTCCTACTGATACCTCCGTGGGACAATTCTCACCCTACACGTTTCGGGGCCTATGGGCTCCTTCGTCAGGGATGTTCGGGTATTGTTGTCCTGCGGGGTATATAAGCATTCTGTCCCCATGGTAACCGCTTGATTTACCAACACTCCCTTTGCATTCTGCCATTCAATTGCCTTTAGTATCCATTTATTTAATGTTCATTCCCTATAATTCAATGTCCATTTTCTGTCAGCTCCGCTTTCATTATTTATTGGAATGCAAAGAGTTCCATCTCCTGGTTTAGTCCTTTCGGGGCAAGGCTGTCTAGTCTAAAAATCCACTTGCTTTCGTTTCTTGACATTTGTTTTATAAAGTCTCCACCCCTCATATTGATTTTAACCTTTTCTATTCCTCCAAAGTCTGAGCCAATTAATTTTCCTTCATGATACTCTGCATAGTGGCACGATAGCGGATGTCCTTTATAGGACAGTGTATTACATTTATTCTAAGACATAATTATTTTAAATACGAAAATGCTTTTTACCTCCAGACGTGGGGGACCGCGATAGGGACCCGATTCACACCAAGTTTCGCTAACCTGTATGTTGGGAGATGGGAGGAGTCCACCATCTTTCCATCTAGTGAGCTCGGTGCAGGTGTGGTCCTCTGGCGGAGATTCATAGATGATATTGTTTTTATTTGGAAGGGTGGGGAGACCACGCTGATACAATTTTTAGACATATTAAATAAAAATGACTTATTTGCATTTTACTTGTAACTGGAGCCAAAAAGTGAGAAACTTTTTAGATTAAACTATATTCATTGAAAATGGGAAAATACAAACTAAGATGTTCCATAAACCAACAGACAGCAACAGCTATTTACCTTTAGATAGCTGTCACTTATCCACTTGGCTAACTAACATACCCCGCAGTCAGTACATAAGGATCCGGAGAAATTGCAGTAGCATAACACACTTTGAAGAAGAAACAGAGGAACTGAATAAGAAATTTATGGAGAAAGGATTCAAACTGAGGGACTTGACACCAACTGTAAAAAGGGTGAAGGGGATGGACCGCAATTAATTATTGCGGGACAAAAAAAAGAAAGGAATAGGATGGATCAGTTGAAAGAAGAGGATGATAGTGACGAATTAAAAATCCCAATAATAACCAAATATAGTGAAGGGGTAGGTAAATTTAAAAGAATTGTGAGAAATCACTGGGAAATATTAACGCAAGATAAACTGATTGGCGACAAAATTCCCACACACCCTACCTTTACATTTAGGAAGGCACGAAATTTAGGTAATTTAATAGCACCCTCTATAAAATTGGAAAAACGCCAAAAGAAAACGGGTATGAATATGAAAAAAGGGTTTTATCCATGTAAAATGTGCAAAAACTGCAAAATTACGAAAAATCCGATACTTGAGATAAACTGAGGCACTGATAAATATACAATAGAGGACTATATTACATCTAGTACGAGGGGAGTGATCTATATTACATTCCCATGCAAAAAAATCTACGCGGGGAGGACTAAACGTCTATTAAAAATCTGTATTAATGAACATATTAACAATATCCGAAAAAAATTTGAGGGCCATCCGTTATCGCGGCACTATGCAGAGTATCATGAAGGAAAATTCATTGGCTCAGACTTTGGAGTAATAGAAAAGGTTAAAAACAATATGAGGGGTGGAGACTTTATAAAACAAATGTCAAGAAACGAAAGCAAGTGGATTTTTAGACTAGACAGCCTTGCCCCGAAATTACTAAACCAGGAGATGGAACTCTTTGCATTTCAATAAATAATGAGAGCGGAGCTGACAGAAATTGGACATTGAATTAATAGGGAATGAACATTAAATGAATGGATACTGAAGGCAATTGAATGGCAGAATGCAAAGGGAGCGTTGGTAAATCAAGCGGTTACCATGGGAACAGAATGCTTATATACCCCGCAGGGCAACAATACCCGAACATCCCTGACGAAGGAGCCTGTAGGCCCCAAAACGCGTTGGATGAGAATTGTCCCACGGAGGCATCAGTAGGAGCGAGTGTGACATCACACGCTTACCATGTACACAGCGACTCCTGCGCGCGCATCTGCCACCGGCTGGGGAGGCACGTGAAACAGCAGTTGAGCTGAAGATTAAAACAGCCCGCAACAAGCTCCCGGCGCATGTCCATACAGAAGAATAAGGAATCGCAACAAGAAATCACTACACTGTAAGGTAGGAAGCGACACGATTATACATGCGTATTTAGAGGAACTTGTAAGGGAGGTTATACACTGCCTGAATTAATAAGAGCCCGCGGATATACCATTAACATATATATAAATACAGTACAGACCAAAAGTTTGGACACACCTTCTCATTCAAAGAGTTTTCTTTATTTTCATGACTATGAAAATTGTAGATTCACACTGAAGGCATCAAAACTATGAATTAACACATGTGGAATTATATACATAACAACTAAGTGTGAAACAACTGAAAATATGTCATTCTAGGTTCTTAAAAGTAGCCACCTTTTGCTTTGATTACTGCTTTGCACACTCTTGGCATTCTCTTGATGAGCTTCAAGAGGTATTCACCTGAAATGGTTTTCACTTCACAGCTGTGCCCTGTCAGGTTTAATAAGTGGGATTTCTTGCCTTATGAATGGGGTTGGGACCATCAGTTGCGTTGAGGAGAAGTCAGGTGGATACACAGATGATAGTCCTACTGAATACACTGTTCGAATTTGTATTAGAAAGAAAAACGAGTGGCCATCATTACTTTAAGAAATGAAGGTCAGTCAGTCAGCCGAAAAATTGGGAAAACTTTGAAAGTAAGGGCTATTTCACCATGAAGGAGAGTGATGGGGTGTTGCGGCAGATGACCTGGCCTCCACAGTCACCGGACCTGAACCCAATCGAGATGGTTTGGGGTGAGCTGGACCGCAGAGTGAAGGCAAAAGGGTCAACAAGTGCTAAGCATCTCTGGGAACTCCTTCAAGACTGTTGGAAGACCATTTCAGGGGACTACCTCTTGAAGCTCATCAAGAGAATGCCAAGAGTGTGCAAAGCAGTAATCCAATCAAAAGGTGGCTACTTTGGAGAACCTAGAATATGACATATTTTCTATTGTTTCACACTTGTTTGTTATGTATATAATTCCACATGTGTTAATTCATAGTTTTGATGCCTTCATAGTCATGAAAATAAAGAAAACTCTTTGAATGAGAAGGTGTGTCCAAACTTTTGGTCTGTACTGTGTGTGTGTGTGTATATATATATATATATATATATATATATATATAAAAGAAAGCGTATGGCAGCACCAATTCACACCATGTAGATAGGGTGCTATGTCCAGGGAATTCACTGCTTACCCTTGCATATAGTCGGAAACGGACAGCAACTCCAAAGGTACAAAAAATAGAAATTTATTGGGCCACAGTGGCACAGAGGCGACGTTTCGGCTCAAAATCCAGAGCCTTTCTCAAGCATCAAAACACAAGTGCAAGTGCACATATATAAATGGGTGTACATGATTGGAACATACCAATAATCAATATTAACAATTAGTGTATACAAGAATAAATAAACCGTGCATGGTACATATAGCAGTGACAGCATATAAAAACAAATCCAGTGATACATGATTATGTATACGATTTACAGCAAATTAATGTAAACTGACATAATCCAAAATATAAATATAAGTGGCTCCAATATATATCAGCTGCTTCAAATATCTTTAATGACATTACATAAAAACAAGGAGGAGCAAGAGGGGACAATGGTCACATACCACAGAGTCAGCGTGTGTCCACAGCTCCGCAATGGCTACAGTTGGCGTCTAGTTCATTCAAGTGCGCAGGCGTCGAGATGCATCCGGCGAAATCGCGTCATGTTACGCCAAAATCCGGCGTCACACGTCACAACCTGCGCCGCGGAGTGTACAATGCCCACCGGTCTTCAGTGCGCATGCTCACAGCATTATGACTGCAAGCACGCCATATTTGATATTGGACAGGTTGCCCATAGTTGGTTTAATACATATAATACGTGGCAAAATAGAGGCGAAACAAGGGAACCACACCACCCTATCAAGGGGTCATGGTACCCTATATTGGGCATGCAGTATGAGCCAGATCCGCACCTCCGTGCCGATCGTGCACCAAATGCCGCCCCAATAACGCCTCCTAAAGCTGCCACAAACAGGGTTCTCCTTATAGATATATGTTATTGAAAGAGATTTTCTGCCGGAACACAGTCCGGTATGTGACCATCGTCCCCTCTTGCTCCTCCTTGTTTTTATGTAATGTCATTAAAGATATTTGAAGCAGCTGATATATATTGGAGCCACTTATATTTATATTTTGGATTATGTCAGTTTACATTAATTTGCTGTAAATCGTATACATAATCATGTATCACTGGATTTGTTTTTATATGCTGTCACTGCTATATGTACCATGCACTGTTAATTTATTCTTGTATACACTAATTGTTAATATTGATTATTGGTATGTTCCAATCATGTACACCCATTTATATATGTGCACTTACACTTGTGTTTTGATGCTTGAGAAAGGCTCTGGATTTTGAGCCGAAATGTCGCCTCTGTTCCACTGTGGCCCAATAAATTTCTATTTTTTGTACCTTTGGAGTTGCTGTCCGTTTCCGACTATATATATATATATATATATATATATATATATATATATATATATATATATTATTTTTTTTTTTTTTTTTTTATTCCACTGCCAGCCCTATCAGGGGGACTGGAATCCATATCCAGCAGCGGCATCCTGCTAGCGTTAGCAGGATACAACATAGGATTTGTAAAACGGGAGCGCAGAGGTGTATTTTTAAACCAATATTACACATTATAATCCAGGCCTTTTTTGTCTTATAAGTAGCTACCACACCATGTCATTAAATTCATCAATTGCCATACAGATTAGTTGCACTGTTGTAAACATATACACAAGGAGCAAACGTCCTCAAAATGCGCACCACAGTACAAGTAAAAATACCAAGGCAATACTCTTGCCTATGATGCATGTGCGAAAAAGCTATGGGACACAATCTCCCACAGGTAATTCCCACACCATGTCACTGATTGTATATAGTATCATACAAATCAATTGTACCGCTGTAAGCATATATGTTTGGATATTTGTAACATTGTTTGCGGGCCGTACAAAATTCTCAACTTAAAGGATAACTGTCGCACTTAGACCCTAATTTCAATTTTCATATATGTAGTTACTAATAACATGATATTCCAGAATCAGTTACTATTAGACTGACTTACCCCATATTAATGAGATTCAGCCCTTTGCAACCAGTCTGCATAAAACTGCAATTTCACTATTCAGTTAAGATGGCCGCCACTGCCCTCCCCCTGAGGCTAATCCCGCCTGCCCTTACTAGCCAGTAACAATAGCCCCCCAAAAGTGTCAGTAACCAGAGCCCTCCCCCCTAAAGGGTTAATCTCCTGCAGCACAAAGGGGTCCTCTTACCACATGTTGCTTTCATTTATACACTAAGCATATGGCAGATCTCCTTTCCCTTGTCTGCTCTGCTCCAACTCTGCATTCTCCAGCTCTGCTGAGTGAGGGAGCGTCTGCCAAGCACAGGGACTGGGAGAAGTGCACACAGCCCAGGCACTGTTATCAGCTGCTGGGGAGGACCTGGCTTTAATCATTTACTTAGTCCCTGGCTGTCAGTAATGTGACCTTGCACGCAGCCTGCTTCTGCATCCTCCGTTCTTCAACAGATAGACGACCATGCCTAGCAACCCTATTTTAAGCACAGGTAAAAGTAGGCAGTACAGGGAACAAAAATGTGGAATTAGGGGGTAATTGAATACACAGTGAAAAGTTTAAATAGGGCCACCAAGGAGATATTAATCACCACAATCCAATACTCCAAAAACTAAAAAATACGACAGTTATACTTAAAAAATTTGACTGCTATATTAGGGGTAAGTTATAGAAATTGCACTTTAATAAAAAAAAAAAAATCTAGAGCGCTGTATTTTTGCAGCACAAACTGGCGCCTGCACTATACAGTTGCAAGAAAAAGTATGTGAACCCTTTGGAATTATATGGATTTCTGCACAAATTGGTCATAAAATGTGATCTGATCTTCATCTAAGTCACAACAATAGACAATCACAGTCTGCTTAAACTAATAACACACAAAGAATTAAATGTTACCATGTTTTTATCGAACACCCCATGTAAACATTCACAGTGCAGGTGGAAAAAGTATGTGAACCCCTAGATTAATGACATCTCCAAGAGCTAATTGGGGTGAGGTGTCATCCAACTGGAGTCCAATCTATGAGATTGGAGGTGTTGGTTACAGCTGCCCTGCCCTATAAAAAAACACGCACCAGTTCTGGGTTTGCTTTTCACAAGAAGCATTGCCTGACGTGAATGATGCCTTGCACAAAAGAGCTCTCAGAACACCTACGATTAAGAATTGTTGACTTGCATAAAGCTGGAAAGGGTTATAAAAGTATCTCCAAAAGCCTTGCTGTTCATCAGTCCAAGGTAAGACAAATTGTCTATAAATGGAGAAAGTTCAGCACTGCTGCTACTCTCCCTAGGAGTGGGCGTCCTGTAAAGATGACTGCAAGAGCACAGCGCAGACTGCTCAATGAGGTGAAGAAGAATCCTAGAGTGTCAGCTAAAGACTTATAAAAGTCTCTGGCATATGCTAACATCCCTGTTAGCGAATCTACGATATGTAAAACTCTAAACAAGAATGGATTTCATGGGAGGATACCACAGAGGAAGCCACTGCTGTCCAAAAAAAACATTGCTGCACGTTTACAGTTGTCACAAGAGCACCTGGATTTTCCACAGCAGTACTGGCAAAATATTCTGTGGACAGATTAAACCAAAGTTGAGTTGTTTGGAAGAAACACACAACACTGTGTGGAGACAACATCAAAACCTCATCCCAACTGTGAAGTATGGTGGTGGGGGCATCATGGTTTGGGGCTGCTTTGCTGCGTCAGGGCCTGGACGGATTGCTATCATTGAAGGAAAAATGAATTCCCAAGTTTATCAAGACATTTTGCAGGAGAACTTAAGGCCATCTGTCCACCAGCTGAAGCTCAACAGAAGATGAGTGTTGCAACAGGACAACAACCCAAAGCATAGAAGTAAATCAACAACAGAATGGCTTAAACAGAAGAAAATACGCCTTCTGGAGTGGCCCAGTCAGAGTCCTGACCTCAACCCGATTTGAGATGCTGTGGCATGACCTCAAGAAAGCGATTCACACCAGACATCCCAAGAATATTGCTGAACTGAAACAGTTCTGTAAAGAGGAATGGTCAAGAATTACTCCTGACCGTTGTGCACGTCTGATCTGCAACTACAGGAAACGTTTGGTTGAAGTTATTGCTGCCAAAGGAGGTTCAACCAGTTATTAAATCCAAGGGTTCACATACTTTTTCCACCTGTACTGTGAATGTTTACATGGTGTGTTCAATAAAAACATGGTAACATTTAATTCTTTGTGTGTTATTAGTTTAAAGGGATTCTGTCACCAGTTTTCAACCCTGTCAGCTAAACATATGCTGATGTTCAGGGCCTCATCACGATTCCTAATGTGTGCTTATAAATGTAGTCTGTGGGCTTATTTAGCTAAAAAACAGCTTTTACTAACCTGTCAGTCAAACAAATAAGGTGCCCAAGGGGATGTGAAGCGATGCCAGGTGCCGGCCGCACCCGCCGCCGTTCGTGCCCAGCGCCGCCTTTCCGGACTTCTGCGCCGCCTCCTAATCCTCTGTGCCACCTCTCGCTCTCCCTCCCCGTCCTCCTGCTGTAAGATCTCGCGCATACAGGGGTTGAGCGAAGTGCCGGCGCATGCGCACTTCGCTGGAAGAAGCCAAATGGAGAAGTCCGCACGGGCGCATCAGGCAGAGGCATGTGCGCACGCGCGAGATCTTATAAGCCCACATTAGGAATCGTGATGAGGCCTTGAACATCAGCATATGTTTAGCTGACAGGGTTGAAAACTGGTGACAGAATCCCTTTAAGCAGACTGTGATTTTCTATTGTTGTGACTTAGATGAAGATCAGATCACATTTTATGACAAACTTTTGCAGAAATCCATATCATTCCAAAGGGTTCACATACTTTTTCTTGCAACTGTATATATTACATATAGTACAGGCACATATAGCAGTCTAATTTTTATGTTCAGAATGTTATATATTTAGTTCTTTATTTGGCGTTAATGGCAGCCAAGTTCATCCCAGGGGATCCAGAGAGGGGTTCACCCAACTTTCACTCTCCCTACCTTTGTACCTTTTTTTTCAGCCTCAGATCTGCCCCCAACCTCCATCAGCCTCCTATCAGACCCCCCAGCCTACATCAGACTCCCATCAGACCTTCCAGCCTCAGATTAGACCCTAATCAGACCCTCCATAGCATCAGATCAGCCCCCCATCAGACCTTCCAGCCTCAGATCAGACCCTCCCTGGCCTCAGATTAGCCCCCATCAGACCCCCCAGCTTTAGATCCGACCCTCCCCACCCTCCATTAGCCTCAGATCAGCCCCAATCAGACCTCAGATAAGACATTTAAATAAATACTTATCTCTCCAGCTCCGAATGGCACTGCCTCTTGGCAGATTCACTTACCCTTCCTGGTCTTCTTCCGGCTGCTCTGTACTGTGACCTGACAGCGCACAGCGTCAGGTCATAGTGCATGTCTATGAGCACTACGTCCTGACGCTGTATGTGTCAGGACACAGTGCAGGGCTGGAAGAAGGCCAGGGAAGGTGAGTACAGACAGTGCAGTTCTCGCCTTACTGTGCCTCCCAACGCTTCGAAAAATGTTCTGGCCGAGGAACACGTGAGCCAGAGGTTCCCGACCCCTGATCTAGTTTGATGCATCATGTACCAGTGTATGGAAATCCTGGCTGATCCACGCCAAAAGTTAATCTCTCAACATTTGTGTTTGAAAGTCAAGTTCTCTTTGGGGTAACTATGCACCCCGCTGCATTAAACAACCGCTCTGATGCCACACTAAAGGCCGGGCAGGAAAGCTTGCCCAAGGCAAACTCTACCAGTTGCGGCCACAATTCAAGTTTGCCTGCCCAGTAGTCCAGGGGATCTTGGATGTGGAGTGACAGGGTGCACTCCAAGTAATCCAACACCTGCTGGTTCATGTTCTGCTCCATGTCTTTCATCTGCTGGGTGGTTTCTTCAGTAGGCAGGTAAAGAAACATGTTAATCAGAGACTGAAGACTCAAGTTATTGCTGACTGAACTGGTGCTGCTCCTGCTCCTGCTCCACCACCCCTATCCAGAAGTCATGGCAGTGGATCGTGAGTGCAGAGGGTTCCCTCCGGTCAGACCTTCGTGAGGATGGGCAATGGCGCACATAGTGTTCCTAAGAGCAGGAGTCCTAGGATAGAGCCTTGCGGGACGACTCCTGAAGAAGCAAACGCGAAACGTAGAGGGGCACGCCAGCCAGCAACAGCTCATCCTGATTCACATACACCTGGGGCATCGGGTAAGAGAGGTTTAGATCGATATACCACATTCCCTGGACACAGCTCTGATTGGTGTCAGTTCTGACCTTGATGTATATGGTGCTTTCCATTCCACTTTTAGGGAATGCTTGGGTGGTAGCTAGTAAGCTTTGCAGCATGTTATACCGGATGCCCGTTAGGTCAGCATTATGTTTGATTGTTAGGACTCATTGAGAGGAGATATATATCTATATGTAGATGGTCATGCTCTGTTTATGGTAGTCCACATTCTATGTTGTATGTGACATCATAGGATTTATATGAGCTGTCGCCCCTGGCTCTTTATGTTGTTTCCACGTGTCTGTATATGTGTGTGTATGTTTTTTATGTATATTTAATAAATCTTGATATATTGGGTATTATCGGTACTTGATCTCTTTGTTGATTATAATTTAGGAAGTACACCCTTGCATGCACTGGTGGTGTTGATACAGTTGAATAATATTATACAGTATGTCAGACTGACAGTTGACAGGCCCTTCAAAGGTAACGGGCAGTGGGCAAAATGTTTGTCGCAGGCAGCAGAAGGAGGGGGGTGGCAGTAGGAGTCGCAGCGAGAGGCCTGAGCTCCTGGTGCTTTTTAGCGGTCATGTCTTGACCAGCAACTCAGCGGTGCTTGAATGGTTGACTCTGTTTTCTACCTCGTCATCAGACACCCCTAGCCAAGAAGAAAGAAAAACAAACGAACCAGCACCTCCATAATAAGTAAATTTTAGAACGCAGGTGCACGCTTCCTTGGCTGAAACACAATGTGATTAGTAGAACTACAAGTAACAGCACACTGCTAGTCAATTGCACAAAGATATAAGCAAATACTAAATGAAAAATAAGCTGCTTTGTGGCCATACTTACTGCAAGGGCAGTTGTGCTTTTAATTAGAAAGATGGTATAGCTGTATTCTACTTTGCCCATATTGCAGGCTGACAGCCTGCGAGAGGCATGTGTAGGATATAGCTGGGTGCTACTTTGCCCAGATTGTAGTCTGTAAGCCCAGGAGCGGCATGTTAGAGTAGGCCCCATCTGATGAGAAGCCACCTTGTCATTCGGTAGATGGGCCTGACCAATTTTTGATCAATTATATGCGCAAAGAGATTCTAACTGCCCTTGCAGTAAGTATGGCCACCAAGCAGCTTATTTTTCATTTAGTATTTGCTTATATCTTTGTGCAATTGACTAGCAGTGTGCTGTTACTTGTAGTTCTACTAATCACCCCTAGCCAAGAGTCGGTGGGTTCCTCTGACACGACGCTTAATTGGCATGGGCCGGGCGCAGGCTCTGTGCTCCCACCTGTCCTGAACCTTCCTCTGTCATTTTCAGTTCCCTCAGGGCGAGAAGTATTATATGCCATAGTCTCGCCTCCACTTTTCAGCGAGGACGAGCTACTAGAGGACAGTCAGCAGCTACTGCCCAGCCAAGATCTGGAGGAGACATTCGCCGCTTCCTCCAGTAGACAGGCAAGTAGTGATGATGTAAGTCGCATGGGAGCAGGTGTTGTGAGCGGTCAGGCTCCTGGCCCTGAGACCGTTGAGGGGGACTTCAGTGACTTTCAGACAGTAGCGGATTATGATGATGATGATCGCACTTGGGAACTGGGTGAAGATGGGGCTTCATCAGGAAAGAGGGTGGCAAATTGCGTGCAAGGCAGCGTGCGTGGCAGTGAGTCAGCAAGGTGGCAGCAGTGGGAGGAGCCAAACGTGCTCTGGGTAGACCACCAGCCGAGCTGAGGTGGAGAGTCCCAAGCCGTCATTTCTTTGCGAATTAGGCAGTACCAGCCCTGCACACATATGTAGAACAGAAGGTGGGCCAGACCTTGAGCCTGTCGGTGTCTGCCAAAGTGTACGGCAATGCCAACGTGTGGAGCTGTAACTATGGTCAAGGACAATATATGTCCTTTACGGCCCACTGGGTAAATGTGGTTCCCGTCCAGCCACACCAGCAACTTGGCCAGGTGATGCCGCTTCCCCCTCCACATTGTCACGCTGTTGGTCCTGCGACAATGTCCGCCTCTGCCTCCTCATCCTCCACCGTGTCCTCATCCTCCACTGCATGGACAATTCACAGTGCCCCTCCAGCATACCACATGTGCAGGGCACGGCTGTTCTGCACCTAGTTTGCCTGCATGGTGCACGTGTTCAATCTGGTTGTAAAGCGGTTTCTGAAGTCTTCACCCCATCTGCAAGACATCCTAAAAATCTCCAGGATACTTTGCATGCACTTCAGCCACTCGTACACCACAAAGTACACCCTCATTGAGCTACATCGGCAGAATGGCGTCCCCCAACATACGCTGGTATGTGACGTTTCGACCCGTTGGAATTCCACCCTCCATATGTTGAATCGAATATATGAACAGAGAGAGGCCATAAACGATTTCTTAATGATAAAGGCGGACAGAGGTACTCCCCTGTGTAACTGCGATGTTAGCCAGTGGCAGCTCATGCGTGACACCTCCCATTTGCTCGGGCCTTTTGAGGAGGCCACTTTATTTGTCAGCCGCCAGTACTACGGATGAACAGTGTCAATCCACTGCTTCATATCCTGGAACAGATGCTGCTAAATCTGGCTGGCCAGGGGACAGGAGACTTGGCTACTACATCTCACAGCCACATGAGTCCTGTGGGGGCTGAACTAGAGGAGGAGGAGGACATTGGAGCACAAGCAATGTGTAGCGAAATGGGTGGTTTTTCTACACAGGTGACAGGAGAGGAGGAGCAGGACCAGCCAGAGGAGCTACAGGACGATGAGGCAGAGGACTCAGACACACCATGGCAGTATGCAGTGGAGATGGAGGCAGGGAGTCCCTCCGAGTCACTTGCACAAATGGCTCGATGTATGCTTACTTGCTTGCGTAGTGACAGCCGAATTGTCACCATTCGGCAAAGGGATGACTACTGGCTCTCCACCATGTTAGAACCTCGCTACCGGTCGAAAATGGGGGCCTTTTTTACACCCGCTGAGAGCGAGGACAAACTGAACTACATCCTATGTAGTCAGTTAGCCGCTGCCTATGTGCGCCATCGCCCATCCTCACGCAAGTCTGACTGGGGGGGGCCCTCTGCGCTCACGTTACACTCACATGGCTTTTGGGGGAGGGGGCAGGAGCAGTACTAGCTCCATCAGCAGCAACTTAAGTCTAGAGTCGCTGATGAGCAGCTTTCTTCACCCGCCTACTAAAGAAACTACTCACCAGCAGCAGCAGAACCTGAACCAGCAGGTTGTGGCATACTTGGAGTGCAACCTGCCACCCCACATCGAAAATCCCCTGGACTACTGGGCAGCCAAACTCGATTTGTGGCCGCAACTGGCAGAGTTTGCCCTGGACAAGCTTTTCTGTCCGGCCAGCAGTGTGGCATCAGAGCGGGTGTTTAGTGCTGCGGGGGCCATAGTTACCCAAAGGAGAACTCGCCTTTTCACCCAAAATGTGGAGAAACTGACCTTTGTGAAGATGAATCAGGCCAGGATTTTCAAATACCAGTGCCTGATGCATCAGACTAGATCATCCATGGTGCCACACCAACACTTTGACAAAAGAGACCTGTTTCTTCTGGCTACCTGCTTCAGCTACTATTCTGATGCTGCCACCCAGCTGATGCCTCACCTGCTGCCAGGTGCTCCTACTGCCAGCCACTATCTTCATCTGCTGCCACCTCACCACACTGTGGTCTCCTCATGCTGCTGCCACAACACTACTCTGGTCTCCTTATGCTGCTGCCACATGACTACTCTGTGGTCTCCTCATGCGGCTGCCACATCACCACTCTGTTCTCCTCATGCGGCTGCCACATCTCTACTCTGTGGTCTCCTCATGCTGCTGCTACCTTAACACTATGTCACTGGGCCACTTTGTCGTCTTCTCATGCTGCTGCCAATTCACCTCCTGTGGCCTCCTCATGCTGCTGCCACATCACCACTATTTCACTGGGCCACTCTTTAGTCTCCTCATCCTGATGCCACCTCCCCCACTATGTTACTGAGCCACTATGTTGTCTCCTGTTGCTGCTGCCACATCACTACTCTGTAATCTCCTAACGCTGCTGCCACTTCTCCCTCTGTGGTCTCCTCATAAATACTCCATAAACCCATCAGGGAAATAGAGACATTAAAGTTTAGCACAGACATACAGTATTTTACAAAAGTGAGTACACCCCTCACACTTTTGTAAATATCTTATTATAGATATTCATGGAACAACACTGAAGACATGACACTTTGATACAATGTAAAGTACTCAGTGTACAGCTTGTAGAACAGTGTTAATTTGGTGTGCCCTCAAAATACCTCAACACATAGCAATTAATGTTTAAACCGCTGGCAACAGAAGTGTGTACACCCATAAGTGAAAATGACCAAATTGTGCCCAAACTGTCAATATTTTGTGTGGCCACCATTATTTTCCAGCACTGCCTTAACTCTTTGGCATGGAGTTTACTAGAGCTTCACAGGTTGCCACTGGAATCCTCTTCCACTCCTCCATGATGACATCATGATGCTGGTGGATTTTAGAGAGAGACCTTGCACTTCTCCACCTTCCGTTTGAGGATGCCCCACAGATGCTCAATAGGGTTTAGGTCTGGGGACTTGCTTGCCCAGTCCAGCACCTTTACCCTCAGTTTCTTTAGCAAAGCAGTGGCCTTCTTGGAGGTGTGTTTGGGTTCGTTACCATGTTGGAATACTGCCCTGCGGCCCAGTTTCCGAAGGGAGGAGATCATGCTCTGCTTCAGTATGTCGCAGTACATTTTGGTATTCATGGTTCTTTCAATGAACTGTAGCTCCCCACAGCTGGTAGCAATCGTGCAACCCCAAACCATGACACTCCCACCACCATACTTGACGGTAGGCAAGACACATCTGTCTTTGTTCTCCTCACCTGGTTGCCGCCACACATGCTTCACACCATTTGAACCAAATAAGTTTGTTGGTTTCATCAGACCACAGGACATTGTTCCAGTAATCTGCTTGTCTTCAGCAAACTCCGAGCTTTCTTGTGCATCATCTTTAGAAGAAGCTTCCTTCTGGGTGTATGGTATGAGCACTGTTCTGTTCTCACAACATGTACCCCTGGGGTCTATATGCAGTTCAACAGGCAGATATCACCATTCTACTAGTTAAAAAGATGAGACTTGTTTCTGTAGTCTGTGGTTTTTATTAACCGGCAGTAGATAAGGTAAACTATAAGAAAATGAACATACAAGTACTGAATATACAGCACAATGTACACAAAACTTATGCAAAATCATTAATTAATCCCTTACCGACGATGCTTTAGTAAGAGACACACAATGTGCAGCTGCTCCTTCCATGAGGTGAAGGGAAAAGGAAGAAGTTGCCTGTCTCTTTCCCGGAAAGCACTGTGAGCAGGAAGTCAGGTGACCTAATGAATATGCATAGTTTAACAAGGCAGAAGATGCACTTACAGCTAAAGGTCACTAGATGGTGCTGAAGGCACACATATGAACACACACATTAACAACTATGCAATAGTTAGTAAAGAGAAGACGGTACAAGCACTGACAGGCTGACCCCCCACCTCTTTAACCTCTGCAGCAATGCTGGCAGCACTCATATGTCTATTTTGAAAAGACAACCTCTGGATACGGATGCTGAACATGTGCAAGGTCGACCATGGCAAGGCCTATTCTGAGTGGAACCTGTCTTTTTAAAATGCTGTATGGTCTTTGCCACCAAGCTGCATCTCAGTTCCAGGGTGTTGGCAATCTTCTTATAGCCTAGGCGATCTTTACATAGAGCAACAATTGTTTTTATCAGATCCTCAGAGAGTTCTTTTGCCATGAGGTGCCATGTTGAACTTCCAGTGACGAGTATGAGAGTGTGAGAGGTATAACACCTAATTTAACACACCTGCTTCCTATTCACACCTGAGTCCTTGTAACACTAACAGGGAGGGAAAATGGCTAATTGGGCACTGCATTATGGGGGATCCCTTGTTCCCGGGCTTCTTACTTTCATTTGTAACACATATAGCCGCCATTTTGGGGAAAAAATCGATTTGTTACAACAAATCACCAGGCAATTCAGATTCGTTGTGAATCAAATTTTTCCTAAAAATTCAGATCGAATTCCTCTTCAGATGCATGTATTCTCTCAACACTAGATACAATACGTCATTATAATGCTCATTGATCAGATAGTGATCTTACAGCACACAAGTCGTTACTAAAAGCACATGGATAATCTTGGTGATGTCACAATGCTGGGATAAAGCACACACCATACATTTATAATAAAGAGTGTGTTTGCAGTATATCACAGAATGGGTTATGGAAAAAGTAATGGTGCATAACGTATATAATAATGTGGAGTCATATGATTAGGTTATTGACTACAGCAGTGTCACTGTGTTGTAATAATATGTGCTTATTAATGCCATACATGTGAATAAGTAACACAGATCCATAATGCAAGGATAATGGTCACAGTGTCACTGTATGAAAACTGATGCTTCCTTTTGTGTCATAGAAGCTATTGCACACTTGCATCATAGTACCCAACTGCAGCTGCTGCTGCTTCTGCACCCCTATAGTTATGACTCTGGTTTTGTGTTGACTGCTTCTATTCAGATCTCCTTTTTTTTTTTTTTTTACTAAAACAAAAGAAAACTTGGGTTTTGTGATCATGCAGCATATTTTCTTCAGTCTGCTCCCTACTTCTTGTTACCATAAATTAATAAGATTAACAAGATGTTTAAAAACGATAAAACCAAATATACAATATATTATTTTGCTTTTGGTATCCACCAGTTGGACTTTGATTTTGGGACAAAAAACATAAAAAAAATCATGCCTGTTTTCTTTACCTTGGATCGTATGAATGTCATATAGCCTTTAGCTTCATATACACTCCTCAACATTCAAATTGCAACACAATAAGGGAGAAGCCGTAAACTTATGCCAATCGAGGATGTAGCAGGTGTTAAGGTCTGCAAATAACCACATTTTCAAGCACCTAGCTTAAATCTGTGGCATTTGGAAGAGTGTAAAAGCCTTTTTGAAAGCAAAGAGTTTTTTTTTAGCTACATGAAATCTAAAAAAATCATGTGGGATGATTGTGTTATGCCTTGATGTGACAGTTATTGTCACTTTCAGCAAACTGAGGTGGACAGAATCCTTGAATTGAGAGTCCTTGGTTTTTCACTCTGTCAGATCGCTCGCTACCCGCCTAGGCTGAGATGTCAGCAGTGTTCAATGTTGTGAATCCTGGTCTTTGTGTGAAAAATGACGAACTGGAATGATAGCAAGAGGTGCACAGAGGGGAACTGGTATGTTGTGATCCATTCTATACTGCTAGTGAATTTGGACATCACATTCAAGACTAGGGAGGCAAACAGTATCTACACAAAACATCAGAAGGCTTTTGCACATGAACCAGTGATGACGTGCCATATGTGTTGTGCATGTGTCCCCATCCCCGACCGTGGCAACCAGGTGTCAGCAGTATTACACACCAGCTGTACATGTTGCAAAATCCATGCTTTCCTCCTCCAGGTACTTTTATTACAGCCTTCTGGCTCTCTTCATAAGGTTGAAAATAGTTACGACAACAGAAACAGTGCAACAAATAATGTCTCTTCTACAAACATACATCTAAATTTACACCTAGCTAAAGCAGACAAGGCCTTACCTTTCAGCTCATGGTTAGCATTTGATACCAAGCTAATTGTAGTACATCTTATATTTTCAGGAGTGACTAAAGTAGACTATGGGGACATATCTTCAAGAGCTGGCTTGAGATTCAAACTTCAATGCAAACCATT
Source organism: Bufo bufo (assembly GCF_905171765.1). Lineage (NCBI taxonomy): Eukaryota > Metazoa > Chordata > Amphibia > Anura > Bufonidae > Bufo > Bufo bufo. The sequence goes on along the minus strand of NC_053393.1, from coordinate 278,199,076 downwards.
TTCTTGGTACTTAGAAAATGTATATCCTGATTCCCAGATACCTCGCCATTATTTTTCTTTGGGAGAGGTAAGATCTATAAAATGTTGTTATACATAGAAATCTTGATGCCTATAGAAAAATTTAATGTTCGCGAATATTAAACCTAAAATGCATTGTAATAGGAAAAGTTTCCATGTCATCCTGTGTTGGTTTTGGACTGACATGTCTATCCAACTGATCTACATTGATTAGTTTTCTTTTCATCTGTCCAGTTATCTATACACAAAGATGTAAATTTCCTTTAAAGGAAATGTGTCATCAGAAAATGACATATTGTTTAACTCACGAATTTATGTTTAACATTTTTTAAGAATTTTTTATATTTTTCATTTTCCATGTCTATCTATAGTTAAACAAAAAACATAAGCCTAATAATAGACACCACTTCTTGGTCTGTACAGATCACTTTACTACAGTTACCTGCTTATCTATAATAATATCATCATTGGCAGGATTAGAATAATGGTGTCTATGGACCATCGGGCTGCCGTAAAGCAATTTCTTTAATGCTTTCTAAATGCTGTTGAGAACACCTCAGGCAAGATGGCAGCCCCCATAATCCTGTTCAGGAAATACAGTGAAAAAATAGGAGATGTGTTACTATCTGGTTTTAAAGGGCTTCTGTCAGCCCACTAAACCGTTTTTTTTTTTTTTTGGTTTACTAATAATCCCTATACTGTGAGCTCTGCATACATAAGTTAAATAATCATTTTGGTTCAGTAGAATTTGATAAAAAGCTATTTTTAAAATATGCAAATTACCTTGCTACCAGCAAGTAGGGCGGCTACTTGCTGGTAGCAGCCGCATCCTCCAATCCTAATGACGCCCCCTCCACATTGTGATTGACAGGGCCAGGGAACGGAATCGTTCTCTGCTGGCCCTGCCTGTTAGCATTCAAAATCTGGCGCCTGCGCAGCGGCAGTACCTATCTTCAATCTGCGCAGGCGCACTGAGAGGCGGCCACTCGCCATGACGTCACATCTACACCCGGCGCAGGCGCATTGAGGAGCAAGCGGCCGGCTCTCAGTGCGCCTGCGCAGATTGAAGATACGTACGGCCGCGGCGCAGGCGCCAGATTTTAAATGCTTAACAGGCAGGGCCAGCAGAGAACGATTCCGTTCCCTGGCCCTGTCAATTACAATGCGGAGGGGGCGTCATTAGGATCGGAGGATGCAGCTGCTACCAGCAAGTAGCCGCCCTACTTGCTGGTAGCAAGGTAATTTGCATATTTTAAAAATAGCTTTTTATAAAATTCTACTGAACCAAAATGATTATTTAACTTATGTATGCAGAGCTCGCAGTATAGGGATTATTAGTAAACAAAAACAAAAAAAACGGTTTAGTGGGCTGACAGAAGCCCTTTAACTGGAAGAAAAAATATTTGGGTGACACATTTTCTTTAAATATACTTTATACTTGAGTATGACCACATGTGTCATGAGCAATGTGGCTAAAAAAAATGTCAAATCTGATTTGCACACTGCAAAACTTTCTTCAAAAAATCTGCAGATAACTTGACATGCTGTTTTTAAATTCGTATCATGCCAATTTATTTGCAGTACAAACTGAAATTTGCGTCATTTCTGCAATGAATTATGCAACATGTATTGTGTTGCATAATTCATTGCAGAAATTACGCAGATTTCACAGTTTGTACTGCAAATAAATTGGCATGATGCGAATTTAAAAACCGCATGTCAAGTTATCTTCAGATAACCATATGGTGTGGATTTTGCTGCTGTGGAATATTGCTACATATGCTGCATACCCGTTGCGTGTGAGGGTCTTAAAGGGCACATGTCCAACTGTTAAATGTTTTTATAGATATATTTATATATATGTAGTTAAGGCTGCCGTGCAGCCTGTATTTGTGGGAGGGGCATAGGCCCCGGCCCCTTGGCTATAAGACCCACGGAGTGCAAGGGACGGGACGTGCAGCCAGTTACCTGGTACTTCTGGTTCACGTCTGACTCCTGCACGTCCCGCTCTTTTTTGTCTCGGTCTGGGTGAGTATTGGTCGGCGTCGGCTCGTCGCGTGCTGTCGGTCAGGTAAGCGGGGGGTATCCGATGCCGGTGCGGCAACATGGTGACCGCACGGCGTGTCGGGTCCTCACCCCAGGGGGGGGCAGCGCTCGGCTGGCCATGTTCTTACCGCGGGCAGGCACGTTGCGGGGATGCCGTTGCCGGGCAGCGTGGGCTTGTTTGTGCGGGCGGGCGTTCCGGGGGCAGCCGCATATGCCGGTTGCTAGGCACGCTCTGCGGCTCCACCCCTTGGTAACGCTCGCACCGTGTTGGGAATCCCGCCCACAATGTTGTTCAAAGTACCGGCTGGCTCCATAGTACAACGTTATTACTTTTACTAAATAGTCAAGATAGCCGACAGTTCCTGGTGATATACCTGTAGATTATGATTACTGTTGAGCAAGATGTAATTGCGCTTGCATATATGTTGTTACCACATATATATATTTTTTAGTCCCCTCTGAGGACTAGAACCTGCAATCTTTGATCACTTATGTTGCACTTCTGTATTCCAGTGCATAGTAATTTTGAAAGGCAGGATGTATTAGTGGCCAGGATATGGGAGGCCTAGGGTCCTTTGAAGTTCCCTGGTTGCCATGCCAAGTCCTTGGCACCCCACGATTCTGTTCTAAGAGCGATGTGCTTAGAGCAGAGGGGACTCCCTCCCATTGCCTTTCCACTCAGATGCCGCAGTTGCTATTGTCTGGTGCTGGAACGGCAGGGTTCAGACCCTGCTTCATTACTGTGACGTTCTATTATGGCACAGGGTATTAAAGACCAGCCTGGGACGTAATGGTACGTCACAGAGTGGGAATGGGAATTTACATTTGGGTCCTTGCTCTTCTATTTCGGATATCAGTCGGCAGACCTATGTGGGGTTCCATAGTTCCTGGTTATATGTGGCCACTGGGACAGAGGCGCATGCGCATCAGCACGTGCACTTGGTGGGGTACGTGGCTGGGTGTTCATGGGAGCGGTTACCCAGTCACCTTTTTTCTGGCTGTAAGTGTCATATGGTATATCGCAAGATTCTAGAGTCTTTTGCTTTCCTGCTCTAGAGCGGCGTTGTTGGGCTCTCCGTGCGGGAGCAGCAGTGCCGGTGTTCTGAAAAAAAAAAAAAAAAAACTTTACCTTTTTTGTCTTGCATCATCATATTGCAGTGTCTGCTTCTGGTCGGTTATCGGTCGCTCCACTCCGGCTCAAGGATTCATTACTTGCAGTAGGTAATACGTCCTGTCTTCTATACGGGTATGGTATGTGTCAGGGGGGTTTGGGCCGCAGGCACTTTCACATGTTCCATATGTGATGTCCACCACACCCATGGCAGGTGGTTCCTCGTGGCACATCCAGGTGGTCATACCTCTCTCTCTCCCTCGTTGCTCGTCTGCTTGAGACGTTCAGGCGCCATTCTGTCAGCCACCCCGGTGGCACATGATTTTTCCTGAAACATCTAGGGGGTCACCTTGTCTTTTGTGGTACGTCTGCTTGAAACGTTCAGGCTTTGTGGCGTCAAAGGTTGTCTTCTTGTCCCTTGTTACACGTTTGTCTGAAGCGTTCAGGCAATGTCGCGTCAGCCGCCCCGGTGGCATGGTGTCCTGTCTAAGTACGTCCTAGGGTTTTTTTTGTTTCACCAATCTTGGCACACCTCCGCCCATAGCAGCATGCTTGACCTAGCAGCACGCCCAGGGGGCACGTCGTCCTAGTATTTTGGCTCTTCTGTCCTCAGCATTGTTGCCAAAAAAAAGATTTTCATACTTGTTCTTTGTTTATACGGCAGCACGTTTGGGGTTTTGGTGCCAGCAGTTTTCCATAAGCAAGGCCTCCACCTCAATTGGTGGTACGAGCCTCCGGTACGGTATCGTTGTCATTTTCACCAAATTCCATAACCAGGTGAGTATCAATTCAGGTTCGTTAGGCTGGCCAGAATCTAGGGGCGGTTTTTAAAAAAAAAAAAAAGGGCCCATCGGGTTGTCCTAGACACACCTGGGTCCGCATAAGTAACAAAGGTTTTGTCCTCAGGTCTTATCCAGGACGTAGAGGTGTACAGCGCGGTCAACATGTCCCAGGCCTCAGACATCAACGATGCCTCGTCCATCTCCGGGTCCATGGTTTCCGGTCTGGCTGGTCATGGATCTCTGAGGAGCTGGACAATTCCAAAACTGGTGGCCGAATTAAGTAGAAGGGGCATTAGTCACCCGGCTTCGGCCAGGAAAGCCGAACTTTATAGGCTACTGGTATCTAGCCCGGTTCCAGGTAGTGCCTTCTATCCAGTCATCACTGGCTCAATTAAATGCCACTATGGGGAGTCTGGCTGCCTCGGTAGCGGACATCCAGCACAGGGTCGTGGAGCTGGAGTCCAGGGCCTCCACCTCGCCGCAGTCAGTAGCGACCATGTCGGCAGTATCGGGGCCGTTGGCAGGTTCCCTAGGTATGTCTTCTACTCCGCCGGCCATTGTCCCAGCTCATTTTGTGGCAGAAAATATCAGGAGGGATATACTGGCAGGCAAAGAAGTCAACCTGGCATCTATCCTCATAGCTTCCCACGATGCTAGTGAGCACAGAACCATTGATTGCGGGGAGGTGTCAGTGGTGATGAAGTCTAAAGATGCCAGGTTGAATCGCAAGCTGTCTATTCCAGAATTTGTTCTCGCTTTTAGCTTGTTCAGAGACGTCATCTGCTCGGCGCAGCCTAATAAGAGGGAGGAGCTGGACGCCTATTTGTATCAGGTTACTGATTTGGGTCACAAGTATGGGGGCTCGGTTTTCTATGACTATCACCGATCCTAAGCGGCTAAAGCCGCTGCCTCCTTAACACAGTTCCAGTTTATGACTAATTGGGCTGTGCTGGATATGGAGCTCTTCTGCAGGCACTTTGCTGGTCTCCGAGCCCCCACTTGTGGCTCATGCCAGTCCATTTTCCATGCCACGGAATGGTGCCCCAACGAGGCGTCTGCCCGTCCGGACAGAGCCCTTCCAGGTACATCGGGTGTCCCCAGGGGCCCGGCCCTCATGGACAAGTTTGGCAGGCCTATTGTGTATCTGGGCAAAAGCCAGATATGCAATAACTTCAACTTCGGTCACTGCATGTTCAGCGGGTGCAGGGCCCTTCATGTGTGCACGGTCTGCTTTCGGGCACATCCCAGGTCCTCCTGTCCCAAAAAATCTGCCAAACAAGCATGACTGACCGACGTCAACGTGGATCTCCTGGAGGCACTCCTGGAAAGTCATGTCGACCGGCAGTTCGTGCAACACTTGGTCACTGGCCTGTCACTAGGGTTCCACACAGGATTGGTGGCCCTGCCACATTCGAATTGGGAGTGTGAGAACCTCCTCTCGGCCAGACAAGATCCTGAGGCGGTGCAAGCAGTATTATCCTCGGAATTGGAAAAAGGCTTCATCATCGGCCCTTTTGACTCGATTCCTTTTGAAGTTTGGAGGGTCAACCCAATTGGTGTGGTGTCAAAGAGAGGCTCAAATAAAAAAAGGCTGATCTATGATCTCTCGGCTCCTCATTCCTCACACATTCCTAGTATTAACTCGCTCATACCATCAGAAGAGTTCAGCATGAAGTACTCCTCTATCGATGAGGCCATTCAGTTCATTCTCAAGGCAGGCAGGGGGGCCTGGTTGTCTAAAACTGATATTGCCGATGCCTTTAAATTGTTCCCAATCCTCCCGCAACTGTGGCAATATTATGGCATCAAATGGGCAGGAAGATATTACTTTGCCAATCGTCTTACGTTTGGCTCTAAAAGCAGCCCATGGCTGTTTGACCAGCTGGCCCAGGCCCTGCATTGGATTCTGGTCGAACATGGGCAGGCTCCTATGTGTATCCACTACCTGGATGATTTCCTGCTGGTGGAGCACCCCTCCAGTCAGCCCTCCGGTTTATCCTCTCTGCTGGAGTTGTTCTCGGCGCTCCAGGTTCCTGTCGCCACGGGGAAGACGGTCGGTCCTTCCTCAACGATCACCTTCCTAGGGGTCATTCTGGATTCTGTGAAGTTGGAAGCAAGGCTCCCGGAGGAGAAGTTACAGCAGATCCGGTTAGCCATCCAGGAGGCTGCCAAATCCTGCTTCCTGACCAGAACGAGTCTCCAATCCTTGCTGGGCCGGCTGAATTTCGCCATGAGGGTCATGCTCCAGGGGCGCACCTTCGTGTCTCGGCTCTTGTTGCTCCTGCCATCAGCCCCGGAACAAGACAGTATCATTCGTCTAGACCAACAGGCCATGGCGGACCTGTCCATGTGGAGCACGTTCATGTCCTCTTGGAATGGCGTCAGGTTGTTTATTCCCCCCCGGGACTCATCCTCTCCCACGGTCTATTCCGACGCGGCCGCATCCAAGGGCTTTGCAGCCATATTTTGCAACCACTGGCTGGCCGGTGCCTGGCCGTCTCAGATTATGCTGGACGGGCAGGCCCTCAGGTCTTCTCCCTTCTTGGAGTTGTATCCAGTGGTGGCAGCGGCCCATGTATGGGGCCACGTTTGGTCTAACTCAAGGGTATTATTCATTACTGATAGTCAGGACTTGGTCGACATCATCCGCAATGGCAGAGCTAAATCCCCAAAAATCATGGCTCTTATGCGTAGGCTGGTGTGGTTATCCATGGTACACAATTTCTGCATTGAGTGCTCCCACATACAGGGTTCCAAGAATACGGCTGCTGATGCGCTGTCCAGGTTTAACGTCGATGTCTTCTTTCAGAACATGCCGCTCGCGGACGCAACGGGGGCAGACGTTCCGGCGTACAGCGACCTGCTGTGGGACTGGCATCTTTAATCACCAAGGCAAAGGACCTGTTGCACCAGAGCCTGTCTGAGAATACAGTCAGGAACTATCGGACGGGCTGGAATCTGTTTAAGAAATTCACCGAGAGTCATCAACAGGGCGACGTGGATGACGTGTCGTTCATCATGGCCTTCATCGCGCATTGTCATGCCAACCTCGGGCTCGCTCACAATACCATCCGCCTGTATTTAGCAGGGGTGCAACATCAATTCACGTTGGACAATCCGGCCCGGATCTCTTTCTTAACTTCACAGGCAATCAAGGCCACACTCCGGGGCATTGAGAAAGCCGGTGCAAGCAGGCCGGTGGTCCGGCAACCAATGACCGGCTCCTTATTTAGGCTATTGTCCTTGGCTCTGGATGGTGATCCTTTTGGGCCCTTCATTAGCACAATCATTAAGGCCGCCCTTTACCTGGGGTTTTACGGGTTCCTTCGTCCAGGGGAATTCACCACCTCCGTCCGCAGCGGTCGTCATCTCCAGAAGCAGCACTTGACCTGGCATCAAGACCAGTTTGTTCTGAGCATTCCATCTACCAAGACCGCTCAGACAGGACCTCCAACCTTGGTTTCCTTCTACCCCTCGCACAACGACTGGTGCCCGGTCAAGGTGCTGCGGCAGTTGGCGGTGGCTCTGCAGGCGGCAGCAGCTGATAGTCCCCTACTCCCTTTCAAAGGGGGGCCATTGTCCACGCCCCAGTTCATGTCACATGTGCGGTCATTGGTGGCGGGGTTAGGTCAAGACCCAAAGAGCATCTCGGGACACTCTTTTCGTATTGGGGCAGCCTCTGCGGCATCAAGGCACCAGATACCTCCTCATGTCATCAGGAGCATGGGGCGCTGGAGGTCGTCATGTTTTTCTAGATACATTCCTAACCCTCAATCAGAGATCCGTGAGGCTTTCTGTTCTCTTGCCCTGTAACAGTGCAATAAAGAATCTGTCCGTATGTTTGTCTCCTTTTTGGCCCCTTTTAGGCCTATCCTCGTTACAGGCTTCCGGCATTTCCAAGCCAGATGTTGGCGCTAGCTCCTACGTCCAGGGACCGGCGCCCTGACCACAAGTAGTTAAGGCTGCCGTGCAGCCTGTATTTGTGGGAGGGGCATAGGCCCCGCCCCCTTGGCTATAAGACCCACGGAGTGCAAGGGACGGGACGTGCAGCCAGTTACCCCCACCCTCCCTTCCCTTTTTCTTAGCTCTTCCTTAAGGATAGGCCCCCTTTTAGGCCTATCCTCGTTACAGGCTTCCGGCATTTCCAAGCCAGATGTTGGCGCTAGCTCCTACGTCCAGGGACCGGCGCCCTGACCACAAATATATATATATATATATATATATATATATATATATATACACACTGCTAAAAAAAATAAAGGGAACACTTAAACAACACAATGTAACTCCAAGTCAATCACACTTCTGTGAAATCAAACTGTCCACTTAGGAAGCAACACTGAGTGACAATCAATTTCACATGCTGTTGTGCAAATGGGATAGACAACAGGTGGAAATTATAGGCAATTAGCAAGACACCCCCAATAAAGGAGTGGTTCTGGAGTGGTAACCACAGACCACTTCTCAGTTCCTATGCTTCCTGGCTGATATTTTGGTCACTTTTGAATGCTGGCGGTGCTTTCACTCTAGTGGTAGCATGAGACGGAGTCTATAACCCACACAAGTGGTTCAGGTAGTGCAGCTTATCCAGGATGGCACATCAATGCGAGCTGTGGCAAGAAGGTTTGCTGTGTCTGTCAGCGTAGTGTCCAGAGCATGGAGGCGCTACCAGGAGACAGGCCAGTACATCAGGAGACGTAGAGGAGGCCGTAGGAGGGCAACAACCCAGCTGCAGGACCGCCACCTCCGCCTTTGTGCAAGGAGGAACAGGAGGAACACTGCCAGAGCCCTGCAAAATGACCTTACAGCAGGCCACAAATGTGCATGTGTCTGCTCAAACGGTCAGAAACAGACTCCATGAGGTTGATATGAGGGCCCGACGTCCACAGGTGGGGGTTGCGCTTACAGCCCAACACCGTGCAGGACGTTTGGCATTTGCCAGAGAACACCAAGATTGGCAAATTCGCCACTGGCGCCCTGTGCGTCTGGAGACGCCGTGGAGAACGTTCTGCTGCCTGCAACATCCTCCAGCATGACCGGTTTGGCATTGGGTCAGTAATGGTGTAGGGTGGCATTTCTTTGGAGGGCCGCACAGCCCTCCATGTGCTCGCCAGAGGTAGCCTGACTGCCATTAGGCACCGAGATGAGATCCTCAGACCCCTCGTGAGACCATATGCTGGTGCGGTTGGCCCTGGGTTCCTCCTAATGCAAGACAATGCTAGACCTCATGTGGCTGGAGTGTGTCAGCAGTTCCTGCAAGACGAAGGCATTGATGCTATGGACTGGCCCGCATGTTCCCCAGACCTAAATCCAATTGAGCACATCTGGGACATTATGTCTCGCTCTATCCACCAACGTCACGTTGCACCACAGACTGTCCAGGAGTTGGCAGATGATTTAGTCCAGGTCTGGGAGGAGATCCCTCAGGAGACCGTCCGCCACCTCATCAGGAGCATGCACAGGCGTTGTAGGGAGGTCATACAGGCACGTGGAGGCCACACACACTACTGAGCCTCATTTTGACTTGTTTTAAGGACATTACATCAAAGTTGGATCAGCCTGTAGTGTGTTTTTCCACTTTAATTTTGAGTGTGACTCCAAATCCAGACCTCCATGGGTTAAAAAATTTGATTTCCATTTTTTAATTTTTGTGTGATTTTGTTGTCAGCACATTCAACTATGTAAAAAACAAAGTATTTCAGAAAAATATTTAATTAATTCAGATCTAGGATGTGTTATTTTTGTGTTCCCTTTATTATTTTGAGCAGTGTATATATATATATATAAATATAAATCCAGAAAATGGACGGCACTCCAGTCAGATGAAAAAAATGTGTGATTCCTTTTTTCAACCATCTGGTGCAACGTTTCGGCTCTAAATGAGCCTTTTTCAAGCAGAGATACAATGTGAATGAGAACAATTTTATAGGTGAATCAATTAGTGAACAAATCATAAAGACACACCCCACTCTGGGTGTGTTTTTACAAAGATACCAAAGAAATGTGAACAAATCTTAAAGACACATCCCACACTGGGTGTGTTCACAAAAAATGTCAGTGCAGCAATGACAGGTGAAAATGAACAAAACAGAACAATAAATAATAATGCAAAAAGAGGGAACATGCATGTCCTATAATTGCATATTACAAGTGCGTTACATATTCCATATTTCATGTGGATATAGGGACAGACCCATCGATCGGGCACATAGGGCTAATCGATGCGTGTGTCCGGTACCATGTGTGAACAGAGGGCGGAACAGGGAGACAATCGTGTGGACATACCAGACATCAGCTGGAGACGTATTCCATGCGGCTGTTCGGCGTTGTGTACGCCCCAGTGCCCAGGCGCGGCGTTACACCCATCAGGGACTTACAGCATCATCAGAGCTTGCCAGCATCATTACGCCATCAAGACGCCCTTCAATACAGCCTCAATGTATTAAAGCGCATGCCCAGTGTCGATCTTATTTACAAAGCACCATCTTGGATACTGGAGGAATGCCCTGTACCCATGTAACTGTATGTATAAGCATCGAACCTGTGTGAAACTAGAGTATAGCGATCAAGACAAGTAGGGACAACCTGGTAGACTAGTGTGTCCACATACTATACCCAAGTGTCAACCCATGACACGCACGGAAAACCGCAGTGTGAAAACAGGTATATAACAAGGGTGTCATATCGCAACCATACTCAAGAGGGCTCTCCTCTTACAGGTATACAGATGCCACAGGGGGCAAATCCAACCAGCCAAAATGGAAAATCTGGGCAGCACCACCAAAGGCTAATATAACGGAATATATATATAGGTCCCAGGGTGTTCGCCGGGTCCGGCAATAAAAAATTTGCAAATAAAAAAACAATAAGAGAATAATGATGTCACAAAACACATAGCCCATAGGAATAAAGCTCCTGCATATGATGCTGCGTCCATTTGATCCACTTGCTCCTGTCCAGAAAGTGCTGAGTGTGAGTGAAGTGTAGAAAAGTAATCTGAGAATTAAAAAGAGAAATATAGGAGTATATATTTTAAAAAAAATCTTGAAATAGATAATAATCTCATAGTGTATACACAAGACACAGAACATTAACCCGACGATCAGTGGACGCAAGCCACCCCTCATACCACATCACCAAAATTGAATTCAATGTTTAATCCTTTTGGTTTTAAGCTGTCCAGCCTGTGGATCCAGCTTAGTTCCCTGCGTTTAAGCATCTTAGACCTATCACCCCCATGTCTGGGCTGGGGTATGTGATCGAGAATCCAGCACTTCAGATCACTCTCTTTGTGTCTGGCCTCAGAGAAATGCTTGGATACCGGTAGATCCAAACGTTTCTTCCGAATACTCAGACGGTGGTTGTTCAACCAGGTCTTAAGGTCAGTCGTCGTTTCACCCACATACAGCAGGTTACACGGGCAAGATAACACATAAATGACATAGCTTGAGTTGCATGTAAGGTGAAACAGAATGTCGTGAGGTACACCTGTGCTGGGATGCACAAATGTTTTCCCTTTTCGAATGTATCTACAATTGACACACCCCAGGCAAGGAAAACACCCCAAGCCGGGTTGTGTCAAAGTAGTCTGTCTAGAGGACCCCTTCGGACCTATGTCGGCTCTAACCAACTGCCAACTGGTCCCGTAAATTTCTTGAGCGCCGATAGGAGAAAAGTGGTGGACATTGGAACTCCGGGATACCCTTAAAACAAGAGCCCGGGAGGTCCCAGTGTCTCCTAAGTACCCTGTTAATCTGAGGGCTGAGTTCACTGTATATAGACACAAAAGGAATCCTGCCAGTTTTCTTAGTTTTACGCTGTGACAGTAATTCACCCCGGTTTAACCCGCAAACCCTGTCCATGTGCTCATTCAATAGTCGTTTCGGGTATCCCCTGTTACGAAACCTATTGGCCATGCATTCAAGGGTCGCGTTGGACACGTGTTCGTCGGACACAATACGTTTCACCCTAAGAAACTGGGAGAACGGCAATGACTCAACCATTCTCCTAGGGTGAGAACTGTTATAACACAGAAAGGTATTGGTGTCGGTGGGCTTGACATATAACTCTGTGTGTAACACACCCCCTGTGACCTTGGTGTCTAAAAATTGAATGTCAGTTTTCGAATGGACGAGAGTGAATTGTAGACTGGAGTCATGGCTGTTCAAAAAGCCATGGAAGTCAATCAACTCCTCCTCACTACCAGTCCATATGAGGAAGATGTCATCAATGTATCGCCACCACCTCAGCACATGTCTGAAGTGGTGGGATAGAAAGACGACATCTTCCTCAAAACCCCGCATAAAAATATTTGCGTACGTGGGGGCCACGTGGGACCCCATGGCCACACCACGCAACTGCAAATAAAATGCATCTTGAAAAAGGAAATAATTGTGACGAAGAACAATGTTAAGTAAAGTGATGATGAACTCAGAAGCATGAGGGGTATATGATGATGTCAGTAACATTTTCTTAACTGCCTGGATACCACTTTCATGTACTATGGATGTGTACAGTGAAGTTACATCAAATGATGCTAGTGTCAAGGAGGACTCATGCGACACATCAGTGTCCCGTAATTTAACGAGAAAATCTGATGTATCTTGTATGTAGGAGGACCCCCCAATGGAAAACTCCCGCAATATTTTGTCAAGAAAGATGGCTATGTTACTGGAGATGGAATCCGACCCCGAGACGATGGGACGTCCCGGGGGTTCGATGAGGGTCTTGTGAATCTTGGGCAGCACATAAATCACCGGAGTGACCGGATGTGCCACCTCAAGAAATTCACACAGACCCCCATCGATAATACCAGAAACCACAGCATCTCTCAAGCAACTGCGTATGGTAGCAGCTATTTTGAATCTAGGGTCAGAATCCAAGACTCTGTACACCTGTGGATCCCCTAATTGCCGCATGATCTCCTTGACGTATTTGTGGGTATTTATAACTACGACCGCCCCACCCTTGCCTGCTGGTTTCAGAACAAGGGTGGGGTCGGATCTAAGTGCGTCAAGGGCCTCGATCTCAGCGCTAGTCAGATTGGGGCGCCTGAACTTCAAATCTCCCTGAACGGAAGACCGGAGCTCAGACAGCCCCCGTCGGACAGCACTGATATAAGCTTCTACCGCAGGTTCATTGATATTAGGTGAAAAATTGCTCCTCTGAAATAAATTGAGAGAGCCCAGAGTGAACTCACTGGTCTGGGGTCTCTCAACACTAATCCTGTTATGGAACCAAATTTTCAATTTAATGCGGCGGAAAAACGAAAATAAACTGGACTCCAATTCGAACCAGTTCACAGTGGAACTGGGACAGAATGAAAAACCTTTTGATAGGACACTCACTTGTATGGGGGTCAAGTCCTGGGAAGACAGATTGACAACGGTCACTTTTTCTTCCCCACATTGGTTTTGGATGTCGCAGGCCGAGCCTTGTTGCTGCGTAGCCTGCCTGTGCCCTCTGTGTCCGCGACCGCCTCTTCTGATACCTCGCCGCGTCTCTTTGGTATCTGTGGGGCCTTGTCTAAAAAAGAAGCCTGTTCACCATTGGAAGATGACTGTGTTATCTTCCTTCTCTTTCTGACGTCCCTCTGTTGTGTGTTGTACTGTCTCTCTGACTGCCAATTGTAGATATTGCCCTTTTTATAATCTTCGGTGTCTCTACACCACTTGATTCTTTTATTCTCCTCGGAATCCGCTTGAAACAGCTTCATTTGTATAGATATGTCTATATCTATACAAATGAAGCTGTTTCAAGCCGATTCCGAGGAGAATAAAAGAATCAAGTGGTGTAGAGACACCGAAGATTATAAAAAGGGCAATATCTACAATTGGCAGTCAGAGAGACAGTACAACACACAACAGAGGGACGTCAGAAAGAGAAGGAAGATAACACAGTCATCTTCCAATGGTGAACAGGCTTCTTTTTTAGACAAGGTCCCACAGACCACCAGAGAGACACGGCGAGGTATCAGAAGAGGCGGTCGCGGACACAGAGGGCACAGGCAGGCTACGCAGCAACAAGGCTCGGCCTGCGACATCCAAAACCAATGTGGGGAAGAAAAAGTGACCGTTGTCAATCTGTCTTCCCAGGACTTGACCCCCATACAAGTGAGTGTCCTATCAAAACGTTTTTCATTTTGTCCCAGTTCCACTGTGAACTGGTTCGAATTGGAGTCCAGTTTATTTTCGTTTTTCCGCCGCATTAAATTGAAAATTTGGTTCCATAACAGGATTGGTGTTGAGAGACCCCAGACCAGTGAGTTCACTCTGGGCTCTCTCAATTTATTTCAGAGGAGCAATTTTTCACCTAATATCAATGAACCTGCGGTAGAAGCTTATATCAGTGCTGTCCGACGGGGGCTGTCTGAGATTTGAAGTTCAGGCGCCCCAATCTGACTAGCGCTGAGATCGAGGCCCTTGACGCACTTAGATATGACCCCACCCTTGTTCTGAAACCAGCAGACAAGGGTGAGGCGGTCGTAGTTATGGATACCCACAAATACGTCAAGGGGATCCACAGGTGTACAGAGTCTTGGATTCTGACCCTAGATTCAAAATAGCTGCTACCATACGCAGTTGCTTGAGAGATGCTGTGGTTGCTGGTATTATCGATGGGGGTCTGTGTGAATTTCTTGAGGTGGCACATCCGGTCACTCCGGTGATTTTATGTGCTGCCCAAGATTCACAAGACCCTCATCGATCCCCCGGGACGTCCCATCGTCTCGGGGTCGGATTCCATCTCCAGTAACATAGCCATCTTTCTTGACAAAATATTGCGGGAGTTTTCCATTGGGGGGTCCTCCTACATACAAGATACATCAGATTTTCTCGTTAAATTACGGGACACTGATGTGTCGCATGAGTCCTCCTTGACACTAGCATCATTTGATGTAACTTCACTGTACACATCCATAGTACATGAAAGTGGTATCCAGGCAGTTAAGAAAATGTTACTGACATCATCATATACCCCTCATGCTTCTGAGTTCATCATCACTTTACTTAACATTGTTCTTCGTCACAATTATTTCCTTTTTCAAGATGCATTTTATTTGCAGTTGCGTGGTGTGGCCATGGGGTCCCACGTGGCCCCCACATACGCAAATATTTTTATGCAGGGTTTTGAGGAAGATGTCGTCTTTCTATCCCACCACTTCAGACATGTGCTGAGGTGGTGGCGATACATTGACGACATCTTCCTCATATGGACTGGTAGTGAGGAGGAGTTGATTGACTTCCATGGCTTTTTGAACAGCCATGACTCCAGTCTACAATTCACTCTCGTCCATTCGAAAACTGACATTCAATTTTTGGACACCAAGGTCACACTCAGTGGGGGTGTGTTACACACAGAGTTATATGTCAAGCCCACCGGCACCAATACCTTTATGTGTTATAACAGTTCTCACCCTAGGAGAATGGTTGAGTCATTGCCGTTCTCCCAGTTTCTTAGGGTGAAACGTATTGTGTCCGACGAACACGTGTCCAACGCGACCCTTGAATCCATGGCCAAAAGGTTTCGTAACGGGATAACCGAAACGACTATTGAATGAGCACATGGACAGGGTTCGCGGGTTAAACCGGGGTGAATTACTGTCACAGCGTAAAACTACTCAGAAAACTGACAGGATTCCATTTGTGTCTATATACAGTGAACTCAGCCCTCAGATTAACAGGGTACTTAGGAGACACTGGGACCTCCTGGGCTCTTGTTTTAAGGGTATCCCGGAGTTCCAATGTCCACCACTTTTCTCCTATCGGCGCTCAAGAAATTTACGGGACCAGTTGGTTAGAGCCGACATAGGTCCGAAGGGGTCCTCTAGACAGACTACTTTGACACAACCCGGCTTGGGGTGTTTTCCTTGCCTGGGGTGTGTCAATTGTAGATACGTTCGAAAAGGGAAAACATTTGTGCATCCCAGCACAGGTGTACCTCACAACATTCTGTTTCACCTTACATGCAACTCAAGGTATGTCATTTATGTGTTCTCTTGCCCGTGTAACCTGCTGTATGTGGGTGAAACGACGACTGACCTTAACCACCTCAGCCCCCCTAGCTTAAACACCCTTAATGACCAGGCCACTTTTTACACTTCTGACCTACACTACTTTAACCGTTTATTGCTCGGTCATGCAACTTACCACCCAAATGAATTTTACCTCCTTTTCTTCTCACTAATAGAGCTTTCATTTGGTGGTATTTCATTGCTGCTGACATTTTAACTTTTTTTGTTATTAATCGAAATTTAACGATTTTTTTGCAAACAAAGGACATTTTTTACTTTCAGTTGTAAAATTTTGCAAAAAAAACGACATCCATATATAAATTTTTCTCTAAATTTATTGTTCTACATGTCTTTGATAAAAAAAAAATGTTTGGGTAAAAAAAAAAAATGGTTTGGGTAAAAGTTATAGCGTTTACAAACTATGGTACAAAAATGTGAATTTCCGCTTTTTGAAGCAGCTCTGACTTTCTGAGCACCTGTCATGTTTCCTGAGGTTCTACAATGGCCAGACAGTAGAAAAAACCCACAAATGACCCCATTTCGGAAAGTAGACACCCTAAGGTATTCGCTGATGGGCATAGTGAGTTCATAGAACTTTTTATTTTTTGTCACAAGTTAGTGGAGTTACAGTCTCATATTCCACTAACTTGTGACAAAAAATAAAAACTTCCATGAACTCACTATGCCCATCACGAAATACCTGGGGGTGTCTTCTTTCCAAAATGGGGTCACTTGTGGGGTAGTTATACTGCCCTGGCATTTTAGGGGCCCGAATGCGTGAGAAGTAGTTTGAAATCAAAATCTGTAAAAAATGGCCAGTGAAATCCGAAAGGTGCTCTTTGGAATGTGGGCCCCTTTGCCCACCTAGGCTGCAAAAAATTGTCACACATCTGGTATTGCCGTACTCAGGAGAAGTTGGGCAATGTGTTTTGGGGTGTCATTTTACATATACCCATGCTGGGTGAGATAAATATCTCGGTCAAATGCCAACTTTGTATAAAAAAATGGGAAAAGTTGTCTTTTGCCAAGATATTTCTCTCACCCAGCATGGGTATATGTAAAAAGACACCCCAAAACACATTGCCCAACTTCTCCTGAGTACGGTGATACCAGAGGTGTGACACTTTTTTGCAGCCTAGATGCGCAAAGTGCACCTTTCGGATTTCACCGGCCATTTTTTACAGATTTTGATTTCAAACCACTTCTCACGCATTCGGGCCCCTAAAATGCCAGGGCAGTATAACTACCCCACAAGTGACCCCATTTTGGAAAGAAGACACCCCAAGGTATTTCGTGAGTTCATGGAAGTTTTTATTTTTTGTCACAAGTTAGTGGAATATGAGACTTTGTAAGAAAAAAAAAATAATCATCATATTCCGCTAACTTGTGACAAAAAATAAAAAATTCTAGGAACTCGCCATGCCCCTCACGGAATACCTTGGGGTGTCTTCTTTCCAAAATGGGGTCACTTGTGGGGTAGTTATACTGCCCTGGCATTCTAGGGGCCCTAATGTGTGGTAAGTAGGTAAATGACCTGTGAAATCCTAAAGGTGCTCTTTGGAATGTGGGCCCCTTTGCCCACCTAGGCTGCAAAAAAGTGTCACACGTGGTATCGCCGTATCCAGGAGAAGTTGGGCAATGTGTTTTGGGGTGTCTTTTTACATATACTCATGCTGGGTGAGAGAAATATCTCGGCAAAAGACAACTTTTCCCATTTTTTTATACAAAGTTGGCATTTGACCAAGATATTTATCTCACCCAGCATGGGTATATGTAAAATGACACCCCAAAACACATTGCCCAACTTCTGCTGAGTACGGCGATACCAGATGTTTGACACTTTTTTGCAGCCTAGATGCGCAAAGGGGCCCACATTCCTTTTATGAGGGCATTTTTAGACATTTGGATCCCAGACTTCTTCTCACGCTTTAGGGCCCCTAAAATGCCAGGGCAGTATAAATACCCCACATGTGACGCCATTTTGGAAAGAAGACACCCCAAGGTATTCAATGAGGGGCATGGCGAGTTCATAGAAATTTTTTATTTTTGGCACAAGTTAGCGGAAATTGATTTATTTTTATTTTTTTTCTCACAAAGTCTCCCTTTCCGCTAACTTGGGACAAAAATTTCAATCTTTCATGGACTCAATATGCCCCTCACGGAATACCTTGGGGTGTCTTCTTTCCGAAATGGTGTCACATGTGGGGTATTTTTACTGCCCTGGCATTCTAGGGGCCCTAAAGCGTGAGAAAAAGTCTGGAATATAAATGTCTAAAAAATTTTACGCATTTGGATTCCGTGAGGGGTATGGTGAGTTCATGTGAGATTTTATTTTTTGACACAAGTTAGTGGAATATGAGAAAAAATAAGAAAAAAAAATAATAATTTACGCTAACTTGGGCCAAAAAAATGTCTGACTGGAGCCTTACAGGGGGGTGATCAATGACAGGGGGGTGATCAGAGAGTCTATATGGGGTGATCACCCCCCTGTCATTGATCACCCCCCTATCATTGATCACCCCCCTATAAGGCTCCATTCAGATGTCCGTATGTGTTTTGCGGATCCGATCCATCTATCAGTGGATCCGTAAAAATCATGCGGACGTCTGAATGGAGCTTTACAGGGGGGTGATCAAAGACAGGGGGGTAATCAATGACAGGGGGGTGATAAGGGAGTCTATATGGGGTGATCACCACAGTCATTGATCACGCCCCTGTAAGGCTCTATTCAGACGTCCGTATGCGTTT
Organism: Bufo bufo; assembly: GCF_905171765.1. NCBI lineage: Eukaryota > Metazoa > Chordata > Amphibia > Anura > Bufonidae > Bufo > Bufo bufo. Next base: position 278,180,361 of record NC_053393.1, on the reverse strand, counting down.
TGCGGATCCGATCCATCTATCAGTGGATCCGTAAAAATCATGCGGACGTCTGAATGGAGCTTTACAGGGGGGTGATCAAAGACAGGGGGGTAATCAATGACAGGGGGGTGATCAGGGAGTCTATATGGGGTGATCACCACAGTCATTGATCACGCCCCTGTAAGGCTCTATTCAGACGTCCGTATGCGTTTTGCGGATCCGATCCATCTATCAGTGGATCCGTAAAAATCATGCGGACGTCTGAATGGAGCTTTACAGGGGGGTGATCAAAGACAGGGGGGTAATCAATGACAGGGGGGTGATCAGGGAGTCTATATGGGGTGATCACCACAGTCATTGATCACGCCCCTGTAAGGCTCTATTCAGACGTCCGTATGCGTTTTGCGGATCCGATCCATCTATCAGTGGATCCGTAAAAATCATGCGGACATCTGAATGGAGCTTTACAGGGGTGTGATCAATGACAGGGGGGTAATCAATGACAGGGGGGTGATCAGGGAGTCTATATGGGGTGATCAGGGGTTAATAAGTGACGGGGGGGGGTGTAGTGTAGTGTAGTGGTGCTTGGTGCTACTTTACTGAGCTACCTGTGTCCTCTGGTGGTCGATCCAAACAAAGAGGACCACCAGAGGACCAGGTAGCAGGTATATTAGACGCTGTTATCAAAACAGCGTCTAATATACCTGTTAGGGGTTAAAAAAAATCACATCTCCAGCCTGCCAGCGAACGATCGCCGCTGGCAGGCTGGAGATCAACTCTCTTACCTTCCGTTCCTGTGAGCGCGCGCGCCTGTGTGCGCGCGTTCACAGGAAATCTCGGCTCACGCGAGATGACGCCAATCGGCGTTAGCGTAGCCTGAGGGAGCCGCCGCGATGACGCCTTTCGGCGTTACAGTTGCGGCAACTGGTTAAAATGCATAAATAAGAAAAAAAAATTGGGCTGTATCTTTAAAGGGAACCTGTCACCGGGATTTTGTCTATAGAGCTGAGGACATGGGTTGCTAGATGGCCGCTAGCGTATCCGCAATACCCAGTCCCCATAGCTCTCTGTGCTTTTATTGTCTAAAAAAAAAAACATTTGATACATATGCAAATTAACCTGAGATGAGTCCAATATGAAGGAGCCCAGCCCCCCCCCCCGCATCCTCAGAATCTCCTCCTTGCTCCCTAACGTCAGAAAGCTAGAGCGCCGTAATCTCGCGAGCTGGAGCATGCGCAGTGTCGTCATAGTGTTCCTTCCCTGTGCTGGCATCAGCCTCAGGGAACGAACTGCGCATACGCTAGCTCTCTCATTGCGAGATTACGGCGCTCTAGCTTTCTGACGTCGGGGAGCAAGGAGGAGATTCAGAGTATGCGGGGTGGTGCTGGGCTCCTTCACGCTGGACTCATCTCAGGGACAGGACTCATCCCAGGTTAATTTGCATATGTATCAAATTGTTTTTTTTTTTTGCCCAATAAAAGCACCCAGAGCTATGGGGACTGGGTATTGCGGATGTGCTAGCGGCCATCTAGCAACCCATGTCCTCAGCTCTATACACAAAATCCCTTTTGTGTTAAAGAATCTTAAAAATTCCTATATAGTAGGTGTTGGAAAAAAATCTCACTCTCTGCTATTTCAAAATGGATTTTGAAGTAAACAAATATACTTTGTCTAAACAACTAATATTAGCTAAACGTTCATTCTCCGTCACTGCCTTTGTATATTTTCTCCTTGTTCTTAGGAGAAATGCTTATCGTTATGCTTCATTTCTGTCATTAATGGGGAGCGCTTGATAATAAAATAGTCCTTCTCGCTACCTAAGGGGTTTTCTCATCAAGTGCAACTCTTTAATTATGGGAGCCACTGATTCAGGTTTCGAAAGCTACAGCAGACAGCTTATTTTGTGAGCCTGAGATTTTTCCAGCAGCAGACACTGGCTGCTCATAAAGACAGGATCCTGAGGTAGAAGGCCCCAATTTTGATGTCCATATTTAAGTCATCGTCTAGGACTGGGAAAAAGTTGTTGTCTGCAGAGATTGTCCAGCATTACAAAAGTACCATTCCTGTCTGGCTGTTTTTGCTACTTTGGCCTTGTCTCATTCAATTGAAAGGCAAATCCATACACATTTCTCAGAGGGAAAAACGCAGACTATCTTTTGTAATCCTGGCCAATCCATGCAAGCATATATATGACATATATGCTTGAATGGATTGGCCAGGATTACAAAAGATAGTCTGCGTTTTTCCCTCTGAGAAATGTGTATGGATTTCCCTGTCAATTAAATATATGTGTATAGTGCTTCAACAAAAAAAATTCATTTTAAGAGATTACACCACACTCATCAGAGCCACAGCTGTCTCATTCCTGTCGATCCAGTAAGCTTTGGCAGTAGGTAGATTGCATACCATAAGTGTTGGCACTGTTTAATGTTAGATACAGTCTCCTAGTCTTATTAGGCTTTTGCATATAGTTGAATTATCGTAAACTGTTTGTATATTAGTCTGCTTACTCTGATCTTTTCTACCCAGATCAGAAATGTTGAAACAAATCAGTGTTTGGACAACATGGCAAGGAAAGAGAATGAAAAAGTTGGTATTTTCAACTGCCATGGAATGGGAGGAAACCAGGTATTATTTGCATTTTTTGCGACCCTGGGTCCAAGTGTGATCCGTAAAAAATGTGGATCAGACACGGACTGTAAATATAGTCATGTGAATGCACCCTAACTATATTTTTGCTACTGATTATATTCTACACTGCTCAAAAAAATAAAGGGAACACAAAAATAACACATCCTAGATCAGAATTAATTAAATATTCTTCTGAAATACTTGGTTCTTTACATAGTTGAATGTGCTGACAACAAAATCACACAAAAATTTAAAAATGGAAATCAAATTTTTCAACCCATGGAGGTCTGGATTTGGAGTCACCCTCAAAATGACCTCCCTACAACGCCTGTGCATGCTCCTGATGAGGTGGCGGACGGTCTCCTGAGGGATCTCTTCCCAGACCTGGACTAAAGCATCTGCCAACTCCTGGACAGTGTTGGTGGATCGAGCGAGACATGATGTTCCAGATGTGCTCAATTGGATTCAGGTCTGGGGAACGGGCGGGCCAGTCCATAGCATCAATGCCTTTGTCTTGCAGGAACTGCTGACACACTCCAGCCACATGAGGTCTAGCATTGTCTTGCATTAGGAGGAACCCAGGGCCAACCGCACCAGCATATGGTCTCACAAGGGGTCTGAGGATCTCATCTCGGTACCTAATGGCAGTCAGGCTACCTCTGGCGAGCACATGGAGGGCTGTGCGGCCCTCCAAAGAAATGCCACCCACACCATTACTGACCCAATGCCAAACCGGTCATGCTGGAGGATGTTGCAGGCAACAGAACGTTCTCCACGGCGTCTCCAGACTCTGTCACGTCTGTCACATGTGCTCAGTGTGAACCTGCTTTCATCTGTGAAGAGCACAGGGCGCCAGTGGCGAATTTGCCAATATTGGTGTTCTCTGGCAAATGCCAAACGTCCTGCACGGTGTTGGGCTGTAAGCACAACCCCCACCTGTGGACGTCGGGCCCTCATATCACCCTCATGGATTCTGTTTCTGACCGTTTGAGCAGACACATGCACATTTGTGGCCTGCTGGAGGTCATTTTGCAGGGCTCTGGCAGTGCTCCTCCTGTTCCTCCTTGCACAAAGGCGGAGGTAGCGGTCCTGCTGCTGGGTTGTTGCCCTCCTACGGCCTCCTCGACGTCTCCTGATGTACTGGCCTGTCTCCTGGTAGCGCCTCCATGCTCTGGACACTACGCTGACAGACACAGCAAACCTTCTTGCCACAGCTCGCATTGATGTGCCATCCTGGATAAGCTGCACTACCTGAGCCACTTGTGTGGGTTGTAGACTCCGTCTCATGCTACCACTAGAGTGAAAGCACCGCCAGCATTCAAAAGTGACCAAAACATCAGCCAGGAAGCATAGGAACTGAGAAGTGATCTGTGGCCACCACCTGCAGAACCATTCCTTTATTGGGGGTGTCTTGCTAATTCCCTATAATTTCCACCTGTTGTCTATCCCATTTGCACAACAGCATGTGAAATTGATTGTCACTCAGTGTTGCTTCCTAAGTGGACAGTTTGATTTCACAGAAGTGTGATTGACTTGGAGTTACATTGTGTTGTTTAAGTGTTCCCTTTATTTTTTTGAGCAGTGTATATTATTACCATATTACCAACCATATACTATATTATTACCATACTATCAACTATTTTAACATGGATTGTCCTCAAGATGTCTAGTAAACTTGGCTACATATTTGTTTTTCCAAGGTGTTTTCCTACACGGCTAGCAAAGAAATCCGAACGGATGATTTATGTTTAGATGTCTCCAAGCTTAATGGCCCAGTCATAATGCTTAAGTGCCACCATTTAAGAGGCAATCAGCTATGGGAGTATGATCCAGTAGTAAGTATTTTGCGTGCAGTTTTCTCTTTCCAAACCGTAATGTAATTATTAGTCTTTGATTGCAAAAATTTTGCATAAAATTGCAATTTACAATGCTAAATAAAATCAAGTTTTCCCCCATCAATCTACACAATTCTAGTAATTTTTGCAAATTGATTAAGAAGGAAAAACTAAAATTTTGCATGGACACAAGTATTCAGACCCTTCGCTTTGAAACTTATCTCTGGGGGCCTCCCATTTTCTTTGCTCTCTCTACACTTTGATTGGAGTCAACCTTTTGTAATTTAAGTAAATTCAGTTGATTGAACATGATTTGGAAAAACACATCCCTGTCTAGGTCTTACAGCCTACAATGCGTATCAGAGCATAAACCAAGCCATAAGGAGGAAAAAAATGCCGGTAGAGCTCAGAGACAGGATTGTGTAGAAGCACAGATCTAGAGAAGGGTACAAAAACATTTCTGCCGCACTGAAAGTTCCCAAGAGCACAGTGGCCTACATAATGCTTAAATGGAAAAAGTGTGGAACAACCAGGACTTCACCTAGAGCAAACTAAGTAATTGGGTGGAAAAGGCCAAGAATCCAATAGTCACTCTGGCTGAGCTCCAAGGATCCTGTGCCCAGATGGGAGAAACCTCCAGAAGGTCAACCATTACTGCAGCATTCCTCCACTCTGGGTCATGGCAGAGTGCCCAGAAAGAATCCTCTCCTCAGTAAAAGCCACATGAAAGCTCCCCCTGTAGTTTGCATAAAAAAACACCTAAAAGACTTTCACACTGTGAAAAACAAGATTCTCTGGTCTGATGAAACAATAGATAGAACTTTTTGGCCTCAATTCTAAGCGTCATGTCTGGAGGAAACCAGGCACTGCTTATCTACCTGCCTAATACCATCCCTACAGTATATGGTGGTGGCAGCATCATGCTGTGGGGATGTTTTTCAAATGCCGGGAGACTGGTCAACATAGACAGAAAGCTGAATGGAGCAAAGTACAGAGATTTTCTTAACGAGATCCAAAGTGCTCTGGACCTCAGACTGTGCTCAAGGTTCACTTTCCAATAAAATACTGACCCTAATCACACAGCCAAGACAACAAAATTAAAAGTGGTGCCCGAAATGTTTAAATACTATACCAACAATTGTCACATTCAGTCAGTTCAGAAGGCAGTATTCAGAGACCTGCAGTGCTGATCTCTAGGACTTCTAGAGGCATTTCTAGGGTCTTAAAAGTCAGAATGTATATGTTTCGCCACACACAGCCGTTTTAATATTGTTATCAAATAATACCACTATACCAGAATCAAATATTACCACCCTACAGTAATTAAATCTTACCTCCTTAAAGGGTTTCTATCACTTTGTATGACATAATTAGCTGTCAGACACTAGCGATCAGCTAGTGTCTGCTCTGGCCAACCATCCTAATATAACAGCTTTTGGGGCAGCCGTTTTGCTAAAAAAAGAACTTTTATAAATATGCTAATGAGCCTCTAGGTGCTATGTGGGCGTCATTAGCACCTAGAGGCTCCGTCTACCTTCATAAACAGCCGCCGCCCAGCGCGTCCCTCCAGCCCGCCCATCTCCTGCTGAATGCGATCCTCCGTGTGACGCAGCGGACGAATTCTCGCGCATGCGCCGTGCACGGCTGTATTCGGCGCATGCGCAGTGAATGTCTGACCGCTTCCCTGCTCAGACATCTCCACTGCGCCTGCGCCGATGACGTCATAGTGCTCCAAGGAACAGGCGCAGTGGAGATGTCTGAGCAGGGAAGCGGTCAGACATTCACTGCGCATGCGCCGAATACAGCCGCGCACGGCGCATGCGCGAGAATTCGTCCGCTGCGTCACACGGAGGATCGCATTCAGCAGGAGATGGGCGGGCTGGAGGGACGCGCTGGGCGGCGGCTGTTTATGAAGGTAGACGGAGCCTCTAGGTGCTAATGACGCCCACATAGCACCTAGAGGCTCATTAGCATATTTATAAAAGTTCTTTTTTTAGCAAAACGGCTGCCCCAAAAGCTGTTATATTAGGATGGTTGGCCAGAGCAGACACTAGCGGATCGCTAGTGTCTGACAGCTAATTATGTCATACGAAGTGATAGAAACCCTTTAATGTTACTGAACAAAATGTTCTACACAAAGAACAAAGTTACTAATAATACCACTATACAAGGTGCAAATAATACCGCCACACCATGACTACCACCACATAGTAACCGAATAATATTAGCATATTGCTGCTGCTGAAAAAAAAAATCCTCTACACAAAGACCAATATTACCATATACAATTACTATACAAGGCCCAATTAATAACGCCACATCATGACAACATATTACCAACACACAGTTGGTATAAATGACTGAATAATATTACTACCGTATTCTATTAAGTAACACTAAACACTGTAAAAAGGCAAATATTACCAATTTTACCTCTATACAAGGCCCAAATAATATATTCACACCATGGGACAGAGCCCCATTTTGTGGTCCACACTGAAATAATTTATTTTCAGTGCTTACACACAGAAATGGTGCCCTGTTCAAACCCCAGACAGGAACAGTGCTCCTCCTTGTACCTGACATAATACCCTTTTGTGCCCATCACACAGCAAAAATGCCCACCTTTCTGTCTGTGCCAAGTAATAATACCCTTTGTACCTCCTATAAATGATAGATTGGACATTTTGATTTTATGGGAGCACTAAGTGGTATGTCATTAGTGTTTCTGGGCAGAAGGGGGTATTATAGAAAGAACGTCAGGCAAGGAGCCCAGTCAAATGAATTAGTATATACCTACAGTACATATAGTGCACATAGGTACAGTAACATAGTTTATAAGGCTGAAAAAAGACATCTCTCCATCCAGTTCAGCCTGTTATCCTGTAAGTTGATCCAGGGGAAGACAAAAAAAAACAAAACCTGTGAGGTAGAAGCCAATTTTCCTCACTTTAGGGGAAAACAAATTCCTTTCCGACTCCAATCAGGCAATCAGAATAACTCCCGGGATCCACAACCCATCTCTCATAGCTATAGCTTGTAATATTATTACACTCTAGAAATACATCCAGGCCCCTCTTGAACTCTTTTAGTGAACTCACCATCTCTACCTCCTCAGGCAGAGCCTGGCAGTAGATGCCAATATATATAATACACACAAGTATAATTTTATATATACACTGCCTGTCCAAAAAAAAAAGTCACCACCTGGATTTAACAAAGCAAATAGGTATAAGCCTCCTATTGGATAATTACTGCATGGGCGATTATCTTTCAGCTGGCAACAAGTTATTTAACCCCAACTGGTGCAATGAGTTGCTTCTCATTTATTAAACAACCATGTCGAAAGACAGATCTCGTGGTCGTGGAAAAGATGTTAGTCTGTTTGAGAAGGGTCAAATCATTGGCATGCATCAAGGAGAGAAAACATCTAAGGAGATTGCAGAAACTACTAAAATTGGGTTAAGAACTGTGCAATGCATTATTAAAAACTGGATAGTGGGGACCCATTGTATTCGAGGAAGAAATGTGGCCGGGAAAAAATCCTGAATGATCGTGATCGGCGATCATTTAAACGTTTGGTGAAATCAAATTGAAGAAAAACAACAGTAGAACTCGGGGCTATTTTTAATAGTGAAAGTAAGAGCATTTCCACATGCACAATGCGAAGGGAACTAAAGGGATTGGGACTGAACAGCTGTGTAGCCGTAAGAAAACCACTAGACAGTGAGGCAAACCAGAAAAAAGGCATCAATTTGCTAGGGAGCATAAAGATTGGACTCTGGAGCAATGGAAGAAGGTTCATGTGGACTGATGAGTCCAGATTTACCCTGTTCTAGAGTGATGGGTGCATCAGGGTAAGAAGAGAGGCAAATGAAGTGATGCACCCATCATGCCTAGTGCCTACTGTACAAGCCTATGGGGGCAGTGCTATGATCTGGGGTTGCTGCAGTTGGTCACGTCTAGGTTCAGCAGTATGTGCTCCAAGAATGAGGTCAGCTGACTACCTGAACATACAATGACCAGGTTATTCCATCAATGGATTTTTTCTTCCCTGATGGCATGGGCATATTCCAGGATGACAATGCCAGGATTCATCGGGCTCAAATTGTGAAAGAGTGGTTCAGGGAGCATGAGACATCATTTTCACACATGGATTGGCCACCACAGAGTGCAGACCTTAACCCCATTGAGAATCTTTGGGATGTGCTGGAGAAGGCTTTGCGCAGCAGTCAGACTCTACCATCATCAATGCAAGATCTTGGTAAAAAATTTCTGCAACACTGGATCAAAATAAATCTTGTGACATTGCAGAAGCTTATCAAAACAATGCCACAGCGAATGTGTGCCGTAATCAAAGCTAAAGGCTTTTTTTTGGTGGCGACGTTTTTTTTGGACAGGCATTATATATGTATATGTGTATATATATATATATATACTCACAGGTGAAACCTCCATTACTTTGAGTTGTTCATTCCCACCGTCTATAGCAAAGAATCCCACTCTCAATTAACATTGCCATCCGGTAGCTTCCACCAATACTGTGCCTGCTGCTGTCCCATGTGCCTATATAACTATACTTTCAAAATAAAAGTGCCCAAGGATACAGATACAGAGCGAGAAATGATGGGTCCTAAAGGAGACTTTAGGCATCAAATCTCAGAACAGATCCAAAAATAGATAAACTACAAACCCAACCCCAAAATAGATTCAGTCCCCAGGTCAAAACTCTAAATTCAAAGGGGTTTTCAGCCATGTAGTGTTTTATAAACTCCTTAGAAAGTTAGTTATTAATACTTTTATTATTTTATAATTGATCCCCTGACACTCACTTCCCAATGACTTGCCACAGTAGTCACATGTCTGATTCGAGCAGGACACAGGAAGCAGCTGCACTTCTTTTATTATTTTATGACCTTCTAATTGGTGTTGAAAAATAAATTCTACATGGCTGGACAACTGCTTAACACAGACCCCCTCATACAGTGTTTATTTTAGGACATGGTCAGATATCATAGTCAAGTATCAAAATAATGCCAGTGTGCCACCTGGCTCTGACACCACCTGGCTCTGACACCACCTGGCTCTGACACCACCTGGCTCTGACACCACCTGACTCTGACACCACCTGACTCTGACACCACCTGACTCTGACACCACCTGACTGTGACACAAGATCGTCTATTGCTGAGCTTATAGCTCTGTTCCTAAAATGCTGTAAGCTAAAACATTACAGTGTTATATGAGCGCATAGCTGATAGCTCAGTGGTAATTCAATTACCTCATATCCAGTGTTTCTTTTTTACATTTTATTAAGCCTTAGATAAGAGGCAAATTCAAATGATGTCTGATGCTGATATCTGACTTTCCTCACTCGCCAGGGTCCCAATAACTTTTAGGTTTACTATGTTTTTGGTATACTACATCTCATAGATAAAAAAAAAAAAACCACCTTTGTTGTCTAAAGCTATAATTCAGTGGTTAGACACTTGCTTTGCATGTAGTGTTCATGGGTTCAAAACCCCTTTCAGGCTTTTAATAAAATTAATATTTTTATTTATATATTTATATATTTTATTTTTTAGGAAGGAGTCTAATTATCAGATCTGTAAATCACTTTATTGAAATTATTTGTTGGCATCCACCCAAACATAAGCTCCTCACAGATCTGCAAACCAACTTATCTTCTAAATGTGCTCTCCCTCCGCTATATTACATGGCTCATACATTGATTCACCTCTCATTGATTCACCTCTTGCTCAGTAATTAGCAAGAGTCACTATTTTTCTGGGACTCCTGGAAAATTTGAGTAGTCACTATATGCAGAGTTGTGTCCTGGTTTATACATATCTACTGTATATTTATGTGTATTATACACTGTGTGTATAATACACACTGCTTCACCATACTGAGATCTCAAAAAGCTAATATTCATATCACTGCTTTATTCACAGACACAATATTTGCTGATGCAGACACCAGTACTGTGTGATAGCTTATAAGTAGGGTTGAGCGAACCCGAACTGTAAAGTTCAGGTTCGTACCGAACTTTAGGATTTTTGGACTCCGCACCCGAACATTAAAAAAGTAAAAGTAAAAGTTTGGGTTCAGGGTTCGGTGATTTCTTGGCGCTTTTTGAAAGGCTGCAGAGCAGGCAATTAACAAGCGTTTAACTCTGTGGCCTTAGAAGCCATCACAGGTATGCCTACTAATGGCATGGCTATGATTGGCCAGTTCAGTATGTGACCCAGCCTCTATATAAGCTGGAGTCACGTAGCACTGCACGTCACTCTGCTGTTACTAGTGTAGGGAGCGGATGCTGCTGCTGTGAGGGAGAGAATAGGAAAGAAACTTTAATCAGAACTGCAATTGAACTCAGCGATTTACATAGATTTAGTTGTGTGGGTGCAGTGCACAATCTTTTTACCCTGCCCTGAGCCCAGTGACAGAGAAAAAAAACTTTTATCCGTCTGTGAGGTGGGCGGTGGCGGCCATTTTATGCAATCTCAGTGCACCAGCACTGTATATGTGCTTTTGTGACATTGAAATCCAAGCTTGAAATACTGTAATAATAATAATCTGGGTTTAAAAAAAACACCCATTTTCGGCAATATCCTGCAATATGCTGCATCTGTTATTGTTAAAAACAAGCTTGAAATACTTCAATACCTTTGAAAAAACACCCATTTTTGGCAATACCCTCCATCTTGGGCCTCTGCCGCATTAGTCAGTGTGCAATTTAAGCTAGAAATACAGTTTTATTTTTCTGGGTTTTAAAAAAAACACCCTTTTTGGGCAAAATACTAAATTTTACAGCCCTTGTTGCATCTGTACGTGTGAAATTCAAGCGTTATATACTGCTGTCATATTCTGTTAGTAAAAAAAACACCCATTTTGGGCAAAGTACTTAATATTGCAGTCTTTGCTGCATCTGTTATTGTTAAAACAAGCTTTAAATACTTCAATAATTTTCTGGCTTTGAAAAAACTAAAATTTCCATGACAGCACCTGTGAGAGATCCTCCCCCTTCCGGACAGGAAACAGGAACTTCCCAGATCTTTAAATTGGTCCCGTGCCTTCCACCTTCAGTTCTTTCCTGTTTCCTGTCCAGGGACAGGAGGATTTCTTTCCAGGTCTATTTTCGGCTGCAGGATCTCTAGGGTTAAAGCGAAACCTAGTGGAGGTACCTGTCGGCGTAAGTCTCCACTAGGAGCCGCTGAGAAGCCCGGCGTCTGCTGTTTTTCCCTTCTTCGGTGCCATGGGGGGAATCCTGTAGCTGCCTTGTGACCCTGCCTGCCGGCGAAGTTGCGGCGTGAGGGGGGAGGTACGTCTTCTCCTCTCATTGAGGCTGGCTGAGCTGGGCGTGCGCGTCGCACCGGAGGTGACGCGTGCGTTCCACCGGCCGGAAGGGGAGGAGCTTGAACATGGCTGGCGCTGCGTGGCCCATTTGAAAAAGGGAGGGAGCAGCAGCAGGCAGATACTGACCGGACCGGACGCCAGGCGGCACCTGCAGCCCTCCATTGGCCCCCCTTGAGGCAGCATTATCATGCAAGAAGAGGGGGAAGTACAACAGCGCACCAACAGACAGGAGCAGCTTTCGGAACCAAGCATGGTACTCCTGGGGGTAAGAGGGGTTAACCCCCACCATCTCCCTTCGGGGAGTTATTATTATGGTCAGGTTAGACTGATTGGGCTGTTTTATTAAATGCAGGTTAAAGAAGCCCCAAAGAAAGCTTCCCACAAAAGAGCTAAAGAGTGTGGAATTTGCAAGCGGAAGTTGGATCCGTCTTACCCAAAAACATGTTGTCAACCATGTCTGGATAAGTTAGTGGCAGAGGAGTCGCCATCTTTATTGCAAAGTATCCAAGATTTAGTTAAAAATGAAGTACGTTCTTCTGTGGAGGAGTTTAAAAAATCCCTGCCTAGCTCATCCAGGCATAAGAGGGCCCAAAAGGCGATAGTGGAGGATTCTATGGACTCTGGGTCTGAGGAGGGCGCTATTGCAGACTCAGATTCCTCCTCTGAGTATTCGACAGGGAATCCGTTATTTAGAGCGGAAAATACAGATCTACTATTGAAGGCGGTTAGATCCACGATGGAGCTTGAGGAAGAAAAGGAGTCCAGGTCTAGACCAGAGCTAATGTTTGAGAGCATAAAGCCTAAAAAGTCTAGGGTGTTCCCCATTCAGGACTGTATCAAGGACCTGATTAAACGCGAATGGGAGAAGCCCGATAAAAAATTCTTTATCCCTAGAGCGGTCAGGAGAAAGTACCCCTTTGACGATCAAGAAGTATCAGCTTGGCAGGAGGTACCGAAGGTAGACGCTTCCGTAGCTAAGATAAATAAGAAGTCAGCTCTCCCGTTTGAGGATTTAGGGTCCCTTACAGATCCCATGGACAAAAGGGCTGATGCGTACTTAAGGAAGAATTGGGAAGCTTCCACTTCTGCCTTTAAACCAAATATAGCGACTACCTCGGTGGCAAGGTCATTAAAGCTCTGGTTGGAGGAATTAGAGTCTCATATAGAGAACAAGACTCCTAGGGATCAGCTGCTGGAGGCTATACCAACTATGTCCAGTGCAGTGGATTTCATCTCTGATGCCTCTGCTGACGCATTGAGGCTTTCCGCTAGGGCGGCTGCATTGTCCAATTCAGCCAGAAGGTCGTTATGGTTGAAAGGGTGGAAGGGCGATGTAGCTTCAAAATCTAAGCTCTGTGCTCTCCCTTGCCAAGGAGATTTTTTGTTTGGGTCAGCCTTAGATGATATTTTAGATAAGGCATCTGATAAGAAAAAAGGATTTCCAGCACCGTCCTTTCCTAAACAGGGGAAGCCATTTCGGATCAATGAAAGAAGGAAAGGTTTTGGGGATCAAAAGATAAGGAGGGAGTGGAGTTCTGATAAATCCAAAGGTGTGCTGTTTAAATCCAGACCTCAAACACCAAGTTCCACTCAACAATGACGCCAGACCCCAAGTAGGCGGTCGTCTTTCCTTATTTTTTCCGGCCTGGCGAAATATTACCGCAAGCGCCTGGATAAAGGATGTTATAAGGGAAGGCTATCGCCTAGACTTCAAGAGACTACCACCCAGGACATTCAAAATTACTTAATTAAACCAAAATTCTCCAAAACAGGTGGCACCTTCGGAGGAAATAAGCAACCTCCTGGAGAAGGTAGTCCTTGTTCCAGTCCCAAAGGACGAACAAGGAGAGGGTTTTTATTCAACCCCATTTCTGGTCCCCAAGCCCAACAGGCTGATGATAAATCTGAAGGGCCTAGTCTATGCTTTCCCTCTCATCACCCTATTGCCCAGAGTGATCCAGAAGATCAGGAGGGAACAGGCTACAGTGATACTAATAGCACCATTCTGGCCAAAAAGAGTTTAGTTTGCTTGGTTGAGGAGACTATCAATAGCCGATCCCTGGGTGCTTCCAGAAAGACAGGACCATTTATATCGGGGCCCTCTACGTCATCTGGAAGTCAAGAACCTCCACCTGACAGCTTGGATTTTGAGAGGACATTCTTCAGGTCTAGAGGCCTATCAGAACAAGTCATTGGGACTCTCCTGGCTAGTAGGAAAAAAGTCACCTCCGAAATCTATCTGAGAGTATGGAAAACCTTCCTTCGGTTTGCAGGTCCAGGCTTAGACTTGAGCTCACCCAACATCCCGTTAATTTTAAACTTTTTACAGGAAGGCCTTAACAAAAAGCTTAAACCCAGCACTCTCAGGGTACAGGTCTCGGCACTGAGTGTCCTGTTTGATTTTCGATTACGTACTCATACTTGGGTCAAAAGGTTCATTAAGGGATCCTCTAGACTATGTCCTATAGTTAAATCTAGGTCAGCCCCATGGGACCTTAACCTGGTTCTTTCTGCTCTAACCAAGGCTCCGTTCGAACCTCTGGGGGACATCCCCTTAAAGATGCTGTCCTATAAGACCGTATTTTTAGTGGCCATTACATCTGCCAGACGAGTAGGAGAACTATCCGCTTTGTCCTCTTCCCCACCATATACTCAGATTCTGGAGGATAGAATTGTTTTCAAACCGGATCCTGCATTCCTGCCCAAAGTAGTGTCGGTATTCCATAAGTCTCAGGAATTAGTTCTCCCTTCCTTTTGTCAGGACCCAAAGAATGAAGGAGAAAGATCCTTTCATACTTTAGATGTTAGAAGGTGTGTCTGTGCATATTTAGAGTCTACGAAGGGCTTTAGAAAAACCCCGCAACTCTTTGTTCAGTTTCAGGGTCAGAACAGGGGCTCGAAAGTTACAAGCCGTACCTTAGCCAGATGGATCAAGAGAGCGATAGGTCTGGCATATTCAATATCAGATTGTCAGGTTCCTTCAGATTTTTCAGCCCATTCCACCAGGGCAGTAGCCTCTTCCTGGGCAGAAAAAGGGTGCGCTACCATCGAACAGATCTGTAGGGCTGCAACGTGGAGTTCTCCCTCTACGTTTTACAAGCACTATAGGTTGGACCTTTCATCTGTGCAGGATATGTCTTTTGGGAGAAAGGTGCTGCAGGCTGTAGTCCCTCCCTAATAGTTATCTAGTCTAGTCTCTCACAGGTGCTGTCATGGGGCGTAATGGAAATACTTCAATTACTCTTACCGGTAATTTGTTTTCCATGAGCCCATGACAGCACCTACATAATTCCCTCCCTTAATAAAAAAAAAATTATATATTTTTTTTATTTATACATAAAGAATGATGAAAAAAGAGAAATCTACTCTTTGGTATGGTGCCAAAGAGGAGATATGCCTGGCATATATTTGGCGCAGAGTTTTTTTCTATTATGTTTTTCTCGCCTATGTTTTTAGTTTTCACTATATATAGGTGTGTTGCTGGTCCCAGGAATCTTGTCAAATACTGAAGGTGGAAGGCACGGGACCAATTTAAAGATCTGGGAAGTTCCTGTTTCCTGTCCGGAAGGGGGAGGATCTCTCACAGGTGCTGTCATGGGCTCATGGAAAACAAATTACCGGTAAGAGTAATTGAAGTATTTTTGGCAATAACCTCCATCTTGGCCCTCTGCCGCATGAGTCAGTGTGCAATTTAAGCTAGAAATACAGCTATAATTTTCTGGGTTTTAAAAAACGCCCTGTTTGGGCAAAATACTAAATTTTACAGCACTTGTTGCATCTGTACGTGTGAAATTCAACTGTTATATACTGCTGTCATATTCTGGTATTAACCACCTCCGGACCGCCTAACGCAGCATCGCGTTCCGGAGGCGGCAGCCCTGCGCAGAGTCACGCATATATGCGTCATCTCGCGAGACGCGAGATTTCCTGTGAACGCGTGCACACAGGCGCGCACGTTTACAGGATCGGAAGGTAAGCGAGTGGATCTCAAGCCTGCCAGCGGCGATCGTTCGCTGGCAGGCTGGAGATGCGATTTTTTTAACCCCTAACAGGTATATTAGACGCTGTTTTGATAACAGCGTCTAATATACCTGCTACCTGGTCCTCTGGTGGTTCCTTTTGCTTGGATCGACCACCAGAGGACACAGGCAGCTCAGTAATAAGTAGCACCAAACACCACTACACTACACCCCCCCCCCCTGTCACTTATTAACCCCTTATTCACCCCTGATCACCCCATATAGACTCCCTGATCACCCCCCTGTCATTGCTCACCCCCCTGTAAGGCTCTATTCAGACGTCCGTATGTTTTTTACGGATCCACGGATACATGGATCGGATCCGCAAAACACATACGGACATCTGAATGGAGCCTGACAGGGGGGTGATCACCCCATATAGACTCCCTGATCACCCCCCTGTCATTGCTCACCCCCCTGTAAGGCTCTATTCAGACGTCCGTATGTTTTTTACGGATCCACGGATCGGATCCGCAAAACACATCCGGACATCTGAATGGAGCCTTATAGGGGGGTGATCAATGACAGGGGGGTGATCACCCCATATAGACTCCCTGATCACCCCCCTGTCATTGATCACCCCCCTGTCATTGCTCACCCCCCTGTAAGGCTCTATTCAGACGACTGTATGTTTTTTACGGATCCACGGATACATGGATCGGATTCGCAAAACACATACGGACATCTGAATGGAGCCTTACAGGGGGGTGATCAATGACAGGGGGTGATCACCCCATATAGACTCCCTGATTACCCCCCTGTCATTGATCACCCCCCTGTCATTGATCACCCCCCTGTCATTGCTCACCCCCCTGTAAGGCTCTATTCAGACGTCCGTATGTTTTTTACGGATCCACGGATACATGGATCGGATCCGCAAAACACATACGGACATCTGAATGGAGCCTTACAGGGGGGTGATCAATGACAAGGGGGTGATCACCCCATATAGACTCCCTGATCACCCCCCTGTCATTGCTCACCCCCCTGTAAGGCTCTATTCAGACGTCCGTATGTTTTTTACGGATCCACGGATACATGGATCGGATCCGCAAAACACATACGGACGTCTGAATGGAGCCTTACAGGGGGGTGATCAATGACCCCATATAGACTCCCTGATCACCCCCCTGTCATTGATCACCCCCCTGTCAGGCTCCATTCAGAAATTTTTTGGGCCCAAGTTAGCGGAAATTTTTTTTTTTTTATATTTTTTTTTTCTTACAAAGTCTCATATTCCACTAACTTGTTTCAAAAAAGAAAATCTCACATGAACTCACCATACCCCTCACGGAATCCAAATGCGTAAAATTTTTTAGACCTTTATATTCCAGACTTCTTCTCACGCTTTAGGGCCCCTAAAATGCCAGGGCAGTATAAATACCCCACATGTGACCCCATTTCAAAAAGAAGACACCCCAAGGTATTCCGTGAGGGGCATATTGAGTCCATGAAAGATTGAAATTTTTGTCCCAAGTTAGCGGAAAGGGAGACTTTGTGAGAAAAAAATAAATAAAATCAATTTCCGCTAACTTGTGCCAAAAAAAAAATAATTCGATGAACTCGCCATGCCCCTCATTGAATACCTTGGGGTGTCTTCTTTCCAAAATGGGGGTCACATGTGGGGTATTTATACTGCCCTGGCATTTTAGGGGCCCTAAAGCGTGAGAAGAAGTCTGGGATCCAAATGTCTAAAAATGCCCTCATAAAAGGAATTTGGGCCCCTTTGCGCATCTAGGCTGCAAAAAAGTGTCACACATGTTGTATCGCCGTACTCAGGAGAAGTTGGGCAATGTGTTTTGGGGTGTCATTTTACATATACCCATGCTGGGTGAGATAAATATCTTGGTCAAATGCCAACTTTGTATAAAGAAATGGGAAAAGTTGTCTTTTGCCGAGATATTTCTCTCACCCAGCATGGGTATATGTAAAATGACACCCCAAAACACATTGCCCAACTTCTCCTGAGTACGGCAATACCACATGTGTGACACTTTTTTGCAGCCTAGGTGGGCAAAGGGGCCCACATTCCAAAGAGCACCTTTCGGATTTCACCGGCCATTTTGTACAGATTTTGATTTCAAACTACTTCCCACACATTAGGGCCCCTAGAATGCCAGGGCAGTATAACTACCCCACAAGTGACCCCATTTTGGAAAGAAGACACCCCAAGGTATTCGCTGATGGGCATAGTGAGTTCATAGAACTTTTTATTTTTTGTCACAAGTTAGTGGAATATGAGACTTTGTAAGAAAAAAAAAATCATCATTTTCCGCTAACTTGTGACAAAAAATAAAAAGTTCTATGAACTCACTATGCCCATCAGCGAATACCTTAGGGTGTCTACTTTCCGAAATGGGGTCATTTGTGGGGTGTTTGTACTGTCTGGCCATTGTAGAACCTCAGGAAACATGACAGGTGCTCAGAAAGTCAGAGCTGCTTCAAAAAGCGGAAATTCACATTTTTGTACCTTAGTTTGTAAACGCTATAACTTTTACCCAAACCATTTTCTTTTTTTACCCAAACATTTTTTTTTAATCAAAGACATGTAGAACAATAAATTTAGAGAAAAATTTATATATGGATGTCGTTTTTTTTTGCAAAATTTTACAACTGAAAGTTAAAAATGTCATTTTTTTGCTAAAAAATCGTTAAATTTCGATTAATAACAAAAAAAGTAAAAATGTCAGCAGCAAAGAAATACCACCAAATGAAAGCTCTATTAGTGAGAAGAAAAGGAGGTAAAATTCATTTGGGTGCTAAGTTGCATGACCGAGCAATAAACTGTGAAAGTAGTGTAGTGCAGAAGTGTAAAAATTGGCCTGGTCATTAAGGGTGTTTAAGCTAGGGGGGCTGAAGTGGTTAAAAAAAAAAAAAAAAAACATTTAGGTCAAAAATCTTAATTTTTCAGCCTTGTCTGCATCTGTATGTGTGAGATACACCCTTTAGATACTGTTGTTCTATTCTGGTATTAAAAAACACCCATTTTGGGCAAGATCCTAAATTTGAGAAATATGAGGAGAGCGTCAAATAAGGGACGTGGCCCCGGTCATGGTGCTGATGGTGAATCTCCTGTTGCAGGGAGAGAACGTAGTCGATCTGTGCCAGCTACACGCACAAGTGAAACACCTTCCTCAGGTGCGAGTAGGCGACAGAACCTTCAGAGGTATTTGGTCGGGCCTAATGCGGCTCTACGAATGGTGAGGCCAGAAAAAGTACAGGCGATAGTAGATTGGGTTGCTGACAGTGCCTCCAGTTCCTTCACATTGTCTCCCACCCAGTCTCCTGCTGAAAGATCAGAGTTGGCACCTGCAGATCATGTCCATCAGTCTTTCACCTCAGCCCCTTGCAAATCAGCCAAGCAGTCTGAGCCCCAAGTCATGCAGCAGTCTCTTCTGCTTTTTGATGACTCTGTTAGCAGGGTTTCCCAGGGCCATCCACCTAGCCCTGCCCCAGAAGTGGAAGAGATTGAGTGCACCGATGCCCTACCACTTATGTCCTCGACCCCACATGGAATCAAGGTCATGCGAGTAACCTGTGTGGTTCGGAGGAAGAGGCGGTGGTCGCACAGAGCCACCAGCACAGCAGAAGAGGGAGCAGGGTGCAAAAGCGGAGCAGCTGTCCCCTAGACAGTACACCTGCTACTGCCCACCGTAGCAAGGGACCGAGCACACCAAAACCAGCTCCAAGGAGTTCCCTGGCGTGGCAGTTCTTCAGACAATGTGCTGACGACAAGTCACGAGTGGTTTGCACGCTGTGCAATCAGAGCCTGAAGCGAGTCCTAAACGTTCTCAACCTGATCACAACCTGCATGACCAGGCATCTAAGTGCAAAGCACGTGCTGCAGTGAAGTAGACACCTCAAAAACCAAGAAAGGTCTCTGGCTCCTCCTGCTTCCTCTTCTGCTGCAGTCTCGGCCTCTTCATCCACGTCTGGAGTGACAGTGCCACCTGCCACCCCGCAAACAGAGGATCTGCCAGCAACACCAGCACCTGGGTCACCAAGCATCTCCACAATGTCCCACGAAAGCGTTCAGCTCTCCATCTCCCAAACACTGGAGCGGAAGAGGAAGTACCCCACCAACCTACCCGCGATCCCTGGCCCTGAATGCCAGCATTTCAAAATTACTGGTCTTTGAAAATGCTTTCATTCCGTCTGTTGTAGACGGAGAGCTTTAAAAGGCTTATGGCGGTGGCTGTTCCACAGTACATTGTGCCCAGCCGCCACTACTTTTCCAGGCGTGCCATCCCTTCGCTGCACAACCAAGTGGGGGACAAAATCAGGTGTGCACTGCGCAACGCCATCTGTGGCAAGGTGCACCTCACTACGTATACGGGGACCAGTAAGCACGGTCAGGGACGTTATATCTCCATAACAGCACACTGGGTAAATGCAGTGACGGCTGGGCCTGAGGCAGATAGCAGTTTGCCACATGACCTTCCACCACCGAGGATTGCAGGGCGCTTCAGTTTGCCTCCTGTTGCTTCCTCCTCCTATTTATCCTCCTCCTCCTATTTCGCTTCCTTATCCTCTACCGGCTCCTCATCCGGTCAGCGTAACACCTTTCCCACCAACTTCAGCACAGCCAGGGGTAAACGACAGCAGGCAGTTTTAAAACTTATCTGTTTGGGGGACAAACCCCAGAACCGCGCAGGAGCTGTGGACAGACCGATGAGTGGTTGGTGCCAGTGAGCCTCAAGCCCGGCCTGGTGGTGTACGATAATGGGCGAAATCTCGTAGAAGCTCTGGGACTAGCCAGTTTGACGCACATCCCTTGCCTGGCGCATGTGCTGAATTTGGTGGTGCAGAGATAACTTAAAAATTACCCCGATATGTCAGAGCTGCTGCATAAAGTGCGGACTGTCTGTTCGCACTTTCGGCGTTCTCACCTTGCTGCTGCTCGCCTGTCAGCGCTGCAGCGTAACCTCGGCCTTCCCGCCTCATATGCGACGTGCCCAAAAGGTGGAACTCCACCTTGCACATGCTGGCCAGACTGTGCAAGCAGCAGCAGGCGATAGTGGAGTTTCAGCTGCAGCACGCTATGGTGAGTCGCTCTGCGGAACAGCACCACTTGACCACAAATGACTGGGCCTCCATGTGAGACCTGTGTTCCTTGTTGCGCTGTTTCGAGTACTCCACCAACATGGCCAGTACCGATAACGCCATTCTCAGTGTTACTATCCCATTTCTGTGCCTCTTTGAAAAAACGCTGCTGGCGATGATGGAAGAGTATGTGGCACAGGAGGAGGAGGAAGAGGGATCATTTCATAGGGTTTCCGGCCAGTCATTCACAAGTGGCTCCGAGGGTGGGTTACTGCACCCACAAACGCCAGGTACACAATTGTCCAGCCAGGGCACAGTTCTGGAGGATGACGAGGTGGAGGAGGAGGAACCATGTTCACAGCAGGGTGGCACCCAGACCAGCTCATGGCTATCACTGGTGCGTGGCTGGGGGGATGAAGAGGACACAGACGATACACCTCCCACAGAGGACAGCTTTTCTTTGCCTCTGGGCAGCCTGGCACACATGAGCGATTACATGCTGCAGTGTCTCCGCACTGCCCACATTACAACTTGTGCTGATTACTGGGTGGCCACGCTGCTGGATCCCCGTTACAAGGACAACGTACCGTCCTTAATTCCATCACTGGAGCGTGCTCGTAAGATGCACGATTATAAGCGCACGCTGGTAGACGCGCTGCTGGTGGCATTCCCATTTGACAGCGAGGGCACAGTGGTAGCACAAGGCAGGCAGAGGAGGAGGAAGAGGTCGCCAATGCAGCTGGGGCACTGCCAGCACCTCAGAAGGCATGGTTAGCATGGCCTAAATGGGAAAAGCTTTGTCAGCACGCCACAACAACCAGCACCACCAGCTGATATGGAACGTCTTAGCATGAGTCAGCATTTCACCAACATGGTGGTGCAGTATATGTGCACATGCCTACACGTACTGAATGATGGGTCTGCCCCCTTCAACTTCTCGGTTTCCAAATTGGGCACATGGCCTGAGCTTGCCCTTTACACCTTGGAGGTGCTGGCCTGCCCTGCAGCCAGTGTATTATCTGAACGTGTGTTTAGCACGGCAGGGGGCGTTATCACAGACAAGCACAGCCGCCTGTCCACAGCCAATGTGGACAAGCTAATTTTCATTAAAATGAACCAAGCATGGATCCCACTGGACTTGTCCGTACCTTGTGCAGAATAGACATGTATACCAGCCTTAACCAGCTATTGTTATACTACAGTGCAATTGCTCATTCTTGTATTTTGGATATTTCACACTCTTCTGGAGTGTACCCTAATTTAAAAAAAAAATTATAATTAATTTAAACCAAAAACCAGTGTTGACTACCTCATCCTCCTCCACCGCTGCTTCCACCTACACCGCTACGTCCACCGCCTCCTCAAACTCCTACTCCATATGGACCTCCACCTCATAAATCATGTGTTTTTTTTTTGTTTTTTTTTGTACGTATTTTATTTTATGTAATTTCACAAATTTTTCTGTTACATTCTTGGGTTGACATTTTATCATTTTTGCCGTGAATAAACCCCTGCTCTACATAGGTGACAGGGACCGAAATTTTTTAAACTAATCTGTTCCATTGATGGGTCACATTAACCCATTTCTGGCGATGAAAAACCCCTGCTCTGCATAGGTGACAGGGACTTAAATTTCAAAAATTCGTCTTTAATTGGCCCTTTTATTCGATCCTTCTGCTTTAATAACTTGTCCCACATTTCCGCTTCATCCCATTGCAGCCATTGACCTCCCTTGGATGAGGTCTCCCTTTCTTACGCTCCCTCTCCGGCATGGAACCCTGATTCACCGATAACCGTGAACAACATGGTAGGCTCAGAAATGAACATCGAAAGTTGATAGAGAAGATATCCAAATGGATCGTGGATGTCACATGGACGTGCGATCAGGCAGAAGTTATCTAGAGTCAACAAAGCGGCAGCAGGGCCTTTCCTGGCTAACGTTTCCAAATCCAAAATACCCCAGTGACATTCCCTATAATTTTTTTATTAATCATTCCAATAACAGGGCATCTTATGAGTCCTGTATTGTTATTTATCGTCACTACCTCCCCGAGTCGGGAGTGGGTAATTGCCTCGCGCCCCCTCCTTTCCTTAAATTTTTCCGTTTTAATAGCTTCTCCCACATTTCCGCTCGATAACAATTAAATTTCATCCATTGATCTCCCTTGGATGTGGTCTCGCTTTTTTACGCTCCCTCTCCGGCATGGAACCCTGATCAACATGGTAGGCACAGAAAAGAACATCGAAAGTTGATAGAGCAGATATCCAATTGGATTGTGAACATCACGGGGACGTGCGACATGGTGGGGCAATATGTTTGCACACGTCTACACTATCTGACTGATGGTTCTGCCCCCTTCAAGTTCTGGGTCTCCAAATTGGGCACATGGCCTGAGCTTGCCATTTACGCCTTGGAGGTGCTGTCCTGCCCTGCAGCCAGTGTATTGTCTGAATGCGTGTTTAGCACGACTCTAGGGGGTTATCACAGGTTATATTTCCCAATGTTTTGGGGTGTACCCTAATGTAAAAAAATATAAATAAATTTAAAAACAAAAAGCAGTGTAGGCTACCTCCTCCACCGCCGCTTCCACCTACACTGCCACATCCACCGCCTCCTCAACCTCCTACGCCATATGGACCTCGTCCTCCTAGATCAAGATTATTGATTTTTATTTTTATGTATTTTGTGTTATTTAAAGTCATTTCCCTATCCACATTTGTTTGCAGAGCACTAGCCATGCTCGTAACCACATTTTGCTGGCATTTGCAGCCCTCTAGACCTTTCCATGACATTTTTACAGCCATTTTAGATCTCAAAAGTACGGGTCCCCATTGACTTCAAGGGGGTTCGGGGTCAAGTTCGGGTCCCAAACATCCAGGTGTCCGCTCACCTATACTTATAAGCATAGAGAAACAAAGCATCTTTATGTGCTGATGCTATAGCTGAGAGGTTAAGCCAATAGTTTTGCATGTAGACTTCCCTGGTTCAAGTCCCCAGAGAAATCTGTCTACTTTCTATCTTTTATTTTATTTAAAACTATATTAATAGGATATACTATAATAAACTCTGGGCTCCAGTGAACAAGGCAGACATAGCAGAGCTGGAGAGGGTCCAGAGGAGGGCAACTCAAGTAATAACTGGAATGGGGCAACTACAGTACCCTGAAAGATTATCAAAATTAGGGTTATTCACGTTAGATAAAAGACGACTGAGGGGAGATCTAATTACTATGTATAAATATATCAGGGGTCAGTACAGAGATCTATCCCATCATCTATTTATCCCCAGGACTGTGACTGTGACGAGGGGACATCCTCTGCGTTTGGAGGAAAGAAGGTTTGTACACAAACATAGAAAAGGATTCTTTACGGTAAGAGCAGTGAGACTATGGAACTCTCTGCCTGAGGAGGTGGTGATGGTGAGTACAATAAAGGAATTCAAGAGGGGCCTGGATGTATTTCTGGAGTGTAATAATATTACAGGATATAGCTACTAGAGAGGGGTCGTTGATCCAGGGAGATATTCTGATTGGAGTCGGGAAGGAATTTTTATTCCCCTAAAGTGAGGAAAATTGGCTTCTACCTCACAGGGTTTTTTTTGCCTTCCTCTGGATCAACTTGCAGGATGACAGGCCGAACTGGATGGACAAATGTCTTTTTTCGGCCTTATGTACTGTGTTACTATGTTACTAAACAAAACATTATTATTAATAATAATTATAAGGCCTTACTATATTAGGAATATTGTATTTTATTTATTTTTTTGCTAAGACTTATTACTGGTTTATTCATAGACACTATTTATAAAAAAAAAAAAAAAAACAGTAATATTTGTTAGCTTTCTAAAAAAACTATTCTCAATATGACAAGAACATAGAATTGTCTTATGGGATAAATGTGGAACGAAAAAAAACTTAAGTCTCTTCTGAGATTCAAACCTAAAATCTCTAATTTTAAAACCAAGAGCTAAAAGGGGTTGTCCGGGTTCAGTGCTGAACCTGGACATACCCCATTTTCACCCAGGCAGTCCCCCTGACTTGAGCATTGGAGCATCTCATGCTCCAATGCGCTGCTTTGCCTTGCGCTGGATCGTGCAGGGCAAGGGCTCTTTTGTTTGCAATAACACACTGCCAGGCTGAAACTTCTGCCCAGCAGTGTGTTCGGTGACGTCATCGGCTCTGATGGGCGGGCTTTAGCGATGTCCTAGCCGTTTTACAGGCTAGAGCAGCGCTAAAGCCCACCCATCAGTGCAGATGAAGTCACCAGGCTTCCTGGCAGTCCCATGGAGAGCCCATTTTGTCACCAGAACCCCAGAAAATGCCTTTGCCCTACAAAATTTAGCTATAGCATTACCTGAAGATTTTAAATTAAAATAATTTCCTCTCCATCTGTCGGATGAAGGGGTGTTATTAATAAAATAAAATTCAAGATTTTCACAAACACTCCAAAAAAGAATTTCCTCTCCCACAAAAATTAGTCGGATGAAGGGGTTTTCTTAATTTTTTTTTATTTTTTTTTTATTCATGACTTTCATACATACTTCACAGAGGAATTTCCTCTCCCACATTAGTTTGATGGATACAAAATAGGTTATCTTATTACAACTCTTTATTTATTTAATTTTTGGAGGGGGGAGGGTTGGTAACTGTCGCCTACCAAACATTGGGAGATGGTAAAGAGAACGCACAAACTGCTCTGGAGTACAACAATGGCTAGGTGCGCCTGTTATACTTCTCTACTCTGCCAAAATAAGACATAATATTCTTGAGCCTGGAGGCAGAGATCCCAGTGGAGGAGGAGGTGGACGTGGCAATGCAGACAGAGGAGGTCACCAATCTTATTTTATTATATTTTATTTTATTATTTTTATATTTTTTTCCATATCTTTTGGTTTGTGGAGGCCCAAAAACATTGGGAAATAGTGAAGAGAACGCTCAAACTGTGCTGGAGTACAACAATGGCTGGGTGCAGCCAATATACCCCTCTACTCTGGCCAAGGTATAGACAAGTCCTGTGGATCCATGCCTGGTTCATTTTAATGAATGTGAGCTTGTCCACTTTGGCTGTGGACAGGCAGATGCGCCTGTCTGTGATCACCCCCCCCTCCCCCCAATCGTGCTAAACACAAATACAGACGATACACTTGCCACAGGGCAGGCCAGCAGCTCTAAACATAAAGGGCAAGCTTAGGCCATGTGCCTAATTTGGAGAGCCAGAAGTTAAATGGGGCAGACCCATCAGTCAGTACGTGCAGACGTATGCACATGTACTGTTTCACCTTGTTGCTACAACGCTGCCTCCTGCTAAGACGGTCAGTATCAAATAGTGGTGCTGTATATTGTGGCATGCTTTTCCGCTGGCCATATTGGTGGAGTACTTGAAGCAGCAACACGGTACACAAGTTCCGCATGGAGGCCCACTTGGTGGTGAAATGGTGCTGTTCCACAGTGTGACTGACCTGTGCATGCTGCATCTGATACTCCACGATCGCCTGCTGCTGCTCACACAGTCTCTCCACCTTATGCAAGGTAGAGTTGCACCTTGTGGGTACGTCGCATATGAGGTGTTGAGCAGGAAGGCCAAAGTTATGTTGCAGCGCAGACAGATGAGCTGCAGCAGGGTGAGAACGCCGAAACCGTGCACAGACTGTCTTCACTTTCTGCAGTAGCTCAGACATATTGGGGTGGTAATTCTTCAGGAACCTCTGCACCGCCCAGTTCAAGGGCAAAGGATGTGCGTCAAACCGGCTAGCTCCAGAGCTGCTATGAGATTTCGCCCGTTCTTGCACACCACCAGGCCGGACTTGAGGCTCAGCGGCACCAACCACTCATCGGTCCGTTCTTCCATGCCCGCTGAAAGCTCCTGGGCAGTGTGGGGTCTCTCCCCCAAACATATGAGTTTCAGAATAGCTTTTGTTTCTCCCTGGCTGTGCTGAAGTTGGTGGTGCAGTTGTTGAGCTGACCGGATGAGGAGGCATTAGAGGAGGAAGCGAAATAGGAGATGGTGGCAACGCGAAACATCCAGCAATCCTAGGTGGCGGTAGGACATGCGCCAAACCTTGGTCTGCCTCAGGCCCAGCCGCCACTACTTTTACCCAGTGGGCAGTTAGGGAGTAATGACGTCACTACCCTTACTTACTGGTTCACGTATCGTTATTTGGACCTCGCCACTGATGCCGTAACACAGCGCACACCTGATTTTTCAGGCCACTTGTTCTTGCAGGGCTGCGATGGTCGGCCTGGAAAAGTTGTGGCGGCTGGGAACCACGTACCATGGGACAGCTGCCATCGTAACATTTTTAAAACTGTCAGTCTCCAAATGGAATGGCAACATTTGAATGGCCAGCAATTTTAAAATGCTGGCATTAAGGGCCAGGGCTCGTGGGTGGGTAGGGGGTACTTTCTCTTTCTCTCCAGTGTTTGTGGGATAGACAGCTGAACGCTTTCATGGGACAGTGTGGAGATGCTCGGTAATGGTGGTGGTGTGGCTGCCACAGCAGAAGAGGGAGCAGTAGTGTTGAGAGCGAATATTCTAATTGCGAATTTTTATCGCGAATATCGGCACTTCAAGAATTCACTAAGATCTAGAATATAGTGCTATATCTTCATAATCGGGAATATTCTAGATTTTTTTTCATCAGTACCCATGATCCCTCCCTGCTTCTTGCTTGTGGACCAATGAGAAGGCTGCAATGTCTTTGTCTGAGCTTAGCAACATCCCGCAACCAATATGAAAGTTGCCTACCCCTTACTATATAGGAAACTCACCAGCAGCCATTTTCTGCAGTTTTTTTGCAGTTCTGAGATAGAGAGAGCAGTGTCATTGAGAGTAGTGCATGTGAGAGAGATTTCTCTGCTGTCCATACATACATGCTACAGACATAGTGCTGTGATGTCACAACAATACTTAGTGCACCAATCAGTAATATCTACTCAGACCTGATAAAATGTGAAGTTGTATGAATTGCGCAAAAATATTCACATCATTCTTGCCGATTTGCGCAATCTTGAATATTTTGGAACACTCTATCTGCATATAAAGCTATTGTTCTACCGTGCCAACCATTTTAGTCTCGGGAAACTTCTAGCAGCTTGAAAAATGTAGCAAAAGTGAACCACGCCTGTATTGGGCACGCAATCCGCACATATCACATTGCCGATTTTCACAATCAAGAAAATAACTGGAGATCATGAATTCTCGAATTTGCTAATTTATGGCGATTATTAGGCCAAAAATGTGCGAAATATCGCGAATTCGAATATTGCCTATGCCGCTCATCACTAGGGCGCAGGAGGAGCCTCCGATTTTTAATGGTTCTTCAGTTGTGTACTCCACTGCAGCTCGTGCTTTACGGTTAGATGCCGGATCATGCAGGTGGTGCTCAGGTTTAAAACATTTATGCCTCGCTTCAGGCTCTGACTGCACAGCATACAAACCTCCTGTGTCCTGTCGTCAGCACACTGCGATAAATTGCGTATGGCAAAGGCATTTTCAGCAGATTCGGTGACGTACTGGGCTCTCCATAGGGCTGCCAGGCGGAGGCTTCCGTTCAGCAGTGAGCCCGGTGATGTCACCGGAAATGATGGGCGGGCTTTAGCTATAGCCGACCCATCAGAGTCGGTGACGTCACCAAACACACTGCTGGCCGGAAGCCTCCGCCCAGCAGTGTGTTGTTGTAAATGAAAAAGCCCTTGCCCTGCGCAGAGCAAGGGAACGCATCGGAGCATAACATGTTCCAAAGCTAACATCAGTTGGGCTGCCTGGGTGAAAATATGGGTATGTCCGGGTTCAGATCTGAACCCGGACAACCCCTTAAACCCCTATGCTGGTTAAAACTATACCTTTCTTCTCTCTGTATGCTAAACGGCTGCAGAGAAATATTTATTCATATGTAAATGAGCAATTGGAGCACTAAGAGGCGGGGTTGAACACCCCCTGTGCTCTGTACACTTCCCCTCCCATTGATTGACAGGACTAGACATCAGGCTGAGGGCAGAGCTGTGTCCTGGTTTTATACACACTATGTACTATAGCTTCATCACTCTGAGATCTTCTCAGAAAGATAATCTATGTATTACTGCTTTATTCACAGGGACAATATATGATTATAGACACCACTACTGTGTTAGCTTATCAGTAGATATGAGCGAATTTCTCAAAAATTGGATTCGGCTGGTTCGCCAAATTCTTTGAAAAGATTTGTTTCGGTCAGAATTTATTTGTGGCGAATCGCGTTAAAAAAACTTCTATTTCTGGGCTGTTGAGAGCCTTTATAGTGGTGTAGAACACTGTGCCTTGCAGTAATATGCATAAGGATGCTATACTGTGAGTCAGTATGACATGCAGATGACAGGCGTTGCTCTTAGAATCACTGCACACTTCACTTATTTGGGCAGCCATGGGGCCAAAACTGACCAAATAACTCAAGTATGAACTCAGCCTTAAAGGTCGATGTTAGCGTCCAGAAGAAGCACACTCCTTTTACACCGTCGCCATCTGTTTCCATATAGATGTCTACAGAACCTGTTCTATTAAACGCTTATACATGTAGAGCCCCCCTGACAGAGTGGAGAGGGTGTCCGCAGTAAGTTTGTGTTGACATCACTGATTATTTTACCCTTCCCTTGATCCGTCTGAACAATAATCCACAAAAAACTGATCCTGTCTGTGGAGCATAAGCCTTCACTTGGTCAGCATATGCGCAATAATCTAACAGTATTGCTAATGCCAAAAAAAAAACAGGAGTGGATCGAAAACAGAGATGACACATGAATAGAATATTTGCATGTCTTCTGTGTTTTGTACCCACTCCTGATTTTGGCTACCAAATTATAAGTCAATTCTTATGGGACCATACAGGCCTTACAGTTGCTACACAGATAGGATCCGTTGTGCATCTCATTTTTCCTTCCTTCCGAGAGATCAGAAGAAGGGTCAAATAAATGATGGTTAGCCAGGCCGAAAGGCAAAATAGTGGCCCAGTCATGAAGTGGAGAGGATGGGAACAGCATGAGAAGTCCACAGAGTGGCACTATGACATAGTGGTGAGGTGGAAGCAGCATGAGGAGACCACAGAGTGGCCCAATGACAGTCTGGAGGTGGCAGCAGCATGAGTAGGCCACAGAGTTGCACAATGACAGTCTGGAGGTGGCAGCAGCAGCATCAGGATACCACAGAGTGGCAAGGTGACATAGTGTGGCCTCCATCAGGCCAAATGTGCTGGGCATGGCGGTGTCACACTGTTCTGCACCTAGTTTGCCTTGGCAAACGGAATCACACAGGGGAGGAACTGCTCCGCGTCCTCCATCAAGAAATCGAATTCTGGCTGTCTCCTCACCAACTTAAAATCGGAACCATGGTCACAGACAATGGGAAGAACATTGTGTCGGCGCTGCATCAAGGAGGGCTAAGCCATGCGCCCTGCATGGTGCACATGGTTAATCCAGTTGTAAAGCGTTTCCACAAGTCTTCCACCCATCTGCAAGACATCCTGAAAATGGCCAAAAAACTGTGCATGCACTTCAACCACCCTTTTAAACTGCAAAGCACACCCTTCTTGAGCTGCAAAGGCAGAATTGCCCCCAAAATTTCCTCATAAGAGTTGTTTCCACCCGTTGGAACTCTACCCTCCACTTGTTGGAACGACTTGAGCAGAGGAAAGCCATAAACGATTTTTTTATGATTCAGGTGGACAGGAGCACTCCCCTGTTGAAAATTGACGTTAGCCAGTAGCAGCTCATGCGTGACACCTGCCGTTTACTCAGGCCCATTGAGGAGGCCACTTTTTGTCAGTCACCAGGACTATGGAATAAACGTCATTCTACTGCTTCATGTCGTGGAACAGATGCTGCTAAATCTGTCTGGGCAGGGGACAGGAGACGTGGCGCCTACATCTCACGGCCACCTGAATCCTGTGGGGACTGAACTGGAGGAGGACGACATACACGCACAAGCAATGTATACAGAAATGGGTGTTTTTTCTGCACTAGTGACAGGAGAGGAGAAGCAGGAGGAAGTAGAGGGTGATGAGGAAGATGATCCCGAGACACAGTGGCAGTATAGAGTGGAGATGGAGGCAGGAAGTCCCTCCAAGTCCCTTTCTCAAACGGCCCGATGCATGCTCAGTTGCTTGTGTAGTGACAGTCGAATGGTCACAATTATGCAGAGGGATGACTACTGGATCTCCACTATGTTAGACCCTTGCTACTGGTCCAAAATGGGGGCCATTTTTACACCCGCTGAGAGGGAGAATAAACTGAGCTACTACTGAGACATCCTATGTAATGAGTTGGCCACTGCCTATGTGCGCCATCGCCCATCCTCACAGAGGTCTGACCAGGGGGTCCCTCTGTGCTCACGTTCCACTGCCATGGCTGCTGGAGCAGGGTGGGAGGGCGGGAGCAGTACAACTTAAGTCTAAAGTCTCTAAAGAGCACTTTTTTTCACCCGCCTACTGAAGAAACCACCCACCAGCAGCAGCAATACATGGAGCAGAACCTGAACTAGCAGGTTGTGGCATACTTGGACTGCACCCTGCCATCCCACATGGAAGATCCCCTGGACTACTGGCAGCCAAACTTGATTTGCGACGGCAACTGGCCGAGTTTGCCCTAGACAAGCTGCCCGTCCAATAGTGTGGCATCAGAGCAGGTGTTTAGTGCGGCTGGGAGCATAGTTACCCCAAGGAGAACTTGACGAGACTGACCTTTGTGAAGATGAATCAGGCGTGGATCAGCCAGGATTTCCACACGCCAGTGACTGATGCATCAGACTAGATAATTCTGGGTGCCACATGCAAACTTTGTCAAGAGACCCGTTTTTTCTGGCCACCTGCTTCAGCCACTATTTGGATTTTGCCACCCGCCTGATGCCACACCCCTGCTGCCATGTGCTCCTACTGCCACCCACCATCTTGTGCTGTTACTGCCACTGCTTTTGCCCCCCACCTCACCACTCTGTGACTTGGCCACTGTGTTGAATCCTCATGCTGTTGCCACCTTACCAATCCGTGACTGGGCCACTGTGTTGACTCCTCATGCTGTTGCCATCTCCCCACTCTGTCACTGGGCACTGTGTTGACTCCTCATGCTGTTGCCACCTTACCAATCTGTGACTTGCCCGCTATTGTCCCTGTTTGGCCTTGTTGACATCCTCTTTTTTTTTACCCCCTTTCTGATCTGTCAGAAGGACATTAAAATGAGAAACACAACGGATCTGGTCTTTGGAGCATCCGTAAGGCCTGTATCACATGGTCCTTATTTTGCATCAGGATTGGATCATGATTTGGAAGCCAAAAGCAGCAGTGCGTACAACACACAGAAGACATGCAAATATTCCATTTACATGTCATCTGTTTTGGATCCACTCCTGTTTTTTTGGCCTTTAGCAATACTGATGGATTACTGAGCAAATGCTGACCATGCGAAGGAGGATGCTAAAAAGACAGGATCTGTTTTCTGGGGGTTGTTCTTATGACTGATGAGAAGAAGGGAAAAATAAACAGTGACGTCAACACAAACTTACTACTGACACCCTCTCCACTCTGTCAGGGGGAAACTACTTGTCTCTGTGTAACAGAACAGGTTCTGTTGAAATCTATATGGAATCCGCTGATGATGTTATAAAAGGAGTGTGCTATTTCACTCTATAGTAGAATCTTGGGCCACTGCATGGTTCTTTATACCTGACGCTAACATTGACCTGTAAGGCTGAGTTCACACTTCACTTATTTGGTTAGCCAAAACTCAAGTGGGGAGTGATTCTAAGAGCGACGTCTGTCATCTGCGTTTCATACTGACTCACAGTACTGTTTCACTAGCACAATGGACTGCCTATGCACGTTTCTGCAATGTACAGTATTCTACACCACTATACAGGCTCTCAGCAGCAAGTAAATAGCTGTTTTTTTAACGCTATTCGTCATGAATAAATTTGGATTGAATCAAATCTTTTTGGAACCATCCGAATCAAGGTTTTGAGAAATTTGCTCATCTCTACTCCTAAAGGAACTAAAAATGAGTTGGCCGTTTTCTCATCTTCACAGACAGGATTACATTGAAAGGTATCACCTATATAGATAACACAGGACAATAGGTGTTATTCACAGCTCATCCACTTCTGCTTACTACAAAATGACCCGTGAACAGTAATATCTAGATTACTCGGTCATAAAAATCAACAGGTCCCTGCTGGTCTCTGCTATCTGGTTCTTCTATGTAAAACAAGAAAAGAGGAATGCAGCGCCACATGTACGGTGTCACTTTGTAGAGAGTGGTTTGATAAAGGTTAGGGTACGCTTACCATCTGTGGTTGTGAGGAGTCTCAACCACTGTAGAGAGCCTTGCTGGTAATTATAGTTCACCGACCAGCACACCGGCTTGTTCCAGGCTGCAGCCGCGGTCACTCTGTGCGGTGCCCCAGTAGATGAGGTGTACACGGTGCATTTTCCGATTTTTCGGAAAAAAACGGCACAACGGCCACGGATGCACACAACGGTCGTGTGCATGAGGCCTTACTGATGGAATTTTAGGGAGTATACTTATTACTGGGGGCACTATATGGGATATTATAAGAGGCAATATATTCCAGAGACATTTTTTTTGTACAGTATAGTATTTAGAGGGAGCACAGTGAGAAAATGGGGAGGATAATGAAAAAGTGAGGCTCTCTGCAGAGATGAGACACACATGGCCGAAAGTAATCGGTCTAGTTCCGAAAGAGGATGAGGAAGGTGAGAGTCTACATCAGAGCTGACTCCAGAACTGGAACAGAAGGGGGGGGGGGGGCAAGTGCAAGAAAGCAGGTAAGTAAGCTTCCCTTTACAGGTCTGACCATGAACACCGCTTTCCCCCCATGCTTGCACAAGGACATCTCGTTACTTGTCCTCCATGGTGAATGTTGAAGAATAAATAACAATAACTGAATTGCTATTTTTGGTCATCTAAACTCTCAAGAACATGGTATGAAAAGTTATCAAAAAGTCATATGCTCTCCAAAATGGTAGTAATAAAAACTATACCTTGTCCTACAAAAAGCCCAGCCGCCTGGGTATTGTGATATGGAAAAAAAATTGAGATTTTATGATGCCAAAGTGATAAAGCAATTAAATATTTGGTAATGTCATACTCAACCCGCAAAATAAAGTTAGCATCTTATTCACCTGCAAGGTGAACCCCATAAAATGAGTTCACTAAGTAATGTTATATGTAATAGGTGACTACCTAACAATAAACGTTTCACTATGATATTTGTGATCGCTAAAATGTAACTTTTATAAAATTATCTAGAAAAGACGTGTGGAGGTTCTCAAATACACATATAAACTAGACATGCACACTATCCTTGGTGGCACACACTACATTTGCACATGTAATACTGGCCAAACCCAAGACTATATATATCGCATGGGGGGGCAGACTTGTGACCAAATCAGAAGGGGGGATGGACTAATTGTGGTATGTATTCCTCCATCAACCCCTATTAATCAGTAGTACGGTCACTGACTATAGTTTGCACTCCTACTTGGGGCTATATAAATCGGCTACTTAATTGTGTCCCCTATAGACTGATAGGCTGCTTTCCCTCTATAGTTCAAGGAAAGCAGCCTATCTCGCTCGACACGTTTCTCTGGTGACTTTTACTGCCAACAATTCATCAGGAGCGCTTGTAGACACACACAAACACAAAAAACTGTGCTGACACGCTCTGGTGCATAGCATGCAGCACGTAGCCTGCGGCACTGGGACGGCCGTAGCGCGGCCGCCCTACACTGCCGCTGAAAAAGAGAACACCACGCCCCCTAAGCCGGATGTCATCTCGCGGGAACCAATAGCTCCGGGGTGCCGCTAGACACAAGCGCGCCCCTGTCCCGCCTCTGTACAGTATTCTCGGAAGTATAGGAGGTAGGAGACATTAACGAAGTGACTAATAGATGGTTTACTTAATACCAGGTATAGTATTGCTCACTAAAGATACTAGCCAGGAACCCTGTTAAGAAACATGTGCGCCAGAAAAAACGCTACAGCTGGCATGTGTGAATGGTTGCCAAGCGAATGAACGCTTGGAAACACATGAAAGCAAAACAATGCTCATATGGCATAATCACAGCCACATGGGCAAAATGCATAACAGCAATTTTATATAAGAATAGACCAGTCTAACGCAGTCAGTAACCCCATAAAATAGGCATAATTGTTATTATTTTGCCGGCCTAATAATTGAATAAAAAAAGATCAACAATGACATTTGTACCTCAAAATAGTACCAGTTGAAACTACAACTTGTCCCACAAAAAATAAGAACTCCTAGAGCTCTGTCAACAGACTTTTTTTTTTTTTAAAGTTATGGCTCATAGAATATTGTGACACAAATTACAAATGTGTTTTTTAAAGTGATATCTTAATCATGTCAATCAGCAGACTAAAGTGATGTTGATTACAAGGTGAGATGAACCCAATGAAAAAAAAACACTGCATTGCAATTATTTGGCCACCATGGTACCAATAAAACTACAGACCGTCCCGCAAAAATAAGCTTTCATACAGATGCCTATGGTGATGTAAAATACAATGAATTTTTAATAAAAAAAAATATGATTTTATGATGCAAAAGTAGCCTTCATACAGCTGCCTTGACAGGAAAATAAGTGTTAAAGGGAACCTGTCACTTTGAACATGGTGTCTGAGCTGAAGGCTGCATCTTAAAGAGCAAGAAGAGATGAGCAGATTGATATATACACTGCTCAAAAAAATAAAGGGAACACTTAAACAACACAATGTAACTCCAAGTCAATCACACTTCTGTGAAATCAAACTCTCCACTTAGGAAGCAACACTGAGTGACAATCAATTTCACATGCTGTTGTGCAAATGGGATAGACAACAGGTGGAAATTATAGGCAATTAGCAAGACACCCCCAATAAAGGAGTGGTTCTGCAGGTGGTAACCACAGACCACTTCTCAGTTCCTATGCTTCCTGGCTGATGTTTTGGTCACTTTTGAATGCTGGCGGTGCTTTCACTCTAGTGGTAGCATGAGACGGAGTCTACAACCCACACAAGTGGCTCAGGTAGTGCAGCTTATCCAGGATGGCACATCAATGCGAGCTTGTGGCAAGAAGGTTTGCTGTGTCTGTCAGCGTAGTGTCCAGAGCATGGAGGCGCTACCAGGAGACAGGCCAGTACATCAGGAGACGTGGAGGAGGCCGTAGGAGGGCAACAACCCAGCAGCGGGACCGCTACCTCCGCATTTGTGCAAGGAGGGACAGGAGGAGCACTGCCAGAGCCCTGCAAAATGACCTCCAGCAGGCCACAAATGTGCATGTGTCTGCTCAAACGGTCAGAAACAGACTCCATGAGGGTGATATGAGGGCCCGACGTCCACAGGTGGGGTTGTGCTTACAGCCCAACACCGTGCAGGACGTTTGGCATTTGCCAGAGAACACCAAGATTGGCAAATTCGCCACTGGCGCCCTGTGCTCTTCACAGATGAAAGCAGGTTCACACTGAGCACATGTGACAGATGTGACACAGTCTGGAGATGCCGTGGAGAACGTTCTGCTGCCTGCAACATCCTCCAGCATGACCGGTTTGGCATTGGTCAGTAATGGTGTGGGGTGGCATTTCTTTGGAGGGCCGCACAGCCCTCCATGTGCTCGCCAGAGGTAGCCTGACTGCCATTAGGTACCGAGATAAGATCCTCAGACCCCTTGTGAGACCATATGCTGGTGCGGTTGGCCCTGGGTTCCTCCTAATGCAAGACAATGCTAGACCTCATGTGGCTGGAGTGTGTCAGCAGTTCCTGCAAGACGAAGGCATTGATGCTATGGACTGGTCCGCCTGTTCCCCAGACCTGAATCCAATTGAGCACATCTGGGACATCATGTCTTGCTCTATCCACCAACGTCACGTTGCACCACAGACTGTCCAGGAGTTGGCAGATGTTTTAGTCCAGGTCTGGGAGGAGATCCCTCAGGAGACCGTCCACTACCTCATCAGGAGCATGCACAGGCGTTGTAGGGAGGTCATACAGGCACGTGGAGGCCACACACACTACTGAGCCTCATTTTGACTTGTTTTAAGGACATTACATCAAAGTTGGATCAGCCTGTAGTGTGTTTTTCCACTTTAATTTTGAGTGTGACTCCAAATCCAGACCTCCATGGGTTGAAAAATTTGATTTCCATTTTTTTATTTTTGTGTGATTTTGTTGTCAGCACATTCAACTATGTAAAGAACAAAGTATTTCAGAAGAATTTTTTAATTAAGTCAGATCTAGGATGTGTTATTTTTGTGTTCCCTTTATTTTTTTGAGCAGTGTTCTTTTATGGGAAAAGATTCAATAGATAGCTATAAATAAATATAGGTATATGTATGCATGTATTTTATTCATCTAAATTCCTGCTTATTTTTGGCTTTTAAGTCAAGGAGTCCCTCTATGACTGTGCATACAGAGATAGCTGTCAATCACTGATAGGACCGCCTCCTTGACTTTAAAGCCCAGAATCAGCAGGAATTTGAATTGAAAAAAAAATTTTTTATATATATATATATATAGAAAGGAAAAAAGCCAGCAGCACTCCAGATAATTGAAGAAAACGTGTGGTTTATTGACCCAAAAATGAAGCGTCGCTTCATTTTTGGGTCAATAAACCACACGTTTTCTTCAATTATCTGGAGTGCTGCTGGCTTTTTTCCTTTCCATTTACTGGACCCAGGTGCTGGTCCACATTGGCCGGTCGTGCACCCCTCGTATCTACAGTGTGCTGCTTCCTCATTTTCCAAAGGTGTGTGTATATATATATATATATATATATATATATATATATATATATTTATTTATTTTATTTTTATCTCTGCTGTTTCACAGACAGCTGGTGGTCAGGACTGTGTCTCCTCTTGCCTTAGTAACGCAAGATGAGACAACCCCTTTACATGAATGAAATAAAAGTTATACTGAATCTTTTCCCACAAACACATATAGGTGAAACTCGAAAAATTAGAATATCATGCAAAAGTCCATTTATTTCAGTAATGCAAATTAAAAGGAATTGCATTAATGCAGCTTAAAATTTTAATTTTGTGAAAAGGTTCAATATTCTAGGCTCAAAGTGTCACACTCTAGTCAGCTAATTAATCCATACCCCCTGAGCAAAGTGTACCTTTAAAATTGAGACTTTGGGGTTTCATAAGCTGTAAGCCATAATCATCCAAATTATAACAAATAAAGTCTGTGAATGTTCTCATTTATCCAGGTCATGGTATATCTGTAAAGAATAAATCAAGGCAACTGGACGTACTGTAGATTTCTTGAAAACGTTTCACTCGTTCTTCCAACGAGCTTTCTCAATTCTGAGTGACCGTACAAGAATTTTCTGGGAATAAATATGTAACTGAATCAACATCTGGTAATTATACCCAGCATGGGGTCAGAGGTCATTATACCCAGCATGGGGTCAAAGGTGTTGATTCCATTATCCTAATTGGAGTCAGTAGGTGATAAAGACTTCCCAGAAAAAGGTGTCAAGACAGCATTGTATGTGGCAGACAATAGATGTCTAACCCCCCCCCCCCCCCCCCCCCCCCGCCTCTATTCAAGCTTGGCTTCTCCATTTTTACGTAGATGGACTCCTTCACACCTCGTTTGTACCATTCGGCCTCCTTATCCAAAACACGTACTTGACTGTCTTCGAGGGTGTGACCTGTTTCTTTTAGATGTAAGTACACGGCTGAATCTTGACCAGAGGTTTTGGCTCTTCTGAGATTCAGCCGTGTACTTACATCTAAAAGAAACAGGTCACACCTTTGAAGACAGTCAAGTACAGTCGTGGCGAAAAGTTTTGAGAATGACACAAATATCAGTTTTCACAAAGTTTGCGGCTAAACTGCTTTTAGATCTTTGTTTCAGTTTTTTCTGTGATGTAGTGAAATATAATTACACGCACTTCATACGTTTCAAAGGCTTTTATCGACAATTACATGACATTTATGCAAAGAGTCAGTATTTGCAGTATTGGCCCTTCTTTTTCAGGACCTCTGCAATTCGACTGGGCATGCTCTCAATCAACTTCTGGGCCAATTCCTGACTTATAGCAACCCATTCTTTCATAATCACTTCTTGGAGTTTGTCAGAATTAGTGGGTTTTTGTTTGTCCACCCGCCTCTTGAGGATGACCACAAGTTCTCAATGGGATTAAGATCTGGGGAGTTTCCAGGCCATGGACCCAAAATGTCAACGTTTTGGTCCCCGGGCCACTTAGTTATCACTTTTGCCTTATGGCACGGTGCTCCATCGTGCTGGAAAATGCATTGTTCTTCACCAAACTGTTGTTGGATTGTTGGAAGAAGTTGCTGTTGGAGGGTGTTTTGGTACCATTCTTTATTCATGGCTGTGTTTTTGGGCAAAATTGTGAGTGAGTCCACTCCCTTGATTGAGAAGCAACCCAACACATGAATGGTCTCAGGATGCTTTACTGTTGGCATGACACAGGACTGATGGTAGCGCTCACCTTTTCTTCTCCGGACAAGCCTTTTTCCAGATGCCCCAAACAATCGGAAAGAGGCTTCATATATATGACTTTGCCCCAGTCCTCAGCAGTCCATTCACCAAACTTTCTGCAGAAGATCAATCTGTCCCTGATGTGTTTTTTTTGGAGAGAAGTGGCTTCTTTACTGCCCTTCTTGACACCAGGCCATCTTCCAAAAGTCTTCGCCTCACTGTGCGTGCCGATGCGCTCACACCTGCCTGCTGCCATTCCTAAGCAAGCTCTGCACTGGTGGCACTCTGATCCCGCAGCTGAATCCTCTTTAGGAGACGATCCTGTCACTTGCTGGACTTTCTTGGACGCCGTGAAGCCTTCTTAACAAGAATTGAACCTCTTTCCTTGAAGTTCTTGATGATCCTATAAATTGTTGATTGAGGTGCAATCTTAGTAGCCACAATATCCTTGCCTGTGAAGCCATTTTTATGCAACGCAATGATGGCTGCACGCGTTTCTTTGCAGGTCACCATGGTTAACAATGGAAGAACAATGATTTCAAGCATCACCCTCCTTTTAACATGTCAAGTCTGCCATTCAGCCTGACATAATGATCTCCAGCCTTGTGCTCGTCAACATTCTCACCTGAATTAACAAGACGATTATTGAAATGATCTCAGCAGGTCCTTTAATGACAGCAATGAAATGCAGTGGAAAGGTTTTTTTTGGGATTAAGTTAATTTTCATGGCAAAGAAGGACTATGCAATTCATCTGATCACTCTTCATAACATTCTGGAGTATATGCAAATTGCTATTATAAAAACTTAAGCAGCAACTTTTCCAATTTCCAATATTTATGTAATTCTCAAAACTTTTGGCCACGACTGTACGTATTTTGGATAAGGAGGCCGATTGGTACAAACGAGGTGTGAAGGAGGCCATCTACGTAAAAATAGAGAAGCAAAGCTTGAATAGAGGCGGGGGGGTTAGACATCTATTGTCTGCCACATGCAATGCTGTCTTGACACCTTTTTCTGGGAAGTCTTTATCACCTACTGACTCCAATTAGGATAATGGAATCAACACCTTTGACCCCATGCTGGGTATAATTAGCAGATGTTGATTCAGTTACATATTTATTCCCAGAAAATTCTTGTACGGTCACTCAGAATTGAGAAAGCTCGTTGGAAGAACAAGTTAAACGTTTTCAAGAAATCTACAGTACGTCCAGTTGCCTTGATTTATTCTTTCCAGATATAACAAAGGCTTGAAATATTTTGCTTTCTATTTAATGAGTCTATCTCATTTGTTAGTTTCACCTTTTAAGTTGCATTACTGAAATAAATGAACTTTGTACGATATTCTAATTTTTCGAGTTTCACCTGTGTGTGTGTGTGTGTGTGTGTGTGTGTATATACATTCACATAAAGAATTATTAGGAACACCATACTAATATGGTGTTGGACCCCCTTTTGCCTTCAGAACTGCCTTAATTCTACGTGGCATTGATTCAACAAGGTGCTGATAGCATTCTTTAGAAATGTTGGCCCATATTGATAGGATAGCATCTTGCAGTTGATGGAGATTTGAGGGATGCACATCCAGGGCACGAAGCTCCCGTTCCACCACATCCCAAAGATGCTCTATTGGGTTGAGATCTGGTGACTGTGGGGGCCATTTTAGTGCAGTGAACTCATTGTCATGTTCAAGAAACCAATTTGAAATGATTCGAGCTTTGTGACATGGTGCATTATCCTGCTGGAAGTAGCCATTAGAGGATGGGTACATGGTGGTCATGAAGGGATGGACATGGTCAGAAACAATGCTCAGGTAGCCCGTGGCATTTAAACGATGCCCAATTGGCACTAAGGGGCCTAAAGTGTGCACAGAAAACATCCCCCACACCATTACACCACCAGCCTGCACAGTGGTAACAAGGCATGATGGATACATGTTCTC
This sequence comes from Bufo bufo, assembly GCF_905171765.1. Lineage (NCBI taxonomy): Eukaryota > Metazoa > Chordata > Amphibia > Anura > Bufonidae > Bufo > Bufo bufo. Next base: position 278,139,060 of record NC_053393.1, on the reverse strand, counting down.
ATTCTGTTTACGCCAAATTCTGACTCTACCATTTGAATGTCTCAACAGAAATCGAGACTCATCAGACCAGGCAACATTTTTCCAGTCTGCAACAGTCCAATTTTGGTGAGCTCGTGCAAATTGTAGCCTCTTTTTCCTATTTGTAGTGGAGATGAGTGGTACCCGGTGGGGTCTTCTGCTGTTGTAGCCCATCCGCCTCAAGGTTGTGCGTGTTGTGGCTTCACAAATGCTTTGCTGCATACCTCAGTTGTAACGAGTGGTTATTTCAGTCAACGTTGCTCTTCTATCCGCTTGAATCAGTCGGCCCATTCTCCTCTGACCTCTAGCATCCACAAGGCATTTTTGCCAACAGGACTGCCGCATACTGGATGTTTTTCCCTTTTCACATCATTCTTTGTAAACCCTAGAAATGGTTGTGCGTGAAAATCCCAGTAACTGAGCAGATTGTGAAATACTCAGACCGGCCCGTCTGGCACCAACAACCATGCCACGCTCAAAATGGCTTAAATCGCCTTTCTTTCCCATTCTGACATTGTTTGGAGTTCAGGAGATTGTCTTGACCAGGACCACACCCCTAAATGCATTGAAGCAACTGCCATGTGATTGGTTGACTAGATAATTGCATTAATGAGAAATAGAACAGGTGTTCCTAATAATTCTTTAGGTGAGTGTGTGTATATATATATATATATATATATGTGTGTGTGTGTATCGATCTGTTCAGCCCCTCCCTTTCTATAACATGCTGCCTGCAGATTATTTTCCATTAATGAATGATTATCAAGCAAATTTGAATATCACACAAAGATAACCTGAGTAAACATAAAAAGCAGTTTTTAAATGATTTAAGGGGAAAAAGCTATCTCAAACAACTTGGCCCTATGTGAAAAATAATCTTCCCCCAACCCCCCCCCCTCCCCCCCCCTATTAATTAACTGTGATTAACCACAGTTTTTGGAAAGCTGAGTTCCGTTTCACTAGCCACACCCAGGCCAGATTACTGCCAGACCTGTAGAATCAAGAAATCACTGAAATAGAACCTGTCTGACAACATGAAGTGGGCTAAAAGATCTCAAAAAGCTATACATCATGCCCTGATCTGAAGAAATTTAAGAACAGATGAGAAAGAAAGTCATTGATATCGGTCAGTCTGAAAAAGGTTACAAAGCCATTTCTAAAGCTTTGGGACTCCAGCGAACCACAGTGAGAGTCCACAAATGAAGAAAACATGGAACAGTGGTGAACCTTCCCAGGAGTGGCTGAGCTATTAAAATTACTCCAAGAGCATATCGGAGGTCACAAAAGAACCCAGAAAAACTTCTGAAGCACTGCAGGCCTCACTTGCCTCCGTTAAAGAGGACCTTTCATTGTTTTATATTTAATTGAGATAAATACCTTTACTTGCAGGGTACACCCCCCCCCCCCCCCCCCCCCCCCGCTGATGCCCCCCTGAAAATATCGCTCCTATACCCCGCTGTGCCCGACCTGTAGTTTTCCCGCCCAGTATGCGAATACTGAGCATCGGTACAGGGAGGAGGAGATGCCAGGGTTTCTCAATGGGTATCTCCTTCTGTGATTGAATTGAGACTCCCATTGAGAAACCCTGGCGTCTCCTCCTCCCTGTACCGATGCTCAGTATTAGCATACTTAGCGGGAAAAATACAGGGGGGTACAGCAGGGAGTAGGAGCAATATTTTAACCCCTTCAGAACCCTGGGATTTTCCATTTTTGCGTTCTCCCACCTTCCCATAGTCCTAACTTTTTTGTTTTCCATTCAAATAGCCTTATGATGGCTTATTTTTTGCGGAACAAGTTTTACTTTCTAATGGCACCATTTACGGTTGCATACCATGTAGTAGGAAGCGGATTTTTTTTTCCAAATGGGATAGAATTGTTAAAAAAATGTTTTTATTTTTTACACTGTACACTATGTGGTAAAATTGACCTGTTATCTTCATTCTCCAGGTCAGTACAGTTACAACTAAACCACACTTGTATAATTTTTATTGCATTTTAATACTGAAAAAAAAATATTTGAACCTTTGAGGAAAAAAAATTTTTTAGAACCATATTCTGACCCCTATAACTTTTTTGTTGTTATGTGTACTGGTATGTGTGAGGGCTCATGTTTTGTGGGACGATCTGTTCTTTTTAATTATACCAATTTGAAGTTTGTGCGACTTTTGATCACTTTTAATTTTAAAAAAATTGGGTAGTTGAAGTGAAAGAAAAGGGCAAATTGGCAGTTTTTCTCCCCCCGTTACGCCATTTGCCATATGCCATTATATATTTTAATTGCATGGGCATTTTAGCACACGGCGATGCCCATGATGTTTATTTTAATTTTTTTAAGTATTTTTATTTTAAGGAAAGTGGGGTGATTTGAACTTTTTTTTTTTTTTTGGGCTATTTCAGCAATGTAACAGATTCCCCGATCTCAGTCGGGAAACGTTGTTACGACTTCCGCTTCCGGAGTGATAAAGGTAAAATGTATGCCTTATGGCTGACCGCATACATGTGCCGTGGGTCTCTGCTATTTAAAATAGCAGAAACCCAGCGGCTATGGCGCCCGCTGCATGTGCAAGTGAGCGCCATGATTAGGGACCGGACTTCCGCCATACATATACGGCGGAGGTCCTTAACCTGTTAGGGACACAGGTCGTACAGGTACGCCCTGATGCCCTGGTACTTAAGGACACAAGGCGTACCTGTACATCCTGTGTAGTTCTGATCACCGCCGCCCGGTTGTGGCCGTGCCATCGGGTCCCCGTGCGGCTGTAAGGGGGACCCGATGGCATGGAAGGCAGCGCGATGCCTTCCTTAGGCATCGGTGCTGCCTTCCGGTGACGAGCCTGTGGGATCCAGCCCCCTGGATCTCACAGGCCGGAAGCCGTATGAGTAATACACACTGTATTACTCATACAGCCAATGCATTCCAATACAGAAGTATTGGAATGCATTGTAAAGGGGATCAGACCCCAAAAGTTGAAGTCCCAAAGTGGGACAAAAAATTAAGTGAAAAAAAGTTGAAAAAATAAAGTTTTCCCCCCAAAAGTAAAAGTTTCAAGTAAAAAACAAAACACAATTTCCCCCAAATTAAGTAAAAAAAAATTGGTAAAAAATAGGAAAAAATAAAAATAAAGTAGACATATTAGGTATCGCCTTGTCCGTATCGACCGGCTCTATAAACATATCACATAACCTAACCCCTCAGATGAACACTGTAAAAAATAAAGACTGTGCTAAATAAACAATTTTTTTGTCACCTTACATCACAAAAAGTACAACAGTAAGCGATCAAAAAGGCGTATGCCCATCAAAATAGTACCAATCTAACCGTCACCTCATCCCACAAAAAATGAGCCCCTATTTAAGACAATCACCCAAAAAATAAAAAAAACTATGGCTCAGAATATGGAGACGCTAAAACATCATTTTTTTTGTTTTAAAAAAGCTGTTATTGTGTAAAACTTAAGTCAATTTAAAATAGTATACATATTAGGTATCGCCGCGTCCATAATCTCCTGCTCTATAAAAATATCACAGGACCTAACCCCTCAGGTGAACACTGTAAAAGAAAATATATAAAAACTGTGTACAAAAAAACATTTTTTTTGTCACCTTAGATCACAAAAAGTGTAATGGCAAGCGATCAAAAAGTCATATGCACCCCAAAATAGTGCCAATCAAACCATCATCTCATTCCGCAAAAAATGAGACCCTCCCTAAGATCGCCCCAAAACTGAAAAAACTATGGCTCTCAGACTATGGAGACAGTAAAACATGATTTATTTATTTTTGTTTCAAAAATTATAGTATTGTTTAAAACTTATATAAATAAAAAAAGTATACATATTAGGTATTTCCGCATTCGTAACAACATGCTCTATAAAAATATCACATGACCTAACCCCTCAGGTGAACACCGTAAAAAAAAAAAATATATAAAAATGGTGTAAAAAAAGCAATTTTTTTGTCACCTTACATCACAAAAAGTGTAATAGCAAGCGATCAAAAAGTTATATGCACCCCAAAATAATGCCAATCAAACCGTCATCTCATCCCGCAAAAATCATACCCAAGATAATCGCCCAAAAACTTAAACTATGGCTCTCAGACTATTTTTTTTGTTTCAAAAATGAAATCATTGTGTTAAACTTACATACCGTATTTTTCGCCCTAAAAGACGCACTTTTTCCCCCCCAAAAGTGGGAGGAAAATGGCAGTGCGTCTTATGGGGCGAATGCTGCCGTTTTTACACTGATGCACCGCCGACCGCAAGCTGCACAGCGCGGCCGGCGTGTGTATCAGCGAGGGGGGAGGAGGAGCTGGAGGCCGGCCTTTAGTTTTGTAATGGCAACGGGGCCCGGTGCTGTCACTGTATTCTATTGCAACGGGCCCTGCTCACTGTAAGCGTAACTTCCTACGTCACGTGCCTGCTCCGCACACTTTATGAATGAAGCAGGCGGCTCAGGCACGTGACGTAGATGGTTACGCTGCCAGTGCTTGCCCGCCCAGCCTCCTGCCTCCAGCCTGCTATGATCGTAAGTAAAGGCTGCTGGATCGAACATATTTATCGTTAAACATTGCCTGCCTGCAGTTACAGTAGATACCATTAGTACAGTGAGCAGGGCCCGGTGCAATAGAATACAATGACTGCACTGGGCCCCCGCTGCCATTTAAAAACTAGTGTAGATGCCAGCCCCCACCCCCTGTATTAGGGGTCAGTCACAGTGGATGGCACTGTTATGGGGGCATCTGTGGATGGCATGACTCTGTTATGGGGGGGATCTGTGGATGTCAAATAGCTTAAGATGCTATTTATCTGTCATCCACAGTTCCCCCCCCCCATAGCAGTGCCATGCCATCCACAGGCGCCCCCATAACAGTGCCATCCACAGGCGCCCCCATAACCGTGCCATCCACAGGCGCCCCCATAACAGTGCCATCCACAGGCGCCCCCATAACAGTGCCATCCACAGGCGCCCCCATAACAGTGCCATCCACAGGCGCCCCCATAACAGTGCCATCCACAGGCGCCCCCATAACAGTGCCATCCACAGGCGCCCCCATAACAGTGCCATCCACAGGCGCCCCCATAACAGTGCCATCCACAGGCGCCCCCATAACAGTGCCATCCACAGGCGCCCCCATAACAGTGCCATCCACAGGCGCCCCCATAACAGTGCCATCCACAGGCTGCCCCCATAACAGTGCCATCCGCAGGCTACCATTAGTTCAAAGCCCACCAAAAGCCCACCTTTTTGGTTCAAAATATTGTTTTTCCCCCCTTTAAAAACCTCAGAGAGGTTTTTTCTCTCAGGTTATGAGCTATGCACTGCGATTGGCCAGCACTTCAGCCTGGGAGAAGGAGACGCCCAGGAGAACAAGAGCAGGCTCCTCCCAGTTGAGCCAAAAATCTGAAGATACCGGAGCCTATACCGGGAGAAAGGAGCGGCGCCCAGGGATAATAGTAAGTGCAGGGAGATCCCTGGGCGCCGCTCTCCATGTCTGTATACTTAGTTTAGATTTTTTATTGGAATGAAAGGTCCTCTTTAATTAAGTTTTTATAGCTTTAAAAATAAAATGCTATTAAGCTTGTATTAACCTCCTATTAAGCTATTATAAATATTAACAATAGCTATTTGATCTGTCTAGGATCCTAAAACTAAAAGACCTTTGATGATGCCACCGCAGGTCCTTAAAAGGTGACTGTTGCATTCCCTTTGTTAGTGGACCCCGCGATCTTTGAAATTTGCTTTTAATTATGTATGATCCTGTGTAATAAAAATCGAAGGCGGCCCTGATCTATCTATCCAGCATCTATATATCTATCTATTAACTAAAGAACCTTTGAGTCCTTTTCCCCGCCGATAAACCACCCAAGCCTCCCGCGAACCCACACAGCCCCGCCCAAAGCTGATGTCACCGCAGGTCCTTTAAAAGTTAACTGTCGCAGTCCTTTTGTTAGCGGACCTGCGATGTATGAAATTTGCTTTCATTATATACGATCGTGTTTAACAAAATCGAAGGCGTCCGTGATTTAAGCAAAATATTTGATCACCGCATCTAATGCAGATACATATCATTTATAAATATTAACAATAGCTAATTGCGGCACCTAACTTTCCCATGGGGCCAATTCTGCGTTCGTTTTGTGAAATACGGCCCCACATTTTGCAAAGCACGTCAGGGAATGCCCAAGCATGATGAAGGCATGTTCGGACATGTCCTAAGACGTTATTTAAGGAATCTTGCTTCGTTACGAAATTATGTTTAATTAAAATCAAAGGCGTAGGTGATTTAAGCAAAATGTCTTTATTTACGACGCATCAAGGTACATTTTTCAATAAAGCAGTAGGGTAGACACGTTTATCCGTAATTACAGGAACATATACATAACTATTTCATGCACTCTGTTACAAAGGAGTGTACAACAAGGTCATTTTTCTAAAATCACTCGTAAATATTTTTAATACATTTATCAAAAGACATTCCTTTAGATAACACGTTCAAGACATGTTCGGGCATGTCCCTAAGACATACCGTCAGTAATTCAGATGTCCTAAGATGCTATTTAAGAGCACCAGCCGCAGCACCTAACTTTCCCGGGTTATGATTCAGCGTTCGTTTTTTTAAATACACCCCACCCCCTTTCCATTTTGCGAAGTCGACTGTATGAGCAGCTGACACAATCACAGACCTGATTAAAGCTAATGTCCTTTCTATCTATTAATCTATCAATTTATCTATTAGATAGATATAGATAAATTGCTAGATAGCAAGTTCATAGATATATAACCATCTATCTAACATGTTATCTATTTATCTATCTATCAATTTATCTAACTATCTAACAACCCATTTAATAGATAAATATTTTATCTATTATCTATTTTATTATGTCAGATTATACAGTCTTGTGAAAAAATTAGGACACCCTTTGAAAGCATGTGGTTTTTTGTAACATTTTTAATAAATGGTTATTTCATCTCCGTTTCAACAATACAGAGAGATTAAAGTAATCCGACTAAACAAAGAAAACTGAAGAAAAGTCTTTTCAAGATCTTCTGTAAATGTCATTCTACAAAAATGCCTATTCTAACTGAGGAAAAAGATAGGACACCCTTGCCCCTAATAGCGAGTGTTACCTCCTTTGGCTGAAATAACTGCAGTGAGACGGTTCTTGTAGCCATCTACCAGTCTTCGACATCGGTCTGAGGAAATTTTACCCCACTCCTCAATGCAGAACTTTTTCAGCTGTGAGATGTTTGAGGGGTTTCTTGCACGTACAGCCCTTTTCAAGTCACCCCACAGCATCTCAATGGGATTCAAATCTGGACTTTGACTTGGCCATTCCAGGACTCTCCATTTCTTCTTTTTCAGCCAATCTTTGGTTGATTTACTAGTATGTTTTGGGTCATTGTCATGTTGCATGGTCCAGTTCCGCTTCAGCTTTAATTTTCTAACTGATGGTCTCACATGTTCTTCAAGCACCTTCTGATACACAGTAGAATTCATCGTGGATTCTATGATGGTGAGCTGACCAGGTCCTGCTGCAGCAAAGCAGCCCCAAACCATGACACTTCCACCTCCATGCTTCACAGTTGGTATGAGGTTCTTTTCTTGGAATGCTGTGTTTGGTTTACGCCAAACATGTCCTCTGCTGTTGTGTCCAAATAATTCAATTTTGGACTCATCTGTCCAAAGAACATTATTCCAGAAGTCCTGGTCTTTGTCAACTTTATCGCTGGCAAATGTCAGTCTGGCCTCGATGTTTCTCTTGGAAAGCAAAGGTTTCCTCCTTGCACACCTCCCATGCAAGTTAAACTTGTACAGTCTCTTTCTGATTGTAGAGGCATGTACTTCTACATCAACAGTAGCCAGAGCCTGCTGTAGTTCTCGAGATGACACTTTAGGGTTTTTGGATACCTCTTTTAGCATCTTGCGGTCTGCTCTTGGGGTGAACTTGCTGGGGCGACCAGTCCTGGGCATGTTGGCAGTTGTTTTGAAAGCCCTCCACTTGTAGACTATCTTCCGGACAGTGGAATGGCTGATTTCAAAATCTTTTGAGATCTTTTTAAATCCCTTCCCAGACTCATAGGCTGCTACAATCTTTTTTCTGAAGTCCTCTGACAGCTCTTTTGCTCTCACCATGGTGCTCACTCTCACTTCAACAGTCAGGAGCACACCAAACTAAATGTCTGAGGTTTAAATAGGGCAAGCCTCATTCAACATGCAGAGTAACGATCTACTAATTATGTGCACCTGGTGTGATATACCTGTGTGAGATCTGAGCCAATTTAAGAGGGAATACATGTGAGGGTGTCCTATCTTTTTCCTCAGTTAGAATAGGCATTTTTGTAGAATGACATTTACAGAAGATCTTGAAAAGACTTTTCTTCAGTTTTCTTTGTTTAGTTGGATTACTTTAATCTCTCTGTATTGTTGAAACGGAGATGAAATAACCATTTATTAAAAATGTTACAAAAAACCACATGCTTTCAAAGGGTGTCCTAATTTTTTCACATGACTGTAGATATATAACAGATCGCTATATAATAGATAAAATATTTATAGTATTTTATTAAGCAGGATTATAGAAAGATAATAGATAACAGCTTGATATATAGATAGATACAATATTTATAGTATTATTTTATAGACAATAGATAAATAGATGGATAGATGATACATAAAATATGATAGATTTTTGGGCTAGTTAGGTAATTATATAAATAACAGGTATATAGAAAGATAAATGTGGTAGATAGATAATAGATAAATATTTTATCTATTAAATGGGTTGATAGATGGATAATATATTTATTAATAATCTTGTAGAAGGCTTGCATAGTAAAATATTAATTTTCGCAGATGACACTAAACTGTGTAAAGTAATTAACACTGAAGAAGACAGTATACTACTACAGAGTGATCTGGATAGACTGGAGGCTTGGGCAGATAAGTGGCAGATGAGGTTTAACACTGACAAATGTAAAGTTATGCATATGGGAAGGAATAATGCAAGTCACCCGTACATACTAAATGGTAAAAAACTCGGTAACAATGACATGGAAAAGGATCTAGGAATTTTAATAAACGGCAAACTAAGCTGCAAAAACCAGTGTCAGGCAGCTGCTGCCAAGGCCAATAAGATAATGGGTTGCATCAAAAGGGGCATAGATGCCCGTGATGAGAACATAGTCCTACCACTTTACAAATCATTAGTCAGACCACACATGGAGTACTGTGTACAGTTCTGGGCTCCTGTGAACAAGGCAGACATAGCAGAGCTGGAGAGGGTCCAGAGGAGGGCAACTAAAGTAATAACTGGAATGGGGCAACTACAGTACCCTGAAAGATTATCAAAATTAGGGTTATTCACTTTAGAAAAAAGACTGAGGGGAGATCTAATTACTATGTATAAATATATCAGGAGTCAGTACAGAGATCTATCCGATCATCTATTTATCCCCAGGACTGTAACTGTGACGAGGGGAATCCTCTGGGTCTGGAGGAAAGAAGGTTTGTACACAAACATAGAAGAGGATTCTTTACGGTAAGAGCAGTGAGACTATGGAACTCTCTGCCCTAGGAGGTGGTGATGGTGAGTACCATAAAGGAATTCAAGAGGGTCCTGGATGTATTTCTGGAGTGTAATAATATTACAGGCTATAGCTACTAGAGAGGGTTCGCTGATCCAGGGAGTTATTCTGATTGCCTGATTGGAGTCGGGAAGGAATTTTTTATTCCCCTAAAGTGGGGAAAATTGGCTTCTACCTCACAGTTTTTTGTTTTTTTTTTGCCTTCCTCTGGATCAACTTGCAGGATGACAGGTTGAACTGGATGGACAAATGTCTTTTTTCGGCCTTATGTACTATGTTACTATGTTACGTGTCCGGACACGTTTTGACAACCATTTAAACAGTGCTGACTTCTAAATTTGTTAGGTGTTTGTATAAATTGCTGGACAGACGGCGTATTAGAAGATAGATACACGTTATCGGCACCGGGGAAAGTTGGGTGACTCAATTAGCTTCTGTTAATATGTAGCATTTATAAATATCTGTGTTAGATATCTGTCGAATATCTGTGATAGATGCGGCTAGGAAATATGACAAAATGGGCAGACAGAATCGGAACCCAGGAAAGTGGGTGCTGCAATTAGCTATTGTTAACCCCTTTCGGACACAGCCTTATTTCACCTTAAGGACCAGGCCATTTTTTGCTAATCTGACCAGTGTCACTTTAAGTGGTGATAACTTTAAAACACTTTGACTTATCCAGACCATTCTGAGACAGTTTTTTCGTCACATATTGTACTTCATGACACTGGCAAAATGAAGTAAAAAAAATTCATTTTTATTTATAAAAAAAATACCAAATTTACCAAAAATTTCAATTTCTCTACTTCTATAATACATAGTAATACCTACAAAAATAGTTATTACTTTACATTCCCCATATGTCTACTTCATGTTTGGATCAATTTGGGAATGATATTTTATTTTTGGAGGATGTTACAAGGCTTAGAATTTTAGAAGCAAATCTTGAAATTTTGCTGAAATTTTCAAAAACACACTTTTTAGGGACCAGTTCAGGTCTGAAGTCACTTTGTGAGGCTTAAATAATAGAAACCACCCAAAATGACCCCATTCTAGAAACTACACCCCTCAAGATATTCAAAACTGATTTTACAAACATCGTTAACCCTTTAGGTGTTCCACAAGAGTTAATGGCAAATGGTGGTAAAATTTCAGAATTTAAATTTTTGGCCAAATTTTCAATTTTAATCAATTTTTTCCAGTAACAAAGCAAGGGTTAACAGCCAAACAAAATGCTATATTTATTGCCCCGATTCTGTAGTTTGGAGAAACACCCATATGTGGCCATAAACTACTGTACGGGCACACAGTAGGGCGTAGGGGGAAAGGTGCGCCGTATGATTTTGCTGGACTGGTTTTTTTGACACCATGTCCCATTTGAAGCCCCCCTGATGCACCCCTAGAGTAGAAACTCCATAAAAGTGACCCCATCTAAGAAACTACACCCCTCAAGGTATTCAAAACTGATTTTACAAACTTTGTTAACCCTTTAGGTGTTCCACAAGATTTAATGGAAAATAGAGATACAATTTAAAAATTTCACTTTTTTGGCAGATTTTCCATTTTAATTATTTTTTTTCCAGTTACAAAGCAAGGGTTAACAGCCAAACAAAACTCAATATTTATGGCTCTGATTCTGTAGTTTACAGAAACACCCCATATTTGGTAGTAAACTGCTGTACGGGCACACAGCAGGGTGCAGAAGGAAAGGAATGCCATACGGTTTTGGAAAGCAGATTTTGTTGGACCGTTTTTTTTTTACACCATGTCCCATTTGAATCCCCCCTGATGCACCCCTAGAGTAGAAACTCCAAAAGAGTGACCCCATTTTAGAAACTACGGGATAGGGTGGCAGTATTGTTGGTACTAGTTTAGGGTACATATGATTTTTGGTTGCTCTATATTACACTTTTTGTGAGGCAAGGTAACAAGAAATAGCTGTTTTGCACCGTTTTTATTTTTTGTTATTTACAACATTCATCTGACAGGTTAGATCATGTGAAATTTTTATAGACCAGGTTGTCACGGATGCAGCGATACCTAATATGTATACTATTTATTTATTTATTTAAGTTTTACACAATGATTTCATTTTTGAAACCAAAAAAAAATCATGTTTTAGTGTCTCCATAGTCTGAGAGCCATAGTTTTTGGGCAAATATCTTGGGTAGGGTATGATTTTTGGGGGGTGAGATGACGGTTTGATTGGCACAATTTAGGGGTGCGTATGACTTTTTGATCGATTGCTATTACACTTTTTGTGATGTAAGGTGACAAAAAATGGGGTTTTTTTACACCGTTTTTTTTTTTTACGGTATTCAACTGAGGGGTTAGATCATGTAATATTTTTATAGTGCAGGTTATTACGGACGCAGCGATACCTAATATGTATACTTTTTTTTATTTATTTATGTAGTTTTACCCAATTATTTCATTTTTGAAACAAAAACAAAAAAATCATGTTTTAGTTTCTCCATATTCTGAGAACCATAGTTTTTTCAGTTTTTGGGCGATTATCTTAGGTAGGGTCTCATTTTTTGCGTGATGAGGTGACGGTTTGATTGGTACTATTTTGGCGTACATACGACTTTTTTGATCACTTTTATTACCTTTTTTGGGAAGTAAGGTGGGCAAAATTTCAATTTCATCATAGTTTTTTATTTTTATGGCGTTCACCGTTCGGGTAAAGTAACATGACCGTTTTATAGATCAGGTCGTTACGGACGCGGTGATATCAAACGTGTAGGGAATTGAATTTTATTTCATTTTTAATCTGTGATAAATATGTTTTTTGATTTTAACTTTTTTTCAAATTTTTTTTACTTTTTTTTTTACCCAGACGCACTTGGTTCTTGAAGATCCAGTGGGTCTGAAGTCTGTATAATACAGTACAGTACACTATATAGTGTTATGTACTGTATTTTCACTTTACAAAGACTGATTAGACTTCTGCCTTTAGCAGAAGTCTAATCAGCACCATGGACAGCCTCTGATCAGTTACATGGACAGCCTGTGAAGGCCCCCGGTTGCCATGGTACCCATCACTCGCTGCCACAGCAGAGCAGTGGGTGATGGGGAGGGAGGAGGGCTGAAAAGGCACAGCAGCCCCCCACAGGCCGCGGCATGGAAGGGGTTAAACGCATGGCATCTGTGCCAGCACAGATGTCAGGCGTTTCGAGCAGAGTGTCAGCAATGTGCTGACACTCTGCAAACCGCTCGGCCAGCCTGAGAGAGGAGGCGGATGATCACATGCCTGCCCGCCCCCCCCCAAGCACCGCCCGTCCTCCCTGCCGCACTCCCCGCACCCCCCCCCCCCCCCCCGCAGATAACAAAGAGGGCAGCAGGGGGGGTTAAACATTAAAATAAAGCTTATTTGAAGTTTCAGAAACTTCCGAAACTGCAGCAAACCGCAGGTGCATAATTTGCCATGACCCGTTCTCTAGCATGATCCTAAAGGGAGTCTGTCACCACTATATGACCATATACAGCACTTACATGGCGCTGTAGCACACCTATACATGATTATAATGGTACCTTTGTTATTATCTTTAGACATCCAGAAGTAAGAAAAACAAAGTTTATTTCATATGCAAATGAGCACTCGCAAGTGACCAGGGGCGGTGTTCCGTGTGTAGGTGCCCAGGCTGCTCTGCCTTTTTAACCGTTACTCTTCCCCCGGCCTCCTTTGCCCGCCCTCCTATTCACTTGTATCATCCCTAGGTCCGGCCGAGATCCCGCGCCTGCGCACTGCTTCGCCGGCTGGCATATGCGCACTAGTTGAATTGATGCCGTACCCAAAATGGGCATTGCAGTGTGCATGCCTCGGCCCGGCGAAGCAGTGCACAGATGCAGGTTCTCGGCCGGACCTAGGGATGATACAAGAGAATAGGAGGGCGGGCAAAGGAAGGTGGCTGGGGGAGGAGTAACGGTTAAAAAGGCAGAGCAGCCTGGGCACCTACACACGGAACACCGCCCCTGGGCACTTGCGAGTGCTCATTTGCATATGAAATAAATGTCGTTTTTCCTGCTTCTGGATGTCTAAAGAAAATAACAAAGGTACCATTGGAATCAGGTATAGGTGTGCTACAGCGCCATGTAAGTGCTGTATATGGTCATATAGTGGTGACAGACTCCCTTTAAACTCATGCATCTGCTCGGGCGTCATTGAGTCCATCAAACTGATTATGCTTAGCCCATAATGGTAGTTTGGGCTGCGTTGAATCGCCGACTCTGCCCCCTCCCAGTGGTGAATCAAGTCAGCACTAAACTCCTTCTGATGTTCGGCAAAACCTTCTAGAGCGTCGGAAACTACCTCTACAAGGTTCGCATAATCAGTTCGATTTGGCCTACTGGATCTCTGCCTGCTCACCAGGGCTCTCAAATTTTGGCGGCAACCAAAGAGCCTCTGTGGAGCGGAGGGATCCGGTAGGGGACCCGGATTGTCCTGAGCCGATGCATGAGAGTCAGGAGGGCTGGTGCTGGCAATCTGCTCCGGTTCCGCCTCAGGCTCCCGAGTGCTGCAGGCACTTCTGTAGAAAAAAAAAAAGGAAAGTAAAGAATTGTCCTTTAAATAAAACATCCATGTTCTATGCTATGTTTACCTTATACCATAGGGGGCTGGCCAAAACAGGGGAGCCAAACGCTCCGCTGTCTCAGACTGCCCCTTTAAAAAAATTATTTTTACAGTAGTTAAAAATATTTACCCTCTTGGTGCCATTGTCTGTCGTAGGAACCCCAGGGCCGCCGTATGTATGTGGTCCCTGAGGCTCCTCCGGAGCCACTCTGGGCCTGAACCTCCTTGTTAAAATCCCTCCTGAAGCGGTCCCGGATAGATCACCAACGCGTGGTAACCAGATTGACTATAGAAAAAAACATAAAAATTTTATTTTGCATGATGTAAGGAAAAGAACAATATGAATGTAGTAAAATACATATTGTTGTACTTAACATATTTCTCCTGAGCTGCCGCATTTAGATCCCCCCAGGTCTCAAAAAGTTGCGAACATACAGTACAGACCAAAGGTTTGGACACACCTTCTCATTCAAAGAGTTTTCTTTATTTTCATGACTATGAAAATTGTAGATTCACACTGAAGGCATCAAAACTATGAATTAACACATGTGGCATTATATACATAACAAACAAGTGTGAAACAACTGAAAATATGTCATATTCTAGGTTCTTCAAAGTAGCCACCTTTTGCTACTGAGCTTCAAGAGGTAGTCCCCTGAAATGGTTTTCACTTCACAGGTGTGCCCTGTCAGGTTTAATAAGTGGGATTTCTTGCCTTATAAATGGGGTTGGGACCATCAGTGGCGTTGAGGAGAAGTCAGGTGGATACACAGCTGATAGTCCTACTGAATAGACTGTTAGAATTTGTATTATGGCAAGAAAAAAGCAGCTAAGTAAAGAAAAACGAGTGGCCATCATTACTTTAAGAAATGAAGGTCAGTCAGTCAGCCGAAAAATCGGGAAAACTTTGAAAGTAAGGGCTATTTGACCATGAAGGAGAGTGATGGGGTGCTGCGCCAGATGACCTGGCCTCCACAGTCACCGGACCTGAACCCAATTGAGATGGTTTGGGGTGAGCTGGACCGCAGAGTGAAGGCAAAAGGGCCAACAAGTGCTAAGCATCTCTGGGAACTCCTTCAAGACTGTTGGAAGACCATTTCAGGGGACTACCTCTTGAAGCTCATCAAGAGTGTGCAAAGCAGTAATCAAAGCAAAAGGTGACTACTTTGAAGAACCTAGAATATGACATATTTTTAGTTGTTTCACACTTGTTTGTTATGTATATAATTCCACATGTGTTAATTCATAGTTTTGATGCCTTCATAGTCATGAAAATAAAGAAAACTCTTTGAATGAGAAGGTGTGTCCAAACTGTTGGTCTGTACTGTATGTCCTTCCAGAGCCGCTGGGTCCGATGATGATCGGCGTGGTCCCATAATGATGGACACGCTTCCACCAGTTGAATGAGGAGCTGGTTATCGATGATCGGGACCCCGAACTCCTCATCTTCCCTGGTGGAGCCTCTGGAACCCTGAAAAAAAAGGAAATACAAAATTAACTGTAAATCCGAATACAAAATGCAAATTAGAACTACCTAATCAAGACTTACACGTCTACGACCGCCACGCTCATTCCCGCGGACTCTGGAGGCGACTGGGGGATCCTCGTTGGTGGCTGTAGGTGCAGATTGCTGAAACAAAAACAAAAAATGTTTTAACCAGAATGTATTTAAATTTAAAAAAAAGTAAATATATACACTCACCTAAAGAATTATTAGGAACACCTATTCTATTTCTCATTAATGCAATTATCTAGTCAACCAATCGCATGGCAGTTGCTTCAATGCATTTAGGGGTGTGGTCCTGGTCAAGACAATCTCCTGAACTCCAAACTGAATGTCAGAATGGAAAAGAAAGGTGATTTAAGCAATTTTGAGCGTGGCATGGTTGTTGGTGCCAGACGGGCCGGTCTGAGTATTTCACAATCTGCTCAGTTACTGGGATTTTCACGCACAACCATTTCTAGGGTTTACAAAGAATGGTGTGAAAAAAGAAAAACATCCAGTATGCTACAGTCCTGTGGGCAAAAATGCCTTGTGGATGCTAGAGGTCAGAGGAGAATGGGCCGACTGATTCAAGCTGATAGAAGAGCAACGTTGACTGAAATAACCACTCGTTACAACCAAGGTATGCAGCAAAGCATTTGTGAAGCCACAACACGCACAACCTTGAGGCGGATGGGCTACAACAGCAGAAGACCCCACCGAGTACCACTCATCTCCACTACAAATAGGAAAAAGAGGCTACAATTTGCATGAGCTCACCAAAATTGGACTGTTGCAGACTGGAAAAATGTTGCCTGGTCTGATGAGTCTCGATTTCTGTTGAGACATTCAAATGGTTGAGTCCGAATTTGGCGTAAACATAATGAGAACATGTATCCATCCTCTGATGGCTACTTCCAGCAGGATAATGCACCATGTCACAAAGCTCGAATCATTTCAAATTGGTTTCTTGAACATGACAATGAGTTTACTGTACTAAAATGGCCCCCACAGTCACCAGATCTCAACCCAATAGAGCATCTTTGGGATGTGGTGGAACGGGAGCTTCGTGCCCTGGATGTGCATCCCTCAAATCTCCATCAACTGCAAGATGCTATCCTATCAATATGGGCCAACATTTCTAAAGAATGCTATCAGCACCTTGTTAAATCAATGCCACGTAGAATTAAGGCAGTTCTGAAGGCAAAAGGGGGTCCAACACCGTATTAGTATGGTGTTCCTAATAATTCTTTAGGTGAGTGTGTGTGTGTGTATATATATATATATATATATATATATATATATATATATATATATACTTCTTGACAGCCCCGGGGTGGGCTTGGACCACCTCCCCTGGACGCTGGCGATTCCACCACTGGTGAGCGGGCCCCGGCAGGAGAGCCCTCCGATGATGATTAAGAAATCTACAGTATAATAAGAGCACATACTGATTAGTGCAACGAATCAAACAGTACAAACTCCAAGCGTTGATTTTATTCTTACCGGCCACTGAATAAGACTGCGCCTTCTGGGTGGGTGTTTCCAATCTATGGTTGGTTTCTTGGATGACATCTGTACGCAACATAATACCAGACAAAATGCATATAACGTTAAAGGAACTTGTTTAGAGCACTATTTCCACATATATCAACAAAATCTTTTTTTTTTTTAATACTTACTTTTTACAAGATATATTGGTACTTGCCCACCTCAGAACTTTCTATAAATTTTTCGTTAGTTTTTTTTTGGACGACCCTAATAATAAAATGATTACAAAAATTAATCCGACAGGAGCCATAATCCCCCCCAGAGACAGCAGCCCCGCATAGTGCCTGCAGCCCCTCACAGTGCCATCAGCCCCCCCAGTTCCAACCAACCCCCCCACAGTGCCCTCAGCCCCCCCAATGCCAGAATTCCCCACAGTTCCAGCCACACACCCCCCCGCAGTGCCAGCAGACCCCCCAGTTCCAGCCACACACCCCCCCGCAGTGCCAGCACCCCCCAAAGTTCCAGCCACACACCCCCCCCGCAGTGCCAGCACCCCCAAAGTTCCAGCCACCTTCCCCCACCCCCCGCAGTGCCAGCAGACCCCCCAGTTCCCGCCACAAACACCCCCGCAGTGGCAGCAGCACCCGCAGTTCCAGCCACACACATCCCCGCAGTGGCAGCAGAACCCACAGTTCCAGCCACACACATCCGCGCAGTGCCAGCAGCACCCACAGTTCCAGCGACAAACACCCCTGCAGTGTTAGCAGCCCCCACAGTTCCAGCCACACACCCCCCCCCGCAGTGCCAGCAGCCTCCAAAGTTCCAGCCAACCCCCCAAGTGCAAGCAGCCCCCACAGTTTTAGCCACCCCCCACCCCAGTGCCAGCAGCCACCCCCAGCAAGCAGCAAGCAGCGTTTTGGTGTCCGCCTGCAAAACGGAACGGTGACCAAACGCAGCCCAACTGATGCATTCTGAGCGGATCCTTATCCATTCAGAATGCATTGGGGCTGAACTGATCCGTTTTGAACCGTTTGTGAGATCCCTGAAACGGATCTCACAAACGGAATTCAAAACACCAGTGTGAAAGTAGCCTTAGATAGCTTGATAAATAGATAAAATAGATAAATTAATGGAGAGATATCTAACTAGCTATCTATCTAACAATGAATCTATTTATCTAACATTTTATATATTTATCTATTAGCTAGATATCTATGAACTATCTAAGTTGATGGACAGATAGGGCATTAGCTTGAATCAGGTCTGTGATTGTGACTCTTGTCATCTGCTTGCTATTGTGTCAGCTGCTCATACAGCAGGATAACTATTAGACCCTTTTGCCAGCTGCGTTCTATTGTGTCAGCTGCTCATACAGCCGGCTGACTAGTAGATATGTTGAATATCTCTGATAGCAGCGGCTATGAAATTGGGTAAAATGGGAAGACAGAATCGACCCCCGGGAAAGTTGGGTGCCGCTGCTGGTGCTCTTAAATAATGTCTTAAGACATCTGAATTACTGACTGTACATCTTAGGGCGTGCCCGAACATGTCTTGAACTTGTTGTCTAAGGCCTCTTTCACACGACCATATGGATTTTTCAGTGTTTTGCGGTCCGTTTTTCACGGATCCGTTGTTCAGTTTCCATTGTGTTTCCATTTCTGTTCCGTTTTTCCGTATGGCATATACAGTATATAGTAATTACATAGAAAAAATGGGTCTGGGAATACAATTTTCAATAGATGGTTCCGCAAAAATGGAACGGATACGGAAGACATACGGATGCATTTCCGGATGGGTTCCGTTTGTTTTTTCGGACCCTTGACTTGAATAGAGCCACGGAACGTGATTTGCGGGCAATAATAGGACATGTTCTATCTTTCAACGGAACTGAAATACGGAAACGGAATGCATAAAGAGTACATTATTTTTTTTTTTTGCAGAACCATTGAAATGAATGGTTAACGTATAAGGAACGCAAAAAACGGCCCGTAAACGGAATTAAAAAAATGGTCATGTGAAAGAGGCCTAAAGGAATGTCTTTTGAAAAGTATATTAAAAATATTTACGAGTGATTTTTAAAAAATGACCTTGTTGTATGCTCTTTTGTAACAGAGCGCATGAAACAATTATGTATTGTTGCTGTAATTACGCACAAACGTGTCTACCCTACTGCTTTATTGAAAAATGTACCGTGATGTGTCGTAAATAAAGATATTTTGCTTAAATCACCTATGTATTCAAATTTTATTAAACATAATTTCGGAATTAAGCACATTTCCTAACTAAACAAAATTATTTTGACGCTCTTAAATAATGTCTTAGGAAATGTCCAAACATGCCTTCTCTGGGCATTCTCTGACGCGCTTCGCAAAATGTGGGGCCATATTTCACAAAACTGGAAAGTTGGGTGCCTCAATTAGCTATTGTTAATATTTATAAATTATATGTATCTGCGTTAGATGTGGTGATCAAATATTGTGCTTAAATCACGGATGCCTTCGATTTTATTAAACACGATCGTATATAATTAAAGCAAATTTCTGCGACAGTTAACTTTTAAGGATCTGCGGTGACATCAGCTTTGGGCGGGGCTGTGTGGGTTTGTGGGAGGCTTGGGCGGGGAAAAGGACTCATCAAAGGTCCTTTAGCTGATAGATAGATGCTGGATAGATTAGCTAGATAAATTTATAATCTGTTGATTTATTTTTGCTTAAATCAGGACCGCCTTCGATTTTTTTTAAACACGATCGTATATACCGGTAATTAAAAGCAAATTTCAAACAACTAACAAAGGGAATGCAACAGTCACCTTTTAAGGACCTGCGGTGACCTCATCAAAGATCTTTTAGTTTTAGAATCCTAAATGGATCAAATAGCTATTGTCAATATTTATAATAGCTTAATAAGAGGTTAATAAAAGCTTAATAGCATTTTATTTTTAAAGATTTTAAAACATAAATTATTGACACGATATCAGATATAACAGAATAAAAGGGGTTTTGAATGGGCGGTATTTAGGTTTGGGGCGTGCAATGGGAGGCGCTTTGGGAGGGGTTGTGGCAGGAGTGGACAGGGTTATGGGAGGGGAAAGGGGCGTGTTGACCTGTCACTTTTAGTTTGAGGAGCCTCTTATTATTTATAGTAGTATTGAGGGGGGGGGAATATTTTTTGCTGTCCAATGTTAATACATTTTATGAAAAACTTTTTGGGTCAAAGAAATAACTACACTGCTAGCTGAATTCCTTTGGGTGTGTAGTTTCCCTAATGGGGTGATTCCTTGGAGGTTTTCAATGTATTGGTACCTCAGTGACATTGCAAATGTACCATGGTGCCCCTACCTATTCCAGAAAAATGTGTGCCTTAAAAGCCCTATGCCTTTCCTTTCCTTCTGAACTCTGCCATTATGGACCACATATGGTGCATTGTAGTACTAAGGAGAAAATACAATTTGTGGGGTTCTTTTTCCTCCTGTTAACCTTTGAGAAAATGTAGTTAAAAGTACATAGTATTGTAAACCTCTAATTTTCAGCCCCAATTTAAATAAAATGTGTCAAAATGCTCACTACACCTCTAGATGGATTCTTTGAAAGGTATAATTCCAAAATGGGGTATTTTAGGGTGTTTCTTATGTTTGTTGTAGCTGCTCCAAGCTTCTGCAAACCTGAAATGGTGCCTGAAAGACATCCTAATAAAGATCCAAAATGAGCACCTACATTTTTGAGACTGGTATTTGAGCACGCTAGGGCCACTTATGTGATATTTCTAAAAACTGCTGAATCAGGGTCATAAATTGGAGTTTTATTTTATTTTTTAATCGCCTGTAGTGTTCCAAAATAATGGAATAAATTTAAAAGTCTGCAAAAAAGGAAATTTTTATTTCACCTCCATTTTGTGTTAATAATTGTGAAACACCAAAAGTGTTAAAAGACTTTGTAAATGCCATTTTGAATACGTTTAGTTTTTAAAATAGGGTAATTAAGGGAGTTTCTAATATATAGACCCTTCAAAGCTATTTCAGGACTGAGTTGGTCCATAAAAATGTTATGGAAATGTTATTAAAAATGTAAAAAAATTGCTGCTAAGCAAGTCTTTTAGTGTCTTAAAGGGGTTGTCTCACTTCAGCAAATGGCATTTATCATTTAGAGAAAGTTAATACTGGCCACTTACTAATAAATTGTGATTTCCACATTGCTTCGTTTGCTGGCTAGACTCATTTTTTCCATCACATTACTCTTCTCGTTTCCATGGTTACAACCCCCCTTCATTCCAGCATTGGTGGTTGTGCTTGCACACTGTAGGAAAAAGCGCCAGCCTATGTGCATTCCTATGGTCCCGGCCATCAAAGAGGCCAGGGCTTTTTCCTATATTGTGCAAGCATGGCCATTGCTGCTGGATTGCAAGGTGTTCGTAACCATGGATACGAGCAGTGTATATTGTGATGGAAGAATGAGTCTAGGAAGCAATATGGATAATACATTAGTAAGTGCCTTGTATTAATTCTCTCTACATGATGAATGCTATTTGCTGAAGTGAGACAAACCCTTCCTGACGCATGATGTAATAGTAAGTCATGGTGGCAAGTGACTTGCCACATTTTGATGTACAGTCGTGGCCAAAAGTTTTGAGAATGACACAAATATTAGTTTTCACAAAGTTTGCTGCTAAACTGCTTTTAGATCTTTGTTTCAATTGTTTCTTTGATGTAGTGAAATATAATTACACGCACTTCATACGTTTCAAAGGCTTTTATCGACAATTACATGACATTTATGCAAAGAGTCAGTATTTGCAGTGTTGGCCCTTCTTTTTCAGGACCTCTGTATTTCGACTGGGCATGCTCTCAATCAACTTCTGGGCCAATTCCTGACTGATAGCTACCCATTCTTTCATAATCACTTCTTGGAGTTTGTCAGAATTAGTGGGTTTTTGTTTGTCCACCCGCCTCTTGAGGATTGACCAAAAATTCTCAATGGGATTAAGATCTGGGGAGTTTCCAGGCCATGGACCCAAAATGTCAACGTTTTGTTCCCGAGCCACTTCGTTATCACTTTTGCCTTATGGCACGGTGCTCCATCGTGCTGGAAAATGCATTGTTTTTCACCAAACTGTTGTTGGATTGTTGGAAGAAGTTGCTGTTGGAGGGTGTTTTGGTACCATTCTTTATTCATGGCTGTGTTTTTGGGCAAAATTGTGAGTGAGCCCACTCCCTTGGATGAGAAGCAACCCCACACATGAATGGTCTCAGGATGCTTTACTGTTGGCATGACACAGGACTGATGGTAGCGCTCACCTTTTTCCAGATGCCCCAAACAATCGGAAAGAGGTTTCATCGGAGAATATGACTTTGCCCCAGCCCTCAGCAGTCCATTCACCAAACTTTCTACAGAAGATCAGTCTGTCCCTGATGTTTTTTTGGAGAGAAGTGGCTTCTTTGCTGCCCTTCTTGACACCAGGCCATCTTCCAAAAGTCTTCGCCTCACTGTGCGTGCAGATGCGCTCACACCTGCCTGCTGCCATTCCTGAGCAAGCTCTGCACTGGTGGCACTCCGATCCAGCAGCTGAATCCTCTTTAGGAGACTATCCTGGCGCTTGCTGGACTTTCTTAGACGCCCTGAAGCCTTCTTAACAAGAATTGAACCTCTTTCCTTGAAGTTCTTGATGATCCTATAAATTGTTGATTGAGGTGCAATCTTAGTAGCCACAATATCCTTGCCTGTGAAGCCATTTTTATGCAACGCAATGATGGCTGCACGCGTTTCTTTGCAGGTCACCATGGTTAACAAATTGACATTTACAAAATGATGCCAACATAAAGTAGACATTTGTAGAATGTTAAGTAATATTTTATGAGGTATCACTTTCTGTTTTAAAAACAGAGAAATAGAAATTAATTTTTTTTTTAATTTTTGGTAAATTTGGGATTTTTTTTCATACATAAAGGTGAAATATATTGACTATAATTTATGACTGTCATGAAGCACAATGTGTCATGAGAAAACCATTTCACAATGCCTTGGATAAGTAAAAGTGTTCCAAAGTTATTACCGCACAAAGTGACACGTCAGATTTGCAAAAAATGGCCTGGGCAGGAGGATGAAAACTGGCCTGGGATAGAAGGGGTTAAGCAAATGCTTTTGAAAAATGATGCCAACATAAACTGTACATATGGTAAATATTAAAATTTTTGTGAGATATCAATGTTTTAAAAAAAAAATCAAGATTCAAATCTGAAAAATTGCAATTTTTTAAAAATCTTTATGGATTTTCTAAATTTCCTTTATGAAGAAAAAACCATTTTTAGTTTTGTTTGACAGTCTGCAGTTAAATCACATCTTGTTCGTTTCATTTCAAATCCATTGTGGTGGTGTATAGAGCCAAAAATTTTAGAATTGTGTCAATGTCCTAATATTTATGGACCTGACTGTATATCAAGCTGACAGCTCAAAGGAAGTGTCTTTTCTGCTGTAGCTCAGGAGGCGTGTCTGTTCTGCTGGTGCTCTCTCCTTATCACTGCTCAGAAGATAAAGGATGAAACTGAGCATGTGTGGCCATGTCAGTGAGCTGGACAAAGAAATAGGAAAAAGAACAAAGAGCAGGTGGCGCTATACAGATACATTTTATTGAATATCTCAGTGGCTATGCAAAAATTTTTGTATTCATATTCAGGAGCTATTTTGAAAACTGTAGAATATTTTTTATGGTACTACCCATTTAAGGTGTTAAAACATTAAATATTTTTGCAATGGTTGACATGCTAATTAATGTTTGATGCTCTTCTTCAGATGAAGGTATTAAAGTCTAAATATATTATGTAGCGGTCAGAGGAGGGAGAGACCGCAAGGCAGGATTCACGTACAGTACAGCAGACAAGGAGACTGAAGATAAACCGGCTTTATTAAAGAACAAGAAGTAACTGCCGGAAAATTGGATTAACAGTATAAACAGGTTTACACAGAATACTTGAACAAGAGTTAGAATAAATGCGTTCCACAGCAAACACATCAGAGTCTAGGCTACACTCAGCTTATATACTCCTATCTAGCCCTGCTACCCAGGGGACGCTTCTACAGCGCACTGACTAAGTCCCTGACTCTATAACCTATCACAGATGAGAACCGGTGCCATAAACAGTTCTGAAGATTCTCCTGGATCCAATAAGATGCAGTCTGGCTCCAGGTCCAGTAGCTGGCTTGTCTGTCTTTCTCTCTCTTGTTACAGCAGATGCAGATCTTCACCTAGTTTTAGCTCTGGCAGGAAGGATCCTGCTTGTACTGGTCTATGACACACGGTCCCACTCCTCTGGAACACACGGTACAGTCCTCTGTGTGCTGCTCCACAGCTGTCAGGGAAAAATTAGCTATTATAGCCTCCTGCTGCTTCAGTCTTTTACTGTTATATATCAGCAGTCCATCTCTCCCTGTTATCTCAGCAAGCCCCCAGCAACTTCTAGAACAGCCCGGGAAAACTTCTTAATTCTTTCTTAGCCTCTGGCCAGCACAACTCAGGTTCCTGCTCAGTCACAGTGGCCTCTGGTGGCCGGAGGGAAACATGACAGTCTGCATAGATATAAGTGCTGGAAATGCTGCTGGTTGATTCAGGGCTGCCTCTTACATGCCTCCCCACTTAAAGGTGGCCATCCTCGGCCTAGCTATATAGTCCATAGAAAGATAATGGTTAGTGCAATTTTTATACAGCAATACCACATTGCCCACAATACATACAGGTGGACCAAATGAAATAATCAGCAGCGTACCTGTTTGGTGGAACCCTTGCAGTAGACCTACTGGATCTCCGGAGGTCTTGACTATCTGCTGGGACCTGACTTTCTCCACTGGGAGTTGTTAACCTGGGCTCTTCCATTGCAGCAGGAGATCTGTGTGTGGTCGCGGGTTCCTCCTCACTGTGAGACGGTAGTGGTTCTGTAGCAGGAGTTTCATCACCTACGGCCTGGGTACCTTCCGCAGTGTCAGGAACGGTCCACCAGTCTTCACATTCGTTTCCATTGGAGATAACACGTTCTGGGTATGGGGCAGGAGGAGAAGGTGTCCTCTGAATAGGTGCAGGATCTGCGGACCGGTATGGCCGTAGCATAGTCCTATGTAAAGTCTGTGAAGCAAACTCCTCATTTTCAACCTGCACTTCGTAAACCGGACCATTAGGGTACACTCTCTTGATCACTTTGTATGGCTGTACTTCCCAACGCTCACTCAATTTGCCTCTGGGGCGTTTCTCTCGTACCAGGACCCGGTCTCCAGGCTTCAGTGGCACCTTCTGGACTGGAGGGTGGTCCGTATGAGTTCTATCCTGTAACCGCTGGCCTGCCAAACAGCGGCTGGTCTGGAGTCCCTGACAGTGTTCTTTCACCCATGAGATGGTTGATCGCTCCATTAGGTCTTCTTGCTGTTCCAGGTTCAATTCAACGATTTCTCTACCAGCTCTCCCAAACATTAACATATACGGGGTGTAACCGGTAGTGGTATGGACCCGATTATTGTAGGCCCAGACTAGTTTCAGCAGGTAATCAGGCCAGTGTGCCCTCTTGTCTTCCTCTAGCATTCTCAGCATTTGTAGCAGAGTCCGGTTGAAGCGCTCACAGGCCCCATTCCCTTGGGGATGATAGGGGGTCGCCCTGGATTTTTCAATACCGTACAGTTGGTGTAGCTCCTCCATTACTTTCCCTTGAAAGCACACCACTTGATCTGAGTGGATCCGCTTTGGACACCTGTAGACCCGGATGAAATCCTGACAGCGCGTGCTGCGGACTTTGCCGTCTTATCCCGAGTTGGGGAGACTACTGCAAACTTGGAGAAGTGGTCAACCATAACCAGGCAGTACTGTGGACCTCTTGATGATTGTTCCACGAGGAGGTAGTCTATTATCAATAATTCCAGCGGTTCTTTGGTCTGTATGGACTGGAGGAGTGCTTTTAGTGAGTTCACACACTCGACACTGTCAGCAAACTTCCTCCACCACGGCCTCCAGTTGAGGACAATACACATAACGCTGCAGCCACTAGTAAGTCTTGGTGGGCCCGAAGTGAGCTCCAAATTTATGGGCTTCTTTGGCTCTCACATGCCACGCTTCCGGGTATGACTACTTGCCACAAGGTCATTGGGCTGTTGTCACTTGCGGTACAGAACAGCTCCGTGCATTTCCAGTCTGTCCCATTGATGTAGAACCGACTTCATCTCGGCATCCAGGTAAGCCCTTACTTCTCTGTTGGGCTTCCTTCGCTGGGTTACTCAGCTTTTCATCTGCCGCAGTCCAACATCTTCATCCTGTAATCGGCCCCAGTCCTCATTAGTCCTCCCCAATGCCTTGGTTAGCTTACGGGACTCCCCACTTGTCTGGGCCGCAACTGTGGGCACAACGAACGTGCGGAAATCCGGAGTTTCATCTTCTTCCTTTTGTTTATCGACATCCCCTACTGGGGTCTCAAAAATGACCCTCGACAGGCCATCGGCATTATTTTTCTCCGTAGCGTTACGGTAGCGAATTGAGAAGTCATATTTTGCAAGGCGAGCTGCCCAGCGTTGCTCCAGGGCTCCAAACTTGGCAGTATCCAGATGGGCCAGGGGATTGTTTTCAGTCCGTACAAAGATCTTAGCTCCTGTCAAATATCCTGCATAACTTCTCCGTCATAGCCCACACCAGGGCAAGGAGTTCTAGCCGGAAGGAACTGTAGTTGTGGGGGTTTCACTCCTTCTCTTGCAAGGATCTACTGGCGTAGGCAATCACTCTTTCATGTCCATCTTGTACCTGCGACAGGACTGCCCTGAGTCCGTAGAGACTGCCATCAGTAGATAAGAGAAATGGTTTATCAAAGTCAGCATAAGCCAATATGGGGGCCGATGTCAGAGCTTCTTTCAGGGCCTGGAAGGCCTTTTCCTGCTTCTGCCCCCAGGGAATACTTTGGCCCTTGGGTTGCCCAGCCGTTCCTCTCAGCAACTCGTTCAGAGGGCCCGCTATCTTGGCATAGTCTTTGATGAACCACCGGTAGTACCCGGTCAGTCCAAGGAAGGCCTTCAACTCCCGCAGCGTTCTGGGCACTAGCCATTGTCGTATTGCAGCCACTTTGTCTTGGGACGGCAACACTCCATCTTGGGACACCCTATGGCCCAAGTACTCTATCTCCCTCTTGAAGAGATTACACTTTTTTGGCTTTACCTTCAGGCCATGGGATCGCAGTCGCTCGAGTACCTGCCCTAGCCGATTCAGGTGTTCTTGAAAAGTAGCAGAGTATACAATGATATCCTCCAGGTATATCAGAGTGGCTTGAAAATTCAGGTCTCCCAGGCATCTCTCCATCAGCCGCTGGAAGGTCCCCAGTGCATTAGTCAGCCCAAATGGCATCCTGTTGAATTCAAATAGTCCCATGGGGAGTATGAACGCCGTCTTTGCCTTGTCTTGCTTGGACATTTGTACTTGCGAGTACCCGCTTGCCAGGTCCAATGTAGAGAAGTATTTGGCTTCTCCTAGAGCCGTCAGAGACTCCTCGATATGTGGCAGAGGATATGAGTCTCGTGCAGTGCATGCATTCAACCGCCGGTAATCCACACAAAACCGAATAGTGCCATCCTTCTTAACAAGCACCACTGTGGCCGCCCAAGGGCTCTGGCTACCCCGCACCACTCCGGAATCTATCATCTGTTCAACAACGTTTTCACTTCCTGGTACAACTTGAGCGGAATCTGCCGATATCGCTCCCGAATTGGAGGAGTGTCCCCCGTCGGTATCTCATGTGTGATAGCATCCGTGCAGCCAAAGTCATCGGCGTGATGGGCGAATGCAGCCTGATTCTCCCACAGCATGTTTTCAACTGCTTGCCGTTGGTCCGTACCGAGAGCCTTCACATCTATTTCTATTTGATCCAAGATGGTTCTCCCATTCCATTCTGGGGTCGGCACCTCTTCTACACTGGCAGTAACTGCCAGGGTACAAACAGCATCACCTACAGGAGCTAGTCACTTCTCTCTGACTCAGTACTTCTCCCCGATGTAGGTACACACTAGCCAGTTCCACTCCTGGTGTCAAGGAAACTTCTAGATGTCCCATATTCACAGCTCTTATGGGTACTCGTCCATTCTGGACCACCCACAGTGTTCGAGCTACCAGGACATCCGGACCCAACTCTCCTAGGGCCGTCGGTTCAATGAACACCTCCATACCTTCAAGATTGCGGAAGGTTCCCACAGGTAACGTCAACACGGTCTCCCGTCCAGGGGGAAGGATGAGGGTAGCCTTTCCTGGCGCTCGGATCGTTCCCACAGACTAGTGTGCTGGGACACTTTTCTGTGTCCCACAGAATCAGATCAGCCGTTGAAACGCTTTCTGAGTAGGTTTGTGCGTAGTGGCTTGCTTCCAATAGCCCGGCCCCCGTTTGGTGAACATTATCTGATCCAATTCTCGCAGAATAGTCATACCCATTATCACAGGCACATCTTCTTTGAACGTCTCAGGGACCAACAGGATACCTTTCTGTCCTACTTCTTGCCCACATAGCCGTACAATCATCCACACGACTCCTGTGTCAGGGATCTGTTTTTGATTAGCCGCTGTAACCCGGACCAGCGTCTCTCGCTCTGGCTTGGCCAGCGCTTGGAAGTAATGGTAGAAGAGTGACTCAGGCATAGTGGTTACTTGTGACCCGGTATCCACTAAGCAGTCGTCCGGAATGCCTTTAAATTCAGCTCGCAACCAGGTGTTCGGAGCCATACTGGGTATCTTGGCTCTCCACCTCCCCCGTAGTACGCCCCACTACTGCGGGGGCAGGAAGTTTAACGGTGGCTCTGGGCATCCAGCCACATTACTCTGACACTCTCTGGCATAATGTCCATAATTTCCACACCGCCAACACTGTGCCCCTTGACGGCCTTCTCCTTGTCTGCGTATGGGGGGTGCCCTTAGGACTTGATTGATGGGCCTCCTTGGAGGATATTGAGGAGCTTGGATATTGGGGGCGCCTGATAAATTTGTTGTCCGGCCAGGTAGGCAGTTTCAGGGGTTAAGCGCGACTCCATCCGTTTTTCCAGGTGTGTCAATTTTTCGTGCATAGCACTCAGAGAGCTCTGTAAGTCTTGTACTACTCTGACTAGGATCTCTTCGCTCTTTGAAACCCCGAGGGAGGTGACGGCCCAGAGAGTCCCAGAATGAATTGTTCCCGCAGGATCCGATCTGCAGTTCCCATGGCGGTTACTCCGTCTTCCTCCTTTTTTCTGCACCTCGGCCAACACTTCCTGTAGCGCCATTGCATACTGCGAGACACCTTCGTCTTCCCGCTGAATTCGGTAAAAGAATTTTGCCCTGAGGTGCCCTGCGCTGGCCGTTTCACCATATATTTCTTCCAGGAATCGCTTTCAATGTATTGCGCGTGGCTTCCGGTTGTAGTAGAACATTTTGACGGCCTCACCCTCTAGAGCAGCCAAAGCGATTTCTACTTGTAGTTCTGGGCTGACATTGTAAATCCTAGCAGCGCTCTGTAATCTTGACACCCAGTCCTACAATGACATGTTCTGGCCATCAAATTTGGGTAGCAAGTTAAACAACGTGCCAATAGGGAGGGCCCTTGCAGGGGTTCCACCATTGCCTGAGGTGCTCACATACGCATCATGCACATTGCCTTCAGCCGCCTCCATCTCTGTTATTGTACTCTGCTCGCAGCGCCACTTGTAGCAGTCAGAGGAGGGAGAGACCGCAGGGCAGGATTCAAGTACAGTATAGCAGACAAGGAGACTGAAGATAAACCGGCTTTATTAAAGAACAAGATGTAACTGCCGGAAAATCGGATTAACAGTATAAACAGGTTTACACAGAATACTTGAACAAGAGTTAGAATAAATGCGTTCCACAGCAGAGTCCAGGCTACACTCAGCTTATATACTCCTATCTAGCCCTGCTACCCAGGGGACGCTTCTACAGTGCACTAAGTCCCTGACTCTATAACCTATCACAGATAAGCACCGGTGCCACTCACAGTTCTGCAGATTTTCCTGGATCCAATAAGATGCAGTTTGGCTCCAGGTCCGGTCGCTGGCTTGTCTGTCTTTCTCTGGTTACAGCAGATGCAGATCTTCACCTAGTTTCAGCTCTGGCAGGAAGGATCCTACTTGTACTGGTCTCTGACACACGGTCCCACTCCTCTGGAACACTTGGTACAGTCCTCTGTGTGCTGCTCCACAGCTGTCAGGGAAAACTTAGCTATTATAGCCTCCTGCTGCCTCTTTTACTGTTATCTCTCAGCAGTCCATCTCTCCCTGTTACCTCAGCAAGCCCCCAGCAACTTCTAGAACAGCCTGGGAAAACTTCTTAACTCTTTTTATTAGCCTCTGGCCAGCACAACTCAGGTTCCTGCTCAGTCACAGTGCCCTCTGGTGGCCGGAGGGAAACATGACAGTCTGCATAGATATAAGTGCTGGAAATGCTGCTGGTTGATTCAGGGCTGCCTCTTACATTATATCTACAGCTAAGATTCTTTATTCTGTTGTCTGAATTTGTCTGATACCTCACTTTCACAAAGGTGTGCTGTTTGCCAGTGACTATTTCAAGAACATACTTTCATATAATTTCAGACTTTGTCCTTAAAACCTAATTTGACTATAGTTATAACATTACATTTTCCCCAGTTTCATTTATTTTATGTAGCATTGTCACAATACCAGAATTTTGATTCAATTTAAGTACTAAGAAAAAATATTGCGATACTTAATACCATTCTATACCACACCATAAAAAACAAGGCACAAAAAATACCCACACATGAACTTTATGTAGCCGGACAATGTGAGGTTAATGTATAATTATTTTTTTTATTTTTATTTTGCATGTAGTATGATGGGTTCATATACTATGGGTATACTCACTATAGTAACCCTGTCAACTACCTCCTCACATAATGGACAGGGTTACTTACTGTTATTGAGGCACATGGTTTTATAAATATGGACCCCTATTTGCCTTACATTGATAGTAAATAACCCTATTAACTACCTCACATTAACCAAATGTTGCCCATTGTGAGGTACATGATGGGATCACTGTTACTCTTAATGTGAGGCACATCGAGGTCCAAACTGATAAAACCATGTTCCTCGCATTAAGTAATCCCATCATGTACCACATCAAATAATGGGCAACGTGGGGTCAATGTGAGGTACATGTTGGGATTACTTACTATTAATGTGAGGCACATGGTTTTATCAGTTTGGACCACCATGTGCCTCGCATTAATAGTCGATAACACCATCATGTACCCATGTTGTCCATTATATGAGGAGGTACATTATGGAGTTGTTATTAATGTGAGGAGCATAGTGTTAATTTTTAACTGCCACGTGCCTCATATTAATAGTAAGCAACACCATCATTAACCCCATATTGCCCATAATATGAGGGACATGATCGGGTCACTATTACTAGGCACATGGAGTTACTAAAGTCATAAGACCATGTGCCTCACATTAATACAGGCTTACAGCATGAAGCACATACCTGTAAAAACAGCAGGAAACTTCTACAGCAAGATCATTCTGGATGATGTCATCGCTGTCTGATTAGTCACAAGTGGATGTTATTGGTCACATGGAGATGACATCATTAAAGGTCCTTTGAGCATTGAGGACTGCGGTAAGTTTGTCTCTGCCCTGCCCTCCGATTTCCCCTCCTTGACACTCTCCCCCCCCCCCCCCCCCCCCCCCCATCGGTCCACTCGGTTTTTTCATTTGTGGCATTGTCCAACCGTGTTAGTGGGGAGGTAGCTCTCCCTCCTTCACTGTGCGACAGCTTATGAGAAGGCATGCTCTTTGCGCACGCCATGTTCTCTGATAACTACTGATATTAAGCTGCAGCCAGGTCCAAAAGTATTGAATAGGTATTGTTAATTCGATACCTGTGCAACCATATTGCAGAGAGCCCTATAAATAATGGATTAGCAATTACTGGACTCTGTTCCCTAATATACTGAATATCAACAAGTTCCCCCCATAAGAAAAAGAAAACCTCAGACTCAAGTGATGTCCATTCTTCCCATCTTGCAGGGCGTTGTCCTTACTGTACTACTTGAAGTAGTCTAGAATGCAGGAACTTTTAGGCAGGATTGATTTTTTCAATTTCTTTTAGTTTATTTTTAAGTAAAAAAAAGCTTTCACATGCCGTTATAAAGTGTATAGCAGATTATTCAAAAGTGTAAATACAATGTTTATTTTCTATTTTTCTGCATTTTTTTTTTACTTAACCACTTAAGGACCACAGGTTTATACCCCCCTAAAGACCAGGCCCTTTTTTACAAATCGGCACTACACTACTTTCACCGTTTATTGCTCGGTCATGCAACTTACCACCCAAATGAATTTTACCTCCTTTTCTTCTCACTAATAGAGCTTTCATTTGGTGGTATTTCATTGCTGCTGACATTTTTACTTTTTTTGTTATTAATCGAAATTTAACGATTTTTTTGCAAAAAAATGACATTTTTCACTTTCAGTTGTAAAATTTTGCAAAAAAAAACGAGATCCATATAGAAATTTTGCTCTAAATTTATAGTTCTACATGTCTTTGATAAAAAAAAAATGTTTGGGTAAAAAAAAAATGGTTTGGGTAAAAGTTATAGCGTTTACAAACTATGGTACAAAAATGTGAATTTCCGCTTTTTGAAGCAGCTCTGACTTTCTGAGCACCTGTCATGTTTCCTGAGGTTCTACAATGGCCAGACAGTACAAACACCCCACAAATGACCCCATTTCGGAAAGTACACACCCTAAGGTATTCGCTGATGGGCATAGTGAGTTCATAGAACTTTTTATTTTTTGTCACAAGTTAGCGGAAAATGATGATTTTTTTTTTTTTTTTTTTTCTTACAAAGTCTCATATTCCACTAACTTGTGACAAAAAATAAAAACTTCTATGAACTCACTATGCCCATCACGAAATACCTTGGGGTCTCTTCTTTCCAAAATGGGGTCACTTGTGGGGTAGTTATACTGCCCTGGCATTCTAGGGGCCCAAATGTGTGGTAAGGAGTTTGAAATCAAATTCTGTAAAAAATGACCTGTGAAATCCGAAAGGTGCTCTTTGGAATATGGGCCCCTTTGCCCACCTAGGCTGCAAAAAAGTGTCACACATCTGGTATCTCTGTATTCAGGAGAAGTTGAGGAATGTGTTTTGGGGTGTCTTTTTACATATACCCATGCTGGGTGGGATAAATATCTTGGTCAAATGCCAACTTTGTATAAAAAAATGGGAAAAGTTGTCTTTTGCCAAGATATTTCTCTCACCCAGCATGGGTATATGTAAAATGACACCCCAAAACACATTCCCCACCTTCTCCTGAGTACGGGGATACCAGATGTGTGACACGTTTTTGCAGCCTAGGTGGGCAAAGGGGCCCATATTCCAAAGAGCACCTTTCGGATTTCACAGGTCATTTTTTACAGAATTTGATTTCAAACTCCTTACCACACATTTGGGCCCCTAGAATGCCAGGGCAGTATAACTACCCCACAAGTGACCCCATTTTGGAAAGAAGAGACCCCAAGGTATTCCCTGATGGGCATAGTGAGTTCATGGAAGTTTTTATTTTTTGTCACAAGTTAGTGGAATATGAGACTTTGTATGAAAAAAAAAAAATCATCATTTTCCACTAACTTGTGACAAAAAATAAAAAATTCTAGGAACTCGCCATGCCCCTCACGGAATACCTTGGGGTGTCTTCTTTCCAAAATGGGGTCACTTGTTGGGTAGTTATACTGCCCTGGCATTTTCCAGGGGCCCTAATGTGTGGTAAGTAGGTAAATGACCTGTGAAATCCTAAAGGTGCTCTTTGGAATGTGGGCCCCTTTGCCCACCTAGGCTGCAAAAAAGTGTCACACATGTGGTATCGCCGTATTCAGGAGAAGTTGGGGAATGTGTTTTGGGGTGTCATTTTACATATACCCATGCTGGGTGAGAGAAATATCTTAGCAAAAGACAACTTTTCCCATTTTTTTTATACAAAGTTGGCATTTGACCAAGATATTTCTCTCACCCAGCATGGGTATATGTAAAATGACACCCCAAAACACATTCCCCAACTAATCCTGAGTACGGCGATACCAGATGTGTGACACTTTTTTGCAGCCTAGATGCGCAAAGGTGCCCAAATTCCTTTTAGGAGGGCATTTTTAGACATTTGGATACCAGACTTCTTCTCACGCTTTGGGGCCCCTAGAATGCCAGGGCAGTATAAATACCCCACATGTGACCCCATTTTGGAAAGAAGACACCCCAAGGTATTCAATGAGGGGCATGGCGAGTTCATAGAAATTTTTTTTTTTTGGCACAAGTTAGCGGAAATTGATATTTTTAATTTTTTTCTCACAAAGTCTCCCGTTCCGCTAACTTGGGACAAAAATTTCAATCTTTCATGGACTCAATATGCCCCTCACGGAATACCTGGGGGTGTCTTCTTTCCGAAATGGGGTCACATGTGGGGTATTTATACTGCCCTGGCATTCTAGGGGCCCTAAAGCGTGAGAAGAAGTCTGGAATATAAATGTCTAAAAAATTTTACGCATTTGGTTTCCGTGAGGGGTATGGTGAGTTCATGTGAGATTTTATTTTTTGACACAAGTTAGTGGAATATGAGACTTTGTAAGAAAAAAATAATAATAATTCCGCTAACTTGGGCCAAAAAAATGTCTGAATGGAGCCTTACAGGGGGGTGATCAATGACAGGGGGGTGATCAATGACAGGGGGGGTGATCAATGACAGGGGGGGTGATCAATGACAGGGGGGTGATCAGGGAGTCTATATGGGGTGATCACCACAGTCATTGATCACGCCCCTGTAAGGCTTCATTCAGACGTCCGGATGCGTTTTGCGGATCCGATCCATCTATCAGTGCATCCGTAAAAATCATGCGGACATCTGAATGGAGCTTTACAGGGGGGTAATCAATGACAGGGGGGTGATCAGGGAGTCTATATGGTGTGATCACCACAGTCATTGATCATGCCCCTGTAAGGCTTCATTCAGACGTCCGGATGCGTTTTGCGGATCCGATCCATCTATCAGTGGATCCGTAAAAATCATGCGGACGTCTGAATGGAGCTTTACAGGGGGGTAATCAATGACAGGGGGGTAATCAATGACAGGGGGGTGATCAGGGAGTCTATATGGGGTGATCACCACAGTCATTGATCACGCCCCTGTAAGGCTTCATTCAGACGTCCGGATGCGTTTTGCGGATCCGATCCATCTATCAGTGCATCCGTAAAAATCATGCGGACATCTGAATGGAGCTTTACAGGGGGGTAATCACCACAGTCATTGATCATGCCCCTGTAAGGCTTCATTCAGACGTCCGGATGCGTTTTGCGGATCCGATCCATCTATCAGTGCATCCGTAAAAATCATGCGGACATCTGAATGGAGCTTTACAGGGGGGTGATCAGGGAGTCTATATGGGGTGATCACCACAGTCATTGATCATGCCCCTGTAAGGCTTCATTCCGACGTCCGGATGCGTTTTGCGGATCGGATCCATCTATCAGTGCATCCGTAAAAATCATGCGGACATCTGAATGGAGCTTTACAGGGGGGTGATCAGGGAGTCTATATGGGGTGATCACCACAGTCATTGATCATGCCCCTGTAAGGCTTCATTCAGACGTCCGGATGCGTTTTGCGGATCGGATCCATCTATCAGTGCATCCGTAAAAATCATGCGGACGTCTGAATGGAGCTTTACAGGGGGGTGATCAATGACAGGGGTGTAATCAATGACAGGGGGGTGATCAGGGAGTCTATATGGGGTGATCACCACAGTCATTGATCACGCCCCTGTAAGGCTTCATTCAGACGTCCGGATGCGTTTTGCGGATCCGATCCATCTATCAGTGGATCCGTAAAAATCATGCGGACGTCTGAATGGAGCTTTACAGGGGGGTAATCAATGACAGGGGGGTAATCAATGACAGGGGGGTAATCAGGGAGTCTATATGGGGTGATCAGGGGCTAATAAGGGGTTAATAAGTGACGGGGGGGGGTGTAGTGTAGTGTAGTGGTGCTTGGTGCTACTTTACTGAGCTACCTGTGTCCTCTGGTGGTCGATCCAAACAAAGGGGACCACCAGAGGACCAGGTAGCAGGTATATTAGACGCTGTTATCAAAACAGCGTCTAATATACCTGTTAGGGGTTAAAAAAAATACATCTCCAGCCTGCCAGCGAACGATCGCCGCTGGCAGGCTGGAGATCAACTCTCTTACCTTCCGTTCCTGTGAGCGCGCGCGCCTGTGTGCGCGCGTTCACAGGAAATCTCGGCTCACGCGAGATGACGCCTATTGGCGTTAGTGTGACCTGGGAGCGCCGCAGAAATGACGCCTTTCGGCGTTAGCGTGGCGGGAAGTGGTTAAATACCGCAGAAAAAGATATATAGCCATACCCTTGGGGTCCTTTTACATTCACAATTAAGTTGTCAGATCAATGATATAGCAAGTCGAATGGCACCTGAATTTTTAGCATACTAGCAGAAGGACCCAGCTTTGAACGGGTACATTTCATCTATTTCATTTAATGTTTGTGTGTGTCGTTAAAAGATATCGACAGTATCCCCCCCCATAACGTGACCTCTACAGCACTCCACCCCTTAACACTGAACCCCCGCCCCCCCCACAGTGCACCGCCGACTTAAAATGGGACCTCCACAGCAACACACACCCTTAACTTCGACCTTCACAGTAGCCTGTCCCTTTAACAGTGGGTTCCACAGCACCTACCTTCTTGACAGTGACCTCCACTGGGACCCCGTCCCCTTAACAGTGACCTCTCCAGCACCCCGCCCCTTAATACTGAACTCCATAGGGGACAGACTCCCCATTCCCTGCCCCCTTAACAGAGACCTCCACAGCGCTTGCCCCTTTTATAGTGACCTTCACAGTGCCCGCCCCTTTAACAGCGACTTCCACAGAGACCTGCCCCCTTAGGCTACTTTCACACTAGCGTTCGGAGCGGGTCCGTCTGATGTTTCATCAGACGGATCCGCTCCTATAATGCAGACGTTTGCATCCGTTCAGAACGGATCCATCTGCATTATAACTTAGAAAAATTTCTAAGTGTGAAAGTAGCCTGAACGGATCCGTCCAGACTTTACATTGAAAGTCAATGGGGGCGGATCCGTTTGAAGATTGAGCCATATAGTGTCATCTTCAAACGGATCCGTCCCCATTGACTTACATTGTAAGTCTGGACGGATCCGCTTGCCTCCGCACGGCCAGGCGGACACCCGAACGCTGCAAGCAGCGTTCAGGTGTCCGCTCGCTGAGCGGAGCGGAGGCTGAACGCTGGCAGACTGATGCATTCTCAGCGGATCCGCGTCCACTAGGAATGCATTAGGGCTGGACGGCTGTGTTCGGGGCCGCTTGTGA
Source organism: Bufo bufo (assembly GCF_905171765.1). Classification (NCBI taxonomy): domain Eukaryota; kingdom Metazoa; phylum Chordata; class Amphibia; order Anura; family Bufonidae; genus Bufo; species Bufo bufo. Next base: position 278,101,507 of record NC_053393.1, on the reverse strand, counting down.
GCCCCTTCAAACGCAGCTCACGAGCGGACACCCGAACGCAGTTGTGAAAGTAGCCTTAACAGTAACATCCTCAACGTCCACACCTTTAACAGTGACCTCTGCATCTGCCGACCCTTTATTTGTGACCTCCACAGTACCCCGTCTCCTTTAACAGTGATTTCCAAAACACCCCACCCCCTTAACAGTAACCTCTACAGCACCCTGCCTCTTGCACACAAATGTTTTTTTTTTTTCATTTCCGTTCCGTTTTTGCAGATTGTGGTTCGTATGCGGAACCATTCATTTCAATGGTTCCGCAAAAAAAAAGGAATGTACTCCATTCTGTTTCCGTATTTCCGTTCTGCTGAAGGATAGAACATGTCCTATTATTGCGCGCAAATAACGATCCATGGCTCCATTGAAGTCAATGGGTCCGCAAAAAAAACGGAATGCATCCATATGTCTTCCGTATCGGTTCCGTTTTTGCGGAACCATCTATTGAAAATTTTATACCCAGCCCAATTTTTTTTATGTACTTACTGTTTAAACATTATTGTATGCTTCTGTTTCCGATCTGCAAAAAACGGATCACAAACGGAAAAGCAAAATGGAAACACTACTGAAACGGATCCGTTTAAAATGGACCACAAACCCATACGGTCACGTGCAAGAGGCCTAACACTGACCTCCATAGCGGATCGTCCCCTTAACTGTGACATCCACCGTTCCCTGGCCCCTTAACAGAGACCTCCACAGTGCCCGCCCTTTTTACAGTGACCTCTACCTGCTCCTGCACCCTTAACAGTAACCTCCACAGTGGCCCGCCTCTTTAACAGTGACCTGCACAGCTGCTGCCCCTTTATTAGTGACCTCCACAGTACCCCATCTCCTTAACAAGTGATTTCCACAATAATCTGCCCCATTAACAGTGACTTCTAAAGCACTCTGCCCCTTAACTCTGACCTACATAGCGGACCGTCCCCTTAACTGTGACCTCCACAGCAGCCTACTCCCTTAACTTTGACCCCCACAGCACATCCACAGTGTCATCCACAGTGTCATGCCCCTTTAAATGCGACCTACAGCAGTGAAGTAAAATGGCTGGGTTGTTATGGAAACCTGGAGTAAAACGGTGTATGTCAAGACCAAAGGCCTGCCAGCTTCTATTGGCTGATAAGGGTCATGTGACCGTGTGTATGGCAGTTGGGATATGAATGAAAGACCTGTGGGCTTCTATTGGCTAATCCAGGTCATGTGATGGTGTCATATTTGCATTTTTTGGGGAATATCTGAGGAACGGTACGTCCTAGAGAGCTGAGTCAGTCATACAAGTGTAATATATCAATTCTTGCATTGCAAAATATAAACCAAATGCGTTTTGGAGCTTACATGCTCCTTCAGTAGCTCACTGAAGAAGCATGTAAGCTCCGAAACGCGTTTGGTTTCAATTTTGCAATCCTAAATATCTAAAATAAGCGAGGACTCATATGGACTGAGAACAATAAGCAGAATTATATTTATATTAACTTTTTTATATCATTTTATATTATGGAGATTATCAGGTTATTTTTATAAATGTTCTTTTTAGTATATTTTAATTGGGGAGATTTAGGGTATTTAGAGACATCTTGTATTATAAATTGGTATTATTAAAGGATTGATGGATTACACTTATTTTTGTATACCATGATTATCATCTCATATATATATATATATATATATATATATATATATGTTTTTTCCTGTAAATATACTCATTTGAGCAATGCGTTTATCCCTCTCCCACATACAGTTTACTTTACAAGCAAAAGATGCTTGTTTATACAAAGGGATGTTCTGCCAACATATGAGCATTCTTGTGTAAGCATAAAAGATTCCATCTATACCAAATAAGTGAATTATAATGTGTCTTCTAATCATGGGGAACATTTACACTGGGAAGATCATTCATATTCGAATTGTTTGTGCAATTATTGCCCCATATAAAAGGCCCTTACATTGGCGGATAGATATATTATAATAAATTAATTCTATGTGAAGACCTTTTGTATCCATGCATTGTTACGATACACATGTACTAACTTGTTGGTTTTACAAAGAAAACATGCAGTTGGGGATTTTGTTGATGTTGTTTGCATTTTAACTAGTAGTGTGTTTTATTCTATTAAATGTGTTTTATGTTTCTTTTCTCTAGAAATTAACATTAATCCACGTGAATAGCAACCAGTGTCTGGACAAAGCTGCAGAAGAAGACAGTCAAGTACCCAGCATTAGAGACTGTAATGGCAGCCACTCTCAGCAGTGGCTTTTGCGTAACGTTACGCTTCCAGAAAACTTTTGAAATATCTTATTATTGGCAAACACATTGAGAGAATACAGAACATTAAATAAACTAAAAGAATTGACTGCGCTACCTCTGCACATTTAACTTGCACATCCTTGAGCATCCAGAGATTGAAAAGAAACTATTTTCTGCACTTCTGAAATGTCGGGGGCACATATCGGCTATGACATCCTTGTAGGTGTTCCCGAAATTGTGAAATGGATCCCTAGTGAGGATGTGAAGTGGTATACTTTGTATCGGAACTGAAGTTTACAAGAAAGATCAAAGTCTTTATGGAATAATCCAGGAGAACTAAAGAAAATGCAAACAATTTTTAATCCCCAGGAAAGCTGCATATCTGTACAGTTCAGTGTACAGTGCACTGGTTTTAGTGAACTGCTGATTCCCAAATGACATTTCCTATTCATGCCCATTGTTTCTATGTGCAGAAAACAGGGTTAAAAATAAATAAAAATCACGTATATCAAAAGTACAATTTGTTATAACAAAATATCAGATTTATATGAAGGGTTTTGTTTTTTTGTTTTACCTCTGCTGGGAAAATAACATTACAGAAAAGAAATGTGATTTTACGTAGTTAAGTGATAGAATATATTTTTCATTAAGGAAATTGTGTTCATTTCAAGAGAAAAGGAGACCTGGGGATAGGAAAGTCAGTTTGGGGCTTGCTTTTCCTAATTCTTGTTTTTTTGCTTGGGTACTGTTGTTATATTCACATTGCCTTCTAAAATTCAAGATTAATAATACCTTGCAACATATATTGTTGTATTAATTAATTGAATTCAACTTTGGTTGAAAATCCTAGACGGAGATAAATAGATTCAAAAACACACAAGAATTGCAGCAAAGTATAACTGTGTATTTGTAGAGCTCAAAATTCATTCTACTGTACATTTTTTTACAACAGCAATAAATCTAGTTTGTTCTAGCCAAATTCCATCTTTGTCTAACAAAATATTGTTATGAAATTGAATAATAATGTACCACTTATGTGCCACATGATTCAGAAAAGGGTATAATTCAAAGAGGACCTGTCACCACAAAATGCAATGCAAACTGCAGCCAGTATGTTATAGAGCAGGAGAAGCTGAACAGATTGATATCAAATTTTGTGGTAAAAGATTCAGTAAAATTTATATTTGATACATTTATATTTCAGCTTTTTCCCAAATTAAGGGTACATTCATACGATAGTGAAAAAATTGCTATTTTTCAACCATTTTTGCTGCCATTTTCTGGCCATCTGTTTGTTTTTAATGGCCATTAAAACGAATGAATTCAATTGGCTTTTTTTTTTTTTTATCCCAACCCTTGCAGTGCCCACGGTATTCATAATGCCCCCTGGACATCAAATTCCCTCCATAGTATTCCCCCAGTATTACTCCCATTTGTGCTATCCAGTATTATTAATGCCTCATTAGTGACCCCCAGTATTACTAATGCCCCAATTGGTGCCCCCACAGTATTATTCATGCCCTTATAAGTGGCTCCTATTATAAAGAATGCACCCATTTGGCCCCTATTCTGCCTGTTAAAAATAACTTCAACAACTTGCAAGTGTGGGACACTCGCTCGCTACCCATTGAATGCAGCAGGACCTGCACTCTGTGTAGTGATGTAATCACGCTGGGAATGCAGGTCCTGCTGCATTCAGTGAGGAGTGAGTGTCCTCTGCATGCAAGTGGTGGAGGTATTTAACTCCTGAATGGGTTTTTTAACATCATTGTACCCTGTCTTAAAGGCCGTTAAAAAAGGACCCATTGATATCAGTAGGGTCAGTCTGGCCATTTCCTATTTTTTGTCCCTCCTTTATTGACTGGCCGTTAAAAAAAAACAGCCATGTGAATGGCCCCAATGTCTTCAATGAGTTCTAAAAATGGCTATTACATGACCGTTTTTCCCATTCCTGTGAATGTAGTTTTAGGCAACAGCCGTGGACAGCTTTCAGTATGCAGGGGAGTTAATATAATTCACTGACTGATAGCATTCTGTTTCTAAAGGTGGATTTGTTGGGAAGGAATCATTTACATGCAACAATCACCTCCACAGTATGAGGTTGAGTGATTTGCTATAGCGATTGCTCATCCTCATACAGCTACATTGTTTCTGGGCAGCAAATCGCTGTTCAGACAGCATTACCTACTTCCCATAAATGATAATTTAGCTGCCTGCATGAACAACAGTTTCACCTAATGAACGAGCGTTTTGCTAGTTTGTTAGGTGATCTGCTGCACCTTTTAGACGGGCCCGATAATGTGCCCGATTATCTGGCTGTCTAATTCCAACTTGGTGTATACATAGGTAGCTGTCAGTCACTGATAACACTTCTATATGTTCTGAGAGTATTTTAGAAAATGCAGAGATATAAATTATAATTTTTACTGAATCTTTTCCCGCAAAATTATATATCAGTCTGCTCAGCTTCTCCTGCTCTAGAACATGTTTCCTGCAGATTGTGATACATTGTAACGTAAAGTGAATTTGAAAGATTTGAGATTGAATAAGCTTACGCAGGCTATGTGAATAAATATATTTACTAAGTGATGAAATATACAATAACACAAAGAAATCACATACAGAATAATAAAAAATAAATAAACATCACAAGCCTAAATGGGGTAGAGACTCCGTCAATCATGCTATAACCCATGGCTGTCTACCCCTTTATAACACATGACCGACACCCCAGGGTGTACAAGAGAAATATGGTATGTCATACTCACATCCTGCAGCACGCATATTTCTGAGATCACTCAGGAATGTGGTCTTATCAGCACAATGGGGATGGGTACTATCTCTAACCCACTACATTACAAGGGAAACTTATAAACTATTAAACAAAATTAAAGGGGAGAATCAATCAGTCACTTAAAAATACCATTACAATACACTCCACCCCTGGTTCTTCCACTTTAATTCATTTTCAACACCCAATATCAGAACCTATTCTACATATATAGCCTAATCTTTTGACAGAAAACTATTTCTGGACCATTGGATCTCTAAAAAAAAAAAACTTAAAAAAACTGTGCATTGGACTAACAAGAAGTGTCTCACTGAGATCTTCTTTACTTCTGATCTTCTTGGATAACAAAGTCTCTGGTGCTTAGTCAATTGTCCATTTCTTGATGATCTATGCACCTGCATGGCCTGTTTTTCTGGTGTTGTTACAAACTTCAGTCTATGACCCCTCTTTTAATTCAAAGGGGTTTTGCAGGTGTAATAACAGTGCAGGTCTCAGAGCCTCTTAGTGTGTGTTAGACAGTCCATTACCTTTTCTTTGGGAGGAGCTTTGACACAAGGGCCTCCCCCCCTCACTGGTCTGCAGATTGTTGCATCAGCCAGGCTGGTTGGTCAGGAAGTCTTGGGAAGACTATTACCATTGAGGTCCACCCCTGGACAGGTGTAATACAAGCAGCAAGGCCTTGTTCAGCATGGCAGACTAGTGGTTGAAGCCTTTTTTTGTTGGGTGACAGTCAGGTCACCAAAAACCTTTTCTTACCACACTTGGTTATGATGACTTTGGCAGCCCCTGGACTTTTCTGAGGTTGCCAGTCCAGGCTCAGTTTAAGAGCTGATACAACCTGCACTTAGGAAAGATGTATTTGAATAGTTCTACACAATCTAGAAGATGTAAATTCAAAAAGCTCAGTCCATAATTTAAACTCTGTCCATGTCAGGGAAAAGTCTCAGCTTTTAATATCTACTTGTATGACTAGCCAGTATAGTCAGTGGTATATCCGTTTGGTGCATTTTTTCTGTGATTTATATGATTATATTTTCATCCGCACAATGCTTCGTTGTGTATAGGATGCCTTTGTGGTGCATGTGGACCGCGCTGTCATCCTCCATTGTATGCATTTTATTTTGCTGGGGATAGTCGGTTACTGCGGTCCACATGCGGTGGGACTGCTCCCCCAATGTAAAACACACTACAGTGTTTGGGGTTTGAACAGCTCCCCCATATTTGCCACTATATTTCTGTGATTTTGTTCTATATGTAGTGTATGTGCCTTCACCTGGCATTTAAACATTCTTTTGCACCTGGTAACTTCTATCACATGGTCTGATATGGGCGTGGCTTACAGTCTTGCTTTGTTCACATTGCATTAGTTGTCCTGCTATGCGGTTGTGTGGAAGCTTGGCTGTGAGCTGGATTTCATCAACTTCAGACCTTGTTCACACCATAGTTAGCGTAGTGGTAGGACCCCTTGCCATGCTGAGTGACCGTGACGTGGTGCATGATGGGCTCCGATATTTTCCTGACAGTAATATATTGGCAAAAGTCTCAGCTTTTAATATCTACTTGTATGACTAGCCAGTATAGTTAGTGGTATATCCGTTTGGTGCATTTTTTCTGTGATTTATATGATTATATTTTCATCCGCACAATGCTTCGTTGTGTATAGGATGCCTTTGTGGTGCATGTGGACCGCGCCGTCATCCTCCATTGTATGCATTTTTTTGCTGGGGATAGTCGGTTACTGCGGTCCACATGCGGTGGGACTGCTCCCCCAATGTAAAACACGCTACAGTGTTTGGGGTTTGAACAGCTCCCCCATATTTGCCACTATATTTCTGTGATTTGGATCAAATAAACAAACAAAAGTCCTTAGAACTTTTGTCACTCCAATACTGTATTTAAATAACTCTTTCCAATGGTGCCATAGAGGTCTTTTGCCAAAGCAAAATAAACAGGTAAACCCTGAACCTCGTCTAATTATCTGTATCCTAACATACATATTATTTTCACAAGTAAGGAGGAATGCACACGGCCGTGTTTCACGGCCGTGAGCGGTCCGTGGTAACACGGGCTGGATTCCTGTGCATTCGGCCTAATAGAGATCTTTGTCTTCATACTTCAACACATTAAAACAATAGCAATGCATTGGTATCTTTTTCAAAGTAAACCGATTAACCAAATAAAACACAACATCATTAATATCATTTTTATTCCTTACCCTTCTTAAGATACCTAATGCTGTTTGAAGTTACTCTGCATTTAATACCCTTTGGCATTTTGGTTTACAGAAGTACCCAGCTTTTCCTAATGTGGAAATTAATAGACTTTTTTTTTTTTCTCTTGAAAAGACACAGGACTTCTCATCTTTCATGGGAGTGTCTTCTAATTAGGGGATGGGCACAACGACTGTCTTTGTGTCTGTGACGTCCACCCTGTCCTCCTCCCTCCCCTCTAAGTCCACCCCTTCCGGTCAGACGGTGTGATCCTCCTTCTTTTAGTCAGTCTTGTCTCAACTGATCATGAGGACAGATCTCTGGTGTTAGCAGAACATATAACACATAACCACAAACATCGAAATGAACAGATCCGACAATACAGACATGAACACATGAAAGACCAGTAGGAAATGTTTCATTGACTTTAATTGAAAAAAATGTAGAGCTCAATCAAAACTTTTGGCACCAATAAAAACCAAAAAAATTTCCAAGAAAAATAAAAACTTTCCAATGTGCATCATATGGAAAAGAGTATATATCATACTCAATACGCATTCATTTCTTGCTGCAGCATCATTTATTCATATCAACACACAGCTCATAACCACGCCGTTATACTTGAAGTACAGACTGCACACACACCCAGGGCCGGTGCAAGGATTTTTGTCAACACAAGTGAATCTACATTTTGGCGCCCCTTCCCCATCATTTCACGTTTTGCCCCTCATGATTCATGTCCATTTCTTGCCCCCCCACCATCATTTCACATTTCTGCCCCCCATGATTCATGTCCAGGGCCGGCTCTATCATAAGGCAGCCCAAGCGGCTGCTTGAGGGCGCAGAGAAGGGGGGTCGGCGCCTGGGCGGAAAACAATTAACTTACACTTGCCCCGCTGAGCCTGTGTGCCACGCAGCCCGGCCGCCCCTCACTGTCTCAGTCACAGAGTGAGCGGCACGCAGCTGACAGGCTGAGGCAGCAGCCGCAGAAAACACACACACTGTGAGCTACGAGACCCTGGTGTATTTAAATCTCATTTAGCATGTCTTTCAGAAAAGTTTCTCCTGGGATTCGAACTCGCGACCTTTCACATCAGAGGCAAAGCACTTACCCACACAGCTATGAGAGCCAGTTACTTTTAAAAATTTTTTTATATATAAGACTTCTACTGTAGGTAACTTTGATACCTAGTGTACATCCATACACATGATAGCTTCCCCAACACACCCAGCTCTGCTACATCCATACACAGTGTGCTGGGGTAGCTGTCATGTGTATGGATGTACACTAGGTATGAAAGTTATCTACAGTAGAAGTCTTATATTATTTTATTTTTTTAAGCAACTGGCTATACAGCTCTAATAGCTTTGTGGGTAAGTGCCTTGCCTCTGATACAGAATGGCATGGGTTCTAATCCCAGCATAAACTTTTCTGAAAGACAGGCTAAATAAGAACACGAGCACCAAGTTATTACACATCACAAGACTTACTAACTTTGTCTTACTCCTCATACCCCCACCATTGCCAACATCTATCTAAGCATTGTTTGCCTAGCCAACTATATGTTACTTAAGTCTTCTCTGTTAAGGCTGGAGGATGGAATCAGCCCACCACAGGCGTCAGCCCACTTTTCCTGATTCTTACCTCTCCAAGATTCATCCAACTTTCCTGAGACTTCAGCAATGGAGAGAAACAAAGCTAGACAGACTAGGGGGGTGGGACTATAAAATACCACTATCTGTTTGTCTATATCCCTTAACAGCCCAGACAAACCAACTCTTGTTTAAAGGTAGTGCATTGTTCAAGGTTCAACCTTCTTAAATCTTCTTCAAGGTTTTTCAACTTTTCACACCAACATATCTTCTCACACTCTGGAAAGCAGAACTATTTCAACAGAGATATATTTCTAAAACCTTCATATTCGTAATGCTAACCGCACACACTAGGTACAATACTTTTTTTATTAACTAACCATCCTTTACTTCTCTAATCTCTAATGCTATGGCTACAGGTTATTCCTACTTGGACACACACATAGCATTAGGCTAACAAAACAAAACATAAACAGTTCATTTCTTAACTTGCAACAAAAGTGCGGTTCTGATTGTAGACACACGCTTTCTCTCTTGCTAGTGCCATAAATGAACATCCTGACACTGGTCTGTTTTTTAACTCATCAGAATCCTCCTCAACATCACAGGAGCTCTGATGTCCACAGTCTGCAAGCTCTAACTTCACAGAGTCTTAAAGATTTTCACTAGAATCTGCTCAGTTCTCCAACTTTCAAAAGAACTTTGCAAGATTCTACCAAGCCCACTTCAGCTCATAGCATATTCATGTGCTCAAATCCCACCGCTGCCACTATTTGTAACGTAAAGTGAATTTGAAAGATTTGAGAATGAATAAGCTTACGTAGGCTATGTGAATAAATATATTTACTAAGTGATTAAATATTCGATAATACAACAAAGTCGCATACAGAATAATAAAAAGTAAATAAACATCACAAGCCTAAATTGGGTGGAGACTCTGTCGATCATGCTATAACCCATGGCTGTCTACCCAGTTATAACACATGACCGACACCCCAGGGTGTACAAGAGAAATAGGGTAAGTTATACTCAAATCCTACCTAGAATGGAGGGCCTGGTGGAGTCTGCTAAGTGAATGTGTGTCATAATGTTTTAACCTTTTAGCCCCTCCTCCAGTGTGCAGCATGCATGTCTCTGAGATCACTCAGGAATGTGGTCTTATCAGCACAATTGGGGATGGGTACTATCTCTAACCCACTACATTACAAGGGAAATGTATAAACTATTACATAGAGTATTAAACAGAATTAAAGGGGAGATCCAATCCATCACTTAAAAATACCCTTACTATTTGATGGACGAACATCGGCCGGGACGGTTCGCGATCGCGATCAAATGTTCGGCGGGCCCCATTCACTTTAAAGGCAGGCGAATCTGGAATACCTTCAGGTCATATTCGAAGCCACCAAATACATAATAGAAGTGCACAAATAGTCCCACAACATGAACAGTGACATACGAGATGTATTATTCAAATTTGCAATCTCCATTCATTATTTTTTTCAATGCAAAATATCGGCAATGTAATTTTCGCCGATGTGCATGCGCAAAATACGCGTGGCCTACTACAGCAACTGGGTTTCCACCAGACCGAAGTTGGATGCGATCAGAAAAGATGGTTGGCAATAATTTTCGTGACGTTGAGGAAGAATTGCTGATCACTGTAAGTAATTTGACATTAAAGCAGTGTATTTGATTACATTTCACGTGCATGTTATAACAATCGCTGTATATGCAGATCGAGTGTTTAAAAAAGCGCCATTGTGAAAATCCATAATGATGCGATTTTTTTTTTTCGTTGTACACAAGACTTCACATTTTATAAGGTCTCATGAGATATTAGTGATTGGTGCACTAAGTATTGTTGTGAGAACTTGCCACTAAAGTACAGGCCCCAAAAATTAGCCAATAGGCATTCACCTGACAGCACACAACTTTGTAGTATTCTGTGACTGGAGGTACATTAGACGGTCACAGGATAAATATGTAACTGTCGGCCAGTACAGGCCCCAAAAGTTAGCCAATAGGCGTTCACCTGACAGCAAAGAACTTTGGATTCTGTGGCTGGAGGTACATTAGGCATTCACAGGATAAATATGTAACTGTAGGCAAGTACAGGCCCCAAAAATTAGCGAATAGGCATTCACCTGACAGCAAAGAATTTAGGATTCTGTGGCTGGAGGTGCATTAGGTGGTCACTGGATAAAAATATAACTGTCGGATTCTGTGGCTGGAGGTACATTAGGTGGTCACAGCATAAAAATTTAACTGTTGGCCAGTACAGACCCCAAAAATTTGGCATTCAATGGACATAAAAGGCCTTTTATGCCGCTGTATTTACCTAAGACAGGGGCCATGATTTGTTCTGGGTGGTGGCGGATATTTGTGGGCTGTTATGAGGAATTTCAATCAAAAATGGTCGACTCACCACATGTGTTGAATGCCTCCGGAATCCATGCCTCATTCATTTTTAGAAATGTGAGGAAGTCCACACTGTCGTGAGCTAGGCAAGTGCGCTTATCGGTCACGATCCCCCCTGCTGCGCTGAACATCCTTTCGGACAGGAAACTGGATGAGGGGCAAGGCAACAGTTCCTTGGCAAATTGTGCCAGCTATGGCCACAGGCCAAGCCTGCAGACCCAGCAGTCCAGGGGTTCATCGCTTCTCAGAGCGTCCAAATCGGCCGTAAACCTGATGTAGTCGGACACCTGTTGGTCTAGGCGTTTCCTGAGCCTGGATCCGGAGGACAGCTGTCGATGGGTTGGCTGATCCCATATTCGAAGTGACCAACACATCTTCAAACCGCCCTCTTCTTTCATGCACTGTTGTATTGGTACCCGCAACTGTTTCTCTGTAAGTGAAAATTCCTCTGCTAGCGCCCGCAAAAGCAGAATGCAGCATTTCTCGAATCAATGCCTGGAAGTGCTGCATTCTGACAGCCCTCTATGATGGTGATAACATTTCCGCGATTTTGTGTTTGTACCGAGGGTCTAAGTACGTTGCCACCCAGTACTGGTCCTTGCCCCTTTATGCTTTTTATACGAGGGTCCCTCTTCAAACACTGGAGCATTAAGGCCCCCATTTGCACTAAACTGGAAGCGGTGGAGTCGTCCTTGTTCTCCTCCCCCATCTATGGACAACACGAGGGATCCCAGAACAGTTTTAAAGCATGCTCTTCTTGCTCCTCCTCTGCCTCGACAGCATCCTCCTCTGACTCCTTTTTAGATTCCTATTGTTGACTTGTCTCAGATGGAGTAGCCGCCCCCTGGGAATTCATCCAGCATTGCGACTTCCTCATCCTCCTGCTCCTAGACGGCTTGATCAATGACCCGACGCAATGCACGCTCCAGAAAGAAGGCGTAAGGTACGATGTCACTGATGGCGCACTGGCTGCGACTGACCAGTTTGGTGATCTTATCAAATGGCCGCAGAAGTCTGCATGCATCGCGCATGAGCAGCCACTGGCGCGGTGAAAAAAAACAAGCTGCCGCTGAGTTCGTACAGGTAGCCATTAACTGCACGTTTCTGCTGGAGCAGCCTATCAAGCATATACAAGGTGGAGTTCCATCGCGTCAGGCAGTCACACATCAGATGTCTGACGGGTAGGTGGTGTCGCCGCTAAATGTCAGCAAGGCGAGCCATGGCCATATAAGATCTTCTAAAAATGCCAGAGATTTTTCTGGCCTGCCGCAAGACGTCCTGGATCTTGGGGTATTTGGAAACCAATTGCTGCACGACTAAGTTCAGGATGTGTGCCATGCACGCACGTGTGTCATTTTGCCCTGTTTTAGCGTGCTCAGCAGATTGGCACCGTTGTCGCACACCATTTTACCAACTGTCAAATTGATCGGGGTTAGCCACTGATCTGCCCGTGACCGCAAAGCTGAAAGGAGTGCAGAATCGGTGTGGCTCTTGGCTTCCAGGCACAACAGACGCAGCACAGCATGGCAACGTCTCACCTGGCACGTCGAACAGGATCTGGTGATCTTGGGGGGCACAGCGGAAGAGACGGTAGCAACGGAAAAGGAGGAGTCAGCCGAGGAGGAGAGGGAGGATGGAGTAGGTGGAGGAGAAGAAGAGGCAGGCCTGCATGCAATCCGTGGCGGTAACACCAAATCTACACAGGTGCCACGGGTTGCATGCTTGATGGCCGTCAGAAGGTTCATCCAGTGGGCAATAAAAGTTATTTACCTTCCCTGCCTGTGTTTGCTAGACCACATGTCTATGGTCAGATGTATCTTGGCACCGACACTGTGTGCCAGAGATACATTCACTTGCCGCTGAATGTGGCCATATAGCTCTGGGATGCCCTTCTGGGAGAAATATTTCCTCCGGGGACCTTCCATTGTGGTGTTCCAATGGCCACAAATTTTCCAAAGGCCTCCGAGTCCACCAGTTTATATGGCAGTATTTGGCAGGCTAGCAGTTCTGACAAGCTAGCAGTCAGCCGTTGGGCATCATATTTTTTCACTCGAACATTTGGGGCAAGGAAATCTGCCTTTTGCCAGATGAACGCGACGACGGCACGGTGGAAGGTGGAGTGGAGGGTAACTGGGAGGAGAAGGAAAAGAGGCAGGACGGTGAGCGCCGGGAGTGTGGCTTTGTGGGTTCTGATAGTGTTGCTCCCACTGGGAGGCCAGGTGCCTTCTTAAGGCGGTCATCCCTAGGTGAGCGTTGGGCTTTCCGTGACTTAGGCGTTGACAGCACAGGCTGCAGATAACAACTCTATTGTCAACAGTGGACACATTAAAAAAAGCCCACACTGCGGAGCCATGTGCCGGCATCCTGGGAGCGCTGGATGTGATGTGCTTAGTGGATGTTTCGTTCCAGATACATTAGCAGTCTGCTTTTTGCCTCCTGTGCACTGTAAGTTCTGCCTGCTTCTCCTCCCTTTCTGCTGCTCCGTCTCTCCCTCTGAACTCCCCTCCTCTTCCTCTCTTGTGGACACCCACGTGACGTCCATCAACACGTCATCATCGGATTCGTCACCTTCACCACCACTGACATTAGAGATCTTTGAGTAAGCAGTAACCAACCTCCTTGGGCTGATCTGGGTACTGTCGTCAGACTGCTGTGTGGCGACCGTTCATACCTCCATTTCCCAATCCGATGCCAAGAATGGCTGCGCATCAGTAAGGTCTTGTAATGTATGGGAAAATAATTCCTCTGACTCGAGCGGAGGGGATATGGTGGTCGTGTCTTTGGGGGAAGACACAGCAGAGAGTGAAGAGGGTGCAGATAGAGAGGATGAGGAGGGTCTGGTGCGTCTTTTGACGTAATCGCACGCACTTTCTGCAACTTGCCACTTAGGCTCCGGCCTGGTGCACCTGCCCGACCCCTACCACCCCTGCGGAATGGCCTGCCTCTTCCTCTGCCTGTCATTTTCGACCCTGTGACAAAAGTCCCTATAGAAGAGCAGTATTTGTGGAAGAAGGTATATCACACCCCTGCCTCAATCAGTATTTTTGGGGGGGCAACTGGTAAATCACACCAGTAGAAATGATTGGTTCCAATAGTGTTTTTCACTCTGTGTAGATGCGGTGACGCAGCAAAACCGCAGACAAATGCTGCACTACCTAAATGCACTATATACACTCACCTAAAGAATTATTAGGAACACCTGTTCTATTTCTCATTAATGCAATTATCTAGTCAACCAATCACATGGCAGTTGCTTCAATGCATTTAGGGGGGTGGTCCTGGACAAGACAATCTCCTGAACTCCAAACTGAATGTCAGAATGGGAAAGAAAGGTGATTTAAGCAATTTTGAGTGTGGCATGGTTGTTGGTGCCAGACGGGCCGGTCTGAGTATTTCACAATCTGCTCAGTTACTGGGATTTTCACGCACAACCATTTCTAGGGTTTACAAAGAATGGTGTGAAAAGGGAAAAACATCCAGTATGCAGCAGTCCTGTGGGCAAAAATGCCTTGTGGATGCTAGAGGTCAGAGGAGAATGGGCCGACTGATTCAAGCTGATAGAAGAGCAACGTTGACTGAAATAACCACTCATTACAACCGAGGTATACAGCAAAGCATTTGTGAAGCCACAACATGCACAACCTTGAGGAGGATGGGCTACAACAGCAGAAGACCCCACCGGGTACCACTCATCTCCACTACAAATAGGAAAAAGAGGCTACAATTTGCACAAGCTCACCAAAATTGGACTGTTAAAGACTGGAAAAATGTTGCCTGGTCTGATGAGTCTCGATTTCTGTTGAGACATTCAAATGGTTGAGTCCGAATTTGGCGTAAACAGAATGAGAACATGTATCCATCCTCTGTTGGCTACTTCCAGCAGGATAATGCACCATGTCACAAAGCTCGAATCATTTCAAATTGGTTTCTTGAACAGGACAATGAGTTCACTGTACTAAAATGGCCCCCCACAGTCACCAGTTCTCAACCCAATAGAGCATCTTTGGGATGTGGTGGAACAGGAGCTTCGTGCCCTGGACGTGTATCCCTCAAATCTCCATCAACTGCAAGATGCTATCCTATCAATATGGGCCAACATTTCTAAAGAATCAGCACCTTGTTGAATCAATGCCACATAGAATTAAGGCAGTTCTGAAGGCAAAAGGGGGTCCAACACCGTATTAGTATGGTGTTCCTAATAATTATTTAGGTGAGTGTAGAATGTATATTATTGATATAACACCACTGCTTCAATCAGTTTTTTTGGGGGGCAACTGGTAAATCACACCAGTCGAAATTATTTGTTCCAATAGCGTTTGGCACTCTGTGTGGCTGCAGTATCACAGCAGATCTGCACACAATTGCTGCACAATACAATTGCACTATAATATACTTTCTATGTTAGAAAGTATATTATAAGTATATTACACCCCTCAGTATGTCACACCTATCGATAGCACACCTATAGCAGTCCTTAAAAGGACTTTTGTGGCCCTATTGGCTAGTGATTTGTGTCCCTAACAGTCTGTCCCTGCTCCACACAGCAACCTCTCCCTACACTGGCAAAGGACTGAATGTAAAATGACGCCCAGATCAGGTTTATTTAAAAGGTAGGGGGTATGTCCATGTGCTGAAACGTCTCAATTGGCTGTCCTGTACCACCTGATGGATGTGTCATGGGTCAAAGTTCTTGACAATGTAAAAAAACATGGCAGGCACGAATATCGCCATATGTTCGACGAATCGCAAACGGGCAAAGTTCGCAGAGAACCGACCGCCGGGCGAACTGCAAGGCCATCACTACTTACAATACATACATTTTGTGGTAACAGGTCCTCTTTAATGATCCATAGTTAAATGTCAACATTGTGTATGGCTAAGTAGACAACATGTGACCAGGGTTTACAGAAATCACTATATAACATTTTGTAACAATACCACTTTAAACTCTTAAGGACACAGGGCATACAGGTACGCCCTGATGTCCTGGTACTTAAGGACACAGGGCGTACCTGTACGTCCTGTGTAGTTCCGATCACCGCCGCACGGCGGGCGGTGATCGGAACTGGGTGCCTGCTCAAATCACTGAGCAGGCACCCTGGGACAATGGGCCGGGGGGTCATGTGACCCCCCCTAGTGTTGGCGATCACAGCAAACCGCAGGTCAATTCAGACCTGCAGTTTTCTGCGTTTCCGGGTTGTTCAGGTCTCTGGGGACCCGATAACCCGGAACAGGAAGGTGATCGGTGGTGTGATAATACACCACCAAGCACCATCCTGCGATCCTGAGAGGTGATGGTGACATCACCTATCAGGATCGGCTCTGATTGGTTGCAGGGGCGGGTGCTTCAAATTAGTGCAGTGCTCCTCTCCTCCTCCTTTTGTGTCCGAGAGCCGAGGAGAGAGGAGCAAGCTGCACGGATCTCCAGGGCCAGCACCCCAGCATCCCCATCTGTGCCCCAGCACCCCCTTCTGACCCTCCACAGTAAAAGGTATTTAGGGAAAGGTTAGGGACAGGTTAGGTTAGGCAGGGATATTCAGGGAAGTTTTGGATTGCATCACCCTAAATCGGGTGTCTGGGGTCCACAGCACAGCTGTGTGACCCTAGACCCCCCCCCCACAACTTTTTTGGGGGCGCAAGCATTTTATTTTTATTTTTTCTACGTACGCTGACTGTGGCCGGCACTCTTAGCGTCCGCCAACTGTTAGTGCATCACACACCCCACCACTGATCAGCGAGTTTGAATTTTTTTAAATATTTTTTTGCCCTTTTTGTTATTTAGTTTATTTTTTTGTCTGTTAGGTTTAGAGTAAAGTCCGTGAACACCCGTGCCCTCACACCAAATAAAGTTTAGCACGCACGCACACACACAAACACACTCTCCTTTGGCCCGCTGGATGTTCTCGGCCGAGGAGGCATACGCCCAACTTGCCTCCGAGTCCGAGAGCCCCAGTGAGGATGAGGATGGCCCCACTTTCCTTTTGTCATCCGCGTCCTCCTTATTATCTAGCGATGATGATGAGCCCCCAAGGCGGTGGAGACGCCACCAGGTGGAGCAAGGGGACCGCCATGCTAGGGACCCTGTGGCCCACACTAGTACGAGCAGCTCTGGGGCTCGTACTAGTTTTCCGGCCCGCCAGATGAGCCCCCTACCGGTGAACTTGTCTGGTGTACCCCAGAGCATTTTGAGCCTGCAAATCCTGATTTTGTTGGTCAACCAGGAATCCAGATTTCCACAGTGGGCTTCACTGAATATGACTATTTTAGTATTTTTTTCAGTGACCACTTTGTAAATCTGATGGTGGAGCAAACGAACCTGTACGCCCAACAGTTTGTTGCTCAACACCCGGGCCTTTTTGGCTAGGGCCGGTGGATGGACTCTGGTCAGTGCAGCCAAGATGAGGACGTTTTGGGGCCTCGTGCTGCACATGGGCCTAATCAAAAAACCTAGTGTCAGGCATTACTGGAGTGGGGACGTCCTCTACCAGACCCCACTTTACAGTACGGCCATGACACGTACCCGGTTTGAGGCCATCCGGAAATGCCTGCATTATGCAGATAATGCAGCATGTCTCCTCCCCCAAGGTGATCCTGCCTATGACCGCCTATACAAAATCAGACCAGTCATCAATCACTTTAGGGCCAAATTTGTGCAGGCCTATGTACCCGGAAGGGAGGTCGCGGTTGATGAGTCTCTCATGGGGAGACTCATTTTCCGCCAGTATGTTCCCTCTAAGCGGGCGAGGTATGGCTTGAAGCTGTACAAACTTTGTGAGAGTACCTCAGGGTACACTTACAAGTTTTGTGTGTACTCGGGTCGAGATTCCCGTATTGAACCCCCAGAATGTCCCCCCACTGTGGGTGTTAGCAGGAAACTTGTGTGGGACCTTATGCACCCACTGCTAGATAAGGGTTACCACCTGTACGTGGATAACTTTTATACTAGTATCCCCTTGTTCCAGTCCCTTGCCGCCAGATCCACGTCCGCTTGTGGGACCGTGTGGAAAAATCAATGCGGCCTCCCTACCCACCCCCTCCAGGTACCTATCCCCAGGGGTGCAACCCGTGCCCTTACCAGTGGAAACCTGTTACTGGTCAGATATAAGGACAAGAGGGATGTCCTTGTACTGTCCACAATTCACAGTATCGGCATCACCCCTGTCCCTGTGCGAGGTACCACTGCAACAGTCCTCAAGCCCGATTGCATCGTCGACTACAATCGGTATATGGGAGGAGTTGATCTCTCTGATCAAGTCCTCAAGCCATATAATGCCATGCGCAAAACCCGGGCATGGTACAAAAAAGTTGCGGTCTACTTGGTACAGGTTGCCTTGTACAATTCTTTTGTGCTGTCCCAGAGCGCTGGCAACACAGGGACATCCCTTCAGTTCTATGAGGCAGTCCTCAAGGCCCTGATCTTTTCTGACCGGGAAAGAGCAGGCCGGAGTACCTCGGGAACTGGAGGTGCCCGGATCGTCCCTGGCCAACACTTTCCAGGTGTGGTCCCCCATACTGGAAAGAAGGGATGGACCCCAAAAAAGTGCAGTGTGTGTCACAGGAGGGGGATACGGAAGGACACCACTACTCAGTGTGACACGTGCCCCGATCATCCAGGCCTCTGCATTGACGGTTGCTTCAGAGAGTACCACACTTCCATGGAGTACTAAATTTATATTCCCCTTCCCCAAATTTAGCCACTGACAATCGGATAAAAAACTATGGTTCTCAGACTTGAGACACTAAAATGAAAAAAAATATATATATTATTTAGTAAAACTAAAATAAATAAAAAAACATATTAGGTATCGCCACATCAATAAGAATCTGCTCTATAAAAATACCCTATGACCTAACCCCTCAGATGAACACGGTCAAAAAAATAAAATAAAAACGGTGCAAAAAAAGGTATTTTTTTTGTCACCTTACATCACAAAAATTGTAATAAGCAAGCGATCAAAAAGTCATATGCCCCCCAAAATAGTGCCAATAAAACCGTCCTCTCATCCCACAAAAAATGAGCCCCTACCTAAGATAAACTGCTAAAAACTTTTAAAAAACTGACTCTTAGACTAAGGAGATACTAAAATGTTTTTTTTTTGTTTTATAAAAAGATAATATAGTGTAAAATAAATAAATGTAAAAAAAAGTAGACATGTTAGGTATCACCGCGTCCGTAAGAATCTGCTCTATAAAATTACCCCCTGACCTAACCCCTCAGATAACCACGGTCAAATTATTTTTATAAAAACAGTGCCAAAACAGCAACTTTTTGGAAAATTTTCCATTTTAATCAGTTTTTTCCAGTAAAAAAGCAAGGGTTGACCGCCAAACAAAACTTAACCACCTCCGGACCGCCTAACGCAGAATCGCGTTCCGGAGGTGGCAGCGCTGCGCACAGTCACGCATATATGCGTCATCTCGCGAGACCTCCTGTGAACGCGCGCACACAGGAACGGAAGGTAAGAGAGTTGATCTCCAGCCTGCCAGCGGCGATCGTTCGCTGGCAGGCTGGAGATGTGTTTTTTTTTAACCCCTAACAGGTATATTAGACGCTGTTTTGATAACAGCGTCTAATATACCTGCTACCTGGTCCTCTGGTGGTCCCCTTTGTTTGGATCGACCACCAGAGGACACAGGTAGCTCAGTAAAGTCCCACCAAGCACCACTACACTACACTACACCCCCCCCCCCGTCACTTATTAACCCCTTATTAGCCCCTGATCACCCCTGATCACCCCATATAGACTCCCTGATCACCCCCCTGTCATTGATTACCCCCTGTCATTGATCAACCCCCTGTAAAGCTCCATTCAGACGTCCGCATGATTTTTACGGATCCACTGATAGATGGATCGGATCCGCAAAACGCATCCGGACGTCTGAATGAAGCTTTACAGGGGCGTGATCAATGACTGTGGTGATCACCCCATATAGACTCCCTGATCACCCCCCTGTCATTGATTACCCCCCTGTCATTGATCACCCCCCTGTAAAGCTCCATTCAGACGTCCGCATGATTTTTACGGATCCACTGATAGATGGATCGGATCCGCAAAACGCATCCGGACGTCTGAATGAAGCCTTACAGGGGCGTGATCAATGACTGTGGTGATCACCCCATATAGACTCCCTGATCACCCCCCTGTAAAGCTCCATTCAGATGTCCGCACGATTTTTACGGATGCACTGATAGATGGATCGGATCCGCAAAACGCATCCGGACGTCTGAATAAAGCCTTACAGGGGCATGATCAATGACTGTGGTGATCACCCCATATAGACTCCCTGATCACCCCCCTGTCATTGATTACCCCCCTGTCATTGATCACCCCCCTGTAAAGCTCCATTCAGATGTCCGCATGATTTTTACGGATGCACTGATAGATGGATCGGATCCGCAAAACGCATCCGGACGTCTGAATGAAGCCTTACAGGGGCATGATCAATGACTGTGGTGATCACCCCCCTGTCATTGAATACCCCCCTGTCATTGATTACCCCCCTGTAAAGCTCCATTCAGACGTCCGCATGATTTTTACGGATCCACTGATAGATGGATCGGATCCGCAAAACGCATCCGGACGTCTGAATGAAGCCTTACAGGGGCGTGATCAATGACTGTGGTGATCACCCCATATAGACTCCCTGATCCCCCCCCTGTCATTGATTACCCCCCTGTCATTGATTACCCCCCTGTAAAGCTCCATTCAGATGTCCGCATGATTTTTACGGATGCACTGATAGATGGATCGGATCCGCAAAACGCATCCGGACGTCTGAATGAAGCCTTACAGGGGCATGATCAATGACTGTGGTGATCACCCCCCTGTCATTGATTACCCCCCTGTAAAGCTCCATTCAGACGTCCGCATGATTTTTACGGATGCACTGATAGATGGATCGGATCCGCAAAACGCATCCGGACGTCTGAATGAAGCCTTACAGGGGCGTGATCAATGACTGTGGTGATAACCCCATATAGACTCCCTGATCACCCCCCTGTCATTGATTACCCCCCTGTCATTGATTACCCCCCTGTAAAGCTCCATTCAGACGTCCGCATGATTTTTACGGATCCACTGATAGATGGATCGGATCCGCAAAACGCATCCGGACGTCTGAATGAAGCCTTACAGGGGCATGATCAATGACTGTGGTTATCACCCCATATAGACTCCCTGATCACCCCCCTGTCATTGATTACCCCCCTGTAAAGCTCCATTCAGATATCCGCATGATTTTTACGGATGCACTGATAGATGGATCGGATCCGCAAAACGCATACGGACGTCTGAATGAAGCCTTACACGGGCGTGATCAATGACTGTGGTTATCACCCCATATAGACTCCCTGATCACCCCCCTGTCATTGATCACCCCCCTGTCATTGATCACCCCCCCTGTCATTGATCACCCCCCTGTCATTGATCACCCCTCTGTAAGGCTCCATTCAGACATTTTTTTGGCCCAAGTTAGCGGAATTTTTTTTTTTTTTTCTTACAAAGTCTCATATTCCACTAATTTGTGTCAAAAACTAAAATCTCACATGAACTCCCCATACCCCTCACGGAATCCAAATGCGTAAAATTTTTTAGACATTTATATTCCAGACTTCTTCTCACGCTTTAGGGCCCCTAGAATGCCAGGGCAGTATAAATACCCCACATGTGACCCCATTTCGGAAAGAAGACACCCCCAGGTATTCCGTGAGGGGCATATTGAGTCCATGAAAGATTGAAATTTTTGTCCCAAGTTAGCGGAACGGGAGACTTTGTGAGAAAAAAATAAAAAATATAAATTTCCGCTAACTTGTGCAAAAAAATAAAAAATTCTATGAACTCGCCATGCCCCTCATTGAATACCTTGGGGTGTCTTCTTTCCAAAATGGGGTCACATGTGGGGTATTTATACTGCCCTGGCATTCTAGGGGCCCCAAAGCGTGAGAAGAAGTCTGGTATCCAAATGTCTAAAAATGCCCTCCTAAAAGGAATTTGGGCACCTTTGCGCATCTAGGCTGCAAAAAAGTGTCACACATCTGGTATCGCCGTACTCAGGAGAAGTTGGGGAATGTGTTTTGGGGTGTCATTTTACATATACCCATGCTGGGTGAGATAAATATCTTGGTCAAATGCCAACTTTGTATAAAAAAATGGGAAAAGTTGTCTTTTGCCAAGAAATTTCTCTCACCCAGCAAGGGTATATGTAAAATGACACCCCAAAACAAATTCCCCACCTTCTCCTGAATACGGCGATACCACATGTGTGACACTTTTTTGCAGCCTAGGTGGGCAAAGGGGCCCATATTCCAAAGAGCACCTTTAGGATTTCACAGGTCATTTACCTACTTACCACACATTAGGGCCCCTGGAAAATGCCAGGGCAGTATAACTACCCCACAAGTGACCCCATTTTGGAAAGAAGACACCCCAAGGTATTCCGTGAGGGGCATGGCGAGTTCCTAGAATTTTTTATTTTTTGTCACAAGTTAGTGGAAAATGCTGATTTTTTTTATTTTTTTTTTATACAAAGTCTCATATTCCACTAACTTGTGACAAAAAATAAAAACTTCCATGAACTCACTATGCCCATCAGCGAATACCTTGGGGTCTCTTCTTTCCAAAATGGGGTCACTTGTGGGGTAGTTATACTGCCCTGGCATTCTAGGGGCCCAAATGTGTGGTAAGGAGTTTGAAATCAAATTCTGTAAAAAATGACCTGTGAAATCCGAAAGGTGCTCTTTGGAATATGGGCCCCTTTGCCCACCTAGGCTGCAAAAAAGTGTCACACATCTGGTATCTCCGTACTCAGGAGAAGTTGGGGAATGTGTTTTGGGGTGTTATTTTACATATACCCATGCTGGGTGAGAGAAATATCTTGGCAAAAGACAACTTTTCCCATTTTTTTATACAAAGTTGGCATTTGACCAAGATATTTATCTCACCCAGCATGGGTATATGTAAAAAGACACCCCAAAACACATTCCTCAACTTCTCCTGAATACAGAGATACCAGATGTGTGACACTTTTTTGCAGCCTAGGTGGGCAAAGGGGCCCATATTCCAAAGAGCACCTTTCGGATTTCACAGGTCATTTTTTACAGAATTTGATTTCAAACTCCTTACCACACATTTGGGCCCCTAGAATGCCAGGGCAGTATAACTACCCCACAAGTGACCCCATTTTGGAAAGAAGAGACCCCAAGGTATTTTGTGATGGGCATAGTGAGTTCATAGAAGTTTTTATTTTTTGTCACAATTTAGGGGAATATGAGACTTTGTAAGAAAAGAAAAAAAAAAAGAAAAAATCATCATTTTCCGCTAACTTGTGACAAAAAATAAAAAGTTCTATGAACTCACTATGCCCATCAGCGAATACCTTAGGGTGTGTACTTTCCGAAATGGGGTCATTTGTGGGGTGTTTGTACTGTCTGGCCATTGTAGAACCTCAGGAAACATGACAGGTGCTCAGAAAGTCAGAGCTGCTTCAAAAAGCGGAAATTCACATTTTTGTACCATAGTTTGTAAACGCTATAACTTTTACCCAAACCATTTTTTTTTTACCCAAACATTTTTTTTTTATCAAAGACATGTAGAACAATAAATTTAGAGCAAAATTTCTCTATGGATCTCGTTTTTTTTGCAAAATTTTACAACTGAAAGTGAAAAATGTCATTTTTTTGCAAAAAAATCGTTAAATTTCGATTAATAACAAAAAAAGTAAAAATGTCAGCAGCAATGAAATACCACCAAATGAAAGCTCTATTAGTGAGAAGAAAAGGAGGTAAAATTCATTTGGGTGGTAAGTTGCATGACCGAGCAATAAATGGTGAAAGTAGTGTAGGTCAGAAGTGTAAAAAGTGGCCTGGTCTTTCAGGGTGTTTAAGCACTGGGGGCTGAGGTGGTTAATATTACCCTGATTCTGCAGTTTACAGAAACACCCCATATGTGGTCGTAAACTGCTGTATGACCAAGGCGCAGAAGGAAAGGAACGCCATATGGTTTCTGGAAGGCAGATTTTGATGGCCTTTTTTTTGTCACCATGTCCCATTTGAAGCCCCCCTGATGCACCCCTAGAGTAGAAACTCCATAAAATCTACCCCATTTAAGAAACTACACCCCTTAAGGTATTCAAAACTGATTTTACAAACTTTATTAACTCTTTAGGTGTTCCTCAACAGTTTATGGCAAATGGAGATGAAATTTCAGAATTTCTATTTTTGGTAACCTTGCCTTACAAAAATGTAATATAGAGAAACCAAAAATCATATGTACCCTAAAAATAGTACCAACAAAATTGCCACCTTATCCCGTAGTTTCCAAAATGGGGTCACTTCATCAGGGGGGCTTCAAATGGGACATGGTGTAAATAAACCAGTCCAGCAAAATCTGCCTTCCAAAAACTACACAGCGCACCTTTCCCTCTACACCCTACTGTGTACCCCGTACAGTAGTTTACGGCCACATATGGGGTGTTTCTGCAAACTATCAGGGGGGCTTCAAATGGGACATGGTGTCAAAAAAACGGTCCAGCAAAATCTGCCTTCCAAAACAGTATGGCATTCTCTTCCTTCTGTACCCTGCTGTGTGCCCGTACAACGGTTTACGACCACATATGGGGTGTTTCTGTAAACTACAGAATCAGAGCCATAAATATTGAGTTTTGTTTGGCTGTTAACCCTTGGTTTGTAACTGGAAAAAAATTATTAAAATGGAAAATCTGCCACAAAAGTGAAATTTTGAAATTGTATCTCTATTTTCCATTAAATCTTGTGGAACACCTAAAGGGTTAACAAAGTTTGTAAAATCAGTTTTGAATACCTTGATGGGTGTAGTTTCTTAGATGGGGTCATTTTTATGGAGTTTCTACTCTAGGGGTGCATCAGGGGGGCTTCAAATGGGACATGGTGTAAAAAAAAACAGTCCAGCAAAATCTGCCTTCCAAAAACCATACGGCGCTCCTTTCCCTCTACGCCCTACTGTGTGCCCGTACAGTAGTTTATGGCCACATATGGGGTGTTTCTGCAAACTACAGAATCAGGGCAATAAATATAGCATTTTGTTTGGCTGTTAACCCTTGCTTTGTTACTGGAAAAAATTGATTAAAATGGAAAATTTGTCAAAAACGACATTTGTAAAATCAGTTTTGAATACTTTGAGGGGTGTAGTTTCTAGAATGGGGTGGTTTCTATTATGTAAGCCTCACAAAGTGACTTCAGACCTGAACTGGTCCCTAAAAAGTGGGTTTTCAAGATTTGCTTCTAAACTTCTAAGCCTTGTAACGTCCCCAAAAACTAAAATGTAAATCCCAAAATTATCCAAACATGAAGTAGACATATGGGGAATGTAAAGTAATGACTATTTTTGTAGGTATTACTATGTATTATAGAAGTTGAGAAATTAAAACTTGGAAATTTGCAAATTTTTCCTACATTTTGGTAAATTTTGTATTTTTTTTATAAATAAAAATGATTTTTTTTTACTTCATTTTACCAGTGTCATGAAGTACAATATGTGATGAATAAACAATCTCAGAATGGCCTGGATAAGTCAAAGCGTTTTAAAGTTATCACAACATAAAGTGACACTGGTTAGATTTGCAAAAAATGTGTACTGGGCTAACTGAGGGCAGCAAAAACTGGTGATAGAGATCATGAGCAAACCCTGGGTAACTTTCTTGAATTGACCCAGCCATTTTTCTAAAATTGGTATTTAGCAGCTGGAATCTGCGCAATAGAGCACGTGCTAGGGCACATTCTCTGTACTGAGCAGACTCCAGCGCGTCTTGATACTAATTAGTAAAACAGCTGGGTCATTTCAAGAAAGTTATCCAGTGTTTTTCTCAGGGTCCCTGTCATCAATTTCTGCTGCCCTCAGATACAGTAGGGCAGTATATAAACTAGTGGCACATTCCCTTTAAAGTGTGTCTCCAGGTATAAATGAAATCTCATATGCTGCAGTACTGACCATAAACTTTAAAGGCATTGTCTAAGGTGTTCCTGCAGCAATGATGTAACATACAGCAGTCATTTACTATAAATGCACCCAGACAACTTATTCTGGCTTCTAGATTTTTCCATAAATACTTCCATTAACTTGACCTTTTATTTTCTTTTTACATCACCCTTTGGAGAACACATCCAGCAAGCTTTGCAGCCCCTTCAGTTTGCTGATCAGTGATTGTCCTGTCCAAGGTCCTGGAAAACAGCTTTAGCAATACTTTGTGGAAGAGACTATGTCCTTTAGTCATATTCAATACATTAACCAATTTTGGGGTACTTCTGTGGCCAACAGTTAAGGGTCCTGACTCCTGAGCAGATACAAATCTCAGCAGTTTTTTTATATTGCAATTAAATCTGTGAAATATATTACCCAGTCCTCTCCTTGACAGCACACCTGAGATTGTATTTTTCCTGTCTTATCAGAGAGAGGTAGAGAAGTTAAATCCCCACCCATTCCTCCCCTCTCCAGTGTTTTTCCTGTCCTTTTTCAGAGTACTTTCCTCCTTAATATGCCTCTGCTTGGACACTGCATTGTAGTCTCCCTTGTGAAGAAGCTCCCCCAAACAGCGTCCTATGCAGGTCTAATGTGAGGAGGTAGTTGAGCTTGATACTGAATTTCTGGGTAATGTGGGATGTCACACAGTGCCACACATCACTTCTGGTGGGCGTATTAGGAGCATTTAAGTGGCAGATACGCTACCGTTGGTGTGGATCACAGCTTTTCACTGCAGAAGAAGAAGAATCGTTTCTTGTGTGGTGGCGACTGGTAAAATGTCTACCATGGCTAAGCCAAACTTGGATTCAGGTGAGCCTTTCAGGGTCAAGTGAGTAGCCTGGCGGCAAGTTTACATTCACAGGCTTTTTATTATATTAGGGCACTGTGGCTGACCCTTCTCTCCATTGTGCTCCAGGGAGACAAGGAGCCATCCTCCTCTAGAAAACCCAGATCCAAGTAATGTACACAAAAACCTATACAAAAGCTGTTTCTTACACGTTTGCCTTCTGTTTAAAAGTACAGTCCTTGCACAGGGGTTTAGTATAAAGTGGTGTCACAAAAACCCAGTCATTGACCATATTAAAATATTGATTGAGGAAATTCGGTCTGCCTTGGCTACCCGGTCCTCTCTAGTAGACCCTACTGCTTCGGGTGTATCCTCCAAACAGCACTCTTTTTCAGGTTTGTTACTGAATATAACACATCGGGCTCTCCCCCAACATCTAAAGCTTCAAGAGTAACCTGAAAACCCACCCTTTCAGGAAAGCCTACCATCTGCAATGAGCATGCTGCCACCACACAGCCACACAGCCACAAGAGCAGCCTATACCCTCACCTACTGTGCTCTACCCTTCCCTTATAGATTGTAATCTCTTGCAGGCAGGGTCTTCTATCTCAGTCTGTTTTTTATTTCTGTGTAAGCCCAGCTGGATGTACAGCGCTTTAAAATAAATAATAATAATATATCACAGATTGATGAGAGTAAAAATATTGATGTTTCCTCAGAAGAGGACTCTGTAGATACTGATGAATTCATTTTTAATAGAAGCTCTGTTTGATTTATTAAAGGTTCCATAAAACCCTTGGTAGATTCAGGATGAATTTTTTGGATTTATAGGGTGAATGGCTGGGGTCGTGTGTTCCCTATACCTGGCAATATTCAGAAGATGATTAAGTCAAAGTTTAGTAAACTGAAAAAAAGGGTCTTTCATTCCAAGAGGTCTGAAAGGCATTATCCTTTTGTCGTAACTGATTTTAATGACTGGGACTTTGTTCTTAAAGTAGATGACCCAGTTTTAATAGTCTTCAAGTGTACCTCTTTACCTTTTCAGAATGCTGCATAGTTAAAGAGGACCTTTCACTGCTCGTGACATGTCTGTTTTAATAGCTACATGCATTTCCTATGTAATAGCAATTCATTCATAACTTCTGGTAGAAATAATAGAGGAATGGGGCAACATACAGACATAAGAATAGATGCTTTAGAATTGTTAGTACATGGGGAATGCATGAAGCTATTAAAACAGACATGTCAGGAATGGTGAAAGGTCCTCTTTAAGGGATCCCAAGGACTAGAAGGCAGAGTCGCTCCTTAAGAAATCCCAGGAGGATGCCTCAGCGGGTTGAAACTATACATAAAATGTGGTAATGGCAACGTTAGATTGCATATCACTGTATTCTAAAACATCAGTCATCCCAAAAGTGTAAGATTTGCAATCCCATCAAAAGGGTTCAACACTTTATTTTGTTAAATATACAAGGGACTGAAGACAAACAATGTCAGAAGTAGTGACAGCTCTAAGGGCTCATGCATACAAACGTATTTTCTTTCCAGGTCCGTTCCGTTTTTTTGGGGGACCATATGCGGAACCATTCACTTAAATGGGTCCGCAAAAAAAACGGAAGTTACTCCATGCAAATTCCGTCTCAGTATGTCCGTATTTCCCGTCCGCAAAAAAATAGAACATGTCCTATTATTGTCTGAATTACGGACAAGGATAGTACTGTTCTATGAAGGGCCAGCTGTTCCGTTCTGCAAAATACGGAATGCACACGGTTGTCATCCATATTTTTTGCGGACTTCAAAATACATACGGTCGTGTGCATGAGCCCTAAGACTGAGGTACATTTTAGTCATACCCTATCTAGATGATTTTCTGTTAGTGGCAGAATCTGCAGAACAGTTGAAACAAGGTCTACAAACAACAATGTGCCTTTTAAAATCCCTAGGTTGTATAGTCAGCTGGGAAAAAGACCTGGGAGCAGATTTGCAGAAGAGGTTTCTCGGGGTTGTTCTAGACTCTGTAAACGAACAGCCTCTATTACTATCAGAGAAAGTGGTATCCCTTCAGCAGCTGATGAGGGGATTCATCAAATTTCCATATTGTTTCATAAGATGTCCCTCTCTGTGCAAAGACCTTACATAGATGGTGTTTTTGAACCCACATTCTAAAGAAAAGAGTTCCATGGACTCGGGAACAAGTAATTTCCATATTTACGGATGCAAGTGCCTGGCAAGTGCAATGGTCCATACCAACCTAATGCCTTGTCAGAGCACTTGGTCCCTGAAATTCAATGATTGAGATGAGAACTATTAGCAATCTGGAAATCCCTTGAAATGTAAATAATGGAGGACATAATCAGTAACCTCCACGTCCTTATATATTCAGACAACACAACAGCGGTGGCATTCATTCTTTTTAAGGCGGTGCAAGACACAGCCACCTCCAGTCAAGTGGGTGTTATCCCTAGCTGCAGTTTATCTAAAGGGGACACTAAATGCCAAGGTGCACTTTCTCAGTCTGCAGACTCTAGATCTCTGAGAATAGTCACTTTGTCACAGAACATTTCCAAATGAAAGGGAAGTGAATCTCTTCGCATCAAGGAAAAATCACAAAGTAAAGTTTTTCTCTCAATCCCAGGGACCGTAATTTTAAGCTTGCTTGTGCCTATACACCAATTCTGTTTATCCGGATAGTTCTACAGAAATTCCAGAAAGAGAGTTGTATGGTAAATTTCATAGCTCCCTTTTGTTGAAAGAGAAGTTGGTTCGCTCTTCTGAAAAAACTCTGTTTGGAGGAACCGATAATACTTCAAGAAGGTTGCAATGATCTATCCCAGGGACCCTAAATTATCACAACTTAGGGAACCTTCATCTGTCTGCTTAGATAACGCAAAATAGATACTCATAAGAAAGGGATTGTCAAAAAAAAGTAATTAAAACTATTCTTCTTGATGGGAAACTTTGTATCCTGGAATGGAGGAGATAATTTTGATCAAGCAATTTTGGATGATTCTCAGATACTGGATTTTCTTCAGGAAGGCCTTGATATCATACTTGTCCCTAGTACCCCTTAGGGTCCAGGTATCTGCCCTTAGTGCCCTCTATGACAACAAGCTGCAGGAGTCACCTGAATAGCTATATGTTCCTTAGAGCTGTGGATAGGTTGAAATAAAAAGAAAATCTGATGCTCCCTTGGAACCTCGATTGGGTTTTATCTGGTTTATCAGATCTGCTTTCTCAGCAACCCTCTCTGCACTTGCAAACCTCGCTTTCAGTTTCTGTGGCTTGAAACTGAATAGGTAAAATAAGGTCTATAAGCTTAGAAAGTATAGTTTGAAATAGGATTGATAACTGGCTGCATCATCTATTTATCCCCAGGACTGTGACTGTGACGAGGGGACATCCTCTGCGTTTGGAGGAAAGAAGGTTTGTACACAAACATAGAAAAGGGTTCTTTACGGTAAGAGCAGTGAGACTATGGAACTCTCTGCCTGAGGAGGTGGTGATGGTGAGTACAATAAAGGAATTCAAGAGGGGCCTGGATGTATTTCTGGAGTGTAATAATATTACAGGATATAGCTACTAGAAAGGGGTCGTTGATCCAGGGAGATATTCTGATTGCCTGATTGGAGTCGGGAAGGGATTTTTTATTCCCTAAAGTGAGGAAAATTGGCTTATACCTCACAGGGTTTTTTTGCCTTCCTCTGGATCAACTTGCAGGATGACAGGCCGAACTGGATGGACAAATGTCTTTTTTCGCCTTACGTACTATGTTAGGACCATGTCCAGAGAGTTGTGGTCTATTCTGAATGGTCATAAGTTATATAAAGGTTATAAGTGGTGTACCCCAAGGTTCAGTGCTGGATCTTTAGCTAATTTTTAAATGATATTGAGGATGGGATTAATAGTACTGTTTCTATTTTTGCGGATGACACCAAGCTATGTAGTACTGTGCAGTCTATGGAAGATGTCCATAAATTACAAGCTGACTTACAGTAGACACTCTGAGTGTTTGGGTATCAACTTGGCAAATAAGGTTCAATGTGGATAAATGTAAAGTTATACATTTGTGTAGTAATAATTTGCATGCATCATATGTCCTAAGGGAATTATAGTGACTAGGATAGTCACTTCGAGAGAAGAATTTGGGGGTACCTGCACTTTATAGCATACAATGTCAATCTGTTGTTTCTAAGGCTAGTATGGAATCACAGGACAGGGATGTAATATTACCACTTTACAAAGCTTTGGTGTGGCCTCATGAGGAATGTTCAGTTCTGGGCACCAGTCCATAGAAAGGATGCCCTGGAGCAGGAAAAAGTACGATCAAGAGCAACTAAATTGATAAGGGGCATGCTTGGTCTTAGTTATGAGTATGATCAGAAGCTTGCTTCGCTCAACACTAGATCCGAAGTCGCATTGGTCAAAACTTCATTTGAATGCTGTACGGAGATTCTTTTCCGTACAGCATTCAAATGTGTTGGCTCCGGCAAGGCGAAATGAGTTATCAGCGAAGTTTTGTGGGACTTTGAATCCATCAAATCCCAAAGTCATTCACCAAAGTCTGCTTCGGTACAGAGGTTTTAAAGTTTAAAAATCGATGTCTGAAGTTATTCAACAAAGTCTTGCATGACTTCAGTGATAACTCATTTTGCCTCGCTGGAGCCCATGCATATACATAGACTGGTCTCCATACAGCATTAAAACGAAATTTGAAGTGAATCGACTTCAGATCTACATTCTAAAGCTCAATTCTCTCAACACTAATTATGAGGAAAGATTAAAAGAATTACATTTATTTAGTCTTGAGAAGAGGCATCTAAGGGGGGAAAGGACATGACTAACCTATACAAATATATAAATGGGCCATACAAAAAAAATATGGTGAATAGCTGTTCCATGTAAAATCCCCTCAAAAGACAAGGGATCACTGTCTCCATTTGGAAGGGAAAAAGTTCAGAGGTGTCAAGGCTTCTTAACTGTAAGAACTGTCAATCGGTGGAATAGTCTACCTCAAGATTATCTTTAAGTAAGATCCTTCTTCCATAGATCTCAAGATAGTAATATATATAGTAACTCCATCATTTTGTGCCAACCCATAAAAAGTGTTCAAGAAGAAGGATTTCATAGGAATCGTCCTTCACTACATTGAGGCCACTAAACAGTAGAGGACAGATTAAAAAAAATATATATTTAGTTTTGAGGTGCAAACAAGGGAAAAATTGCTGCTAAAATTTCCATATCAAGATAGATTCACTTAGCCATCATGGAGACTTATAGAGCTAGGGACAAACCAGTCCCTGTTGGTCTCAGAGCCCACTTTACTAGGGCTGTTTCAGTCTCTTGGGCATAAAGGGTTTCTGCTTCAATTTAACAAATCTGCAGGGCAGCCAAATGGAAAATAACCCATAAATTCTAAAAACATTACAAGATTTTCTTGCCAATGAGGATGTAGCACTGGCAAATAAGAGATGGGTTATGATTGTGTATAAACACGATAATGTATGGATTTATCATTTGCAATGCTTTTAATATAATTTTAAAAAATTTTGTTTCTGGCATTGCGCAAAAATGTATGGTTAATGCTAGTTTTAAATTCCCTGCATGAGCAATGTGGCTGCGTCCTAGTAAAAGTTAGCGTGCCACGGGGTTACCTGGTGTCCTGGCTGCTACATTTAAAAATGCGTAAAAATTGTCTACTTGCTGAAACAGCCCTACTTTTCAAAGCGAAGTGGGGTGGTGTAGCTCACATAAATTGAAAAGATTTTTTAGAAAGTCGCATATAACATCACTTGCAACTTTTTCACACCAGAAGTCATAACAGTCATGATAAATGTCCCTCTTAATGATGAGGCTGTGTTACAAAACAAAACTTTTCAAAACTTTACAAAAAAAATGTAAATTATATAAAAATGTTTTTTTGTTTTTTTTTTGCCTTCCTCTGGATCAACTTGCAGGATAACAGGCCGAACTGAATGGACAAATGTCTTCTTTCGGCCTTATGTACTATGTTAAAGCATGCGTCTTGCACTTGTGACTGGTGAGATCATTGATTGGTTGCTGCAGTCTAGAGAACAAAAAGGGGTTCTAGTCACTACCAGTCTGGTGAGAACCACCGGAAACCAAGGCAGTGGGAGTACTTTAAAAAAAAAAAAAAAAATTTACTCATCTTTTAATTAGGCTGGACAACCCTTTTTAAAATTCAAGAGGTCATATCTGGTAGCTATCTGGTTGCTGAACAGCAGTTAATGCAGTTGACCAAAGCCATGTTTAACCCTTAAAAGACAGAGCGATTTTCAGTTTTTGTGTTTTGTTTTTCACTCCCTGGCTTATTTTGTGGTGGAAAAGTTGTACTTTCTAATGGAACTATTTATGGTTGCATACAATGTAGTGGAAAAAAAATCCAAATGGGGTGAAACCGCAAATCTGCCACAGTTTTTTTTTACGGCGTTCACTATGCACTATACCTTCAATCTCCAGGTCAGTAGGATTACGATACCACACGTAGAGTTTTTCTTGCATTTTAATACTGAAAAAAATGTAAAACATATTCTGACCCTATAATTTTTTTTAAAGTTATGCATATGGAGCTGTTTGAGGGCTCATTTTTTTCAGGGCGATCTGTACTTTTCAGTGATAAGATTTTTAAGTGTATGTGACTTTTTCATCACTTTTTATACATTTTTTGGGGGGAATTGATGTGACAAAAAATAGTGAATTTTGCCATTCGCCATATGGGATTAATATACTTATATTGTAATAGTATTATGTCTGTATTTTGTATGTATACCTCTTCTCATATGTACAGTGCTATGGAATGAATGGCGCTTTAATAATAAATAATAATAATAGTACAGGCATTTTTGCACATGGCGATTCCCATTATGTGTATTTTTTTTAATTGGTTAAGTATTATTTTGGGGAAAGGAGGTGATTTGAACTTTTATATTAACTCCTTGGATCAACAACCCTTCTCTAGGAACCTGTAATATTATTGCTAGAGATGAGCGAATTTTCGCCGAATTATTGTAAAAAAATTTGGTTCGATCCGAATATATATGAATTTCATTAAAAAACGTCTATTTCCTGGCTGCAGAGAGCATTTATAGTGGTGTAGAACACTGTGCATTGCAGTAACACGCATGGGGAGTCTGATTTGGTAGTGAAATAATACTGTGAGACATGCAGATGACAGGCGTTGCTCTTAGAATCACAGCACACTTCACTTATTTGGGCAGTCACGGGGCCAAAACTGACCAAATAACTGAAGTATGGACTCAGCCTTAGGCCTCTGTCACGGATGGTGTTGCAGAAAGCTGGAACTTATAAATAAACATCCGACTGGCTTGATCCCAAACTAAGAAGCATATGGGTGAGCCCTATAAAACCCCTAGAGCTCTCCCTGACTGCTATGCCCATGCAAAGGTCTTTATGGTAGACGATTGCATGCCCTCGTACCTTATACTATGTGACACCTGAAAACCCTATAATAGTGAGGGGACACGACCACCGGCTCCCTGCACTTAAAGGGCTTCTGTCACCCCACTAAAGTCATTATTTTTTTTTGGGCTAGTTAAATTACTTATATTGCGATATATGAAAATATAATCGTCTTACTTACTTTGATTCAGCAGTTTCTTCTAAAAACGAAGTTTTATAATATGTAAATTAGGTCTCTACCAGCAAGTAGGGCGGCTACTTGCTGGTAGAAGCTGCAGAAAACTGCCCCCTCATCGTGTTGATTGACAGGGCCAGCCGGGATCTCCGCCTCCTCAGCACTCCCTCAGTGCGCCTGCGCCGATGACGTCTTCTATTTCGGTGATGTCATCGGTGCAGGCGCACTGAGGGAGTGCTGAGGAGGCGAGCCTCCTCATCTCAGAGCGCCTGCGCCGAATGAACACAGGCGCGCGATTTTTGAAATGCCGACAGGGCCAGCCGGAGGAGGAGATCCCGGCTGGCCCTGTCAATCAACGCGACGAGGGGGCGGTTTTCTGCAGCTGCTACCAGCAAGTAGCCGCCCTACTTGCTGGTAGAGACCTAATTTACATATTATAAAACTTCGTTTTTAGAAGAAACTGCTGAATCAAAGTAAGTAAGACCATTATATTTTCATATATCGCAGTATAAGTAATTTAACTAGCCCAAAAAAAAAAAAAGACTTTAGTGGGGTGACAGAAGCCCTTTAATACGGACGGAGTCAGGGTCACCTACAATCAAGCCAGCAAGGAAACACAAATAAAGGAAACAGACTTATCTGAGGAATCAGGAGAAGCAGCCTCCAGCAATTAACACAATCCAGGAAGAAGTATAAACCGCAAAGTGAGGCAGTATGGGAGGGAATATAAAGGGAGACAATCAGTGCAAATAGGTGACAGCTGGGAGAAGGAAAGGAGATGAGAAAGTGAAACCAAAACAAAGAACATCATACAACAGGTAGAGAAGAACGTCTGCCAGATCTTCTCACAGAGCTGGCGGTGACAGCCTCCTGCACACGAACGCGTGCACCCCGTTTCCATATGGCGGACCACATTTGCCGATCCGCAATACACGGGTGCCGTTCTGTGGGCATTCCACATCACAGAGGCGGTGCCATTCACTTCAATGGGTCCGCAAATCCAGAGATGCGGAATGGTGCGGAACGGAAGCACGGAACGGAACCCTACGAAAGCACTAGGGAGAAAGAACATGTCCTATTTTTTTGCGGAACGGCCAGATCGTGGACCCATTAAAGTGAATGGGTCTGCGATCCGCTGCGGCTGCCCCACGGACGGTGTTCGTGCATTGCGGCTCCCACAGGGCGCACTTGTTCGTGTTCAGGAGGCCTAACAGGTCGATGTTCACTCCAAGAAGAAGCGCACTCCTTTTAAACCGTCGTCAGCTGATTCCACATAGATGTCTACAGACCCTGTTCTATTAAGCGCTTATACAGTCCTGATCAAAAGTTTAAGACCACTTGAAAAATGGCAAAAAATCATATTTAGCATGCCTGGATCTTAACAAGGTTCCAAGTAGAGCTTCAACATGCAACAAGAAGAAATGGGAGTGAGACAAAACATTTTTTGAGCATTCAATTTAATGAAAACAACGAATAAACTGAAACAGGCTGTTTTTCAGCTGATCAAAAGTTTAGGACCACACCTCCAAAAAAAAACTAAACCCCCTCAAAACAGAAATCCAACTTCCAAACATGAACTCAGTAATGAGTAGCTCCGCCGTTATTGTTTATCACTTCCAAAATTCATTTCGGCATGCTTGATGCAAGCATTACCATGAGGTGAGTGGGAACATTTCTCCAAGTGGTGAAGACGGCCGCACTAAGGCCATTTACTATCTGTAACTGTTGTACATTTTTGTAAACTTCCCTTGCCATCCATCCTCAAAGGTTCTCAATTGGATTTAGATCAGGGGAACACGCAGGATGGGCCAAAAGAGTGATGTTATTCTCCTGGAAGAAGTCCCTTGTCCTGCGAGCATTGTGTACTGTAGTGTTGTCCTGTTGAAAAACCCAGTTGTTACCACACAGACGAGGGCCCTCAGTCATGAGGAATGCTCTCTGAAACATCTGGACATAGCCAGCTGCCGTTTGACGCCCCTGCACTTCCTGAAGCTCCATTGTTCCACTGAAGGAAAAAGCACACCAGACCATTATGGCTCCCCCTCCACTGTGGCTCGTAGAAAACATCTCAGGTGGGATCTGCTTGTCATGCCAGTAACGTTGGAAACCATCAGGACCATCAAGATTAAATTTTTTCTCATCAGAGAATAAAACTTTCTTCCACCTTTGAATGTCCCATGTTTGGTGCTCTCTTGCAAAGTCCAAACAAGCAGTTCTGTGGCGTTCAAGGAGACGAGGTCTTTGAAGAAGTTTTTTGTTTTTGAAGTCCTTCAGTCTCAGATGCCGTCTGATGGTTATGGGGCTGCAGTCAGCACCATTAAGGGCCTTAATTTGGGTCGTGGATTGTCCAGTGTCTTGACGGACAGCCAATTGGATCGTCCGACTCAGTGCTGATGAAATTTTTTTGGGTCTTCCACTTGACTTTTTTGTTCCATAACCCTCAGGATCATTTAAGAAATTCCAAATGACTGTCTTACTGCTTCCCACCTCAGCAGCGATGGCGCGCTGTGAGAGACCCTGCTTATGCAGTTCAACAACCCGACCACGTTCAAAAAGGGAGAGTTTTTTTTGCCCTTGCCATCACAATGTGTGACTACCTGACAGAAAATGACAATGAATCCACATCTTTGCACAGATTTGGCCTTTTAAAGGCATGTGGTCCTAAACTTTTGATCAGCTGAAAAACAGCCTGTTTCAGTTTAATCGTTATTTTCAATTAATTGAATGCTCAGAAAATGTTTTGTCTCACTCTCATTTCTTCTTGTTGCATGTTGAAGGTCTACTTTGAACCTTGTTAAGATCCAACAATGTAAAATATGATTTTTTGCCATTTTCAAGTGGTCTTAAACTTGATCAGGACTGTACAAGTAGAGCCCCTCGACAGTGTGGAGAAGGTGTCAGCAGTAAGTTTGTGTTGACGTCACTGATTTTGCCCTTCCTCTGATCTGTTAGAATAATAATCCACAAAAATGGATCCTGGCTGTGGAGCATCCGCCTTCACTTGTTCAGCATTTGGTCAATAATTCATCAGTAAGTGCTAATGCCAAAAAAAAGGAGTGGATCAAAAACAGAGATAACATGTGAATGGAATATTTGCATGTCTTCTGTGTTTTGTACCCACTTCTGCTACCAAATCACAAGCCAATTCTGATGGGACCATACAGGCCTTACAGCTGCTACACAGACAGGATCCGTTGTGTGTCTCAATTTTCCTTCCTTCTGACAGATCAGAAGGGTCAAATAAATGATGATGTCATCCCGGCCGAAAGGCAAAATAGTGGCCCAGTCATGAAGTGGGGAGGGTGGGAACAGCATGAGGAGGCCACAGAGTGGCACAATGACAGTGTGGAGGTGGCAGCAGCATCAGGAGGCCACAGAGTGACAAGGTGACATAGTGTGGAGGTGGCAGCAGCATCAGGAGGCCACAGAGTGGCAAGATGACATAGTGTGGAGGTGGCAGCAGCATGAGGAGACCACAGAGTGGCAAGGTGACATAGTGTGGAGGTGGGTGGCTATACCAGTACCCGCTGAAAATGGTGGGTGAAAGAAGGAGCACTTGGCATCAGAATAGTAACTGAGGCAGGTAGCCAGAAGAAACTGGTCTCTTTTGTCAAAGTGTTGGTGTGGCACCATGGATGATCTAGTCTGATGCATCAGGCATTAGTGGGTGGAAATCCTGCCTGATTCATCTTGACAAAGGTCAGTCTCTCCACATTTTGGGTGGATAGGCGAGTTCTTCTTGCGGTAACTATGGCCCCCGCCACACTAAACACCCGCTCTGATGCCACACTACTGGCCGGGCAGGACAGCTTTTCCAGGGCAAACTCTGCCAGTTGCGGCAACACATCCAGTTTGGTTGCCCAGTCGTCCAGTAGATCTTGAACTTGGGGTGGCATGGTGCTGTCCAAGTATGCCACCACCTGCAGATTCTGACTATGTCTAGCTGCTGGTGAGCAGTTTCTTCACTATGAGGGTGAAGAAAGCTGCTGATCACTGACTCTAGGCTGCTGCTTATAGAGCTGGTACTGCTCCTGTCGCCTCACCCCTCCCCAGCAGCCATGGCAGTGGAACGTGAGCACAGAGGGCCCCCTCCTCAGACCTGAGAGAGGATGGACGATGGCGCAGATAGGAAGCGTCTAACTGACTACATAGGATGTCTCTATAGTAGTTCAGTTTGTCCTCCCTCTCAGAGGGTGTAAAAAAAGCCCCCATTTTGAACCGGTAGAGAGGGTCTAACAAGGTGGAGAGACAGAAGTCATCCCTCTGCCAAATGGTGACAATTCGGCTGTCACTTCCCAAGCAAGTCAGCATGCAGCGGGCCATTTGCGAGAGTGACTTGGGGGGACTCCCTGCCTCCAATCTCCACTGCATACTGCCATGGTGTGTCTGGGTCCTCTGACCTCATCGCCCTGTAGCTCCTCTGGCTGCTCCTGCTCCTCCTCTCCTGTCACCTGTGTTGAAAAAACATCCATTTCACTACACATTGCTTGTGCTCCAATGTCCTCCTCCTCCAGTCAAGTCCCCACGGGGCTCATGTGGCCGTGAGAGCTAGGCGCCAAGCCTCCAGTCCCCTGACCAGCCAGATTTAGAAGCATCTGTTCCAGGACATGAAGCAGTGGAATGATATCGTTCATCCCGTAGTCCTGGCGACTGACAAATAACGTGGCCTCCTCAAAGGGCCTGAGCAAACGGCAGGTGTCGTGCATGAGCTGCCACTGGCTGACATCGAAGTTACACAGGGGAGTACTCCTGTCCTCTTGGATCATCAAGAAATCATTGATGGCCTTTCTCTGTTCGTATAATCGGCCAACATATGGAGGGTGGAATTCCAACGGGTGGAAACGTTGCATATCAGCCTATGTTGTGGGATGCTGTTCTGACGCTGCAGCTTAAGGAGGGTGTGCTTTGCGGTGTACGAGTGGCTGAAGTGCATGCAAAGTTTCCTGGCCATTTTTAGGATGTTTTTCAGATGGGCGTCACCGCCGCCCCCTGGGAGAGATCTTAGAAGTTCAGATAGACGGAAGGCTCAGGAGTCTATCTGACAGATCTCTCTTGTATTCATTGTTGCTGACAGATTTCCACCCTATCGCAGATGCTGCTCATTATCAGTCAGGTGGCTCTTTAAATGTTCCGCCTCTCACTTATTTCCCTGCGGCTGATAGTTCTTCTGTGGAGTGCTCTGTTTGTGTGGTGGTTCTCCTGTTCCAGTTGCTTCTTAAGCTAAGTCCTTTTACCTTTTCTTGGTGTGTCTGTTCTGACTGTTTGTGAATCAAAATATCAGTGTTTACTCACACAAAAGGCAAAAGAAAAATGACTCATTACAGTCTTGGTGTTAATTCACACAATGAAAAGTCCATAGAACAGACACGTCACGTTTCTAGCCGTTTTATCCCAGGCAGTCCACAGCAGGCGTTAGAGGGCCTGTTTCCCAGCGTGCAGCCCTCATGCGGCTCTCAACCTTCCAGCACAGCACCATGCTTCAGATACCAAAACAGAGACTCAGCTGCTGAGCCCAGCTGCCTATTAAAAAGACAGTATGGTGCTCCCAAAACCCGGACCGGCACTTAAAGGGTTTCTGTCACCCCACAAAACTCTTTTTTTTTTTTTTTGGATCGTTAGATTCCTCATAGCGCGATATAGGAGAATATA
This sequence comes from Bufo bufo, assembly GCF_905171765.1. NCBI lineage: Eukaryota > Metazoa > Chordata > Amphibia > Anura > Bufonidae > Bufo > Bufo bufo. The sequence continues at coordinate 278,061,173 of NC_053393.1, read as the reverse complement.
ATAGTCTTACTTACTTTCATGCGGCCGATTCTTTATAAAACGAAGTTTTATAATATGTAAATGAGGGCTCTACCAGCAAGTAGGGCATCTACTTGCTGGTAGCCGCAGCAGAAATCCGCCCCCTCGCCGTGTTGATTGACAGGGCCAGCCGTGATCTCCTCCTCCGGCCGGCCCTGTCAGTAATTCAAAAATCGCGCGCCTCTGGTCATTCGGCGCAGGCGCTCTGAGATGAGGAGGCTCGTCTCCTCAGCACTCCCTCAGTGCGCCTGTGCCGATGACATCACCGAAAGAGAAGACGTCATCGGCGCAGGCGCACTGAGGGAGTTCTGAGGAGACGAGCCTCCTCATCTCAGAGCGCCTGCGCAGATTCAACACGGGCGCGCGATTTTTGAAATTCCGACAGGGCTGGCCGGAGGAGGAGATCCCGGCTGGCCCTGTCAATCAACAAGAGGAGGGGGCGGATTTCTGCAGCAGCTACTACTTGCTGGTAGAGCCCTCATTTACATATTATAAAACTTTGTTTTATAAAGAATCGGCCGCATGAAAGTAAGTAAGACTATTATATTCTCCTATATCGCGCTATGAGGAATCTAACTATCCAAAAAAAAAAAAGAAGAGTTTTGTGGGGTGACAGAAACCCTTTAAACCCTGGTCTGGTATTTGATCTCACCTGGCTGGAAATCGGCCCAGCTGCCCATATTGGGAGGAAAATACCTGCCTTCCCAAACAAAACCCCTTGCTATGTCACATACCCCCCCCCCTTTTGTTCAACCCTGAGGGGGTGAACAGATGCCAGACAGTGTACCCGGGACAGGGCATCCGTGTTTCCCTGTAACCGGCCTGCCCTGTGTTCTACTGTAAACTTAATGTTTTGCAAGGACAAGAACCATCTGGTGACACGAGCATTCCTCTCTTTGGCCTGGCTTAACAACTTGAGAGGGGAGGGAGTGGTTGGTCACTAGACGGAACTTTCTCCCCAACAGATAATAGCGGAGAGACTAGAGTGCCCACTTGATGGCCAGGCACTCACTCTCTCTCCACTAAACTGTATCGGGTCTCGGCTGGAGTGAGCTTACGGTTGAGGAAGACAACGGGATGCTCCTCGCCGTTAACTTCCTGAGACAGTACAGCACCGAGGCCTACTTCGGAGGCATTGGTCTGTACTATAAACTCCCTTTTGAAGTCGGGCGTCACCAAAACCGGGGACCCACACAGGGCCGATTTCAAAGTGGAGAAAGCCTCTTCCGCCTGGTCATTCCAGCGGACCATCACGGACTTCCATCCCTTCAAGAGCCCTGTCAATGGAGCTTCTAAAGTGGCAAAAAGGGGAACGAACCTCATATAATAGCCCACCATTCCCAGGAATGACTTTATTTGCCTAGAGCTATGTAAAGAAAGTTGTTGAGCAGCACAAACGGACCTCATCGACCAATCCCGGAATGCACCAGCCGCGACAAGACCACAGATCCACAGAAGTCCAAGGAATAGTAGGGGGAAAAAAACGAGGATCACAGCAGCATATCTGGTGTGTCTTTTATTGGAAGCCTTGAGTGCACACACAAGCAAAAATACGACGTTTCGGCTACACAGTAGCCTTTATCAAGCATACATGTAATAAAACGTGCAACCATAAATACTCATGAGTGACCACTCCTACATCATAATGGAGCCAATCATCTAAAAGCTCCACTCAATCAACACATGTGTATAATTAAAAGCAGCCCAGAAAATAATCAGACTGTCTGTGACTCATTATAACAAAATGTGTACCTTATCCATATTAAATAGCATCCGGCCGTATCGCATGTAATAGCGCTCCATGTCGGCGTCCCACTGAGTGTACTGCCCATGTCCATTACGTCACCGCGTCATGTTAGCAGCGCGCCACCGTCCAAGTCCAGAGAGATGCGCGTACGTCTCCTGCTCTCCAACTTTCCCGAGTACCTCCTAGGGCCCCTGCCATCTAGCCAGGAACTTACTGTCCACGGTCAGTACCAGAACCAAAACCCGATCACCCGGGTTAAAGATCCGGACCCAAGTCTGCCGATTATAGATCCGACTCTGGGCTCGCTGAGCGCCCTCCATATGTTCCTGACAAGAGGCAAAACGGTCTCTATCCGCTGTTGCATCTTGATAACATACTCCAGGACACTTTTATGCGGAGTGGGTTGCTGTTGCCTGGGGTACCTCTTGCACAGCGAACATGAGATAGGGCAGAAGAAGGTCCCAATCCTTCCCATCTTTAGACACCACACTTTTTAACATAGTTTTTAGCGTTTTGTTAAACCTTTCAACCAGACCATCCATTTGCAGATGGTACACGGACGTCCGTAACTGTCTGATATGCAGCAACTTACAGAGTTCCCTCATGACCTTAGACATAAAAGGGGTCCCCTGGTCAGTCAGAACCTCTTTAGGTAGCCCCACTCGGAAGAACATCTCCATTAGCTCCTTAGCTATAAGCTTCGCCGATGTATGACGCAGTGGCACTGCTTCCGGGTACAGAGTGGCGTAGTCCAGGACAACCAAGATGTGTTGGTGTCCTCTAGCGGACTTCAGTACTGGGCCTACGAGGTCCATAGCGATTTGCTCAAACGGCACCTCGATGATCGGGAGAGGTACCAGGGGACTGCGGAAAAGGTGCTGGGGGCTAGTTGCCTGGCAGGTCGGGCAAGACTTACAGAATTCTTCCACCTCCCTAAACACACTGGGCCAGTAAAACTGTTGTAGTATCCTGTCCTGTGTCTTCTGCATTCCCAGATGACTCCCAAGAACATACTGGTCAGTTAACTCTAACACGAGTTTGCGATAAGCCTGGGGCACCACCAACTGTTCAATGGATTCACCTCGCAGCTGGTTTACCCGGTACAACATATCCTGCTGAACCACAAAACGGGGGAACACCGACTCTGCCCAAGCTTGTTGTGGTTCACCATCTACTATTAATACATTTTCCCAGGCTCGGGATAGGGTTGGGTCCCAGTGTTGGGTGGTAACAAAATTATCCCCGGAGATATTGAGGTCTGCCAGCTAAGGGCCCGGTGGCAAGTCCTTCATGTCTCCCACCATCACACTTAGCGGGGTTGTCTCCCCCTCTTCCACCGAAGTGGCGGTCACCCCCTACCGCTGGCCCTTCGGACTCAGGTTCCCAGGGTTCTGGTCTCCCTCCTGAGCTGGGTCACTCTGCTAGGGTTACCCCAGTCTCATGGGTATCAGTCACCGGGAAGCCCGGGAAGTCTCTCCCTATTATAAATTGTAGTGTAGATTGGTGGTGACAGCCACCTCGTGGGTCCACCTGCTGGCAACCATGGATAGAGACATCATAGCAGTGGGGTAGTCTTTTAAGTCTCCATGAATACACATGACCCCGACTTTACGGCCAGTATACCCAGTGGACCGTACCAGGGGAGCCCTTACCAGGGTCACCAGACTCCGTGAGTCCAGCAGAGCCTCTGCTGGAGTGTCTCCCACCTCCACCTGGCACAGCTGATTCAGAGTCTCCGTGGCACCCACTCCACACAGCTTCCTAGCATATAACGACTGACGGAAGCCATAGTTCATGTCCATGGGTTCCACCTGATGTGGACAGTCAGCTCGTACATGGCCAGGCTCCTGACACCACCAACCGACTATCGGAGCTGGGACCACAGGGGGTATATCCCGGGCAGGTTTGGTGGGCACAAATCCCCGGGTCTGGGGTGGAGAGTTGTGGGATTTTACTATCCCCCTCCCAAAAGAACCCCCCTGCAGATTCCAGGTAGCCTCATAGCGCTCCACCAGGTTGACCATCTCGAGAGCATTACCTGGAGAGGCCTGGCTGATCCATTGCTGGAGAGGGGGTGGCAAAGCCCTCCAGAACATATCAGCCAACAGAAGGTCCAGCATAGCAGTCAGGATGCAGCCACTTTTGCAAGAGGTTAAGTAAGTTATAATACTGGGGTCTCACAGGCTCAGTTGGCTTAAACCCCCACTGATGCACCCGCTGGGCCCGGACCAACACATTCAGTCTTGCCAGAATCTCACCCTTGACTTTCTGGTAGTCAGCCGCTTGATCGTCTGGCAAGTCAAAATACACCGGCTGGGAATCGGATGTCAGGAACGGAGTGACGACCTCTGATCTCGGGGTAGATTCTCCCTTGTGGCCACCTTCTCGTACATCGCCAGGTAGGTTTCAACGTCATCTGATGTGTCATCTTGGGGATCGCCGCACGGACTGCTTTCCGGACATCATGGACACTCTGGAATGCTCCTCCCGTCTGTAAAGCCATCACGTGTTGTATTGCAGCTGGTTTGTTTCTTGCTGGTGTTGGTTAGCCTCCATGAGAGCTTTCATTACAGCCTCCATTTTTGACATTAATACACGGCAAACAGGGGGCGGAGCTTGCCAATGGCGGAGTGAGCAGCACACTGCCTGAGCTCCTGAGCACCGCCGGCATTTACAGCCCCATATAGCATCCAGAAGCCCACAGATTTTTCATGGGTCGCAAGAGGGGCACAGCTAACACCCCGGCACCCGCATCACGAGAATCGGGGGACATCACAAAGTTCCTGTGCCCGTCCAGCCAGCCTGAAAGCCTGAGATCCGGCGCCACAACCTCCAAGATGGCGGAGCAGGCGCGGGAAACGAGCGCCTCTACTCCTCTGACTAGAGGGAAAACTGCGGCCCTCACCTCCAGGAACCAGGGGGAACATAGCACCGGAGGACCTCCGGTTTCATATGCAGCAGTGGCAGCAGCGGTGAGTCCTACCTTGGGGTCCGTCCCTTCATCGCCAGCCTCCAGGGGTTCAGAGGCCTATTCAGGCCCACAGCTCTCCCACCACAGCTCCCCTGCCTTGTCGGCTGCCTCCAGTAGATCGCCCACTGCCCTCTCCCATGAGGATGACTGGGACTGGAAGCTCCATTTAAAATCCCTTCCCACTACTGCTGAGGTAGATGCTTTGCTCAGCAGGATGGAAGCTTCCCACAAGCAAGATATTGCGGCCTTGCATCAGGATATCAGGCATGTGGGGCAGAGGGTAGAGGAGGTGGAGAACAAACAGGAGCAGATCTTTAATACTCTGGATTGTCACCGTGCAGTCATTAATGAGCACGCTGCTCAAATGCAGGACATTCTAACCCACATGGACGATATTGAAAACCGCAATAGGAGAAACAACCTCCGAATAAGGGGGGTCCCTGAATCTGTAGAAGATCTGCCATCCTGGGCGCAACGCCATTTTGCCTCACTTTTGGAAATTAATCCGGACAGGATCATTGAGATAGATCGGATCCATCGGGCGCTGGGCCCAAAATCAACGGACCTGAAACGTCCCAGGGACATTATTTGCCGTATTCACTTTTACAAGGAGAAGGAGTCCATCCTCAAAGCTGCTCGAGCTGCGGCTGGCCCTGAATCGGGCCCGAATACCATCCAGATCCTCCCGGACCTAGCACGCCGCACCTTACAACTTAGGAAGGCCTTGAAACCGCTTCTATCCACACTCAGGGACAATGAGATCCTGTATAGATGGGGGTATCCCTTCCAGCTCTCGGCCAAAAGAAACGGGAAGTCTGCTACGTTCAAATCTCTTGAAGACCTCCCCAGATTTCTGGCTACACTAGATCTCCCCGCGGTGGAGCTGCCTGACTGGCCCAGACCCCTCATGGTGCCGCCCGTTAGTGATCGTGAAGAATGGCAAGAGGCGATCCCGAAACCGCAGAGGCATCCCAGACGCCATTCCAGACCACCTGTTTGAGCCTAATTGGCTTTCGTGGGACTTCACATATTATCCCAATGCGCTGGTTCAGTGTATAGTATTCATGTTCTAATGTTTTATGCTATATGTTATATATCTTTGATATTCCTTTTTATATGCCGGGGGTCAGTGGGGCTGCTGCCTTGCCCTTGACCTCTCCTCCCCTCGTTAGGGGTATCGACACCTGGTGTCGAACGTGACTATAGTCACTTACTAGTCTACCTCGGAGCCATAGTTTTTGGCTCTCTCTTATAGGAGGTTTTTCTTTTGTTTTGTTTTTTTCTTTTCTTTTTCTTTGTTGTTTTATCTGCGTGTTGCTTGTTAGTCCTTGTCTCTTTCCTTTTGTTTGGATCCTCGTGTTCCCTCCCCCACTTAATCCAGTTTCCTCTCAGAGGTCGGTAAGATGTCCCCTCTCTCTTTTTGTACGTATAATGCCAGGGGCCTAAATAAACCAGAAAAACGTAGCCAGATTCTATATCGCTTTCACCGGAAGCGGGTCATGCTTATTATGTTCCAGGAGACCCACTTTAAGCTTGCCTCGGTTCCCAGGTGTGACCGTGGGTATTACACGACTTGGTTCCATAGTCCCAACCCCGTCAAAAAAGCAGGAGGTGTATCTATTGCATTCCACAAATCTTTTCGGCCTACGATTTTGGCTACAGATATTGATAGTAGGGGGCGCTATGTATTCCTCAAGCTGTCTGATGGTCCACGTGTATACACGGTTGCTAATGTCTATTTTCCCAACCAGGGGCAGATTCCATATGGCTCCAAGATTCTCAGGAAACTGGCTCGCTTTGCAGATGGATCCTCTATCATCCTGGGCGGTGATCTGAATATGGTGATGGACCCGGATCTGGATTCTTCGTCTGGTAGGTCAGCTATCTCTCCGGCATCCCAGCGTTCCTTTAGGGAAATCCTGTCCTCTCTCCGCCTTGTAGATCTCTGGAGGGTGCTGCATCCGGGAGTCAGAGATTTCAGTTTTCATTCTTTAGCCCACAATAGCTATGCCAGACTAGACCATTTATTTATTTCACAATCTTTGCTTGAGGAGGATCCACTTAGCTCAATGGATGGCTTCCTTTGGTCTGACCACACTCCAGTGTATGGCCTACTGAGATTTCAGCAGACGCCTTCCCGTCCCTTCACGTGGAGATTGAATGACAATCTTCTTAATGACCTGGTGTGCATGTCAGACATTAGGAAGGCCATCTCTGAGTTTACAGTTAACCACCAAACAGACCCCTCTCCCCCGCCGATTAAATGGGAAGCCCTTAAGTGTGTGCTCAGGGGGATTTTCATATCTCATGGCGCTAGACTCAAAAAGGAGAAGTCCGCTAAACTCTCCTCCCTACTTTCACAACTCGACAGGAAAGAGACCTCAAATAAATTGACCCCCTCTGATCAGTTGAAAGCTGATATCTCGCTGCTCCGCCAACAAGTAATTCAAATTCTAGACCAAAGATCACTATGTTTGCGTGATAAGGTAAAATTTGGATTTTTTGAATATGGCGATAAAAGTGGGAAGTGGCTTGCCAGAGCTCTACATCCTAGGTTACCCCAGACCCAGATATCCTCACTTAACACATCCGACAAGGGAATTGTTTATGCTCCATCCGAAATCTCATCAGAATTCCGCACCTATTATAGCTCTCTTTATGACTTGAACACAGGGAGGGACTCAGCGTCTGCTTCCTTTACACAGGATACTAAAGATTATCTAGACCAATTCGGCCCTGAAAAGATTCCTAGCGTAGATTCTTTGGCGCTGGAAGATGACTTTTCATCCCCAGAAATTGCGGGAGTTATAAGAGATCTCAAAAATGGGAAAAGCCCAGGCCCAGATGGCCTTACCCCACGCTTTTATAAGCTTCTTATAGATGAGCTATCCCCCTTATTACTCGAATCTTTTAATTCCATAGCAGTGGGAACTCCCTTCCCTCCCCAAACTTTACAGGCCCATATAACGGTTATACCTAAACCTGATAAAGATCCCTCTTATTGCTCCAATTATAGGCCTATTTCTCTTTTAAACGTGGACCTAAAGGTGTACGCTAAATTACTAGCCTTACGATTACACCCCCTCATCCCGAAGTATATCCATCAGGAACAGGTGGGCTTTGTCCCGGGCAGGGAAGCTCGAGATAGTACCTTGAAGACCTTGGGCATCATAGCTAGAGCTAGGAATACTAGGTCTCCTCTGTGTTTACTTTCAGTGGATGCAGAGAAGGCCTTTGACAGGGTCAATTGGGGCTTCTTAACCTTAACCCTGGAGCATTTAGGACTCGGTTCTAAAATGATTAAACGTATTATGGCTCTCTACTCTTCTCCCTCAGCTCAGGTAAGGGCTAATGGCCTTTTATCCACACCTTTTGCTATCAAGAATGGTACACGCCAGGGTTGCCCCTTATCCCCCTTCCTATATATTCTGACCATGGAATCCTTAGCTAATGCGCTGCGCAATAATCAAGATATAAAGGGGGTGAGAGTTGGAACTAAGGAGCATAAACTTTCCCTTTTTGCCGATGATTTGCTTCTCTATCTCTCGGACCCCAGAATAGGCCTTCCTTCGGTCCTGCGGGAATTTGAGAGATTTGGGAGGCTTAGTAACTTCAAAGTTAATATCCAGAAATCTGAAATCTTGAATATTTCGTTACCACGCAGGGAAATTTCTCATGTTAAAGAAAGCTTCTCGTTTAAAGTAGCCTCGGACTCGATTCGCCACTTAGGCATTAACCTCCCAGCAAACCCCAATCTCCTCTTTCAAATGAACTACAAACCCTTATTTAGGAAGGTAGAGGCTTCTCTCCAGAAGTGGTCCCCCCTGCAGATTTCTTGGTTTGGTAGAATAAATGCCCTAAAGATGGATATCTTACCCAAATTCCTCTACCTGTTCCAGACTGCCCCGTGTATTATACCAAATAGTTTTTTTGCCCAATTGCGGTCATTAGCTTCTAGGTTTATCTGGAATGGCACTAAGGCCAGGGTGAGTTACAGAGTTTTATCCAGAGCGAAGAGTGTGGGGGGAGCTGGCCTTCCTGACTTCCAGGCATATTTTAGAGCTTCCATTTCTAATTGTGTTCTAGACCTTATACACAAACGATCTCTGAAACTTTGGGTGGACATAGAACACACCCTCGAGCCCCATATGGTACCTGGGATATTTTGGCTCCCTATAGCAACACTAAATAGCCTTCTACATACTCTTTGTTCTCCCCTACTTCAGATCCTGATCAAACTATGGAGTAGATTTGCCTCCAAAATCAAGTTAATCTCCGCACCGGGTCCTTTGACGCATATTGTGGCTCATCCTGGCCTCCCCTCACAGATCAAGAATCTCCCCTTCTTCCGCACAATTCCCCCGCCCCGGATCCTAATTAGGGACATCTTTAACAGCTCAGGGCTCCTACCTCTCGTGGATCTATCACACATATTCCAAAACTCCCCGAGCCGCTGGTTCCACTACTTTCAACTTCGTAGCTTCTTGGGCTCTCTGGCTCCCGGATCGCAGTTGTCTGCCCCTCTGACAAATTTTGAAAAGCTCTGTGTTGCCAACACAGGCCCAGATCATGGTATTTCTTTGATATATGGCTTGCTGGGTGCCGGTGGAGATGGGGACCTATCACTCGTTGAACAGATGAGAGGTGTTGGGTTTGCCTCTGGTTGGGAGAGTGAACTGACGTTCTCCCTGTCCTCTGAGCAATGGAATCGTTCCCTCTTATTTACGCATAAATCATCCAGGTCCTGTCGTTTACAGGAGTTGAACTATAAGATCCTTACTCGTTGGTATAGGACGCCGGTTAAGTTGCATCATTTTTATCCATCGGTCCCCAACACCTGTTGGCGTTGCCATTCAGAGGTTGGTTCCATGCTACATATCTGGTGGGACTGCCCTGGGGTCGCCCCTTTGTGGCAAGATGTTTTTTCTCTGTATAATGCACTTTACCGGTCTACTATATCTCCCTCCCCTTTGATTGCCCTGCTCTCTATATTCCCGGGTAGGATCAAACATGTCAAAAAGGGAGTACTTAAAACATTTGTCCTTTCTATGAGACAGATCATACCACGCCAGTGGAGATCCTCAGACAGTTTGCAGAGAATTACGTGGATACGTGCCCTGGATGCCTTATTCAGGATGGAAGAAATGGAAGCTGAGGCCTGTAACCAAGTCCAAACATTTGCACTAACCTGGGAACCTTGGAATCAATTTAGGAGCTCCTCTCGTTTTCAAACCTGGTTGGTCTCAGGTGACTGTACCTGGGATACGTGATATGATGTCTTGTCCTTTCCCCTTCCCCCCCGCCCCCCCTACTTTCCACCCCCCCTCCCTCCCCTGTCTTTTGTTTCGTCGTGTTTTGTTCTTGTCTGTCCCCCTGTCTCTCCTAGGTTAACGATTTAATCTGTTTCACTTAAGAGTTACATATTAGTAGCCCTTTGTTCAAAACGCCATCACTGAGTATCTCAGGATTGTGTCCTAAGTTCCTTTTGCCTTCCCTTTCAGTAGTCAAGGTTCTTCATATCGCACTGTATGTACCTAATATTGCTGAACCTCTCCTTTAGCATTTATTTGATGGCATTTGTTTTCTCTGGTCTTCATGGTTGCGTCCCAGAGAAATATGGTGGTCTCTGAATCCATCTGTGCACTTTATTTTATGTTTTACATGGTCTTGGAAATGGAATTGGAGATATACTTTTCATACAATGTCTTGGTTGCTATGTATGATTGTTGTGTTCTTTTTCTATTCAATAAAAATAGATTCAACACTAATACACGGCAAACAGGACTTTATAATATATAACTGCACCGCTGAACGGCTATTACGCCCTAATTTTTTCCACTTTTCCACTACACAAGACTTTTCAACATATAAGTGCAATGCTGAACGGCAAAAATATTTTTATTTTTCCACTAATACACGGCAAACAGGGCTTTCGAACATATAACTGCACTGCTGGATGGCAATTAGGCCCTAATTTTTTTCCACTTTTACACTACATATGGCTTTTCAACATATAAGTGCAACGCTGAATGGCGAATATATTTTTATTTTGCCACTAATACACGGCAAACGGCTTTATAATATATAACTGCACTGCTGAACGGCAATTAGGCCCTAATTTTTTTCTACTTTTAGACTACACAAAAGGCTTTTCAACATATAAATACATCGTTGAACGGTGAATATATTTTTCTTTTGCCACTAATAAATGGCAGACAGGGCTTTAGAATATATAACTGCACCACTGAACGGCAATTAGGCCCTAATTTTTTTCCACTTTTCCACAACACAAAAGTGCAATGCTGAACTGCGAATATATTTTTCTTTTGCCTCTCATAAATGGCAGACAGGCCTTTAGAATATATAACTGCACCGCTGGATGGCAATTATGTCATAATTTTTTTCCACTTTTCCACTTCACAAGGCTTTTCAACATATAAGTTCAATGCTGAACGGCAAAAATATTTTTATTTTTCCACTAATACACGGCAAACAGGGCTTTCGAACATATAACTGCACCGCTGGATGGCAATTAGGCCCTAATTCTTTTCCACTTTTCCACTACATATGGCTTTTTAACATATAAGTGCAACGCTGAATGGCGAATATATTTTTATTTTGCAACTAATACACAGCAAACGGCTTTATAATATATAACTGCACTGCTGAACGGCAATTAGGCCTAATTTTTTTCTACTTTTAGACTACACAAAAGGCTTTTCAACATATAAGTGCAACGCTGAACGGCGAATATATTTTTCCTTTGCCACTAATAAACGGCAGACGGGGCTTTAGAATATAAACCGCTAAACGGCAATTAGGCCCTAATGTTTTTCCACTTTTACACTACATAAGGCTTTTCAACATATAAGTGCAACACTGAACGGCAAATATATATTTTTTTTGCCACTAATACACTGCAAACAGGGCTTGATAATATATAACTGCACCGCTGAACAGCAATTAGGCAATAATTTTTGTTCCACTTTTACACAACACAAAAAGCTTTTCAACATATAAATGCAACACTGAACAGTGAATATATTTTTCTTTTGCCACTAATACACGGCAGACAGGGCTTTAGAATATATAACTGCACCGCTGAACGGCAATTACACCCAAATTTTTTACACTTTTACACAACGCAAAAGGCTTTTCAACATATAAGTGCAACGTTGAACAAAGAAAATATATTTTTTTGCCATTAATATACCGCAAACAGGGCTTTAGAACATATAACTGCACCGCTGAATGGCAATTAGGCACTCATTTTGTTCCACTTTTATACTACATAAGTCTTTTCAACTAGGGTTGAGCGAACCCGAACTGTAAAATTCGGGTTCGTACCAAACTTTTGGATTTTTGGACCCCGGACCCGAACCCGAATTTTTCAGTAAAAGTTCAGGTTCGGTGTTCGGCAATTTAATGGCGCTTTTGGAAAGGCTGCAGGGCAGCCAATCAACAAGCGTTTAAGGCTACGTTCACACTGGCGTTTCTGGTCCGCTTGTGAGATCCGTTTCAGGGTTCTCACAAGCGGCCCAAAACGGATCAGTTAAAGGGGTATTCTCATCTCGCTATTTGAGCTTCCCCTGCAGCAGCTCTGCATTTCACTTCCTGCTTTCCAAGCTTCTCAGGCTGGGCGGGCTTAGGCAGTTTAGGTGAAGGCCAGCCACGCCTCCTTATGACATCACTCAGAGCTCAGTCCTTGCGTGCTCGTTCATGAGGAATGTATGACTCATCTCTCTGGCAGCCTGCCGTCTATGTGAAGCAGCTTCTGCTGTTCAATCCTCACTCTCAGAGCAATGCTAATGCACCATGAAGGAAGTGCCCTAGACAAGTACAGCCCCCAATATGCCTCCATCAGCCACGCCCAGTGCCTTCAATACACCTTCAATACCCCCGCCCGCCCCGCAACAAGCCCCACCCCCGCCGAGCCCCGCAACAAGCCCCGCCCCCACAACAAGCCCCGTACCCCCGCAGAGCGGCAGCACTGATCCTCTCCCTATCTGATGCGGCATGAATGTTCTAATGCGCATGCGTGGGTGCCGGCGTGCGCGCTCCTGAGCAACAGACCGGCTGCCTGGGTGAAACAAAGGTCCGCTCTGCGCAGCCGCGGCTCAGAGATGTGGCAGAGGAGTGGGCCGTATCCTTTGGATACAGGATACAACTGTGGCACTACATAAACAGAATAATTAGAACATGGGTGAGTTTTTTTTTTTTTTTTAAACTCGTTTTATTGAAGTTTCAATAAAAGGCATACATTTAGGCATCAAAAACAAAACTGTAGCAGCCCGCGCAGGGGAGCTCCAGGTATCATGGCATTTTACATGAAAATCACATATGGGCAAATACAGTAACTCGGAATAGGAGCATATACAAGCGAATAAGCATATCATCATGCTTCATAAAGCACTGAGCCAGGCATTAAATACATCATTGCACAGTATTCATCAAAGGGGTGCATCATGTAGACCTTGCTTATATAGAGTGCATGTGCATGGGTTGCAAAGTCAAAGGTGAGGAGCACCACTCCCCCCATACCTTTTGAAATTTCTGCGGGCACCTTCTATGAGTGTATACTACTTTCTCCATAGACATGGCTTGATTCACCAGTGCTTTCCATTGATTGACAGTTGGAGGCCTGTCTGCCATCCACCTCAGCGCTATTGCCTTCCTAGCCATGAATAAAGCCTCTCCTAAAAATATCCTCTGGTGATGTGTCCACTGCTCCTCATCCAGGACTCCCAGGACACAAACTTTAGGACAAACAGCTAGCTGAGCAGGGACCATTGTTGAAAGAACGTCCACAACCCCACCCCAGAAGGCCTGAATATAGCTGCATCCCCACATCAAATGCCAGAAATCAGCCCTTTCCTCTTGACACCTATGACATCTACTACTGGGAGACCTTCCCATTCTATATAACCTTAGAGGAGATAAGTAGCTCCTATGGAGAATAAATAGCTGGGTTAGTCTGTTGTTCACTGAAGGGGAAACCCTAGTGGGCACCAGCAGAGCCTCCTCCCAATCCTCGGCATCAAATGTAATGATGGAGTCTCTCCACTTTGCCTCTACCTCCAGAGGTTGGAGTGCCATGCGCTCTCCCAACAGATGAGTATATAACACAGAAATTACTCCCCTGGGACCCTGTGACCTTAATACCCCTATCAAGGGATACTTAGAGATGTTCTTACTCTCACCTCTAAATTGAGCAGTTAGGGCATGCCGCAACTGAAGATATCTATAGAATTGTGTATGAGGAATCTCAAACTTCTCTTGCAATTGCTGTAGAGATCGCAAAACGCCTCCTATATATAAGTCCTCCAAGGTCCGAATCCCTTGCTCTTTCCAATCCGCTGCTCCCTCCAAATTCACCAAATGTGGAAACATAGGATTATCCCAAAGAGGAGCAGTATCTGGCAAATCCTTGTATGAGTTAAGTTTGGCCGCCCTCCAGACCTGGTTGGCTAACCTATGGGCAGGGAGAAGCCTACCAAGCACCTGATTGGGGGCTTCCAGCACAGGCCACAAAGTGGAAAGGTTAAGATACTCCCTCAGCCAGTATTCCGGTCCCGGCAGTTCCCCCTGCCCCACCCATGCCGCTATGTATTTCAGCTGACTAGCTAAGTAATACAGAAAAAAGTCAGGCAGGGCCACTCCACCGTGAAGCTTGGACCTCTGTAGGACGTTCAATGAAAGCTTCCTCCTAGCTCCCCCCCAGACAAAAGCAGCTGTTATCTTGTGCAATCTGTCAAAGAAGGTTTTAGAGACCGGGGCGCATGCGTGTGACAGGAGATAAAGACCCTTCGGAAGTAAAACCATTTTGACCAAATTCAATCTACCCATTATCGAAAGCGGTAAGGACTTCCATGTTTTAAATTTGTCAATGAATAAAGATTCTATAGGGTCTATATTTCTTGCCACTGATACATGTGGATCCCTAGTGATCACAATGCCAAGGTATTTAAATTGATCCACCACTGGTAAGTTAAGTAGCCTTTCGGGCCAGTCATGTGTCCAGAGGGGCATGATAGCAGATTTTGTCCAATTTATGTGCAAGCCCGAATAAGTACCAAACCTCTCTATCACTTCCATCGCACTTCGGAGGGTTCTCTCGGGCTCATCCATAAACAGGAGCAAATCATCAGCGTAGAGCCCTATTTTCTCTACTCTATTCCCTCTAGAGATCCCCAGAAAGGCCTCATCCTGTCTAATGCGTAGCGCAAGATGCTCTATCACAACCGCAAACAGCAGCGGGGAAAGGGGACAGCCCTGCCTCGTGCCTCTGTGAAGCGCAAAGGAATCAGATTGAGTGCCATTCACTAGTATATTTGCTTTAGGGCTCTGATACAGTATTTCAATCCAGCTTACAAACTGAGGGCCAAAGCCGAAATCTCTTAAAATCTGCAGCAGGAAGGGCCATTCCACAGAATCAAAGGCCTTAGCAGTGTCTAGGGACGCCAAGGCCCACCTCCTACCTTCCGCCGCCCCGATCTGCGCTATTACCTGCGCCCTTCTAATGTTATCAGAGGTCGTCCTGCCCGGCATAAATCCAGCCTGATCCTTATGTATTATGGATGTCACCACTTTATTTAGGCGTGAAGCCAAAAGCCTAGTCAATATCTTGTAGTCTAAATTTAACAATGAGATTGGTCTATAGGACCCACACTCATTTGGATCCTTGTCTGGTTTTAAAATTACTACAATGGTGGCATCATACAGGGAATCAGGTAATAGACGCCGCCGAATCGACTCTGAATACAGTTTAAGGAGTTGGGGTCCTAGGATATTGCTGTATCTGACATATACTTCCACAGGGATCCCATCCGGGCCTGGCGCCTTCCCTTTAGGTAGATCCTTAATGGCTACTTGAATCTCCTCCAGTGTTATATCTGCATCCAACAACCGTCTATCCTCCGCGCTAATCTTAGGGTGGGACACCTCAGCAATATAGTCACACAGCTCTCCAACAGTATATTGAGCTGAGGAACTGTAAAGCGACTTATAAAAGCATTTGAAAGTATCTAGAATACCCTCCACTGATTCCAGCAGCTGCCCTCTAGAGTTTAATATGCGCAGAACAGGGGGGGACATCTGATTGGTTCTTGCAATCTGGGCGAGGAGTTTGCCCGCTCTATCCCCAGATTCAAATGACTGCTGCTTCATGAAGAACATTCTGCGCTCGCTTTTTTCTTTAATGTGCAGCATATAAGATCGACCCCTCGTCATCCATTCAATTCTATTCGCCTCTGTGGGATCTAGACAAAAAGAGGCTTCTGCCTCCCTACACTTGGTGTGTAGCTCAAGCTCCTGACGGGCAGTGCACTTTTTTACATAAGAAATGGAGGACTTCAGGCAGCCCCTCAGGTAGGCCTTCAAGGTGTCCCACAATAACAAACCTTCCGTCTCATCTCCCTGCATCTCCAAGAACACCTCCAGTTGGTCAGGAATCCTATCATTCTGAGTAAAAAGCGTGAGCCAAAAGGGGTGAATCCTCACCTTACCCCCCCCAGAGGCGGCACCAGGGACACCCAGACGCGCTACTATTGGAGCATGATCTGAGGGGCCCTGTGGCACATAGGTAATATCAATCAGATCTGTATACACTGTGGCATTGCCCAAGACATAGTCGATTCTAGACAGCGCGCCTCTAGCGGGGGTGAAGCAGGAGCACCCCCTCAACCGTGGGTTCCTAAGTCTCCAAAGGTCCAGCCATCCCAATTCTGCAGCAATTCTAGATAATGCAGTGACAGAGGAGGATTCATTTATCTGCATCCCGGGTGGGCGGTGCCTGTCTAGCTCCTCCCCCATGACCATATTGAAGTCGCCCATGCAGATTAATCGGGCCGAGGGATATTGTGCTGCAAATCCCAATGTCGTCTGCAAGAGTGAAACCCTGGCCGGAGGGGGGTTGTATAGGTTAACAATAACATAAGGCACATGATTAATAAACCCGTACACCATTACGTATTGCCCCTCAGGATCCACAGCAGTCTGCTGTGGCTCCCATATTAGGCCCTTACGAACCAGTATTGCTACTCCTCTAGAGTGTGAGGTGCCATACGCCTGCATAGACCATTGCACCCATGATTTAACTATTCTGTGCCCAGTGTCTGGCGTCAAATGAGTTTCCTGAAGTCCCAGAATGTGAGGGCAGTATCTCCTGACATGCGAGAATACCGCGATCCTCTTATTTGGTGCGCCCAATCCTCTCACATTCCAGGACGTCATTGTTAAAGACCCCATGGCTCAGCCATCAATACATCTACCATACTAATGAGGGTCACTCTGTCAGATCCAGCACAGTACCCCACTTTCCTAAGCAGTCTCTTCGCCTCCTTAGCCCATGATAAATATGCAGATGCCCATGCCTTAATCAACAGTATAAACATAGAACATAACATATGATGAATTAACAACTCTAGATATTCATCCAGTACAACCATTAATGCGTTAGTTTCGTGGTAACGTGTTCGGGGACCGGTACGGCAAAGAAGTTGTTCAGGCCCATACCGGTGGCCGGACATTCCCTGTACATGTTGTAGTACAGCTGTAATTATTAAGAGGAACAGCGGATAACAAAATATATAATGCACAACCGGGCCTCATACCAGCTATTAATGAACAACAGTAGCCAGCATTAAAATTCTAGAAGGCCCAGCGGCTGAGAGTGTCCGTGGCATACAAGTGAGAAGGAGAACACAGCATCACATACACTTGGACACTGCGGCAGGTACCATATTACTCAGTACAATACCCCATAATACTTGCTGCGCAGTCCCAATGTCCCGGTTAGCGCGGTCTTGGGCGCCTGGATAACCAGTCCTCTGCTTCCTTTGGATCAGTGAAGAAGAGCGGTCTGTCCCCATCGATCACGCGGAGACGAGCTGGGTAGGCCATCGAATATTGCAAATTTAATTCACGGAGACGTCTCTTTACCGAGACAAAAGTGGCCCTCTTCTTCTGCAATTCCGCAGAAAAGTCCGGAAATAATGATATGTTAGCGTTGTCGTACATCAGCGCTCCTTTGCATCTTGCCTGACTTAGGATTAAGTCCCGGTCCTTCCAGTTGAGCATACGGGCCAGCAATGGTCTCGGCGGGGCTCCCGGGGGAGGTGGTCTGGCAGGAATCCTATGCGCTCTCTCCACCGCGTACGCGGTCGAGAACGCGGCATCGGGAAACTGGGCCTTGAACCATGCCTCCAGGAAATTAGCAGGATCCCTTCCCTCCGCTCTTTCGGGAATACCTAGAATCCGCACGTTGTTGCGGCGGGACCGATTCTCCAGGTCGTCGCACTTCTGCCGCCATAATCCCACGGATCTCTCCACCTCCTGCAGTCTTGTGTCCAGGGGCCTAGTATAATCCTCCAGCGCCGACACCCGATCTTCCGTCTGCTTAACCCTCTCTCTCAGCTGCTGTACGTCCTGCCTCAACAGGCCCAGGTCCACCCGTACCTCCTCGATCTTACACGTGAGAGAGGACTGGCAGGAGGAGATTGCCGTTAGAAGCTGCTCCGATACTGCTTTTAGGGTAATTTCTGGTTCCCCAGCATCATCAGGCTCTATCTGTTGCGCGACCTGCCCGCGAGTCGCCGCACGTGGAGTGGCGGGAGGGCCGGCGCCATGCTGGTTATCTTGGCGGGCATATTCCTTCAGCTTCTCAGCTGCCGATTGCGCCTTGCTGGGGCCCATTTCGAGCTGCCTGGGCTTCCTCCTTTTCCTCTGCACTTGCCACTCGGTATTTGGCATAGACAGCTTGGCAGGATTGATTAGGATTTAGTACAGGGAACGGAGCCTCTCTCAGATGCGTGCGTTCATGCCGGCAGTCAGGCCACGCCCCGGGTGAGTTTTTTTTAATGACATTAAATTAGAAAAATGACGGAGGGCATCAGTTGGATCATATGAGATATGATCTTAAAGATGAGAATACCCCTTTAAACCCCAATGCATTGTGAATGGATAAGGATCCATTCAGAATGCATCAATTTGGCTGCGTTTGGCCTCCGTTGCGTTTTTTAGACGGTCACTAAAACGCATCTTGCAGCGTTTTGGTGACCGTCTGACTATGCGCAGCCAAACGGTTCGTCTAGACTTACAATGTAAGTCAATGGGGACGGAACCATTTTTCACTGACACAATATGGTGCAATTGAAAATGGATCCGTTCCCCATTGACTTTTAATGTAAGTCAAGACGGATCCGTTTTGACTTAGACTTTTTTTTTTATGAATAATGCAAACGGATACGTTATTAACGGATACAAGCGTTTGCATTATTGGTGCAGATCCGTCTGTGCAGATACAAGACGGATTCACACCATCTTCATATTCCGTCCCTTCTATTCTATTCCTAGACTGTTGCCCTTGTTTCCCATACAACCCGATTACTTCTTTGTATTTTATACACCCTTCCAGTCCTTCATATACCACAGAAGCAACATACAACCCTCGCAGATACTTATATATAAAAATAGTTTACTTATAACATAGAGATGACAAAGCCATGGACATTATACATAAAGATACAGACATTACAAATAACACAATACATAGAGGACACCACCACACACAACTTCCTCCGTTCCTGCCCTCCCTGTATGCTAAGCAATGTGGCTAATAATGTGTATGTACACTGCTCAAAAAAATAAAGGGAACACTTAAACAACACAATGTAACTCCAAGTCAATCACACTTCTGTGAAATCAAACTGTCAACACTGAGTGACAATGAATTTCACATGCTGGTGTGCAAATGGGATAGACAACAGGTGGAAATTATAGGCAATTAGCAAGACACCCCCAATAAAGGAGTGGTTCTGCAGGTGGTGACAACAGACCACTTCTCAGTTCCTATGCTTCCTGGCTGATGTTGTGGTCACTTTTGAATGCTAGCGGTGCTTTCACTCTAGTGGTAGCATGAGACGGAGTCTACAACCCACACAAGTGGCTCAGGTAGTGCAGCTTATCCAGGATGGCACATCAATGCGAGCTATGGCAAGAAGGTTTGCTGTGTCTGTCAGCGTAGTGTCCAGAGCATGGAGGCGCTACCAGGAGACAGGCCAGTACATCAGGAGACGTGGAGGAGGCCGTAGGAGGGCAACAACCCAGCAGCAGGACCGCTACCTCCGCCTTTGTGCAAGGAGGAACAGGAGGAGCACTGCCAGAGCCCTGCAAAATGACCTCCAGCGGGCCACAAATGTTCATGTGTCTGCTCAAACGGTCAGAAACAGACTCCATGAGGGTGATATGAGGGCCCGACATCCACAGGTGGGGGTTGTGCTTGAGACGCCGTGGAGAACGTTCTGCTGCCTGCAACATCCTCCAGCATGACCGGTTTGGCATTGGGTCAGTAATGGTGTGGGGTGGCATTTCTTTGGAGGGATGCACAGCCCTCCATGTGCTCGCCAGAGGAAGCCTGACTGCCATTAGGTACCGAGATGAGATCCTCAGACCCCTTGTGAGACCATATGCTGGTGCGGTTGGCCCTGGGTTCCTCCTAATGCAAGACAATGCTAGACCTCATGTGGCTGGAGTGTGTCAGCAGTTCCTGCAAGATGAAGGCATTGATGCTATGGACTGGCCCGCCCGTTCCCCAGACCTGAATCCAATTGAGCACATCTGGGACATCATGTCTCGCTCTATCCAGCAATGTCACGTTGCACCACAGACTGTCCAGGAGTTGGCAGATGCTTTAGTCCAGGTCTGGGAGGAGATCCCTCAGGAGACCGTCCGCCACCTCATCAGGAGCATGCACAGGCGTTGTAGGGAGGTCATACAGGCACGTGGAGGCCACACACACTACTGAGCCTCATTTTGACTTGTTTTAAGGACATTACATCAAAGTTGGATCAGCCTGTAGTGTGTTTTTCCACTTTAATTTTGAGTGTGACTCCAAATCCAGACCTCCATGGGTTGAAAATTTTGATTTCCATTTCTTTATTTTTGTGTGATTTTGTTGTCAGCACATTCAACTATGTAAAGAACAAAGTATTTCAGAAGAATATTTAATTAATTCAGATCTATGATGTGTTATTTTTGTGTTCCCTTTATTTTTTTGAGCAGTGTATATAAAGTATATCCAGAGTCCACCAATATACGGTCTACTGTATATACTCTTCTAACCAACTCACATCCAGTACCTGATCATTAGTACATGTACATATAGAGACTCATGTATAAATAGCTCATATAATCTACACATCTATAAACAGGTATAATGGAGTACAATTACATACTACAAATATATATACACTGCTCAAAAAAACAAAGGGAACACAAAAATAACACATCCTAGATCTGAGTTAATTAAAAATTATTCTGAAATACTTTGTTCTTTACATAGTTGAATGTGCTGACAACAAAATTACACAAAAATAAAAAAATGGAAATCAAATTTTTAACCCATGGAGGTCTGGATTTGGAGTCACACTCAAAATTAAAGTGGAAAAACACACTACAGCTTGATCCAACTTTGATGTAATGTCCTTAAAACAAGTCAAAATGAGGCTCAGTAGTGTGTGTGGCCTCCACGTGCCTGTATGACCTCCCTACAACGCCTGTGCATGCTCCTGATGAGGTGGCGGACAGTCTCCTGAGGGATCTCCTCCCAGACCTGGACTAAAGCATCTGCCAACTCCTGGACAGTCTGTGGTGCAACGTGACGTTGATGGATAGAGCGAGACATGATGTCCCAGATGTGCTCAATTGGATTCAGGTCTGGGGAACGGGCGGGCCAGTCCATAGCATCAATGCCTTCATCTTGCAGGAACTGCTGACATACTCCAGTCACATGAGGTCTAGCATTGTCTTGCATTAGGAGGAACCCAGGGTCAACCGCACCAGCATATGGTCTCACAAGGGGTCTGAGGATCTCATCTCGGTACCTAATGGCAGTCAGGCTACCTCTGGCGAGCACATGGAGGGCTGTGCGTCCCTCCAAAGAAATGCCACCCCACACCATTACTGACCCAATGCCAAACCGGTCATGCTGGAGGATGTTGCAGGCAGCAGAACGTTCTCCATGGCATCTCCAGACTCTGTCACATTTGTCACATGTGCTCAGTGTGAACCTGCTTTCATCTGTAAAGAGCACAGGGCGCCAGTGGCGAATTTGCCAATCTTGGTGTTCTCTGGCAAATGTCAAACGTCCTGCACGGTGTTGGGCTGTAAGCACAACCTCCACCTGTGGATGTCGGGCCCTCATATCACCCTCATGGAGTCTGTTTCTGACCGTTTGAGCAGACACATGAACAGCGGTCCTGCTGCTGGGTTGTTGCCCTCCTACGGCCTCCTCCACGTCTCCTGATGTACTGGCCTGTCTCCTGGTAGCGCCTACATGCTCTGGACACTACGCTGACAGACACAGCAAACCTTCTTGCCACAGCTCGCATTGATGTGCCATCCTGGATAAGCTGCACTACCTGAGCCACTTGTGTGGGTTGTAGACTCCGTCTCATGCTACCACTAGAGTGAAAGCACCGCCAGCATTCAAAAGTGACCAAAACATCATCCAGGAAGCATAGGAACTGAGAAGTGGTCTGTGGTTACCACTCCAGAACCACTCCTTTATTGGGGGTGTCTTGCTAATTGCCTATAATTTCCACCTGTTGTCTGTCCCATTTGCACAACAGCATGTGAAATTGATTGTCACTCAGTATTGCTTCCTAAGTGGACAGTTTGATTTCACAGAAGTGTGATTGACTTGGAGTTACATTGTGTTGTTTAAGTGTTCCCTTTATTTTTTTGAGCAGTGTATATATATATATATATATATATATATATATAATTTATTTTTTTATTTAAATACATTCTGTTTAAAACATTTTTTGCTTTTTTTTCAGCAATCTGCACCTAGAGCCGCCAGCGAGGATCCCCCAGTCGCCTCCAGAGTCCACGGGAATGAGCGTGGCGGTCATAGACCTGTAACTCTTGAATTAAGTCGTTTTAATTTGCATTTTGTATTAGGATTTACATTTAATTTAGTATTTCCTTTTTTTTCAGGGTTCCAGAGGCTCCACCAGGGAAGATGAGGAGTTCGGGGTCCCTACCATAGATAACCTGCTCCTCATCCAACTGGTGGAGGCGCGTCCATCATTATGGGACCACTCCGACCGCCACCACGCTGATCATCATCTGACCCAGTGGCTCTGGAGGGACAACTGTGCGAAAATTTTTGAGACCTGGGGGGATCTAAATGCGGCGGCTCAGGAGAAATATGGTAAGTAAAACAATATGTATTTTAATACATTAATATTGTTCTTTTCCTTACATCATGCTAATTTTATGTTTTTTTTCTATAGTCAAACTGGTTACAACGCGTTGGCGATCTATCCACTTCAGGAGGGATTTTAACAAGGAGGTTCAGGCCCCGAGTGGCTCCGGAGGAACCTCAGGGACCACATACATCCATACGGCGGCCCTGGAGTTCCTACAAAAGGCAATGGCACCAAGAAGGTAAATATTTTTAACAACTATAAAAAAATATTTTTGTAAAAGGGCTCTCTGAGACAGCGGAGTGTTTGGCTCCCCTGTTTTGGCCAGCCCCCTACAGTCAGAGGGACAACGGTTCTCTCCGTCTGAGAGTAAGGGGCTGTCTGAGACAGCGGAGCGTTTGGCTCCCCTGTTTTGGCCAGCCCCCTACAGTCAGAGGGACAACAGTTCTCTCCGTCTGAGTGTAAGGGGCTCTCTGAGACAGGGTAGCGTTTGGCTCCCCTGTTTTGGCCAGCCCCCTACAGTCAGAGGGACAACAGTTCTCTCCGTCTGAGTGTAAGAGGCTTTCTGAGACAGGGTAGCGTTTGGCTCCCCTGTTTTGGCCAGCCCCCTACAGTCAGAGGGACAACAGTTCTCTCCGTCTGAGAGTAAGGGGCTGTCTGAGACAGCGGAGCGTTTGGCTCCCCTGTTTTGGCCAGCCCCCTACAGTCAGAGGGACAACAGTTCTCTCCGTCTGAGTGTAAGAGGCTTTCTGAGACAGGGTAGCGTTTGGCTCCCCTGTTTTGGCCAGCCCCCTACAGTCAGAGGGACAACAGTTCTCTCCGTCTGAGTGTAAGGGGCTTTCTGAGACAGGGTAGCGTTTGGCTCCCCTGTTTTGGCCAGCCCCCTATGGTATACGGTAGACATAGCATAGAACCTGGATGTTTTATTTAAAGAATAATTCTTTACTTTCCTTTTTTTTTTTTTCTACAGAAGTGCCTGCAGCACTCGGGACCCTGAACAACCCCCTGAGGCAGAACCGGAACAGATTGCCAGCGCCAGCCCTCCTGTCCCTCATGCATCGGCTCAGGACAATCCGGGTCCCCTACTGGATCCCTCCGCTCAACAGAGGCTCTTCGGTTTTCGCCAAAATTTGAGAGCCCTGGTGAGCGGGCAGAGATCCGGTAGGCGCAGGGACGGCGATACAGATGTCTATGCTGCGGCAGGGGAGGGAGAGGTGTGTCCCCTCCTGTTCCTCTGATAGGCTTCCGTCCTAGTGCTGGCAGACTATCAGAGGCCGGTGCAGGCGGCGCGATGACGCCATCGCGCCGCCTGAGCCGTATAGCGAGGGACACAGGCCGGAAGAGGCCTGCATCGCATCGCTGGAGGTAAGTATACGTTTTTTTTTTTTTTATATATAGGTACAATACTGGCACATAATAAGTGGGGAGTACTGGGCTGGCACATGATAAGGGGGGACTACTGGGCTGGCACATGATAAGGGGGCTACTGGCACATAAGGGGGCTACTGGCACATAAGGGGGACTACTGGCACATGATGGGGGGGCTACTGGCACATGATAAGGGGGGCTACTGGCACATAAGGGGGCTATTGACACATAAGGGGGGCTACTGGCACATAAGGGGGACTACAGGCACATGATAAGGGGGGCTACTGGCACATGATAAGGGGGGATACTGGCACATGATAAAGGGGGCTACTGGCACCTGATAAGGGGCGGCTACTGGCACACAAGGGGCGGCTACTGACACATAAGGGGGGGCTACTGGCACATAAGGGGCGGTACTGGCACATAAAGGGGACTACTGGCACATAAGAGGGGGCTACTGGCACATAAGGGGGACTACTGGCACATGATAAGGTGGGGCTACTGGCACATAAGGACGACTACTGGCACATGATGGGGGGACTACTGGCACATGATAAGGGGGGCTACTGGCACATGATAAGGGGGGCTACTGGCACATAAGGGGTGGTACTGGCACATAAAGGGGACTACTGGCACATAAGAGGGGGCTACTGGCACATAAGGGGGACTACTGGCACATGATAAGGTGGGGCTACTGGCACATAAGGACGACTACTGGCACATGATGGGGGACTACTGGCACATGATAAGGGGGGCTACTGGCACATGATAAGGGGGGCTACTGGCACATAAGGGGGGCTACTGGCACAAAAGGGGCAGCTACTGGCACATAAGGGGCGGCTACTGGCACATGATAAGGGGTGGCTACTGGCACATAAGGGGGGGCTACTGGCACATAAGGGGGACTACTGGCACATGATAAGGGGGGCTACTGGCACATGATAAAGGGGGCTACTGGCACATGATAAGATGTTGCTACTGGCACACAAGGGGCGGCTACTGGCACATAAGGGGCAGTACTGGCACATAAAGGGGACTACTGGCACATAAGAGGGGGCTACTGGCACATAAGGGGGACTACTGGCACATGATAAGGTGGGGCTACTGGCACATAAGGACGACTACTGGCACATGATGGGGGGACTACTGGCACATGATAAGGGGGGCTACTGGCACATGATAAGGGGGGCTACTGGCACATAAGGGGCGGCTACTGGCACATAAGGGGCGGCTACTGGCACATAAGGGGCGGCTACTGGCACATAAGGGGCGGCTACTGGCACATAAGGGGCGGCTACTGGCACATGATAAGGGGCGGCTACTGGCACATAAGGGGCGGCTACTGGCACATAAGGGGGGTTACTGGCACATAATATGGGGGGGCTACTGGCACATGATAGGGGGGGCACTCTGGCTACTGGCACATGATATGGGGGGCTCTGGCTACTGGCACATGATGGTGGGGGGCTCTTATTACTGGCACATGATTGGGGGCATCTATGGGGGCACATCTTACTGGCACATGATTGGGGCATCTATTGGGGCACTTATTACTGGCAGATTATTGGGTGGCACTATAGGGGCATCTACTGAGGCTAAAAAGAAGGGGTATTTTATATAGGGGGCTCTGTATAGGGGCATTTTATACTGGGACACATTATGGTGGGTACTATGGGGAAGGGGGGAGGAGCACTATGGGGGTCATCTACGGGGGCACTGAGAAGGGGTATTTTATATTGGCACATTATGGGAACATTAGCTCAACTGGGGGCATTACAAAGGGGTATGTTTTGTACATTATAAGGAGAATTATTTCTACTGGGGGGGCATTATGGTGGGCTTTATTACTCCCCCATGGTATGACTCCCTAGTAGCAGCACCAGCCTCTCTCTGCTCTGCTATCCCTCTGCCCCTTCTCCAAATCCTTATTATGAAATCTTTCTCATTAGGATAAAGCACAACATCAGCTCCGCCGAGCCCCCGGTCAAGTGTTGAAGTGGTGTCCGAGATCCCCAAGGGCCAAGCCAAGTAACTAAGTTTTTATGTGAAATATTTTTATGTTTGTAGTTGATCTTTATTATCGATTTTACATTGCAGATTTTTTATTTTTTTTTGCAGCATATGGGTGAGATTATATAAATATTTTTATTATTTGGTCGAAAGGCTCATTGGGGGGGATTGTACCAGGACTGCCGTATAATATCTAAAATAGCTGGTCAAGTAAAATGTCGCATGCAACAATCATTAAATAGGTGGCCAACAAAAAAGGGGCGGGTCAAAGGGCGTGGTAAAACACTGTCTGAGCATGCTGAGAGTTATAGTTTTGCAACAGTTGGAGGTATCCTGGTTGGGAAACCACTGTGATAATATGAACAATGGGGGTTCAACAAAAGAGCTATTGTGGGGCAAAGTTCATATTCGTGTTTACACACGTGTTTTAAAATGAATGCTTTTTCCTATTATAAACAAGTAAATAATGACGCATTGCTGTGGGGCTGGTATGCAACTTTTTTCAGGGCTGGTTTTTATTCTCAGTTCAGCCCTGGGTAGGACAAATCAAACTGATTATGCGAACCTTGTAGAGGTCGTTTCCGATGCTCTAGAAGGTTTTGCCGAACATCAGAAGGAGTTTAGTGCTGACCTGATTCGCCGCTGGGAGGGGGCGGAGTTGGCGATTCAACGCAGCCCAAACTACCATTATGGGCTAAGCATGATCAGTTTGATGGACTGAATGACGCCAGAGCAGTTGCATGAGTTTAAGATGATGCTAGAGAATGGGTCATGGGAAATTATGCACCGCCCCCAACCCCCCCCACCCCCATCCCACACCTATCCCTATCCCACACCAGTGGCCAGTACCGCCAACCTTTCCCTTCCAACCCCCCCGAGCATATGTTGCCTTCTGTCTCTTATTCTTCTCCTCCCCAGTATTTTCCTTCTACTTCTTTTCAAACTCCCTCCACCTCTAAACATGATCGGGTCCCCTCCTCCTCAGACCCTTCCTTTCTCCAAAGCCCACAATTACGCCCTGCATCCTTTCCTATGGCACTAATAAAATAGAAAAACTCCAGTTGTTTTGTGAATCAAATGGTATTTTGTTTATTTTGACGTGCGGCTTCAAAGTGACGTTTCGGCCTAGATGGCCTTTATCAAACCAATGCCCCTATAGGGAGCTGTGTCAATATGCACTGCGCTAGGCTGGTAATGGCGTGTGTCCACACGCCTCTCTGGGGATGCGACTCCAATTGATTACTTCCAGAGTGCCAGGAGGTTATATCTCTACTTGACTTTCCTGTGGCACGTAATTTAATCTCAGTAGATCGACAGGACAGGGGGGCTACCATTGCCAGCCCCAGACCACCAACCCCACGACAGTCCACCTCCCCTCATCATTATCAAGAATTGTAAAAAAAAAATGTTTATATTTTTTTACTGTT
Organism: Bufo bufo; assembly: GCF_905171765.1. NCBI lineage: Eukaryota > Metazoa > Chordata > Amphibia > Anura > Bufonidae > Bufo > Bufo bufo. Next base: position 278,033,423 of record NC_053393.1, on the reverse strand, counting down.
TAAAAAATAAAAATAAATTATAGTTTACTGCACTGTGTCTGTGTTTTTATTGTCCTGTACAGGGTAACCTTGGCACTACAGCTGTGTTGAAATTAAAACTACCCTAGTCTCACTACTGTGCGTTTATTATAACACCCTTGGTAGTTTTTATTTCAAAACAGCATTAGTGCCAATTTTGTAAGAACCATTAACATGACCATCAATAATGAACTATCTTTTGGCTCTTTATTGATCGTAGACCCAAATGCTTGTTCATTGTTCAATCTTGTGCCCTTTCATATGAGCCCTTGTGGGAGTCACGGTCCATCAGCATCATCAGGAATTCATTAATAAATTGTAATTTTACAGTTTAATGATTTCCCTATGAGGCTCGAATATAACTAGTGTGATTACCGCAAGGGACATACAGTTTTTAAAGGGGTATACACAATGGGGGGATTTCGCTTGAATATGCCCCCATTGTCTGATAGGTGTGGGTAACATTGGTAGGACCCGCACCTATATCGAGAACGGAGCGGGGAGCACTGTTGCTGGAGGACAACAAATTTCCCGTGGTACGTCCACCACCAAGCGCTAATCCCCGCCTCTCCCATAGAAATGAATGGAGGGCGGCAGCGCAGTGCGCCCTCATTGACTTTCTCAATATATGTGAGGGTACCAGTGGTGGGACCCGCACCTATGAGACAATGTGGGCATATCCTAGCGGTATGCCCCCATTGTCTGAGATGAGAAAACCCCTTTAAGGCCTCTTGCACACGACTGTATGCCCCCAGAGACATACGGTCCGTGAGCGGGCCATATGTCCCGTAGTGGCATTGATCGTGCGCACAAGAGTACACAGCATCATAGGGATATTGTCTTGCACTAATAGATCATATGAGTGCGGGACAATAGCCCAGTGTGCGGCATCATGATGCTCTGTACTCCCGTACGCACGATCAATGACGATCAGGGACATATGGCCCGCTAACGAATACTATACATCTTTAAGTGCATGTAGTCGTGTAAAAGAGTCCGAAAGGTGTGGTCCATTATCAAAGCCGGACCAAATTTGAATTTCAACAAGATAGCCCTGGAGAAATATAGGAGAATGACAACCCTGGGGATCTGAATACATGAAGATGGGGGAACCTAGAGATGCTACTCATTCCAAAACAGATCCGCTAAACGGATGCAAAAATGGAAACGAACGTGACAAACAGATCCGCAATACAGACGGATCCGTTTGAACGGATCCGTCTGAATGGCTTCCGTTTGTCTCCGTTTAGTCATTTTATTGACGGATCCGTTTCAAATGCGTTTCAAACGGATCCGTGAAATGCCAGTGTGAAAGTAGCCTAACTTAGCAGGAAGAGAGAGAGAGACTCCCAAGTTTCATGTCACCTATATGTTCCTGTGTCCCAGCCCCCACCATGGACTCCACTCTGTGACCACCCAAATATCTTCCCAATTGGTTGGCCAAGAGAATGTTGTCCAACTTCTTACAATGTGCCTTTCCTGCCTTTGATATGCTAACAAGGGACACAATGACCAAATGACTACTGGCCATACTGATATCACTGAATGGGTGAATACCATTGGATATCAATATGCACTATATCCAATTATTAGGCATATTTGTGTGGTCATCAGGCTGAGGTTCTGGCTAAGAGACATACAGTATTTTCCTGTAACACACATAAAGTGACAATTCAGATTTGCAAAAAAATTGCCTGGGCAGGTAGGTGAAAACTGGATCGGTACTGAAGGTGTTAAAGAATCCTTTTTTATGTTTGTGTACAAACACTCTTTCCTCTAGATGCAGAGGATGTCCCCTCACCACAGTCACGGTCCTCGGGATAAATAGATGATGGGAGAGATCTCTGTACTGACCCCTGATATATTTATACATGGTTATTAGATCTCCCCTCAGTTGTCTTTTTTCTAAAGTGAATAACCATAATTTTGATAATCTTTCTGAGTACTGTAGTCCCTCCATTCCAGTTATTACTTTAGTTGCCCTTCTCTGAACTCTCTCCAGCTCTGCTATGTCTGCCTTGTTCACAGGAGCCCAGAACTGTACACAGTACTCCTTGTGTGTTCTGACCAGTGATTTGTAAAGTGGCAGGAATATGTTCTCATGGGCATCTATGCCCCTTTTGATGCTATCCATCAAAATTATTGGATAGCCTTGTCAGCAGCAGCGTGACACTCGTTTCTGCAGCTTAGTTTGATGTTCGCTAAAATTGATAATTCCTTTTCCATGTCAGTGTTTTACCATTTAGTATGTATGGCTCACTTGCATTATTCCTTCCATGTGCATACAGAATAACAGAATAAAGTGGTGTTAAAAGACAGAAAATGCTGTTGCGCCACTAATACACAGCAAACAGGGCTTTAGAATATAAAACTGCACTGCTGAACGGCAATTAGGCCCTCATTTTTTCCACTTTTACACAACAAAAAGGGCTTTTCAACATATAACGCTGAATGGCGAATATATTTTTATTTTGCCACTAATACACGGCAGACAGGGCTTTAGAATATATAACTGCACTGCTGAACGGCAATTATCCCCTAATTGCTTTCCACTTTTACACTACACAAGGCTTTTCAACATACACTCACCTAAAGAATTATTAGGAACACCATACTAATATGGTGTAGGACCCCCTTTTGCCTTCAGAACTGCCTTAATTCTACGTGGCATTGATTCAACAAGGTGCTGATAGCATTCTTTAGAAATGTTGTCCCAAAGATGCTCTATTGGGTTGACATCTGGTGACTGTGGGGGCCATTTTAGTACAGTGAACTCATTGTCATGTTCAAGAAACCAATTTGAAATGATTCGAGCTTTGTGACATGGTGCATTATCCTGCTGGAAGTAGCCATCAGAGGATGGATACATGTTCTCATTCTGTTTACGCCAAATTCGGACTCTACCATTTGAATGTCTCAACAGAAATCGAGACTCATCAGACCAGGAAACATTTTTTCAGTCTTCAACAGTCCAATTTTGGTGAGCTCGTGCAAATTGTAACCTCTTTTTCCTATTTGTAGTGGAGATGAGTGGTACCCGGTGGGGTCTTCTGCTGTTGTAGCCCATCCGCCTCAAGGTTGTGCGTGTTGTGGCTTCACAAATGCTTTGCTGCATACCTCGGTTGTAACGAGTGGTTATTTCAGTCAACGTTGCTCTTCTATCCGCTTGAATCAGGCGGCCCATTCTCCTCTCACCTCTAGCATCCACAAGGCATTTTTGCCCACAGGACTGCCGCATACTGGATATTTTTCCCTTTTCACACCATTCTTTGTAAACCCTAGAAATGGTTGTGTGTGAAAATCCCAGTAACTGAGCAGATTGTGAAATACTCAGACCGGCCCGTCTGGCACCAACAACCATGCCACGCTCAAAATTGCTTAAATCACCTTTCTTTCCCATTCTGACATTCAGTTTGGAGTTCAGGAGATTGTCTTGACCAGGACCACCCCCCTAAATGCTTTGAAGCAACTGCCATGTGATTGGTTGACTAGATAATTGCATTAATGAGAAATAGAAAAGGTGTTCCTAATAATTCTTTAGGTGAGTGTATAAGTGCAACGCTGAACAAAGAATATATAATTTTTTTGCCTCTAATACACCGCAAACAGGGCTTTAGAACATATAACTGCACCGCTGAACGGCAATTAGGCACTCATTTTTTTCCACTTTTACACTACATAAGGCTTTTCAAATAGGGTTGAGTGAAACCGAACTGTAAAGTTCGGGTTCGTACCAAACTTTTGGATTTTTGGACCCCGGACCCGAACCCAAATTTTTCAATAAAAGTTCGAGTTCGGTGTTCGGCGATTTACTGGCGCTTTTTGAAAGGCTGCAGGGCAGCCAATCAACAAGCGTTTAAGGCTACGTTCACACTGGCGTTTCTGGGTCCGCTTGTGAGATCCGTTTCAGGGTTCTTACAAGCGGCCCAAAACGGATCATTAAACCCCAATGCATTGTGAATGGATAAGGATCCATTCAGAATGCATCAATTTGGCTGCGTTTGGCCTCCGTTGTGTTTTGTAGACGGTCACTAAAACGCATCTTGCAGCATTTTAGTGACCGTCTGACTATGCGCAGCCAAACGGTTTATCTAGACTTACAATGTAAGTCAATGGGGACGGATCCGTTTTGACACAATATGGTGCAATTGAAAACGGATCCGTTCCCCATTGACTTTCAATGTAAGTCAAGATGGATCCGTTTTGACTTAGACTTTTTTTTAATGAATAATGCAAATGGGTCCGTTATTAACAGATACAAGCGTTTGCATTATTGGTGCAGATCCATCTGTGCAGATACAAGACGGATCCGCACCAAACGCGAGTGTGAAAGTAGCCTAACTTGTGTCCCCTTAGAAGCCATCACAGCCATGCCTACTAATGGCATGGCTGTGATTGGCCAGTGTAGCATGTGAATCACAGAAAAAATGCACCAAACGGATATGCCACTGACTATACTGGCTAGTCATAAATGCAGATATTAAAAGCTGAGACTTTTGCCAATATATTCCTGTCAGGAAAATATCGGAGCCCATCATGCACCACATCACGGTCACTCAGCATGGCAAGGGGTCCTACCACTACGCTACAGTGTTTGGGGTTTGAGCAGTTCCCCCATATTTGCCACGATATTTCTGTGATTTTGTTTTGTTTTATATGTAGTGTATGTGCCTTTACCTGGCATTTAAACACTCCTTTGCACCTGGTAGCCTCCATCACACGGTCTGATATGGGTGTGGCTTACAGTCTTGCTTTGTTCACATTGCACTAGTTGTCCTGCTAGGCGGTTGTGTGGAAGCTTGGCTGTGAGCTGGATTTCATCACCTTCAGACCTTGTTCACACCATAGTTAGCGTAGTGGTAGGACCCCTTGCCATGCTGAGTGACCGTGACGTGGTGCATGATGGGCTCCGATATTTTCCTGACAGGAATATATTGGCAAAAGTCTCAGCTTTTAATATCTGCATTTATGACTAGCCAGTATAGTCAGTGGCATATCCGTTTGGTGCATTTTTTCTGTGATTTATATGATTATATTTTCATCCGCACAATGCTTCGGTTTGTGTAGGATGCCTTTGTGGTGCATGTGGACCGCGCCGACATCCTCCATTGTATGCATTTTTTTGCTGGAGATAGTCGTTTGCTGCGGTCCACATGCGGTGGGACTGCTCCCCCAATGAAAAACACGCTACAGTGTTTGGGGTTTGAGCAGTTCCCCCATATTTGCCACGATATTTCTGTGACAGTGCAGCATGTGACCCAGCCTCTATATAGGCTGGAGTCACATAGCGGCGCACTTCACTCTGCTCTTACTAGTGTAGGGATAGGATGCTGCTGCTGTGAGGGAGAGAATAGGAAAGAATCTACCTGTTATCAGAACTTATTTTTAACTCTGCGATCTACAGCGATTTTTTGTGTGGGTGCAATGCAACATTTTTGTACCCTGCCCTGAGCCCAGTGACACAGAAAAATAAGTTTTATCCGTCTGTTAGTCAGGTGGGCGTCGGCGGCCATTTTGTGCAAGTTCAGTGCACCAGCACTGCATATGTGCCAGGGACAATAATTTAATCCTGTTATTTTAGTTCAGTGGGCAACATATACCCATTTTTTAAGTGCACCTGCACTGCATATGTGCCAGGGGAAGGGAAAATATTATAGGGAATTCGTCTGTGAGTTCAGGGACTCAGGGGGTGATATATTCACATTTTTTTCTGTAAAGTACAATCCAAGTAAATCCATCTGTTAGATTTTGTCGGGACAAATTTCAATTTTTTTGCTAAAAAGTACATTTGCGCCCCTGCACTGCATTTGTGATAGTGGGAAAGAAAATCAGTTAAATCCATCTGTTTAATTGTGGGTGAAAAAATCATATATTTTTTTCCATAAAGTACCTTTGCGGCTTGCACTGCAAACCTGATATATAAAAATGGCCCTAGTAAGCCCCTAGCCCCTAGGCCCCTGACTTTCAGGTGATGACTATATAGATCTATGTGTTTTTGACTCATTATAAAAGTATATTATAAGTATATCGCACCCCTCTGTGTATCACACCTATCCATAGCACAACCTATACCAGTCCTTAAAAGCACTTTGTGGCCCTATTAGCTAGCGTTTGGTGTCCCTAACAGCCTGTCCCTGCTCCACACAGCAACCTCTCCCTACACTGGCCAAACACAATGTAAAATGGCGGCCAGATCAGGTTTATTTATAAGGTAGGGGGTATGTCCATGTGCTGAAACGTCTCAATTCGCTGTCCTGTACCAGTGGCGTTGCTAGGGCTGGTGTCACCCAGTGCGGTAGAAAATGGTGTTACCCCCCTCCCCGAAGCAATAATTTTTTAGCCATATATGGGGGCTATGGTGGTGCTACTGCCATAGGGGGCATCCGTTAGCTCAGCAGACCTCCTCTAGCAGTCAGAGCCTGGTCTCGGGAGGGACACTTCTAGATTATTTTCTGTCCGCTGCCACAAAACAATGGTGCTTATAGCACAGACTACACAGTGTAGCGGTATACTGTATATTGTGGGGCACAGTGTAGCAGTATCAAGTGCCTCTCTCTCCCCCCCCATGTCCCAGTATCATAGTGCCTCTCTCCCCCCCCATGTCCCAGTATCATAGTGCCTCTCTCCCCCCATGTGCCAGTATCATAGTGCCAAACCCACCCATGTGCCAGTATCAAGTGCCAACCCCCCCACGTGCCAGTATCAAGTGCCTCTCCCCCCCCAAAAGTGCCAGTATCAAGTGCCTCTCTCCTCCCCTCCATGTGCCAGTATCATAGTGCCATGCCATCTCCCCCCCAAAATGTGCCAGTATCAAGTGCCTCTCTCCTCCCCCCCAAAAAGTGCCAGTATCAAGTGCCTCTCTCCTCCACCCCATGTGCCAGTATCATAGTGCCATGCCACCTCCCCCCCCAAAAGTGCCAGTATCAAGTGCCTATCTCTTCCCCCCCCATGTCCCAGTATCATAGTGCCATCTCCCGCCCTCCCATGTGCCAGTATCAGATGCCAACCCCCCTCCCCCCATGTGCCAGTATCAGGTGCCAACCCCCCTACCCCCATGTGCCAGTATCAAGTGCCTCCCGCTCCCCCCATGGCAGGGTATAAAAATAAAAAAACACTTCTACTTACCTCCATGTCAGCGATGCGATCCAGCCTCTTCCTGTGTCCCGCCCTGTATGTCCATATATGGAGTCAGTGCTTGTGTATTCTAATTTAGACTGTATTTCCCAGTATCATAGTGCCATCTCCCCCCCCCAAAAGTGCCAGTATCAAGTGCCTCTCTCCTCCCCCCATGTGCCAGTATCATAGTGCCATGCCATCTTCCCCCCAAAAGTGCCAGTATCAAGTGCCTCTCTCCTCCCCCCCCCAAAAAAGTGCCAGTATCAAGTGCCTCTCTCCTCCCCCCCAAAAGTGCCAGTATCAAGTGCCTCCCTCCTCCCCCCATGTGCCAGTATCATAGTGCCATGCCATCTCCCCCCCAAAAAAGTGCCAGTATTAAGTGCCTCTCTCCTCCCCCCCCAAAAAGTGCCAGTATCAAGTGCCTCTCTCTTCCCCCCCATGTCCCAGTATCATAGTGCCATCTCCCGCCCCCCCCCATGTGCCAGTATCAGGTGCCAACCCCCCTCCCCCCCCATGTGCCAGTATCAGGTGCCAACCCCCCTCCCCCCATGTGCCAGTATCAAGTGCATCCCGCTCCCCCCATGGCAGTAACAGTCGGGTATTAAAAAAAAAAAACACTTCTACTTACCTCCATGTCAGCGATGCGATGCAGCCTCTTCCTGTATGTCCATATATGGAGTCAGTGCTTGTGTATGGGTGTGCTGGGGCAGCTGTCATATATAGAGATATAGCAGAGCTGAGTGTGCTGGGACAGCTGTCATATAGAGATATAGCAGTGCTGGGTGTGTTGGGGCAGCTGTCATGTGTATAGATGTACACTTAGCCAGCTATAACAGTAGAAGTCTCATATTTTTTCAGTCAGTAGCAAGGCAGATCTTATGGCTGTGTGGGTAAATGCTTTGCCTCTGATACAGAAGGTCGTGGGTTCGAATCCCAGCAGAAACTTTTCTGAAATACAGTCTAAATTAGAATACACAAGCACTGACTCCATATATGGACATACAGGGCGGGACACAGGAAGAGGCTGCATCGCATCGCTGACAGAAGGTCGTGGGTTCGAATCCCAGACACATCTTTCCCTCTCCTGAGGGATGACTTGTAAATGCCGGCCCTGCTGGTGTCACCCCATCAATGGTGTCACCCGGTGCGGTCCGCAACGCCACTGTCCTGTACCACCTGATGGATAAGTCATGGGTCAAAGTTCTTCACAGTGTAAAAGAATATGGCGGGCGCGAATATCTCCATATGTTCGCGCATATGTTTGACAAATTGCGAACAAGCAAAGTTCGCCGCGAACCGCAAAGCCCTCACTAAATTTGCGGCCTCTTTATGACACCGACACTGCCTTACTGTCAGTGAACTTAATTGTTGACCATTGGCAGTTACATTGTCGCCTGACATAAACCATCTGTTAGTTTGGTGGGTGAACGCAAAGAATGAGGAGAGCGTCAAATAAGGGACGTGGCCTCAGTCGTGGTGCTGCTGGTGTTTGGTGGATCTCCTGTTGCAGGGAGAGGACGTGGTCGATCTGTGCCAGCTACACGCACAAGTCAAACACCTTCCTCAGGTGCAAGTAAGCGACAGAACCTTCAGCGTTTTTTGGTAGGGCCGAATGCGGCTCTACGAATGGTGAGCCCAGAACAAGTATAGGCGATAGTAGATTAGGTGGCTGACAGTGCCTCCAGTTCCTTCACATTGTCTCCCCCCCAGTCTCCTGCTGAAAGATCAGAGTTGGCACCTGCAGACCATGGCCATCAGTCTTTCACCTCACCCCCTTGCAAATCAGCCAAGCAGTCTGAGCCCCAAGTCATGCAGCAGTCTCTTCCGCTTTTTGATGACTCTGCTAGCAGGGTTTCCCAGGGCCATCCACATAGCCCTGCCACAGAAGTGGAAGAGATTGAGTGCACCGATGCCCAACCCCTTATGTTTCAGGATGAGGACATGGGAAGACCACTGCAGCACCTCTCTGATGATGACGAAACACAGGTGCCAACTGCTGTATCTTTCTGCAGTCTGCAGACCGACAAGGAGGGCAGGGGTAAAGAGTGGGTGGAAGATGATGTGGAGGATGATGAGGTACTAGACCCCACATGGAATCAAGGTCATGCAAGTAACGTGTGCAGTTTTGGTGGAAGAGGCGGTGGTCGCACAGAGGCACCATCACAGCAAAAGAGGGAGCAGGGTGCAAAAGCATCTGTTACATTCTTGGGTGACATTTTACCATGTTTGCCATATACAAACCCTGCTCTGCATAGGTGACAGGGACCTAAATTTCAAAAAATCGTCTGTTCCTTTGGTGGGTGACATTAACCCATTTTTGCTGATGAAAAATCCCCGCTCTGCTTAGGTGACAGTGACTTAAATTTAAAAAATTGGTCTTTAATTGACGCGCACCCCCTCCTTTCATTCGATCCTTCCGCTTTAACAACTTGTCCCACATTTCCGCTCGATCACATTTCAGCCATTGACCTCCCTTGGATGTGGCATCCCTTTCTCACACTCCCTCTCTGGCATGGAACCCTGATTCCCCTTACCCTTGATCACCATGGTAGACGCAAAAAAGAACATTGAAAGTTGATAGAAAAGATATTCTATTGGATCCTGGACTTCACGGGGACGTGCGATCAGGCAGAAATTATCTAGAGTCAACAAAGCGGCAGCAGGGCCTCTCCTGTCTAAAGTTTCCAAATCCGAAATATCCCAGTGACAGTCCCTGTAATTTTTTATTAATCATTCCAATAATAGGGCATCTTAAGAGTCCTGTATTGTTATTTATCGTCACTACTTTCCCGAGCCGGGAGTGGCTAATTGCCGCGCGCCCCCTCCTTTACTTGGATGCTTCTGCTTCAATAACTTGTCCCACATTTCCGCTCAATCACATTTCAGCCATTGACCTCCCTTGGATGTGGTATCCCTTTCTCATGCTCCCTCTCCGGCATGGAACCCTGATTCCACGTTACCCATGATCACCATGGTAGGCGCATAAAAGAACATTGAAAGTAAATAGGGAAGATATCCAATTGGATCGTGGACATCACGGAGACGTGCAATATGGTGGAGCAGTATGTGTGCACATGCCTACACGTACTGACTGATGGGTCTGCCCCTTCAACTTCTGGGTGTCCAAATTGGGCACATGGCCTGAGCTTGCCCTTTATGCCTTGGCGGTGCTGGCCTGTATTGTCTTTGTTTAGCACGGCAGGAGGGGGCTATCTAAGAGAAGCGCAGCCGCCTGTCCACAGCCAATGTGGACAAGCTCACGTTCATTAAAATGAACCAGGCAGGGATCCCACAGGACTTGTCCGTACCTTGTACAAAATAGACATGTATACCGGTAGCCTTTGTTATACTCCAGCGTACTTTCTCTTTGTTTCGAACAAAAAAAATATAATAATAAAAAAATATATAATACAAATCCAAACACCAGTGTTGGCTACCTCCTCCTCCTCTACCACCGCTTCCACCTACACCGTCAAATCCACCGCCTCCTCAACCTCCTACTCCATATGGACCTCCTCCTCCTAGATCAAGATTATTATTTTTTGTTTTACGTATTTTATGTTATTTTAAGTCATTTCCCTATCCACATTTGTATGCAGAGCACTTGCCATGCTCTTAATCACATTTTGCTGCCAATTGCACCTCTCTAGCCCTTTCCATGACTTTTTTAGAGCAATTTTAGTGCTCCAAAGTTCGGGTCAATGGGGTTCTGGTTCGGGCTCAAGTTCGGGTCCCGAACTTGAACTTTTTTGTAAAGTTCGACTGAACCTGTCGAACCCGAACATCCAGGTGTCTGCCCAACTCTATTTTCAACATATAAGTGCAACTCTGAACGGCGAATATATTTTTCTTTTGCCACTAATACATGGCAAACAGGGCTTTAGAATATATAACTGCACCGCTGAATGTCAATTACGCCCTAATATTTTTCCACTTTTACACTACACAAGGCTTTTAAACATATAAGTGCAATGCTAAATAGCGAATATATTTTTCTTTTGCCAATAATACATGGCAGACAGGGCTTTAGATTATATAACTGCACTGCTGAACGGCATTTAGGCCCTAATTTTTTTCCACTTTTCCACTACATAAGGCTTTTCAACATATAAGTGCAACGCTGAACGGCGAATATATTTTTCTTTTGCCACTAATACATGGCAAACAGGGCTTTAGAATATATAACTGCACCACTGAACGGCAATTCCGCCCTAATATTTTTCCACTTTTACAGTACATAAGGCTTTTCAACATATAGGTGCAACGCTGAACGAAAAATATATATATTTTTTGCCACTAATACACGGCAAACAGGGCTTTAGAACATACACTCACCTAAAGAATTATTAGGAACACCATACTAATACGGTGTTGGACCCACTTTTGCCTTCAGAACTGCCTTAATTCTACGTGGCATTGATTCAACAAGGTGCTGATAGCATTCTTTAGAAATGTTGGCCCATATTGATAGGATAGCATCTTGCAGTTGATGGAGATTTGAGGGATGCACATCCAGGGCACGAAGCTCCCATTCCACCACATCCCAAAGATGCTCTATTGGGTTGAGATCTGGTGACTGTGGGGGCCATTTTAGTACAGTGAACTCATTGTCATGTTCAAGAAACCAATTTGAAATGATTCGAGCTTTGTGACATGGTGCATTATCCTGCTGGAAGTAGCCATCAGAGGATGGATACATGTTCTCATTCTGTTTACGCCAAATTCGGACTCTACCATTTGAATGTTTCAACAGAAATCGAGACTCATCAGACCAGGAAACATTTTTCCAGTCTTCAACAGTCCAATTTTGGTGAGCTCGTGCAAATTGTAGCCTCTATTTCATATTTATAGTGGAGATGAGTGTACCCGGTGGGGTCTTCTGCTGTTGTAGCCCATCCGCCTCAAGGTTGTGCGTGTTGTGGCTTCACAAATGCTTTGCTGCATACCTCGGTTGTAACGAGTGGTTATTTCAATCAACGTTGCTCTTCTATCAGCTTGAATCAGTCGGCCCATTCTCCTCTGACTTCTAGCATCCACAAGGCATTTTTGCCCACAGGACTGCCGCATACTGGATGTTTTTCCCTTTTCACACCATTCTTTGTAAACCCTAGAAATGGTTGTGCGTGAAAATCCCAGTAACTGAGCAGATTGTGAAATACTCAGACCGGGCCGTCTGGCACCAACAACCATGCCAGGCTCAAAATTGCTTAAATCACCTTTCTTTCCCATTCTGACATTCAGTTTGGAGTTCAGGAGATTGTCTTGACCAGGACAACACCCCTAAATGCATTGAAGCAACTGCCATGTGATTGGTTGACTAGATAATTGCATTAATGAGAAATAGAACAGGTGTTCCTAATAATTCTTTAGGTGAGTGTATAACTGCACCACTGAATGGCAATTAGGTCATAATTTTTTACCACTTTTTCACTACATAAGGCATTTCTACATATAAGTGCAACGCTGAACGGCAAATATATTTTTCTTTTGCTATTAATAAACGGCAGACAGGGTTTTAGAATATATAACTGCACCGCTGAACGGCAATTACGCCCTCATTTTTTTCCACTTTTACATACCACAAGGCTTTTCAACATATTAGTGCAACGCAGAACGGCGAAAATATTTTTATTTTGACGCTAATACACGGCAAACAGGGATTAGAACATATAACTGCACCGCTGAATGTCAATTAAGCCCCAATTTTTTTCCACTTTTACACTACACAAGGCTTTTCAACATATAAGTGCAATGCTAAAGGGCGAATATATTTTTCTTTTGCCAATAATACATGGCAGACAGGGCTTTAGAATATATAACTGCACCAGTGAACGGCAATTAAGCCATCATTTTTTTCCACTTTTACACTACATAAGGCTTTTCAACATATAAGTGCAACCGCTGAACAAAGAATATATTTTTATTTTGCAAATAATACACTGCAGACAGCGTGTTAGAACATATAACTACACCACTGAACGGCAATTAGGCACTAATTTTTTCCACTACATAAGGTTTTTCAACATATAACGGCTGAACGGCGAATTAATTTTTCTTTTGCCACTAATACATGGCAAACAGGGCATTAGAATAAATAACTGCACCGCTGAATGGAAATTAGGCCCTAATTTTTTTCCAATTTTACACAACGCAAAAGGCTTTTAAACATATAAGTGCAACGCTGAACGACGAATATATTTTTCTTTTGCCACTAACAAATGGCAGACAGGGCTTTAGAATATATTACTGCACCGCTGAACGGCAATCACGCCCTAATTCTGTTCCACTTTTACACTACATAAATCTTTTCAACATGTAAGTGCTATGCTGAAAGGAAAATATATTTTTCTTTTGCCTTAATTTTTTCCCACCTTTACACTAAACAAGGCTTTTCAACATATAAGTGCAATGCTGAACATCGGATATATTTTTATTTTGCCACTAATAAACGGCAGACAGGGCTTTAGAATATATAACTGCACTGCTAAACGGCAATTAGGCCTTGACTTTTTCCACTTTTCCACTACATAAGGCTTTTCAACATATAAGTGCAACGCTGAACGGCGAATATATTATTCTTTTGCCACTAATACATGACAGATAGGGCTTTGGAATATATAACGGCACTGCTGATCGGCAATTATGCCCTAACTTTTTCCACTTTTACACTACATAAGGCTTTACAATATATAACTGCATCGCTGTACAGCAATTAGGCCCTATTTTTTTCCATTTTACGCAACACAAAAGGATTTTCAGCATTTTCAATATAAGTGCAATGCTGACCTGCGAATATATATATTTTTTTGGCACTAATAAATGGCAGACAGGGCTTTAGAATATATTATTGCACTGCTGAACGGCAATTACGCCCTAATTTTTTTACACTTTTACACTACATAAGGCTTTTCAACATATAAGTGCAGCGCTGAACGGTGAATATATTTTTCTTTTGCCACTAATACACAGCAAACAGGACTTTAGAATATATATAACTGTACCGCTGAATGTTAATTAGGCCCTAATCTTTTTACACTTTTACACTATATAAGGCTTTTTAACATATAAGTGCAACGCTGAACGGCGAATATATTTTTCTTTTGCCACTAATACACAGCAAACAGGGCTTTAGAATATATATTACTGCATTGCTGAACGGCAATTAGGCCCTAATTTTTTTCCACTTTTACACAAAACAAAAGGCTTTTCAACATATAAGTGCAATGCTGAACGGCGAATATATTTTTCTTTTGTCACTAATACACGACAGACAGAGCTTTGGAATGTATAGCTGCACTGCTGAATGGCAATTACGACCTAATTTTTTTCCACTTTTATATAACACAAAAGGCTTTAGAACATATTAGTGCAGCGCTGAACGGCGAAAATATTTTTATTTTGCCACTAATACACGGCAGACAGGGCTTTAGAATATATAACTGTACTGCTGAACTGCAATTACGCCCTAATTTTATTTTCACTTTTACACTACACAAGTCTTTTCAACATATAAGTGCAATGCTGAAAAGCGAATATATTTTTCTTTTGCCACTAATACACGGCAGACAGTGCTTTAGAACAGATAACTGCACCGCTGAATGGCAATTAGGCCCTAATTTTTTTTCACTTTTACACTACATAACGCTGAACGGCGAGTATATTTTTATTTTGCCACTAATACACAGCAAACAGGGCTTTAGAATATATATTACTGCATTGCTAAATGGCAATTAGGCCCTAATTTTTTTCCACATTTTCACAACACAAAAAGCTTTTCAACATATAAGTGTAACGCTGAACGGCGAATATATTTTTCTTTTGCCACTAATAAATGGCCGACAGGGCATTAGAATATATAACTACACTGCTGAACTGCAATTATGCCCTAATTTCTTTACACTTTTACACTACACAAGGCTTTTCAACATATAAGTGCAACGCTGAACGAAGAATATATATTTTTTTGCTACTAATACATGGCAAACAGGGTTTTAGAAAATATAAGTGCAACGCTGAACGGCGAATATATTTTACTTTTGCCACTAGTAAATACCAAAAAAGGCTTTAGTACATATAACTGCACCGCTGAATGGCAAATATATTTTACTTTTGCTACTAATGCATGCCATAAAAGGCTTTAGAACATATAACTGCACAGCTGAATGGCAAATATATTTTACTTTTGCCCCTTGTACATGCCACAATAGGGTTTAGAACATATAACTACACCGCTGAACGGCAAAGATATTTATTTTTTGCCACTAATACACTCCACAAAAGGCTTTTGAACATATAACTGCACCGCTGAACGTCAAATATATTTCTACTTTGCCATTTGTTCACGCCACAAAAGGCTTTAGAAAATATAACTGTACCACTGAAAGGCAAATATATTTTATTTTTGCCACTAATGCATGCCAGAAAAGGCTTTAGAACATATAACTGCAACACTGAACTGCAAATATATTTTTCTTTTGCCACTTATACATGTGACATAAAGCTTTAAAACATATAACTGCACCGCTGAACGGCAAATATATTTTAATTTTGCCATTATTACACAATAAAAATGGCTTTATAACATATAACTACACTGCTGAACGGCAAATATATTTTTTCTTTTGCCACTAAAACACGCCACAAAAGGCTATAGAACATATAACAGCACAGCTAAATGGCAAATATATTAAACTTTTGCCACTATTACACGACAAAAGGGCTTTAGAACATATAACTGCACTGCTGAACGGCAAATATACTTTTCTTTTGCCACTTATAAATGCCACAAAAGGTTTTAGAACATATAGCTGCACCGCTGAACTGCAAATATTTTTAACTTTTACCACTAGTACACGCAACAAAAGGCTTTAGAACCTATAACTGCACTGCTGAACAGCAAATATATTTTACTTTTGCCACTAATACATGCCACAAAATGCTTTGAAACATATAACTGCACTGCTGAACGGCAAATATATTTTTCTTTTGCCACTTATACACGAAACAATAGCCTTTAGAACATATTACTGCATTGCTGAACTGCAGATATATTTTTATTTTGCTACTTTTACACGACAAAAAGGAATTTATAACATATAACTGCACTGCTGAACGGCAAATATATTTATCTTTTGCCATTAACCACCTCCCGTCCGCCCATAGACTATAAACGTCCGGGAGGTGGTTCTCTATTTCTGAGCGGACGTTCCAGAACGTCCGTTCAGAAAGTGCAGCTGCACGCTAATCGTGCAGCTGCTGATCGGGTTGCCCGCTGTCAGTGACAGCAGGGCAAACCAGAGAGAAGGCAGGGACAGTGCCCAGGTGTCCCTGCCTTCTAGATCGCTGCATACACAGCAGCTTCCTGTTCCGGCCCGGCGGTCATGTGACTGCCGTGACCGGAGAGTACAATAGGTGTGTGAGGTCTTTCACAGACCTCGATCAGCCCTGCTCTGAGGCTGTACAGCCTCTCTGGGGGGTGCATTTCTTCTGTAACTGGGGCTACTATGTCAGCCCCAGTTACAGGAGAATTCAACAGTGAAAAAAGAAAAAGTGAAGTAAATGTCCCCTAGAGGTCTTGTATGAAAAGTGTAAAATAAAAAAAATAAAAATAAAGGGTTGAAAAAATAAAATAGAAAAAAGGTTTCACATGTAAAAAAAAAAATTCCCCAAGTAAGGCTACTTTCACACTAGCGTTCGGGGCTCCGCTTGTGAGCTCCGTTTGAAGGCTCTCACAAGCGGCCCCGAACGGATCCGTCCAGTCCTAATGCATTCTGAGTGGAGGCGGATCCGCTCAGAATGCATCAGTCTGGCAGCGTTTGTCCTCCGCTCCGCTCAGCAGACGGACACCTGAACGCTGCTTGCAGCGTTCGGGTGTCCGCCTGGCCGTGCGGAGGCAAACGGATCCGTCCAGACTTACAATGTAAGTCAATGGGGACGGATCCGTTTGAAGTTGACACAGTATGGCTCAATTTTCAAACGGATCCGTCCCCCATTGACTTTCAATGTAAAGTCAAAACGGATCCGTTTGCATTATCATGAACAAAAAAAAAAATAAAATTTTTTTTTTTTGTTCATGGTAATGCAAACGGATCCGTTCTGAACGGATCTAAGCGTTTGCATTATAGGAGCGGATCCGTCTGTGCAGATACCAGACGGACCCGCTCTGAACGCTAGTGTGAAAGTAGCCTAAGAAATAAAAAAAAAATTAAAAATAGAAAAAATCAAATAAAATAGACATATTTGGTATTGCCGCGTCCGTAAAAACCAGCTCTATAAAAATATCACATGACCTAACCCCTTGGGTGAACACCGTAAAAAAAAAAAAAAAAGGTGTCAAAACAAGCAATTTTTGGCACCTTACATAACAAAAGGTGCAACATCAAGTGATCAAAAACGCGTATGTCCCACAAAATGGTACCAATAAAACCGTCACCTCATCCCGCAAAAAATTAGCCCCTACATAAGAAAATCTCTCAAAAAATAAAAAAACTATAGCTCTTAGAACATGGAGACACTAAAACCTCATTTTTTTTGGTTTAAAAAATGCTATTATTGTATTAAAGTGAAACAAATAAAAAAAAGTATACATATTAGGTATTGCCGTGTCCGTAAAAACCAGCTCTATAAAAATATCACATGAGCTAACCCCTCAGGTGAACACCGTAAAAAAAAACAAAAAAAAAACTGTCAAAACAAGCAATTTTTGTCACCTTACATCACAAAAGGTGCAACACCAAGTGATCAAAAACGCGTATTTGTCCCAAAAAATGGTACCAATAAAACCGTCACCTCATCCTGCAAAAAATGAGCCCCTACATAAGAAAATCTCTCAAAAAATAAAAAAACTATAGCTCTCAGAACATGGACACATTAAAACATAATTTTTTTGTTTCAAAAATGCTATTATTGTGTAAAACTTTAATAAATAAGAAAAAGTATACATATTAGGTATCGCCACGTCCGTTACAATCTGCTCTATAAAAATGTCACTTGACTGAACCCCTCAGGTGAACGCTGTAAAAATAAATAAATAGAAACTGTGCTAAAACAACCAATTTTTTGGTCATCTTGCCCCATAAAGTGTTATAATGAATGATCAAAAAATCATATGTACCCAAAAATAGTAGCAATTAAACTGGCACCTTATCCCTTAGTTTCCAAAATGGGATCACTTCTTGGGAGTTTCTACTGTGAGGGTGCATCAGGGGGCTTCAAATGGGACATGGCATCTAAAAACCATGTGGAGTTCCTTTTCTTCTGTGCCCTGCCGTGTGCCCATACAGCAGTTTATGACCACATGTGGGGTGTTTCTGTAAACCTCAGAATCTGGGTAATAAATATTGAGTTTAGTTTGGCTGTTAACCATCGATGTGTTAAAGAAATTTTTTTATTAAAATGGAAAATCTGCCAAAAAAGTGAAATTTAAAAATTTGATCTCCATTTTCCTTTAATTCTTGTGGAACGCCTAAAGGGTTAACAAAGTTTGTAAAATCGGTTTTGAATACCTTGAGGGGTGTAGTTTCTACAATGGGGTCATTTTTGGGGGTATCCACTATGTAGGCCCCACAAAGTGACTTCATACCTGAACTGGTCCTTAAAAAGTGGGTTTTGGCAATTTTCTTAAAAATTTTAAGAATTGCTTCTAAACTTCTAAGCCTTCTAACGTCCTAAAAAAATAAAATGACATTTCCAAAATGATGCCAACATAAAGTAGACATATGGGGAATGTTAAGTAATAAATATTTTATGAGGTATCACTTTCTGTTTTAAAAGCAGAGAAATTAAAATTTAGAAAATTGCGAATTTTTCAAAATTTTTGGTAAATTTGGGATTTTTTCATAAATAAAGGTGAAATATTTTGACTCAAATTTAGGACTGTCATGAAGTACAATGTGTCACGAGAAAACAATCTCTGAATGACTTGGATAAGTAAAGGCGTTCCAAAGTTATTACCACATAAAGTGAGATATGTCAGTTTTGCAAAATTAGGCCTGGTCAGGAAGGGGGCAAATGACCCAGATGGCAAGTGGTTAAAATACACCAAAAAAGGTTTAAGAACACATAACTGCACCACTGAATGGCAAATGTATTTTTATTTTGCCACTATTACATGACAAAAAGGGCTTTATAATATATATCTGCACCGCTAAATGGCAAATCTATTTAACTTTTGCCACTATTACATGCCACAAAAGGCTTTAGGACATATAACTACACCGTTAATCAGCAAATATATTTTACTTTTGCCACTTATACATGCCACAAAAGGCTTTAGAACATAGTACTGCACTGGTGAACAGCAAATATATTTTACTTTTGCCACTTATACACGCCACAAAACGATATAGAACATATAACTTCAACACTAAACGGCAAATATATTTTTACTTTTTCCAAGTATACATGCCACAAAATGCTTTAAAACACATAACTGCTCCTCTGAACGGTAAATATAATTTTATTTTGTCACTATTGCCACTATTACATAACAAAAAGGGTTTTGTAATATATGACTGCACCGCTGAATGGCAAATCTATTTAACTTTTACCACTATTACATGCCACAAAAGGCTTTAGAACATATAACTACACCGCTGAACAGCAAATATAATTTACTTTTGCCACTAATACATGCCGCAAAAGGCTTTAGAACATATTACTGCACCGCTGAACGGCAAATATATTTTACTTTTGCCACTCGTACACGCCACAAAAGGCTTCAGAACAAATAACTGCACCGTTGAATGGCAAATATATTTTTATTTTGCCCTATTACAGGACAAAAAGGGCTTTATAATATATAACTGCACCGCTGAACGACAAATATGTTTTACCGTACTTTTGACACTTATACACGCCACAAAAACGATTTTGAACATATAACTTCAACACTAAACGGCAAATATATTTTAACTTTTTCCAAGTACACATGCCACAAAATGCTTTAGAACACATAACTGCTCCTCTGAATGGCAAATATATTTTTATTTTGTCACTATTGCCCAACAAAAATGGGGGTTATAACATCTAACTGTACCGTCGAACGGCAAATATATTTTACTTTTGCCACTATTAGATGACAAAAAGGGCTTTATAACATATAACTGCACCGCTAAAGTGCAAATATATGTTTCCTTTGCCACTAATAAACGAAACAAAAGGCTTTACAACATATAACTGCACTGCTGAACGGCAAATATAATTTTCTTTTGCCACTTAAACATGCCACGATAGGTTTTAGAACATATAGCTGCTCCGCTGAACGGCAAATATATTTAACTTTTACCACTTGTACACGAAAGAAAAGGCTTTAGAACATATAACTGCACCGCTGAACAGCAAATATATTTTACTTTTGCCACTAATAAACGCCACAAAAAGCTATAAAACACATAACTGCAGAGCTGAATGGAAAATATATTTAACTTTTGCCACTAATACACGCCATATAATGCTTTAGAACATATAACTGCACTGCTGAATGGCAAATATTTTTTACTTTTGCCACTAATAAACTAAACAAAAGGCTTTAGAACATATAGCTCCACCGCTGAACGGCAAATCTGTTTAACTTTTGCCACTAATACATGCCATAAATGCTTTAGAACATATAACTGCACTGCTTAACAGCAAATATAATTTACTTTTGCCACTAATACACGCCACAAAAAGCTTTAGAACATATTACTGCACTGCTAAACGGCAAATATATTTTACTTTTGCCACTAGTACATGCCACAAAATGCTTTAGAACAAATAACTGCACCACTGAATGACAAATATATTTTTAATTTGCCCTATTACATGCCACAAAATGCTTTAGAAAACATAACTGCTCTTCTGGACGGCAAATATATTTTTATTTTGTCACTATTACACAACAAAAAGGGTCTTATAACATCTAACTGTACCGCTGAACGGCAAATATATTTTACTTTTGGCACTATTAGACGACAAAAAGGGCTTTATTACATATAACTGCACCGCTGAAAGGCAAATATATTTTTCTTTTGCCACTAATAAACGAAACAAAAGGCTTTAGAACATATAACTGCATCGCTAAACGGCAAATATATTTTTATTTTGCCACCATTACACGACTAAAAGGACTTTATAACATATTACTGCATTTGCCACTAATATACGCCAAAAAATGTTTTAGAACTGCACCGCTGAATGGCAAAAGTATTTTTATTCTGCCACTATTTCATGACAAAAAGGACTTTATAATATATATCTGCACCACTGAACGGCAAATCTATTTAACTTTTGCCACTATTACATGCCACAAAAGGCTTTAGAACATATAACTACACCACTGATCGGCAAATATATTTTATTTTTGCCACTTGTACATGCCACTAACACACGCTGCAAAAAGCTTTAGAATATATAACTGCACCGCTAAATGGCAAATATATTTTACTTTTGCCACTAGTAAATACCAAAAAAGGCTTTAGTACATATAACTGCACCGCTGAATGGCAAATATATTTTACTTTTGCTACTAATGCATGCCATAAAAGGCTTTAGAACATATAACTGCACCGATGAACTGCAAATATATTTTACTTTTGCCACTAATACAGGTCACAAAACGCTTTAGAACATATAACTGCACAGCTGAATGGCAAATATATTTTAGTTTTGCCCCTTGTACATTCCACAATAGGGTTTAGAACATATAACTACACCGCTGAACGGCAAAGATATTTATTTTTGGCCACTAATACACTCCACAAATGGCTTTTGAACATATAACTGCACCGCTGAACGTCAAATATATTTCTACTTTGCCATTTGTTCACGCCACAAAAGGCTTTAGAAAATATAACTGTACCGCTGAAAGGCAAATATATTTTATTTTTGCCACTAATGCATGCCAGAAAAGGCTTTAGAACATATAACTGCAACACTGAACTGCAAATATATTTTTCTTTTGCCACTTATACATGTGACAAAAAGCTTTAAAACATATAACTGCACCGCTGAACGGCAAATATATTTTTATTTTGCCACTGTTACACAACAAAAATGGCTTTATAAGGGGGGGGCGTGGCCTGCGCTTGGAGGAGATGGCCGCTTGAGCTCACAGCTCTCTCCAGCCATAACGGTTAAAGCAACTAAACCCCAACATACGGTGCCTTAATCCATCAGCCGGGACCTTAATTTAAGAGCCAAGATGCCCAAGAGAAGAAAGACCAATGTAGGTCCGAAGAAAATATCGGACTTTTACTTCTCACAGCAGCATGACTCAGCGCGGGCGGGAGCGTCATCACCTGCTTCTTCTCCGGCATCCGAACCTGCTCCGTGCACAGAAGATGAGGAGATTCAGTTCTCTAACAGGAGACGCAGCGGATCGGAGCCTAGAATCCTTCCTGCACATGCGGGTAAGCAGAGGAGCCCTTCAGCACACTTGGGGGGTCAGGATGTAACACACAGCGGCAGCCATTTTGATGGCGCTAGCAAGCCGCGATCTCCTGCCCTGCATAATGCCTCCGAACGCAGAGAGGCTTTGGAGGAAGATACCGCTGCTCTTCTAACACCAAAATTCGGCTGTGTGTTTGAAGACATACCAGCCTCAGAGCAGAATGTCACTGAAATCTCACTTAAGAATATGCTGCAAGCTTTTAAATATTCTCTACACTCATCAATGAAAGATGTGGTCCAGCCGCTCAAAGCAGCAATAAATGAGGTGGAAAACAGAGTGGAGCATACGGAGACTAAAATGGGGGAGTTAGTCTCCTCACATAATGAGCTGATAGATGCGCATTATGCTTTGAAAGAGGAGGTTAAGATGATGCAATCTAAGATGGCCGACTTAGAAGACAGATCGCGCCGGAATAATGTTAAACTCAGAGGAGTGCCTGAGTCAATCGCACCAGCAGATCTTCAAGCATACCTACAAGAGCTTATTAAACTTCTTATACCTCAGTCATTGCCAGCAGATCTTGTCATAGACAGGATACACAGAATAGCTAAACCTGCATTCCTAGCTGATTCAGTGCCTAGAGATGTGCTTGCACGTGTGCATTTTTTCCATGTAAAAGAGCGGTTACTTCAGGCTGCCAGGAACCAAGTCCCGCTACCTGAGCCATATAGCAAAGTTGCACTCTACTCAGATTTATCGGCAGCAACCCTGCGCCAGCGCAGGGAATTTCTACCAGTCACTACAGCTTTGAAAGAAAATAATATTCTATACAGATGGGGCTTTCCTACACGTTTGATCATCAAGTACAACAAAGATCTGCATGTGATCAAAAACCTCACCGAGGGTACTAAGCTCCTCCAGGATCTCCAGATCAAAACATCGGCGGAAGTAAAGAGAAGACCATCTCCGCAGCACGCAGTACAAGATTGGCGCCGTGCACCAGATTGATGGAGTACTTTATCCAGTGCTCCGGATTTTCTCAGTTATTGGTTGGAGGGAACCTGTTCGTGTTCAAGTTGAACATTCCCCTTTCCGTTTAGGATGGAAGATGAGGATATGGACTCAACCCATCCTTATTACCAGATAAGCTTTATTACAGATCAGTCTCTGCACTATAAGCTTTTTGTTCCAGCAAAGAGTCGAAACAACAGAGACGGTGCTTTATTTGCTCTACTTGTCTTTGTCTGTTCTATATGTTTTACTTTATTATTTGTTATAACAGTCGACAAGAGATCAGTGATGATGTGTATGAGAATAAGAGATATGTGGAGTATCAGTGATGTGGGTTTGAAACCTCCGGACATCCTCTGGATATTAGCTAACATTCACATACTAAAATGGTTCTGCATATAACGGCTCTTAATGTAAATGGGTTGAACAGCCCATATAAGCGGAAACAAATGTGGAAAGAAGCAATGAACCAAAAAAGTGATATTTTTTGTGCAGTTGAAACACATATTCTGCTTAAGGATGCACATCGCTTACGGAACCGGGGATTTCCGGAAGTGTTCCAATCCCACTACTCTACTAAATCCAGAGGCGTCTTAATTGCAATAAGAAATACTGTAGCATTCAAGTTAATAGACCAATACAAGGATGATAAAGGCAGATATGTAATCTTAGTATGCTCCCTTAATAGTGCTGTTTACACAATAGCAGCGATATACGCACCAAATAAATATCCAATACGCTTCTGCACAAAAATTATGAACCGTATAAATAAGGTGAAGCAAGGTAAGCTCCTTGTATTGGGAGATTTTAATTGCATAGTAAACCCTCAATTAGACACGACAACACCTTCTAGATATGCGTCTACTAAATCATTGAGGGAGATGATATGGCGAGAAGGTCTGTTTGATGTATGGAGAACACTACATGAGTCAGAGAGGGATTATTCATTTCACTCGGCATCACACAACAGCTACTCCAGAATTGATATTATATTAGTAGACAAAGATGTACTTCTACAGACCACCAAAACATCTATAGGTATAATCTCATGGTCGGATCATGCCCCAATTAGCATTACGTTAGAAGAAAGATATAGAAATACGCCAGCCTCAGTGTGGAGGTGCAATTCATACCTTTTGAGTGATCCATCATCCAAAAAAAGTATTGAACAAGATATCAAAACATATTTTGAGCTCAATCACAACTCAGTTAATGATCCGTTCTGCCTCTGGAATGCACACAAGGCAGTTATCAGAGGGTCATTTCTAAAACTGAACTACTCAGTAAAGAAATCAAGATCCCAGAAACTGAAATTATTGACCCAAGAAATACAAAAACTTGAATCCCAGAACAAAACTCTTCAAACTCAAACTCTCCAAACACAATTACACACCCTTAGGCTACAATTAAGAGATCATTTACTAGCAGATTATAATAAGCAACTATTCTATACTAAAGCACGGTATTATTCACAAAATAATAAAGCTGGGAAGCTACTAGCTACCAGACTTAAACAACAGATTCGAAAATCCCGGATTCCTTACCTGATAGACCAACATACTAAAGGGAAAATTTCACATCCCACAAAAATTGCTGAACAATTTAGATGTTATTATGAGTCTCTATATAATTTAAAATCGGATCCACTTATCACGCAGCCTTCTACATCTGATATCCAAGCCTTTTTGCAAAAGGTAAACCTTCCATCCCTCACAGATAAACAAATAGACACTTTAAATGAAGAAATTTAGCTAACGGAGGTAACCTCAGCTATACGGAATTTACTAACAGGGAAATCGCCGGGTCCAGATGGACTGACGGGAGAGTGTTACAAAGCGTTTACTCACTTATTAGCGAAGCATCTCCAAGTGATTTACCAACAGGCTATGGCTGGAGGTTCATTTCCGCGAGAAAACCAAGAAGCACTGATAGTTACTTTACCCAAGCCAGGTAAAGACCCTGATAAACCACAAAATTTCAGGCCAATATCTTTACTGAATATAGATTTAAAGATATACGCTAAGATTTTATCTATGAGAATAGCTCCTCTATTATTGAACCTCATACACGAAGATCAAGTAGGTTTTGTTAAGACTAGACAAGCATTTGATAATACCAGAAGAGTGCTGAATATATTGCATTATGTCACATCTTCTAGAATTCCATCTTTGATGGTATCTTTGGATGCAGAGAAGGCGTTTGATCGCATAGGCTGGTCGTACGCTTTCTCGGTCCTATCTAGGTTTGGATTTAAGGATGGAATTTTACAAGCTATCAAGGCCCTATATTCAGCACCTTCGGCTAGGGTACTAACTAATGGAACACTATCAAATAGATTGGATATCACAAACGGCACACGTCAAGGGTGTCCGTTGTCACCATTGATATTTGTGCTATGCATGGAACCATTAGCTGCTCTCTTGAGGTCTGACCCAGAAGTAAAGGGGATAAGGATACGGGATCGGGAACACATTGTTTCCCTATATGCCGATGATGTTATCTTGACATTAGCAAACCCGGAAAGATCATTGGCTAAATCACTGGAGTGGATCCAAAAATTCGGGCAAATATCATTGTACAAACTTAATACTTCAAAATCTCAGGCTATGCCATTGGGCCTTACATCCCATCTTGTAGAAAGGTTAAAAACCCAGTTTCATCTGGATTGGCAAACTGAAAGTATTGGTTATTTGGGTGCAAAAATCCCTTCCACATTTAGTCAACTCTATAAAAATAACTATTTACCTATGCTATCTAATATTAAAGAAGAGTCAATTCGACTGTCCAAATGTGAGATATCGTGGACCGGAAGAATAGCGGCCTTTAAGATGCTATTGCTGCCAAAGCTACTATATTTGTTTAGAACAGTACCCATAAAATTACCGACTAAATTTTTCACAGATCTTCAAAAGTGTATATCTAGGTTTATATGGGCAGACAGAAAACCTAGGGTTAAATATTCATTATTAACCAAACACAAATTGTGTGGGGGATTGGGAGTTCCCAATATGGAAGCATACTACATTGCAACGCAAGTGGAAATGATCGCAAAATGGAAAAGAGAGGAGATTACAAACTGGATACATATAGAGAATAGCCTTATATACCCAATAACATTGCACGCCCTTACTTTTGAAAGTAGGGATATAATACCTGAGCTAGCACGAATTTCTCCTTTGACACGAACTACTTTGCAGTGTTGGAGGGCCTTTCATAGGAAAGTGGATGGGAAGGGTAATACTTCCTGGGACTCAGTACCATTACAGTACTTGAATTTACATATCAGGGACCTAGATCTTTCAAACTGGAGGGAAAAAGGTATTTCATGCATATCCCAATTATATGAAGCGGGAATGTTACAGGCTTTTGAGCACTTAGCACAAAAATATCATATTCCTAACACTGATTTTTTAAAATACTTACGTATAAGACATTTCCTTAGCAGTCATCATGAAGGTATTAACACTGGTGATACGCAGATAGCGTCTATTCATAAGATTAAATCTAAAATTACGAGGTATGCTTATGGCTTGATAGATTCTCAATTCTCCTTCCACAAATCACAACCATTTATAAGTTGGGAAAAAGACTTGGATGGTACTTTTGAACCTAAACAATGGGAATCCGCTCTTAAAACAGTGCACCTAGCATGCAAATGCAGTACACATTATGAAGCAGCAATGAAGACGTATTTACGATGGTATATGACACCTGATAGGTTGCACAAGATATACCCTACAACGTCACAGTTATGTTGGAGAAACTGTGGTCAAATAGGTTCCTTATTACATACGTTATGGGAGTGTCCCGTTCTTCGGAATTACTGGGAGGAAGTGTTTCGCATCTTGTCTTCCACTGTGGGAATCACCATTCTTAATAAAGCTCATATAGCATTATTATATTTGGATCTAGGGGAATTACCTCTATATAGTAGAATACTAGCATGCAAGATCTTAGTAATAGCCAAGCTGGTGATTACCAGACATTGGAAGGAGGTGGTGGCTCCTGCAGTGGAGGAGATGATATCTGCTATAAACACTACTTGGCAGTATGAGAGAGCATTAACCCGCTCTATCTTATCGGCAAAATATCTAAAGAATGTTTGGCAGGTGTGGTCTACTAACATACTTAGCAAGTAACCTTATAAAACCAATAGGTAGACAGTTTTACAAATGTTATTGGACATAAATGTCTCATACTCATAGATACT
Organism: Bufo bufo; assembly: GCF_905171765.1. Taxonomy (NCBI): domain Eukaryota; kingdom Metazoa; phylum Chordata; class Amphibia; order Anura; family Bufonidae; genus Bufo; species Bufo bufo. Next base: position 278,005,698 of record NC_053393.1, on the reverse strand, counting down.
GTAACACAATGTAAATCAAGATATCGCTGATCTAGTCAATATTGTTCTTGTCGACCTTTCTTTTCCTTTTTATGTGTGCTTTTATTGTTCTTTTTGTTCTGTTTGTTTTAACTATACTTTATTAGTATATCAAGGGATATATACGCCAGGGGTACCATAGAGTCTAACTAATCGAGGAGATGCATGCATTATACACTATATATTAAGGTGTTTAATTATTAGCAAAGTGTTGGTCAAGTCACATGTCAGTGGCTATAAACACTTATGTGCTAGAATTCCAGGTTGTTACATCTTAGTGGATGTCCGGAATTTCATTTATAATGTAAAGAATGTAAACCTTGCTTTACTATCTGAAACTTATGAACATGCCAATGGTGTTTTTTCCTTTATTGATATGGATATCCCTGCGGCTGCGTCCGCTACTTTTGCTTTATATTTGTCTGAAAAATTAATAAAAAACTATTGGATTTAAAAATGGCTTTATAACATATAACTGCACCGCTGAACGGCAAATATATTTTTTCTTTTGCCACTAAAACACGCCACAAAAGGCTTTAGAACATATAACTGCACGGCTAAATGGCAAATATATTTAACTTTTGCCACTATTACACGACAAAAGGGCTTTAGAACATATAACTGCACTGCTGAACGGCAATTATACTTTTCTTTTGCCACTTATACACGCCACAAAAGGTTTTAGAACATATAGCTGCACCGCTGAACGGCAAATATATTTTACTTTTACCACTAGTACACGCAACAAAAGGCTTTAGAACCTATAACTGCACTGCTGAACAGCAAATATATTTTACTTTTGCCACTAATACATGCCACAAAATGCTTTGAAACATATAACTTCACTGCTGAACGGCAAATATATTTTTCTTTTGCCACTTATACACAAAACAATAGCCTTTAGAACATATTACTGCATCGCTGAACTGCAGATATATTTTTATTTTGCCACTTTTACATGACAAAAAGGAATTTATAACATATAACTGCACTGCTGAACGGCAAATATATTTTTCTTTTGCCATTAATATACACCAAAAAAGGTTTAAGAACATATAACTGCACCGCTGAATGGCAAATGTATTTTTATTTTGCCACTATTACATGACAAAAAGGGCTTTATAATATATATCTGCACCGCTAAATGGCAAATCTATTTAACTTTTGCCACTATTACATGCCACAAAAGGCTTTAGAACATATAACTACACCGTTGATCGGCAAATATATTTTACTTTTGCCACTTATACATGCCACAAAAGGTTTTAGAACATAGTGCTGCACCGCTGAATGGCAAATATAATTTACTTTTGCCACTAATACACACCACAAAAGGCTTTAGAACATATTACTGCACCGCTGAACGACAAATATATTTTACTTTTGCCACTTAAACAAAACGATTTAGAACATATAACTTCAACACTAAACTGCAAATATATTTTTACATTTTCCAAGTATACATGCCACAAAATGCTTTAGAACACATAACTGCTCCTCTGAACGGCAAATATATATTTATTTTGTCACTATTGCCACTATTAAATGACAATAAGGGCTTTATAATATATATATATATATAGTCCAGCAATTGTACGATGAAAGATAGTGTTGGGTCAAAAATACATAATCATCCTAATCCAGCAATAGAGTCAACCCTTATAAAAATGTAAGTACTTTTATTGAAATTCAAACACGTATGACAAGACAAACTCCACTACACTGTTTTAAGGTAGATCCTGAAATGGCTGGGTGAGCTGATAGTGGGTGGGGGAATAATGTCCCTACACTGATAAGCTGAACTACACCTCAGCCCAGAGACGCCCCCTGATGGTGGGGACTCCCTGTCCTCGAGCCTAGCCTACCACCTCCTTCCGTTCCCTCAAAAAGTGACAGGTGGTGGATGCTGGCTACGTGGTGCGCTACCAAATAAACAGACAGACAAACATATAGAAGAGGTGCCCTATGTATACAACCCTGTTGATGTGCGGCCACATCAAGAGGTACAAGGTGCACCAAGTAATCTAAAAAACACCCAAAAAATAAGTGTGATAGTTATGATAGTGATCTGAAAAAACCCTGACGCGTTTCCCCCACGATGTGGGATCATCAGGGGGTGATGAAAATAGATATATGGGTAATCAATAAAAACAGATAAACTTAGATAGTCAGAGAACGGAGAGCAGGTGAATAAACCGAACTCCGTTGAACGGGTGTAAAACACCGTAGTTGATACCTCGGTGCCATTACATGTTATATTAGACCCAGCAATATTATTTAAAGGAGGAAGAAACACATACGGTCCTGTGACTACTCAAAGAACGGATAAGAGTCTCGAAGCGGTCATGGATAAAGGGAGAGCCTCTGTGAAAGAGAAAGACATATATATATATATATATATATATATATATACCAAGGAAAAAAGGCGGCACTGGTACAAAATCAGTAGAGGTTAGGGTGCACGTCCCAAGGGGAATAGGCTTCTTACCCCAATGTGTAAGTCCAGAAAAACGGGCGGCACTCCAAGAGGTAAAAGAAAGAAAGTGAACCTTTATTCACCCAGGTGGTGCAACGTTTCGGCTCTACAGGCTTGAAAAAGGCTCAAGTGTAGAGCCGAAACGTTGCACCACCTGGGTGAATAAAGGTTCACTTTCTTTCTTTTACCTCTTGGAGTGCCGCCCGTTTTTCTGGACTTATATATATATATATATATATATATATATGCTTGTGTATTGGAAACGCTGAAATATAAGATGCATTAAAGGTATGACCATCACCAAAAATCACCGTGATCAGAGGGGCAACTCACTGTGTCCATAGGGTGCCCAGTCTCCAATTCAGTGCGGCGTACTGGGTAAATGATAGTAAGGCAAGTTTAGCTACGATGGTCAAATGGCAACCATATTTGTTACCCTGCGGGTCGAATTTCGGACCAGGTGACGCAATTTAAGAATTATGGCTGTGTGTCATGGTCTTACCTTCTTGCTGTTCTCCTTCGTTTGACATGTGCTGGCGGCCATCTTGGTTTCTGGGTTTCTTGTAGCCTTCCACCCTGCGGCTCCTCCTTCCCACTGGGAGGAGCTGGATGCCTAGCTCATATATATAGGAGGTCTGTGGCTTCAGTTCCTTGCTTGGTCCTCCTGTGTTCACATGCTTCTAAGACTGCTGCTGCTTCTGGTTCCTGATCCTGGCTTCGTCTGACTACCCTGCTGGTTCCTGATCCTGGCTTCGTCTGACTACCCTGCTGGTTCCTGATCCTGGCTTCGTCTGACTACCCTTCTGGTTCCTGACCCCTGGCCTCTCAAAGACTCTGCTTCGGTTTCACCATCCGTTTGGACTTTTGCTTTACAGCTTTATTTTCAATAAAGCCTTCTTATTTTAACTTATCTCTTGTTGTACGTCTGGTTCATGGTTCCGTGACATTAGGACCAAGCCATGAATTCTGACGGTACAGGGCCATCCTCGCTACCCATGCTGGTTGCCAGACTTGATCAGCAGGATCACCTGTTGGGTCGGTTCGCTGTGGCGTTGCTAACCCTGCTTGAACGCACGGCTCATTTCGCTCCCGTTGCCGATGGGTCGGTTGTCGCTCCTACTGCCGCTCCGGTTGTTGCGCCAGAGTCTACCCCGACACCTGTTGTTGCGCCTGCGGTGTTTCGGGGTATGACCGGTTCTGCCCCTCTTCCACAGTGCTTTGGGGGAGAGCCAACTCAGTGCCGAGGTTTCCTTAACCAGGTGGGCATTTATTTCGAGTTGCTGCCACATGCCTTTCCTACTGAGAGATCAAAGGTGGGCTTCTTGATCTCGCTGCTCTCGGACAAGGCCTTGGCCTGGGCCAGCCCTTTATGGGAGAACAACAATCCGGTGGTTGCCGAGTTTTCCGGTTTTGTTGCTTCTCTTCGGAAGGTATTCGATGTGCCGGCTCGTGCTGCCTCTGCTGCGAAGCTCCTTATGTCCATCAGACAGGGTTCACGATCCGTAGCTGAATACGCCATTGAGTTTCGTACCCTGGCAGCAGAGGTGGGCTGGAATAATGAGGCTCTGGTCGCTGCTTTCTCTCATGGTCTCTCGGATGCCTTGAAGGATGAGGTTGCAGCTAAGGACCTACCAGTGGAGCTCGAGTCTCTTATTTCTTTCCTGATTTTGATTGACACCAGACTCAGGGAGAGACCTTCCTTTAAGGAGAGCCTGCGGAGTTCTTCTAACAGATTGGCGCCTACGTTTGCTGTCCCACCCGTGCCTCCCTCTCCTCCCACGCCTCCTGGGGATGACTTGTCTGGGGGTGAACCCATGCAGCTGGGGTTTGCTCGCCTGTCCGAGGGGGAGAGGGTACTCCGGAGACGCGAGGGCCGATGCATGTACTGTGGTCTCGGTGGGCATTTTCGGTTGGCATGTCCGAACCGTCCGGGAAACGCTCGTACCTGAGATCCTGTCGGGGGCAGATCTCGGGTGGAGTCTCCTCGTCCCCGGTTTCCCGTGTTGACAAACCACTGATCACTGTTGTCCTCTCCTGGGTCGGGGGCTCGGTGACGACTCAGGCGTTGGTGGACTCTGGTGCTGGTGGTTTGTTCATTGATAGTGTGTTCGCTGCCGCCAATTCCATTCCTCTGCAGGCTCGAGGTTCCCCACTGGCTCTTGAGGCGATAGACGGCAGACCCCTTCTGCCGCCACACGTGACTCATGAGACCCTTCCAGTGGGGATAGCCATTGGTGCCGTTCACAGAGAGTCGGTCTGCCTCCAGGTTATTTCGTCTCCACACTACTCGGTGGTCTTGGGGTACCCCTGGCTCCAGAAGCATAATCCGACTTTCGATTGGAGATCGGCCGAGATCCTCTCGTGGTCACCGCAGTGTGGGGCTAGTTGCATCCATGGGTCTGTCAAGTTGCTGTGTACTTCCTCAGACTCTCTGTTGCCTCCTGAATACGAGGAGTACCGGGATGTATTCGATAAGGTGCGCGCGGTTGCCCTACCTCCGCACCGCCCATACGATTGTGCCATAGAGTTACAACCTGGTGCCGTTCCTCCTCGTGGCAAAGTCTATCCACTGTCGGTAGCGGAGAATGAGGCCATGGAGGAGTACGTGAGGGAGGCGCTTTCACGCGGACACATTCGCAAATCCTCGTCCCCGGCAGGGGCTGGATTTTTCTTTGTGAAAAAGAAGGGCGGTGAGTTGAGGCCTTGCATCGATTACAGGGGTCTCAATCGCATCACGATCAAGAACGCTTACCCGATATCCTTGATTTCCGAGCTGTTCGATCGCCTTAAAGGGGCCACGGTCTTTACCAAACTCGACCTGAGGGCGGCATATAACCTGGTAAGGATCAAGGCGGGCGATGAGTGGAAGACCGCGTTTAACACCAGGACCGGTCATTATGAATCCTTGGTTATGCCCTTTGGGTTGTGCAATGCGCCCGCAGTCTTTCAGGAATTCATCAACGATGTTTTCCGTGACCTGTTGCAGCAGTGTGTGGTGGTCTATTTGGATGACATCTTGGTATATTCTGAATCCATGGAGGCCCACATTCTGGATGTCAGACGAGTGTTGCAACGGTTACGAGAGAACAAGCTGTTCGGTAAGCTTGAGAAATGCGAATTTCACCGATCCCAGGTAACCTTCTTAGGTTACATCATTTCCGCTGAGGGGTTCTCCATGGATCCTGAGAAGGTTTCGGCTGTCTTACAGTGGCCCCAGCCCAGTGGTCTTCGTTCCCTGCAGCGCTTTTTGGGCTTCGCCAATTATTATCGGAAGTTCATCAGGGACTTTTCCATGCTGGCCAAGCCTCTCACGGATCTGACCAGGAAGGGCAGTAATTCCCAGGTCTGGCCGCTCGAGGCCATCCGAGCTTTTGAGGCCCTAAAGTCCGCTTTTGTGTCGGCTCCGATTCTGTCACATCCCAACCCTGGGTTGCCCTTTGTCCTCGAGGTGGACGCGTCTGAGACGGGAGTAGGCGCCCTTCTGTCTCAGCGTAGAACACCAGAGGGTTCTCTGCTTCCTTGTGGGTTTTACTCCCGGAAACTGTCTTCCGCGGAGTGCAACTATCAGATTGGTGACAGGGAGTTATTGGCCATCGTGCAGGCCCTTAAAGAATGGAGGCACTTGCTCGAGGGTTCGGTGGTTCCGGTTCTCATCCTGACGGACCATAAGAATCTGACCTACCTTTCTGAGGCCAAGAGATTGACACCACGTCAGGCCAGATGGGCTCTGTTCTTGTCACGTTTTAATTACGTGGTCTCCTACCTACCCGGTTCCAAGAACATCAGGGCGGATGCCCTATCACGGCAGTACTCCGAGCTGTCCAGGGAGGAGTCGATTCCGACTTCGGTCATACCTCCGAATCAGATCCTGGCCGCCATTCGCACCAGCCTGACCTCTCCCCTGGGTGAGCAGATTTTGGCGGCTCAATCTGGTGCTCCCTCTGGGAGACCCAACGGCAGATGTTTTGTGCCTGAGGAGTTGCGCACTCGGTTGTTGCGAACCTACCATAACTCCAAGACCGCGGGGCATCCTGGAAAGAATCAGCTGTCCTGGGCTGTTTCACGTCTGTTCTGGTGGCCTTCCCTACGTTCCGACATCGCCGCATATGAAGCAGCATGCTCCGTTTGTGCCCAGAGTAAGTCCCCTCGGCACCTTCCGTTGGGCCTTCTGCAACCCATAGCCACCGGGGAGCGCCCATGGTCACACCTGGGGATGGATTTCATTGTGGACCTCCCTGCATCCCGAGGCCATACGGTCATTCTCATGATTGTGGATCGGTTTTCCAAAATGTGCCACTGTGTTCCTCTCAAGAAGTTACCCTCTGCACAAGAGTTGGCCACGATTTTTGCCAGGGAGGTCTTCCGGTTGCACGGTTTGCCCAAGGAGATTGTGTCGGATCGGGGGAGTCAGTTTGTGTCCAGGTTCTGGCGCGCCTTTTGCTCCCAGTTGGGGATTCATCTCTCCTTCTCCTCGGCCTACCACCCTCAGTCCAATGGGGCCGCAGAACGATCCAATCAGGCCTTGGAGCAATTCCTTCGTTGCTATGTCTCCGATCACCAAGACAATTGGGTTGACCTCCTGCCTTGGGCTGAGTTTGCCAGGAACACGGCGGTGAACTCTTCCTCTGGGACGTCTCCCTTCATGGCCAATTATGGGTTCCAACCTGCCGTGTTACCGGAGGTATTCTCTCCCCAGGATATTCCGGCTGTGGAGGATCACCTTTCCGTCCTACGTGCTTCTTGGGTACAGATCCAGAAGTCCCTTGAGGCCTCTGCACAGCGCCAGAGACTCCAGGCTGATCGCAGACGAGCGCCTGCTCCTTCCTACCAGGTCGGAGACCGTGTATGGTTGTCCACCCGCAACCTCAACCTTCGAGTGCCCACTCCCAAGCTGGCGCCTCGCTTTGTTGGTCCCTTCCGAGTGCTTCGCAGGGTAAACCCGGTAGCCTATGCCCTTGCGCTTCCTCCTGACATGCGGATCTCTAACGTGTTTCATGTCTCCCTGTTGAAGCCACTGGTGTGTAATCGTTTCACTTCCTCGGTTCCTCGGCCTCGTCCGGTCCGAGTGGGCAATCGTGAGGAGTATGAGGTGAGCAATATCCTGGACTCACGCCTGGTCCGCGGTCGGGTGCAGTTTTTGGTCCATTGGCGTGGTTATGGTCCAGAGGAGCGTTCCTGGGTTCCCTCCGCAGATGTCCATGCTCCTGCCTTGCTCCGAGCCTTCCACGCACGCTTCCCTCAGAAACCGTTGTTTGCTCCGCGGAGGAGGGGCCCTTGAGGGGGAGGTACTGTCATGGTCTTACCTTCTTGCTGTTCTCCTTCGTTTGACATGTGCTGGCGGCCATCTTGGTTTCTGGGTTTCTTGTAGCCTTCCACCCTGCGGCTCCTCCTTCCCACTGGGAGGAGCTGGATGCCTAGCTCATATAGATAGGAGGTCTGTGGCTTCAGTTCCTTGCTTGGTCCTCCTGTGTTCACATGCTTCTAAGACTGCTGCTGCTTCTGGTTCCTGATCCTGGCTTCGTCTGACTACCCTGCTGGTTCCTGATCCTGGCTTCGTCTGACTACCCTGCTGGTTCCTGATCCTGGCTTCGTCTGACTACCCTTCTGGTTCCTGACCCCTGGCCTCTCAAAGACTCTGCTTCGGTTTCACCATCCGTTTGGACTTTTGCTTTACAGCTTTATTTTCAATAAAGCCTTCTTATTTTCACTTATCTCTTGTTGTACGTCTGGTTCATGGTTCCGTGACACTGTGGAATGAAAACATTTGACTTTGCTAATAAAGACGGTTCATAAATCTAACCTATATAAGTTAATACAACATACCAAATTTACAGAAGGCTACCTTATAATTCGCCCCTCAATGGAAAAATCCAGACAGATGTCGGACAACTGATTGCGTTGTATCTCCTGTGTTATGTTATAAAGGGTGCCCAGTTACCAATCATCCATATCCTTAGAGTAAAGATAAGGTGCCCAGAGCGTACTTACATACGATATCGGCCGTGTCTGATCCTCCATAGAGTCTCCTCCTCTGGGTCCAATACTGTGTTCACCAGTCCTCACCCTGTTTAAAACTCCTTCCTACACTAGTCCCAGACGTAATTTCCGCCCGGCTATAACGTTGTCACTTCCGCTGGCCGGCGGTAATACTCAGTAGACGCGTGCGTTCCACTGTGGAACACACGCAGAGGCGCCTACTTCCGGTAAGTGAATACCTGCCTGTTCACATGCCGTGACGTAAATCCGGCCGTTGGACCACACTGCACTTCCGGTCCCTGGTCATATGCGCTCCATCTCAGATGAAGAAGGCGTGTATATCCGCGAGTGGGCGTTATCGAGTAGACAGGGAAAGAATGGCACAAAACCAGAGAGCCAGCATCGTCCTCTCATGGGACAGAAGCAGTTTTATTATGGGAGGTGCAAAATAAAACCCCTATGTAAGGGCCGGATAGAGGGGAGATCATAGAGAGGGAGAAGGGGAGAGCAAACTAGCGATATAGGGGAGAGCGTCGGTTTAACTGATACATGCTAACCCTTCATGATAAGAGGGGGGCATACTAGTACAAAATGAACCAGTTAGTGTCCATTTTATAAGATAATTAGACATTAGGGCGCTTTGCGCACCCAGGCAAAGTTAGGGGGACAAAGCTTTCATGATAGCCTAACATGCTAGCGGGACTGGGGAAAGAGGGGAGGGGGGAAAAGGGGTAAGGGGTAAGAAGGGAAGAGATATCCCGCTGTTGGGCCAGATGGTCAGGCACAGAAGATGATGATTAATAGTAGGGGAATATAGGGGAAAAGGACTTATTTAGAAACAGATAGGTGGATGGTCCAGGGAGAAGGGGATAAGGGAATAAAAGGAAGAGCGAAAGTGCCCCCAGCCTACATATTCAGAGAAAACATGAAAATGTTAATCTCTCGTTAAGGCCACGGGGGACTGGGATCGAAGTCTGTGGATCCATTCGCTCTCCTTTTGCAGGATCCTCCTGTCCCAATCACCCCCGCGAGGGGAGGGAGGTACCAGCTCCAGGACCGTGAATTGGAGGGATGAAGGGTCGCCCCCATGACACTCATTAACATGGGTGGCTACTGGTGTTTACCTCCTTCTTGATCACATCATTAATGTGCTCAAGTATCCTCCTTCTTAACTCTCTCACGGTTTTCCCGACGTAATTCATGGGGCACAGGCATTGGCATAGGTATACAACACCTTTAGACCGACAGTTGATAAAATCTCTGACATAAAAGGTTTGCCCCGTGGCAGAGCAGGTGATAATTTTGGCAGTGGACACGTAGTCACACGCCTTGCATCTGCCACATTTAAAAACACCCATGGGTTTGCGGTCTAGCCAAGTACCCGTTTTCGCGGGTGGTGAATAGTGGCTACAGACGAGACGATCTTTCAGGCTCCTGCCACGTCTAAAAGAAACAGCAGGATGCTCAGTAACAATGTCTAAGAGGTCTGGGTCCATCCGTAAGATCGGCCAGTATTTGTCAAGCACCTGCCTGACTTCCCGGTTAGCAATATCGAAGTCGGCGATGATCCGTGCCGGCTGAGGGCAGTCCACAGACTTGCGTCTAGGGACTAGCAAGTCAGTCCGAACGCTTGCCGATGCATGCTTAAATGCATCTCGAAGTACTGGTTGTGGGTATCCCATGGCCCTGAATCTCTCCTGCAAACCCCTTGCCTCACTGAAGAACGATGCATACTGGAACAGTTCCTCTTCACCCGGAGGTATTGACCCCTGGGTATGCCTCGTTTGAGAGGAGTCGGGTGGTGACTGCTCCAGTGAAGCAAAGAGTTTGTGGCCGTACTCTTCCTATAGATGTTTGTGGAAAACCTATCCACTAGCTTGGTGACTCTCACGTCCAGAAAGGTGATACTCTCTGAATCAAGTTCATAGGTGAACCTGAGACCTACCGCATTTTTATTGAGATCGGAGACAAACCACTTGAAGTCTGCTGGTCCACCCTTCCACACCGCGAACACGTTGTCAATGTAGCGCGTCCAAAACTGGATGTTATTGGACCACCAGACGACGTGATCGGGAAAGACGTGGGTGTCCTCCCACCAGCCCAGGAAGAGATTGGCATAAGATGGGGCACATAGGCTGCCCATTGCTGTCCCCCTGAGCTGGTGGTAGAAACGCGCATTATAAAGGAAAAAATTATGTTTCAGGGTGAATTCAAGCAGTTTCAGGATAAAGTCATTGTGTGAAGCACATTGAATCCTCCTGGTGCGGAGGAAATAACGGCTCTAAGTCCACATTGATGTGAGATGGAACTATATAATGATTCGACATCAATACTGGCCAACAGGCAATCTGGATCGAGGTTGAGGGTGTCAATTTTGTTGAGGAAGTCCATTGTGTCCCTCGTATAGGCCGGGAGGGACACGACGAACTCCGCCAAAACACCCGATCGAGATACACCCCACAGTTCTGGGTTAGAGAGTTGATGCCCGAGACTATAGGGCGACCTCTAAGGGGGGCTGTCCCTTATGTATTTTGGGAAGCCCGTAAAAGGTGGCTATCAGAGGTTTAGCCAGTAAAAGAAAGTCGAATTCGGTCGTACTGATGACTTTGTTGTTTAAGCCGGTTTGTAATATCAGTCTCAGATCTGCTAGAAATGATTGGGTCGGGTTAGTGGGTAGGATCTCATAACCCTCTTTGTCCTTCAGGAGATCCAGGCACATACGCATGTATAGGTCGCAGTCAAGGACAACTAGGTTGTCGCCCTTGTCCGACGGTTTAATGACGATAGTATCGTCTTTTTCAAGTGACCTTAGTGCCTGCATCTCCGTGACGGAGAGATTAAATGATTTGGGTCTCATTTGTCCTAATTGTTCCAGATCGCTCGTAACCATCTGAAGGAAGATGTCGACGTGTTCATAGTTGTCCGGGGGTGGCATCCTTTTACTGATGGACCTCAATGTGGTAAAAGGGCCGATACCGGGGACATGGTTATGATCCCTGTTAAGGTCAGTTAAGATTTGCAAGTCGCCGAAATCACCTTCATCCAGACCCAGCCTATTACACATCTCCCTATTAGAGATCCTGAAGAACTTGTGCCACTTAAGTCTCCTGCAGAAGAGGTGGAGGTCCTTAGTCCAGGTAAAGAGGCTGAAACTCGTGGTCGGTACAAATGACAGTCCCCTCTTAAGGACCCCCACCTCTTCCGGACTGAGACTCCTGGCAGACAAATTGACAATCTGGAGGTCGGCTACTGTCCCCTGTCCGGACGGCCGCGATCCCGAAGTTGGCATGGGATCACGCTCTTCTCTAAAAAAGAAGGCTGTTGTTGCGGCATGGTACTGTTGAAGGGACCAGAGGGAGGTGAGGAGGAGGAGGTATTCTGATAACCCGATCCTCGTGTCGCTCGTCCCCTGCCTCTGTAGCCTCCACTTCTCGGCCATCCTCGTCCTCCTTTATAATATATGACTGCACCGCTGAATGGCAAATCTATTTAACTTTTGCCACTATTACATGCCACAAAAGGCTTTAGAACATATAACTACACCGCTGATCGGCAAATATATTTTACTTTTGCCACTAATACATGCCACAAAAGGCTTTAGAACATAGTACTGTACCGCTGAACGGCAAATATAATTTACTTTTGCCACTAATACACTCCAAAAAAGGCTTTAGAACATATAACTGCACCGCTGAACGGCAAATATATTTTACTTTTGCCACTAGTACACGCCACAAAAGGCATTAGAACATATAACTGCACAGTTGAACGACAAATATATTTGCTTTTGCCACTAATACACGCCACAAAATGCTTTACAATATACACTCACCTAAAGAATTATTAGAAACACCTGTTCTATTTCTCATTAATGCAATTATCTAGTCAACCAATCACATGGCAGTTGCTTCAATGCATTTAGGGGTGTGGTCCTGGTCAAGACAATCTCCTGAACTCCAAACTGAATGTCAGAATGGGAAAGAAAGGTGATTTAAGCAATTTTGAGCATGGCATGGTTGTTGGTGTCAGACGGGCCGGTCTGAGTATTTGACAATCTGCTCAGTTACTGGGATTTTCACGCACAACCATTTCTAGGGTTTACAAAGAATGGTGTAAAAAGGGAAAAACATCCAGTATGCGGCAGTCCTGTGGGCAAAAATGTTACAACCGAGGTATGCAGCAAAGCATTTGTGAAGCCACAACACGCACAACCTTGAGGCGGATGGGCTACAACAGCAGAAGACCCCACCGGGTACCACTCATCTCCACTACAAATAGGAAAAAGAGGCTACAATTTGCACGAGCTCACCAAAATTGGACTGTTGAAGACTGGAAAATGTTGCCTGGTCTGATGAGTCTCGATTTCTGTTGAGACATTCAAATGGTAGAGTCCGAATTTGGCGTAAACAGAATGTATCCATCCTCTGATGGCTACTTCCAGCAGGATAATGCACCATGTCACAAAGCTCGAAACATTTCAAATTGGTTTCTTGAACATGACAATGAGTTCACTGTACTAAAATGGCCCCCACAGTCACCAAATCTCAACCCAATAGAGCATCTTTGGGATGTTGTGGCACGGGAGCTTCGTGCCCTGGATGTGCATCCCTCAAATCTCCATCAACTGCAAGATGCTATCCTATCAATATGGGCCAACATTTCTAAAGAATGCTATCAGCACCTTGTTGAATCAATGGCGAGTAGAATTAAGACAGTTCTGAAGGCAAAAGGGGGTCCAACACTGTATTAGTATGGTGTTCCTAATAATTCTTTAGGTGAGTGTATAACTGCACCGCTGAGTGGCAAATACATGGCAAATACATACTAATACATGCCACAAAAAGCTTTAGAACTAATTACTGCACTGGTGAACTGCAAATATATTTTTCTTTTCCCACTAAAACATGCCACAAAATGCTTTAGAATATATAACTGCACCGCTGAGTGGCAAATATATTTAACTTTTGCCACGAATATATGCCACAAAAGGCTTTAGAACATCTAAGTGCACTGCTGAATGGCAAATATATTTTTCTTTTGCCACTTGCACATGCCACAAAAGGCTTTAGAGCATATAACTGCACAGATGAACGGCAAATATATTTTACTTTTGCCACTTGTACATGCCACAAAAGGCTTTAGAACAAATAACTGCACCGCTGAACGGCAAATATATTTTTCTTTTGTCACTAATAAATGCCACAAAAGGCTTTAGAACAAATAACTGCACCGCTGAATGGCAAATATATTTTACTTTTGCCACTAATGCTTGCTACAAAAGGATTTAGAACATTTATCTGCACAGCTGAACGGCAAATATATTTTACTTTTGCCACTAATACACGCAACAAAAGGCTTTAGAACATATAACTGCACCGCTGAATGGCAAATATATTTTACTTTTGCCACTTGTACATGCCAGAAAAAGGCTTTAGAACATATAACTACTCCGCTGAATAGCAAATATATTTAACTTTTGCCACTTGTACATGCCACAAAAGGCTTTAGAACATATAACTGCACCGGTGAACGTCATATATATTTAACTTTTGCCACTAGTACACGCCACAAAAGGCTTTAGAACCTATAACTGCACCGCTGAACGGCAAATATACTTTTCTTTTGCCACTAATACATGCCACAAAAAGCTTTAGAACTAATTACTGCACTGCTGAACTGCAAAAATATTTTTCTTTTCCCACTAAAACACGCTACTAAATGCTTTAGAATATATAACTGCACCGCTGAGTGGCAAATATATTTAACTTTTGCCACTAATACATGCCACAAAAGGCTTTAGAACATATAACTGCACCGCTTAATGGTAAATATATTTAACTTTTACCTGTAATACATGCCACAAAAGGCTTTAGAACATGTAATTGCACCGCTGAACCGCAAATATATTTAACTTTTGCCATTAATACACGCCACAAATGGCTTTAGAACATATAACTGCACCGCTGAACGGAAAATTTATTTAACTTTTGCCAGTAATACTGGACACAAAAGGCTTTAGAACATATAACTGCACCGCTGAATGGCAAATATATTTTACTTTTGCCACTTGCACATGCCACAAAAGGCTTTAGAACATATAACTGCACCACTGAACGGCAAATATATTTTACTTTTGCCACTTGCACATGCCACAAAAGGCTTAGGAACAAATAACTGCACCGCTGAACGGCAAATATATATATTTTTTGTCACTAATAAATGCCACAAAACGCTTTAGAACATATTACTGCACTGCTAAACTTATATTTTTCTTTTGCCACTAATGCATGCCACAAAAGGCTTTAGGACATATAACTGCACTGAGGAACTGCAAATATATTTAACTTTTTTCACGAAAACAGGCCACGTAAGGCTTTAGAACATATAACTGCAGAGCTGAATGGCAAATATATTTTACTTAGCAACTATAAAACAACAAAAAGGGCTTTATAAAAGATAATTGCACCGCTGAACGACAAATATATATTTCTTTTGCCACAAATAAACGCCACAAAAAGCTTTAGAACATATAACTGCATCACTGAACGGCACTTATATTTTTCTTTTGCCACTAATGCATGCCACAAAAGGCTTTAGGACATATAACTGCACTGAGGAACTGCAAATATATTTAACTTTTTTCACGAAAACAGGCCACGTAAGGCTTTAGAACATATAACTGCACCACTGAATGGCAAATATATTTTACTTTTCCACTTGTACATGCCACAAAAGGCTTAAGAACATATAACAGCACCGCTGATCGGCAAAGATATTTAACTTTTGCACTAATACACTACACAAACTCTTTAGAACATATAACTACACTGCTGAACTGCAAATATATTTTACTTTTTCTACTAGTACATGCCACAAAAGGCTTTAGAAGATATAACTTCACAGCTGAACGGCAAATTTATTTTACTTTTGCCACTAATGCATGCCACAAAAGGGTTTAGAACATATAACTATATCGCTGCACTGCAAATATATTTTACTTTTGCCACTAATACACTCCACAAAATGCTTCAGAATATATAACTGCACTACTGAATGGCAAATATATTTTACTTTTGCCACTAGTACATGCCACAAAAGGCATTATAACATATAACTGCACCACTGAATGGCAAATATATTTTTCTTTTGCCACTTATGCATGCCACAAAATGCTTTAAAACATAACTTCACTGCTGAACGGCAAATATATTTTTATTTTGACACTATTACATGGCAAAAATCTCTTTATAATATTTAAATGCACCGCTGAACGGCAGATATATTTTTCTTTTGCCACTAATACATGCCACAAAAGGCTTTAAAACATATAAATGCACTGCTGAACGGCAAATATATTTTAGTTTTGCCACTAATACACGTCACAAAAGGCTTTTTTTTATAATTTTTTTTTTAAGTACTTTATTCTGAGTCATGAGCAAAAAATACAAACGATACATCGACCCCACAATAGGGTACTTATTACCATATCATACAGTCTGAGATGCAAACATATTCAAGTACCTACAGTAATGGGGAAGGGGGAAAGAAGGGAAAAGAAGGGAAGGAAATAAGGAGGGGGGAGGGGGGTAGGGGGACTTCCTACTAACCCTATATCTCCTGATTCAAAGCCCTGTCTACTTTAGGAGGAGAAACCTCTGTATTTTTTCCATGGGGACCACGTGGCTTCGAACACCTGTGTTCTTTTGGACTCCCAATCTGCAATCTGCTCGAATCTATACAGTGCATCACACTTCGCAATCCACTGGGAGATGGACGGTGCCCTGCGGCTTTTCCAATTAAATGCTATTAGAACTCTCGCAGCTGCGAAGAGTTGGCCTAATAAGGAGGAGATATGTCTATTTCCTTTAACCTTTCCTATTAAGCCTAATAAGCACCCTTTAGCTGAGGGTATAACCTTTATACTACTGATCTGTGAACTTATTGAGCAGACCTGATCCCAGTACCCAGAAATAGCAGAGCATGACCACCATATGTGCAGCAGGGAACCTTTTGCATTAAGACACCTCCAGCACTTGGAATCACAATCCGGGTAAATGAGACGTAATTTTTGGGTGTGTAGTACCACCTAGTGATCAACTTGTAAAGGTTTTCCTGCAACTTTACACATCTGGATACCTTGGGTGCGTTAGAACAGATTTGCGCGACCTCCCTTTCTGAGAATTGGACGTTTAAATACTTTTCCCACCTACGGACGAAGCTATATGAGTCGGGTCTGGTCTGGGAAACAAGCACAGAGTATAGCCGTGCCACTTTTTTCATAGGGGGCACCTTGGAAAGTATCATTTTTTAAAACTGTGTCATAGAGGCTGACAGAGAGATTTTCTTTTTCCCCAAATATTGCTTAATGTACAGCTTGTGGATAAAGGATAACGCTTGCAATTTAGGGTGAGTATCCCATCCGTCTACTAAAAGTCCCGAAGGGTCTAATAGGTCAACTAACTGAAGGGACATCTCTTTAATACCTCCTGGCAAAGTAGAGCCAAAGATTCCCCCTAGAACTCCACAGAATATCCCTCACCTGAAGCACAGGCGACACTTCGTGGCTTGAAAGCAGCACCTTAGATAGATCAGAATGCCATAGCTTTAATGTATTTTTCGTCATGATGCTAAGTGGCCTGATCTGCTGAGGCATATCTCTAGGGGGCGAAAGAAGGAAAGATCTCAGAGGGAACCTAGTATCACCTGCTTCTGCCAGAATATCAAGTCTGTTTTCTGAACTTCTAATCCACTCCAGACATCTTGTCCCCTGAATAGCCCTGTAATACTCCGCCATATCAGGAAGACCTTTTCCCCCTAGCCTGTTTGGCTGTATCATTGTTGAGTGTGGGATACGGGGTCTAGATTTTTTCCTGAGAAATCTAGAAAAACACTGTCTCATTTGGGCAAAAAAGGATTTTGGCAGGTGGACAGGCAATACCGACATGTAGTACAGTATTTTAGGGACTAATACTGACTTAATCAGTGTACGTCTTCCAAACCACGAAGTGAAGGGGATGCTCCATGAGTCAATAGTGGCTGATATAGATTTAGGTAAGTTACGGAAATTTTCCTCAAATAGATCACTTGGGACTGAGGTTATGTTTATCCCTAAAAATTTAATGGAACGCGTTGTCCAGACATATTTATATTGCGTCTCTAAGGACGACTGTAAGTCCCTACCGGCCGTGACATTTAAAGCTTGGGATTTCGTGGGGTTAATAAGGAAGTTGGACATGGTACCAAACTTCTGGAACAGGTCCTGTATAGCGGGAAACGCCTCAGCTGGATTGGTTATGATAACCAAAAGATCATCGGCGAAGGCCGCCAACTGGTGATAGGTGTTTCCCACCCTCAGGCCCTGGACTTTATCCTCCTGACGTATCGCTTGAAACAAGCACTAGAGGATAAAGAGCAGGGGGATAGGGGGCAACCCTGTCTTGTACCATTGCCAATAATAAAGCTGGGAGATAGCGTGCCATTTACCATTACTCTGGCCGTGGGGGAAGCATACATAGCCATTGTAGCACTAATGAACTGGGGCGGAATCCCGAACTTAGCCAAGGCCAGACGCATAAAATGCCAATCTATGCGATCGAACGCTTTTTCTGCGTCTGTCCCTAGGAGGACCAGAGGAATGGATTTCTCCCTGGCATGATGTATAATATTGACTATCCTAGTAGTGTTCATTCTGCCCTCCCTGCCAGCCACAAATCCCACGTGTTCCTCATTGATCAGTCTGGGTAAAAAGGGTTGTAACCTAAGAGCAAGCATTTTCGCATACAATTTCAGATCCGCATTCAAAAGCGAAATAGGTCTGTAGCTGGCACAGGATGAAGGATCTTTAACCTCCTTCGGCAGGATAGTAATTAGGGCAGACAACATTTGTGTCGGGAGCGGATTACCCTTATATACTTCATTATATACTTTAAGCATTCTGGGTAACAGTATCCCGCGGTTAATCCATCAGGTCCAGGGCACTTATGCCTAGGGACTGTACTTAACGCCTTGTTTAATTCTTGCAACGAAAAAGGCTTAGCAAGGGACTGAGCTTGATCCTGGGAAATAACCGGGAGGCGCAAACCTGAAAGCCACATTTTAATGTCCCCTGACCTTATTTAATTTTCTGCCGTACTACCACTCTCCCTAAGATTATATAGCGAGCTATAATAGGTACAAAATTGCTTTGCAATAAGGTCTGTGGACATAAGTGATCTAGCAGATGCATCCTGAATAGAGTGTATATAAGATTTGAGTCTACGCTTTTTCAGACTGGACATCATGAACTTCGATGCCTTATCCCCATGTGCGTAGTATTTATATTGCGCCGACAGATAAAGTTTGGCCACCCGGTTATTCAGTATGTTCTTAAGCTCTGCCCTTAATCTATTTAATCTGTCCAACACTTCTGGCGAAATCAGTTTTTTGTGTAATAATTCCAATTTTTTAATCTGGTCCTGCAATGACACAATAGAGGCTTCCCTTTTCTTTTTGATATGTGAATTTAGCGCAATAAAACCACCTTGTGAGCTTCCCAAACCAGACCCGGCGACATATCCTCCACCTCGGTGAGACTGAAGTATTCCTCAATATGCTTACGTATATCTAGAACATGTTCATGTTTGCTCAGCAAAGTCTCATCTAATCTCCAAGTAAACTGTGTTCTGGGGAGAGATTTAACCCTAATTGTCAAGTATACAGGGGCATGATCTGACAATAAAATACTGCCTAACGAAGCTTGGGAGCAATCGCCCAGAGACCTTGGGGAGACAAATAGGTAATCTAGTCTCTGATAGGAAACATGCGCTACTGAATAGTATGTGTAGTCTTTCGAGGTTGGATTCATAGCCCTCCAGACATCCACTAATCCTAGATCAGCTATTTTTTTCTTAATCCGCCTAATAGTGACCTGGGATAGTGACGAGGAGCCCGTTGATGTATCCAGATATGGATTCAAGGCTGCATTAATGTCACCCCCTACTACTACGGTACCCTCAGCAAAATCCTGCAGCTTTGCTAAAGTGCTTTCAATCCACACTGCCTGGGCCACATTAGGAGTATACAAATTGCCTATTGTAATTGTCTGGTTGCCCAAGGTCCCCTTCAAAAACAGATAACGGCCTTCTTCATCCTGGAGGGTTGAGTGCACCACCAACGGAACATTTTTATGAATCGCTATAGAAACCCCTTTCGAGGCCCCAGAAGAAGAGGTACTATGGAACCACTGGTTGTATACCATGTGTGATAGACGTGGAACATGTTCTCTCTTGAAATGGGTCTCCTGCAAGAGAGCGATACTCACTTTTTGTCTATTAAGAAGCTGGCAAATTTGAGTACGTTTGGGTGGTGCATTCAATCCTCTCACATTATAAGTACACCGTTTTAACTCAGCTATACTGAAGATATAGTGGTCGCTACCAGTCCATAATACATTCTTTTTTATCAAATCTCATTTTATTGTTATGACAAACATGTTACAACAACAAGAAAAGAAAACCATAGTACTCCATATTCGAACAATGGTCATTAAAGCAAGAATACAATATAAGATATTGAGTGTTGAATATAAGATATTGAGTGTTAAATGCAGGATGACAGCATAGTAAATCATACATAAGTAGACAGCCTCCATGGACGAAATCTTTGGTACTGCACATTTAGTTCCACAACTTTAGCCAACCAGACATTACAGCAATAGACTAACTCCCCTTGCTCCCTACCACACAAGACAGCTTCTCCTAACTATTGCGTTCCTTATACCAATCCACCCATTTCACCCAAGTCAGAAAAAATTTGTCATGAGACAATGATTCCCAACTCGTCAGTTCCTCTAGTTGGCATATCTCCTGGACCTTATTGACCCACTCTTGAAGACTAGGAATATCTTTGGATAGCCAATATTTAGGTATGAGCAGTTTCGCCGCAGCTATAAGATGTGCCGACAGTGAATGTCTGGCAAGTGGGTAATTGCGGTCAGGCAAGTTCAGGAGGGCTACAGTCGGGGAGATAGGTGAACTTACCCGGCAAATGTCCTGTACTGCTTTACTAATCTTATCCCAATACCCTGAGATAACGGGACAAGACCACCAAATGTGGAACATAGTTCCGCTGCTTCCGCCACACCTCCAGCAGTCAGCTGAGTTCGTAGGAGAAATAGAGTGCATTTTCACTGGGGTTTTGTACCATCTGGTTATTATCTTATAGGATTTTTCTTGTAATTTAATACATCTTGAGTGGCCATGTGAGTGGGATAATATTCGGCTTGTAATCTCTTCAGTCAAAGGCTGCCCTATCTCCTTCTCCCACTGCTCAATAAACCAGGGTCTGGTGTCAGTACTAGACTCCAAAATTTTCCTATAAAGAAGTGATATCATGCCTTTCTTACCCACAGATTGGTTCCACACTGCATCATACCAAGTGGGGGTATAACTGCTTGGAGAAGTGGATAAGTATAACTTACAGTACCAACTAAGCTGGGAGTATTGTGGAGTCGTCCAGGGGATATGCCTAAATCGAGACTTCAAATCCGACACGATCAGTGAGGAAGTCTCCGATTGCCACATCACCTAGCGCTGCCCATAAACCTAGAGCATCCTGAAAGTCAGCATTAAACAAGTAGGGTAGATGCCTAACAGGTGTGAGAGGCGACATTGAAGTGGAGGCGCTTAAATGACTTGACAATTTGTGCCAACAATCTACCACTCCCTTCAATGAAGCAGGCAATCTAGAGATATGTTGGGAAGGCCCATTTGGGTCCCACAGCAGCGCCAGAGCTCTTGACCCCAATACTCTCCTAGCAATTAAACATCCTAGTTTATTAACTTTGGGATTTATTATCTCCGAGTGTAATCTCAGCTGTATAGCCTTATAATAGCTGCTGATATCCGGCAAACTGATGCCCCCTTTAAATCTAGGAAGGGTCAGCCTCCGGTAGGCTAGCCTAGGACGAGTCTGGTTCCATACAAACGCTGAAAAGATTTTCCTAACTTGCGTCAAAAAATGGTGGGGTAGTTGCACTGGTAGAGCCTGCATTAAATAAAGTAGTTTGGGGAGTATATAGGTCTTTAAAACATTTTTTCTCCCCAACCAGGTCAGGAACGGTATTTTCAGCTCTTTCAATTGAAGTTTAATGTCAGCTAAAAGTTTAGGATAGTTCTGGGAGAAAAGTTGTTCCGGATCTCTAGTAATTTGGACCCCTAAGTAGTTGATGTGGTCTTTTTCCCATTGGAAGGGGTAATTCTTCTCTAAGTGGGCTATAGTCGCCGGAGGGGTATTAACTCCCAATGCCACGCATTTGGCCAAGTTTATTTTAAAATTGGAGATATAACCAAAGACATCTAGTTGTCTCAGCAAAGCGGGGAACGCTACATTGGGGTTAGATAGTAGAAGAAGCATATCGTCCGCAAATGCCGCTATAGTATGCGACTGGGACCCTATACGTAGGCCTTGTATCTCCTTGTCCTGCCTAATAGCCTGCAGTAAAGTCTCCAAACAGAGAATGAAAAGTGTGGGGGAGAGTGGGCAACCCTGTCGGGTCCCATTCCTTATTTCAAAATGAGGAGTGAGGGTGCCGTTTATGCGAATTTTAGCCGTGGGGCAGGAGTACAAGGACAGCACAGCAGTCACAAATTGAGGGGGAAACCAAACTTGTGTAAGGTGGCTTCCATGTAGCACCAATCTACTCTATCAAATGCCTTTTCGGCATCTGTACTTAATAGGGTAAGTCTCTGACCATGAGTCAAAGCATATTGCTGTGCTTGTATTACGCGAAAAGTGCTGTCCCTGCACTCCCTACCGCTCACAAACCCAGACTGCTCTGGGGAAACCAGATCCCCTAACCAGGCTGCTATGCGGTAAGCCAGGATCTTCGCCCAAAGCTTGATATCAGCATTAAGCAATGAAATTGGGCGATAGCTAGATGGGAGGTTTAAGTCCTTTCCAGGCTTAGGTAAGACCGTGATGTGGGCCTCTAATGACTGTTTGGGGAGTATAGTCCCATTCATTAGGGAGTTGAACAGTGACACTAAGTGGGGACCTAATGTAGTGAATTTTTTTTTATAGTAGGCAACGGTTAGGCCATCTGGTCCTGGACTCTTACCCTTAGGGGTCGATTTTAGGGCTTTCCTAACTTCATCCAAAGTCACTGGGGCCACCAGCGCCTCCTTGCCAGCATCTGGTAAGACTGGCAAGTTGAGAGACTGCAAGTATGCGGTCGTTTTATCCCGACGATCGTTATGCACTTCACTAATGTCATTTTTCCGTATATTATACAAATCATGGTAGTACGTGGTAAATACTTGGGACAAAACTTTAGCGTCTGTGGAGAAACGACCATCCGGTGTCATCATTTGTCTAATATACGACTGCTCTGCCCTCTTTTTGATCAGCGCCGTCATTACCTTACTACCCCTATTCCCATGGATATAATGTTTGTGTTTGACCCGTGTGTAAGCTTTAGCCGCCTTAACATTTAGCACCGACTTCAATTCCTGCCGGAGTGACACAAGTTGGTTGAATTCCCGCTCTGCTAGGGACTTTTTGTTTGTTCTTTCTAGTTGGGATATGCGTTTCGCCCTTTCTTTATTAATATATGAACCCAATGCAATGAACTCCCCTCGAATCACCGCCTTATGCGCCTCCCAAGAGACAGCCGGGGATGTAACAGAATTCACATTTAGTTCAAAATAGGTTTGCAGTTTTTTCGTGATCGACTCTATATGAGCTTGCGTGTCCAGTATTGTGTGATTCAGTCTCCAGGTCCACTCTCTCCCAACTAAGTCAGGAAGCTGAATGACACAAGACACTAAGGCGTGGTCTGACACAGTTATATTATCTATGTTGTCAGATTTCACTAAAGACAAACTATTCTCTGGCAACATGAGATAATCCAGCCTCTGGTACGACCTATGTGGGTTGGAATAAAAAGTATAATCTCTTCTGCTCCCATGCACAGACCTCCAGATATCGGCCAATTGCAATGCCTGTAATCGGACTTGTAAGGATTTCAGGGCCCTAAATGAGATAGCTGAACGCTGAGTCGAAGAATCTAATAAGGGGTTCAGAGTTAAATTGAAGTCGCCCCCTAGCAGGATTTCACCAAATGCAAAGGCTGAGATTTTGTCTAGTATCTCAAGTAGCCACTGGACTGTTCTAACATTGGGGGCATATAAATTGCATAGCGTAAATTTTTTATGACCTATCTCACAATTTACTAGTAAGTAACGCCCCTCCGGGTCAGTCAGCTGGGAGTGCAGAGTAAATGAAAGTTGGAATTACCCAAATTGGGAATATGATTAACCGTGAAATGTGTCTCCTGTAGCATAACAATGTCTACCGATGATGTCTTGATAGACCTGAAAATCCTACTCCGTTTCACCGGGCCCTTACAGCCGTGGACATTAAATGTTGCGATGTTAAGAACTAACGGTGCCATTCCTGTTCCTCATAGAAGAAGTCACCCTGCTTATGCTTATTAGGACCAAACTTGGAGTACATAACATAAAACATTTCAAGATAACAGATAAACATACAATATAAGAAACAGGCAAAAATACTCTTGGGCCAGGCTCCTGGGCATGACCCTGTACCTTGGGGGGTGATCATCTGTAACATAAACAAACCCTGATCGGCCTAGATCCTTTTTAGAATAAAAATCAAACCCCGTCAGGAGTAACATTCCATTGTGCATACAATCCCAAAACCCATAATGCGGCAATAAACCATACAATGAAATGAAATTGTAAGGTGCTATAGCGCGTCTTGCAACTCACAGCCGCATAAAAACTGACACTAGCGGGTAATGGGAAGAAGGAATAGACAATACGAGCGATACTTTCCTGATGAACAATCAAAGAAAAAAGTGAGAACAGTCCTTCAATAGGTATAAACTCTGGCTAAGGCTAATTCTAATGACATCAAATATCCATATCTTTACTGGCCGCTTTCCTGTGCCGCCCGCTCCTCTGCTGCTTAGGCTTCAGCCATGGAGAGATCGCCGGTAGAGGCGGCAGTTCTTCTTCTGCAGGAACCGGCAACCAGGAGGCGATCTCCACAGGGGTTATATCCATCATATCCCAGAAGGGGACTAAGTCTGCAGGTGATCTCACTGTAAAACGGTGGTTACCAGCTGTAATCAGGATTCCAAATGGGAATAACCACCGATACGGAAATTTCGAGGTACGCAGCAGATCCGTTAAGGGTTTCAATATTCTCCTTTTTTGGAGAGTAGATGCTGCCAGGTCTTGAAATAACTGGATGCTCCTGCCTTGCAATGTCACTTCTTTTAGCTCTCTGGCCTTTTGCAATATTTCCTCAGTGTCCCTGTAGCTCAATATGCCACATATGATGTCCCTGGGGTTCTCTGAGGCACTCGGTTTGGGTCTCAGTGCACGATGGACCCTTTCCACAATGACACTCTGGGCTCTCTCTGGGCCCAACAGGGTGGCAAACAATGAGACCATTACTTGCATCAGGTCCTCCTTATCTGCTGCCTCAGGAAGGCCCCGTATCCTGATGTTACGACGGCGGCTCCTATTTTCCTGATCTTCCATTTGTAAAAGCAGGTTGTTCATTGCTCTAGAATGAGAGCTTAGTGAGTCCTTGACCGCTGTATTAAAAGTGAGCATGGAGTCCTGTACATGTTCTAAGGACTCCACTTTGTCCCCAATATGCCGGACATCCGTCTTTATGGCGGCTAAGTCTGCAGCGATAGGTGCCAGGGCTCTTTGTAATGCCTGTTCAATAAAGTCCCTAGTGAGCGCCGCTCTCCCCGGCTCTGCCTGCGCCCCGCTCACCTCGTTCACATCGTCATACTGAGCTCCTGGGCTTGAGGCCTCACAGGCGTCTCCTTCACCCTGCCGCTTCGGCGCCATCTTTGTAGTGCGCGCGGGGGCCTGAGAAGCCGGCTTCTGAAGGTATTGCTCCATATCAGATTGGTGCGGTGAGTCCCTCTTTTGCTCTGAGGTAACTCTGAACTGTTCCTTGGACTGAATCTTCATCTCTGTGGTTCGGGTATCGCTTTTACAAGGTGTAATTAGGATCTAGTGTCGGGAGCTCCGCTCTCAAGCAGCCGCCATCAAGCTCGGTCAGGCCACGCCCCCAGCCCATAATACATTCTACCAATATAACGTCTGGATATTGCATCAGGAGTAGGAAGGAGGGAAAGGAGAAAGGGGGAAAAAGGTACAAAACATACAAAACATATAGACCTCATTAAGCTTATCAAAAATAAAGCTTCAATGACCCGCTGCCTGATTTTAACAGCGCATTTGATAACCTGAAATGGAACCTTGGTCATCAAGAGGGGGTAGAGAGGACCAGAGAACGGGTCCTAAATGTGAAGAACGAGTATGTAAATGTTAATGGTAAGACAAAACTGTAAATTAACATGTCAATGGAATCATTGGTGAATTAACCCCACAGCAAGCTGAAAGAAACCCCGAGGGGGCAGTGTTGTTACTATCGTGGTGCAAGGAACATGTATATACCAACCAAAGGAGAATGTGAATGAAAAAACTTAACTCCCAACTGTCCATAGTGACGGACAACTCACGGAATCTCAGGTACAGGTAAAGGCCCTGTCAAGCCCTTAAGAAAGTCCCACATCTGGTGAAGAATGCAGCGAGTCTCGTCACTGTATATCCATTCCTGGTGTAGACATCATGGGGTCTCCCGATCTCCTTCACCTGCGGCAGTCTTTCGGACGGCTCACCGGGATCCACGGATCTACTCCTGGTAAGTCCGGTAAATCTGTCAGGTCTTTCGCTGAATGCCAAATAGGGATGTCCAAAGAGGCTATTTCTAATACATCGCACACCAATGGAATGTCGGCCGGAGAACGCACAGTTAACTTTCGGTCTGGCGCATTTATCAATAATCCGAAGGGATGGAGCCAACGGTAAGTAATGCTCTTGCTTCTTAAAACATCTAGGAGCGGTTTCAACATCCTTCTTTTTTGAAGGGTAATCGGGGATAAGTCCTGAAAGATCAGCACCTCTGCATCTCCAAAAGGGATAGATTTCTTGGATCTGGCTGCCCTCTAGTGTTGAGCGCGAATATTCGAAAAGCGAATTTTTTTCGCGAATATCGCAATTTCGAGATTTCGCGAATATTTCGAATATAGTGCTATATATTCGTAAAAACGAATATTCGTATTTATTTTTATTTTTTTTAACAAAATTACAGTACACATATAATTGATTGTTTCCCAAAGGTCCAAAAGCTCAGATCTTAGTCACATTGCCGAGAAAGTGATTGAGGTGCGAATCTTCGTAAGGCGATTATATTAGCGCATAGGCGAATATCTGCACTTGTCCCAGAACAGAGGCAAAGGGCTTTGCATTCATACTTTAGTGAATTGAGTTGCGAATCTTCGTAAGGCGATTATATTAGCGCACAGGTGAATATCAGCACTTGTCCCCAGAACAGAAAGGCAAAGGCCTGTGCATTCATATAGTATAGCACCATATTCGCGAATATTTAGAACTTCGAAAATTTCGACTTACGAATATTCGTATTTTTTATTTTAGTTTCCACCGTACAGATTACATTGATCTGTACTCTGTCAACTACTTTCATCACCCCCCACTGTATCTCGATTGTTTCCCAAAGGTCCAAAAGCTCAGATCTTAGTCACATTGCCGAGAAAGTGATTGAGGTGCGGATCTTCGTAAGGCGATTATATTAGCGCATAGGCGAATATCTGCACTTGTCCCAGAACAGAGGCAAAGGGCTTTACATTCATACATTAGTGAATTGAGTTGCGAATCTTCGTAAGGCGATTATATTAGCGCACAGGCGAATATCAGCACTTGTCCCCAGAACAGAGAGGCAAAGGCCTGTGCATTCATATAGTATAGCACCATATTCGCGAATATTTAGAACTTCGAAAATTTCGACTTACGAATATTCGTATTTTTTATTTTAGTTTCCACCGTACAGATTACATTGATCTGTACTCTGTCAACTACTTTCATCACCCCCCACTGTATCTCGATTGTTTCCCAAAGGTCCAAAAGCTCAGATCTTAGTCACATTGCCGAGAAAGTGATTGAGGTGCGGATCTTCGTAAGGCGATTATATTAGCGCATAGGCGAATATCTGCACTTGTCCCAGAACAGAGGCAAAGGGCTTTACATTCATACATTAGTGAATTGAGTTGCGAATCTTCGTAAGGCGATTATATTAGCGCACAGGCGAATATCAGCACTTGTCCCCAGAACAGAGAGGCAAAGGCCTGTGCATTCATATAGTATAGCACCATATTCGCGAATATTTAGAACTTCGAAAATTTCGACTTACGAATATTCGTATTTTTTATTTTAGTTTCCACCGTACAGATTACATTGATCTGTACTCTGTCAACTACTTTCATCAGCCCCCACTGTATCTCGATTGTTTCCCAAAGGTCCAAAAGCTCAGATCTTAGTCACATTGCCGAGAAAGTGATTGAGGCGCGAAATTTCGTAATGCGATTTTATTAGCGCACATGCGAATATCGGCTCTTCGTGAGGACACTAATCCCTCCCTCATTTTATATTGTGGGCCAATGAGAAGGAGTCCAACAGGTTAGCAACATCCCTAGCAACCAATCAGAAAGTTGCCCACCCCATTACTATATAAGATTTTGTCACGGCAGCCATTTTGTGCAGTTTCATGTGGTGGTGATTGAGAGAGGAGCTTGGAACTGTGCAGTGCTTTGCTTTTTTAAAAGCAAATTCTAAATCGAATTGTTGAATCTGATAGTGTTAGATAGGGTAGGTTAGTGTAGCTGATAGGTTAAAGATTAGGGTACAGAGTTAGGAGAAAAATAATAATTTATTTAGGTTAGTGAATAGATTAGTGTAGCTGATAGTTTCTAGTGCAGGGTGCAGTGTAGGGCCTAGTTAGGAGAAATAATCATTTATTTAGGTTAGTGAATAGTTAGCTGATAGTTTCTAGTGCAGAGTGCAGTGTAGGGCATAGTTAGGAGAAATATAATAATTTAGGTTAGTGAATAGTTAGCTGATAGTTTCTAGTGCAGAGTGCAGTGTAGGGCATAGTTAGGAGAAATATAATAATTTAGGTTAGTGAATAGATTAGTTAGGTGATAGTTTCTAGTGAAGGGTGTAGGTTAGTTATAGTGTAGGCTTTTGTTTTCCTTTATTACTGTTTAGTTTGTGTCGTGTCAGTGTCTACGTCCTTTAGTGTAGTTTATTAGTTTTCCTTTATTACTGTTTAGTTTGTGTCGTGTCAGTGTCTACGTCCTTTAGTGTAGTTTATTAGTTTTCCTTTATTACTGTTTAGTTTGTGTCGTGTCAGTGTCTACGTCCTTTGTTAGTTAAAAAAAAAAGACAAAAAAAAGTTTATTCGTTTTAGTGTTTTTCTTTTACTTGTTATTCGGTGTATTGTCCGCGTGGTTTTCTTTATTGTACGACAGTCCCCATCCCAATAAACTTTTTCCCAAAATCAAATTATATTATTTAATTTTTCTATAAATTCAAAAAATAAAAATAATGAGGTCTTCACGAACAAGCAGCAGGGGTAGGAGAGTAGTTGGTCCCAGTGCTGGACAGCTGCCAGCACGGGGCCGCTCCTCTACCCACCGAGGTGCGGACGCAGGTGTCAGGGGCGTCAGCCTTATTCGTGAATATTTTGGGACTGGCAGCAGGAGAATTACCTCACAGGATGCCGAGGAAGTTATGTTTCTCGTGGCACAAGGCAGTGCCACAGAGTCCTCTGCCCCGTCTCCGAGCAGCAGCTGCACTTCGTCTCCTGCAGGACCAACCCCCAGCCCCCAAGAATCGTCCCTGCTCCTGTTTGACAGCGACAGTGAGAGGGACATCTTGGGGGAGGTAATGCAGGAGGCTGATTTGCAGTTCAGTCCTGAGGGTCAGGACCTTATGGAAGGGATGGAGGAGGAGATGGAGGGGGTACCACCTGTATGTACCCCAGTGACATCCCTTCCAACAGGTGCGGGCGGTTTCAGCCAGCAAAACCCCACACCTAATCAGACCCAGGCGTCAGCGAGGGGACAGAGGAGCCAGATCAGGGGCCCCACGTCTGCTGTTCGCCTCAGTCCACCACTGGTTGGCCCGGTGTCTGACATATCGGGGGACGAAGAGGAGGGTGATCGAGAATGGGTGCCACCTCCCTTGTCAGGCATCAGCAGCACTGATGAGGAGGAAGGTAGGCACCAGAGGCAAATGGTGCGACAGGTTGCCAGTGAGCCCAGAGTCAGGGGCTCCACTGGTAATGGCAGTAGGAGGAGGCAGCAGCAGCCACCTCCACCTGTCCGCACCGAGCCCGAGCAGGCGCAAGTCAGCACCGCCCCATCTGACAGGAGGGTGGTGCGTAAGTCACCTGTTTGGGCTTATTTCACCCTGGCACCAGATGATGCCACAATTGGCATTTGTAATCTGTGCCATGCCAGGGTGAGGAGAGGGAGGTCTGCGGCTCGGCTGGGTACCACTGCCCTCACCCAGCACCTGAGAGTCAACCACTGGCGGGAGTGGGAACAGATGCGGGGTGGTCACAGCAGTGGTGCCACCAGCAGTGCGCAGGGGACAGCAGCTCCTGCCACTGTTCTGCAGCCACCCCAACCACTTCCAACAAGGCGTTCCCACTCCCCCGCACCCTCTCCTAGAGGTACTGGTACCGGCATGCAGACCTCTGCCTCCACCGCACCCTCCTCTATGTCCTACACTGCCGTCCGGCGCCAGCCCACGGTTGCTGACCTTTTTGAACGCACCGCGCCCTATGCCCCCGGGGACCGACGCGTGCGTTCACTCAATGGGCTCCTGGCAAGGGTTATCGCCCAACATCTGCTGCCCTTCAATATTGTGGACAGCAATCCATTCCGGCAGATGTTGGAGCAGGCACAACCCAGATGGCGTGTCCCCAGCCGCCATTTCTTTGCCAGGACTGGCGTCCCTGCCCTACACCAGCACATTGTGCAGAATGTATCCCTGTCGCTGGATCATGCTGTCAGTGACAGGGTGCATCTGACAATGGATGCTTGGACCAGCAGGCATGGGCAGGGACGCTATATCAGCTTTACTGCCCATTGGGTTTCCCTCCGAGGCGCCGGGGAGGGAACGGCGGCATCTGACTTTGTGGTGCCGCCCCGGGGTGTCCAGGGGAGAACTGCTGCTCTCCCCTCACAAGCCACTGTCTCCACTGCTGCTGAGCCCCCCAGCAAGCATCCCCGTAGCTACACAAGTGTGGTGCACGTCCACTGCCAGGCCGTGCTCCAGCTTGTGAGCTTAGGGGAACGGAGACACACTGGAAGTGGCTGACACCCCGAAGGCTCCAGGCAGGTATGGTTGTCTGTGACAACGGCAGCAACCTCCTCGCCGCCCTCCATGCTGGCAGTCTTACCCACGTACCCTGCATGGCACATGTCCTCAACCTAGTTGTGCAGAAGTTCCTCAGAACATACGAAGGGTTGAGTGACATTGTGCCAAGGGTACGGAGGATTGCCAGCCACTTTAGACGCTCCCCAACTGCTGCCGCGTCCCTGTCCAGACTGCAGCGGGACAACAGCCTGCCACCTCACAGGTTGATTGTTGACAGCGTGACGTGGTGGAACTCCACCCTCCACATGCTGGAGAGGTTGTGGGAGCAGCGAAGGGCAGTGAGGGAATACCTGCTGGACCAAGGCACTCCAGGGCCAACCAACCCACTCCCATACATCACTAATGCGGAGTGGGGGCAGATACAGCAGGTCTGCCACGTGTTGGCCCCATTTGAGCAGGCGACCAAGATGGTCAGCGGGGAGCATGTCGGCCTCAATGACGTGCTCCCCATAGTGTTCCTGCTGGACAGGACACTAGATCGCCTGCTCGAGGCTGGGGAGAGTGCCTTGGTGGAGCAAGAGGAGGCAATGCTTCACCAGGACGAGGAGGAGGAGGAGGACAATGATGATGTGGACGTCCAGGAGTCTGGGCCTGGTCAGGAGGGAGAGACGGTGTTGGGGGCACCGTTAGTCTGGGGGTGGGGCAGCTCCGACCGGGAGCAACAGCAGCAGGAGGACCAAGAGGTCATGGTCCTGGGCATCCATGAAGAGTCACAGCGGGCTGTCCTCTTCCCTATGGCTGCCCACATGCTGCGATGCCTCCGGAGGGACCCCCGGATCAAGAGAATCAAGGAGAGGGAAGATTATTGGTTGGCCACCCTTTTAGACCCTCGCTGCAAGGGGAAACTGGAGCAGTTCATCCTAGCCTGCCGTAGACAGGCCCGGATGGATCAACTGCGGGCCTGTCTGATCAAGCGGCTGGAGAAGGCCAACCCTCGGCCTCACGCTCCAGTTCTCCCCGCCCATCTCACCCAGCAGGTGGCTGGCCCCAGCAGCACCAGCCGAGCAGGTGACCTTATGGGTGAGATGCGGTCGTTCTACCAGTCTGCGCGACCCAGTAGCAGCAGCAGCAGCAGTCACCACCAGCGGCTGGCCCGCATGGTGGCAGACTACATGGGGTCCGTTGGTGCTTCCGACAGCATGAGCACCGACGACCCCATGGAGTACTGGGTTGCCAGGCTGGACACCTGCCGCGAGCTCGCTCAGTATGCGCTGGAGTTACTATCTTGCCCCCCCTCCAGCGTACTGTCTGAGCGGACATTTAGCGCGGCAGGTGGGGTGGTCACGGACAAGCGGACCCGTCTGTCCACAGAGTCAGTGGACAGACTTACATTCATTAAAATGAACGAGTCCTGGATCGGCAGTGACTTCTTGTCCCCCGCTGTCGGTTCAGGCCGTTGAAGGGTCCCTTGTCCATCCCTCTCCTTGTCTCTCCCTCCAAAACTTCGTTTTTTTTAAATTTTTAAAAAAATATTTATTTATATATTTATTTATTTAGATATTATAAATATTCAATTATGAAATTTGTCTGATTTGTATTTATTGTTGTGTATGAATTATAAAATTATTGATGAATTATTAAATCTTATTATTGATGTATATATTACTTTTTAATTATAGCTTTTATTTATTATTATTTATTTTAATGATTTGATATATTATTAGATTAATTAATTTTCATTATGTAATTTGACTTAAATTGATTGTTACCAATCCAAAAACTAAAGATAAATTAAATGGACACGCCGCATGCATCGGTAGTCAACAATTTATTCTTTAAAGCATATTGAGTCAGTATCAGAACACTGCGGCTACACAGCCAGCCTAACCGTGTGATGATTCCTACACGCCAGAGGGCACTATGGGCTTACCATGGCCTGTTGGTTTCCCATTCAGCAGTAGACATTGCTGCTGCCAACTTTGAACCTGCTGCTGACTGACATGTCATATTTCATTTATGGGCTTACCATGGCCTGTTGATTTCCCATTCAACAGTACACATTTCTGCTGCCAACTTTGAACGTGATGCTGTCTAAAATATCTTATTTCATTTATGGGCTTACCATGGCCTGTTGGTTTCCCATTAAGCAGTACACATTGCTGCTGCCAACTTTGAACCTGCTGCTGACTGACATGTCATATTTCATTTATGGGCTTACCATGGCCTGTTGATTTCCCATTCCGCAGTACACATTGCTGCTGCCAACTTTGAACGTGATGCTGTCTAAAATGTCTTATTTCATTTATGGGCTTACCATGGCCTGTTGATTTCCCATTCAGCAGTACACATTGCTGCTGCCAACTTTGAACGTGATGCTGTCTAAAAAGTCTTATTTCATTTATGGGCTTACCATGGCCTGTTGATTTCCCATTTAGCAGTACACATTGCTGCTGCCAACTTTGAACGTGATGCTGTCTAAAATGTCTTATTTCATTTATGGCTTACCATGGCCTGTTGGTTTCCCATTAAGCAGTACACATTGCTGCTGCCAACTTTGAACCTGCTGCTGACTGACATGTCATATTTCATTTATGGGCTTACCATGGCCTGTTGATTTCCCATTCAGCAGTACACATTGCTGCTGCCAACTTTGAACGTGATGCTGTCTAAAATGTCTTACTTCATTTATGGGCTTACCATGGCCTGTTGGTTTCCCATTAAGCAGTACACATTGCTGCTGCCAACTTTGAACGTGATGCTGTCTAAAATGTCTTATTTCATTTATGGGCTTACCATGGCCTGTTGGTTTCCCATTAAGCAGTACACATTGCTGCTGCCAACTTTGAACCTGCTGCTGACTGACATGTCATATTTCATTTATGGGCTTACCATGGCCTGTTGATTTCCCATTCCGCAGTACACATTGCTGCTGCCAACTTTGAACGTGATGCTGTCTAAAATGTCTTATTTCATTTATGGGCTTACCATGGCCTGTTGGTTTCCCATTAAGCAGTACACATTGCTGCTGCCAACTTTGAACCTGCTGCTGACTGACATGTCATATTTCATTTATGGGCTTACCATGGCCTGTTGATTTCCCATTCAGCAGTACACATTGCTGCTGCCAACTTTGAACGTGATGCTGTCTAAAATGTCTTATTTCATTTATGGGCTTACCATGGCCTGTTGGTTTCCCATTAAGCAGTACACATTGCTGCTGCCAACTTTGAACCTGCTGCTGACTGACATGTCATATTTCATTTATGGGCTTACCATGGCCTGTTGATTTCCCATTCAGCAGTACACATTGCTGCTGCCAACTTTGAACGTGATGCTGTCTAAAATGTCTTATTTCATTTATGGGCTTACCATGGCCTGTTGGTTTCCCATTAAGCAGTACACATTGCTGCTGCCAACTTTGAACCTGCTGCTGACTGACATGTCATATTTCATTTATGGGCTTACCATGGCCTGTTGGTTTCCCATTAAGCAGTACACATTGCTGCTGCCAACTTTGAACCTGCTGCTGACTGACATGTCATATTTCATTTATGGGCTTACCATGGCCTGTTGATTTCCCATTCAGCAGTACACATTGCTGCTGCCAACTTTGAACGTGATGCTGTCTAAAATGTCTTATTTCATTTATGGGCTTACCATGGCCTGTTGGTTTCCCATTAAGCAGTACACATTGCTGCTGCCAACTTTGAACCTGCTGCTGACTGACATGTCATATTTCATTTATGGGCTTACCATGGCCTGTTGATTTCCCATTCAGCAGTACACATTGCTGCTGCCAACTTTGAACGTGATGCTGTCTAAAATGTCTTATTTCATTTATGGGCTTACCATGGCCTGTTGGTTTCCCATTAAGCAGTACACATTGCTGCTGCCAACTTTGAACCTGCTGCTGACTGACATGTC
Organism: Bufo bufo; assembly: GCF_905171765.1. Classification (NCBI taxonomy): domain Eukaryota; kingdom Metazoa; phylum Chordata; class Amphibia; order Anura; family Bufonidae; genus Bufo; species Bufo bufo. The sequence goes on along the minus strand of NC_053393.1, from coordinate 277,971,033 downwards.
ATATTTCATTTATGGGCTTACCATGGCCTGTTGATTTCCCATTCAGCAGTACACATTGCTGCTGCCAACTTTGAACGTGATGCTGTCTAAAATGTCTTATTTCGGCTATGGGCTTACCATGGCCTGTTGGTTTCCCATTCAGCAGTACACATTGCTGCTGCCAACTTTGAACCTGCTGCTGACTGACATGTCATATTTCATTTATGGGCTTACCATGTCCTGTTGATTTCCCATTCAGCAGTACACATTGCTGCTGCCAACTTTGAACCTGCTGCTGACTGACATGTCATATTTCATTTATGGGCTTATCATGGCCTGTTGATTTCCCATTCAGCAGTACACATTGCTGCTGCCAACTTTGAACGTGATGCTGTCTGTCCTGATAAGTTATTCAGAGCTATGTTTAGGCCTTTTACTAGACATTTTCCATCTTCCATCCTGTTGATGCTGCTATTGAATTTGCTGATCAGGCTGATTTTGGTTTAGTCCTTACACTACATCATTATATTTAAATGTTGATTATGCATTTCCTACTGAGTTGTGCCAAGTTATGTTTAGACCTTATGCTCAACCATTTCAAACTTCCATCTTGTTGATGCTGCATCTGTCTATCCTGAACATGTAGTTATAATTACTCTTTATTCTTCAATTTTATCATTAAATTAGGATGCTGCCTATCCTGCAGGGTTAGGCGAAAATAATGTAGACCTTTTACTATGGTGTTTACATTTACCTGCTTTTGTCTGCCCTGTTCCTGCAGAGTTTAGTTTACCTATCTGTGGCCTTTAGACAACAGATTTTTCTATTTATTTTTTTTAACTCGTTTTATTGAAGTTTAACAACAAGCATGGTTCATCACATTCCGGAGCAATGGCAGCCCTCGCAGGGGAGCCACTAGCTCCATACAATACAGTCATGATACATAGTGCGTCAGGTAATTATCGGGGACATTACCACAACTTGGCATCAGAGGTACTATATATTTACGTTCTAGTATTCAAACACCCAACGCAGTGGGGTCCTCCGACACAGAATGCAAATGCCTAGATTGTAAGGAATGAGTTGAAGAGCTCCACTCTCCCCACACTTTCTGAGATTTCCTTGGGCACTTTCTATGAATATATACCACTTTCTTCATACTCATTGCATGATTCATCAAGGTCTTCCATTGGCCTACCGTGGGAAGTCTTTCCGCCATCCACCTCAGCGCCACAGCCTTCCTAGCTAAGAAAAGAGCCTCCCCCAAGAATATTCTCTGATGATGTGTCCACTGTTCCTCCTCTAATATCCCCAGTATACATATTTTAGGGCAGACTTCTATCGAAACAGGCAACATTGTGGAGAGAATTTCTACAATTTTACCCCAAAAAGCTTGTAGGTATCTGCATCCCCACATCAAATACCAGAAATCAGCACTCTCCTCTTGACATCTATGACACCTGCTGCTGGGCATTCTCCCCATTTTATACAACCTAAGAGGTGACAAATAGCTCCTATGCAATATGAACAATTGTGTCAGTTTATTATTTACCGATGGGGGAGACCTTAGTAGGTACCAACATAGCCTCCTCCCAGTCTTCAGCCTCAAGAGTTGGAATATTAGCCTTCCATTTCGCTTCTATCTCCAATGGTTGAAGAATCATGCGATCGCCCAGTAAATGTGTATACAGTATAGAAATAATGCCCTTAGGTCCCTGTGATCTCAGCACCCCTATCAAAGGATATTTAGAAATACTGCGATTCGTCCCCCTGAATTGAGCATTCAGGGCGTGCCGTAATTGAAGGTATCTATAAAACAAAGAATGGGGAATCTCGAATTTCTCCTGTAGTTGCTGCAAAGTCCGCAATACACCCTCATCAAATAACTCCGCCAGTGTCAGCACCCCGTATCTTTCCCATGATTCGGCACCCTCCAAGTCCATCAGATGCGGCAACATGAGATTATCCCAAAGCGGAGTTGCATCTGGTAAGTCTACATATGAATTGAATTTGGCAGCTTTCCATACTTGGTTAGCTAGTCTATGAGCAGGAAGTAACCTCCTGGGGACTAAACTCGGAGACTCCAGCACAGGCCATAGAGTAGAAAGATTAAGATATTCCCTCAACCAATATTCCGGTCCTGGTAGTTCTCCCTGTCTAACCCATGCAGCCACATACTTCAACAGACCTGCCAGATAATATATAAAAAAAATCAGGTAAAGCCATCCCCCCCCTTGTCTTAGACCTCTGTAGTACTTTCTGTAAAAGCTTCCTCCTAGCTTTGCCCCACACAAAAGCCGTAACCAGGGAATGCAGCCTATCAAAAAAGGCCTTTGGTACCGGGGCGCATGCGTGCAACAGGAGATACAGACCCTTGGGAAGCAAAATCATTTTTACTAAATTCAGTCTCCCCATCACTGAAATCGGCAATGCCTTCCATGTTTTAAATTTATCAATGAATACGGATTCCATCGGTACTATATTTCTCGCCACAGACACGCAAGGTCCTTTGTGATCACAATACCAAAATATTTAAACTGGTCTACTACCGCTAAATTATGTATACACTCCGGCCATCCATGATCCCAAAGAGGCATAATAGCTGATTTCGTCCAGTTTATGAGCAAGCCCGAGTATGTGCCAAATTTCTCTATTACCTCAATTGCACTGGGGAGGGTCCGCTCAGGCTCGTCCATAAACAGAGGGAGATCATCTGCGTACAGACCTATTTTCTCCTCTCTATCTCCCTTAGAAATCCCCTTGAAGGACCCATCCTGTCTGATCCGCAACGCTAAATGCTCAATTACCACCGCAAACAAGAGGGGGGAAAGGGGGCAGCCCTGTCTGGTGCCTCTATGCAAAGTAAATGAATCCGATAGGGTACCATTCACTAGTATATTTTCCTTAGGTCTATGGTACAGAATCTCTACCCACCGTATGAACCCCGGCCCAAACCCAAATTCCCTCAGGATCCTCAACAGGAAAGGCCACTCCACAGAGTCAAAGGCCTTGGCCGTGTCAAGTGACGCCAAAGCCCATTCACGACCCTCCGCTACTCCTACCTGAGCAATGACCTGGGCTCTCCTGATATTGTCAGAGGTGGTCCTCCCCGGCATGAACCCTGCCTGATCCTGATGAACTATGGACGTAATTACTTTATTTAAACAGGAAGCTAACAGCCTAGTCAGAATTTTGTAGTCTAAATTAAGCAATGAAATCGGCCTGTAAGAGCCACACGCCGTTGGATCCTTATCCGGCTTTAATATAACAACAATAGTTGCATCATACAAGGTCTCAGGTAGCTGATGGCCCCGATATGACGCAGAGTACAGCCTAAGGAGTTGGGGACTAAGAATTTCACTGTACCTGGAATAAACCTCAATCGGAATCCCATCCGGGCCCGGTGCCTTCCCAGTTGGTATATCATGAATGGCTAACTGGATTTCTTCCAGGCAGATTTTTCTATTTTAATGGTAGTTTCAGTAGTTATCCTTAATTGTTTGGCCCTTTGATTTGTAAGCCTTCTACTGTTGCGTTACTATTTCACTGCTACTGTTTGGCCTAATGCAGCCAAGTAATGTGTCTGAAATATAGTAAATTATTAAAATCGAACTGTGGATTTTTTTTTTTTTCAAGATTATGCAAAGGAGAACCAGCATGGACCACTTATTAGCCCTTGTAATATGACAAGTATTGAGTATTATTATTTTCATAAAATGGTGTTCATGTTTAATATTTGCGAATGTGCACTATTCATCGTATATTGTCAAGAATTTGATTGGAATATAGATAGAATAAAAACGTTTTTGTTTAATACATTCATGTGCTTTTACGCTTCATTCACCAAAATAATTTATTTTATTTTATTTTAAAATTTTTTATTTTGCTTTAATTGGGTTGTTGGCGTCCATGTTGTGGTTCTTACTTTAGCAAGGTGGGGACCGCATGTGGGCTTCCATTTTCAAAAGGTTTTGTGCACTTAACATTGTACAAGACTGATTGATAAACCTAATAAAAGTTTTTTGTTTTATTTATAATTTTAATACGGACTTAGGTTCTAACATGGTGTTGTCGGTTGTCCTGGAAAGGATGCCTGGCTTCCGTGTTGACCTCTCTACATGGTTGGGTGTTACTGGCGTTATACTCATCCGTGTGGTAATCCGGTTTTGGTAATGGAGCGTTATTGCCACATGTATATATAGATATATACATTTATATGTAATCTTACTTCTTGACAATTATATAATGATTATTTTCACATGCAAATGTAATATAATTCAAGATTGTAATCTTTCAAAATTAACTGCTGACAGTATAATAATCTTGAAGCCATGTCACCATTTTGTGAGTGATTCTACTCATTGCATCACATGTTGATGTCTTTATTGACGAAGCTATGCTCCGACATGCCCAGTTTAACAAATGGACACGATATCTGATTCATGCTAGTTATTTCTTTGTTGACTCGTCAATTTTTTTTTTTTTTTCAGACACATTTGATCTTTACAATTTTTACAAATGATGTAACTAATATAACTTAAGACAATTTTACTATGCAATATTGTCTTATTGAGGTTGAAATTAGGATCACAGAATGGATAGTTGGATAATTTTTTTTATAATAAGATACTTTTTTAAAAGTATCGATTTATTTTTTGTTAAAATTTGGTTGATACTCTATATATAATACATTTTTAATGTAGATTTGTATTTTGTAATCTAAAGCTTTGTTCAATAATACATTTGAAAGGTAATAGTGTGTTCACACAAAGGAGAATTAATGTGCGTTAAACAATAATTTTCTATTATAAATTACGTTTTTCTTTTAGATAAATGATTTATTGTACACTGCTCAAATAAATAAAGGGAACACAAAAATAACACATCCTAGATCTGAGTTATTAAATATTCTTCTGAAATACTTTGTTCTTTACATAGTTGAATCTGCTGACAACAAAATCACACAAAAATTAAAAAATGGAAATCAAATTTTTCAACCCATAGAGGTCTGGATTTGGAGTCACACTCAAAATTAAAGTGGAAAAACACACTACAGGCTGATCCAACTTTGATGTAATGTCCTTAAAACAAGTCAAAATGAGGCTCAGTAGTGTGTGTGGCCTCCACGTGCCTGTATGACCTACCTACAACTCCTGTGCATGCTCCTGATGAGGTGGCGGACGGTCTCCTGAGGGATCTCCTCCCAGACCTGGACTAAAGCATCTGCCAACTCCTGGACAGTCTGTGGTGCAACTTGACGCTGGTGGATAGAGCGAGACATGATGTCCCAGATGTGCTCAATTGGATTCAGGTCTGGGGAACGGGCGGGCCAGTCCATAGCATCAATGCCTTCGTCTTGCAGGAACTGCTGACACAATCCAGCCACATGAGGTCTAGCATTGTCTTTCATTAGGAGGAACCCAGGGTCAACCGCACCAGCATATGGTCTCACAAGGGGTCTGAGGATCTCATCTCGGTACCTAATGGCAGTCAGGCTACCTCTGGCGAGCACATGGAGGGCTGTGCGGCCCTCCAAATAAATGCCACCCCACACCATTACTGACCCAATGCCAAACCGGTCATGCTGGAGGATGTTGCAGGCAGCACAACGTTCTCCACGGCGTCTACAGACTTTGTCACATGTGCTCAGTGTGAACCTGCTTTCATCTGTGAAGAGCACAGGGCACCAGTGGCGAATTTGGCAATCTTGGTGTTCTCTGGTAAATGCCAAACGTCCTGCATGGTGTTGTGCTGTAAGCACAACCCCCACCTATGGACGTCGGACCCTCATATCACCGTAATGGAGTCTGTTTATAACCGTTTGAGCAGACACATGCACATTTGTGGCCTGCTGGAGGTCATTTTGCAGGGCTCTGGCAGTGCTCCTCCTGTTCCTCCTTGCACATAGGCGGAGGTAGCGGTCCTGCTGCTGGGTTGTTACCCTCCTACGGCCTCCTCCACATCTCCTGATGTACTGGCCTGTCTCCTGGTAGCGCCTCCATGCTCTGGACACTACACTGACAGACACAGCAAACCTTCTTGCCACAGCTCGCATTGATGTGCCATCCTGGATAAGCTGCACTACCTGAGCCACTTGTGTGGGTTGTAGACTCCGTCTCATGCTACCACTAGAGTGAAAGCACCGCCAGCATTCAAAAGTGACCAAAACATCAGCCAGGAAGCATAGGAACTGAGAAGTGGTCTGTTGTCACCACCTGTAGAACCACTCATTTATTGGGGGTGTCTTGCTAATTGCCTATAATTTTCACCTGTTGACTATCCCATTCGCACATCAGCATGTGAAATTGATTGTCACTCAGTGTTGCTTCCTAAGTGGACAGTTTGATTTCACAGAAGTGTGATTGACTTGGAGTTACATTGTGTTGTTTAAGTGTTACCTTTATTTTTATGAGCAGTGTACAATGTTATATTGGGCTTTTCAATAGCATATAATAATAATAATGAACTGTTAAATTTTTTTTGCTCTAAATATTTTATTTTTGTTGGACAACAGTGTATATATATAAGCGATGAATACACATGCTGTAGTTGGGTGTTCAATCTTTTTTTAAATACTTTTATAATCGCTCTTCCACAGCCCCATCTTTTACAAAATTTTGTCTGCTGCAATATTATAACCTGACACTCTCTATTACTGCTTAGTTATGCCAAACTTTGTGTAGTAATTAGAATACTACTTTAACTTACCAACTGCATGCTGATCTTGGCCTGATACTTCAGAGTTCTGTGTGGTCATTATACTCCACCGTTAGCAATGACTGCTTCTATTCTCCTGATCATTGAGAGTTATGTGTAGGCCGTATAATCCACTGTTAATATCTAACTACTGCGGATTCTGATGCTGTCTGTTCTGATCACGGCGAGTTAGCATTCAGCCTTTTGAGAATCCACATTACCTGCTGCTGCCTGTCCTGCTGAGTTAGGATGAGATATGTTTAGGTCTTATACTCGACCTTTAATATCTACCAGCTGCAGATGCTGTCTGTCATGATCATACAGAGTTATGTCAAGCTAGTTGTTTGTCCTTTGGTAGCTATGTGAAGTCCTTATACAACACGTCAGCTGTCCTGATAAAGTTGATTTTTCTATTTACTAATCAACCGAAAATGTTAACTTTACCTACTGCTGCTGTCCAGATGAAGCTGACTTGTATGCCTCAGAATACAACATTAGATCTACCTGCTGCTGCTGTCCTGATCAAGTTGATTTGTTATGTATATACCTCATAATACAACACTATAAATATCTGCTGCTGCTGTACATTTAAAGGTGACTTGTAGCCCTCAGAATACATTAGCTCTACCTGCTGCTGCTATCTTGATCAAGTTGATTTGTTATGTATATGCCTCATAATACAACACTATCTGCTGCTGCTGTCAAGAAAAAATTAATTATGTGTAGGCCTTATACTACACTATTAAGATGTACCTACTGCTGTTGTCTGTCCGAACCCTGCTGACTTTCAACGTGGACTAAAGGCTCCTTTACTGATAACTCTGCAGTTAAAATGATACAAAAACATAACCTTATAGAAAAATAAGTATGGAATCAATATAACTTCAGAAAACTTTTTTAATAAAAGAAATATTATAATTAAATTATGGCAACTTTTGCATTTGTTCCTGCAAGCTTGCGATGTACTTTAGGTCCTCCTCATATTGGCCTTCAAATTCTTGAACCATTATGAGTGATTTGCGGATCTGGGCTCGTAATTGCTTTATTTTCTTTTGCCTCTTTTTCATTAGAGCAATTCTTTCTGAAATTTTCTTTGTTACTGTTATGAAATCACAAGAAATAAATATATCAATTAACAATAAGAGTCATTTATATAAGCTTGGGTCACGTAGCGCTGCACGTCACTCTGCTGATTCAAGCATAGGGAGAGGTTGCTGCTGCGACGTTAGGGCGAGATTAGGCAGATTAACTCCTCCAAAAGACTTCATTCTGTGATCGATCTACAGCTGTGGATCATTGAAGTGCTGATATTCAATCGCTAAGTGTTTTTAGGCTGCCAAGAGCGTTTTTCAGTCACTTTTTTCTGGGGTGATCGGCGGCCATTTTGTGGCTTGTGGTGCGCCAGCACAAGCTACCACCAAGTACATTTAACCATCAATAGTGTGGTTATTTTTTGCTATATCCTACATCAAGGTCAAGCTTTCATCAAGTGCATTTAACCATCAATAGTGTGGTTATTTTTTGGCCATATACTATATCAGGGGCAAGTTGAGCCTGTCACCCAGCGCCAAAACAATAGGCCTCACATTTATATTCATCCAAATCTGTACAGTTTTAGCTGGTCAAGTTATTTATAGTGACCATAAAAGCACAGTTTTTGTTCTGGGTTGAAAAACAATTCCCAAATTTGCCATTCTCAAAATTAGTGGTTTCTGCTGTATCAGGCCTACTTTAAATCTATCCCTAAAAGGCTATATTAGATTCAAGGTGCTGATAGTGTCATTCTGCAAAACTTAACACACATGCTACAGTGCAGATACAAGTCTAATTCTTTGTTTAAAGGTATATCTGTCACACAGCGCGAAAAAAATAGGCCTCACATTTATATTCAGCTAAATCTGTCATTACTGCTGTGCCTGTATTAGTGTAATACGGTACCTAAATAGATAGCCAGACAGTGTTAGGTGTCTGTAAAATTTTTTTTAATTAGCGTTAAAGTGAAAATGGGCATTGGGTACTGAGGGTTAATGTTTCTAAATATGTGATGTATACATAATTACAATGATGTGTGCACATATTTACCCTCCTGGTGCGGGGTGGTAACCAATGCCTGATCGTCTTCCTCAGGAGCTGGGGTGGGCATATCCTCCTCTGCAGGAGCTGGGCAAGATGTTTTCGGCCCTTCAGAGGGTCCGGGTTCATCAGATGCCACCTCCACAACATTCCCCACATCAGGTGGGTTGGTGGCACCTCTAAGACTGTGGGAGGGGCCCGCCTGCTCATCCTCCTCCTCCTCCTCCCCAGCGGAGACCTCCACCAGATCGAAATCGGCCGTGGTTAGACGGCGGCGGACCTTTGGCACTGGAAGCCCTGTAATCACACAACGTTTGGATTTAGGCTCAATTTAAACATCCGTAATGTGTTTTTCTTATCCACCCACTCAAAAAAAAAAAAAAAAGGACACCGGCAATGTGCGTGACGCATTTTGAAGACCGCACGTCAATGGCAATAATATAATTTGACTATTCTTGGCCTCAATTGAGGACAATAATACAAGGATTATTAATAAATATCATCCAAAATACAGCAAAAAGTATTTGTTAGAAGGTGTAAATATTATTTTTAATGTTCACGTTTTAAGATCGGATTGTATTGCGATTGTGGGTGGGGTCTGAGCAATCGGATATTGGCCGGCTGAGCTGAGATGTACCTGTCTAGTGAAGTGACGGTACGGTATGGGGTGTACAGCTGGTTCGCCTCCCCGTGGTGCACCCTGGGTAACGCTAAATGAACCAGAAAATAATGGCAGGAAGAAATTTTTAGTTTTTCTCCAGACCAATAAGACATAAACTCTAATAAATAGACTATGTGTTTGTATGTGGTATACAGTGTGTGGTAGGAAAATGTATATGCAATGTGCATGTGCTTGATATTTCTTTGCTGCCCATACATACATACATACTTGCTAAATAAAAAGTGCTGTGATGGCAAAACAATACTTACTACAACAATGATGAATATCTAATCAGACATAATAAAAGATGAAGTTATATTTAGTGCAAAAATATATTCGTTCATTTTTTTTAAAGAACTGATATGTGGATCCAGAAGTGCGGGTCCGCTTTTCTGGAGACGGGACGCACATCGTGCGGCCCCCTTAGAGATGAATGGGTCCTCAAGTCAGTTCAGAAAAATAAATTATGAAATTGAGCACTTGTGAATGGGCCCTTAGAGAAACAACTCAGAACTAATAATAAATGCTAAGTAAGGCTATTTTCACAATAGCAGCAGAGAGCTCTGGAACCTCGGATCCGTCCTGCCGCTAGTTTACGTGTGGCTCAGGAATACCGCTCCAGACCCATTGACTGTAGTGGGAACGGGGCGTCATACCAAGGCTACAACGATAAACCATGCTGAGAGGTGCACAGAATAAAACTAGAACATGTCGGCATGGTTTGCAGATGTTCATGCCCAGGAATAACGCCACGATCCCTTGAAAGTCAATGGTGATGGAGCTGTAGTATGGGGCCACACGTACACTAGCGGCAGGACGGATCCGACAAGCTGTTCACATGAGGGAATAGCCTGGCGACGTCCATGCCGCTATTGTGAAACTAACCTAAGTGGGGGATGTATGTAATGTAATGATGGATGGGGACTTTTATTGTAAGGCTCCTTTCACACGAGCAAGTTTTCCGCGCGGGTGCAATGCGTTACGTGAAAGAATAGCACCCACACTGAATCCTGACCCATTCATTTCAATGGGTCTGTGTACATGAGCGTTGTTTTTGACGTATCAGTTCTGCGTTGCATGAAAATCGCAGCATGTTCTATATTCTGCCTTTTTCAAGCAGCCCTGGCCCCATAGAAGTGAATGGGGCTGCGTGAAAAACGCATTGCCTCCGCAAGCAAGTGGGGGTGTGATCCGTTTTTCACTGATGGTTGCTAAGAGATGTTGTGTCTAAACCTGAAGTTTTTTATCACGCGCGTGAAAAACGCATCAAAACGCATTGCACCCGCGTGTAAAAAAACTGAATGCAATCGCAGATTAAACTGAGTCAACTTTATTGCAAAATAGTGCGAGTTTCACTGAACACACCCTGGACGTATCTGGACCTAATCCGTCCGTGTGAAAGGGGCCTAAGAGCTGTTTCACACGAGCGGATGCCGTGCGTGACATCCGCTCCGTGAATGACAGCCAAGACCCGATGCGGACAGCAGAAGCACGGAGCATTAACATGACTGATAATGCTCCGTGCCTCTCTGTGATCTCTATACTACGAAATCATAGCGAGATAAAGTTGTCACTGTGATTTTGTAGTATAGAGATCACAGAGAGGCACGGAGCATTATCAATCATGTTAATGCTCCGTGCTTCTGCAGTCTGCATCGGGTCTTGGCTGTCATTTACGCAGCGGATGTCACGCACGGCATCCGCTCGTGTGAAACAGCCCTAATACAGATTGATGATTGCTGTTTATCTAGATATACACACACACATATATTTATTATTATGTGTGTGTGCAAAGTACAAAATCAGCCGGTTACATCATACATCTCTACCGCGCTGTGTGGATAAATATATATATATATATAGACTCACAGCGAGGGAGAGATGTATGAGGTTAAAGGATGATTTGCTATGTTTCACAACAGGTAAAAATAAGTAATAATTTGTAACGGGTGATAAAAAAAAAAAGTACCAGGGCAGACTCTCTCACTGAGCTCTTTGACCCAGGCCGGGTGCCTCCTTTTCAAATCGGACCACTTCTTCACAATCTGCATTTTTTCGTGGGTCCGTCCAAATTTTTTTTTTAAATCGTTGGCGACCCCCATGACGATTGTGCTCTTCTCTGCCTGCTTCCGGGTCCTGTCATAACCCTTCTTCAACATGCGCTGCAGGATAAAGATGCAAACATGTATTCCAAAATTTAGGAAATACAAGGATTATTAATAAATATCATCCAAAACACAGCAAAAAGTATTTGTTAGAAGGTGGAAATATTATATTTAATGTTCACGTTATAAGATCTGATTGTATTGCGATTGTATGTGGGTGGGGTCTGAGCAATCGGATATTGGCCGGCTGAGCTGATATGTACCTGTCTAATAAGTGACGGTACGATATGGGGTGTACAGCTGGTTCGCCTCCCCGTGGTGCACCCTGAGTAACGCTAAATGAACCAGCAAATAATGGCAGGAAGAAATTTTCAATTCTTTTCCAGACCAATAAGCCATGGGGCCAGATTTATCATTAGCTCAAGTCAGAATAATGGAGTGAAAAAGTTGCAAGAAAATGCACAAACGCTAAAACTGCGCAGTGGGCATGTTTACTTATGTAGATGAATCTCTAGACAGATTTACTATTGGGACTATTAAAAAAGTTGCAAAAAAAATGCGCTAGTTCACTCCAGTGAGGACCATGCTTATCTTATGAGAGTTTTTAACCACTTTCCGTCCGCCCATAGGATATAAACGTCCTATAGGTGGACCTCTATTTCTGAAACCACGTTTTAAAACGTCCGTTCAGAAAGTGCAGCTGCACGCTAATCGTGCAGCTGCTGATCGGGTTGCCCGCTGTCAGTGACAGCAGGGCAACCCAGAGAGAAGGCAGGGACAGTGCCCAGGTGTCCCTGCCTTCCGGATCGCTGCAGACACAGCGATCACCGAGCGCTGTGTCTGCAGAGAAGGAAGCGCTGTGCGCTTCCTGTTCCGGCCCGGCGGTCATGTGACCGCCGGGACCGGAGAGTGCAGGAGCTGTGTGAGGTCTCTCAGAGACCTCGATCAGCCCTGCACTGAGGCTGTACAGCGCTGTATACTGCTGTACAGCCTCTCTGGGGGGTGCATTTCTTCTGTAACTGGGGCTACTATGTCAGCTCCAGTTACAGGAGAAATCAGCAGTGAAAAAAAAAAGAAAAAGTTAAGTAAATGTCCCCCAGAGGTCTTGTATGACCTTATGGGGGACGAAAAGTGTAAAATTAAAAATAAATAAATAAAGGGTTGAAAAAATAAAATAAAAAAAAGTTTCACATGTAAAAAAAAAAAAAGGCCCCAAATAAGGAATACATTTTTTTTTCTAAAAATAGAAAAAATAAAATAAAATAGACATATTTGGTATTGCCGCGTCCGTAAAAACCAGCTCTATAAAAATATCACATGACCTAACCCCTCGGGTGAACACCGTGAAAAAAAAAAAAAAACTGTGTCAATTTTTGTCAACTTGCATCACAAAAGGTGCAACACCAAGTGATCAAAAACGCGTATAACCCACAAAATGGAACCAATAAAACCGTCACCTCTTACCGCAAAAAATGAGCCCCTTCATAAGAAAATCTCTCAAAAAATAAAAAAACTATAGCTCTTAGAACATGGAGACACTAAAACATCATTTTTTGGGTTTCAAAAATGCTATTATTGTGTTAAAGTGAAACAAATAAAAAAAAATATACATATTAGGTATTGCCGAGTCCGTAAAAACCAGCTCTATAAAAATATCACATGAGCTAACCCCTCAGATGAACACCGTAAAAAAAAAATAATAATATGTGTCAAAAAAAGCAATTTTTGTCACCTTGCATCACAAAAGGTGCAACACCAAGTGATCAAAAACGCGTATGTCCCACAAAATGGTACCAATAAAACCGTCCCCTTATCCCGCAAAAAATGAGACCCTACATAAGAAAATCTCTCAAAAAAGAAAAAAAATATAGCTCTTAGAACATGGAGACAATAAAACATAATTTTTGCTGTCCATACATACATACATACATACATACTTCTTACAAAGTGCTGTGATGTCAAAAAAATACTTATTACAACAATGATGATTATCTAATCAGACATGATTAAAAATAAAGTTATATTTAGTGCGCATATATATCCGCATAACTGCGCATGCGCGAATATAGTATTAAACATACTATTGCTTAATAATTACTATACTATACAGATATGGTGCGAACATGCGTTCAAAATGTTATGACATGAAGTTTTGTACTTACGGTTAGCAGGAATTCATCCTCTTCGTCGTGGAATTTTGTGCCCACCATTATCTCTTCTCAGGAAGATTCACTCTTAAAATGGAGCTGACGTACTTGCGATAAACCACGCCTATAATGCGCGCGCGCGCACAATCACAACACACTAACAGGTGGTGTATGTAGCGAATAAACGAATAGAGAGAATAAGCGACTATATCGAATAGGCAAATTATCTAACAGGCAGCGGTTAGGCGAATATTTGAATATTTGAAAAATGCTATTGACCCTGACGTACTTGCGATAAACCACACCTATAATGCGCGCGCACGTGCGCGCGAACAATAGCATCACATTATTTTAAGTGTTTATGTAGCGAATAAACGAATATAGCGAATAAGCGAATTATCCAGCCAGCTAATAGGCGAATTTTTGAAAAATGCTATTAACCCTGCCGCATTAGTTAAAATATACCATCGGAACTGAGTTTTCACGAACGTATGGAAAACTTAGATCCGATGGTATATTCTAACAACACAGTGAAGTGGCGCTTGTCGGATTAGTGTTAAATGTATCGCATAATATGTATTATCGAATTATCGCATATGCGAAATAATAACGAATTCGAATATTCGCGAATATTTTACGAATATTCTTTCGAATATTCGCGAAATTTCGCGAATTCGAATATGGGACATGCCGCTCAACACTACTGCCCTCATTATCTGGTCTTTAGCTAAGAAGCTGGATAACCGGCATATCACATCCCTTGGAGGTTCTCCATGTTTCGGAGGGGGGCGCAAAGCCCTATGTATTCTGTCCATGGTGAGATCTCCCACAGAATCGGGGCCTACCAGCGCTGTGAACATTTCAGTCACCGCACCCCGCAAGGCCTCAGGCCCTATTTCTTCCGTCAGGCCCTTCAGCCTTAAATTATTGCGGCGACCACGATTGTCCTGATCCTCCACCATTTCATACAGGTGGTTAATGTGCGCCTGTGTTCTGTCTAGGCTGCCAGCTATTGCCGCGCTATGCAATATAATAGCTTCTTGCTGACTTTCCACCCCTTCCACTTTCTCTTTCACCTGCCTGAGATCACGCTTGAAGTCCTGCAGGTCTTTTCGGAGGGGGGAAATAGTGTCTGCCAAGAGTTCCTTCATAAACCTCCTTGATATAGGCAGGTTTTCTCCTTCAAGCTCCGGCTCATGGTCGCTTTCTCTGTCGGAGTCTGCTGAAACCTCCGATGCTGCTGGGGTTTCCGCTCTCTGCGCCATCTTGGAAGCCTGCTTGCCTCCAGCCGTGCTTTGTTTGCGGACAAATTTGTCCATTTCCCAGTGTCCGGTACCCGGTTTGTTCGGTCCCAGAGTGTCTTTGGACCTATCTCTCAATGTCTTGCCCATTTTCTGGCTTGTAAACGCTCAATAGAAACTCGTTTTCACAGGACCCAGAGCAGAGCTCACAGCAGCATGTGTGTCTCGCTCTGCTGCCAAACTCCTCCCCCGTCACAAAAGGCTTTAGAACATATAACTGCACCGCTGAACGACAAATCTATTTTACTTTTGGCACTAATACACGCCTCAAAATGCTTTAGAACATATAACTGCACAGCTGAACGGCAAATATATTTTTCTTTTGTCACTAATAAAAGCTACAAAAGGTTTTAGAACATATAACTGCACCTCTGAACAGCAAATGTATTTTTCTTTTGCCACTTATACATGCCACAAAAGGCTTTATAACATATAACTGCACTGCTGAACGACAAGTATTTTTTTCTTTTGCCACTAATAAACGCCACAAAAGGCTTTAGAACATATAACTGCACCACTGAACGGCAAATATATTTTACTTTTGTGACTAATGCATGCCACAAAAGGCTTTAGAACATATAACTGAACCGATGAACTGCAAATATATTTTACTTTTGCCACTAATACAAGCCACAAAAGCCTTAAGAACATATAACTGCACCGCTAAATGGCAAATATATTTTACTTTTGTCACTAATCTATGCCACAAAAGGCTTTAGAACATATAACTGCACCGCTGAACTGCAAATATATTTTACTTTTGCCACTAGTACATGCCACAAAAGTCTTTAGAACATATAAATGCACCTCTGAATAGCAAATATATTTTTCTTTTGCCACTCATGCATGCAACAAAAGCCTTTAAAAAATATAACTGCACTGCTGAACGGCAAATATATTTTTATTTTGCCTTTATTACACAACAAAAATGGCTTTATAAGTTGAGCGGACACCTGGATGTTCGGGTTCTACGGGTTCGGCCGAACTTCAGAAAAAAGGTCGAGTTCGGGACCCGAACTTGACCCCGAACCGGAACCCTATTGAAGTCAATGGGGACCCGGACTTTTGAGCACTAAAATGGCTGTAAAAATGTCATGGAAAGGGCTAGAGGGTTGCAAATGGCGTCAAAATGTGGTGCTCTGCAAACAAATGTGGATAGGAAAATGACTTTAAATAACATAAAATACGTAAAAAAAATAATTATAATCTTGATTTAGGAGGACCAGGTCCATATGGAGTAGGAGGTTGAGGAGGCGGTGGATGTTGCGGAGTAGGTGGAAGCGGCAGTGGAGGAGGAGGTAGCCTACACTGGTTTTTTGTTTTAATTTTTTTTTTTTAAATTAGGGTACACCCCAAAACATTGGGAAATATAACCTGTGATAACCCCCTCCAGTCATGTTAAACATTCAGACAATGTTCAGACAATACACTGTCTGCAGGGCAGGCCAGCACCTCCAAGGGGTAAACGGCAAGCTCAGGCCATGTGCCCAATTTGGAGACCCAGAAGTTGAAGGGGGCAGACCCGTCATTCAGTACGTGTAGGCGTGTGCACACATACTGCTCCACCATGTTTGTGAAATGCTGCCTCCTGCTAAGACGTTCCATATCAGCTGGTGGTGCTGGTTGTTGTGGCGTGCTGACAAAGCTTTTTCACATTTCGGCCATGCTAACCCTGCCTTCTGAGGTGCTGGCACATGCGCCAGGCAAGGAATGTGCGTCAAAGTCCCAGAGCTGCTACGAGATTTCACCCATTATCGCACACCACCAGGCCGGGCTTAAGGCTGACTGGCACAAACCACTCATTGGTCTGTTGTTCAAGGCCCGTCCACAGCTCCTGCACGGTGTGGGGTTTGTTCGCAAACAGATAAGTTTTAAAACTGCCTGGCTGTCCTGAAGTTGGTGGTGAAGGTGTTACGCTGACCGAATGAGGAGCTGGTAGAGGATGAGGAAGCAGAGTAGGAGGAGGAAGCAACAGGAGGCAAACTGAAGTGGAAGGACATGCGCCAAACTGCTATCCGCCTCAGGCCCAGCCGCCACTGCATTTACCCAGTGTGCTGTTATGGAGATATAACGGCCCTGACCGTGCTTACTGGTCCACGAATCCGTAGTCAGGTGCACCTTGCCACAGATGGCGTTGTGCAGTGCACACCTGATTTTGTCCCCTACTTGGTTGTGAAGGGAAGGGATGACTCGCCTTGAAAAGTAGTGACAGCTGGGCACGACGTACTGTGGGACAGCCACTACCATAAGGCCTTTAAAACTATCCGTCCCCACCAGACGGAATGACAGCATTTCAAAAGCAAGTAATATAGAAATGCTGGCATTCAGGGCTAGGGGTCGAGGGTGGGTAGGGGGGTACTTCCTCTTCCTCTCCAGCGTTTGGGATATGGAGAGCTGAACGCTTCCGTGGGACATTGTGGAGATGCTTGGTGACCCAGGTGTTGGTGTTGCTGGCAGATCCTTTGTTTGTGGGGTGCCAGGTGGCACTGTCACTCCAGAGGTGGATGAAGAGGCCGCGACTGCAGCAGAAGAGGAAGCAGGAGGAGCCAGAGACCTTTCTTGGTTTTTGATGTGTCTACTCCACTGCAGCTCGTGCTTTGCACTTAAATGCCTGGTCATGCAGGTTGTGCTCAGGTTAAGAACGCTTATGCCTCGCTTCAGGCTCTGATTGCACAGCGTGCAAACCACTCGTGTCTTGTCGTCAGCACATTGTCTGAAGAACTGCCACGCCAAGGAACTCCTTGGAGCTGGCTTTGGTGTGCTCGGTCCCTTGCTGCGGTGGGCAGTAGAAGGCGTACTGTCTAGAAGACGGCCGCTCCGCTTTTGCACCCTGCTCCATCTTCTGCTGTGCTGGTGGCTCTGTGCGACCACTGCCTCTTCCACCGAACTACATAGGTCACTCGCATGAACTTGATTCCATGTGGCGTCGAGGACCTCATCGTGCTCCATATCATCTTCCACCCAGTCTTCACCCCTGACTTCCTTGTCGGTCTGCACACTTTCAAAAGCCCCAGCAGTTGGCACCTGTGTTTCGTCATCATCCGAGACGTGCTGCGATGGTCCTCCCATGTACTCATCTTGAAAAATAAGTGGTTGGGCATCGGTACACTCAATCTCTTCCACTTCTGGGGCAGGGCTAGCTGGATGGCCCTGGGAAACCCTGCTAACAGAGTCATCAAAAAGCAGAAGAGACTGCTGCATGACTTGGGGCTCAGACTGCTTGGCTGATTTGCAAGGGGGTGAGGTGAAAGACTGATGGACATCGGCTGCAGGTGCCAACTGTGGTCTTTCAGCAGGAGACTGGGTGGGAGACAATGTGAAGGAACTGGATCCACTGTCGGCAACCCAATCTACTATCGCCTGTACTTGTTCAGGCCTCACCATTCGTAGAGCAGCATTAGGCCCGACCAAATACCGCTGCAGGTTTTGTCGCCTACTCGCACCTGAGGAAAGGGTTTCACTTGTGTGTGTAGCTGGCACAGATCGACCACGTCCTCTCCCTGCAACAGGAGCAACAAAAAATAGAAAATAGGACAGCACCACTTACTTGAAAGCATTCAAAAAAAAATTTTTAAAAATTTTTTTTGCGGCGGTGCTCGTGGCGTCAGGTCTCGGCCTCAGAGACCCCCAAATTACCAGTGAAGATGAAGAAAGTCACGGCACTCCAAGGCTAGTTCAATGTTCTTTAATCCACCAAATGTTCAGCAGCAACGTTTCGACAGAAGTCTTTATCAAGCTACATACAGGTTTACAAGTGACTCACATCATATTATATAAGGGTACTAATTCATACCGGTTAATCAGTGGGTGTGCTCCCGACCCTAAAACCCGCCTTCTCTCAGGTACAAACAATCATATTATTAATTCCAACCTATCAACCACAGTGTATATTCATGTAAGGCTTGCCAAGCGTTCATATGTGGGCTGTTACTCTGTGGTGTGTCCATGACGTGCGGCGTCTTCCGCATACAACTGCGGCTGCGCGAATGTTCAGACGGGATTCTCATGCATCACATGATGAGCTGTGTGATCACGTGATCAATGACGTTACTGCCGGTCACCTGACTAGTGACGCACCTAGGCGTCTAGTCGCTGTCATAGTAACCCCAGGTCCTGCAGGGAAAGTATATCATTTCATGTGATACTCTTCATTCAATGTTATTTCAAATCCGTGTACCCAAATTTTTAAGACGCCGGTCGTCGCGGACACACCAACAGAGAAATTATATCATTTAATGAGGCTATAGCTCCGTTTAGCAGTGTCATAGGAACCGATCCCAGCAGGATGTTTCAAACACCTCAATTATATCATAGCTACGGTTCGGTACCTAACTGGGTAGACGGAAGACGGAGATGTGTGATCCCACACATAGACACAGAGGGGACCCTTTAATAGAGGCTTGGAGCTGTTCAAAAGATGCGACCCAACCAACGTTCATTTATAAGGGAATGAGGTCAAGAAGTGGCATATGGGGTGGGTCCCCGTGTGCTTCACGGTACAGAGCAACCAGACCCCTACCTCCCATAAGTATATACCCTGGGGTGTATTGGTCTGATATACCCTAGATATACTGAAGAATACATTTGTACAGGGGATACTAGGGCCACAACCATCGCCCCCCTCTGTCAAAAGAGAGACCACCGATGTGTGCCCTTGCCTGGTCCGGGTCCCACCGTCAAGTGGAAGACACCCACCGCGCTTGTTCCCATTGTCTCCTATAAATATAAACATTTTGTCGTATTCTATATAGGCACCACCCCACGCCACCAAACCTCAATATAGCCCGCATATACAGATCAGCTCAAATAATTAGGGTTTGGTGAATCCACCCGTCATATATGTGGTCCACATCCGTCACGCATATCCAGTCCATGGAATCAAACCTAACACACAAATCGTGCGATAGTATAATAAACCTGCTGGACGGCTCCCAGGTCACCGCTCCCAAAGCTCCTTAGTCCCTCCTTCGCCCATATCTCGCTTGGCAGCCTTACCTATAGGTGATAAACAAAAACAGGAAAAATAAAATTTATTAATAATCTCGATGCAATATCGGGTACTGTTACTTAATACATAAAAAATAAAAACCCTTATTTTCACATCCCATATGGTGACTCAGAAGAGGGAACCCACCTTGAACTCCCGATTGAGTCCCTTGGGCTCAATGGTGTCCAATTCAAAGATCCATCTAAGTTCTAGGCGTTTTAATAATCGTTCCCGATCACCACCTCTCCGTGGTGCGGGGACGCCATCAATAATCCTGAACCTCAATTGTGCAACGCTGTGTTTGTATCTATAAAAATGTTCCGGGACCGGAAGTTCACCTTCCAACTTTTCAGACGTATTCTCCATTCTTGTAAACAATTTCCGGATGGAGTACCTATGCTGGTTAATCCTCAGTTTGCAGGCCTGTGTGGTCTCACCCACATAAATGAGACCACACGGGCACTGCAATGTATAGATCACAAAATCAGAGGAGCATGTATAAAAACCCTTTATGTCGTACTTCTTTCCAGTGTGTGGGTGGAAAAAAGTTTGTCCCTTCAGTACATTATTGCAGTTGCAACAGTTGAGGCAGGGATAGCACCCTTTTCTGGAGATGCATGGCTTAACAGGCCTCTGCAGAAAAGAATGAACTAATTGATCCCCCAGATTTTTGGATCTCCTGTAGGACATGAGCGGTGGTGTCTGGAACTCTACAATGTCTGGGAAAGAGCGTGTCAGGATTTGCCAATTTTTTCTGAGCGTGCCCGCTATTTGTCTGCTCAGATCCGAATACGTGGAAACAAAAGGTAATCTCTTGTTTTCCGTTTTCGTTCTAGTCATGGTCAACAAATGAGTCCGCGTATGCTGCCTGACTTTGTCAAGATGTCTCTTGACCAACTTTTGGGGATATTGTCTGGCTGTGAACTTAGAGCTCATTGCCTGTAGTCTATCATCTACATTTTTGTCATCTGAAATTATACGCCTCACCCTAAGAAGTTGGCTATATGGGAGAGAACTCAACATGTTTTTTGGATGGGCACTATCAAAGCGCAACATGTTATTCCGGTCAGTTGGTTTGACAAAAATATCTGTTTGTAGACCCCTCTCAGTAACGTAAACCAGTGTGTCTAGGAATTGTATAGAGTGTGGCGAGTCCACTCTAGTAAACTTCAGTTGTGTATGGACACTATTAATGTAGTCATGAAACTCCCCTAACTCCGCGTCCGTTCCTGTCCATATGAGGAAGATGTCGTCTATATACCTCATCCACCCGGACACAAATTGGAACAGGGTGGATGGGTATATAGACGACTCCTCCACATATGTCATATAGATATTGGCATATGTGGGGGCCATATTGGACCCCATGGCGGTCCCACGATTTTGAATGTAGAACCTGTCATCGAAACTGAAATAATTACACGTCAGCAGGATCTCCAACAGTGAACTAACAAATTCACATAATTCCGCGGGGTAGTCAGTGTGTCGCAAGGCCCACTGAACCGCCTCCAAGCCCCTTTCGTGTTCAATGCAAGTATATAGACTGGTGACATCAAAGGACACCAGTCTATTACCCGCACCGAATGCTAGCTGTTGGACCCTGCTGAGAAACTCAGTCGTGTCCCTCACATATGACTTTGCCCCTGTAGCCGAAGTCCTCAACAATTTGTCGATGAACACAGCTGCAGGGGCAAAGACTGAATCTATACCCGCCACTATGGGACGTCCAGGCGGGTTACAAAGGTCCTTATGTATCTTTGGTAAGACATAAAGGGTTGGTGTAACCGGATGTTTCTCTATCAGATAGCTATGGAGTTTTGCATCAATGATGTTATTGGCAAAAGCATTATCTACCAGTATTTTTATTTTTTTCATCACTCCGAATTTCGGATCTCCATTGACCTGTCTATAGATTTCTATGTCTTGCAGTTGTTTCTCTATCTCAGCAACGTACTTAGTGGTATTCATCACTACAATTGCCCCTCCCTTGTCGGCTGCTTTGATCGTAAGTTCTTTGCGCCGACTAAGGGAGGTCAACGCAGCTTTTTCTTCCTTGGTCAGGTTAGATCTCGAGACATCATCATTCTGTTGCCTCAATCTGTTAACATCTGACCGGACCAAGGATATAAAGGTGTCTATTGCTTTATGGTATATCGGGGGTTGGAAATCACTCTTAATATGTAACCCCAAATCAGTCAAGGTTAAAATACTGTGTTCAGTATTATCAGAGGCCTCAGGAGGTAATCCATCCCTAGGTCTCTGAGTCTGATCATTGAAAAAAACTCTCAACTTAATGCGCCTAAAGAAATGTAACAAATCAATCTCATTTTGGAACCAGTCAACCATAGATGTAGGGCAAAAAGAAAGACCCTTATTCAATACTCTCAGTTCCACATCTGTAAGATCATAAGAGGAAATATTTACCACCAATTGAGTCCCATTCATTGTGTCAATTTCTGTACACCTCTCCTCCCCTGTTGTAATACAGGAGTGTTGGTTCCCACTGGTGGTTTGGCTGACCGTGTTGAGCGGACATTCCTGGATGTTCCTTCTGTGGTTGCGATGTTTACACCCTCCCCTCCGTCTTCTCCTGTGTCCCTTAGTAGTCCCAATCCTAAAAAATCAATCCCATTGCCGCGTTCAGTAGAGGAGTCCGTGTCGGTGAGATCTGTGCGTCGTCCCCTCGGTCTTTGGACCCTGCGGGTCTTCTGTGATCGGAATTTGTTGATCTCTGGCTGTGTCCTTTTATAGATATTACCCTTGGCATAATCCTCCTCATCTCTAGACCACTTTTGCCTTTTAGTTTCCTCAATATTTAGACGGTACTTATGCAAATCCCCTTTGATTTGCTCAAGGAATTTGTCATAATCCTGAGCATTAGTAATTGATTTAAGTCGTTCCTCCTGTTCCTGGACCCTTGTGCTGATCTTCATTGTGTCCTTCTGTAAGAACTCCATGTTTAATAACATAATGTCCATGGAAAACCGATTCGCTATTTCCATGAATTTATTGAGAAATTCTTGATTCTCAGGGAACAAAATTGGCCTGAGGTGAGTCCTCAGACCCCGGGGTATGCGACTTACCCTGTAGTATTCTCTTAAGGTTAGGAGATGCAATTCCGTATTTATAAGTTGTTTTCTTTCATTCACCAGCCTGCGCTTGATGGAATCAGCAGTCGGTTTGTTCAGAAAGGCTCCCTCCCCCTCGTCGCCACTTAGGATGTGAGTAATTTGTTCACTTGAGTAAACAGAGCTGTTTGGTGTGGCCATTGTGCTAATGCCGCTCAAATCCATGAAAAATGTATAGAAAAAAACTATTTTCAATCCATGGACAGTGTGCAAGTCCTCAGGCCCATGCGGATCAACAAAAAATAGAAAATAGGACAGCACCAAATACTTGAAAGCATTCAAAAAATTTTTTTGCGGCGGTGCTCGTGGCGTCAGGTCTCGGCCTCAGAGACCCCCAAATTACCAGTGAAGATGAAGAAAGTCACGGCACTCCAAGGCTAGTTCAATGTTCTTTAATCCACCAAATGTTCAGCAGCAACGTTTCGACAGAAGTCTTTATCAAGCTACATACAGGTTTACAAGTGACTCACATCATATTATATAAGGGTACTTATATAATATTTATAGGAGACAATGGGAACAAGCGCGGTGGGGGTCTTCCACTTGACGGTGGGACCCGGACCAGGCAAGGGCACACATCGGTGGTCTCTCTTTTGACAGAGGGGGGCGATGGTTGTGGCCCTAGTATCCCCTGTACAAATGTATTCTTCAGTATATCTAGGGTATATCAGACCAATACACCCCAGGGTATATACTTATGGGAGGTAGGGGTCTGGTTGCTCTGTACCGTGAAGCACACGGGGACCCACCCCATATGCCACTTCTTGACCTCATTCCCTTATAAATGAACGTTGGTTGGGTCGCATCTTTTGAACAGCTCCAAGCCTCTATTAAAGGGTCCCCTCTGTGTCTATGTGTGGGATCACACATCTCCGTCTTCCGTCTACCCAGTTAGGTACCGAACCGTAGCTATGATATAATTGAGGTGTTTGAAACATCCTGCTGGGATCGGTTCCTATGACACTGCTAAACGGAGCTATAGCCTCATTAAATGATATAATTTCTCTGTTGGTGTGTCCGCGACGACCGGCGTCTTAAAAATTTGGGTACACGGATTTGAAATAACATTGAATGAAGAGTATCACATGAAATGATATACTTTCCCTGCAGGACCTGGGGTTACTATGACAGCGACTAGACGCCTAGGTGCGTCACTAGTCAGGTGACCGGCAGTAACGTCATTGATCACGTGATCACACAGCTCATCATGTGATGCATGAGAATCCCGTCTGAACATTCGCGCAGCCGCAGTTGTATGCGGAAGACGCCGCACGTCATGGACACACCACAGAGTAACAGCCCACATATGAACGCTTGGTAAGCCTTACATGAATATACACTGTGGTTGATAGGTTGGAATTAATAATATGATTGTTTGTACCTGAGAGAAGGCGGGTTTTAGGG
This sequence comes from Bufo bufo, assembly GCF_905171765.1. Taxonomy (NCBI): domain Eukaryota; kingdom Metazoa; phylum Chordata; class Amphibia; order Anura; family Bufonidae; genus Bufo; species Bufo bufo. The sequence goes on along the minus strand of NC_053393.1, from coordinate 277,946,552 downwards.
TCGGGAGCACACCCACTGATTAACCGGTATGAATTAGTACCCTTATATAATATGATGTGAGTCACTTGTAAACCTGTATGTAGCTTGATAAAGACTTCTGTCGAAACGTTGCTGCTGAACATTTGGTGGATTAAAGAACATTGAACTAGCCTTGGAGTGCCGTGACTTTCTTCATCTTCACCTGCAACAGGAGCTCCACCAGCAGCACCACGACCTGGGCCACGTCCCTTATTTGACGCTCTCCTCATATTTTTCAAATTTAGGATCTTGCCCTAAATTGCTGTTAAATTAATAGTAGAATAGAACGACAGTATGTAAAGGGTGTATCTCACATGGTCTGAACTAGTGTAGGCCTAAATTAAATAATTATTTGCCCAAAATGGCTGTATTTAAAATAGTTGTATTTCAAATCCCTGAATCAAACCCCTGTAAGTAGAGGGAGTATCTCACAGGGCCTGAACCAGTGTAGGCCTGAAGTAAATATATCTTTGCCCAAAATGGCTGTATTTCAAATGGCTGTATTTCAAATGCCTGATTCAAACCCCTGTATGTAGAGAAGGCATCTCACACGGTCTGAACCAGTGTAGGCCTGAAGTAAATATATCTTTGAACAAAATGACTGTATTTCAAATGGCTGTAATTCAAATCCCTGAATCAAACCCCTGTATGTAGAATGAGTATCTCACAGATCCTGAACCAGTGTAGGCCTGAAGTAAATATATCTTTGCACAAAATGACTGTATTTCAAATGGCTGTATTTCAAATCCCTGAATCAAACCCCTGTATGTAGAGGGAGAATCTCACACGGTCTGAACCAGTGTAGGCCTGAAGTAAATGTATCTTTGCACAAAATGGCTGTATTTCAAATGGCTGTATTTGAAATCCCTGATTCAAACCCCTGTATGTAGAGGGGGTATCTGACACGGTCTGAACCAGTAAATATATCTTTGCACAAAATGGCTGTATTTCAAATGGCTGTATTTCAAATCCCTGAATTAAACCCCTGTATGTAGAGTAAGTATCTCACAGGGCCTGAACCAGTGTAGGTCTGAAGTAAATATTTTTTTGCATAATTTGGCTGTATTTAAAATGGCTGTATTTCCAATCCCTAAATCAAACCCCTGTATGTAGAGGGAGTATCTCAAACGGTCTAAACCAGTGTAGGCCTGAATTCAATATTTCTTTGCACAAAATGGCTGTATTTTAAATGGCTGTATTTCAAATGCCTGATTCAAACCCCTGTATGTAAAGGGGGCATCTCACACGGTCTGAACCAGTGTATGCCTGTAGTAAATATTTCTTTGCAGAAATTGGATGTATTTCAAATGGCTGTATTTCAAATCCCTGATTCAAACACCTGTATGTAGACGGGGTATCTCACATGGTCTGAACCAGTGTAGGCCTGAAGTAAATATATCTTTGCACAAAATGGCTGTATTTCAAATGGCTGTATGGAACTAGTGTAGGCCTGAAGTAAATCTATCTTTGCACAAAATGGCTATATTTCAAATGGCTGTATTTCAAATCCCTGTATGTATCTCACACAGTCTGAACCAGTGTAGGGCTGAAGTAAATATATCTTTGCACAAAATGGCTGTATTTCAAATGGCTGTATTTCAAAATCCCTGATTCAAAACCCTGTATGTAGAGGGAGTATCTCACAGGGCCTGAACCAGTGTAGGCCTGAAGTAAATATATATTTGACCAAAATGGCTGTATTTCAAATGCCTGATTTAAACCCCTGTATGCAGAGGGGGTATCTGACACGGTCTGAACCAATGTAGGCCTGAAGTAAATATATCTTTGTAAAATGGCTGTATTTCGAATGGCTGTATTTCAAATCCCTGATTCAAACCCCTGTATGTAGAGGGGGTATCTGACACGGTCTGAACCAGTAAATATATCTTTGCACAAAATGGCTGTATTTCAAATGGCTGTATTTCAAATCCCTGAATTAAACCCCTGTATGTAGAGTAAGTATCTCACAGGGCCTGAACCAGTGTAGGGCTGAAGTAAATATTTTTTTGCATAATTTGGCTGTATTTAAAATGGCTGTATTTCCAATCCCTAAATCAAACCCCTGTATGTAGAGGGAGTATCTCAAACGGTCTAAACCAGTGTAGGCCTGAATTCAATATTTCTTTGCACAAAATGGCTGTATTTTAAATGGCTGTATTTCAAATGCCTGATTCAAACCCCTGTATGTAGAGGGGGCATCTCACACGGTCTGAACCAGTGTATGCCTGTAGTAAATATTTCTTTGCAGAAATTGGATGTATTTCAAATGGCTGTATTTCAAATCCCTGATTCAAACATCTGTATGTAGACGGGGTATCTCACATGGTCTGATCCAGTGTAGGCCTGAAGTAAATATATCTTTGCACAAAATGGCTGTATTTCAAATGGCTGTATGGAACTAGTGTAGGCCTGAAGTAAATCTATCTTTGCACAAAATGGCTATATTTCAAATGGCTGTATTTCAAATCCCTGATTCAAATCCCTGTATGTATCTCACACGGTCTGAACCAGTGTAGGTCTAAAGTAAATATTTTTTTGCACAATTTGGCTGTATTTCAAATGGCTGTATTTCAAATCCCTGAATCAAACCCCTGTATGTAGAAGGAGTATCTCACAGGGCCTGAACCAGTGTAAGCCTGAAGTAAATATATCTTTGCACAAAATGGCGGTATTTCAAAAGGCTGTATTTCAAATCCCTGAATCAAACCCCTGTATGTAGAGTGAGTATTTCACAGGGCCTGAACCAGTGGAGGCCTGAAGTAAATATTTCTTTGTACAAAATGGCTGTATTTCGAATGGATGTATTTCAAATCCCTGAATCAAACCCCTGTATGTAGAGGGAGTATCTCACAGGGCCTGAACCAGTGCAAGCCTGAAGTAAATATATCTTTGCACAAAATGGCTATATTTCAAATGGCTGTATTTCAAATCCCTGATTCAAACCCCTATATGTAGAGGGGGTATCTGACACGGTCTGAACCAGTGTAGGCCTGAAGTAAATATATCTTTGCACAAAATGGCTGTATTTCAAATGGCTGTATTTCAAAATCCCTGATTCAAAACCCTGTATGTAGAGGGAGTATCTCACAGTGCCTGAACCAGTTATTTGCCCAAAATGGCTGTATTTCAAGTGCCTGATTTAAACCCCTGTATGTAGAGGGGGTATCTCATACGGTCTGAACCAGTGTAGGCCTGAAGTAAATATATCTTTGCACAAAATGACTGTATTTCAAATGGCTGTAATTCAAATCCCTGAATCAAACCCCTGTGTGTAGAATGAGTATCTCACAGATCCTGAACCAGTGTAGGCCTGAAGTAAATATATCTTTGCACAAAATGACTGTATTTCAAATGGCTGTATTTCAAATCCCTGAATCAAACCCCTGTATGTAGAGGGAGAATCTCACACGGTCTGAACCAGTGTAGGCCTGAAGTAAATGTATCTTTGCACAAAATGGCTGTATTTCAAATGGCTGTATTTGAAATCCCTGATTCAAACCCCTGTATGTAGGGGGAGTATCTCACAGGGCCTGAACCAATGTAGGCCTGAAGTAAATATATATTTGCCCAAAATGGCTGTATTTCAAATGCCTGATTTAAACCCCTGTATGTAGAGGGGGTATCTCACACGGTCTGAACCAGTGTAGGCCTGAAGTAAATATATCTTTGCACAAAATGACTGTATTTCAAATGGCTGTAATTCAAATCCCTGAATCAAACCCCTGTATGTAGAATGAGTATCTCACAGATCCTGAACCAGTGTAGGCCTGAAGTAAATATATCTTTGCACAAAATGACTGTATTTCAAATGGCTGTATTTCAAATCCCTGAATCAAACCCCTGTATGTAGAGGGAGAATCTCACACGGTCTGAACCAGTGTAGGCCTGAAGTAAATGTATCTTTGCACAAAATGGCTGTATTTCAAATGGCTGTATTTGAAATCCCTGATTCAAACCCCTGTATGTAGGGGGAGTATCTCACAGGGCCTGAACCAATGTAGGCCTGAAGTAAATATATCTTTGCCCAAAATGGCTGTATTTCAAATGCCTGATTTAAACCCCTGTATGTAGAGGGGGTATCTCACACGGTCTGAACCAGTGTAGGCCTGAAGTAAATATATCTTTGCACAAAATGACTGTATTTCAAATGGCTGTAATTCAAATCCCTGAATCAAACCCCTGTATGTAGAATGAGTATCTCACAGATCCTGAACCAGTGTAGGCCTGAAGTAAATATATCTTTGCACAAAATGACTGTATTTCAAATGGCTGTATTTCAAATCCCTGAATCAAACCCCTGTATGTAGAGGGAGAATCTCACACGGTCTGAACCAGTGTAGGCCTGAAGTAAATATATCTTTGCACAAAATGGCTATATTTTAAATGGCTGTATTTCGAATACCTGATTCAAACCCTTGTATGTAGAGGGGGGTATCTCACAGGGCGTGAACCAGTGAAGGCCTGAAGTAAATATTTCTTTGTACAAAATGGTTGTATTTCAAATGGCTGTATTTCAAATCCCTGAATCAAACCCCTGTATGTAGAGGGAGTATCTCACAGGCCCTGAACCAGTGTAAGCCTGAAGTAAATATATCTTTGCACAAAATAGCTATATTTCAAATGGCTGTATTTCAAATCCCTGATTCAAACCCCTGTATGTAGAGGGGGTATCTGACACGGTCTGAACCAATGTAGGCCTGAAGTAAAGATATCTTTGCACAAAATGGCTGTATTTCAAATGGCTGTATTTCAAATGCCTGATTCAAACCCCTGTATGTAGAGGGGGTATCTGACACGGTCTGAACCAGTGTAAGCCTGAAGTATATATATCTTTGCACAAAATGGCTGTATTTCAAAAGGCTGTATTTCAAATCCCTGAATCAAACCCCTGTATGTAGAGTGAGTATCTCACAGGGCCTGAACCAGTGGAGGCCTGAAGTAAATATTTCTTTGTACAAAATGGCTGTATTTCAAATGGATGTATTTCAAATCCCTGAATCAAACCCCTGTATGTAGAGGGAGTATCTCACAGGGCCTGAACCAGTGCAAGCCTGAAGTAAATATATCTTTGCACAAAATGGCTATATTTCAAATGGCTGTATTTCAAATCCCTGATTCAAACCCCTATATGTAGAGGGGGTATCTGACACGGTCTGAACCAATGTAGGCCTGAAGTAAATATATCTTTGCACAAAATGGCTGTATTTCGAATGGCTGTATTTCAAATCCCTGATTCAAACCCCTGTATGTAGAGGGGGTATCTGACACGGTCTGAACCAGTAAATATATCTTTGCACAAAATGGCTGTATTTCAAATGGCTGTATTTCAAATCCCTGATTTAAACCCCTGTATGTAGAGTAAGTATCTCACAGGGCCTGAACCAGTGTAGGTCTGAAGTAAATATTTTTTTGCATAATTTGGCTGTATTTAAAATGGCTGTATTTCCAATCCCTAAATCAAACCCCTGTATGTAGAGGGAGTATCTCAAACGGTCTAAACCAGTGTAGGCCTGAATTCAATATTTCTTTGCACAAAATGGCTGTATTTTAAATGGCCGTATTTCAAATGCCTGATTCAAACCCCTGTATGTAAAGGGGGCATCTCACACGGTCTGAACCAGTGTATGCCTGTAGTAAATATTTCTTTGCAGAAATTGGATGTATTTCAAATGGCTGTATTTCAAATCCCTGATTCAAACACCTGTATGTAGACGGGGTATCTCACATGGTCTGAACCAGTGTAGGCCTGAAGTAAATATATCTTTGCACAAAATGGCTGTATTTCAAATGGCTGTATGAAACTAGTGTAGGCCTGAAGTAAATCTATCTTTGCACAAAATGGCTATATTTCAAATGGCTGTATTTCAAATCCCTGTATGTATCTCACACGGTCTGAACCAGTGTAGGACTGAAGTAAATATATCTTTGCACAAAAAGGCTGTATTTCAAATGGCTGTATTTCAAATCCCTGATTCAAATCCCTGTATGTAGAGGGTGTATCTCACACGGTCTGAACCAGTGTAGGGCTGAAGTAAATATATCTTTGCACAAAATGGCTGTATTTCAAATGGCTGTTGTAATGCAAGGCACCAACAAACAGACCAGTGATGAAAGCAAAAAGGTGTTTATTCACCAGAAACATAAACGTCCAGGACACTTGCTGGTAACAAGGAATAATAACAAAAACCAGGCAAGGAGATTCCAGGAATAGTCCCAACCAGTGCTGAATGATGCTGTGCACTTGGCAGTCGAGTCACTCCAGATCTTGGGTCCGCTGCAAAGGACAAAGTTCCTGGCAGTCTTCAGTCACTAGCAATTGTGACCTATACCTGGTTGAGGGAAAATAACAGTGGGCACTGATCACCCTGAGAGACCTCCTTTTAAATGCCTGCTGACCAATCCCAGGGTGCCAAGTGTCCACTACCATAGGTGAACAAATTGCCCTGCACCTGAGTACATGGCCTAAGGCAATCACAAGTTGATTAACCCATGGCTGGCTCCCTAATCCACTTTGCTCTTGTGAGTCAGTATATTATGCGCCACTGGTCGACGAAGCGCATAAGAAGCGCGTACTCGCGACCGTGTATCCCTTTGCGAACCTGCCCTCGTGCGTACGCACGGACGCATGATTGACTCAGATGCGGACCCAGATGCGGAAACGGAAGTCGCAGGAGACACCGGAGACAACCCTGGCCGCGGCGTCTTGTCACTCGCCTGGCGACTCTGTCCCCGGGACTCCGACGGTCCTCCCCTCCGATGTCCACGCGAACGCATCCCCGCACTGGTTCGCAAAGGGGTCAGCGCTGGTGCATCAGAGACACGCATAACCTGTCCCGCAACTCCACGAGGACCCCTCTTGGTTCCCCTGGCGTGCAAAGCAGGTGAGGATCTTACATTACCCCCCCCCCCCCTCGAGGAGGCGGCTCTGAAGACTCCAAGCAAGCTTTCCCCGGATTATCCCGGTGAAAGGCTGCCACCAACTCATCCGCATGCACATGGCGAGCAGGTATCCAACATCTCTCCTCTGGACCAAAACCCTTCCAGTCCACCAAGTATTGAAGAGACCTTTGGACAAAACGAGAGTCCAAAATTCTGTTCACCTCGAACTCCGGTACCCCTTGGACCTCCAGCGGGGATGGGGTCTGAATGAAGGGAGCGGAGTCAGCTGCCGATTTGAGAAGTGAAACATGAAATGTGTTCACTCCTCGGATCAACGGTGGAAGAGCAACCTTGTACGTAACTCGGTTGATCTTTTGTGTCACTGGGTATGGGCCAATGAATCGAGGACCCAACTTGGAAGATGGCTGACGCAGCGGAATGTTCCGGGTGGAGACCCACACCTGATCTCCCACCTTAAACTTTTGCTCTACGGTGCGATGACGATCAGCAAATTTCTTCTGTTGCGCCACCGCACTGCGGAGATTCCGCTGGGCCGACGACCAAATGGGACGTCTATCCTCGAACCATTGATCCACCACCGGTGAGTCAGTGGAGGGTCCGGCCAAAGAAGAGAGTCTTGGATCCCTGCCCCCCACGCACCTGAACGGAGACATCTTAGTGGAAGCATGCTCAGAGTTGTTATAAGCCACCTCCGCAAAGGGTAGATACGCTGCCCATTCCTCCTGGCAGTCTGACACGAAGCACCGGAGATATTGCTCCAGGGTCTGGTTAGTCCTTTCCGTCTGACCGTTGGTCTCTGGGTGAAAACCAGAAGAAAAAGACAAATTAATACCCAATCGGGAGCAGAAAGAACGCCAGAAGCGAGAGATGAATTGCACTCCTCTGTCTGAAACAATGTCATCCGGCGCTCCGTGTAATCGAAAGACATGATTCAAGAACAGATCTGCCAATTCTCTGGCCGAGGGCAATCCAGGGAGTGGGATAAAATGGGCCATTTTACTAAAACGGTCCACCACTACCCAGATTACCGTACTTCCAGAGGACCTTGGCAAATCTGTGATGAAATCCATGGAAATGTGAGTCCATGGAGCCTGGGGAATTGGCAGTGGGAGTAAAGTCCCAGAAGGGGCAGACCGGGACGGTTTACATCTGGCACAAACAGTACATGCCTGGATATAGGCCTTAACATCCACGGACATGTTGGGCCACCACACGTGACGTTTAACAAGGGCAAGTGTTTTCCTAACACCCAAATGCCCGGCAGACTTTGAGTCATGAAGCTGTTGGATGACCTTCAATCGAAGGTTAATGGGTACAAACCATCGACCCTCGGGTTTGTCAGGTGGACTCTCTGCCTGTGAAGGCTCAAGAAGAGAGGACAAGTCCTCCATTACTTCTGGGGCCCCCAGGGCAGCAAGAAAACATTTAGTTGGGAGAATGGTTTCTGGCTCAGAGTCCAGGACGGAAGCAGCCTCAGGGAAGCAGCGGGACAGGGCATCTGCCTTCACGTTTTTGGAACCTGGTTTATAAGTGAGGCGGAAATTGAAGCGGGTGAAAAACAATGCCCACCGGGCTTGTCGGGAGTTGAGTCTTTTGGCACTCTCTAGATACTCCAAATTTATGTGGTCAGTGTAAACCGTGATGGGATGTTCTGTACCCTCTAGCCAATGTCTCCACTCTTGAAAAGCCAATCTTACTCCCAGAAGCTCTCTATTGCCGATATCATAATTACACTCGGCTGGAGAGAGCTTCCGAGAGAAGAAGGCACAGAGATGTAACCTCTCAGGGTCCCCAGAATACTGTGAGAGAACTGCCCCTACACCGACCTCTGAGGCATCGACCTCGAGAACAAAAGGTCTGGAGGTGTCTGGATGAGTAAGAATTGGTGCCGTGCAAAAGGCCTGTTTCAGCGTCTCAAAGGCTCTGACTGCCTCTCTCGTCCACTTAGAAGGATTAGCTCCCTTCTTAGTGAGGTTGGTGAGAGGTACTACTATCGCAGAAAAATTCTTAATAAACTTACGGTAGAAGTTGGCAAAGCCTAAGAAACACTGCAACCCCTTAAGATCCTTAGGCTGAGGCCAATCCAAGACAGCAGAAAGTTTGGATGGGTCCATAGCCAATCCCTTTTCTGAGATAATGTACCCCAGGAAAGGCAATTCCTTCACCTCAAACAGACACTTCTCAAGTTTGGCATAGAGGCGGTTCTCCCTCAGCTTCTGGAAAACCTGACACACGTGTCTCCGATGAGAGACCAGATCCGAAGAGTAGATTAGTATGTCATCTAGATAGACAACAACACATCTATCCAAGAAATCTCTGAGAACATCGTTGATGAACTCCTGGAAGACCGCGGGAGCATTACAGAGACCGAAAGGCATCACGAGATACTCGTAATGCCCGTCTCTGGTATTAAATGCGGTCTTCCATTCGTCACCCTCTCTAATGCGAACTAAATTTTAAGCACCCCTTAAATCGAGTTTGGTGAAGACTCGGGCCCCTGCCACCTGAGAAAACAGATCATCAATCAGAGGCAGTGGATACCGATTCTTCACCGTAATCCGATTAAGGGCACGATAATCGATGCAAGGTCTCAAGCCTCCATCCTTCTTCTCCACAAAGAAGAATCCAGCTCCAGCAGGGGAAGTGGATGGACGAATAAAATTCTTCTCAAGGTTCTCTTTAATATACTCCCGCTGAGCCTGAACCTCAGGCCCAGTGAGATTATAAAGATGCCCTCATGGTGGCATGGTACCTGGCAACAGGTCAATAGGACAATCATATGACCTGTGGGGAGGTAACACATCAGCCCCCTGAGGACTGAACACATCTCGGAAATTATGATACTGCTGTGGTAAAGTACTTAATACTTCCATGGAGGCTAGTGACAGGTCGGGACGAATGCACTTAGTAAGGCATTCCGTACTCCACTGACAAATAAGACCCGAGCGCCAGTCCACTACTGGATTATGGAGCCTTAACCAAGGGAGACCCAAAATCACGGGAGTGGATGGCATGTCAAGGACAAAAAGGCTTAAGGTCTCCCGATGTTTAGCCCCCACCGTTACCTGTATTCCCGGAGTCATCCACACTGCACGACCATCTTGAAGAGGGGAACCATCAATCGCGGTCACTGACATGGTGGTTTTCGGCTGGATCAACGGGATGCCAATTCGACGAACCAAGGTTGAGTCCACAAAATTCCCAGCGGCCCCAGAATCGATTAGTGCTGAAAACTCATGGACCTTGTCTTGCCACCGTAAGGATATGGATACCATCACCCGGCTTGGAGGAGGGATAATAGCACCTAGGGGGTTCTCCTCTATGCCCCCTAGGTTCATTCGTTTCCCGCCGGCAGGAGGGGACAGGTTTTAACGAGGTGTCCAGACTTTCCGCAAAATAGGCACAGGCCTTTCTGTTGGCAACGAGCTCGTTCTGCCTGTGTGAGATGGGAGGATCCAACCTCCATTGGCTCTTCGGCCGATTTAAGAGGCCCTGGATGTGGTCGAGAGGATGAAAACCGAGACGACCGTTCCACTCGCCTCTCACGGATTCGCCTGTCGGCATCGATTGCCTGAGAGATAGCCATTTCCAACGAGAAGGGGGTAGGCAAGGCCAAAAGAAGATCCCGGACCGCATCCGAAAGTCCCAAATGGAAGCGATGGCGTAGGGCTGCGTCGCCCCAGGTGGTGAAAGCTGCCCATCGCCTGAATTCTGCAGCGTATTCTTCAGCTGGGCGGCGGCCTTGTTGAATATGCTCAAGATTGGTCTCTGCGGTGCGAGTACGATCCGGGTCATCGTAAATCACAGCCATAGCCTCGAAGAAGGCGTCCACCGACGAAAAAGCTGTATGGTCTTGAGGCAAATTAAATGCCCAACGTTGGGGGTCTCCACGTAGCAGTGACATTACAATCCCAATTCTCTGCCTGAGAGTGCCAGAAGCCATCGGACGCAACTGGAAATAAAGGAGACAGGAGTCCCTGAAGTTTAAGAACTCCTGTCGCTCTCCTGTGAAGGGGTCAGGCAGAGGGATCTTAGGTTCTGTTTGATGCCTTGCGATAGTGACGGGTAGTGCTGAGGCTCCCTGGATAAGCTGCTGAACCTCCTCCATCACAGTTGTCAGTTGCTCTTGGATTTGCGCTGCAGCGGCTGCTGGTATATTTGGGCGTCGTTGGAACAGCAGGTTAACGGCTCCCGTTAATTCACTCAGCTGCTGCTGGATCTTGTCCATGGCAACTGTTAGTTGGGCCCACTGTTCTGTAATGCAAGGCACCAACAAACAGACCAGTGATGAAAGCAAAAAGGTGTTTATTCACCAGAAACATAAACGTCCAGGACACTTGCTGGTAACAAGGAATAATAACAAAAACCAGGCAAGGAGATTCCAGGAATAGTCCCAACCAGTGCTGAATGATGCTGTGCACTTGGCAGTCGAGTCACTCCAGATCTTGGGTCCGCTGCAAAGGACAAAGTTCCTGGCAGTCTTCAGTCACTAGCAGTTGTGACCTATACCTGGTTGAGGGAAAATAACAGTGGGCACTGATCACCCTGAGAGACCTCCTTTTAAATGCCTGCTGACCAATCCCAGGGTGCCAAGTGTCCACTACCATAGGTGAACAAATTGCCCTGCACCTGAGTACATGGCCTAAGGCAATCACAAGTTGATTAACCCATGGCTGGCTCCCTAATCCACTTTGCTCTTGTGAGTCAGTATATTATGCGCCACTGGTCGACGAAGCGCATAAGAAGCGCGTACTCGCGACCGTGTATCCCTTTGCGAACCTGCCCTCGTGCGTACGCACGGACGCATGATTGACTCAGATGCGGACCCAGATGCGGAAACGGAAGTCGCAGGAGACACCGGAGACAACCCTGGCCGCGGCGTCTTGTCACTCGCCTGGCGACTCTGTCCCCGGGACTCCGACGGTCCTCCCCTCCGATGTCCACGCGAACGCATCCCCGCACTGGTTCGCAAAGGGGTCAGCGCTGGTGCATCAGAGACACGCATAACCTGTCCCGCAACTCCACGAGGACCCCTCTTGGTTCCCCTGGCGTGCAAAGCAGGTGAGGATCTTACATTACCCCCCCCCCCCCCCTCGAGGAGGCGGCTCTGAAGACTCCAAGCAAGCTTTCCCCGGATTATCCCGGTGAAAGGCTGCCACCAACTCATCCGCATGCACCTGGCGAGCAGGTATCCAACATCTCTCCTCTGGACCAAAACCCTTCCAGTCCACCAAGTATTGAAGAGATGCTGTGATGCTGTGCACTTGGCAGTCGAGTCACTCCAGATCTTGGGTCCGCTGCAAAGGACAAAGTTCCTGGCAGTCTTCAGTCACTAGCAGTTGTGACCTATACCTGGTTGAGGGAAAATAACAGTGGGCACTGATCACCCTGAGAGACCTCCTTTTAAATGCCTGCTGACCAATCCCAGGGTGCCAAGTGTCCACTACCATAGGTGAACAAATTGCCCTGCACCTGAGTACATGGCCTAAGGCAATCACAAGTTGATTAACCCATGGCTGGCTCCCTAATCCACTTTGCTCTTGTGAGTCAGTATATTATGCGCCACTGGTCGACGAAGCGCGTACTCGCGACCGTGTATCCCTTTGCGAACCTGCCCTCGTGCGTACGCACGGACGCATGATTGACTCAGCGCGAGTATGCGAGCGCGTGGACCCAGATGCGGAAACGGAAGTCGCAGGAGACACCGGAGACAACCCTGGCCGCGGCGTCTTGTCACTCGCCTGGCCACTCTGTCCCCGGGACTCCGACGGTCCTCCCCTCCGATGTCCACGCGAACGCATCCCCACACTGGTTCGCAAAGGGGTCAGCGCTGGTGCATCAGAGACACGCATAACCTGTCCCGCAACTCCACGAGGACCCCTCTTGGTTCCCCTGGCGTGCAAAGCAGGTGAGGATCTTACAGCTGTATTTCAAAATCCGTGATTCAAAACCCTGTATGTAGAGGGAGTATCTCACAGGGCCTGAACCAGTGTAGGCCTGAAGTAAATATATATTTGACCAAAATGGCTGTATTTCAAATGCCTGATTTAAACCCCTGTATGCAGAGGGGGTATCTGACACGGTCTGAACCAATGTAGGCCTGAAGTAAATATATCTTTGTAAAATAGCTGTATTTCGAATGGCTGTATTTCAAATCCCTGATTCAAACCCCTGTATGTAGAGGGGGTATCTGACACGGTCTGAACCAGTAAATATATCTTTGCACAAAATGGCTGTATTTCAAATGGCTGTATTTCAAATCCCTGAATTAAACCCCTGTATGTAGAGTAAGTATCTCACAGGGCCTGAACCAGTGTAGGTCTGAAGTAAATATTTTTTTGCATAATTTGGCTGTATTTAAAATGGCTGTATTTCCAATCCCTAAATCAAACCCCTGTATGTAGAGGGAGTATCTCAAACGGTCTAAACCAGTGTAGGCCTGAATTCAATATTTCTTTGCACAAAATGGCTGTATTTTAAATGGCTGTATTTCAAATGCCTGATTCAAACCCCTGTATGTAGAGGGGGCATCTCACACGGTCTGAACCAGTGTATGCCTGTAGTAAATATTTCTTTGCAGAAATTGGATGTATTTCAAATGGCTGTATTTCAAATCCCTGATTCAAACATCTGTATGTAGACGGGGTATCTCAAATGGTCTGATCCAGTGTAGGCCTGAAGTAAATATATCTTTGCACAAAATGGCTGTATTTCAAATGGCTGTATGGAACTAGTGTAGGCCTGAAGTAAATCTATCTTTGCACAAAATGGCTATATTTCAAATGGCTGTATTTCAAATCCCTGATTCAAATCCCTGTATGTATCTCACACGGTCTGAACCAGTGTAGGACTGAAGTAAATATATCTTTGCACAAAAAGGCTGTATTTCAAATGGCTGTATTTCAAATCCCTGATTCAAATCCCTGTATGTAGAGGGTGTATCTCACACGGTCTGAACCAGTGTAGGTCTGAAGTAAATATTTTTTTGCACAATTTGGCTGTATTTCAAATGGCTGTATTTCAAATCCCTGAATCAAACCCCTGTATGTAGAGGGAGTATCTCACAGGGCCTGAACCAGTGTAAGCCTGAAGTAAATATATCTTTGCACAAAATGGCGGTATTTCAAAAGGCTGTATTTCAAATCCCTGAATCAAACCCCTGTATGTAGAGTGAGTATTTCACAGGGCCTGAACCAGTGGAGGCCTGAAGTAAATATTTCTTTGTACAAAATGGCTGTATTTCGAATGGATGTATTTCAAATTCCTGAATCAAACCCCTGTATGTAGAGGGAGTATCTCACAGGGCCTGAACCAGTGCAAGCCTGAAGTAAATATATCTTTGCACAAAATGGCTATATTTCAAATGGCTGTATTTCAAATCCCTGATTCAAACCCCTATATGTAGAGGGGGTATCTGACACGGTCTGAACCAGTGTAGGCCTGAAGTAAATATATCTTTGCACAAAATGGCTGTATTTCAAATGGCTGTATTTCAAAATCCCTGATTCAAAACCCTGTATGTAGAGGGAGTATCTCACAGGGCCTGAACCAGTTATTTGCCCAAAATGGCTGTATTTCAAATGCCTGATTTAAACCCCTGTATGTAGAGGGTGTATATCACACGGTCTGAACCAGTGTAGGCCTGAAGTAAATATTTCTTTGCACAAAATGGCAGTATTTTAAATGGTTGTAGTTCAAATCCCTGAATCAAACCCCTGTATGTAGAGGGAGTATCTCACAGGGCCTGAACCAGTGTAGGCCTGAAGTAAATATTTATTTGCCCAAATGGCTGCATTTCAAATAGCTATATTTCAAATCCCTTATTCAAACCCCTGTATGTAGAGAAGGTATCTCACACGGTCTGAACCAGTGTAGGCCTGAAGTAAATATATCTTTGCACAAAATGGCTATATTTCAAATAGCTGTATTTCAAAATCCCTGATTCAAAACCGTGTATGTAGAGGGAGTATCTCACAGGGCCTGAACCAGTGTAGGCCTGAAGTAAATATATATTTGCCCAAAATGGCTGTATTTCAAATGCTTGATTTAAACCCCTGTATGTAGAGGGGGTATCTCACACGGTCTGAACCAGTGTAGGCCTGAAGTAAATATATCTTTGCACAAAATGGCTGTATTTCAAATAGCTGTAATTCAAATCCCTTAATCAAACCCCTGTATGTAGAGTGAGTATCTCACAGATTCTAAACCAGTGTAGGCCTGAAGTAAATATTTATTTGTACAAATTAACTGTATTTAAAATAGCTGTATTTAAGATCGCTGAATCAAACCTCTGTATGTAGAGGGAGTATCTCACACGGTCTGAACCAGTGTAGGCCTGAATTCAATATTTCTTTGCTCAAAATGGCTGTATTTAAAATGGCCGTATTTCAAATCCCTGAATCAAACCCCTGTATGTAGAGGGAGTATCTCACAGGGCCTGAACCAGTGTAGGCCTGAAGTAAATATTTCTTTGCACAAAATGGCAGTATTTTAAATGGCTGTAGTTCAAATCCCTGAATCAAACCCCTGTATGTAGAGGGAGTATTTCAGAGGCCCTGAACCAGTGTAGGCCTGAAGTAAATATTTCTTTGCACAAAATGGCTGCATTTCAAATAGCTGTATTTCAAATCCCTGAATTAAACCCTTGTATGTAGAGTGAGTATCTCACAGATCCTGAACCAGTGTAGGCCTAAAGTAATTATTTTTTTGTACAAATTGGCTGTATTTAAAATGGCTATATTTAAAATGGCTGTATTTAAAATCCCTGAATCAAACCCCTGTATGTAGAGGGAGTATCACACACGGTCTGAACCAGTGTAGGCCTGAATTCAATATTTCTTTGCCCAAAATAGCTGTATTTAAAATCCCTGAATCAAAACCCTGTATGTAGAGGGAGTATCTCACAGGGCCTGAACCAGTGTAGGCCTGAAGTAAATATTTCTTTGCAAAAAATGGCTGTATTTCAAATGGATGTATATCAAATCCCTGAATCAAACCCCTGTATCTAGAGGGAGTATCTCACAGGGCCTGAACCAGTGTAGGCCTGAAGTAAATATATCTTTGCACAAAATGGCTGTATTTCAAATCCCTGATTCAAGCCCCTGTATGTAGAGGGGTTATCTCACACGGTCTGAACCAGTGTAGGCCTGAAGTAAATATATCTTTGCACAAAATGGCTGTATTTCAAATGGCTGTATTTCAAATCCCTGAATAAAACGCCTGTATGTAGAGTGAGTATCTCACAGATCCTGAACCAGTGTAATCCTGAAGTAAATATTTATTTGTACAAATTGGCTGTATTTAAAATGGCTGTATTTCAAATCCCTGAATCAAACACCTGTATGTAGAGGGAGTATCTCACACGGTCTGAACCAGTGTAGGCCTGAATTCAATATTTCTTTGCACAAAATGGCAGTATTTTAAATGGCTCTAGTTCAAATCCCTGAATAAAACCCCTGTATGTAGAGGGAGTATCTCACAGGGCCTGAACCAGTGTAGGCCTGAAGTAAATATATCTTTGCACAAAATGGCGGTATTTTAAATGTGTAACGGTCGCGTACACACACACACAGGGGGGAGGGAAGTGACCACTGCGCTCCACCCTTTCCCCTGGCCCTGCCTACTTGCCTCGCGAGTCCTAATGACAGGGGACAACTGGACGGCAATCACAAACTTGGAATAAGTGCAGGGATGACAGACAAACAACAGGACGTGAACGGACCGAGTCAATACCAGGAAAGCTACAAAGTACAAATGGAGCAAGCAGAGAATTGTCAGGAGAAGCCGGGGTCATAAATACCAGGAGAGACGTGAAGTACCAAAGGAGTCAGCAGAGGATCGTCAGGAGGAGGCCGGGGTCAGAATACCAGGAGAGCAGCAAAGTACACAAGGAGCAGGCAGAGGATCGTCAGGAATTTAGCAGGAGGTAAGTATGCCAGGAAAGACCAAATCACAGGTGGAACCTAAATTAACAGGCAACCTGTGGCCAGTAGGCTGCCTCTATTTATAGTGGGGAGTGAGGGTCATGTGACGTGGCCAGCGTCACATGACCGACACACCAACCAGACGAGCACTGAGTGATCAGCTCGGCGCTCAAGGCAGACTTAGGAGCAGGGAGCCACCCAGCTAGTAAAGCCGCCCTGGGAACGAGGTAAAACACAGATCCTCGTTCCCGAAGCTAAGCAGCAGGTCTGCGGCTAATGGGGGACCGAGTGTACCTTCAGAACCCTGTTACAGTACAAGACTTTGAAAATTTCATTTAGAACACCCTGATAGGCCATCGCCTTTCAGGGTGTTCTAAATGAAATTTTCGAACAAGTCTAGGAGCATGAACCTCCCTGGCAGGTACCCAAGATCTCTCTTCAGGTCCATACCCCTTCCAGTGAATCAGGTACTGCAAGGAATTACGCACCTTCCTGACATCCACTATTTTAGACACCACATACTCGACAGCATCATTAACAAGAACCGGCGGAGGCGAGGCTTTCGATGGTACTACCGGTTCAAAATATTTTTTAAGTAGAGACTTATGGAACACTAAGTTCTAAGTTCGATTGAACCCGGGCCCAAACTGTGCACAGTTCAGAGGAGAACCTATCCTCCTCAGGGTTAGAGGAGGAGACGGATGACCCAGAATGAAAATGAGGATGGAAACCATGGTTACAAAAGAAAGGTGAAACCCCAGCAGAAGAATTGACACGGTTATTCAAAGCAAATTCAGCCAATGGAAGAAATTTCACCCATAATTGCTGGTCATCAGCAACATACAACCTCAAGAATTGTTCGACAGACTGATTAAGGCGTTCAGTCTGCCCATTACTCTCAGGGTGGTAGGCAGAGGAAATAGACAATGAAATTTTACATTTTTGACAGAAGGCCCTCCAGAATTTGGACACACACTGCACACCCCAGTCAGAAACAATATTTTCCGGGATACCATGCAATCGAACAATTTCTTTTACAAAATTAGACGCCAGGGTCTTGGCATTCGGGAGTTTAGACAGGGGAATGAAATGGACCATCTTGCTAAACCTATCGACCACTACCCAAACTACAGTCTTACCCTCCGCCAGCGGTAGGTCAGTAATAAAGTCCATCGAGATATGGGACCAGGGTCTACTGGGAATGGGTAGGGGTCGTAGGTTACCAGCAGGGCGAGTCCTAGGTGTCTTGGATCTGGCACAAACCTCACAGGCTGACACGTAGGACTTGACATCCCTCGTTAGAGTGGGCCACCAATAAGATCTAGAAACCAGATCCTTAGTGTCCTCAACACCCGGATGTCCACAAAAGGCAGAATCGTGACACTCACCCAACAGCTGGAGACGAAATTGTACGGGAACAAACAACTTATCTGTTGGGGCGGTGCCAGATGTTGTTCAGACCTAATGCGAGCCGAGATATCCTGGGTAAGAGCTGCTATGAAGATTTTTGCTGGTAGGATGGATTCAGGTGGTACCTCAGTAGGTTGAAAAGCCTGGAAGCTCCGAGATAATGCGTCCGCCTTCACATTTTTACTTCCCGGCCTGAGCGTAATGGAAAAATAAAAACGAGTAAAAAACAGAGCCCATCTGGCTTGACGGGGATTTAACCTCTTAGCAGACTCGAGAAACATAAAGTTTTTATGGTCAGTGACAACAGTTACACAATGCCTTGCCCCCTCCAGAAAATGCCTCCACTCCTCAAATGCCCATTTAATGGCCAGCAGCTCCCTATTCCCTATGTTGTAGTTTCTCTCCGTGGGAGAGATTTTCCTGGAGAAGAAGGCACATGGTCTCAGGTTAGGGAGGGTGGCAGGACCTTGTGAAAGGACTGCTCCTGTGCCGTCCTCGGACGCATCCACCTCCACAATAAATGGTTTCTCCTGATCAGGCTGGATCAGAATGGGAGCGCTACTGAATGCCTTTTTTAATTTTTCAAATGAAGAAATGGCCTCAGTAGACCAATTCTCCAAATCCGCCCCTTTCTTAGTAAGGTAGGTCAACGGTTTAGCAATTACGGAAAAATTCATAATAAATTTACGATAGTAATTGCCGAAACCTAGGAACCGTTGTAAGGCCTTAAAGGATGAAGGTCTTACCCATTCCTTAATAGCTAGTACCTTACCAGGATCCATCTTGAAGGCGTGAGGAGTCAGAACATGCCCTAGAAACAGAATCTCCTGTACACCAAAGACACATTGCTCTTGCTTAGCGGATAGCTGATTCTCCCTCAACACCTCTAATACTTGTTTAACATGAGACACATGGGATTCGAAGTCAGGAGAGAATATCAAAATGTCGTCAAGATAGACAATAACAAATTTACCTAAGAACTCCCTAAGAATGTCATTCATGAAGTTTTGGAACACAGCTGGGGCATTGCTGAGTCCAAAAGGCATCACCTGATATTCAAAGTGTCCTACCGGAGTATTGAACGCCGTCTTCCATTCGTCTCCCTCCTTGATTCAGATTAGATTGTATGCCCCTTTCAGGTCAATTTTGAAAAACCAGGTTGCCCCCAGAACCTGGTTAAATAAATCCGGAATCAATGGGAGGGTGTATCTATTCTGGACAGTAATTTTATTTAATCTCCGGTAATCGATACATGGCCTAAGACCACCATCTTTTTTCTTAACAAAGAAAAACCCAGCCCCCATAGGAGAGACAGAAGGTCTAATATGCCCTTTACCAAGACTCTCCTTAATATAATCTTCCATGGCCTTGCGTTCGGGCTTAGAAAGATTATAAATTCGCCCCTTAGGAAACTTGGCCCCCTCTACCAGCTCTATGGTACAATCATAAGGTCTATGGGGGGGTAGAACCTCCGGGGTTGGTGATGAGAATACATCAGAGTATTCCCTAACAACAGTGGGAAAGGTATCAGACTTTACTGAGACCCCAGCCTGTACCACGGACAAGCACGAGTCACACTTAGGCCCCCATCTCAACAACTCCCCACAGGACCAATCTATAGTGGGGTTATGTAGTCTGAGCCAAGGCAACCCTAGTACCACCTCAGCCGGTAGGTTCTCCAGGACTAAAAGGGAACATCTCTCTGAGTGGCACACACCCACGGTTAGAGAAATCTCCGAGGTACATGAGCTCACCGTACCACCAATAAGAGGAGTAGCATCAATAGCCATGACATGGATAGGAGTTGGTAAGGCAAACATAGGAATACCCAGCATACAGCATACTCAGAGTCAATAAAGCTAGCCGCTGAGCCAGAATCAATAAAGGCCTTACCCGGCCATTTATCTACTCCCAGAGAAATCGTAATGGGTACCAAAAGCTTACATTTAGAAAATTCAGGGTGTACCTGGTCTTTAGGTTGCCTTGCCTTAGGAGCCTTGACAGAGAGGACCTTCTTAGGACATTGGTTGATCCAATGGTCAGGATCTCCACAGTAAAAGCATTCTCCACGTCGGGATGTAACGGGGTTCCGAAGGTGCACTCGGTCCCCCATTGCCCGCAGAACTGTTGCTTAGCTTTGGGAATGAGGATCTGTGTTTGACCTCATTCCCAGGGCGGCTTTACTAGCTGGGTGGCTCCCTGCTCCTAGTCTGCCTTGAGCGCCGAGCTGATCACTCGGTGCTCGACTGGTTGGTCTGTCGGTCATGTGACGCTGGCCACGTCACATGACCCTCACTCCCCACTATAAATACAGGCAGCCTGCTGGCCACAGGTTGCCTGTTAATTTAGGTTCCACCTGTGATTTGGTCTTTCCTGGCGTACTCACCTCCTGCTGAATTCCTGACGATCCTCTGCCTGCTCCTTGTGTACTTTGCTGCTCTCCTGGTATTCTGACCCCGGCCTCCTCCTAACGATCCTCTGCTGACTCCTTTGGTACTTCACGTCTCTCCTGGTATTTATGACCCCGGCTTCTCCTGACAATTCTCTGCTTGCTCCATTTGTACTTTGTAGCTTTCCTGGTATTGACTCGGTCCGTTCACGTCCTGTTGTTTGTCTGTCTGTCATCCCTGCACTTATTCCAAGTTAGGGATTGGCGTCCAGTTGTCCCCTGTCATTAGGACTCGCGAGGCAAGTAGGCAGGGCCAGGGGTAAGGGTGGAGCGCAGTATTCACTTCCCTCCCCCCTGTGTGTGTGTGTACGCGACCGTTACAGATTAACAGGCCCAATAACCACTGTATTATGAATCCTCTGGAGACCCTGACTGACCATGTCTCTAATCTGACGCAGAGGGTGCAGGAGTAGGGGAAAAACTCAGTTCTTTTGAGTTAAGGCAAGGTTCTTCCACTCCTCAGGCCTCCAGTCCGCATTTTGAGCCCCAGATTAAGCTCCCAGAACCCTTTTCTGGAGACCGGAAGAAGTTTCTCTCTTTTAAGGAGAGTTGCAAACTTTACTTCTGTTTGCGCCCCGTGTCCTCTGGCCCCGAGAGTCAACACGTGGGCATTATCATTTCCCGATTACAGGGTGATCCCCAGGACTGGGCGTTCTCTTTACCTGCTGGCGCCAGTTGTTTATATTCTGTGGAGGGGTTCTTTCAGGCCCTGGGTACCCTCTATGATGAACCAGACAGGGCTCTAGTAGCCGAGACGGCTCTAAAGGCACTGGTTCAGGGCAATTTACCAGCGGAGGATTATTGCACCCAATTCAGAAGGTGGTGTGTCCCCTCAGGATGGAACGAACCTGCCCTGAAGAGTCAGTTCAGGTCAGGTCTGTCTGATAAATTAAAGGATCTTCTGGTCAGTTATCAACTTCCAGAGACCTTAGAGGAGATGATGACCCTTGTTGTCCGACTTGACCGACGGGTTAGAGAGAGACGACAGGAACAACAGTTCTCTTCCCAGATGGTGGTCCAGCCAGAGGCCTATCCCAGAGACAATGCTGAGGTCTCCACCGAGGAACCCATGCAGGTTGGCATGACCCGAGGGAATCTTCGCCGCAGACGTGGAGAATGCTTTTACTGTGGAGATCCTGACCATTGGATCAACCAGTGTCCTAAGAAGGTCATCTCTGTCAAGTCTCCTAAGGGAAGGCAACCTAAAGACCAGGTACACCCTGAATTTTCTAAATGTAAGCTTTCGGTACCCATTACGATTTCTCTGGGAGTAGATAAATGGCCGGGTAAGGCCTTTATTGATTCTGGCTCAGCGGCTAGCTTTATTGACTCTGAGTATGCTGTAAGATTGGGTATTCCTATGTTTGCCTTACCAACTCCTATCCATGTCATGGCTATTGATGCTACTCCTCTTATTGGTGGTACGGTGAGCTTATGTACCTCAGAGATTTCTCTAACCGTGGGTGTGTGCCACTCAGAGAGATGTTCGCTTCTAGTCCTGGAGAACCTACCTGCTGAGGTGGTACTAGGGTTGCCTTGGCTCCGACTACATAACCCCACTATAGATTGGTCCAATGGGGAGTTGGTGAGATGGGGGCCTAAGTGTGACTCGTGCTTGTCCGTGGTACAGGCTGGGGTCTCAGTAAAGTCTGATACTTTACATTCTGTTGTTAGAGAATATTGTGATGTATTCTCATCACCAACCCCGGAGGTTCTACCACCCCATAGACCTTATGATTGTACCATAGAGCTAGTAGAGGGGGCCAAGTTTCCTAAAGGACGAATTTATAATCTTTCTATGCCCGAACGCAGGGCCATGGAAGATTATATTAAGGAGAGCCTTGGTAAAGGGCATATTAGACCTTCTGTCTCTCCTATGGGGGCAGGGTTTTTCTTCGTTAAGAAAAAAGATGGTGGTCTTAGGCCATGCATTGATTACCGGAGATTAAATAAAATCACTGTCCAGAATAGATACTCCCTCCCATTGATTCCGGATTTATTTAACCAGGTTCTGGGGGCAACCTGGTTTTCCAAAATTGACCTGAAAGGGGCATACAATCTAATCCGAATCAAGGAAGGAGACGAATGGAAGATGGCGTTCAATACTCTGGTAGGACACTTTGAATTTCAGGTGATGCCTTTTGGACTCAGCAATGCCCCAGCTGTGTTCCAAAACTTCATGAATGACATTCTTAGGGAGTTCTTAGGTAAATTTGTTATTGTCTATCTTGACGACATTTTGATATTCTCTCCAGACTTCGAATCCCATGTGTCTCATGTTAAACAAGTATTAGAGGGAGAATCAGCTATCCGCTAAACAAGAGAAATGTGTCTTTGGTGTACAGGAGATTCTGTTTCTAGGGCATGTTCTGACTCCTCACGCCTTCAAGATGGATCCTGGTAAGGTACTAGCAATTAAGGAATGGGTAAGACCTTCATCCTTAAAGGCCTTACAACGGTTCTTAGGTTTCGCCAATTACTATCGTAAATTTATTATGAATTTTTCCGTAATTGCTAAACCGTTGACCGACCTTACTAAGAAAGGGGCGGATTTGGAGAATTGGTCTAATGAGGCCATTTCTTCATTTGAAAAATTAAAAAAGGCATTCAGTAGCGCTCCCATTCTGATCCAGCCTGATCAGGAGAAACCTTTTATTGTGGAGGTGAATGAGTCCGAGGACGGCACAGGAGCAGTCCTTTCACAAGGTCCTGCTATCCTCACTAATCTGAGACCATGTGCCTTCTTCTCCAGGAAATTCTCTCCCATGGAGAGAAACTACGACATAGGGAATAGGGAGCTGCTGGCCATTAAATGGGCATTTGAGGAGTGGAGGCATTTTTTGGAGGGGGCAAGGCATTGTGTAACTGTTGTCACTGACCATAAAAACTTTATGTTTCTCGAGTCTGCTAAGAGGTTAAATCCCCGTCAAGCCAGATGGGCTCTGTTTTTTACTCGTTTTGATTTTTCCATAACGTTCAGGCCGGGAAGTAAAAATGTGAAGGCGGACGCATTATCTCTGAGCTTCCAGGCTTTTCAACCTACTGAGGTACCACCTGAATCCATCCTACCAGCAAAAATCTTCATAGCAGCTCTTACTCAGGATATCTCGGCTCGCATTAGGTCTGAACAACATCTGGCACCGGTATCCACCCCAACAGATAAGTTGTTTGTTCCCGTACAATTTCGTCTCCAGCTGTTGGGTGAGTGTCACGATTCTGCCTTTTGTGGACATCCGGGTGTTGAGGGCACAAAGGATCTGGTTTCTAGATCTTATTGGTGGCCCACTCTAACTAGGGATGTCAAGTCCTACGTGTCAGCCTGTGAGGTTTGTGCCAGGTCCAAGACACCTAGGACTCGCCCTGATGGTAACCTACGACCCCTACCCATTCCCAGTAGACCCTGGTCCCATATCTCGATGGACTTTATAACTGACCTACCGCCGGCGGAGGGTAAGACTGTAGTTTGGGTAGTGGTCGATAGGTTTAGCAAGATGGTCCATTTCATTCCCCTGTTTAAACTCCCGAATGCCAAAACCCTGGTGTCTATTTTTGTGAAAGAAATTGTTCGATTGCATGGTATCCGGGAAAATATTGTTTCTGACGGGGTGTGCAGTTTGTGTCCAAATTCTGGAGGGCCTTCTGTCAAAAATGTAAAATTTCATTGTCTTTTTCCTCTGCCTACCACCCTGAGAGTAATGGGCAGACTGAACGCCTTAATCAGTCTGTCGAACAATTCTTGAGGTTGTATGTTGCTGATGACCAGCAATTATGGGTGAAATTTCTTCCATTGGCTGAATTTGCTTTGAATAACCGTGTCAATTCTTCTGCTGGGGTTTTACCTTTCTTTTGTAACCATGGTTTCCATCCCCGTTTTCATTCTGGGTCATCCGTCTCCTCCTCTAACCCTGAGGAGGATAGGTTCTCCTCTGAACTGTGCACAGTTTGGGCCCGGGTTCAATCGAACTTAGAAAAGGCTCAAAGTTCTCAGAAACTCAAGGCCGATAGGAGACGTTCAAGGGGGGTGAATTTTCAGGTTGGGGATAAGGTATGGTTGTCCTCCAAGAATCTCTCTCTTAAGGTAGATTCTAAAAAGTTTTCTCCTCGTTTTATTGGACCATATAAGATCACGGAGGTGATTAACCCGATATCTTTTAGGTTGGAGCTGCCCGAGTCATTCCACATTCATAATGTGTTCCATAAGTCTCTACTTAAAAAATATTTTGAACCGGTAGTACCATCGAAAGCCTCGCCTCCGCCGGTTCTTGTTAATGATGCTGTCGAGTATGTGGTGTCTAAAATAGTGGATGTCAGGAAGGTGCGTAATTCCTTGCAGTACCTGATTCACTGGAAGGGGTATGGACCTGAAGAGAGATCTTTGGTACCTGCCAGGGACGTTCATGCTCCTAGACTTGTTCGAAAATTTCATTTAGATCACCCTGAAAAGCCATCGCCTGAAGTCTTGGGTCCGGTGGCCCCTCGTAAAAGGGGGGGTACTGTAACGGGGTTCCGAAGGTGCACTCGGTCCCCCATTGCCCGCAGAACTGTTGCTTAGCTTTGGGAATGAGGATCTGTGTTTGACCTCATTCTCAGGGCGGCTTTACTAGCTGGGTGGCTCCCTGCTCCTAGTCTGCCTTGAGCACCGAGCTGATCACTCGGTGCTCGCTGGCCACGTCACATGACCCTCACTCCCCACTATAAATACAGGCAGCCTGCTGGCCACAGGTTGCCTGTTAATTTAGGTTCCACCTGTGATTTGGTCTTTCCTGGCGTACTTACCTCCTGCTGAATTCCTGACGATCCTCTGCCTGCTCCTTGTGTACTTTGCTGCTCTCCTGGTATTCTGACCCCAGCCTCCTCCTGATGATCCTCTGCTGACTCCTTTGGTACTTCACGTCTCTCCTGGTATTTATGACCCCGGCTTCTCCTGACAATTCTCTGCTTGCTCCATTTGTACTTTGTAGCTTTCCTGGTATTGACTCGGTCCGTTCACGTCCTGTTGTTTGTCTGTCTGTCATCCCTACACTTATTCCAAGTTAGGGATTGCCGTCCAGTTGTCCCCTGTCATTAGGACTCGCGAGGCAAGTAGGCAGGGCCAGGGGTAAGGGTGGAGCGCAGTGGTCACTTCCCTCCCCCCAGTGAACCTAAATTAACAGGCAACCTGTGGCCAGCAGGCTGCCTGTATTTATAGTGGTGTCACGGCGGGCGTGCACTCAGTATAACAGATAACGCACCAACCAGGCTCTGGGCGAGAGACAGGGGAAGGGTCACCTCCTAGCTAATCCCTGACCTCTTTCTCTGCACTGCTCAGCCCACCTACAGACCTTGAAGGTAGATCTGAGATGTCCCCTGTGCCTGGGCTGACAAAACCCTGAATTCCCTAAGATGGTGAAGTGGGAAATAGGAGAAGCCTGCTCGCACAGAACCTGGATAGGATAGATGACACAAAACAACCAACTAGAAACAACACTTATCTTCCTGAGCTGGAACAGACAGCCAACCTTCCTTCCTAGCTTCCAAGACCACAATGATGAGTATAATCCGCTCAGGGCACTGGGCTGAGGAGCCATTTAAACTAATGACTCCACCCAGTGCACCTGATGAGGGGCGGATCCAGCACGACTCCAAAACAAACACTAAACTCGTGCTGCAATCCTGGCCGACCTCCGCACATCGTCAGAGTGGGGCATGACAGTACCCCCCCTTCTACGGGTGACCTCCGGACACCCTGGACCAACCTTATCCGGATGGGACCTATGAAAAGCCCTCACTAGTCGGCTGGCGTTGACATCCGACGCCGAAACCCACATCCTCTCCTCAGGACCGTATCCCCTCCAGTGCACCAGGTACTGAAGGGAACCCAGAAGAACTCTCGAGTCCAGAATCCTGGAGATCTCAAACTCCAAGTTTCCCTCGACTAGAACAGGAGGAGGAGGCAATGGCGATGGTTCCACCGATCTCACATTTTTTTTAGTAAAGACCTGTGGAACACATCATGTATCCTCCAAGTCTGCGGAAGATCCAGCCGAAACGCCACAGGATTGATCACCGCAGAAATTTTATACGGACCAATAAATCTTGGACCCAGTTTCCAAGATGGCACTCTCAATTTGATATTTTTAGTGGACAACAACACCAGATCACGCACATACAGGTCCGGACCAGTCATACGTCTCTTGTCAGCCATTCGTTTATACCTCTCACCCATCCTCTCCAAATTCCCTTGAATCCTCCGCCAGATAGAGGATAAGGCAGAAGAGAATCTCTCCTCCTCTGGCATCCCAGAGGAACCAGACCCAGAGAAGGTACCAAACTGGGGATGGAAAACGTATGCACCAAAAAATGGCGACTTACCTGTGGACTCCTGTCTACAGTTATTCAACGCAAATTCTGCTAAAGACAAGAATGAGGACCAGTCCTCCTGATTCTCATCCACAAAGCACCTCAAGTAGGTCTCCAGGTTTTGATTAGTACGCTCCGTCTGACCATTCGACTGCGGATGAAAAGCCGAAGAGAATGAAAGTTGAATGCCAAGCCGAGAGCAGAACGCCCTCCAAAACCTGGAGACAAACTGTGTGCCCCTATCAGAGACCACGTCCGAAGGAATACCATGCAACTTCACAATATTATCCACAAAAATCTGCGCAAGTGGTATAAAGTGAGCCATCTTACTGAAACGGTCAACCACCACCAAAATCACTGTTCTCCCGGAGGAACTCGGCAGATCCGTAATAAAGTCCATAGACAAATGCGTCCAAGGACGAGATGGAATAGACAATGGAAGAAGTGAACCAGGCGGTCGAGTATGAGTATGAGTTACGTAATTCTCAATGCTCTTACGTAACCCTGGCCACCAGAACCTCCGGGATACTAGATCACAGGTGGACTTACCACCAGGATGTCCAGCGAGAACAGTATCGTGATGTTCCTTGAACACCTTGTATCGTAGGCCCTCAGGAACAAACAACCTCCCTGGGGGACAAGAACCAGGAGCCCCCTCCTGGGCTCCCAACACCTCCATCTCCAATTCAGGGTACAGAGCGGAGACCACCACCCCATCCGCCAAAATTGGCACCGGATCTTCTGAATCACCTCCCCCAGGAAAGCTGCGAGACAAGGCATCTGCCTTGACGTTCTTGACCCCTGGGCGAAAGGTAACCACGAAATTGAACCTGGTAAAAAACAGTGACCATCTGGCCTGCCTAGGGTTCAGACGCTTGGCAGATTGCAGGTAAGCCAAATTCTTATGGTCAGTATACACCGTAACGGGGTGAGACGCCCCCTCCAACCAGTGGCGCCATTCCTCAAAGGCCAACTTGATAGCCAACAACTCTCTATCTCCAACATCATAATTCCTCTCCGCAACAGAGAGCTTCTTGGAGAAGAAGGCACACGGGACCCACTTTCCAGGAGATGAACCCTGTGACAGCACCGCCCCAACCCCCACCTCTGATGCATCAACCTCCACTACGAATGGTTGAGACACATCCGGCTGCACCAGAATGGGAGCGGACGCAAAACGCTCCTTAACAGCCGAAAAGGCCTGCAATGCCTCATCCGACCAGACAGAGACATCGGCGCCCTTCTTGGTCATATCAGTAAGAGGTTTTACTAGGGTAGAATAATTCAAAATAAATTTCCTATAATAATTTGTAAACCCCAAGAACCGCAGCAGAGCTTTCTGATTCTCTGGTCGGTCCCACTCCAGAACCGCCCGGACCTTTTCGGGGTCCATACGAAAACCGGATTCAGAAAGCATGTATCCCAAGAACGGAAGCTCTTGCACCGCAAACAAACATTTCTCCAATTTGGCATATAACTTATTCTCCCGAAGGATCGTCAAAACCTGTCTCACATGATCCTGATGGGTCTTCAGATCAGGAGAATAAGTTAAAATGTCATCCAGGTAAACTACTACGAACCTCCCCACCAAGTGATGAAAAATGTCATTGACGAATCGCTGAAATACTGCTGGCGCGTTTGTCAACCCAAAAGGCATCACCAGGTTCTCAAAATGACCCTCGTGCGTATTGAAGGCCGTTTTCCACTCATCCCCCTCCTTGATCCTGATCAGATTGTAGGCTCCTCTCAAATCCAACTTGGAGAACACCTTGGCTCCAACAACCTGATCAAAAAGATCAGAGATCAAGGGCAGGGGATTGTCACGAGGGTGTCAAGACCCATGCCTGACTCCATTATACCCGGGGTCAGGAAGTCACAGCGGTTGGCTGCGCGCTCTATGTAAGATAGGGCTGTTTCCTTATGGTAGCTTTCTGGGTTTGCTTTGCAACCCTTTTTGGCTCACTCAGGGATCTGTAGCTCCTTCTCCTCAGCTGTTCCTTGTCCAGCACTCCCCACCTCCTTATAGTCCCCTCTCACACTTCTCTGGTTGCCAGATATAGAGCTTCCTGCCTGGACTTCTATACTGACCCTCTGGAGCTGTGTTGCTGCGTTCTCTGGTAGTTGGTCCAGAACGTTACCCTCCGGATCCCTGTTGGACCTCTGTGGTCTGCTGTGGTCGCCCACCTGGGTGTATGTGTTTGTCTGTATTGTCTGTCCTCTCCCTGGTGTTTCCCTCTTAGTGTCAGTGGTGCGGACTAGCGATCCCACCGGCCCATTCACTATCTAGGGCTCATTCTAGGGAAAGCCAGGGTTTAGGCACGTGATCGCCGCACGGGTGAGGAACCCGTCTAGGGACGTCAGGGCAGTCAGGTGCCAGCCGCAAGGTGAGTCAGGGGTCACCACCTTTCCCTCTCCCTTGGGCAGGGCTTTCCCTTTTCCCTCCCTGTGCGTGACGTCGGTCATTACAGGGATATGGATCCCGGACTGTAATACAGTTCAATTCCCGTAAATCCAAACACGGTCTCAGTGATCCATCTTTTTTCTTCACAAAGAACAAACCTACTGCCACTGGAGACTTAGATGGTCTAATATGACCCTTTGCCAAACTCTCAGCGACATACTTTCGCATGACCTCTCTTTCGGGTTGAGAGAGGTTGTAAAGCTGAGACTTTGGCAACTTAGCGCCAGGAATGAGATTAACTGGACAATCATAGACCCGATGAGGGGGCAATTCCTGAGCCCCACCCTCCGAAAAGACATCCGCAAAATCCGAGAGATATGGAGGTAAAGCCGTAATGGACATACCAGAGATAGATGTGCCAAGACAATTATCCGAACAAAACTCGCTCCAACCAATGATTTGTTTCGCTTGCCAGTCTATAATTGGGTTATGTCTAGTCAACCATGGCAACCCCAAAACTTTAGGAGCTAGCAAATCCTTCATGACAAAACAAGAAATAATTTCAACGTGTGAATCACCCACCCTTAAGTGAATACCATGAACAATGTGAGTAAGGCTCCTTTGAGAAAGAGGGGAAGAATCAATTGCAAAAACACGAATCTCGTTCTCTAATGTGCAAGTACTTAGTCCCAGGCCTTGAAGAAAAAGAAAGTCAATTAGGTTTAACCCAGCACCACAATCAAGGAATACATCAACAAACACATTTTTTGACTCTAGCGCCACCATAGCTGAAAGGAGAAAACGGGAACTGCAGGGAGCTTGCATACCTGTCTGCTCCACCACACCATTCATACAACCAAGTGTGAGGGAAGTTTTTTTTTCTTTTTTCTTTTTCTCTTCCACCTGTGATTTAATATGAGGACAAGAAAAAATAAAATGGCCCCTCTTTCCACAAAAGTAACATAGATTGTGCACTTTTCTAAAGTCTCTACTATCAGAATGGCAAGATATCTGACCAAACTGCATGGGTTCCTCCCCTACCCCAGAGTTATAAGTAATATCACCCTGGGCAGTAGAAGAAACAAAACCACACGCAGGAGGGATCCCCTGCACGGAGGGACCCTTACACCTCTCTCGGATACGTCTATCCAACCGTATAGCAAAAGACATTGCATTCTCTAAAGTATCCGGATACTCATGAAAAGCCAGGGCATCCTTCAACCTTTCAGATAACCCCTGACAAAACTGACTACGTAACGCGGGGTCGTTCCACCCCGACTCAGTAGCCCACCTCCTAAACTCTGTACAGTAACCCTCTGCAGTATTTTCACCCTGCAGTAAGTTACGCAATTTCGATTCTGCCATCGAGACCCGATCTGGGTCATCGTAAATCAATCCCAGGGCTTGGAAAAATTCCTCCACTGACCGGAGAGCCAGAGAACCGGGCGGCAGAGAAAAAGCCCAGGATTGCGCGTCCCCTTTAAGCAGAGACATGATGATACCAACCCTCTGATCCTCATTACCTGACGAAAATGGACGCAGTCGAAAGTACAATTTGCATGACTCTTTAAAGTGGAAAAAATCATCCATACCCCCTGTAAATCTCTCGGGAAGAGCGACTTTAGGCACCCCACCAATTTGACCTGTACCTGATGCCAGAACCCTCTGACACTGTGTGACCGAACTACGCAGATCCGCAACCTCTAGGGATAAACCCTGCATGCGGTCACTCAGTGCATCAATTGACGCCATCACAAAAGCGCTGAGTGATGGCAGTCACAGTATGGCGGATTATAGTGTCACGGCAGGCGTGCACTCAGTATAACAGATAACGCACCAACCAGGCTCTGGGCGAGAGACAGGGGAAGGGTCACCTCCTAGCTAATCCCTGACCTCTTTCTCTGCACTGCTCAGCCCACCTACAGACCTTGAAGGTAGATCTGAGATGTCCCCTGTGCCTGGGCTGACAAAACCCTGAATTCCCTAAGATGGTGAAGTGGGAAATAGGAGCAGCCTGCTCGCACAGAACCTGGATGGGATAGATGACACAAAACAACCAACTAGAAACAACACTTATCTTCCTGAGCTGGAACAGACAGCCAACCTTCCTTCCTTGCTTCCAAGACCACAATGATGAGTATAATCCGCTCAGGGCACTGGGCTGAGGAGCCATTTAAACTAATGACTCCACCCAGTGCACCTGATGAGGGGCGGATCCAGCACGACTCCAAAACAAACACTAAACTCGTGCTGCAATCCTGGCCGACCTCCGCACATCGTCAGAGTGGGGCATGACAAGTGGGGAGGGAGGGTCATGTGACTTGGCCAGCATCACATGACCGACAGACCAACCAGTCGAGCACCGAGTGATCAGCTCAGCGCTCAAGACAGACTTAGGAGCAGGGAGCCACCCAGCTAGTAAAGCCGCCCTAAAACGAGGTCAAACACAGATCCTCGCTCCCGAAGCTAAGCAGTAGGTCTGCGGCTAATGGGGGACCGAGTGCACCTTTGGAACCCCGTTACAAAATATATTTTACTTTTGCCACTAATACACGCCACAAAAGGCTTTAGAACATATAACTACACCGCTGAATTGCAAATATATTTAACTTTTGCCACTAATACAAGCCACAAAATGCTTTAGAATATATATCTACAGTCGTGGCCAAAAGTTTTGAGAATTACATAAATATTGGAAATTGGAAAAGTTGCTGCTTAAGTTTTTATAATAGCAATTTGCATATACTCTAGTATGTTATGAAGAGTGATCAGATGAATTGCATAGTCCTTCTTTGCCATGAAAATTTACTTAATCCCAAAAAAAAATTTCCACTGCATTTCATTGCTGTCATTAAAGGACCTGCTGAGATCATTTCAGTAATCGTCTTGTTAACTCAGGTGAGAATGTTGACGAGCACAAGGCAGACTTGACATGTTAAAAGGAGGGTGATGCTTGATCGGAGTGCCACCAGTGAAGAGCTTGCTCAGGAATGGTAGCAGGCAGGTGTGAGCGCATCTGCACGCACAGTGTGGCAAAGACTTTTGGAAGATGGCCTGGTGTCAAGAAGGGCAGCAAAGAAGCCACTTCTCTCCAAAAAAAACATCAGGGACAGATTGATCTTCTGCAGAAAGTTTGGTGAATGGACTGAGGACTGGGGCAAAGTCATATTCTCCGATGAAGCCTCTTTCCGATTGTTTGGGGCATCTGGAAAAAGGCTTGTCCAGAGAAGAAAAGGTGAGCGCTACCATCAGTCCTGTGTCATGCCAACAGTAATGCATCCTGAGACCATTCATGTGTGGGGTTGCTTCTCATCCAAGGGAGTGGGCTCACTCACAATTTTGCCCAAAAACACAGCCATGAATAAAGAATGGTACCAAAACACCCTCCAACAGCAACTTCTTCCACCAATCCAACAACAGTTTGGTGACGAACAATGCATTTTCCAGCACGATGGAGCACCGTGCCATAAGGCAAAAGTGATAACTAAGTGGCTGGAAACTCCCCAGATCTTAATCCCATTGAGAACTTGTGGTCAATCCTCAAGAGGCGGGTGGACAAACAAAAACCCACTAAGGCTCCATTCACACGTCCGCAAAATGGGTCCGCATCCTTTCCGCAATTTTGCGGAAAGTGTGCGGACCCATTCATTCTCTATGGGGACGGAATGGATGCGGACAGCACACAGTGTGCTGTCTGCAGCCGCAATTGCGGAGCGCGCCCCCGATTTTGGGTACGCAGCTCCGCAAAAAGATAGAGCATGTCCTATTCTTGTCCGCAGCTTGCGGACAAGAATAGGCATTTCAATGGGGGTGACGGGCTGGTGTGTTGCGGACCCGCAATTTGCGGGTCCGCAACACATCACGGACGTGTGAATAGAGCCTAATTCTGACAAACTCCAAGAAGTGATTATGAAAGAATGGGTTGCTATCAGTCAGGAATTGGCCCAGAAGTTGATTGAGAGCATGCCCAGTCGAATTGCAGAGGTCCTAAAAACGAAGGGCCAACACTGCAAATACTGACTCTTTGCATAAATGTCATGTAATTGTCGATAAAAGCCTTTGAAACGTATGATGTGCGTGTAATTATATTTCACTACATCACAGAAATAACTGAAACAAAGATCTAAAAGCAGTTTAGCAGCAAACTTTGTGAAAACTAATATTTGTGTCATTCTCAAAACTTTTGGCCACGACTGTACACCACTCAAGGGCAAATATATTTTACTTTTGCTACAAGTTTATGCCACAAAAGGCTTTAGAACATGTAACTGCACCGCTAAACGGCGAATATATTTTTATTTTGCCACTATTACACATCAAAAAGGGCTTTATAACATAACTGCAACGGTGAAATTGCAAATTTTTTTTTAGTTTTGCCACTAATACATGCCACAAAAGGTTTTAGAACATATAACTGCTCCGCTAAATGCCAAATATATTTTTCTTTTGCCACTTATACAAGCCACAAAAGGCTTTAAAACATATAACTGCAACGCTGAACGGAAAATATTTTTTTCTTTTGCCACTAATACACGCCACAAAATGCTTTAGAACATATAACTGCACCACTGAACAGCAAATATATTTTTATTTTGCATTTATTACAGAACAAAAAAGGCTTTATCACATTTAACTGCACCGCTGAACGACAAATATATTTTTCTTTTGCCACTAATACACGCCATAAAAGACTTTAGAACACATAACTGCACCGCTGAACGGCAAATATATTTTAGTTTTGCCACTAGTACATGCCACAAAAGGCTTTAGAACATATAACTGCACCGCTGAACAGCAAATATATTTTTCTTTTGCCACTGATGCATGCCACAAAAAGCTTTAGAACATATAACTGCACCGCTGAACGGCAAATATATTTTACTTTTGTCACTAATACATGCCACAAAATGCTTTAGAATATATAACTGCACCTCTGAGTGGCAAATATATTTTGCTTTTGCCATTAAAACACGCCACAAAAGGCTTTAGAACATATAACTGCACCTCTGAACGGCAAATATATGTTACTTTGCCTCTAACACACACTACAAAAGGCTTTCGAACATATAACTGCACCGCCTAATGGCAAATATATTTTACTTTGCCACTATTAAACAACAAAAAGGGCTTTATAAAAGATAACTGCACCGCTGAACGACAAATATATATTTCTTTTGCCACAAATAAACGCCACAAAAGGCTTTAGAACATATAACTGCATCAATGAACGGCACTTATATTTTACTTTTGCCACTAATGCATGCCAAAAAAGGCTTTAGAACTAGAGTTGATCGAAACCGAACTGCAAAGTTTGGGTTCGTACCGAACTTTAGGTTTTTCGGCACTCGGACCCGAACCTGAACATTTACATAAAAGTTCGGGTTCAGGTTCGGTGCAAAGCAGCCAATCAACAAGCGTCATACTACTTGTCCCAAGGGGCCATTACAGCCATGCCTACTATTGGCATGGCTGTGATTGGCCAACTGCAGCATGTGACCCAGCCTCTATTTAAGCTGGAGTCACATAGAGCCACCCATCACTCTGTTTGGATTAGTGTAGGGATATGCTGCAGCTGCTGTGAGGGAGAGATCAGGGAGGAATCTTATGAAGAACTGCTTCTTTACTCAGCGATCTACAGAAAATGTGTTTTGTGGGTGCAGTGCACAATTGTTTTAAGCCTGCCCTGAGCCAACTACTACTGAAAACAAACTTTTTTTTCCTTCAGTTAGTCAATACATAAACATAATCAGCAGCCATTTTATGCAACGATAGTGCACCAGCACAGGATATCTGCATGTCTGCAAGTCCAGAAATACTGCTTTGAGACACTGGGGTTAAAAAACCCTCTGTTTCATATAGTGCACATCTAGAATTATTTATCGCTGCATAAGTTACTGTGAAATTTAGGCCACAAATACGGCTTTTGCTTACTGGGGTTAAATAAAAACTCTGATATACTGCATATCTGGGATTAGAGGTGCATAAGTGACTGTTCAATTTAGGCCAGAAATACGGCTTTCTCATACTGGGGCATACTGGGGTGGGGAAAAAAAAACAGTGTTTCATATAGTGCACATCTGTGATTATCGCTGCATAAGTGAGTGTTACATTTAGGCCAGAAATACGGCTTTGGCATACTGGGGCATACTGGGTGAAAATAAAAACTCTGTTTCATATAGTGCACATCTAGGTTTATCGCTGCATAAGTGACTGTTCAATTTAGGCCAGAAATACGGCTTTCTCATACTGGGGCATACTGGGGTGAAAAAAAACTTCTGTTTCATATAGTGCACATCTGTGATTATAGGTGCATAAGTGAGTGTTACATTTAGGTCAGAAATACGGCTTTGGCATACTGGGGCATACTGGGTGGAAAAAAAACAACTCTGTTTCATATAGTGCACATCTAGGATTATAGGTGCATAAGTGAGTGTTACATTTAGGCCAGAAATACAGCTTTCGCATACTGGGGCATACTGGGGTGGGAAAAAAACAACTCTGTTTCATATAGTGCACATCTGTAATTATAGGTGCATAAGTGAGTGTCACATTTAGGCCAGATATACAGCTTTGGCATACTGGGGCATACTGGGTGTAAAAAAACAACAACTCAGTTTCATATAGTGCACATCTAGGATTATCGCTGCATATGAGACTGTTCAATTTAGGCCAGAAATACAGCATTCTCATACTGGGGCATACTGGGGTGGAAAAAAAAAACTTCTGTTTCATATAGTGCACATCTAGTATTATAGGTGCATAAGTGAGTGTCACATTTAGGCCAGAAATACGGCTTTGGCATACTGGGTGGAAAAAAACCCTCTGTTTCATATAGTGAACATCTGTGATTATAGGTGCATAAGTGAGTGTTACATTTAGGCCAGAAATACGGCTTTGGCATACTGGGGCATACTGGGTGATAAAAAAAACTCTGTTTCATATAGTGCACATCTAGGATTATCGCTGCATAAGTGACTGTTCAATTTAGGCCAGAAATACGGCATTCTCATACTGGGGCATACTGGGGTGAAAAAAAAACCTCTGTTTCATATAGTGCACATCTAGGATTATCGCTGCATAAGTGACTGTTCAATTTAGGCTAGAAATACGTCTTTCTCATACTGGGGCATACTGGGGTGAAAAAAGAACCCTCAGTTTTATATAGTGCACATCTAGGATTATAGGTGCATAAGTGAGTGTCACATTTAGGCCAGAAATACAGCTTTGGAATACTGGGGCGAAAAAAAAAACTCTGTTTCATATAGTGCACATCTAGGATTATCGCTGCATAAGTGACTGTTCAATTTAGGCCAGAAATACGGCTTTCTCATACTGGGGCATATTGGGGTGAAAAAAAAAAAACTCTGTTTCATATAGTGCACATCTGTGATTATAGGTGCATAAGTGAGTGTCACATTTAGGCCAGAAATACGGCTTGGGCATACTGGGTGAAAAAAAAAAACTCTGTTTCATATAGTGCACATCTGTGATTATAGGTGCATAAGTGAGTGTCACATTTAGGCCAGAAATACGGCTTTGGCATACTGGGGGAAAAAAAAACATCTGTTTCATATAGTGCACATCTGGGATTATCGCTGCATAAGTGACTGTTCAATTTAGGCCAGAAATACGGCATTCTCATACTGGGGCATACTGGGGTGAAAAAAATAACTCTGTTTCATATAGTGCACATCTAGGATTATAGGTGCATAAGGGACTGTTCATTTTAGGCCAGAAATATGGCTTTGGCATATCGGGGTGGAAAAAACACTGTGTTTTATATACTGCACATCTGTGATTATAGGTGCATAAGTTACTGTGAAATTTAGGCCACAAATACGGCTTTTGCTTACTGGGGTTAAAAAAAAACTCTGATATACTGCACATCTGGGATTAGAGGTGCATAAGTTACTGTAATATTTAGGCCACAAATACCGCTGTCATATAGAGTTAAAAAAAAAAATTGTGCAATACCCTACATCAGGGTTTTTTATTGGCGGATAATTATTTTTAACAGACTCAACCACTTTTTACTTTGCTTGGTGAACGCTAACTATGAGGCAAACATCTAATAAGGGACGCGGTCGTGGTGGTGGTGTTGGTGGAGCCTCTGGTGCTGAGAGAGGACGTGGCCGTTCTGCCACAGCTACATGTCCTACTGAACCCAGTAGCCGCCAGAATCTACAGCGATATTTGGTCGGGCCTAATGCCGTTCTAAGGATGGTAAGGCCTGAGCAAGTACAGGCGCTAGTCGATTGGGTGGCCGACAGTGGATCCAGCACGTTCACATTATCTCCCACCCAGTCTTCTGCAGAAAGCGCACAGGTGGCGCCTGAAACCCAGGCCCATCAGTCTGTCACATCACCCCCGTGAATATCGGGGGAACCTGTCTGAGTCTCAAGTCCTGCAGCAGTCTCTTATGCTGTTTGAAGACTCTGCTGGCAGGATTTCCCAAGGACATCCACCTAGCCCTTCCCCAGGGGTGGAAGACATAGAATGCACTGACGCACAACCCCTTATGTTTCCTGATGAGGACATGGGAATACCACCTCAGCACGTTGATGATGACGAAACACAGGTGCCAACTGCTGCGTCTTTCTGCAGTGTGCAGACCGAAAAGGAGGTCAGGGAGGAAGACTGGGTGGAAGGCGATGCAGGGGGCGATGAGGTCCTAGACCCCACATGGAATGAAGGTCGTGCCACTGACTTTCAGAGTTCGGAGGAAGAGGCAGTGGTGAGACCGAGCCAACAGCGCAGCAAAAGAGGGAGCAGGGTGCAAAAGCAGAGCAGCCGGCGCCAAAACAGTTTGCCTGCTACTGGCCACCGCCACCAGGGACCGAGCACACTAAAGGCAGCTTCAAGGAGTTCCCTGGCATGGCATTTCTTCACACAATGTGCTGAAGACAAGACCCGAGTGGTTTGCACGCTGTGCCATCAGAGCCTGAAGCGAGGCATTAACGTTCTGAACCTCAGCACAACCTGCATGACCAGGCATCTACATGCGAGACACGGGCTGCAGTGGAGTAAGCACCTTTAAAATCAAGAAATTGGCTCAGGCCCCTCCTGCTCCCTCTTCTGCTGCTGCCTCGGCCTCTTCCTCTGCCTCTAGAGGAACGTTGGCAGCTGCCGCCCAGCAAACAGAGGATGTGCCACCAACACCACCACCTCCATCACCAAGCATCTCCACCATGTCACACAGAAGCGTTCAGCTCTCCATCTCACAAACCTTGGAGAGAAAGCGTAAATTCCTGTGGTGAAACCAACCTCGCCACTGGGTTTTGGAGGGGCCTGTTTGCCAGCCTCTTGCCTCAGGATTATGGCCCATACTAACTTTAAAGGAGAAGAGAGACCGGACGCACAGCTTAAATCTGTGGAACTCTTTTGGGCAGGAAAGCCATGCTTGCGGTCGGCCAAATGTGACTTCCATGGAATTCGGGAACCCCTGCTCAGATCTGGGTGACTTTTGGATATGTTGTTCACCCAGATCAGAGCTATCCATGGATGTATACATTATGGGGATATGTGGGGTTTTGAGGTGTGTGACAGAACCAGCTGTCTTTGGAATTGTATTGTATGTTATGTGAGGGTACCCAGATAGCTATGCCCTGGAGCCTGTTCGTGAAATTAAAGACTTTGGCACCATGTCGATTTTATTGTATTCGTGTAATCTGAGTTCAATTCACCTAATAATATGCACTCAGACTTGAGCTATCTGGGGATATGTTAAATGTCTGTGTTTACTGTAAGGGTTGTGACATTGTATGTTTAAATGGTGATTTCTGTCCTGTTGTCCCCACATGTGTATTGGCGATTTCCCTTTGTCCTGAGAGATAATTGAATTACTCCTCGGGTGTCTCCAGGGCAGAGACGAGGAAACCATGATGCATTGTGGGGATGTATTGTGTCTGTGTATCCTGAATTGCTGCATATCTGTCCTGTGTCACAGTCTCCCATCTGGTCCCCTAGGGGAGTGTCCACAAGATGGGAACCTGCATAAATACAGGCGGGTAGCCCTCAATAAAGAGTTCCTGTTTTATCCTTCATCATGTTGAGGCTGGTGTTTGGGTAACTGATCAACACTGGGGGATTGCTATACGCTGAAGATTTGCTATACTCCCCTGGCTATAACTACTAGCTCTTGTAAGAGCTGTTCCTGCTCTCTGGATTTAGGAGAGGTTCACCCACTGGAGCCTTGAGCCTTGTCGTAGGTCCAGGGTGGGTAGGAGACGACGAGACCTCAACCAAGTTTCAGTGGTTCGTGGGGTCTGCAGTGCTTACGGTGTCAAGTGGAGTGCTTGGAGTCCTCGGGAAGCACTAGTAGCCTCTATCAACGGAGGTACCCGGTCGGGGTGCTAGGAGATCCGTTACAATTCCCACCTAGCCACCCGATCCCTGGCCCTGAATGCCAGCATTTCTAAACTACTGGCCTTTGAAATGCTGTCATTCAGGCTGGTGGAGACGGACAGCTTCAAACAGCTCATGACACTTGCTGTCCCACAGTACGTCGTTCCCAGCCGCCACTACTTCTCCAGGAGAGCCGTGCCCTCCCTGCAC
Source organism: Bufo bufo (assembly GCF_905171765.1). NCBI lineage: Eukaryota > Metazoa > Chordata > Amphibia > Anura > Bufonidae > Bufo > Bufo bufo. The sequence goes on along the minus strand of NC_053393.1, from coordinate 277,906,558 downwards.
AACCAAGTATCGGATAAAATCAAGTGTGCACTGCGCAACGCCATCTGTGGCAAGGCCCACCTAACTACAGATACGTGGACCAGTAAGCACGGCCAGGGACGCTATATCTCCCTAACTGCACACTGGGTAAATGTAGTGGCGGCTGGGCCCCAGGCGGAGAGCTGTTTGGAGCACGTCCTTCCGCCGCCAAGGATCGCAGGGCATCACTCTTTGCCTCCTGTTGCCTCCTCTTCCTACTCGGCTTACTCCACCTCTTCAACCACCTCCTCATCCGGTCAGCGACAGACCTTCACCACCAACTTCAGCACAGCCAGGGGTAAACATCAGCAGGCTGTTCTGAAACTTATGTGTTTGGGGGACAGGCCCCACACCGCGCAGGAGTTGTGGCGGGGTATAGACGAGTGGTTGCTGCCAGTAAGCCTCAAGCCCGGCCTGGTGGTGTGCGATAATGGGCGAAATCTCGTTGCAGCTCTGGGACTAGCCGGTTTGACGCACATCCCTTGCCTGGCGCATGTGCTGAATTTGGTGGTACAGAAATTTATTCACAACTACCCCAACATGTCAGAGCAGCTGCATAAAGTGCGGGCTGTCTGTGCGCACTTCCGGCGTTCTCATCCTGCCGCCGCTCGGCTGTCTGCTCTACAGCGTAACTTCGGCTTTCCCGCTCACCGTCTCATATGCGACGTGCCCACCAGGTGGAACTCCACCTTGCACATGCTGGAGACAGTGTGCGAGCAGCAGCAGGCCATAGTGGAGTTTCAGCTGCAGCACGCACTGCGGAACAGCACGACTTCACCACCAATGACTGGGCCTCCATGTGAGACCTGTTTGCCCTGTTGCGCTGTTTCGAGTACTCCACCAACATGGCCATTGGTGATGACGCCGTTATCAGCGTTACAATACCACTTCTATGTCTCCTTGAGAAAACACTTAGGGCGATGATGGAAGAGGAAGTGGCCAAGGATGAGGAGGAGGAAAAGGGGTCATTTCTAACACTTTCAGGCCAGTCTTTTAGAAGTGGCTCAGAGGGAGGTTTTTTGCAACAGCAGAGGCCAGATACCAATTTGGCCAGCCAGGGCCCACTACTGGAGGACAAGGAGGAGGAGGATGAGGAGGAGGATGAGGATGAAGCATGTTAACAGCGGGGTGGCACCCAACGCAGCTTGGGCCCATCACTGGTGCGTGAGACGATACGCCTCCTACAAAGGACAGCTTGTGCTTACCTCTGGGCAGCCTGGCACACGAGTGACTACATGCTGCAGTGCTTGTGCAACGACAGCAGAGTTCCCCACATTTTAACGTGTGCTGACTACTGGGTGGCCACCCTGCTGGATCCCCGTTACAAAGACAATGTGAAGTCCTTAATTCCCGCATTGGAGCGTGATCGGAAGATGTGCGACTACAGGGGCACGCTGGTAGACGCACTCCTGAGAGCATTCCCGACTGACGCCGGGGGACAAGTGGAAGCACAAGGCGAAGGCAGGGGAGGAGGAAGAGGTCGCCAACGCAGCTGTGTCAGCGCCAGCACCTCAGAAGGCAGGGTTAGCATGGCCGACATGTGGAAAAGCTTTGTCAACTCGAGGCAACAACTGGCCCCAACTACTAATATGGAGAGTGTTAGCAGGAGGCAGCATTTGAATAACATGGTAGAACAGTACCATTGCACACGCCTACACGTACTGACTGATGGTTCTGCCCCATTCAACTGCTGGGTCTCCAAATTGTCCACATGGCTAGAGCTTTCCCTGTATGCCTTGGAGGTGCTGGCCTCCACTGCAGCAAGTGTACTCTCTGAATGTGTACTTAGCACGGCAGGAGGCGTCATTACAGACAGATGCAGCCGCCTGTCCACAGCCAACGTGGACAAGCTCACGTTTATTAAAATGAACCAGGCCTAGATCCCACAAGACTTTTCTGTACCTTGTGCAGAATAGACAGTACTAACAGCCTCAACCATCCATCCTTGTAATCAAGTACACTTATTCCTTTTTTTCCCCCAATATTTTGGGGGATACCCCTATGTAAAAATGCTAAATAACACACATCTGTGTTGGCTACCTATTCCTAGTTCGCGGACGCTTTCACCTAGACCGCCACGTGACCCTACACCGCCACATCCACCGATTTACCGCCTCCTCAACCTCTTCCTCCTACATCATTCCTAATTTTTATTTTTTTAAGGTCTTTTATGTTTTTTTTTATTAATTTCCCTAACCAAATTTGTTTGCAGAGCATTTGCAGCCCTCTAGCTCTTTCCAGGGCTATTTTAGAGCCATTTTAGTGGCCAAAAGTTCAGGTCCCCATTGACTTCAATGGGATTTGGGTTCGGGTTCAAGTTCGGGTCAAGTTCGGGTCAAGTTCGGGTCCCGAACCCGAACTTTTTTTTCAAGTTCGGCCGAACTTGCCGAACCCGAACATCCAGGTGTCCTCTCAACTCTATTTAATATAACTGCACCGATGAACTGCAAATATATTTAACTTTGCCACTAATACAGGCCACATAAGTCTTTAGAACATATAAGTGCACTGCTGAATAGCAAATACATTTTTCTTTTGCCACTTGTACATGCCACAAAAGGCTTTAGAACATGTAACTGCACTGCTGAACAGCAAAGATATTTAACTTTTGCCTCTAATACATGCCACAAATGGCTTTAGAACATATAACTGCACCGCTGAACGGCAAATGTATTTTTCTTTTGCCACTAAACGCTTTAAAACTTATAACTGCACTGCTAAACGGCAAATATATTTTAATTTTGTAACTATTACACAACAAAAAGGGCTTTCTAGCATTTAACTGTACCTCTAAACGGCAAATATATTTTTCTTTTGCCACTAATACACGTCACAAAAGGCTTTAGAACATAAAACCTTTTGTGGAGTGTATTAGTGGTAAAAGAAAAATATATTTGCTTTTTAGCGGTGCAGTTATATGTTCTAAAGCGCTTTTTGTCATGTAATAGTGGCAAAAATTAAATATATTTGTCGTTCAGCAGTGCAGTTATATGTTCTGAAGCCTTTTGTGGCGTGTATTAGTGGCAAAAGTAAAATATATTTGCAGTTCAGCATTGCAGTTATATGTTCTAAAGCCTTTTGTGGCGTTTATTAGTGCCAAAGTAAAACCGCACAGCTGAACAGCAAATATATTTTACTTTTGTCACTCTTACACGCCACAAAAGGCTTTAGAACATATAACTGCAATGCTGAACTGCAAATATATTTTACTTTTGCCACTAATACACGCCACAAAAGGCTTTAGAACATATAAATTCACCACTGAACGACAAATATATATAAATTTGCCACTATTACATGACAAAAAGGGCTTTATAGCATTTAACTGTACCTCTAAACTGCAAATATATTTTTCTTTTGCCACTAATACACGCCACAAAAGGCTTTAGAACATATAACTGCACCGCTGAACGGCAAATATATTTTAGTTTTGGCACTAATACATGCCACAAAAGGCTTTAGAACATATTTGTCGTTCAGAGGTGCAATTATATGTTCTAAAGCCTTTTAATGGCGTGTATTAGTGGCAAAAGTAAAATATATTTGCAGTTCAACATTGCAGTTATATGTTCTAAAGCCTTTTGTGGCGTTTATTAGTGCCAAAAGTAAAATGGCACAGCTGAACGGCAAATATATTTTACTTTTGTCATTTTTACACGCCACAAAAGGGTTTAGGACATATAACTGCAATGCTGAACAGCAAATATATTTTACTTTTGCCACTAATACATGCCACAAAAGGCTTTAGAACATATAACTGCACCGCTGAACAACAAATATATTTATTTTTGCCACTATTACATGACAAAAAGGGCTTTAGAACATATAACTGCGCCGCTAAAAAGCTAATATATTTTTATTTTGCCACTAATACACTACACAAAAGGTTTTAGAACATATAACTGCACCGCTGAAAAGCAAATATATTTTAGTTTTGCCATTATTACAGTACACAAAAAGCTTTAGAACATATATCTGCACCGCTGAATGGCAAATATATTTTTCTTTTGCGAGTTAAACACGCCACAAAAGGCTTTAGAACAATTTAACTGCACTGCTGAATGGCAAATATATTTTAGTTTTGCTACTAAAACACGGAACAAAAGGTTTTAGAACATATAACTGCACCGCTGAATGGCAAAAATATTTTACTTTTGCCACTTGTACATGCCACAAAAGGCTTTAGAACATATAACTGCACTGCTGAACGGCAAATATATTTAACTTTTGCCACTAATACACTCCACAAAAGGCTTTAGAACAAATAACTGCACCGCTAAACGGCAAATATATTTTACTTTTGCCACTAGTACCAGCCACAAAAGGCTTTAGAACATACAGTCCTGATCAAAAGTTTAAGACCACTTGAAAAATGGCAAAAAATAATATTTAGCATGGCAGGATCTTAACAAGTTTTCCAAGTAGAGGTTCAACATGCAACAAGAAGAAATGGGAGTGAGACAAAACATTTTTTGAGCATTCAATTTAATGAAAACAACGAATAAACTGAAACAGGCAGTTTTTTAGCTGATCAAAAGTTTAGGACCACACCTCAAAAAAAAAACGAACCCCCCCAAAACCGAAATCCAACTTCCAAACATGAACTCAGTAATGGGTAGCTCCGCCGTTATTGTTTATCACTTCCAAAATTTGTTTCGGCATGCTTGATGCAAGTGTTTCCATGAGGTGAGTGGGAACGTTTCTCCAAGTGGTGAAGACGGCCGCACGAAGGCCATCTACTGTCTGGAACTGTTGTCCATTTTTGTAAACTTCCCTTGCCATCCATCCCAAAGGTTCTCAATTGGATTTAGATCAGGGGAACACGCAGGATGGGCCAAGAGAGTGATGTTATTCTAATGGAAGAAGTCCCTTGTCCTGCGGGCATTGTGTACTGTAGCGTTGTCCTGTTGAAAAACCCAGTCGTTACCACACAGACGAGGGCCCTCAGTCATGAGGAATGCTCTCTGCAACATCTGGACATAGCCAGCGGTCGTTTGACGCCCCTGCACTTCCTGAAGCTCCATTGTTCCACTGAAGGAAAAAGCACCCCAGACCATTATGGCGCCCCCTCCACTGTGGCGAGTAGAAAACATCTCAGGTGGGATCTGCTTGTCATGCCAGTATTGTTGGAAACCATCAGGACCATCAAGGTTAAATTTTTTCTCATCAGAGAATAAAACTTTCTTCCACCTTTGAATGTCCCATGTTTGGTGCTCTCTTGCAAAGTCCAAACGAGCAGTTCTGTGGCGTTCAAGGAGACGAGGTCTTTGAAGACGTTTTTTGTTTTTAAAGCCCTTCAGTCTCAGATGCCGTCATCCCATGGTTATGGGGCTGCAGTCAGCACCAGTAAGGGCCTTAATTTGGGTCGAGGATCGTCCAGTGTCTTCTGCCCTCAGGATCAGTTAAGAAATTCCAAATGACTGTCTTACTGCGTCCCACCTCAGCAGCGATGGCGCGCTGTGATAGACCCTGCTTATGCAGTTCAACAACCCGACCACGTTCAAAAAGGGAGAGTTTTTTTGCCTTTGCCATCACGTGTGACTACCTGACAGAAAATGACAATGAATCCACATCTTTGCACAGATTCTGCCTTTTTTTTTTTTTTTAGCTTTCAAGTTTTATTGATTTTTCAGCATAAGAAAATCAGACAGTAAATATGTCACTTGCATAAGCCAGAACAATGTTAAGATTTGCAAAGTACAACTTTGACATTCATATTGTGATGTTACATAGTTAATCCAACATAAGAATACCAGATAATAAATGTCACTTGTATAATCCAGCAACAATCACTAATATATGCAAAGCATATTAATGACATATACAACAGATTGTAACATAGTCAATCCAAAAACAAAACTAATAGATTGAATCCAGAACTTGTGATCCTTTTCTAAGATATAATTTATTCTATACTTTAGCGTACCACTATATAGGTTTTCCCTACACCGTTATCTATCCACCATTCTCTATCCACCACTCTCTCCTGCTATGTATGTATACCACATTATCAGTCACTACAAAGCCAAAGAGTGAATCTTAGCTGCAAACGGGCAAGAGTTCCACAATTCCCATCTTTTGTGAACTTTTAAGCGTTCAGAGTGAGATCTGCATATATATATATTCATGTTGCATATACTGATTAACTAGTGAGATCACATCGGTCACCTGAGGAGTAATGGGCAGCTTCCAGGAGGTCGCAATAAGCTTCCTTGCAGCCGAGATAATGCCCATTATAACCGGTCTATGGGAATGAGGTAAATCTCCTATTCCGATGGATAGTACAGCTAATGGAGGGTCGAGGGGGATCTGGAAGCCCGCCACTGTCGAGATAAGGTCAAAAATCTTTCTCCAAAAAGGGAGAATAATAGGGCACGACCACCACATATGTGATAAGCTTCCCTTTTCCCCACAATTCCTCCAGCAGTTTGAGCTGTATTCAGGTTTCTAAAGTAGGGTCAAGTGCATGATATGCAGTCGCTAAACCTTTCCCCTGACCTGTCTTGCTAGTAAAATATTTACTAAAAGAGGTAGTTTTATTCAATGAAATAATGGGAGGTCTCGTTCTGTGTAGCATATGCCTAACTTGTAGGTATTGATAGAAACAAGTATTAGGTATACCATAGGTCTCAAATGTTTTCATAGTATCACCTTCATACAGCTGATCCAAACGTATAATACCTGCTTTCTCCCATTTATCTAAGGAGAGATCAGGTACCCCTTACGTAAGCGCAACCAGTGGGATCTCAGATCTCTTAGGAGAGAAAAGCAAACCTTTCTCTATATAATGGCACCAGGTCCAAGCTGCCGCTTGCATAGTCAAGAGAGGGGGTGAGGATTTAGGCGCCTCTAGGGAAAGGGCGGAAAGAAAGCCTGGGAGAGAACCCAGTTTTGTGTAGGTGGATTCTAATTCATGCCATCTCTGTAGCGAGGAAGGCGCCCACCACTCTTTAGTCTGCTCAATGAGGTTCGCTTTGTAATAACGAATGAGATCCGGGACCCCGAGGCCCCCCTCTCTCAGCTTTGGGTATAGGGCTCGTCGGTCCACTCTAGGTGTTTTGTTACCCTATATAAATCTTATAAGGTCCGACTGCAGCAATTTTAATATTTTTTGTGGAATGATAAGGGGAATACATCTAAGTTTATAGAGGATCTTAGGTAGAATCATCATTTTGACTGCATTAATTCTGGCCAGCCATGACATAAACAGCTTAGAATACTCGGCATAATCTGTTAGTAATTATTTTCTCAGGGAATCAAAATTGCTTCTCACTAAATTTAGTATTCGAGGTGTTAGTAATATGCCCAGGTAAATTATGCCATCCTCTGCCCACTGAAATGGAGCTTTCGCCAGAAGCTCCCTTTTGAGAGGTTCTTGGATCGCAAATGGGAGAATATGCGATTTTGTAACATTAAGTTTATAGAAAGAGGCTTGTGCATATTCTTTTAAGACTTCCATGACATTTGGGAGAGATATCTCTGGATTCGTAAGTGATAACAGGACATCATCCGCGTACAGTCCTATTTTGTGTGATGCATTTCCCACATGTATACCCAAAATACCTGGATCCAAGCGGATTCTTTCTGCCAGGGGTTCCATCACTAGCGCAAAAACTAACGGTGACAAAGGGCAGCCTTGTCTGGTACCGTTCGTTATATCAAAGCTTTTGGAATAAAAGCCGGATGCCAATACTCGAGCTGATGGTGTCACAGCCAGACAGCTGAGAAGCTCTGACAGGAGCTTTCCAGATCCTCCTCCTTGAATTTCTTTGTTTTGGTTTAGTTCCTCATCTCGTTAGTCTATCTCAGCTGTCATGCAGTTGGACTGATTGCTGCCCTTTAAGTTCCTCCCCATAATGCAGTAGTGTGCGGCTTATACAACTTCCTGGAGTGTGTGTGCGCATGCTGTTTCTATTTCCCAGTCATCTGCAAGATAAGTGTTGTTCCTTTATTTGGTATTTTCTGTCTGCTGGATTTTAGGAGACCCTGACTCCCTCCGTGTCTAGTGTAGGGAGCCGGTGGTCGTGTCCCCTCACTATTGTAGGGTATTCAGGTATTAGATAGCCGAGGTACGTGGATATGCGCCCATCCACCTTTGGGGTGTTCGCATAGGCTGAGCAGTGAGGGAAAGTTGCAGATCTTATGCAGGGGTCTCCCTTTTGTTCCTTAGTTGTGGATCCAGTGAGTCATTGATTGTATTACATTGTCTTGTTTCCTGTACACCATCCGTGACATTATAAGCCGCCAAAAACTGTCTCAAGCATGGATCCGGTTTCACTTTTGGCTGAACGCTTCCAGGGTCTTTCATTGGAGGTAGCTGATCTCCGTAAGACTTTTTCTCAGTTTCAAGTGACCGGTTCAGCTTGCGTTCATGGAGTTTGTTCTGAGCCTAAGATCTCGCTCCCGGATACGTTCTCCGGGGGTAGTGAGTATTTTGTGCGTTTTAGAGAGGCTTGCAAACTCCATTTTCGCCTTCTTCCCCACTCCTCTGGTGATGAGGAACGGAAGGTGGGGATCATTATATCGCTGCTCAGGGGTAACGCTCAGTCCTGGGCCTTTTCGCTGCCGGAGGGGGCACGGCCCCTTCGTTCAGTGGATGAATTCTTTTTAGCCCTGGGTCAGATATATGATGATCCGGATCGTATTGCTCTGGCTGAGTCTAGACTACGTCTGTTATGCCAGGGTAAACAATCCGCAGAGATATACTGCTCAGAATTTCGGAGATGGGCAGCTGATACTGGTTGGAATGATGCTGCACTCCGAAGTCAATTTTGCCATGGTCTTTCAGAGGGATTGAAAGATGCATTTGCCTTTCATGAGAGACCTACCTCCTTGGATTCTGCTATGTCTCAGGCCGTTCGTATTGACAGGCGTCTTAGAGAGAGAGGAGAGATCTCTCCTTCCTGTCATACTCAGTCCCGGGACAGTGCAGCGGTCTCATTTTGTGTGCAGGGGTCTCAGTCGCTGTCAGCCCCTTCTGAGCAGGAGCCCATGCAGCTGGGGTTGATTGCCTCTGACAATAGAAGATTCAGCCCGCATGGGAGGGTTTGTTTTTGTTGTGGAGGTATAAATCATTTGGCAAATATTTGTCCCTCTAGGAGATTTAGGCAGTCTTCTGGGAGTAATAAAGAAACAAAAAGGAAAAAATCTTTTAAAAATGTTCCGTCTGTTACTATTGGCAGGGTTGAGGCGGAAATTGAAGGTTTTCCGTTTGCTTGTAGTTCCCGTTTTGTCCTGCCTGCTAGGGTGGCGCTAGAGAGCAAGAGCATTTTTAGTGGATAGTGGAGCAGCTGTCATTCTTATTGATAATCAATTTGCAATAACTCATGGTTTCCAGGTATGCACTTTGGGAAAGGATTTTTGCTATCGATTCCGCTCCACTTTCTCAGAAATCATTAAATGGCATAGTTCACAATATCCGTTTAATTGTGAGTGATGCTCATGTTGAGGATGTGTCATGTTTCGTCCTTAGCGGTTTGCCTACTCCTCTAGTGTTGGGGCTACCCTGGCTCACTAAACATAACCCCACCATTGATTGGCAAGCGAGGCAAATAAATGGTTGGAGTGACTTTTGCAGAGAGAATTGCCTCACGACATCTGTTTCTGAGGTTTCTACTAAGACTGTACCACCTTTCCTCTCTGAATTTTTGGATGTCTTCTCTGAGAGTGGAGTTCAGGATTTGCTTCCGCACAGGGAGTATGATTGCCCTATTAATCTCATCCCAGGCGCCAAGCTGCCTAAATCTCGTTTATACAATCTCTCCCAACCTGAGAGGGTCGCTATGCGTGCTTATATCTCTGAGAGTCTGAGAAAAGGACACATACGACCCTCGAAGTCACCTGTTGCCGCTGGTTTTTTCTTTGTTAAGAAAAAAGATGGTTCTTTAAGACCTTGTCTGGATTTCAGGGAGCTGAACAGTATCACTATTCGTGATCCTTATCCGCTTCCTCTGATCCCGGACCTGTTTAACCAGGTTGTTGGGGCTAAAGTCTTTTCCAAATTAGACCTAAGAGGGGCATACAACCTGGTTAGGGTCAGAGAAGGAGACAAATGGAAGACGGCTTTCAATACCCCTGAGGGCCATTTTGAGAATTTGGTTATGCCTTTTGGTTTGATGAATGCCCCAGCCTTTTTTCAGCATTTCGTGAACAGCATTTTTTATCATTTAATGGGAAAATTTGTATTAGTGTATTTGGATGACATTTTGATTTTTTCTCCTGATTTCAAGACTCATACTTACGTCAGGTCTTGCTCATCCTGCGGGAGAATAAATTATACGCAAAACTGGAGAAATGTGTGTTTGCGGTTCCAGAAATTCAATTTCTGGGGTTTCTTCTCTCCGCTTCTGGTTTTCGCATGGACCCCGAGAAGGTCCGCGCTGTGCTTGAGTGGGAGCTTCCTGAGAATCAGAAGGCGCTGATGCGTTTTTTGGGCTTTGCCAATTATTACAGGATTTTTTTTTTTAATTATTCCTCTGTTGTTAAACCACTCACTGATATGACCAGAAAGGGGGTAGATTTTTCTTCCTGGTCGGTAGAGGCGCGTAAGGCCTTTTCTAATATCAAGGAGAGTTTTGCTTCCGCTCCCATCCTGGTACAACCTGATATTTCGTTACCCTTCATAGTTGAGGTTGATGCTTCTGAGGTAGGGGTGGGTGCGGTCTTGTCTCAGGGTTCCTCTCCTGCCAAATGGCAACCGTGTGCCTTTTTCTCAAAGAAACTCTCCTCCGCAGAGAGAAATTATGATGTGGGAGATAGGGAATTGTTGGCCATCAAGTTGGCTTTTGAGGAATGGCGCCATTGGCTAGAGGGAGCCAGACACCCTATTACCGTGTTTACTGACCATAAAAATCTGGCCTACTTGGAGTCAGCCAAGCGTCTGAACCCGAGACAGGCCAGATGGTCTTTGTTCTTTTCAAGGTTTAATTTTGTTGTCACGTTCCGCCCTGGGGTTAAGAATGTGAAGGCAGATGCCCTGTCACGTTGTTTTCCGGGAGGTGGGAATTTTGAAGACCCGGGTCCCATTTTGGCTGAAGGTATGGTGGTCTCTGCTCTTTTTCCTGAATTGGAGGCAGAGGTGCAGGCAGCCCAGTCAGAAGCTCCTGATCTTTGTCCTCCTTTGAGGTTGTTTGTGCCTCTCGCTTTGAGACACAAGATTTTTAAAGAACACCACGATACGGTCCTTGCTGGGCACCCGGGGGCAAGAGCCACACTGGATCTCATCGCTCGGAGATTCTGGTGGCCTGCGCTTCGTAAGTCGGTTGAGGGTTTTGTGGCAGCTTGCGAGACTTGCGCTCGTGCCAAAGTCCCTCATTCACGACCATCAGGTCCTCTCCTTCCTTTGCCCATTCCTTCCCGTCCTTGGACACATCTGTCCATGGACTTCATAACGGACTTGCCTCGTTCCTCGGGGAAGACTGTGATTCTGGTGGTGGTGGACCGTTTTAGCAAAATGGTGCATTTTATCCCTTTTCCTGGTTTGCCCAATGCTAAGACGCTGGCGCAGGCATTTATTGACCACATTGTCAAATTGCATGGTATTCCTTCAGACATAGTCTCTGATAGGGGCACGCAGTTTGTTTCCAGATTCTGGAAGGCTTTCTGTTCTCGCTTGGGGGTTCGGTTGTCATTCTCTTCTGCTTTCCATCCGCAGTCGAATGGCCAGACGGAGCGCGTCAATCAGAATCTGGAGACATATCTGCGCTGTTTTGTGGCGGAGAATCAGGAGGATTGGTGTTCTTTTTTGTCCCTTGCTGAGTTTGCTTTAAATAACCGTCGTCAGGAGTCCTCTGATAAGTCACCATTTTTTGGTGCATATGGGTTTCATCCGCAGTTTGGGACTTTCTCGGGAGAGGGGTCTTCTGGTTTGCCTGATGAGGACAGATTCTCCTCGTCTTTGTCATCTATTTGGCAAAAGATTCAGGATAATCTAAAGAGCATGAGTGAGAGATATAAGCGTGTGGCAGATAAGAGACGTGTGCCTGGTCCGGACCTGAATGTTGGTGATCTGGTGTGGTTGTCTACCAAGAATATCAAATTGAAGGTTCCCTCCTGGAAGTTGGGTCCTAGGTTTATTGGGCCTTACAAGATCCTGTCTGTCATCAATCCTGTTGCCTACCGTCTTGATCTTCCTCAGACTTGGAAGATCCATAATGTTTTTCATAAGTCCTTATTGAACCCTTATGTTCAACCCATTGTACCCTCGCCTTTGCCTCCTCCTCCGATTATGGTTGATGGAAATCTTGAATTTCAGGTCTCTAGGATTGTGGATTCTTGTCTTGTCCGCGGTTCCCTCCAGTACCTCGTTCATTGGGAGGGTTATGGTCCTGAGGAGAGGATGTGGGTCCCAGTGACGGACATTAAGGCCTCTCGTCTCATCAGGGCTTTCCATAGGTCCCATCCTGAGAAGGTGGGCTCTGAGTGTCCGGAGTCCACTCGTAGAGGGAGGGGTACTGTCACAGCCAGACAGCTGAGAAGCTCTGACAGGAGCTTTCCAGATCCTCCTCCTTGAATTTCTTTGTTTTGGTTTAGTTCCTCATCTCGTTAGTCTATCTCAGCTTTCATGCAGTTGGACTGATTGCTGCCCTTTAAGTTCCTCCCCATAATGCAGTAGTGTGCGGCTTATACAACTTCCTGGAGTGTGTGTGCGCATGCTGTTTCTATTTCCCAGTCATCTGCAAGATAAGTGTTGTTCCTTTATTTGGTATTTTCTGTCTGCTGGATTTTAGGAGACCCTGACTCCCTCCGTGTCTAGTGTAGGGAGCCGGTGGTCGTGTCCCCTCACTATTGTAGGGTATTCAGGTATTAGATAGCCGAGGTACGTGGATATGCGCCCATCCACCTTTGGGGTGTTCGCATAGGCTGAGCAGTGAGGGAAAGTTGCAGATCTTATGCAGGGGTCTCCCTTTTGTTCCTTAGTTGTGGATCCAGTGAGTCATTGATTGTATTACATTGTCTTGTTTCCTGTACACCATCCGTGACAGATGGAAGGGAGTATAGATTTAAGATAGCTGATAGAATAGGTCCCCGGAACCCAAAATGATTCAACACCTCCGTCAGAATCCCCCAGTGCACCCTATCGAAAGCTTTTTCAGCATCAAGCGATATAAATATCGTGGGTGCACCGGAGGTATCCGCTATTTGGAGCAGATCAATTACTCTACGAGTTCCATCTCTACATTGACGGCCAGGGATGAAACCAACTTGGTCAGTGGACACCAATTTAGGGAGGAGGGGCTGTATCCTTAGGGCCAACAGTTTAGAGAATAATTTCAGGTCATTATTTAATAAAGATATGGGGCGGAAATTTGCTGGAGTATCATGAGGTTTCCCTGGTTTAGGGATTTTTGTGATAATAGCACATAACATTTCTTTGGGTATATTACCCGGGAGTAAAAATGTATAAAAGAGCCGCGTAAGGTATGGTAATAAGCTTACTTTAAAGGATTTATAATAGTCTCCCGAAAAGCCATCTGGGCCTGGAGCTTTATGCAATTTTAATGATTTAATAGCTGTATCTACTTCCTGTTCCGAGAAGGGGGCATTAAGCAATTTCAAATCTTGGGGGGCAATACTTGGGAGAGATACTGATTTTAAGAAATTCAGTATGGTATGTGAGGTGGGTTGTGGGGTGCCGCCGTCATTTTTCAAATTATAGAGGGAACTATAGTAATCTGCAAACACATCCGCAATATCTATCGGATGTGTATTCATCTTTCCATTATTTTGCTTCATTGATTCTATGCGGTAGGCTACCTCCCTTTTTTTCAGTCTGCGGGCTAGCATAGCCCCGGCTCTATCTCCTAAGTGATACCATTTTGCCTTCGACCTGGTTAGGGCCTTTTCAAATTTGCAGAGCAAGTGAGAGCGTAGTTGAAAGCGCAAGTCTGTGAGTTGAGCTGATAATATATCTGTAGGGGTCTCCTTTAAATCGCGCTTCTACCTCCACTATTTGAGCTAAAATGTCCTGCATCTGTTTATCTCTTTGCTTCTTAAGTTTGGATGCAGTCTGAATGAAAAGGCCTCTCATGAAGCTTTTATGGGCGCACCATAATGTGGAGACGATAATATCTGGCGTGTCATTAAGAACAAAGTATTCGTCCAAAGCTTTAGAGAAAAATTGGTGCCGATTTTCATCCCTCAGCAAGTATGAGCTAAGGCGCCAAAGCGGTGGGTTAGGATTAGGATAATTATCTGAGATGTGGAGGTAAGTTGGAGCGTGATCAGACCATGTAATATTGCCTATTGCTGTGTGAGTGGTTTTATGAAGAAGGTCTTTGGATATAAGGAAGTAGTCGATTCTAGATTGGGAGATATGAACCTGGGACATAAAGGTATAATCCCTTTCTGTCGCATGCTGGTACCTCCATATATCATGTAGGGGAGTAGTTTTGAGAAGCTTACCCAACGCAGGCCGATGACCCCCCGATTTATTGGAACAGTCCAACAAAGGGTCAATGGGCAAGTTAAAATCCCCTCCTAGAATGATGGAACCCCTGGCAGAATTCAACAATTTCTTAAAGAACCTTGTAAGGAAAGAAATTTGGTGAGAGTTAGGTACATAGACATTAGCTATAGTGTATTCAGCATGATTTATAGAGCAAAGGAGAATAATATATCGTCCCGTTTGATCAATAATAATTTGATGTGCTTTAAATTGGACCGATCGCCTAACCCCTATAAGAACCCCAGCTTTTCTAACTTCTGCCGATGCAAAATAAAGATGTGGGTAATGCCTATTAGAGCACTTACCGATATCTTTGGTCAACAAATGAGTTTCTTGAGCTAGCACTATATCACACTTGGTCCTATTAGCATCATTCCACAGCGCAGAGTGCTTGTAGGGGGAATTTAAACCCCTTACATTTATAGACATTAGGTGTAGTACCATTGTGGTTTTGTGGGGCTAAGTAAGTACTTAGCGTTAAACAGGAGAGAACGGTGGATTTCAGATGGCACGATGGATATAGTAGATTCAGGATCACATTGATTCTGGAAGAAACAACATAAGTTAACAAGATCACAAAGTAAAACTAGGCAAACATGCCTATATTGGTACGAAAACCAAAGATGAGCGCCCATGAATTTTCAGGAGCGCAAAGGTTTCCAAATTAAACAGAAAGATCCTGACAGGATCACCTTAATTTATAAGAACCGTAAGTTATTTTGAGGTTAGAGTATTCAAAAAAGATAAGAAATTTGGCATAGCAACTACAACAGTGGAGACGTTACCCATTCCAACCCACTCTATAGACAGATAAGAAGAGATGTTAGGCAGTCTATGTAAGGGTTAATGATAGATCGAGTACAGAATAGAAGGACGTAGGTGTCCCAGTTTAGGATACATTGTCGGTGGGTAATAATTCAATTAAGAATTATTAATTATGGTCATAAAAATTATTAATCATAAAAAAATTAAATTTTTAAAATTTGTCATAAATTCTTAAAATCATGACCTGGTGAATTGTAGACAACCTAATTGATACAATTCACATCTGAGTCCGACTATTTCCTCAGATAAATAAGTTCTTTTTGACGTGAGATGACGTTAATGATAAAATGTAGTTCTTCATTATACAATAATACACAGGTATTATAAAAATATGCAGATTTATTGGTTACAAGGTTATAAACATATATAAGTAATAAACATAATGATACATGCAAATGAATATACATAGCGTTAATATAAAGCATTACAAGCTTAACAATACATGTGAGTGGAAATAACTTGTCACATTATAACCAAGCTATTATTAGGTTAGGATATCAAAATATGAACATAAGTTATATACATTACTTCTGTTCAGAGAAAACCTCATGATATCAAGATGGGCATGTCTAATCCTAGACATCATTATAGAATGCTAAATACATTCCACCCCCCTCTAATCAACTACACATCACATGACTTCAAGATAGGCAAATCCATTCAAGGATATAACTTAGAAGAGATAAATGTATCCTTCTGCCCCATCCTGGACTATTTTCAAATATATGTGACTTTGGTAAGACTATTAAGACAAATAACAGGGATCTAGGATTTTGCTAGTCCATATCTTAAATGGGAAGGATTTGATATAAGTCCTTCCTGTGGGAATCCATCACTTAGCTTGGCGAAGAATGTTCTATTAATATATATATATATATAAGCAATTATTTAATGCTTTGCTAGATTATGAGTCCAGATTCTTCTGCAGGTAGAATGAAGCCTCACAATATCCTAAAACTACATCTCAATATGGAGATGATCAATTAATTTAATTATTTATTTATTCGCCAATCTAGATGGTATAATTTCACCCACACTATCAAATTAGTCTTAATAAAATGAAATATCATTTCCTGTGTCTCTTACCAAGTCCTAGTAGGAATCTCACTTCTGCTCCTAGGAAAGCTGGGTGGTCCATCATAGCACATCTCACCATGGCTTTCATCTTGATAGACCCCAACTTCTCCTCTCCTCTCTCTCACTCCTTTTCCTTTCTTTCTTTCCTCTTACTGTGTATGGCTTATGATCACAAACTTATCAGTTAGACACACCTTCCTAGTTTGGAAACTTTCCAATCATTGTCAGATGGGCGTGACCATTGATAAAAATTGTGACATCATAACCCTACCCAGAATGCACTTTTGCTACTGTTGTAATGTCACCTATTGATACCTAGGTGGCACTGCTGTATAAGCTATCTGCATCATAGTATAAAGGGTTAACTTATGTAGGTCTGAATATACATTTTGACCTTAGAAGCTTTAATTCAAAGCTATAGGGATTAATTCTGACACTTGTAGCAATTAGAGACAGACCCCTAGGCGTCTCACTTAGGGTTTCTCACACTGTTTATTTGTGGATCGTAAATTCCCTTGTTTTCTCACAAAGATATCAGTACCTCCTCTGTCATACCAAAGATGTGATTAATTGTTACAAAACACACATCTTCACAGACACTCTTCTAATGAGAAATATATACAATATACTGGATACATGTTGTCTTCGTAACATATAACAATATAATATAAACAAATATATATATGTCCTACTGATTGTCTTATGCTAAGGACTAACTAAGGCTCATTAAATGAATACATACATATTATATATTTTGCTTCATTAATAAATGCCTAATTGTATAGGTAATTATCACCAGCTGCACAGAGCTTATCTTTACCTCCCGTCATAAATTTAAAAGTAGACAAGGAGAGGCCTCTTCTCAGACTGGTACATTCATGAGAAAAATAACACTGAAGTAGAAACCTTTGTGTGACCTTAATTTGGCCTACTCAAGACATACAAAATTGTAACTATAGTCGAGCATGGCTCTTAAAGGCAATGAACATCCATTTTGACAATAATGAATTAGATATGAATGCATTTACCTATGAAAAGGCACAACAAATCCCCCCTTTTCAGCATATTCAATTTCGTTATTAGAAGGTTGAATAGGCTGAAATGCAATAAAGGGCTAAATGCTCCAAATCATTATGCATTGGGGAATGCAAGTTTTATCTTGGAATAAATTTATCACAATTTTGTGTGTACTTTTACGACACAAATCTAGCGTACAAACTTTATGATTAGTTTAACTACAAGTGTGTTACGTTCCTTGTAGTAGTGATAAACGTGTCGGTTTATAGAACGCATATTATACAATTGTTTCGTTCTTTTCTTTTATGACCACTGTAGAGAGAAAGACGTTTCGGTCGTTTTCTGGACTTTCTGGAAACGTGTCTGTAGTTAAGATCTTTCTTTGGTCCTCGAAGTAATAGCTTCCTGGCTTGTCAGCAACTTGGCAACTCGAATTAGCAAGCAGTGCTTGGCATCATATCTTCATATCTGCGATCTCGAATACTTTGTCATGTTGCATTGGTGTGATGTACTTTTGCAGCGGCTGTCGAATCTCCTGGGGCTCTGCCCACTTGTCCCTCCTGGATACATCTTGGATACATCTGGGTTGGCTCCGACTGGACGTCTCTTGCGTCACGGATAGCCTTGACCTCAGGTTCTCTTGGTTCCGGATATAAAGACTTTTAGGATACCGCCATCTGTCCTTCCATCTACACGTGATCCCATCTTGGGTCACCATCTAAACTTAAGAAAACAACAGACAGTATGAGCAACAACGCAGCAAAAACTTTATCAAACGTATACCTGCCTATTTTAGGCCTTTGACTTATGCCATACTTTAGTCAGCAGCAAGTTGAGGACTTTTATGTTTTTTGTTTGTTTTTTTTTGAAAGAAAAACAAACTACAGGGTACCATGAATAGATATAACTATTCTTCCTTTGCTAGGCTAATACAGCCTTAGGTGTTGTGCCTATTTAGGATAATAACCCAATCAATACTTTGAGACTACCTCGAAACAGAGTAATATATATGCGTCCATATATCTGCATGGAATACAGTGACGACAAGTTAGTCACAATTGATAGACAAACAATATGGTTAGTATAACTGTTCAGTATCTTTTCAGTCATACAATACCACCACCAATCATATGAAATTTATGATATGTCTCCATCTTCAAATTTTTGATTTTTCAATCTCAGTTCAGCTCTTGGCGTTTTTAGCACTGAAATAAAACTCTACACAAACATTATGTTAATGATCCTGTGGAAAAAATTGATTAGTAATCAATATCATTAATCATTTATTGACTTGGTATAATTATTAATTTAATGAAGCAGTTTGCTTCGTTTATTGGACATTCCTATGTCAGCGAAGTATTAAATAACTTTTCCTTTACTCTTTATTCACTTTATGAGATAAAGAATTTACATTCAATGAAGTTGGGAGAATCTTACTCTTCCTTTCCATTAGGCTGACTTAAGAAATCAGCTCGCAGCGCAGCTTTGCGACCTCTGACCTCTTCACTGACATGTATCTAGACTTAGGAATGTGCTCCTCACCCCTCCCTTAGGAGACTTTTTAAGGCAATTAGGGTTAGTTAACAGAGCTATTTAAATACAGTTTTGCGCTTTGCACTACTAAAACAAATTAGCAGATTCTAGATACTCTGCTTAAAAATAATAATTCACAAACAAATAAAACTAAAAAATCTGAAAAGATTAATCAGAGATTATTTAAAAAAACTATTCCCCCCTTAGAGGATTATCATATCTGAGGCAATTGCAGATTGTACATTGGGATCCTATAAGAAAGCATGGTTACATTAGCATACATAGCAATTAACCTGTTTAAAACTGTGTCTTATAGATTCTATTTATCAATAACATTGGGTCAGACTTTATATATAAAGTTCCTCTATTATCCTGTAACGCCCTGAGCTACTAAACTCAACCTCCCTGTATATGGGGGTAAATCTCCAACTATGGGAGTTAACTGGCCAGGAATTAATAGGAAGGTTCCTGAGTCAAACAAAGGACTAGAACCGGACCCTGTACCGCCTAGGCTAATGAGACCTACATCTGTTCCCTATCTTGGGACAATTTACTATTAATTTCTGGCGATACAAAAACATCAATTGTGTTTAGCATAGACAAACAACTCCTGAGTTGATTTACATGTCATGCACTGGTTGCATTCGTGTAATAACACTTTACTGCAACAACTCATCTGCGGTTCTGGTATGGGCTTAACCCCTTCAGTACCAGGACATTAATTTTGACTATGTATATACCACGCCCTTCTAAGGGTTGTAAACGTGATCTGGCTGTAGCATTCTAATGCCAGCAACAATATACACAACAATTTATCATTAATATGTAATCTCATCAATCATATCTCGCTGGGGCCTCCATTTATGTCGGTGGGTCGTAAATGCCCTTGTTTTCTCACAAAGATATCAGTACCTCCTCTGTCATACCAAAGATGTGATTAATTGTTACAAAACACACATCTTCACAGACACTCTTCTAATGAGAAATATATACAATATACTGGATACATGTTGTCTTCGTAACATATAACAATATAATATAAACAAATATATATATGTCCTACTGATTGTCTTATGCTAAGGACTAACTAAGGCTCA
This sequence comes from Bufo bufo, assembly GCF_905171765.1. Classification (NCBI taxonomy): domain Eukaryota; kingdom Metazoa; phylum Chordata; class Amphibia; order Anura; family Bufonidae; genus Bufo; species Bufo bufo. Next base: position 277,886,545 of record NC_053393.1, on the reverse strand, counting down.
TTAAATGAATACATACATATTATATATTTTGCTTCATTAATAAATGCCTAATTGTATAGGTAATTATCACCAGCTGCACAGAGCTTATCTTTACCTCCCGTCATAAATTTAAAAGTAGACAAGGAGAGGCCTCTTCTCAGACTGGTACATTCATGAGAAAAATAACACTGAAGTAGAAACCTTTGTGTGACCTTAATTTGGCCTACTCAAGACATACAAAATTGTAACTATAGTCGAGCATGGCTCTTAAAGGCAATGAACATCCATTTTGACAATAATGAATTAGATATGAATGCATTTACCTATGAAAAGGCACAACAACATGAGTATTCCCACATCATAATTTATTATATAAAATAATATTCATGTTATCTCCTCATCGGGTTGTTTAGGGGACAACCGATCATTCTTTCTTTTATTACTTTTCCCATGCCTGCCAGCTTGTGTAGTGGACCACGGGACCGGGGCTGGTATTACTGGAAATGCCTGTAGATTTTGGACACTGCACCAATCTTCAATGGAGATCATGGGGTCTCCCAGTGCTGATAAAAGTTCCGTAAGGTCCTCATATCGACGAATAGAAAATCTTTTCCCTGCCACCGTAGTGGAGAGTCCAAACGGGAACATCCAGCGGTATAATATTTTCCTATTTCGCAGCAAATCTGTGAGAGGTTTCAGTTGCTTCCTTTTGTGCAGAGTTATAGGGGCTAGGTCTTGGTATAGCACAAGCTGGTGATCTTCAAAGGACCAAGAGGGGCATACCCTGGCTTTCCCCAACATATCTTCCTTAACTCTGAAGTCCAGAAATCTGCAAATAATATCCCTAGGAGGATCATTAGGGTTGGGTCTTGGTCTTAATGCTCTGTGTGCTCTCTCAATTTCAATGGAGAGGGGATAATGATCTCCCAATAATAGATTATTGCGTCTATCAGATTTGGCCTTTTAAAGGCATGTGGTCAGCTGAAAACCAGCCTGTTTCAGTTTATTCGTTGTTTTCATTAAATTGAATGCTCAAAAATGTCTCACTCCCATTTCTTCTTGTTGCATGTTGAAGCTCTACTTGGAACCTTGTTACGATCCAGCCATGCTAAATATGATTTTTTGCCATTTTTCAAGTGGTCTTAAACTTTTGATCAGAACTGAATAACTGCACTGCTGAACGGCAAAGATATTTAACTTTTACCACTAATAGACGCCACAAATGGCTTTAGAACATATAACTGCACAGCTGAACGGCAAATATATTTTTCTTTTGTCACTAATAAACACCACAAAAGGCTTTAGAACATATAACTGCACCGATAAACGGCAAACATATCTTACTTTTGCCACTTGTACATGCTACAAAAGGCATTAGAACATATAACTGCACCGCTGAATGGCAAATATATTTAACTTTTGCCACCATTAAATGACAAAAAGGGCTTTAGAACATATAACTGCACCACTGAACGACAAATATATATTTCTTTTTCCAGTAATAAATGCCACAAAAGGCTTTAGAAAATATAACTGCACTGATGAATAGAAAATATATTTTATTTTTGACACTTGCACATGCCACAAAAGGCTTTAGAACATATAACTGCAACGCTAATCTGCAAAGATATTTAACTTTTGCACTAGTACATGCCATAAAAGGCTTTAGAACAAATAAATGCACCGCTGAATAGCAAATATATTTTTCATTTGCCACTTATGCATGCCACAAAAGGCTTTAAAACATAACTGCACCGCTGAACGGCAAAAATATTTTTATTTTGCCTTTATTACACAACAAAAATGACTTTATAACATTTAACTGCACCGCTAAACGTCAAATATATTTTTCTTTTGCCACTAATACAGGCCACAAAAGTCTTTAGAACATATAATTGCACCGCTAAACTGCAAATATATTTAACTTTTGCCACTAATACACGCCACAAATGGCTTTAGAACATATGACTGCACCGCTGAATGGAAAATATATTTTATTTATGACACTTGTACATGCCACAAAAGGCTTTGGAACATATAACTGCACCGTTGAACGGCAAATATATTTTACTTTTGTCACTAGTACACGCCACAAAAAGCTTTAGAACATATAACTGCACAGCTCAATGGCAAATATATTTAACTTTTGCCACTAATGCATGCCACAGAAGGCTTTAGAACATATAACTGCGCCGCTGAACTGCAAATATATTTTACTTTTGCCGCTAATACACGCCATTACATGATTTAGAATATATAACTGCACACCTTAGTGGCAAATATTTTTTTCTTTTGCCACTAGTACATGCCACAAAAGGCTTTAGAACATATAACTGCACCGCTGAACTTCAAATATTTGTAACTTTTGCCACTAATACATACTACAAAAGGTTTTAGAACATATAACTGCACCGCTGAACAGCTAATGTATTTTTCTTTTGCCACTTATACATGCCACTAAAGTCTTTAAAATGTATAACTGCACCGCTAAACGGCAAATATTTTTTAATTTTGCCACTATTACATGACAAAAAGGGCTTTATAGCATTTAACTGTACCTCTAAACGGCAAATATATTTTTCTTTTGCCCCTAATACACGCCACAAAAGGCTTTAGAACATATAACTGCACCGCTGAACGGGAAATATATGGCGTGTATTAGTGGCAAAAGTAAAATATATTTGAAGTTAAGCATTGCAGTTATATGTTCTAAAGCCTTTTGTGGCGTGTATTAGTGCCAAAAGGAAAACGGCACACCTGAACGGCAAATATATTTTACTTTTGTCACTCTTACAAGCCACAAAAGGCTTTAGAACATATAACTGCAATGCTGAACTGCAAATATATTTTACTTTTGCCACTAATACACGCCACAAAGGGCTTTAGAACATATAACTGCACCGCTGAACAACAAATATATTTATTTTTGCCACTATTACATGACAAAAAGGGCTTTAGAACATATAACTGCACCGCTAAAAAGCTAATATATTTTTCTTTTGCCACTAATACACTACACAAAAGGTTTTAGAACATATAACTGCACCGCTGAAAAGCAAATATATTTTAGTTTTGCGATTATTACAGTACACAAAAAGCTTTAGAACATATATCTGCACCGCTGAACGGCAAATATATTTTAGTTTTGCCTCTAAAACACGCAAAAAAAAAGCTTTAGAACATAAACCTTCAACGCTGAACAGCAAATATATCTTACTTTTGACATTAGTGCACGCTACAAAAGGCTTTAGAACATATAACTGCTCCGCTGAAGGGAAAATATATTTAACTTTTGCCACTATTAAACGACAAAAAGGTCTTTAGAACATATAACTGCACGCCTGAATGACAAATATTTATTTATTTTGCCACTAATATATGCCACAAAAGGCTTTAGAACATAGAAGTGCACTGCTGAATGTCAAATATATTTTTCTTTTGCCACTTGTACATGCCACAAAAGGCTTTAGAACATATAACTGCAACGCTGAACCGCAAATTTATTTAACTTTTGCCACTTATACACGCCACAAAAGACTTTAGAACATATAACTGCACTGCTGAACGGCAAATATATTCTACTTTTGTGACTAGTATACACCACAAAAGGCTTTAGAACATAGAAGTGCACTGCTGAATGTCAAATATATTTTTCTTTTGCCACTTGTACATGCCACAAAAGGCTTTAGAACATATAACTGCAACGCTGAACCGCAAATTTATTTAACTTTTGCCACTTATACACGCCACAAAAGACTTTAGAACATATAACTGCACTGCTGAACGGCAAATATATTCTACTTTTGTGACTAGTATACACCACAAAAGGCTTTAGAACATATAAGTGCACTGCTGAATGGCAAATATATTTTTCTTTTGCCACTTGTACATGCCACAAAAGACTTTAGAACATATAACTGCACCACTGAACGGCAAATTTATTTAACTTTTGACACTAATACAGGCCACAAAAGGCTTTAGAACATATAAGTACCCTGCTGAATGGCAAATATATTTTTATTTTGCCACTTGAACATAAAAAAAACCCGCTTTAGAACATATAAATGCAACGCTGAACGGCAAAGATATTTTACTTTTGCCACTAATATACGCCACAAAAGGCTTTAGAACATATAAGTGCACTGCTGAATGGCAAATATATTTTTCTTTTGCCACTTTGTGACGGTCATGTATACTACACACAGGGGGGAGGATAGTGACCACTGCACTCCACCCTCACCCCTGGCCCTGCCTACTTGCCTCGCAAGTCCTAATGACAGGGGACAGCTAGACGGCAGTCCCTAACTTAGGATACGTGCTGGGAAGACAGACAAGACAAAAAACGGAACGTGAACGGACTGGGTCAATACCTAGAGAGCTACGCAGTACTAAGGAATGAGCTGAGAATAGTCAGTAAAAGCCGAGGTCAAATACCAGGAGAGAAACAAAGTACAACAGGAGTCCGCAAAGAATCGTCAAGTGGAAGCCGGGGTCAGGATACCAGGAGAGATGCGCAGTACAGGAGGAGCTGGCAAAGGATCATCAGGGAACAGGATCAGGTAAGTATTCAGTAGTCTAACAAATAGCCAGGAACCTAGAATTATCAGGCAACCTGTGGCCAGCAGGCTGCCTGTATTTATAGTGGGGTCTGAGGGTCATGTGACGTGGCCAGCGTCACATGACCGACAGACAGACAAGTCGAGCACCGAGTGATCAGCTCGGCGCTCAAGGCAGACCTAGGAGCAGGGAGCCTCTCAGCTGGCAAAGCTGCCCTGGGAACCAGGCCAAACACAGATCCTCGCTCCTGAAGCTAAGCAGCAGGTCTGCGGCTGATGGGAGACCGAGTGCGCCTTTGGCACCCCGTGACAGTAGCCCCCCTTTTATGGGGGGCCACCGGACCCAAGACTTCAGGCGATGGCCTTTCAGGGTGTTCTAAATGAAATTTTCGAACAAGTCTAGGAGCATGAACCTCCCTGGCGGGTACCCAAGATCTCTATTCGGGTCCATACCCCTTCAGGTGAATCAGGTACTGTAAGGAATTACGCACTCTCCTGACATCCACTATCTTAGACACCACATACTCGACAGCATCACTAACAAGAACCGGCGGAGGCGAGGCTTTCAACGGTACAACAGGTTCAAAATACTTTTTAAGTAGAGATTTAAGAAATACATTATGAATGTGGAACGACTCGGGCAGCTGCAACTTAAACGATACCAGATTAAACACCTCCGTGGTCCTATACGGTCCAATGTAACCGTACAATTTCTTTCACAAAAATAGACGCACAGGGTCTTGGCATTTGGGAGTTCAGACAGAGGAATGAAATGAACCATCTTGCTAAACCTATCGACCACTACCCAAACCACTGTCTTACCCTCTGCCGGCGGCAGGTCAGTAATAAATTCCATCGAGATATGCGACCAGGGTCTACTGGGAATGGGTAGGGGTCGTAGGTTACCAGCAGGGCGAGTCCTAGGTGACTTAGACCTAGCACAAACCTCACAGGCTGACACGCAGGACGTGACATCCCTAAATAGAGTGGGCCACCAATAAGATCTAGAAACCAGCTCTCTAGTGCCCTCAAAACCAGGATGTCCACAAAAGGCAGAATCATGTCACTCACCCAACAGCTGGAGACAAAATTGTATGGGGACAAACAACTTATCTGTTGGGGTGGTTGCTGGTGCCAGATGTTGTTCAGCCTTAATGAGAGCCAAGATATCTTGGGTTAAGGCTGCTACGAAGATATTTGCTGGTAGGATGGATTCAGGCGGTGCCTCTGTAGGCTGAAAAGCATGGAAGCTCCGAGATAATGCATCAGCCTGTCACGACCGCTAGCCCAGCAGCAGTCGTGTCGCACCAGACGGAGGGGAAGGGGGACCCTTATCTACGGATGGGAAATAGAATGGCCACCCCTGACTAACCCTAAGCTGGCACCTGTCTGCCCTGATACCCTAGACAGGGTGTGAACCCGTGCGGCGAGCAGGATGCCTAAACCCTCAGTCGCCCTAACAAGCCTAGAGTGGGGAAAGGCCGATGGGAGCGCTAGTCACCATCACTCACGTCTAGGAAAACAACAGGGGAAGACAGCAAAAAACAAACAACAGCAGAGATAGACTTATCCAGTCACGAGCAGAGAAGGCGATCCCAAACACGACAGTCCACGCCGGACAAGAGCTCCACAGCAACACCATCAAACGATCTCCTTCCAAGGTCAGAGTAGCACTGGAGGTAAGGACTATATCTGGCAATGACTGCAAGTGAAACTGAAACTAATATAGTAGCTGGGAGTGGATGACAGGACTCACCTGAGAAGGATGCCTACAAACTCCCAGTCAGGACAAAAAGGTTCACAAGGCAAAACCCAGATGACATACCCTGAACCACGGAGCAAACTCACAAGCTATCGCGAGTAGCAAGTCGCTGCGACCTTCTCCTCCCAGACCTGTCTGGATCAGTCACAGTCGTGACACAGCCTTCACGTTTTTACTTCCAGGCCTGAAAGTAATGGAGAATTCAAAACGAGTAAAAAACAGTGCCCATCTAACCTGACGTGGATTCAACCTCTTAGCAGATTCGAGAAACATAAGGTTCTTATGGTCAGTGACAACAGTTACACAATGCCTTGCCCCCTCCAGAAAATGCCTCCACTTCTCAAATGCCCACTTAATGGCCAGCAACTCCCGATTCCCTATGTCGTAGTTTCTCTCGGTGGAAGAAAATTTTCTGGAAAAGAATGCACACGGTCTCAGGTTAGTTAGACTAGCAGGACATAGTGAAAGGACTGCTCCTGCGCCGTCCTCAGATGCATCCACCTCCACAATAAAAGGTCTCTCCTGATCTGGCTGGATCAGAATGGGAGCGCTACTGAATGCCTTTTTTAGTGTTTCAAACGAAGTAATGGCCTCAGTAGATAAGTTCTCCAAATCCGCCCCTTTCTTAGTAAGGTCGGTCAACGGTTTAGCAATTGCTGAAAAATTCTTAATAAATTTACGGTAGTAATTGGCAAAACCTGAGAACCGTTGTAAGGCCTTTAAGGATGAAGGCCTTACCCATTCTTTAATAGCTAGTACCTTACCAGGATCCATCTTGAAGGCGTGAGGGGTCAGGACATGCCCTAGAAACAGTATCTCCTGTACACCAAAGACACATTTCTCTTGTTTAGCGGACAAACTAATTCTCCCTCAACACCTCTAATACTTGTCTAACATGAGACACATGAGATTTGAAATCAGGAGAAAATATCAATATGTTGACAAATTTACCTAAAAACTCTCTAAGAATATCATTCATAAAGTTTTGGAACACAGCTGGGGCATTGCTGAGTCCAAAAGGCATAACCTGATATTCAAAGTGCCCTGCGGAGTATTGAACGCCGCCTTCCATTCGTCTCCCTCCTTGATTCGGATTAGATTATATGCCCCTTTCAGGTCAATCTTAGAAAATCAGGTTGCCCCCAGAACCTGGTTTAATAAATCCAGAATCAATGGGAGAGAGTATCTATTCTGGATAGTGATCTTATTCAATTTCCGGTAATCGATACAAGGCCTAAGACCACCATCCTTCTTCTTAACGAAGAAAAACCCCGCTCCCATAGGAGAGACAGAAGGTCTAATGTGCCCCTTACCGAGGCATTCCTTAATATAATCCTCCATGGCCTTGCGTTCGGGCTTAGAGAGATTATAAATACGCCCCTTAGGAAACCTGGCACCTTCTACTAACTCTATGGCGCAATCATAAGGTCTATGGGGTGATAGAACCTCCGGGGTTGGTGATGAGAACACATTAGAATATTCCCTAATGACCATGGGTAATATATCAGATTCTACTGAGACCCACAGACAAGCACGAGTCACACTTAGGTCCCCATTTTGCCAACTCCCCCCTGGACCAATCAATAGTGGGGTTGTGTAATCAGAGCCAAGGCAACCCTAGTACCACCTCGACCGGTAAGTTCTCCAGGACTAAGAGGGAACATTTCTCAGAGTGGCACACCCCCACGGTTAAAGAAATCTCTGAGGTACATGACCTCACCATACCACCTACCAGGGGAGTGGCGTCAATAGCCATGACATGGATAGGTGTAGGAAGAGAAAAAAATTGGAATACCCAGTCTAATGGCGTACTCAGAGTCAATAAAGCTGGCCGCTGAACCAGAGTCAATAAAGGCCTTACACGGCCATTTATTAACCCCCAGAGATATTGTTATAGGTACCAAAAGCTTACATTTCGTAATATCAGGGTGTACCTGGTTTTTAGGTTTCCTTGCCTTGGGAGACTTAACGGAGTGGGCCCTCTTAGGACACTGGTTGATCCAATGGTCAGGATCTCCGCAGTAAAAACACACTCCACGTCTGCGGCGCAGATTCCCTTGAGTCATGCCGACCTGCATGGGTTCTTCGGTAGAGACCTCAGCGTTGTTTCTGGGATAGACCTCAGGCTGGACCACCACCTAAGGAGAGAACTGTAGTTCCTGTCGTCTCTCTCTAACCCATCTGTCAAGTCAGACAGACCTGACCTGAACTGACTCTTAAGTGCTGGTTCATTCCATCCTGAGGGAACACACCACGTTCTGAATTGGGTGCAATAGAAACATAGAAACATAGAATGTGACGGCAGATAAGAACCGTTTGGCCCATCTAGTCTGCCCAATATACTAAATACTATGGATAGCCCCTGGCCCTATCTTATATGAAGGATGGCCTTATGCCTATCCCATGCATGCTTAAACTCCTCCACTGTATTTGCAGCTGCCACTTCTGCAGGAAGGCTATTCCATGCACCCACTACTCTCTCAGTAAAGTAATACTTCCTGATATTACTTTTAAACCTTTGCCCCTCTAATTTAAAACTATGTCCTCTTGTAGCAGTTTTTCTTCTTTTAAATATTCTTTCCTCTTTTACCTTGTTGATTCCCTTTATGTATTTAAAAGTTTCTATCATATCCCCTGTGTCTCGTCTTTCTTCCAAGCTATACATGTTAAGGTACTTTAATCTTTCCTGGTAAGTTTTATCCTGCAATCCATGTACCAGTTTAGTAGCTCTTCTCTGAACTCTCTCCAAAGTATCAATATCCTTCTGGAGATATGGTCTCCAGTACTGAGCACAATACTCCAAATGAGGTCTCACTAGTGCTCTGTAGAGCGGCATGAGCACCTCCCTCTTTCTACTGGTAATTCCTCTTGCTATACACCCAAGCATTCTGCTAGCATTTCCTGCTGCTCTGTGACATTGTCTGCCTACCTTTAAGTCTTCTGAAATAATGATCCCTAAATCCCTTGCCTCAAATACTCCTCCGCAGGTAGATCGCCCTGAACAAGAACCCTTAGAGCAGTCTCGGCTACCAGTGTCCTGTCTGGTTCATCATACAGGTTACCCAGGGCCTGAAAAAAAACCTCCACTGATGTTAAACAACTGGTGTCAGCCGGTAAAGAAAATGCCCAGTCCTGGGGATCACCCTGTAACCGGGAAATGACAATGTCCACGCGTTGACTCTCGGGGCCAGAGGATACGGGGCGCAAACAGAAAAAAAGTTTACAATTTTCTTTAAAGGAAAGAAACTTCTTCCGATCTCCAGAAAAGGTCTCAGGAAGCTTAATCAGGGGCTCTAAATGCGGACTGGAGACCTGAGGGATGGAAGTACCTGGTCTTAGCTCAAAAGAACAGAGTTTCCCTCCTAGCTCCTGCACCATCTGCGTCAGGTTAGAAATATGGTCAGTCAGGGTCACCTGAGGATTCATGATACAGTGGTTAGGTTATGGCCTGTTAATCTGTGACGGTCACGTACACTACACACTGCGCTCCACCCTCACCCCTGGCCCTGCCTACTTGCCTCTCAAGTCCTAATGACAGGGAACAACTAGACGGCAGTCCCTAACTTAGGATATGTGCTAGGAAAACAGACAAGACAAATAACGGAACGTGAACGGATCGGGGCAATACCTAGAGAGCTACGCAGTACTAAGGAATGAGCAGAGAATAGTCAGGAAAAGCCGAGGTCAAATAACAGGAGAGAAACGAAGTACAACAGGAGTCCGCAAAAAATCATCAAGTGGAAGCCGGGGTCAGGATACCAGGAGAGATGCACAGTACAGGAGGAGCAGGCAAAGGATCGTCAGGGAACAGGATCAGGTGAGTATTCAGTAGTCCAATAAATAGCCAGGAACCTAGAATTAACAGGCAACCTGTGGCCAGCAGGCTGCCTGTATTTATAGTGGGGTCTGAGGGTCATGTGGCATGGCCAGCATCTCATGACCGACAGACAGACAAGTCGAGCACCGAGTGATCAGCTCGGCGCTCAAGGCAGACCTAGGAGCAGGGAGCCTCCCAGCTAGCAAAGCCGCCCTGGGAGCCAGGCCAAACACAGATCCTCGCTCCCGAAGCTAAGCAGCAGGACTGCGGCTGATGGGCGACCGAGTGCGCCTTTGGCGCCCCGTGACATATAGAACATATAACTGCACCTCTGATTGGCAAATATATTTTTCTTTTGTCACTTATAAACATCACAAAAGGATTTAGAACATATAACTGCACAGCTGAATGGCAAATATATTTTACTTTTGCCACTAATGAATGCCACAAAGGCTTTAGAACATATAACTGCAAAGCTGAACTGCAAATATATTTTACTATTGCCACTAATACACGCCACAAAATGCTTCAAAATATATAACTGCACCGCTGAATGGCAAATATATTTTACTTTTGCCACTAGTACATGCCACAAAAGGCTTTAGAACATAAAAATGCACCGCTGAATAGCAAATATATTTTTCTTTTGCCACTTATGCATGCCACAAGAGGCTTTAAAACATATAACTGTACTGCTGAAAGGCAAATATATTTTTATTTTGCCACTAAAACACGCCACAAAAGGCTTTAGAACATATAACTGCTCAGCTGAACGGCAAATATGTATTACTTTTGACACTATTACACGACAAAAAAGTCTTTATAACATATAACTGCATGGCTGAATGACAAATATTTATTTATTTTGCCACTAATACATGCCACAAAATCTTTTGAACATAGAAGTGGACTGCTGAATGGCAAATATATTTTCCTTTTGCCACTTGTACATGCCACAAAAGGCTTTAGAACATATAACTACACCACTGAACGGCAAATATATTCTACTTTTGACACTATTACACAACAAAAAGGGCTTTAGAACATATAACTGCACCTCTGATTGGCAAATATATTTTTCTTTTGTCACTTATAAACATCACAAAAGGATTTAGAACATATAACTGCACAGCTGAATGGCAAATATATGTCACGACCGCTACCCCAGCAGCAGTCGTGTCGCACCAGACGGAGGGGTAGGGGGACCCTTATCTACGGATGGGAATAGTATGGCCACCCCTGACTAACCCTAAGCTGGCACCTGTCTGCCCTGATACCCTAGACGGGGTGTGAACCCGTGCGGCGAGCAGGATGCCTAAACCCTCAGTCACCCTAAAGCCTAGAGTGGGGAAAGGCCGATGGGAGCACTAGTCACCATCACTCATGTCTAGGAGAACAGCAGGGGAAGACAGCAACAAACAAACTTATATCAGAGATAGACTTATCCAGTCACGAGCAGAGAAGGCGATCCCAATCACGACAGTCCACGCCGGACAAGAGCTCCACAGCAACACCATCAAACGATCTCCTTCAAAGGTCAGAATAGAACTGGAAGTAAGGACTTTATCTGGCAATGACTGCAAGTGAAAGTGAAACTAATATAGTAGCTGGGAGTGGCAGACAGGACTCACCTGAGAAGGATGCCTACAAACTCCCAGTCAGGACAAAAAGGTTCACAAGGCAAAACCCAGATGACATACCCTGAACCACGGAGCAAACTCACAAGTTATCGCGAGTAGCAAGTCGCTGCGACCTTCTCCTCCCAGACCTGTCTGGATCAGTCACAGTCGTGACAGTACCCCCCTTTCTACGAGGGGCCCCTGGACCCTCAAGACCAGGCCTCTCCGGATGGGAGCTATGAAAAGCCCGAATGAGTCTGTCCGCTTTTATCTCTGATGCTGGAACCCACATTCTCTCTTCGGAACCATAACCTTTCCAGTGCACCAGGTACTGAAGAGAGCGGCGAACATATCGTGAATCAACAATCTTTTCTACCTGAAACTCAAGACTGCCATCAACAACCACCAGTGGAGGCGGTAGTGGCAATGGTTCAGGAGGTTCTACATATCTCTTAAGCAGAGATCTGTGGAAGACATTATGGATCCTTAGAGTCTGAGGTAGCTCCAGACGAAAAGCCACCGGGTTAATGATCTTAATTACCCTATAAGGACCAATAAATCTCGGACCTAATTTCCACGAGGGTACCTTCAACTTGATATTTCTGGTAGACAACCACACCAAGTCATTCACCCCAAGGTCCGGACCTTCAGAGCGCTTCCTATCAGCCGCACGTTTGTATCTACCACCAATTCTCTTCAAACTTTCTTGCACACTCTGCCACACTGAAGAAAGTGAAGACGCAAATCGTTCCTCCTCGGGAATCCCAGACGGCCCCCCCTCACTAAACGTACAAAACTGAGGATGGAAACCATACGCACCAAAAAATGGTGACTTATCGGTGGATTCTTGACGACGATTATTAATGGCAAACTCGGCTAACGGTAAATAAGATGACCATTCCTCCTGATTTTCGGAAACAAAGCATCTCAAATATGTCTCTAGGTTTTGATTAGTACGTTCAGTCTGACCGTTGGACTGTGGATGGAAAGATGAAGAAAACGACAGATGAACCTCTAAACGAGAACAAAAAGCTTTCCAAAATTTAGAAACGAATTGGGTACCACGATCCGAAACAATATCGGAAGGGACCCCGTGAAGCTTCACGATGTGGTCAATAAAAACCTGAGCCAGTGTGTTAGCATTAGGCAATGCGGCAAGAGCAATAAAGTGCACCATTTTACTGAATCTGTCAACAACTACAAGAATAACAGTCTTCCCCGCTGATACTGGTAGATCCGTAATGAAATCCATTGACAGGTGCGTCCAAGGCCTGTTGGGGGTGGCCAGAGGTAAAAGACGCCCTGCCGGACGAGTATGATCTACCTTAGAACGAGCACAGGTAGCACATGCAGACACAAAATTCAACACCTCCTGGCGCCATTTAGGCCACCAGAACCGACGAGACACTAACTCAGAGGTTGCCCTACTACCTGGGTGTCCTGCCAGTGTGGAGTTATGGTGTTCTTTTAGTATCTCCAGTCGTAAATTTTCTGGCACAAACAGTTTACCCGAGGGGCAGGAGGCCGGGGCGTCCCCCTGAGCTTCCAACACCCTCCCCTCCAAACCTGAGTGTAATGCAGAGACCACCACCCCCTTTTGCAAAATGGGCTCTGGTACCTCAACATCACCCCCTCCAGGAAAACTTCGAGACAATGCATCCGCCTTAGTATTTTTTGCCCCCGGGCGATAGGTTATTACAAAATTAAACCTAGTAAAAAATAACGACCACTGAGCCTGTCTAGGGGTGAGACGTTTAGCAGACTCCAGATATAATAAGTTTTTGTGATCAGTAATCACCGTGACGGGATGAACCGCCCCCTCCAAAAAATGACGCCACTCCTCAAAAGCCAACTTAATAGCCAAAAGTTCCCTGTTGCCAATATCATAGTTCCTTTCTGCAGTGGACAATTTCTTCGAAAAGAAAGCACACAGACGCCATTCACCAGGGGACGGGCCCTGAGATAGTACCGCTCCCACCCCCACCTCTGATGCGTCAACCTCTACAATAAAAGGAAGTGAGACATCTGGCTGTAGGAGAATAGGGGCCGAGGTGAATCTCTCCTTCAGAGATGCAAAGGCAGTTTTGGCTGCACGTGACCATTTGGAAAAATCGGATCCCTTTCGGGTCATGTCCGTCAGTGGTTTGACCACCAAGGAATAGTTTTTTATAAACTTTCTATAAAAATTGGCAAACCCCAGGAAGCGTTGCAATGCCTTCAGGTTCTCAGGCAGATCCCAGTCCATAATCGCCCGGACTTTCTCTGGATCCATGCGGAAACCTGAATCTGACAACACATACCCCAGAAATGGCAGTTCTTTTACGGCGAACACACATTTTTCTAACTTAGCAAACAATTTGTTGGCCCTTAATATCTGCAGCACTTGTCTCACATGGATCTTATGTGTATCCAGATCCGGGGAATAGACCAGGATGTCATCAAGATATATCACAACAAATCTCCCGATAAGGTGACTAAAAATATCGTTGACAAAATGTTGGAATACCGCAGGCGCATTAGTAAGACCAAATGGCATGACCAGATTTTCATAATGCCCTTCCGGAGTATTAAAAGCCGTCTTCCACTCATCCCCCTCTTTGATGCGAACCAGGTTATAGGCTCCTCTGAGATCCATTTTGGAGAACCATTTAGCACCAGCAACCTGATTAAAGAGGTCGGGAATGAGAGGAAGAGGATAGGGATCTCGGATAGTTATCCGGTTTAATTCCCGGAAATCCAGGCAAGGACGTAGGCCCCCATCTTTCTTTTTAACGAAAAAGAACCCTGCAGCCACAGGTGAAGAAGAGGGTCTGATGTGTCCCTTAGCCAAACTCTCCGAAATATAATCTTTCATAGCCTTCCTCTCCAGGCCGGAAAGATTATATAACCGGGTTTTAGGTAGTTTGGCCCCAGGTAGTAGATTAATCGGGCAATCATATGGACGATGAGGTGGTAACCCCTGACAACCCTTCTCAGAGAACACATCCATAAAATCTGACAGAAAAGCAGGTAAAGATGTTACAGAGAGTGTAGAGCACCTACTACTCAAGCAGTTGTCCTTACAATGTTCACTCCACTCCACAATCTCCCCGGCCTGCCAATCCACCACTGGATTGTGAGTCACCAGCCAGGTAAGCCCCAATACCATAGGAGCCGGAAGACCGTCCAGGACATAACACGAGATATGCTCTTTATGGAGGTCCCCTACCTGCAGATGGATATTATGAATGATCTGAGTTAACTCTTTCTGAGTAAGAGGGGAGGAGTCGATGGCAAAAACAGGAATAGTTCTGCGTATCGGTTCTGGAGTAAAACCCAGAGCCTGAGCAAACCGTGAATCCACCAAGTTGACCCCCGCCCCACTGTCCAAAAAGACGGAACAGATCTCAGTCTTATTGCCCGCCTCAACGGTAGCGGACAACAAAAACTGAGACATGCGTATGGAGGAAACGAATACGCCCAGACTGTTATCCTCTGCACAATCTGGGGACTCTAGTTTTCCCGGCGGCTCCTTTGTTTGTGGTCTCTTGGGTTCTGAGGGACAAACCTTTACAAAATGACCCCTCCCCCCACAACGAAAACAAACCTCTGACCTACAGCGGAACTTAGGAGGATTCACCCGTCTAGTGGCGCCCCCTATTTGCATTGGTTCGACTGGATCATAACAAACCGATCCCTGCCCTATAGAGGCCTCCGTAAAATGTAATAGTCTCTCCCTGAGTCGTCTGTCGATTCTTATGGACAGAGACATAGCAGCCTCCAGAGACCCAGGGACCTCGTATACCGCCAGCGCGTCTTTCAATTTTTCAGACAAACCCTGGCAGAACTGACTCCTAAGGGCCGAGTCGTTCCATAACGTATCAGTAGCCCACCTACGGAATTCGGAACAATATAGATCAGCAGACCGGTTCTCTTGCCGAAGTCTACGTAGCTTAGACTCAGCCAGTGAAACCCTGTCCGGGTCATCATATACGAGACCCAGGGCTTCAAAAAACTCCTCCACTGATCGTAAGGCCAGAGAGTCTGATGGTAGGGAGAAAGCCCAAGCCTGCGGATCTCCTTGCAGGAGAGAAATTACAATACCCACCCGTTGTTCCTCACCGCCGGAGGATCTAGGGAGTAACCTGAAGAACAATTTGCAAGCTTCTCTGAAGGTTACAAATTGATCTCTCCCTCCTGAGAACCTATCAGGTAAAGCCACTTTTGGCTCAGGAGTACCTTGGTTTCCCGTAGCAACGGTGGAAGCCAAGGATGGCTGCTGCTGCTGCCGCACTGTTGCTTTTAATCCTGCCACTTCAAGGGATAATCCCTGTAATTGTTTCGCCAAAACCGTAACCGGATCCATAGTGGACAGAAAAATACAAAGCAAAACAGCAAGCAAAAAAAAAAAAAAAAGAAAAGTCACTTTTTTTTTTTTTAAATGGCCAGATATACTGTCACGACCGCTACCCCAGCAGCAGTCGTGTCGCACCAGACGGAGGGGTAGGGGGACCCTTATCTACGGATGGGAATAGTATGGCCACCCCTGACTAACCCTAAGCTGGCACCTGTCTGCCCTGATACCCTAGACGGGGTGTGAACCCGTGCGGCGAGCAGGATGCCTAAACCCTCAGTCACCCTAAAGCCTAGAGTGGGGAAAGGCCGATGGGAGCACTAGTCACCATCACTCATGTCTAGGAGAACAGCAGGGGAAGACAGCAACAAACAAACTTATATCAGAGATAGACTTATCAAGTCACGAGCAAAGAAGGCGATCCCAATCACGACAGTCCACGCCGGACAAGAGCTCCACAGCAACACCATCAAACGATCTCCTTCAAAGGTCAGAATAGAACTGGAAGTAAGGACTATATCTGGCAATGACTGCAAGTGAAAGTGAAACTAATATAGTAGCTGGGAGTGGCAGACAGGACTCACCTGAGAAGGATGCCTACAAACTCCCAGTCAGGACAAAAAGGTTCACAAGGCAAAACCCAGATGACATACCCTGAACCACAGAGCAAACTCACAAGCTATCGCGAGTAGCAAGTCGCTGAGACCTTCTCCTCCCAGACCTGTCTGGATCAGTCACAGTCGTGACAATATATTTTACTTTTGCCACTAATGAATGCCACAAAAAGCTTTAGAACATATAACTGCAAAGCTGAACTGCAAATATATTTTACTATTGCCACTAATACACGCCACAAAATGCTTCAAAATATATAACTGCACCGCTGAATGGCAAATATATTTTACTTTTGCCATTAGTACATGCCACAAAAGGCTTTAGAACATATAAATGCACCACTGAATAGCAAATCTATTTTTCTTTTGCCACTTATGCATGCCATAAGAGGCTTTAAAACATATAACTGTACTGCTGAAAGGCAAATATATTTTTATTTTACCACTATTATAAGACAAAAATGGCTTTATAACATTTAACTGCACCGCTGAACGGCAAATATATTTTAGTTTTGCCGCTAATACATGCCACAAAAGGCTTTAAATCATATAACTGCACCGCTGAATAGCAAATATATTTTTCTTTTGCCACTAAAACACGCCACAAAAGGCTTTAGAACATATAACTGCACCGCTGATGGGCAAATATATTTTAGTTTTGACACTAATACATGCCACAAAAAGCTTAAGAACATAAAACTGCACCGCTGAATGGGAAATATATTTAACTTTTGCCACTAATACACACCACAAATGGTTTTAGAACATATAACTGCACCGCTGAACAGCAAATATATTTTTATTTTGCCACTATTACACGACAAAAAGTGTTTTATAACATATAACTGCACCGTTGAACATTAAATATATTTTTCCTTTGCCACTGTTACATGCCACAAAAGGCTTTAGAACATATAAATGAACCGCTGAACGGCAAATATATTTTTGTTTTGTCACTATTACACAACACAAAAGGCTTTAGTACATATAACTGCACCGCTGAATGGCAAATATATTTTTATTTTTCCACTATTACACAACAAAAAGTGATTTATAACATAAAACCGCACCGCTGAACGGCAAATATATTTTCATTTTGTCACTATTACAAGACATAAAATGCTTTAGAACATATAACTGCACTGCTAAACGGCAAATATATTTTTCTTTTGCCACTAGTACACGCCACAAAAGGCTTTAGAACATATAACTACACCACTGAACGGCAAATATATTTTGGTTTTGCCACTTGTACATGCCACAAATGAATGTAGAACATTTAACTGCAACGAAGAACGGCAAATATATTTTAGTTTTGCCACTAAAACACGCCACAAAAAGCTTTAGAACATATAACTTCACCGCTAAAGAGCAAATATATCTTTCTTTTGCCACTAGTACACGCTACAAAAGGCTTTAGAACATATAACTGCTCCGCTGAATGGCAAATATATTTTACTTTTGCCACTATTACACACCAAAAAGTTATTTTGAACATATAACTGCACCTCTGAATGACAAATATATATTTCTTTTGCCACTAATACATACCACAAAAGGCTTTAGAACATAGAAGTCCACTGCTGAATGGCAAATATATTTTTCTTTTGCCACTTGTACATGCCACAAAAGGCTTTAGAACATATAACTACACCACTGAACGGCAAATTTATTTTACTTTTGCCACTAATACAGGCCCCAAAAGGCTTTAGAACATATAAGTGCACTGGTGAATGGCAAATATATTTTAGTTTTGTGACTAATACACGACAAAAAGATCTTTAGAACATATAACTGCACTGATGAAAAGCAAATATATATTTCTTTTGTCACTAATAAACACAACAAAAGGCTTTAGAACATATAACTGCACCGATGAACGGCAAATATATTTTAGTTTTGTCACTAAAACGCACAACAAAAGCTTTAGAACATATAACTTCCCCTCTGAACAGCAAATATATCTTACTTTTGCCACTAGTACACGCTACAAAAGGCTTTAGAACATATAACTGCTCCGCTGAACGGCAAATATATTTTATTTTTGACACTATTACACGACAAAAAGGTCTTTATAACATATAACTGCATGGCTGAATGACAAATATTTATTTATTTTGCCACTAATACATGCCACAAAATCTTTTGAACATAGAAGTGCACTGCTAAATAGCAAATATATTTTCCTCTTGCCACTTGTACATGCCACAAACGGCTATAGAACATATAACTACACCAATGAACGGCAAATTTATTAAACTTTTGCCACTAACACAAAAGGCTTTAGAACATATAAGTGCACTGCTGAATGGCAAATATATTTTTCTTTTGCCAATTGTACATGCCACAAAAGGCTTTAGAACATATAACTACAATGCTGAACGGCAAAGTTATTAACCTTTTGCCACTAATACACAGTACAAATGGCTTTAGAACATATAACTGCACCGCTGAACGGCAAATTTATTCTACTTTTGCCACTATTATACGCCAAAAAAGGCTTTAGAACATATAACTGCACCGCTGAATAGCAAATATATTTTACTTTTGCCACTATTACATGACGAAAAGGGCTTTAGAACATATAACTGCACCTCTGAATGGCAAATATATTTTTCTTTTATCACTAATGAATGCCACAAAAGGCTTTAGAACAGATAACTGCAAAGCTGAACTGCAAATATATTGCCACTTATACAGCCACAAAATGCTTTAGAATATATAACTGCACCGCTGAATGGCAAATATATCTTACTTTTGCCACTAGTACATGCCACAGAAGGCTTTAGAACAGCGGTCCCCAACGGGCCGTGGAGGATTGTTAGCCGGGCCGCGGCGATCAGGGCAGTCTTTAACTCTGTACTAATGAAGGGCTTCCATTATGGAAGCGCTTCATTAGTACAGAAGGACCAGGGAGCGGTGAAGGATCTGTACTCACCGCTTCCTGGTCCTCGGCTCGGCTACTTTGCACTGGGGGCTGATGGCTGACCTGGGGGACATGGGGCTGACATGAGGGACATGGGGCTGACATAAAGGGGCTAATGGGGGGCTTATGGCTGACATGAGGGGCTAATGAGGGGCTAACGGCTGACATGAGGGGCTAATCATGGCTGACATGAGGGGCTAATGGGGGCTTATGGCTGACATGAGGGGCTAATGGGGGGCTTATGGCTGACATGAGGGGCTAATGGCTGACATGAGGGGCTAATGGGGGCTTATGGCTGACATGAGGGGCTAATGGGGGGCTTATGGCTGACATGAGGGGCTAATGGGGGGCTTATGGCTGACATGAGGGGCTAATGGCTGACATGAGGGGCTAATGGGGGCTTATGGCTGACATGAGGGGCTAATGGGGGGCTTATGGCTGACATGAGGGGCTAATGGGGGGCTTATGGCTGACATGAGGGGCTAATGGGGGCTTATGGCTGACATGAGGGGCTAATGGGGGGCTTATGGCTGACATGAGGGGCTAATGGGGGGCTTATGGCTGACATGAAGGGCTAATGGGGGGCTTATGGCTGACATGAGGGGCTAAAAGGGGCTTATGGCTGACATGAGGGGCTAATGGGGGGCTTATGGCTGACATGATGGGCTAATGGGGGCTTATGGCTGACATGAGGGGCTAATAGGGGGCTTATGGCTGACATGAGGGGCTAATGGGGGGCTTATGGCTGACATGAGGGGCTAATGGGGGGCTTATGGCTGACATTGGGGGGCTTATGGGTGACATTGGGGGGCTTATGGCTGACATTGGGGGGCTTATGGCTGACATTGGGGGGTTTTATGGCTGACATTGGGGGGGTTTATAGCTGACATTGGGGGGGTTTATGGCTGACATTGGGGGGGTTTATGGCTGACATTAGGGGCTGATAGATGGCTAAAGGTTTGGGGGTTGATCTGAGCCATTGGGGGTCTGATCTGAGGTCTGATTAACATTGGGGGTCTGATTGCTGGCCTGACCTGAAGTGTAATGAAAAATATTTTTTTCTTATTGTTCTCCTCTAAAACTAGGTGCATCTTATAGGGCGAAAAATACGGTACAGTGCAGCAGAGACCAGTGCAGCAGAGACCAGTGCAGCAGAGACCATTGCAGCAGAGACCATAGTCAGTTTATATAGTCATTATATAGTGTTATATATTTTAATATGCACCTTGTGTTTTGTTATGCGCGTGAATCTGTCAGCCCCGCCCACCCCCTAAGCCCCGCCTCAGAACCCCCGCCCCCTTCCCCCCCCCCCCCACCCAGTCACTGGGAAAATTGTCTTGCTTGAAACCAGTCCTTGGTGCAAAAAAGGTTGGGGACCACTGCTTTAGAACATATAAATACACCGATGAATAGCAAAGATATTTTTTCTTATGCCACTTATGCATGCCACAAAAGGCTTTAAATCATATAACTGCACCGCTGAGTGGCAAATATATTTAGATTTTGCCACTATTACACGACAAAAATGGCGTAATAACATTTAACTGCCCCGCTGAATAGCAAATATAATTTTAGTTTTGCCAATAATACATGCCACAAAAGGCTTTAAAATATATAACTGCACCGCTGAATAGCAAATATATATTTCTTTTACCACTAAAACACGCTACAAAAGGCTTTAGAACATATAACTGCACCTCTGAATGGCAAATATATTTTCGTTTTGTCACTAATACACAACACAAAAGGCTTTAGAACATATAACTGCACTGCTGAACGGCAAATATATTTTTCTATTATCACCAGTACACGCCACAAAAAACTTTAAAACATATAACTGCACAGCTGAAAGGTAAAAATATTCTACTTTTGCCACTAATACACGACAAAAAGGGCTTTAGAACATATAACTGCACCTCTGATTGGCAAATATATTTTTCTTTTGTAACTTATAAATGTCACAAAAGGCTTTAGAACATATAACTGCACAGCTAGTCTATTACACCACTGGTCTATCACACCAGTTATAATACTTTTTTTCCCAGTAACGCTTGTCACTGTACGTAGCAGAGGGAACGCAGCAAAACAGGCAAAATTTCTGCAGTACTCAAATACACTATTATGAAAGTATATTGTTATATTACACCATGCTTCAATTTTTAGTTTTGGGGGTCCACTGGTATATCACACCAGCTATAATACTTTTTTTCCAGTACCGTTTGTCACTATGTGTAGCAGAGGGAAAGCAGCAAAACAGGTAAAAATTCTGCAGTACCCAAATACACTATTATGAAAGTATATTGTTATATAACACCCCGCTTCAATCTGCCACTGGTATATTACACCAGTTATAATACTTTTTTTCCAGTAACGTTTGTCACTGTGTGTAGCAGAGGAAACGCAGCAAAACAGAAAAAAAAATTCTGAAGTACCCAAATACACTATTATGAAACTATATTGTTATATAATACCCCGCTTCAATCTGTCATTTTGGGGTTTCACTGGTCTATCACACCAGTTATAATACTTTTTTTCCAGTACCGTTTGTCACTGTGTGTAGAAGAGGGAACGCTGCAAAACAGAAAAAAATAATTCTGCTTTACCCAAATACACTATTATGGAAGTATATTGTTATATAACACCCCGCTTCAATCCATTTTTTTTTTTCGGGGCCACTGGTCTATCACACCAGTTATAATCCTATTTTTCCAATAACGTTTGTCACTGTGTGTAGCAGAGGGAATGCAGCAAAACAGGCAAAATTTCTGCAGTACCCAAATACACTATTATGAAAGTATATTGTTATATAACATCCCGCTTCAATCTGTAATTTTGGGGGGCCACTGGTCGATCACACCAGTTATAATACTTTTATTCCAGTAACGTTTGTCACTGTGTGTAGCAGAGGGAACGCAGCAAAACAGGCGAAATTTCTGCAGTACCCAAATACACTATTATGTTTAAACTTTTGTTTTTATTCAGTTCATTTATCAAAAACATTTAACATGTCCACATTTCATTCAATGAAGTACATAATATATATATATGTAACAACAAAAGTACATACCAGCAAAAGTATCTCTGCAATGTGACACGTTAATAGGGCGTGATGGAACAACCCATCACTATTTTAGAAAAGAAGATACTAAACATACAAGAAAGAGGAAAAGGAAGAAGGAGGAAAGGAAAGGTAAAGATAAAGAGAGAGAAGGGGGAAGGGGAAGGAAGGGGGGAAAGAGGGGAAGTATATGATGAGAGTGCCTGCCATTTACAAAGTGAGTACTGACAGAAGTTCTGGAGAGTCTTGAAACTCGATCCACTGCGACCATACCTTGTGGAATTTGTTCGAAAAGTCCGAAGCCTCAGCAGAAATCTCCTCCATTCTGTTTATGTGCAACATATCTTGATACCATTCTCTGATGTTAGGTGCATGTATGGTGCGCCAATGTCTAGGGATCACAGACCTGGCTGCGGAGATAAAAAATCTCAACATATTGCGTTTCTGAGAAGCGATGGAACCTGGTAGGATGGAGAGGAGCGCCACTTGAGGTGTATTTTCTATTGACTTCCCAGTCATTTTCCTATATATGTCAACGATTTTGTTCCAGAAAGGTTTTACCTTATTACAGCCCTACCAGTCCCCTTTTCTGTGCTGCATCTCCAACAGGTTTCTGGTACCGATGGGAATATCCTATGTAATCTAGCTGGGTACCTGTACCATTGAGCCATAATCTTATAGATTTTTTCCTGTGCTGAACAGGCCATTGATAATTTGTGAGAGAATATAAACGCTTTCTGTTGATCCTCCTTTGTTATGGAGGCACCTAGCTCTAGTTCCCAACCTGAAATAAAACTCGGTCTGCCCTGATATGTATCTTCCATCAGATTCCTATATAGCAAAGAAATCAGGTTAGTCGGCGGAGATGGTAACAAAAATAATTTCTCAGTTTCAGATAAGGATTTTCCAAAGGAACCTTCCTCACCCTTTGAGGAAATGTACGATTTAAATTGTTCGTATTCCAACCAGGAAATACGAACATTCAAGTGTTTTGCGGACAAGTCCTGAAAGGACGGCAAAGGAGATCCTGATAGGATGTGATAAAAGCATGGATCCGCAGAGGCCTGCATCCCCAAGAAGGAATCCCTATTGGAACTAGCTGGAAAAGCTGGATTGTGGAAGAGTGGAGTTAAGGGACTAAATTTTCTAGAACAAATGCCTCTCTGTATAAACGAGTCCCATAATTTCAAAGTTTGTTGTGTCAGTTTGTTATAACTTTTAAACTTGGGACGAGTCTCTGTCGCAATCCAAGCAGTATGGTTAAGTGGAAAGGAGTAGAGGGACTGTTCTAGTTGAATCCACTGTTTAGAACGCCTATGATGCTGCCAGTCAAGTAATCTGAGAAAGGAGGAGGCTGCGTGATAAAGTTTCAAATCTGGAAGACCCGCCCCTCCCGAGGATTTAGGTCTAGTCAATGTGGTGAGTGCGATTCGAGGACTGGACGAGCCCCATATAAATCTGGTAATTAAAGTCTGCATAGAGCGAAAAAATGCAGGAGGGGGTATTAGCGGAACTGTTTGGAAGATGTATAGGAATTTTGGCAAGATATCCATTTTTAAGACATTCATTCTCCCAAACCAGGATAAACCTTTTTTATTGTAGTTGGCAAGGTCTTTTGTCGTTCGATCTAATAGTGGGAGGTAATTTAAAGTATACAACGAGTCCGAATCTACTGGTATCTGGATTCCCAAATATTTTATTGCTGAAGGTTGATGCTTAAATTGGAACGATGTGAGCAAATTGCTGAATTCTTGTTGTGGTATGGATATATTAAGGATCTCCGATTTTGAATAATTAACCTTAAAGTTGCTTAAGTGTTCAAAGCGTTCGAACTCCTTTAAGATTAAAGGGAGAGAGATAGTGGGCATCCCTGCCTAGTGCCATTGCTTATTTTTATAGATGGTGAGAATAAACCATTTACCTTCACCTTTGCTGTGGGAGTGGAATATAATGCACGGATTCTACTTATAAATTTAGACCCTAGCCCTATTTGTCTCAGAGAGGCGTCCATAAAACTCCAATGAACGCGGTCAAATGCCCTTTCGGCGTCAATCGATAACAGGCACAAAGGGGAAGAATTACATTTCGCCGCATTGGTTAGTAATAAGGTCTTTATTGTGTTATCGCGAGCCTCCCTGCCTCTTACAAAGCCTACTTGATCCGAATGTATTATTGATGGAAGTAAAGGGGATAACCTATCCGCGAGCATTTTTGAGTATATTTTGATATCTATATTAATTAAGGATATGGGTCTGTAATTCGTTGGAACAGAGTGATCTTTACCAGGTTTAGGTAAGATACTAATGTGGGCTTCCAGGGATTGAGTGACGAATGGCGAGTTGGTATCAATGCTATTAAAAACCTTTGTCAAGAAAGGAGACAGGAGTACTTTAAATTGCTTGTAGAATGCTGGCGTGAAACCGTAAGGACCGGGGCTTTTCCCAGTGGGGGAGGCGGAAATGGCATTTGCGACTTCAGTAGCTGTAAAGTCTGACTCAATAGCCTCTTTATCCTGCGTTGAAATTGTAGGAAGTGCCGTTTCCTGTAAATATTCATCAATACGGGTGTTTAAAGCCTCAGTTGATGAATCTGTGAATTGCCCTTTTATGTTGTATAATTGGGAATAATATGAATGGAACACTTCCAGTATTTCGGTGGGATTATGAGTTTTAAGGCCATTGGATTTTTTTATGAAAGGGATAAAAGTTTGAGTCAACCTAGGGTGTATAAAACGTGCTAACGGTCTGCCGCATTTGCTAGAGTATTCATAGAAGAAGCCCTTCCCTTTATCCGTATATATTTTATATTTTTGATCAATCAGAGATTTAACCGCCTCCGGACCGCCTAACGCAGGATCGCGTTCCAGAGGCGGCAGTCCCAGGCGCGAGACGCGAGATGACGCGCTTAGCCGGCCTGCGCATGCGCATTGCGGGGCGGCAAAAGTTAGAGGGGGGTCACGTCATCAGCTTGCCAGCCAATGATCGTGGCTGGCAAGCTGATGATTTTTAAAAAAACTAATCAGAAGCCAGTTAACACATTATATTAGTAAATATGATGTGTTAAATGGCTTCTCTGCTCCTCTGCTGGTCCTTTTGGTCGGTTGGTTCCAGCAGAGGAGCAGACATCACAGTGAGTACACACCAAACACTCCACTTAGCCCCAGATCACCCCCATCACCCCAATTAACCCCTTGATCACCCCTTGATCGCCCCTGTCAATCACCTAGTGAAAGGAAAAAAGTGATCAGTGTAAACTGTCACTTTTTTTTCCCACTGGTATTGACTGATGGGTTTTAGGATAGTTTAGGCCCCTTGGTTAGGTAGTTTAGCGATTGTTTAGCGCCCAGCCCACCGCACCGCAGTCACTGATTCGCTGATTAGCGTATCGCTAATCAGCATTTGTACTTTTATAGTATCTGTAAGTGATCAATACTTATCACAGTCAGATCTATAATAGTATTAGTGTCACCTTAGCTCGCCCTCCACCCAAAACGCTGTGTTTGCCCGATCAGGCCTGATCGGTCGCCCACACGTGCGTTCACCCACGCCCGCCCCACCGCAGTGACAAAAAATATTATTTTTTTTTATCACTGCACAATCACTTTACAAGCGTTGCGGCGATAAAAAAATCAGTTTTGATATTTTTTATCAATCGCAGTGGCCTCCGGTACTTCGCTAGCCTCCCATTTGTAAGACAGGCTTGCTTTTTTTCTTGGGTAGTCTCAGGGAATACCCCTAAATTCAGTAGTCCAAATGTCAAACAGGGGGTATTCTTCTGAAGAGGCCTACAGGATTCTGACCCAGTCGGATGAGGAATGGGAACCCTCATCTGACGAATCTAGCGGGTCAGAATATGAACCTGTAGAAAGCAGTAGCAGTCTGACACAAAGTTCGGACAAGGAGGTTGAGGTCCCTGATACCACCAGGCGTACCCGGCCCCGTGTTGCTAGACCACAGGTTGCGCAGGATCCGCTTCAAGGGCAGCAGAGTGGGGCTGGTGCTGTCGGATTACGTGGTGAGGCATACACCAGCAGCGCAGCCCTCCCTGGACCTAGTACCAGCACTGCCGTACAACATGGTGAAGTGGCGAGCACCAGAAGGGCAGTTGAAGCTGGTACGGTGGCACGTGCAATAGTTACCCCGTCGCAGCCACCGCACAGACAGGCCCGTAGACCCCCTAGAGTCCTTGAGGTGCTGGCAAATCCTGATTGGCAGTCCCCAACTTCAGCCGCACCATTAGTTCCCCCTTTCACCGCCCAGTCTGGAGTTCGGGTTGAGACAGCTCAGATCGGTTCGGCCCTGGGATTTTTTGAGCTGTCACTTAGTCGTGGCAGAAACATACCGGTATGCCACTCAATTTATATCCGCCAACACGGAAGCTTTTATGCCCAGCCTTTCCGGTGGAAACCAGTCCAAGTTTCCGAATTAAAAAAATTTCTGGGCCTTCTCCTCAACATGGGTCTAACCAAAAAGCATGAATTGCGGTCATATTGGTCCACGAACCCAATTCATCACATGCCCATGTTCTCTGCTGCTATGTCCGGGGCACGATTTGAGGCCATCCTGCGTTTCCTGCACTTTAGCGACAACACCACCTCCCGTCCCAGAGGCCACCCAGCTTTTGACCGGCTCCACAAAATTCGGCCCCTCATAGACCACTTCAACCAGAAATTTGCAGATTTGTATACCCCTGAGCAAAACATCTGCGTAGACGAGTCCCTAATACATTTTACCGGGCGCCTTGGCTTCAAACAATACATCCCAAGCAAGCGCGCCCGGTATGGGGTCAAATTGTATAAGCTCTGTGAAAGGGCCACAGGCTATACCCACAAATTTCGGATCTATGAGGGTAAAGATCAGACCCTGGAGCCGGTCGGTTGCCCTGACTACCTGGGGAGCAGTGGGAAGACAGTCTGGGACTTTGTGTCACCCTTATTTGGCAAGGGGTACCATCTTTATGTGGACAATTTCTACACAAGTGTGGCCCCTTTTTAGGCATTTGTTCCTAGAACTAGTCGCGCGGGCTTCCCCCAACGGCTCGTTACCACCCATCTTGCAAGGGGGGAGAGGGCTGCCTTGTGTAACGAAGAACTGCTCGCGGTGAAATGGAGAGACAAGCATGACGTTTACATGCTCTCCTCCATTCACGCAGACACGACAATCCAAATTGAGCGAGCAACCAGTGTCATTGAAAAGCCCCTCTGTGTCCACGACTATAATTTGCTCATGGGAGGGGTGGACTTCAATGACCAGATGTTGTCTCCGTATTTAGTTTCCCGACGCACCAGACGCTGATATAAAAAGGTGTCTGTATATTTAATTCAATTGGCTGCATATAATAGTTTTGTTCTCTACAGTAAGGCTGGGAGAACACGATCCTTGCTCAAATTTCAGGAAGAGATCATCGAGAACCTCCTTTACCCAGGAGGTTCCGTGGCCCCATCCACCAGTGTAGTTAGCCGTCTACATGAGCGACATTTCCCCAGTGTCGTTGCCGGTACCTCAACCCAACAGTCACCCCGAAAAAGATGTCGTGTCTGTAGCAGGAGTGGAATAAGGCGTGACACCCGCTATTTCTGTCCTGACTGCCCTGACCACCCTGCCCTATGCTTTGGAGAGTGTTTCTGGAAGTACCACACACAGGTACACTTAGCATAGGGATTGCATCTCACAGGACAGGCACACAGGGCTATTAGGGCCCTTTCACTCACAGCTGCTGCAAACCTCTCCTTTCACCTGGGACAAAGTGCATAATGTACTTCGCCAAATCTTTGGGCGATTTGCACATTGTCCCATGGGGAAGGAGAGGTTTGTCCTATAAAGGTAAAAAAACAAAAAAAACAAAAAAAAAACACCAGTAAGCAAAAAAGTTAACGTTCAGTTCAAAAAGTTTAATAAAGTTTATATGTTCTGTTCAAAAGTTATTATAAAGTTAATAAAATTTCTTGCGTTGCGGCCTGGTTTTTTCTTTTGTTTTTTTTACCTTCCAGGTGGACCAACCGATCGACTAGCTGCAGCACTGATGTGCATTCTGACAGAAGCATTGCGCTGCTGTCAGATTACACACAAGTCGGTGTATGCGGCGCTGCAAGACGAGATTTCTCCTCTGCAGTAAAAGATACGTTTGCCGAGGCATATGAGCTGAGGAGACGGCGGTGTTCATATGCTTTGGCAAACACTTTGTATATATAAAAAAAAATAAAAAATCTCGGCAATGATTTATTCATCCACATCGATTGATGTGAATGGAGAAATCGGGTTTGCCAGGGCATACGAGCTAAGTGGGTATGGATGTTGGGCGGAGCTCCTATGTCCTGGCAGACGCCTTTCCCCTCCTTTTTTTTTTGGCAGAGATTTTTTCATCCACATTGATCGATGTGAATGAAGAAATCTGTGCCGTTCATTTTTTCTTTCAGCCCAGAGGCTGAACGAAAAAAAAAAAATCTCATTACCCGTATGCTCAATATAAGGAGAATAGCAGAAACTTCTAATGCTGGCCATACATGTAATGATTGCGGAGACCCTCAAATGCCAGGGCAGTACAAACACCCCACAAATAACACCATTTTGGAAAGAAGACACCCCAAGGTATTCGCTGAGGGGCATATTGAGTCCATGAAAGATTGAAATTTTTGTCTCAAGTTAGTGGAAAGGGAGACTTTGTGAGAAAAAACAAAAAAAAATCAATTTCCGCTAACTTGTGCCCAAAATTTTTTTTTATATGAACTCGGCATGCACCTCATTGAATACCTTGGGGTGTCTTCTTTCCAAAATGGGGTCACATGTGGGGTATTTATACTGCCCTGGCTTTTTAGGGGCCCTAAAGCGTGAGAAGAAGTCTGGGATCCAAATGTCTAAAAATGCCCTCCTAAAAGGAATTTGGGCACCTTTGCGCATCTAGACTGCAAAAAAGTGTCACACATGTGGTATCGCCGTACTCAGGAGAAGTTGGGGAATGTTTTTTGGGGTGTCATTTTACATGTACCCATGCTGATGAGATAAATATCTTGGTCAAATGCCAACTTTGTATAAAAAAAATGGAAAAGTTGTCTTTTGCCGAGATATTTCTCTCACCCAGCATGGGTATATGTAAAATGACACCCCAAAACACATTCCCCAACTTCTCCTGAGTACGGCGATACAACATGTGTGACACTTTTTTGCAGCCTAGGTGGGCAAAGGGGCCTACATTCCAAAGAGCACCTTTCGGATTTCACAGGGCATTTTTTACAGATTTTGATTTCAAACTACTTCTCACGCATCTGGGCCCCTAAAATGCCAGGGCAGTATAACTACCCCACAAGTGACCCCATTTTGGAAAGAAGACACCCCAAGGTATTCCGTGAGGGGCATGGCAAGTTCCTAGAAATTTTTATTTTTTGTCACAAGTTAGCAGAAAATTATGTTTTTTTTTTGTTTTTGTTTTATCTTACAAAGTCTCATATTCCACTAACTTGTGACCAAAAATAAAAACTTCCATTAACTCACTATGCCCATCACGAAATACCTTGGGGTGTCTTCTTTCCAAAATGGGGTCACTTGTGGGGTAGTTATACTGCCCTGGTATTCTAGGGGCCCTAATGTGTGGTAAGTAGTTTGAAATAAAAATGTGTAAAAAATGACCTGTGAAATCCTAAAGGTGCTCTTTGGAATGTGGGCCCCTTTGCCCACCTAGGCTGCAAAAAAGTGTCACACATCTGGTATCGTCGTACTCAGGAGAAGTTGGGCAATGTGTATTGGGGTGTCATTTTACATATACCCATGCTGGGTGAGAGAAATATCTCGGTCCAATGCCAACTTTGTATAAAAAAATGGGAAAAGTTGTCTTTTGCCGAGATATTTATCTCACCCAGCATGGGTATATGTAAAAAGACACCCCAAAACACATTGCCCAACTTCTCCTGAGTACGGCGATACCAGATGTGTGACACTTTTTTGCAGCCTAGGTGGGCAAAGGGGCCCACATTCCAAAGAGCACCTTTAGGATTTCACAGGTCATTTTTTACACATTTTGATTTCAAACTACTTACCACACATTAGGGCCCCTAGAATGCCAGGGCAGTATAACTACCCCACAAGTGACCCCATTTTGGAAAGAAGACACCCCAAGGTATTTTGTGATGGGCATAGTGAGTTCATGTAAGTTTTTAGTTTTTGTCACAAGTTAGTGGAATATGAGACATTGTAAGAAAAAAAAAAAATCATCATTTTTCGCTAACTTGTGACAAAAAATAAAAAGTTCTATGAACTCACTATGCCCACCAGCGAATACCTTAGGGTGTCTACTTTCCGAAATTGGGTCATTTGTGGGGTGTTTGTACTGTCTGGCCATTGTAGAACTTCAGGAAACATGACAGGTGCTCAGAAAGTCAGAGCTGCTTCAAAAAGCGGAAATTCACATTTTTGTACCATAGTTTGTAAACGCTATAACTTTTACCCAAACCATTTTTTTTTTACCCAAACATTTTTTTTTATCAAAGACATGTAGAACAATAAATTTAGAGAAAAATTTATATATGGATGTAATTTTTTAAAAAAAAATTTACAACTGAAAGTGAAAAATTTCATTTTTTTGTAAAAAAATCGTTCAATTTCGATTAATAACAAAAAAAAGTAAAAATGTCAGCAGCAATGAAATACCACCAAATGAAAGCTCTATTAGTGAGAAGAAAAGGAGGTAAAATTCATTTGGGTGGTAAGTTGCATGATCGAGCAATAAACGTGAAAGTAGAGTAGTGCAGAAGTGTAAAAAGTGGCCTGGTCATTAAGGGTCTTTAAGCTAGGGGGGCTGAGGTGGTTAATAGAATCCCTGACTTTTAGTAGTTCTATATGCGTTGTTGGGGATTACGTTCTTTTATTCCGTATTTCTAAGTTATGAGCCTGAGATAATAGTGTGGTTAATTTGAATGCCTTCTCTTTTTTTAATCTGGCCCCATGTTTGATAAATGTTCCTCTCAGAACACATTTTAATGCCTCCCACTGCATTGGTATTGTCTGTGGAGTGAATCTGAATGAATTCATTCACTGTCTTTTGGACATCTGTGGCACAAACTACGTCCTTGAGAAGATTATCATTCAGTCTCCAATTCCATGGTTTGTTTGCAGAATCAGGAAGGTCTACAGAGACATAAATGGGAGCATGGTCTGAAAACAGAATGTCTCCTATGGATGCCTTTGGATTCCATGCCAGTGTGTGATGACTGACCAGGAAAAGGTCAAAACGGCTGTATGAATTGTGTAGGGTTGAGTAGAATGTGTAGTCTTTACCTTGTGGGCAGTGGCGTAGGGATCGCTATAGCAACCATAGCAGTGGCTATGGGGCCCTACGCCACTGGGGGCCTGTCCGGACCGCATTAATTTTTTTTTTTATTAACACACACACAGTAAAAACACACAGGCAGCCAGGCCCGACCGCCCGCCCAGTGTAGTGGGCGGGGCGCGGGCGGTCCGCGGCTCGGGCCTGGCTGGGGGGAAGGCAACGAGGAGTAGTCAGGTCAGGACTGGAGGCTGAAGCAGGTGGGCCCGGGGCACACTGCCGCACGAGCAGAAGAAGAGGTAGGCGGTGGAGGGGGCCGGAATGGGTGTGTACCTGAGGGATGGAGGCGGAGCCAGGAACCAGAGCCGCAGCGCAGGAAAGATTTCCTCCTAGTAACTAGAGGGAGGAGGCGGACTCAGGCGGTGGAGGGGGCGGGGCCAGGCCAGGTCCTACTCACTCCAGTCCAGACCAGTCCTCAGTCAGTGGTCTCCAGTGTCCGGACTCCAGTCTCCGTCCAGTCCAGTCCAGTGACAGTGCCACTCCAGTCTGTGCCTGCTGTCTGTGTGACTACAGTGACAGTGACTGTAAAAGTAAGTGATGTGATTCACTTGAATTTAAAGGGACACTGACAGGCCCGATATGCATATTTAGGTATATATATGACAGTACAGGTCTTATCAAGTGTATTAGAATCATCTAAGTATCCCCCCTGTCCACCTTATAAATACAGTAAACTGAAGTTTTATAACCTGCTTGAATCGTCTTCAATCTGCCCAAGGGGCGGCGTTTCATCTCCACTTGCGCCCAGCCAGCCCCCCCCAACTGCCGTTTTGAAGCGCCGCCCAGCTCATCAATATTCACTTCGCTAGGCGGCTACTCTGAAGCGCTGCTCTGAACTGTGCCCGGCGCATCGGCCTCTGAGATGCAGACTGTGCGCAGGCGCGATGTGATCCCGGCCAGTGAGGGTGCCGGGCGCATGCGCTGAAGATGAGCCGGAGGCCGATGCCCATAGGATTGTATTGGGCATACGCCGAATCTTGCGTCGGGGACAGTAGTAGCCGCCCAGCGAAGTGAATATTGATGAGCTGGGCGGCGCTTCAAAACGGCAGTTGGGGCGAGGCTGGCTGGGCGCAAGTGGAGATGAAACGCCGCCCCTTGGGCAGATTGAAGACGATTCAACCAGGTTATAAAACTTCAGTTTACTGTATTTATAAGGTGGACAGGGGGGATACTTAGATGATTCTAATACACTTTATAAGACCTGTACTGTCATATATATACCTAAATATGCTTATTGGGCCTGTCAGTGTCCCTTTAAGGAAGTGAGATTATTGAGAACTTATGATATCTGAGATCATCTAAATTCTTAAGTTAAAAAGAGCTGCCTGCAGACTCAGAGTGGGGCCCCCAAGTCCTCAGGATTCTCTTGGGGCCCAAGAGAAGCAAGGGGCGCCCTCCTTATCATTGCAGGTATGCAGGCAGCTCTTTTTAACTTCAGAATTCAGATCATCAGACTCTCACTAATTACTAATTACAGCACACACCCTGCGCCCTGGCCTGTAGTGTCCACCATCAGACAGGGGAGGGAAGAAAAGAAACCCCAGAACTAGAGTGTCAGTGTGCCCCCCAATGTGTTGGGGGCCACACTCTAGTTCTGGGGTTTCTTCCCTCCCCTGTCTGATGGTGGACACTACAGGCCAGGGCGCATGGTGTGTGCTGTAATTAGTAATTAGTGAGAGTCTGATGATCTGATGTTAAA
The DNA here is from genome assembly GCF_905171765.1 of Bufo bufo. Classification (NCBI taxonomy): domain Eukaryota; kingdom Metazoa; phylum Chordata; class Amphibia; order Anura; family Bufonidae; genus Bufo; species Bufo bufo. The sequence goes on along the minus strand of NC_053393.1, from coordinate 277,852,867 downwards.
AAGAGATGCCAGCAGTGATAAGGAGGGCGCCCCTTCCTTCTTTTGGGGGGCACACTCCTATATGACAGATATAAAGGTACTTTTACACTTGCGGCAGGACGGATCCGGCAGGCTGGTCAGCCTGTCGGATCCGCCCTGCCTCTATTTCGCTGGACCGCTGCTCCGTCCCCATTGACTATAATGGGGGCGGAGCTCCGGCGCAGCACGGCACTGCGCGGTGAGAGGCCACCGGACGAAAATGTCGGACTTGCAGTACTTTTCGGCCGCCAGCCTTTCACCGCATACTGCCACGCTGCACTGGAGCTCTGTCCCTGTTCCCATTATAGTCAATGGGGATGGAGTGGCGGCAAGGCGAAATAGCGGCAGGACGGATCCAACAGGCTGAACAGCCTGTCGGATACGTCCTGCCGCAAGTGTGAAACTGCTCATGGCGGTGGGAGATCTAGGATGGGTGTTTTGGTGGGAGCTCTGGAAGGGGTGGTGGGAGGCCCGATAGATATGTGGGGGCTGGGGGGGGCCCATACATTTTTTTTGCTATGGGGCCCATGCATTTCTAGCTACGCCCCTGCTTGTGGGTATAAAGTTCTCCATATGTCCACAAGTTGAAGGGAGTGAATCCGCGAAAGCAAAGATCTCAATTGCCATCCTGAAGAGGAACCCAGACCCGTACTGGAATCCATAACTGGATCTAGTGTGAAGTTAAAATCTCAGCCGATTAACACCCGACCCTCCGCAAATTCAGACATCTGATCCAGAAAAGATCTGCAAATAGAAATCTGTTTTTGGTTAGGCAAATACCAATTGACTATAGTGAATAGGTTGGAATGTATTCTTAATTTGATGAAGATATAGCGCCCCTCTCCATCCACCTTTTGTCATGACCGGCGTACGCAAAGGGAGGGAAATGGGAAGGCCCTGTCCAAGGTAGAGGGAAAGGTGGTAACCCCTGACTCACCTTGAGGCTGGCACCTGACTGCCCTGACGTCCCTAGACGGGTTCCTCACCCGTACGCCGATCACGTGCCTAAACCCTGGCTTTCCCTAAGATGAGCCCTACGTAGTGAACGGGGCGGTGGGAACACTAGTCCGCACCACTGACACTAAAAGGAAAACACCAAGGAGAGGACAGACAACACAGACAAAACATAAAATCCCAGGTGGACGACAACAGCAGACAACATAAGTCCAACAGGGATCCGGAGGGTAACGTTCTGGAACAACAACCAGGGAACACAGCTACACAGCTCCAGTGGGTCAGTATAGAAGTCCAGGCAGGAAGCATCTGGCAACCAGAGAAGTGGGAGAGGGGAATATAAGGAGGTTGGGATTGCTGGACAAGAAACAGCTGAGGAGAAGGAGTTACGGATCCCTGAGTGAGCCAAAAAGGGTTGCAAGGCAAACCCAGAAAGCTACCATTAAGAATCAGCCCTATCTTTATGCATAGAGCGCGCAGCCACCCGCTGCGACTTCCTGACCCCGGGTATAAAGGAGTCAGGCGTGGCTCTTGACACCCTCGTGACACCTTTACAGGGCCGATCCTACACGGGGTGCAGTGGGTGCCCCGCACCCCAGCGCTGTCACCCGAAAGGCGCCGAGCGCAGGGCCGGACTGGCCTGCCGGGATAGCGGGAAATTTCCCGGTGGGCCGGCAAGCCTGAGTGCCGCAAGGCCGCGGCCCTGGTGACAAGTGGGGGCGGCCGCGGCCGGCGGCAGGGCAGAGCAGGAGATGAGCGCCTCCATTGCGGAAGCGCTCATCTCCATAGTCATCTGTATTGCCGTCCTCAGGACGGCAATACAGATGCCTGTGCTGCGGCAGAGGAGGGAGAGGTGTGTCCCCTCCTGTTCCTCTGATAGGCTGCCGGCTTAGTGCTGGCAGCCTATCAGAGGCCGGTGCAGGCGGCGCGATGACGTCATCGCGTCGCCTGAGCCGTATAGCGAGGGACACAGACGGAAGAGGCGGCCTGCATCGCATCGCATTGCTGGAGGTAAGTATAAGTGTATTATTTTTTTTTATTTTTTTATATAGGTACAATACTGGGCTGGCACATGATAAGGGGGGCTACTGGGCTGGCACATAAGGGGGGCTACTGGGCTGGCACATAAGGGGGGACTACTGGGCTGGCACATGATAAGGGGGGCTACTGGGCTGGCACATGATAAGGGGGGACTACTGGGCTGGCACATGATAAGGGGGGACTACTGGGCTGGCACATGATAAGGGGGGCTACTGGCACATGATATGGGGGGCTACTGGCACATGATATGGGGGCACTCTGGCTACTGGCACATGATATGGGGGCACTCTGGCTACTGGCACATGATAATGGGGGGGATCTGGCTACTGGCACATGATATGGGGGGGGGCCTCTGGCTACTGGCACATGATAAGGGGGGGCTCTGGCTACTGGCACATGATAAGGGGGGGCACTCTGGCTACTGGCACATGATATGGGGGGCTACTGTCACATGATATGGGGGGCTACTGGCACATGATATGGGGGCACTCTGGCTACTGGCACATGATATGAGGGCACTCTGGCTACTGGCACATGATAATGGGGGGGATCTGGCTACTGGCACATGATATGGGGGGGGCTCTGGCTACTGGCACATGATAAGGGGGGGGGCTCTGGCTACTGGCACATGATAAGGGGGGCACTCTGGCTACTGGCACATGATATGGGGGGGCTCTGGCTACTGGCACATGACATTTATTTTGACTTGTCAAAGCCGTTGACTAAGTTATTGTCAAAGCAAATTGGTGGGGCTGAAGTTGGGGGCTGAAGTTGTTGCCATAGAAACATTGTAAAGGGGAGGAGTTAGTAAGATAACCACGCCCATGTGGGGGCGCCAGAAATATTTCTGCACCCAGGCGCCTGTGACCCTAGGATCGGCCCTGCACCTTTACATCTTCCACCGATCCCTGCACAGATTTGTGCAATGCTATCGATACGCCCTTGGACCTAGAGTCCGAACTTGGACTGTGGAACCATTGAGAATAATATCTATCTCGGATAGATGGTATATGGTCCTTTTTAAAATGCGTTTCCTGTAATAATAATACCTGAACTTTCTGTTTATGCATATGGTAAAGAATCTGAGATCGTTTCTGGGGAGTGCTGAAACCTCGGACATTCAGAGATCCTAATTTTAGGGTAGCCATCTCTCTTCAATACTGGGAATGGGGAAGAGGGGAAGGAATGGGAAAAACAAGTAGGGGAAGAGAATTAAGTTAGAAAGGGGAGTGAAAAGGAATTAAAGAAAAGGTACAGTAGAAATAAGATAAAGTAGGGTACTAAACACGTCTGGTGAGGACACAAGGAGAAGTGTGACCCCAACTATGTGACGTGATCCCTAAGTGGGGACGGACTTTCAACAGAGGAGCTACTCCCCTCTAACCATCCCGGAGAGACCAAGAGCAAATATTCTAAATTTGATAAGTAGAGCACCAAAAACATTGCATGAAATAAACTAATTAAATACGATGTACCAGAACTACAGTAACAATAGGACCAATGTAAGTTAACGGACTCACAGGTAAGTGATCAGACCCTCATGCCTTAAATCCCTGGGCTGAGTAGACTAACACTGGCACATTACGAAACGGCGTGCATAAGCAAACCTGTCTAAAGTTGGCATACTAATTAGGATGAAACCCACTAAATTTAATGTATCCCATATTCCATCCCTAACCGCAGTCACAAGAACCACCCCCCCCCCCCCCCCCCCCCCGGCGGTCCCCCAGAAAATTCCAAGGAAACCCCTAGGGAGCAGATCCCCACAAGGCGGTCACTGACTTATCTGGCTATATTTTGCATTAATATGATCTATAATATGACTACCCTCATGTACATTTCAATACGCCCTAATCTGCCAATGTCGCTGTACTAGTATCTACTGATGTCTATGAGGAGATTCCTCGCAAAAATATGTGGTGACCCATAAAAGGTCGTGTCAGGCACACAGCTAATGCTGTGTACCGGACAAGACCCCCAACATTTCACAACACAAGGGTGTGGAGCAATCTCCAGACTACATAACATGTATAATTTGCCAGAGTACACCTATAGCTACCATGTTGGGTATGCGCCAGCTACTACAATTGACTGAGGCGTCTGAGATTTATACATAGGCTTCTTATACATTTCTAACAAATATCTGTATAACGGGACATCTATATGGAACCGTGGCCTAAACGCCAGATCTTCTACATGTCCTGTAGTGGACACGCAATTCCATGAGGCTGTCCTTTAAACACTGGGTCAGTCTTATATTCGGTGTTTTAACTAACATGTGATCTCAAGTGGAACATGACCACAGAACAAATAGGAACATTAAGCAACCAAAGAACTGACTGTGTGCATCCCATACTATATAGACATGTTAGCAATTTCAAATATCGCGCCTCTAGGATTCATGTCCCGTAGTTAGGATCGCCAGATCATACTGTGTAGGACCTGTGAGTCCTATATAGATTGATTTGTGTAAGGCGCTTACAATAGTACAGTGAGGAACCCTAGGAAATAGGGTAATGAACGTAGTCGGTTGTGGTGTGCTGCAAACCAAGGATGAGGTAGGCCTGAGAAAGAAGAGGGCCTACCCAAGGAAAAGATATGGAAAGGAATGAGTGTGAATAAGTGCAGTGGTGGGAGGGTCAAGCAGTTCAGACCTCGGACGTACAGGAGCCAGGTAAGGGGAGTGCCTTAAATAGGCTGGAGGTGGATCTCAGCCCCTCCCACAAATCCAGGCAAATTGCCTTAATACTTGTGTAAGGCGCTTACAATAGTACAGTGAGGAACCCTAGGAAATAGGGTAATGAACGTAGTCGGTTGTGGTGTGCCGAAACCGAGGATGAGGTAGGCCTGAGAAAGAAGAGGGCAAAAAATGAAGAGAACAAGTTTATTGCAGACAATCAATACACGTATTTCTCAACCAGACATGTTTTTGAAAGCAACCCTAACCTCCTGAACTGGATGGGTATGTATCGCGAGTGAGCGGATGATTTTCAGCGCCCTAATGTTTTGATGACATGAGTTGGGATGTTGGCACTGGAGGCTGTGGATGCAGCTCTTATACGAAAGGAGTGCCCTGAGTAGTTGGCCGCGTTGAGGCTTAGTTGTGAGAGGGAAGACCTGACATAAGTCATGAAGGTGGTGGTGGTGAGTACAGAACTTGCAGCTGTAGAAATGGCTGTGAGGGTAGAAGATTATGACGCTGCCTGTAGGCATCAAGAACCCTGACTGGACACCATCTGTTGTGCGTGGGGTAGTACGGAATGTTGATAGGAATGTGCTGACTGTTCCTGGAGTGAGGTAAGGTCAGTATGTAATGATCCATGTGTTTTGACAAGTGGGAGACAAGGAGAAAAGGCATAGCTTGGGTCGTGGAAGATGTAGTGAATTCACCCGGCCTTAGGAATCTGTAGAAAGCCAAGTATATCGCTGTTTTGAAGATGGAGTTTGTATCTGTGTCAAAAGGCCTTGCGTCTAGTAGGTCGGATAACGCCTTGAAGGCATGATTGTCTATGGGTAGCCTCTGGGCTGTGCGTGCGGGTTCCGCTTTCTGAATACCTCTGAGTATGGTTTTGATTTGGTGAGAGGCCATGAAACTGATGTTATTAGGGTGTAAGATTAGCATGTGGTGTTGAATGCCAGTGAGATAGAGTATGATGACGTTGTATGACTTTTGAGTTTAAGGTGGCAGAAAGAAGCAAACCCCAGAAGAGAAGACATGACAAAAGGGGGTGTGATGTTATGTTCCAGGAGGAATCTGACAACCTAGACAATAAAAGTCAGAGAAAACGATAACGTGAGAGTCACCACGTGCGAGTCACCACAAGATAATTGTATTGCAAGCCACAGATGACCGAGCCATGCGAGCGGGTCTGAAGGCAGAAAAGACATGGAACCTACTGGTTGTGGGACCACGCAGCCGGCCTCGACTGGCGGAGTTATGTGTGTGGAATTTGAATGGGGAAGCGACACGTGAGAGACTCTAATGGCGGAGCCATGCGTGAGAGACTCTAATGGCGGTGTCATATGTGTAAAAATTAATACGGAGAAGCCATGCGTGAGAAACTCTAATGGCGGAGCCATGCGTAAGGGACTCTAATGGCGGAGCCATGTGTGTAAAATTGATACGGAGAAGCCATGCGTGAGAGACTCTAATGGCGGAGCCATGCGTGAGAGACTCTAATGGCGGAGCCATGTGTGTAAAATTGATACGGAGAAGCCATGCGTGAGAGACTCTAATGGTGGAGCCATGCGTGAGAGACTCTAATGGTGGAGCCATATGTGTAAAATTAACGCGGAGAAGCCATGCGTGAGAGGCTCTAATGGCGGAGTCATGTGTGTAAAACTAGAACGGGGAAGCCGTGCGTGAGAGGCTCTAATGGCGGGGCCGTGCGTGAGAGATTCTACTGGCGAAGTCATATGTGTGACACTAAACGGAGAAGCCATGCGTGAGACTAATGGCGGTGTCATATGTGTAAAACTAAACGGCAAAGTAATGCGTGAGAGACTCTAATGGCGGAGTTATATGTGTAACACTGAAACGGAGAAGCCATGCATGAGAGGCTCTAATGGCAGGGCCGTGCGTGAGAGATTCTACTGGCGAAGTCATATGTGTGACTCTAAACGGAGAAGCCATGCGTGAGACTAATGGCGGAGTCATATGTGTAAACCTAAAACGGCAAAGTAATGCGTGAGAGACTCTAATGGCGGGGTTATGTGTGTAACACTGAAACTGAGAAGCCATGCGTGAGAGATTCTACTGGCAAAGTCATATGCGTGACACTAAACGGGGAAGCCATGCGTGAGACTAATGGCGGAGTCATGTGTGTAACACTAAAACGGAGAAGTCATGCGTGAGAGACTCTAATGGCGGAGTCATATGTGAGAGACTCTAATGGCGGAGTTATTGTGTAAAACAAAAAAAGCGAAGTGATGCGTGAGAGTCTGTAATGGCGGAGTTATGTGTGTGAAAGTAAAACGTCGAAGTAACGCGTGAGAGACTCTAATGGCGGAGTTATATGTGTAAACTAAAATGGCGAAGTGATGCGTGAGAGTCTGTAATGGCGGAGTAATGTGTGTAAAACTAAAACGGCAAAGTAATGCGTGAGGGATTCTAACGGCGGAGTTATATGTGAAACACTAAAACGGAGAAGCCGGGGGGCGTGGCTTGGCTGCCAAGTCGGATGGACGCTTAGCTGAGCAGCTCCTGCACCATAGCGACTCTGACTAAGCAAAAAACCCGCAATTCCCCCTGAATCTAGCTGAAAAGAGACCCATTCGAATCAACACACGATGGGAAAGAATAAAAGGCTACTCCCAAGGATGAACAGCGAAAATATGGAGAGATATTTCGAAAGAGGGAAAATCCAAGATGGCGCCCGGAGCCCTGAAGCTACATCAGCTCCTGCCTCACCTCCGCCGAGCGCTCCATTTCCAGCAATGACGCCAGAAAACTTCCCCTCTGCTTCATCCCCCATCTTACCGGATCCTACTCTTCTCGCTACACCGCAATTCCCCGCTACTCCGGAGGACATCAGAGCGGCAGGATCGGGACACTGGGACTCTCAAAATGGCGCCGCAGGCGCTTCCAGCTCTCCTTCCTCAAGCCCACAGAAGAGGAGACAGAGGGTAGAACCACCAGAGGACATCCAGGTTAGTCCGGTTTCCACTCCTCAGGAGACTGAACCTTTTACTAATTACCCTGTCTCTGACAAACCTGTGTCAGAAGATTCGCTGAAACAAATGCTGATAGCTTTAAAATCTGCAATGCAGCAAGACTTAGCTGCTCTAATAGCTCCCATGTCTGCTACACTACAAAGCGTTGAAAAAAGGGTATCGCATATTGAATCGAAAATGTCGGACTTTGCTACATCCCAAAATTAAATAATTGACGCACATAATGAAATGGCGGACGAGATGGAAAGCATAAAACTGAAAATGGCAGACCTAGAGGACCGCTCGCGACGGAATAACATTAAGTTTCGCGGCATCCCAGAAGATATATCTAATGCAGAGCTGCCTTCATACATTCAAAAGCTTTTTGTGTCCCTTATCCCTAAGCTTTCCTCTCATGAATTAATCGTGGACCGTGCTCACAGGGTCCCGAAACCAAAGCATTTGGGACCAGATATTCCTAGAGATGCTCTAGCACGCATACATTTCTTCACTACAAAAGAAGCGGTGATGAATGCTGCCAGGAAAATGGGTTCTCTCCCGGTTCCCTTCCAATCTGTAAGATTATACACGGATCTTTCAGCAGCCACACTGAAACAACGCCGCAAGCTTTTACCTATAACACTCTCCTTGCGTAAACATGAAATAGCCTACAAGTGGGGATACCCCATGAAATTACTCATTTCAAAAGACGGACGCTCTCACATAGTTCGTTCCCTTGAAGAAGGGAAGATTCTACTAAAAAGCTGGCAAATATCCATCTCTACCCCAGTCAACAGCAATTCATTTGCTTCCTCTTATCAAAAATGACCTACCCTGTTGTCTCCTCAAAGACATTTTCATGTTTCTTTACTATAATCAACAACCACATAATCCACTATTGTGACGAAGGGAAAACCGTTGACTCTTCGTGGGCAAGCTGCAAAGATTCACAAAGAGAAGATACAAGCTCATCTTTCTCTTCCTTCAATAGTCCCTTCAAATGTTTGTTCTCTTCAAAATGTTTGTTCTGTTCAACTTTATACCTCAGGTGGTATATTGCGTTTTTCAGCAAAACACTCAAATATATCTACTATAGGTGCTCCCTAGGATATGATATACCTATCCAAGGCTGAAAAAATTCCTACCATCAGTTTCAACAAGGAACTTTTGCCCCTACTCGTAGACACAATGATATGTCTACTCCTGTTTTTCCTTTTATTTTTTTATTTTAATTTATTTAGAAATTTTGCATTATTGCTTCACATTGTGCAGTTTTTAATTCTGCGTATGTTTCCTTCAGGTCCTCTTGAGCGGTGTGGTGGTCATCTTAAGCTCCAGGGATTAAAACCATGGGACAGACAATTCTCTCTCTCAACTCCAGGGGATTAAACTGTCCACAAAAGAGAGCTTATCTTTGGAAAGAGGCGATGTCTGGTAAAGCGGATATATTGTGTGTTCAGGAATCTCATATCTTACAGAAAGATGCTTGCAGAATTAGACACCGCTTGTTTCCAACCATAATTCATTCTCATAACACACAGAAAAATAGAGGTGTATTTATAGCTGTTAAAAACTCAGTGTCCTTTTCTATGATTTTACAGGAAATAGATCCTTGGGGCAGATACGTTGTCTTGGTATGTATGGTGAACAATATTAAATACACTCTGGTGAACATTTACGCGCCAAACGAACACCAAATCTCCTTCCTACATAGAGTAATGAAGAAAGTCCACAAAGTTAAGCAAGGTAAACTGATTATATGTGGTGATTTCAATTCCATAGTGGATCCCTCTCTTGACTCGACTAATCCTTCTAGACGATCTCCTACGGGCCTAGCAGCTTTTCTTCATTCCGAAGGTCTGATAGACGTCTGGAGGGCTCAGCACGGTCAAGAAAGGGACTACACATTTTTATCTTCCTCACATCTTTCTTACTCCAGAATCGATATGTTCCTAATTGACCAAACGACCCTCTTCCATACCCTAAAATCATCCATTGGTATTATTAAATGGTCAGACCATGCCCCAATTCTACTGGTACTCGCGGAAAAATTCCAATCATCCTCACCTCCGATTTGGAGGAATAATTCATTTATACTTTCTCATCCCAAATACAAACTCGAAATTACAAAATCTCTGCAAGAATACTTTCATTTAAATGCAAACTCAGTGCCCGACCCATACATAGTATGGCAAGCACATAAAGCTTTTATAAGAGGTATCTTGATACAAATAAACCATATTGAAAAGAAAAAGAAGGAAAAAGAACTAACAGAGATTTTAGCAAAGATTGCATCCTTAGAATCTAGAAATAAGCAATCTCCTACTGTAGAAATAACCGCCGATTTGCGTGGTGAAAGGGACAGATTAATGTGCCTCCTCAATAACGATTTTACTAAATCCCTCATGCGCTCTAAGGCCAGGTTCTATGCTCAGGGCAACAAAGCAGGAAAACTCCTAGCCTCAAAACTTAAGCATCAACAAACAAAATCTAGAATACCCTTTCTTTTGCACCCCACTACTAAAGCAAAAATTATTGATCCAAGAGATATCGCAGAGCAGTTCCGCCTTTATTATAAAGACTTATATAACCTCAAGGATAACCTTTCTCTCCCAATTGACTATGACTCACTGGTACAGGACTTTATAGAAAAGGCTAAACTTCCTAAACTATCTCAATCCCACCTATCACAATTAAATTCCCCAATTACGGATTTTGAACTAAATAAGTTAGTATCTTCCCTTCCCTTGGGAAAATCCCCTGGACCAGACGGGCTATCAAACGAATATTACAAACAATTTTATACCACCCTAGCCCCTTTCCTTCTTCCACTGTTTCAAAAAACGATGGCTGGATCCCCCTTCCCATCAGACATGTTAATGGCTTTAATTGTCACCTTACCCAAACCTGGTAAAACTCCAGACTCACCACAAAATTTTAGGCCAATATCTCTTCTAAACTCCGATATAAAAATATTCGCTAAATTAATTGCTTCCAGGTTAGCCTCAATTCTCCCCAATTTAATAGGTGATGATCAATCAGGCTTTGTAAAAGGCAGACAGGCGTCTGATAATACCAGACGATTATTCAATATTATTAATGTTGCGGAATCTCGCAATATACCTATGGTTGCGGTCACTCTCGATGCAGAAAAAGCATTTGACCGCTCCATTGGCATTATGTTTTTTCTGTTCTGGACTCTATGGGTTTTGCAGGTCCCATTATATACGCAATCCGCGGTTTATATTCAGACCCAATAGCAAAGATCTTTGTCAATGGAATTCTCTCACAAAGTTTTCACATCACTAATGGTTCCCGGCAGGGCTGCCCTCTCTCCCCCCTTTTATTTATCCTAGCCCTAGAACCCCTTGCTCAACACATTCGTCTCTCGCCCGATATTCAAGGTCTGAAAATAGGATCAAAATCCCATGTGATATCATTATACGCTGATGATATTATCCTGACAATGACGAACCCTACTCACTCATTAACTCGGGCGTTCTCCATTATCTCCCACTATGGAGATCTTTCATTTTATAAAATCAACAACTCCAAATCCCAAGTACTCCCTATTAATATTCCATTACCAGAATTGAGAATTCTAAAAAACATGTTTCCGCTGGATTGGCAAAATACACACCTCCCATATTTGGGAATCAAATTGTCATATCCCTGTTCACTTGCATACCAACACAATTACGTTCCATTACTTAACACTCTGACCAAGGACTTCGCCTCATTTAACATGCAGGAGGTTTCATGGGTTGGCAGAATTGCGTCTTTCCAAATGATGACTTTACCTAAACTCATCTACATTTTCAGAGCGTTACCCATCCCAATTCCAGATTCCTTCTTTAAAGAAGCTCAGAAGATTATAAACAGATATATATGGAAATCCAGTCGTCCTAGAGTAGCTCAATCTATTATGTACAGAAGGAGACAAGTGGGTGGACTAGGTCTTTCCTCCGTTAAGGATTACTTTTTATCGATCAATCTTTCTTTTACTAGAGAGTGGTGGAATCCTCTTTCAACTAAACCATGGGCTGAGATTGAATCATCTCTCACCCCAAATGGATCTCTGAAAGACCTACTCTATCTATCTCTACTAGAACCTAAAAAGATAGATCATCCTCTGATTATTGTGAAACAATCTATAACGCTATGGTCAAAGTTTCATCTTTCACAAGGTACAGCTAATCTTGATATTTTAACACAAATATCGATGAATGCCCTAAGTTTATACATAAATAATATTGATCTTTCAGCATGGACCACAGCTGGAATCCTAACCGCTGCCCAATTGATGGAAAAATCATCCATGATTTCCTTTGACAAATTATGCCAAATTTATGGCCTACCTTCTTCCCAATTTCTCTCATATATGAGATTAGCACACTGCCTTAGCAAACTTACCCTCACTCCACCGAAATCTCATATAGAAATGTTGAGGATTTTTAAGGCGCCTTCTCTATTTAGGTATCATACCACCCATCACTTATACAATATATTAAATGATAAAGCTAGCTTTAGCAAATCTTCTCCTTTACTGAAATGGGAGAGAGAACTTAAACTATCCTTTTCAGAGGAGAAATGGGTTGCGGCTATTCATTTTATTGGCTCCACATTTAAATGTGTTACACATTATGAAGCCGGGATAAAAACCCTCTTAAGATGGTACTATACGCCTCATCGCCTAAGTATCATTTACCCTGGCACCTCTGCGTGTTGTTGGCGTGAATGTGGCAGTATAGGTTCCCTCATACATATTCTTTGGGAGTGTCCAAAACTGACTCCCTATTGGAACGCGACATTTGACTTGATAGACAATATCACAGGTATACGACTGCCTCCCTCACCGATGTTAGCTCTTCTATTTCTCAACATAGAAGATTTACCATTCGAGAACAGACGTATAATAGGGCATATCCTGCTTAGTGCCAAATTAGTCATCACCAGACATTGGAAAGCAGTAAGTCCACCAGTTATCTCTGAAGTAATCCAAACCATAAATACTACATGTAGACTTGAGAGTCTTCTCCCAAATTCAATGTTAAACCAGAAGATAAAGGAGAAGACATGGTACCCCTGGAAGCTGAGCTCCCACTATTCACCTTGATTTATATATTATTTGCTGGTTCGACTACCGCACTGCTCAGGAGACCTTAAATGCTACAATTATTATCAATTTTAAGTTACTTCTTATATATGTAATTTATTTAATTTAGTTTATTTTCTTCCCAAAATGTACATCCAGTATGACAATTTATTACCTGTAATGTTTCTGGATTCTGTCTTTACTAAGAGGCAAATAGAGGGTTTGCGCCTCACCCTCAACTGTTTTGTTTCTCAATGTTATTGGTGTAATACCAATTGTTCTTTATACAACTTTACTTTGCATAAAATACGCTGTATGTATACAAACGCTATGCAAACTCAATAAAAACGATTAAACATAAAACGGAGAAGCCATGCGCGCGAGACTCTAATGGCGGAGCCATGCGTGAGAGACTCAAATAGCGGAGTCGTATGTATACAACTGAAACGGAGAAACCATGCGTGAGCGACTAATGGTGGAGTCGAATGTGCGTACTAAGCCACACGTGGGAGACCAATGGCGGAGTTCTGTGTGTAAAACTAAAACGGAGAAGCCATGCGTGGGCGACTAATGGCAGTTTTTTTTTTCTCTCTATGCGGCACCAATAGGACTCGCATACCCATGACCATCTCCGACAATGAACTTGAGACACTAACCCGCCTACAACCGTATAGTACCCCTAATGGACAACACGAAGAACGGTCACCGGACCCCCGAAGCCAAGGGACTGAACTGGATGACCTCACGGTGATGATAAGTAGTTAAACATGAGCCAGACCTGATGGAAAATGCATGGGCAGTAGTGATCCGAACCACGTGCACAACCGAAACATTAATCAAACCGCGAACCGTGAAAATTGAACTGATGGAGAAAACAAGAGCCAGAGGCATTGCAGCTCGCTAAGAGAAGACCCTTGTCGCGACAAACGAATAACCAACTTGTGAACATAGTAGGAACACACTCTTGTGGCCTAGAAATGAAAAGAAATGCAGCTTTAGTGGAAGCAGGGTAAAACGCATGATGTAAGAACAAGTGGGTGAATGCAGCACTGGATGTGAGTGGTGCCTCACTCTTATAGGCCTAGAAATGAAAAGAAATGCAAATCGTAAGAGCAGGTGTACGTACCTGGTGGTAGGAAATTCACAGAACACATGTGTAGAGAAAAATATGTCTATGCTAGACCGCCTGACCGGGGTTAAAAGAAAGTGGTAAGATGAGTGTGGACTGTGGTGCGAACGGACGCATGACCTTGATGGGATCATGAACGTGAGTATGAAAACAAGTACATGCTTGCGCGTGTGGCTGGTTGGATCGAGACGTGAGAAATGAGGCTTAGCCTGTGGGCTGAAATGACCGTCATGAACGTGTGACCGCATGGTCTACGTAGGCGCCATACCAGGGGTTTTTTTTTTTGGAATGCATGACCCTGAGGACTATATGGCGTTTTTTTTTTTTAACCCAGGACCTGGCCTGACAACCGGGGTGCAAGTCCGCTAGGTATGCGGTCCCCCATGAGAGCTGCTTGACCTGATGATGGCGGTATGCCTTCGACATGAAAAGGTTCCCGGAAGCAACCATGACTTGGATGCCCCCACGAACCGTGCTGCCTAACGCCGGCAGCCCCCTGTACTAGCTGCGGTGGCGGACGCCTGTCGGGATACTGCGCATGCGCCAACGGGATCCGCCGCGCATGCGCAGTACCGCCGGCCGCGCGTGCGCAGACCAGCCATGGAGACGCGGCCGGCCGCCATCAGCAGCATGACAGGAGGGACGGAGGTAACGGGAACTGAGGCAGAGGGGGCCCTGTGGCCGTGCGCGTGCCGTGCGGTAATGACCATGGAAAGGAAGTGTGTTTTGTGCAGTATATCACATGATACATTGAGCAACCGATAAGTCATGTATACAAGTGTATGAACTTCCTGGTCATGGATCAAGAAAAAGGGGCACGTAGTGTATTGAGTTTGCAGGTTGGTGGACTGAATGAGAAATAGGATGGGTGGACAATACAATACTGGAAAAACAATACCCCTGTGGTGGCTTACTGCTGGGTTAGTACCTGGAGCGGAGCTCCTGTACGGTCGCATTCCTGTGCAGGATCCTAGAAAGGCATGACAGACATATGAAATCTGGCAACTGACTTGCAAGCGAAAGCCTGACATGAGTCCAACGGTGGTGAAATGAAACTGAGTTGGTACAGGGGGACAAAAATGGTGAGGCCCCGTGCTGTATCGAATGGATGACTCCCTGTTTGACGGGCAAACGCGACCCACAGTGAAACCGGGTGGAGCAGGACGAATGGAAACAGGTATGCTCCAAATCCAGAACACCGATGGCGACGAACTTCGAGAAATTCAGCAACTCGTAAGTAATTCTCCAGTGACTCCTCAAGTGACCCTCTCTCTTCAAGCAGTTCAGACCTCGGACGGTACAGGAGCCAGGGAAGGGGAGTGTCTTAAATAGGCTGGAGGTGGATCTCAGCCCCTCCCACAAATCCAGGCAAATTGCCTTAATACATATCAAATAAATCAAGGATCTACTCTGTGTGAGACCCGTCATCCGCATCCAAGCCTCTGGGTGTGCGGTGTTTCTTCTGGCGAGGCGATCCAGAAGCTCTCTGAGGAAGCGGTGCCCCCCCCCCCTTTCATGGGGCCATTAGGTAGGGATGGCCAATCATGTACCCTCACTGGGGCAATACCCAAGGATTCTGCAAAAGATGGTATGTCCCTGGAGTGGCGCAGTGACACCAATTTGCCATTCAGGCGGGTTTGCTGTAAGACATCCAAAAGAGGGCGCAGGGCTTTCCTCTTCAGCAGGGTGACTCTGGATAAGTCCGCCAGAATTTGAATTTGCGTGTCGTTATATAGCACTTGACCGGCTTGTCTAGCCTTATTCATGATGGCTGCTTTCAGCTGGTATCTATGGACGCGGCATATAACGTCCCCAACCCTATCCGTGTTATCCGGTTTAGGACCCAAGGCTCTATGGGCCCTGTCCAGTTCCAACGGATTATCGGGTGGTGCTTGCAATATATTATTAAAAATTAGGCGCAGGGTAGTGTCCAAATCTTTAGAGGCCACAGATTCAGGTAGTCCCCTCACTCTGATGTTATTGCGGCGCCCTCTATTTTCAATATCATCAAGTAGGTCTTCAAGGTATTGCAGTTGGTATGTGTGGGACTCCATCTTGGATCCCTGTTGTTCTTGTCTGGCGGACACTGCCCCAATGTCCTGCTCCACACATGTCACTCTTTCCCCCATAGCGAGTATTTCACTTTTAATGTTATGGACCTCATTCTTATATCCTGCTTCTAATCTGGACACGTAGGACTCAATGTCATCTTTTGTGGGGATAGAGGCGACTCTGATGAGGAGGTCTCTCAATTCAGCCAGGGTAGGTGAGCCCTGGACGGGTTGAGAAGTAGCCAGCGAACCACTACAGTCCTCAGATGTAAGAAAGGTTAAAGGTGCTTTAGGGGATGGAGGGTTGGAGATGTTATTGCTCTGTATCGGGACCTGTTCCCATTCCCCCTCTCCCCATGCGTCAGACGACTCCTCTGTTATGGAGGTTTCCCGCTCTTCCTGAGGCTGGCGCTGCTGGCAAGATGGTGCGGTGAGTGAATCCCGCATCTCGCTTCCCCTCGTTACCTCCGAGATCATTGTTGGGCTGTATCGAGGCGACAGCTCCACCTCGTCAGACTCCTGGACCGCCGACTTTTCAAGCAGAGATCCCGCTCTGCAGGTCTCTGTCTGTGTATCCTGTGGATCCCAGGAAGATGGCGCCAGTGAATCGCGCTGTGAACCAGAGGTCAGGAACTTCTCGATTCCCTGCGGGGTGAGATATTCGGGTTGGCTGGAAAGCGCAGACCCACTTTTCTTTGTTCTTTTAGGTCCCATTCTGAAAGGTTTGGAATGTTTTTTGGCTATATTAAGGTCTCTCCAAAGATCCAAGAGCGGGAGCTGAAGTAACGTGCGTCTCTACTCCTCCATAGCCAGGCCACGCCCCCAAATACACTATTATGAAAGTATATTTTTATATAACACCACGCTTCAATCTTTCGTTTTGGGGGTCCACTGGTAAAACACACCAGTTATAATATTTTTTTTCCAGTAACGTTTGTCACTGTAAGTAGAAGAGGGAACGCAGCAAAACAGAAAAAAATTCTGCAGTACCCAAATTTACTATTGTGAAAGTATATTGTTATATAACACCCCACTTCAATCTGTCTTTTTAGGGGGCCACTGGTTTATCACACCAGTTATAATACTTTTTTTCCAGTAAAGTTTGTCACTGTGTGTAGCAGAGGGAACGCAGCAAAACAGGCAAAATTTCTGCAGTACCCAAATACACTATTATGGAAGTAAATTGTTATATAACACCCCGCTTCAATCTGTCGTTTTGGGGGCCACTGGTCTATCACACCAGTTATAATACTTTTTTTCCAGTAACGTTTGTCACTGTGTGTAGCAGAGGGAACGCAGCAAAACAGGATAAATTTCTGCAGTACCAAAATACACTATTATGAAAGTATATTGTTATATAACACCCCGCTTCGATCTGTCATTTTGGGGGGCCACTAGTCTATCACACCAGTTATAATACCTTTTTTTCCCAGTAACGTTTGTCACTGTATGTAGCAGACGGAACACAGCAAAACAGGCAAAATTTCTGCAGTACCCAAATACACTATTATGAAAGTATATTGTTATATAACATCCCGCTTCAATCTGTCATTTTGAGGGGCCACTAGTCTATCACACCAGTTATAATACTTTTTTTCCTGTAACGTTTGTCACTGTGTGTAGCAGAGGGAACGCAGCAAAACAGGAAAAAAAATTGTGAAGTACCCATATATCAGTCGTTTTTGGGGGCCACTGGTATATCCCACCAGTTATAATACTTTTTTTCCAGTTCTGTTTGTCACTCTGTGTAGCAGAGGGAAAGCAGCAAAAAGGGGAAAAATTCTGCACTACCCAAAGACACTATTATAAAAGTATATTGTAATATAACACCCCGCTTCAATATGTCTTTTTTGGGGTCCTCTGGTATATCACACCAGTTATAATACTTTTTTTCAGTACCGTTTGTCACTGTTTGTAGCAGAGGGAACGCAGCAAAACAGGCAAAATTTCTGCAGTACCCAAATGCACTATTATGAATGAAGATTGTTATATAACACCCCGCTTCAATCTGTCATTTTGGGGGTCCACTGGTCTATCACACCAGTTATAATACTTTTTTTCCAGTACCGTTTGTCACTGTGTGTAGCAGAGGGAAAGCAGCAAAACAGGGAAAAATTCTGCAGTACCCAAATACACTATTTTGAAAGTATATTGTTATATAACACCCTGCTTCAATCTGTCATTTTGGGGGGCCACTAATATATTACACCAGTTATAATACTTTTTTCCCCATTAACATTTTTCACTGTGTGTAGCAGAGGGAACGCAGAAAAGCAGGCAAAATTTCTGTAGTACCCAAATACACTATTATGAAAGTATATTGTTATATAACACCCCGCTTCAATCTGTCGTTTTGGGGGGCCACTGGTATATCACACCAGTTATAATACTCTTTTTCCAGTAACATTTGTCACTGTGTGTAGCAGAGGGGAAGCAGCAAAACAGGGAAAAATTCTGCAGTACCCAAATACACTATTATAAAAGTATATTGTAATATAACACCCCGCTTCAATATGTCTTTTTTGGGGGTCCACTGGTATATCACACCAGTTATAATACCTTTTTTATGTACCGTTTGTCACTGTGTGTAGAAGAGGGAACGCAGCAAAACAGGCAAAATTTCTGCAGTACCCAAATACACTATTATGAAAGAATATTGTTATATAACACCCCGCTTCAATCTGTCATTTTGGGGGTCCACTGGTCTATCACACCAGTTATAATACATTTTTTCCAGTACCGTTTGTCACTGTGTGTAGCAGAGGGATCGCAGCAAAACAGGCAAAATTTCTGCAGTACCCAAATACACTATTATGAAAGTATATTGTTATATAACACCACGCTTCAATCTTTCGTTTTGGGGGACACTGGTATAACACACCAGTTATAATATTTTTTTTACAGTAACATTTGTCACTGTAAGTAGAAGAGGGAAAGCAGCAAAACAGAAAAAAATTCTGCAGTATCCAAATTTACTATTGTGAAAGTATATTGTTGTATAACACCCTGCTTCAATCTGTCATTTTGGGGGCCACTAATATATCACACCAGTTATAATACTTTTTTTCCCAGTAACATTTGTCACTGTGTGTAGCAGAGGGAACGTAGCAAAGCAGGCAAAATTTCTGTAGTTCCTAAATACACTATTATGAAAGTATATTGTTATATAACACCCCGCTTCAATCTGTCATTTTGGGGGGCCACTGGTATATCACAACAGTTATAATACCTTTTTTCCCCAATAACGTTTGTCACTGTGTGTAGCAGAGGGAACGCAGCAAAACAGGCAAAATTTCTGCAGTACCCAAATATACTATTATGAAAGTATATGATCATATAACACCCCGCTTCAATCTGTCTTTTTAGGGTGCCACTGGTCTATCACACCAGTTATAATACTTTTTTTCCAGTAACGTTTGTCACTGTGGGTAGCAGAGGGATCGCAGCAAAACAGGCAAAAATTCTGCCGTACCCAAATACACTATTTTGAAAGTATATTGTTATATTACACCATGCTTCAATCTTTTGTTTTGGGGGTCCACTGGTATATCACACCAGTTATAATACTTTTTTTCCAATAACGTTTGTCACTGTGTGTAGCAGAGAGAAAGCAGCAAAAAGGGGAAAAATTCAGCAGTACCCAAAGACACTATTATAAAAGTATATTGTAATATAACACCCCGCTTCAATATGTCTTTTTTGGGGGGCCACTGGTATATCACACCAGTTATAATACTTTTTTTCAGTACCGTTTGTCACTGTGTGTAGCAGAGGGAACGCAGCAAAAAAGAAAAAAATTCTGCAGTACCCAAATTTACTATTGTGAAAGTATATTGTTATATAACACCCCGCTTCAATCTGTCTTTTTAGGGTGCCACTGGTATATCACACCAGTTATAATACATTTTTTTCCATTAACGTTTGTCACTGTGTGTAGCAGAGGGAACGCAGCAAAGCAGAAAAAAAAAATTCTAAATTACCCAAATACAATTTTATGAAAGAATATTGTTATATAACATTCCGCTTCAATATGTCATTTTGGAGGGCCACTGGTCTATCACACCAGTTATAATACTTTTTTTCCAGTACCAATTGTCACTGTGTGTAGCAGAGGGAACGCAGCAAAACAGGCAAAATTTCTGCAGTACCCAAATACACTATTATGAAAGTATATTGTTATATAACACCACGCTTCAATCTTTCGTTTTGGAGGTCCACTGGTCTATCACACCAGTTATAATATTATTTTTACAGTAACGTTTGTCACTGTAAGTAGAAGAGCGAAAGCAGCAAAACAGAAAAAATTTCTGCAGTACCCAAATTTACTATTGTGAAAGTATATTGTTATATAACACCCCACTTCAATCTGTCTTTTTAGGGGGCCACTGGTTTATCACACCAGTTATAATACTTTTTTTCCAGTAAAGTTTGTCACTGTGTGTAGCAGAGGGAACGCAGCAAAACAGGCAAAATTTCTGCAGTACCCAAATACACTATTATGGAAGTAAATTGTTATATAACACCCCGCTTCAATCTGTCGTTTTGGGGGCCACTGGTCTATCACACCAGTTATAATACTTTTTTTCCAGTAACGTTTGTCACTGTGTGTAGCAGAGGGAACGCAGCAAAACAGGATAAATTTCTGCAGTACCAAAATACACTATTATGAAAGTATATTGTTATATAACACCCCGCTTCGATCTGTCATTTTGGGGGGCCACTAGTCTATCACACCAGTTATAATACCTTTTTTTCCCAGTAACGTTTGTCACTGTATGTAGCAGACGGAACACAGCAAAACAGGCAAAATTTCTGCAGTACCCAAATACACTATTATGAAAGTATATTGTTATATAACATCCCGCTTCAATCTTTCGTTTTGGGGGACACTGGTATAACACACCAGTTATAATATTTTTTTTACAGTAACATTTGTCACTGTAAGTAGAAGAGGGAAAGCAGCAAAACAGAAAAAATTTCTGCAGTATCCAAATTTACTATTGTGAAAGTATATTGTTGTATAACACCCCGCTTCAATCTGTCTTTTTAGGGTGCCACTGGTATATCACACCAGTTATAATACATTTTTTTCCATTAACGTTTGTCACTGTGTGTAGCAGAGGGAACGCAGCAAAGCAGAAAAAAAAAATTCTAAATTACCCAAATACAATTTTATGAAAGAATATTGTTATATAACATTCCGCTTCAATATGTCATTTTGGAGGGCCACTGGTCTATCACACCAGTTATAATACTTTTTTTCCAGTACCAATTGTCACTGTGTGTAGCAGAGGGAACGCAGCAAAACAGGCAAAATTTCTGCAGTACCCAAATACACTATTATGAAAGTATATTGTTATATAACACCACGCTTCAATCTTTCTTTTTGGAGGTCCACTGGTCTATCACACCAGTTATAATATTATTTTTACAGTAACGTTTGTCACTGTAAGTAGAAGAGCGAAAGCAGCAAAACAGAAAAAATTTCTGCAGTACCCAAATTTACTATTGTGAAAGTATATTGTTATATAACACCCCACTTCAATCTGTCTTTTTAGGGGGCCACTGGTTTATCACACCAGTTATAATACTTTTTTTCCAGTAAAGTTTGTCACTGTGTGTAGCAGAGGGAACGCAGCAAAACAGGCAAAATTTCTGCAGTACCCAAATACACTATTATGGAAGTAAATTGTTATATAACACCCCGCTTCAATCTGTCGTTTTGGGGGCCACTGGTCTATCACACCAGTTATAATACTTTTTTTCCAGTAACGTTTGTCACTGTGTGTAGCAGAGGGAACGCAGCAAAACAGGATAAATTTCTGCAGTACCAAAATACACTATTATGAAAGTATATTGTTATATAACACCCCGCTTCGATCTGTCATTTTGGGGGGCCACTAGTCTATCACACCAGTTATAATACCTTTTTTTCCCAGTAACGTTTGTCACTGTATGTAGCAGACGGAACACAGCAAAACAGGCAAAATTTCTGCAGTACCCAAATACACTATTATGAAAGTATATTGTTATATAACATCCCGCTTCAATCTTTCGTTTTGGGGGACACTGGTATAACACACCAGTTATAATATTTTTTTTACAGTAACATTTGTCACTGTAAGTAGAAGAGGGAAAGCAGCAAAACAGAAAAAATTTCTGCAGTATCCAAATTTACTATTGTGAAAGTATATTGTTGTATAACACCCTGCTTCAATCTGTCATTTTGGGGGCCACTAATATATCACACCAGTTATAATACTTTTTTTCCCAGTAACATTTGTCACTGTGTGTAGCAGAGGGAACGTAGCAAAGCAGGCAAAATTTCTGTAGTTCCTAAATACACTATTATGAAAGTATATTGTTATATAACACCTTGCTTCAATCTGTCATTTTGGGGGGCCACTGGTCTATCACACCAGTTATAATACTTTTTTTCCAGTAACGTTTGTCACTGTGTGTAGCAGAGGGAACGCAGCAAAACAGAAAAAAATATTCTAAAGTACCCAAATACACTATTATGAAAGTATATTGTTATATAACACCCCGCTTCAATCTGTCATTTTGGGGGGCCACTGGTTTATCACACCAGTTATAATACTTTTTTCCAGTAACGCTTGTCACTGTGTGTAGCAGAGGGAATGCAGCAAAACAGGCAAAATTTCTGCAGTACCCAAATACACTATTGTATATTGTTATATAACACCCTGCTTCAATCTGTCGTTTTGGGGGGCCACTGGTCTATCACACCAGTTATAATACTTTTTTTCCCAGTACCTTTTGTCACTGTTTGTAGCAGAGGGAAAGCAGCAAAACAGGGAAAAATTCTGCAGTACCCAAAGACACTATTATAAAAGTATATTGTCATATAACACCCCGCTTCAATATGTCTTTTTTGAGGGGCCACTGGTATATCACACCAGTTATAATACTTTTTTTCAGCACCATTTGTCACTGTGTGTAGCAGAGGGAATGCAGCAAAACAGGCAGTAATTTTGCAGTAACCAAATACACTATTATGAAAGTATATTGTTATATAACACCCCGCTTCAATCAGTCGTTTTGGGGGTCCACTGGTATATCACACCAGTTATAATACTTTTATTCCAGTAACGTTTGTCACTGTGTGTAGCAGATGGAACGCAGCAAAACAAAAAAAATTTCTGCAGTACCCAAATTTACTATTGTGAAAGTATATTGTTATATAACACCCCGCTTCAATCTGTCTTTTTAGGGTGCCATTGGTCTATCACACCAGTTATAATACTTTTTTTCCAGTACTGTTTGTCACTGTGTGTAGCAGAGGGAATGCAGCAAAACAGGCAAAATTTCTGTAGTACCCAAATACACTATTATGAAAGTATATTGTTATATAAGACCCCGCTTCAATCTGTCATTTTAGGGGGCCACTGGTATATCACAGCAGTTATAATACTTTTTTTCCAGTAACGTTTGTCACTGTGTGTAGCAGAGGGAACGCAGCAAAACAGGCAAAATTTCTGCAGTACCCAAATACACTATTATGAAAGTATATTGTTATATAACACCACGCTTCAATCTGTAGTTTTGGGGGGCCACTAGTCTATCACACTAGTTATAAAAATAATTTCCAGTACCGTTTGTCACTGTGTGTAGCAGAGGGAAAGCAGCAAAACAGGAAAAAATTCTGCAGTACCCAAAGACACTATTATAAAAGTATATTGTAATATAACACCCCGCTTCAATATGTCTTTTTTGGGGGGCCACTGGTATATCACACCAGTTATAATATTTTTTTTTAGTACCGTTTGTCACTGTGTGTAGCAGAGGGAATTCAGCAAAACAGGCAGTAATTTTGCAGTACCTAAATACACTATTATGAAAGTATGTTGTTTTATAACACCCCGCTTCAAACTGTCGTTTTGGGGGGCCACTGGTTTATCACACCAGTTATAATACTTTTTTTCCAGTAACGTTTGTCACTGTGTGTAGCAGAAAGATCGCAGCAAAACAGGAAAAATTTCTGCAGTACCCAAATACGCTATTATGAAAGTATATGGTTATATAATACCCCGCTTCAATCCATCGTTTTGGGGGGCCACTGGTCTATCACACGAGTTATAATACTTTTTTCCAATAACGTTTGTCACTGTGCGTAGCAGAGGGAACGCAGCAAAATAGGCAAAAATTCTGCATTACCCAAATACACTATTATTAAAGAATATTGTTATATAACACCCCGCTTCAATCTGTCATTTTGTGGGGCCACTGGTCTATCACACCAGTTATAATACTTTTTTTCTCAGTAACGTTTGTCACTGTGTGTAACAGAGGGAACGCAGCAAAACAGTCAAAAATTCTGCAGTACCCAAATTCACTATTGTGAAAGTATATTGTTATATAAAACCCCGCTTTAATCTGTCGTTTTGGGGGTCCACTGGTCTTTCACACCAGTTATAATACTTTTTTTCCAGTAACGTTTGTCACTGTGAGTAGCAGAGGGAACGCAGCAAAACAGAAAAAAAATTCTGAAGTACCCAAATACACTATTATAAAAGAATATTGTTATATAACACCCCTCTTCAATCTGTCATTTTTTGGGGGCCACTAGTCTATCACACCAGTTATAATGCTTTTTTCCAGTAACGTTTGTCACTGTGTGTAGCAGAGGGAACGCAGCAAAACAGAAAAAAAAGATCTGCAGTACCCAAATACACTATTATGAAAGTATATTGTTATATAACACCCGCTTCAATCTGTCATTTTGGGGGGCCACTGGTATATCACACCAGTTATAATACCTTTTTTCCCCAGTAACGTTTGTCACTGTGTGTAGCAGAGGGAACGCAGCAAAATAGGCAAAATTTCTGTAGTACCCAAATACACTATTATGAAAGTATATTGTTATATAACACCCCGCTTCAATCTGTCTTTTTTGGGGGGCCACTGGTATATAACACCAGTTATAATACTTTTTTCCTGTACCGTTTGTCGCTGTGTGTAGCAGAGGGAACGCAGCAAAACAGGCAAAATTTCTGCAGTACCCAAATACACTATTATGGAAGTATATTGTTATATAACACCCCGCTTCAATCTGTCGTTTTGGGGGACCACTGGTATATCACACCAGTTATAATACTTTTTTTCCAGTAACGTTTTTGTCACTGTGTGTAGCAGAGGGAATGCAGCAAAACAGGCAAAATTTCTGCAGTACCCAAATACACTATTATGAAAGTACAGTACAGACCAAAAGTTTGGACACACTTTCTCATTCAAAGAGTTTTCTTTATTTTCATGACTATGAAGGCATCAAAACTATGAATTAGGGGGGCGTGGCTTCGGCATGGCAGCGTGAGGACGCTCCGTGACCTGCTTCAGGGAATCAAGCGGGACCACCTTCTCACTCTCCTCCGACAGGCCATGACTAAGAGGAGAAGGTCTAAGAGCCAACCCGCAGTACCTCCCGAACACTCTATAGGCCGGTTCCTCCGTTCCACCCAGCAAGGAGACCCAGGGTCGCCAATAATGGCCGCCGCGTCCTCATCATTGCGGCCTGCGACACAGCCGTCTCTTCCGGCGCCAACTCCAGAGGCCCGGCTTACTAGCGTGCAACACTCAGGTGAACGATCTCCATGTTGCTCAGCCCCGGCCTCCCTGAGTGAAATCGCCGCCCGTCCGGGTTCCCCGCTAGGCCACGCAGCTCCGTACCCGCCGGAGCTTCCAGACACCGCCTCTCAGGTGAGATCGGGGCCTAATGAAAGCGGAGGCCTGCAAGCCTGCTCCTACGCGCCTCACTCAGCTTTAAATGGCTCACGGCACACTCCCGGGAGAGATATATCCCAGATACACTCTCCTGTGGCTAGCCTTACACGGGGCTGTACTGAGGGGACACCACCGACTCTGCTGGACCCTGCTTCTACTCACCCACGGCCTGCCCTGGACACTCACTCCCTCAGCCAAGGCATACCTGCCATTTTCTCCTCACAGTTGCAGCATCATGAGGAATCACAGGGGCTCCCCCCACCCCCATCTACTATTGATCGCACGTTGGCAGAGCTATGGGAAATGGTGAGGGCATTGCCCACAAAGTCGGATTTGGAGGCACAAGTGGCTTGCATAGAAACTAAACAAGCCCAGGCTCTTCAAGTGGTTCGTGATGATGTCCATCAGCTAGACGCCCGCCTGTCATCGCTAGAACACCGCTACGCCGCCACGGCATCCACAGTCCACTCTCATTCCGCGACCCTGTCTGCTCATACCTCTCAACTGCAGGACTTTTCTTTACATCTTGACGACGTGGAAAATAGAGGCCGCCGGAACAACCTTAAGCTCCGTAACATCCCGGAGTCTGTCCCCAGCGATCAACTACATTCCATTGTAGTTGACATATTCAACTCGGTCCTTGATAATCCACCTTCGACTAAGATTGAGCTAGACAGAGTCCACAGGACCGCTGGTCCCAGAAATCGTGACCTAGAGAGGCCACTTGACGTCATCTGCCGGGTACATTTTTACACGGTGAAAGAGCGAATTCTACACAAAGCCTGGGAGAAGAAGGAACTCTTCTTTGAGGACACTCCGATTACTATCCTGCCAGATGTGTCCCGCCTAACCCTATCTATGCGAAGAATGGTTAGGCCCCTGCTAGAGGCTATTAAAGAAGATGGAGCATCTTACCGCTGGGGGCATCCGTTCCACCTCATCGTCCGATACTCTACCGGTCAGTCAATGCTGGTCCGATCTCCTACTGACCTCCCAGATCATTTCAAGTTCCTGGATATCCATCCATTTGCTGTTCCAGATTGGACATTGCCTCCTCTCCTGCAAGGACCACCACAAAGGCCAGATTTCCCTCGACGATCAACATCTCCGTCATCAAGACGCGCATCTCCTGGCCGTTCCAGCTCTTCCCGCGGCCGTCCCTCCAGACCTCACTACCCGCCTGCAAGACGTCTACCGCAATCTCCCCGTTGATCCACCGTTTTCGTCTCTGATGGGGCGATTCTTCACCTGCATTCCTGAAAGGGACTTAGCTGTGAAACTCTCCATGTTTCTTCAACCGCAGGGGATGTTATTGGTCTTATGACTTTGTTCTTATTCTATCCTCTATGTTTTTCTATTATTTCCTGTGCTTCCTCCATTTTATCTGCCTTGTAGGTATAAACCTATTCATCCATCCTTACCTCTCTCCGCTGTCAATGTTGCTGTTCATTTTAGGAAGGGGTCTCCCGGAAGTAAAATTATTCTGTCTCTTTTTCAGGTCACTAGGAGTTCTCTTTGAGATTAAGTTTCATTCCCTCTCCTAGTCGTTTTCCGTTCTACCTCCCCTACTAGGGCACTGTGAGTCCTTTCCTTAATACCCTTCTGACGGGTTACTCACAGTTACTTCTGCTTTTGCAGTTTTTTCCTGCTCATAGCTAGGATCCCTCCCCCTCCCCATTTTCCACTCTTTTCCGTCCTTCTCCTACCCTACTCCCGTTCTCCTCCTTCCCCCATTGACAACGCACTTCTTTCTCGCAAAGGGGTTTTATACGCACTTGCTTTTTATTCTTTATTGTCCAATATGTCTGACATTTTGTTGGTCTCCCTTAATGTACAGGGTTTGAACTTGCCTGAAAAGAGATCTTCTCTCCTGCGTCTCCTCTGGAAAAAAAGAGCTCATGTGTCATTTATCCAGGAAACACATTTCCGCTCATCCTCCACTCCGAAGCTCTCCGATAGACGTTTCCCACATGTCTACCACAGTTCTGATCCGGATTCCAAGACGAAGGGTGTCTCAATCCTTATCTCGAACGCAATCTCATGGGACCTGATTGAGTCTCGCACTGATGGAGCCGGCAGGTACCTGTTTGTTAAAGGAAGGTTAACAGGTACATTAGTTACATTGGCGTCTATTTATGCCCCTAACACGGGACAGATTAGTTTCCTATCCAAGACCCTTAGAGCCTTGGAGGACTTCACCGAGGGCCTCCTGATTCTGGGGGGTGACTTTAACATTGTTCTAGACCCTCGTCTGGACTCCTCCAAGGGTCAGGTTTCTTACCGTCACTCAACCATTTCCAAGCTTAAAGAGCTCCTTTTCTCTCAACAACTTGTGGACACATGGCGCGTTTTAAACCCGACATCCCGAGATTACACGTTCTTCTCACACCCACACAATTCCTACTCCAGACTGGATCTTTTCCTCCTGAATCATGCTAGACTAGACCTTCTTACAAGGGCGGAGATCGATCCAATAGCTTTCTCTGACCACGCCCTAATCTCCATTTCGCTCTCTTTCCCAACCCACCAAAACAGGGCCTGGCATTGGCAACTAAATGAATCAATCCTACATGACCTACAGGTCTCCTCTGTAATCCGGAAGGACCTGACTGAATATTTTGTGACTAACGTGACCCCCTTACTATTTGGGAAGCCCATAAATTCTTTATCCGAGGCTCCTTTATAAAACTAGGATCCCATTTGAAAAAAGAGAGAGCCGCAAAAATAACTTCCCTTTTGTCACACATTCACGTGTTAGATTAACAACACAAACAGACCCTGGACTCGCAGCTGGGAGCAGAGCTTGCCCAGCTCCGTGATCAGGTTCGTTCACTTTGCCTCTCAAAAGCAAAGGCATCCTTAACTAAATGCCGTAGACACTACTATGAACATGGGAATAAACCAGGCAGAACCCTGGCTCGGGCTCTACGGAAAACTAGGCTATGCTCTTATGTTCCACACGTATCTACCCTCTCCGGTTCTAAGGCCTCCCTCCCGCGGGATATAACAGAGGCGTTCAGATCCTACTATCACACACTATATAACTTAGGGGACTCCCACCAGTCCAATGCCCATGGATCTATGCCCTCTATGAGGTCTTACCTTGAGTCTGCTGGCCTGCCGTCTCTCCCTCCTGAGGCGGCTTCAATATTAGAGTCACCCATATCACTATCTGAGTTACCGGCTGCTATTAAAGATTCTCAAACTGGGAAGGCTCCTGGTCCAGATGGACTCACGCTACCCTACTATAAACAATTTGGGGACATTTTATTTACCCATTTTTTAGCCGCCTTTAACTCATTTGATGTGTCCCGTACTCTCCCCAATGATACCCTTAGAGCACACATTATGGTCGTCCCCAAGGAAGGGAAGGACCTTTCTCAATGCCAAAGTTACCGTCCCATTTCACTGATTAACGTGGACCTAAAATTATTCTCTAAAATACTTGCTACCCGCCTTCTCCCTCATCTCCAAAAATTAATCCATCTAGACCAAACTGGATTCTTACCTCTGAGAGAAGCTCGTGATAACACGACAAGGGCAATAAATATGATATACCAAGCTGTATCCTCTAAGATCCCGACATTACTTCTATCAATTGACGCCGAAAAGGCATTTGATAGGGTCAAATGGAAATTCATGTTTGAGACCATATGTTATATAGGATTGGGGGAGAAGATGATGTCTAGGATTACCAATCTCTACTCTAATCCCACTGCGGTTGTCAAAGAGATTGGCCAATTTTCCTCACCCCTATCCATCCGCAATGGAACGGGACAGGGTTGTCCCTTATCCCCCCTTATATTTGTGCTCTGTCTGGAACCGCTTTTGTGTCACATAAGGGGGAACTCCGATATCACCGGGTTACAGATACAGGGGACCCCACACAAAGTCGCAGCCTACGCTGATGACCTCCTATTTTTCCTTACCAACCCAAGGGTTACCCTACCTAACCTGCTGAGGGAACTTAAAATATACGCCCATCTCTCAAACTTTAAAATTATTTATCAGAAATCTGAAGAATTAAACGTTACTCTCCCGTCCACCACGGTTACATCCATCTCAGAGAACTTCCCCTTTAAATGGGCTCGCTCATCTTTAAAGTACCTTGGTATATTCCTGACCCCTACTCTCTCAGACCTGTATCAGGTTAACTACCCGCCTCTTCTTCGGGCCATAAAAGCAGACTTAGACAGGTGGCATAAGAGTACGTTCTCATGGTTTGGGAGGATTTCGATTTTTAAAATGAATATACTACCAAGAATCCTTTTCTTATTTCAAGCCCTTCCGGTTCACATTCCTAGGCTCTTTTTTCATAACCTCTTAAAGATGTTGACTCACTTTATTTGGGCCGGCAAACCATCCAGAATAGCCAGGTCGACACTCTTTCGCCCAAATTAGAAGGAGGTCTAGGGCTGCCAGACTTCCTGTCCTACCACAGGGTATCACATCTCCTTAGAATTGTTGACTGGTGCCGTCACAAAGCCTATAAGCAATGGATCTCGGTCGAACAGTCCTTTGTGTCTACTCCTCTGCCTGCTACTCCGTGGTTGTCTGATCACATACCGCTGGAGGCTCGCTTACACCCGACCATAGGCCCATCCCTGAAGGTCTTCTCTACTGTTCAAAATCTCCCCAATATCTCACCATCCCCCTCTCCTATGTTCCCTCTCCTGGGTAATCCACAATTCCCCCCTGGGATGGAACACGGACCCTTTCGTGTCCTGGTGAATTGCAATAAATTCAGGGTCCATCATATGATCGCCTCGAATTTATGGCTCACCCCCCCAACAAATCTCAGAGATGGATATTTCCCCTAACATTAATCCCTGGCAGTCACTCCAACTTAAACACTACATGGCCACTCTTCCTCCAGCACAATCTTTCGTCCGTGACAAGACGGATTTTGAGTTTCTTTGCGATCAATCAGGAGTGTCGAGACGTACCCTTTCTCGAATGTACATCTTACTACTCAATCCTCCCAACCAACCTCCTCCCAACTATATCCCTCAGTGGGAAGCAGATCTAGATATTACACTCTCATCAGAACAAAGATTAAGATTGTATACGTGCATTCACAAAACATCTATTGCTAGTAATGTCCAAGAAGCTGGATTCAAACTTATGTCCCGTTGGTATAGGGTCTCTACTAGACTTAATTCCATTTTTCCTCAAGTCTCTCCATTGTGTTGGCGCTGTGACTCCGAGAGAGGCACTATCCTACATACATTCTGGAGCTGTCCGCATCTGTCGAATTTTTGGGATTCGGTGTGGTTAATTACATCTAAATTCACTTCATATACCCTCCCTAAGACGCCTGCTTTCTTCCTGCTCCATCAGTGCGAGATTCCTCTCTCCACCTATAAAAAGTCTGTGGTTAGACATCTGGTGAACGCCGCAAGAGCTTGTATCCCGTGCCTTTGGAGGCAACCGTCTGTTCCCTCTGTGGCCATGTGGATCAACAAAATCCATGAGACCATGAGAATGTAAGACCTCACCTTGTCAATAAGACATACTGAGAAGATGTTTACTAAAACTTGGAGTCATTGGTTGGAATTCTATGACTCCGCTGAATGTAGGTCTCTTTTATCCCAGTCGTGAGATTGAGGTCTGTTGTTTATCCTTCCCTTTCCTTCTTTCCCTCCCTTCCTTCCCGCCCCTTTTCCCTTTTTTCCTTAATTATACCCCTCCCCTCTCCCTCCTTTTCTTTATATGCCTGTTGCCGCTCCAGTTTCTTCAAACTACTCCACATATGTCTATGTGATATCTCATTGGGTATTATGTGAATTTGACATAACAAATTGCCATTGCGAGATTATTCGCTTTACTTAATGTACCCTGTTCATTATCTGATTTATGTCTTGTCTTAATTGAAAAAATTCCTAAATAAAGAATTTACAAAAAAAAACTATGAATTAACACATGTGGAATTATATACATAACAAACAAGTGTGAAACAACTGAAAATATGTCATATTCTAGGTTCTTCAAAGTAGCCAACTTTTGCTTTGATTCCTGCTTTGCACACTCTTGGCATTCTCTTGATGAGCTTCAAGAGGTAGTCCCCTGAAATGGTCTTCCAACAGTCTTGAAGGAGTTCCTAGAGATGCTTAGCACTTGTTGGCCCTTTTGCCTTCACTCTGGCGTAGCACCCCATCACTTTCCTTCATGGTCAAATAGCCCTTACTTTCAAAGTTTTCCCAATTTTTCAGCTGACTGACTGACCTTCATTTCTTAAAGTAATGATGGCCACTCGTTTTTCTTCACTTAGCTGCTTTTTTCTTGCCATAATACAAATTCTAACAGTCTATTCAGTAGGACTATCAGCTGTGTATCCACCTGACTTCTCCTCAACACAACTGATGGTCCCAACCCCATTTATAAGGCAAGAAATCCCACTTATTAAACCAGTCAGGGCACACCTGTGAAGTGAAAAATATTTCAGGGATCTACCTCTTGAAGCTCATCAAGAGAATGCCAAGAGTGTGCAAAGCAGTAATCAAAGCAAAAGGTGGCTACTTTGAAGAACCTAGAATATGACATATTTTCAGTTGTTTCACACTTGTTTGTTATGTATATAATTCCACATGTGTTAATTCATAGTTTTGATGCCTTCAGTGTGAATCTACAATTTTCATAGTCATAAAAATAAAGAAAACTCTTTGAATGAGAAGGTGTGTCCAAACTTTTGGTCTGTACTGTATATTGTTATATAACACAACGATCCAATCTGTAGTTTTGGGGGGCTACTGGTCTATCACACCAGTTATAATCCTTTTTTTCCAGTACCTTTTGTCACTGTGTGTAGCAGAGGGAAAGCAGCAAAACAGGGAAAAATTCTGCAGTACCCAAAGATACTATTATAAACGTATATTGTAATATAACACCCCGCTTCAATATGTGTTTTTTGGGGGGCCACTGGTATATCACACCAGTTATAATATTTTTTTTCAGTACCGTTTGTTACTGTGTGTAGCAGAGGGAATGCAGCAAAACAGGCAGTAATTTTTCAGTACCCAAATACACTATTATGAAAGTATATTGTTATATAACACCCCGCTTCAATCTGTCGTTTTGGGGGTCCACTGGTCTATCACACCAGTTATAATACTTTTTTTCCAGTAACGTTTGTCACTATGTGTAGCAGAGGGATCGCAGCAAAAACTGAAAAAATTTCTGCAGTACCCAAATTTACTATTGTGAAAGTATATTGTTATCTAACACCCCGCTACAATCTGTCTTTTTAGGGTGCCATTGGTCTATCACACCAGTTATAATACCTTTTTTCCAGTAACGTTTGTCACTGTGTGTAGCAGAAGGAACGCAGCAAAACAGAAAAAAATATTCTGAAGTACCCAAATACACTATTATGAAAGAATATTGTTATATAACGACCCGCTTTAATTTGTCATTTTGGGGGTCCACTGGTCTATCACACCAGTTATAATACTTTTTTCCAGTACCGTTTGTCACTGTGTGTAGCAGAGGGAACGCAGCAAAACAGGCAAAAATTCTGCAGTACCCAAATACACTATCATGAAAGTATATTGTTATATAACACCCCGCTTCAATCTGTAGTTTTGGGGGGCCACTGGTATATCACATCAATTATAATACGTTTTTTCCGGTACCGTTTGTCACTGTGTGTAGCAGAGGGAACGCATCAAAACAGGCCGAAAATTCTGCAGTACCCAAATACACTATTATGAAAGTATATTGTTATATAACACCCCGCTTCAATCTGTCATTTTGGGGGGCCACTGGTCTATCACACAAGTTACAATTATTTTTTTCCAGTAACGTTTGTCACTGTATGTAGCAGAGGGAACGCAGCAAAACAGGCAAAATTTCTGCAGTACCCAAATTCACTATTATGAAAGTATATTGTTATATAACACTCGGCTTCAATCTGTCTTTTTTGGGTACCACTGGTCTATCACACCAGTTATAATACTTTTTTCCAGTAACGTTTGTCACTGTGTGTAGCAGAGGGAACGCAGCAAAACAGAAAAAAATATTCTAAAGTACCCAAATACACTTATATGAAAGTATATTGTTATATAACACCCCGCTTTAATCTGTCATTTTTGGGGGCCACTAGTCTATCACACCAGTTATAATACTTTTTTTCCAGTAACGTTTGTCACTTTGTGTAGCAGAGAGAAAGCAGCTAAACAAGCAAAATTTCTGCAGTACCCAAATACACTATTATGAAAGTATATTGTTATATAACACCCCCCTTCAATCTGTCTATTTTGGGGGGCCACTGGTATATCACACCAGTTATAATGCTTTTTTTCCAGTACCGTTTGTCACTGTGTGTAGCAGAGGGAACGCACCAAACAGGCAAAATTTCTGCAGTACCCAAATACACTATTATGAAAGTATATTGTTATATAACACCACGCTTCAATCTGTAGTTTTTGGGGGCCACTGGTCTATCACACCAGTTATAATACTTTTTTTCCAGTACCGTTTGTCACTGCATGTAGCAGAGGGAAAATAGCAAAACAGCAAACAAATGCTGCAGTACCCAAAGACACTATTATGAAAGTATATTGTTATATAACACCCCGCTTTAATCTGTCATTTTGGGGGGCCACTGGTTTATCACACCAGTTATAATACTTTTTTCCAGTAACGTTTGTCACTGTTTGTAGCAGAGGGAATGCAGCAAAACAGAAAAAAAAATTCTGCAGTACCCAAATACACTATTATGAAAGTATATTGTTATATAACACCCCGCTTCAATATGTTTTTTTGGGGGGCCACTGGTATATCACACCAGTTATAATACTTTTTTTCAGTACCGTTTGTCACTGTGTGTAGCAGAGGGAACGCAGCAAAACAGGCAGTAATTCTGCAGTACCCAAATACACTATTATAAAAGTATATTGTTATATAACACCCCACTTCAATCTGTCGTTTTGGGGGTCCACTGGTATATCACACCAGTTATAATACTTTTTTTCCAGTAATATTATTCACTTTGTGTAGCAGAGGGAATGCAGCAAAGCAGGCAAAATTTCTGTAGTACCCAAATACACTATTATGAAAGTATATTGTTATATAACACCCCGCTTCAATCTGTCTTTTTAGGGGGCCACTGGTCTATCACACCAGTTATAATACTTTTTTTCCAGTACCGTTTGTCACTGTGTGTAGCAGAGGGAACGCAGCAAAACAGGCAACATTTCTGCAGTACCCAAATACACTATTATGGAAGTATATTGTTATATAACACCCCGCTTCAATCTGTCTTTTTAGGGGGCCACTGGTCTATCACACCAGTTATAATACTTTTTTTCCAGTACCGTTTGTCACTGTGTGTAGCAGAGGGAACGCAGCAATATAGCAAAAAAAATTCTGCAGTACCCAAATACACTATTATGAAAGTATATTGTTATATAACACCCCGCTTCAATCTGTCTTTTTAGGGGGCCACTGGTCTATCACACCAGTTATAATACTTTTTTTCCAGTACCGTTTGTCACTGTGTGTAGCAGAGGGAACGCAGCAAAACAGAAAAAAAAATTCTGAAGTTCCCAAATACACTATTATGAAAGTATATTATTATATAACACCACGCTTCAATCTGTCGTTCACACTATTTATTGGTTAAACCGCTCTCACTCAATAAAAATAGTCCGCTCAGTGACCTTACCCGATGCATGTTGCAATATTGTGGGAAAACTAAAGACCTACAATTGTCTTCTAATAAGTTATCCCCTATAGCACCTGTCACTCATGCCAGAACTCATTCTGTTGTGGATGCCCCAGAAAGAATTGAAACCGAATGCTAACAACCTAATCACACACCTGATCACAGCAGCAAAGTACATTATCCCCACTAAATGGCGAAACACAGAACCACTAACTATTAAAGAATGGTTAGACAAAGTCCAACAGATTTGCCTTATTTATGGAGGAGATGGTGGGATGGGACAGGGGGAGGAGGGATGCTTTTCTAAAAATCTAGCAACCTTCCGCAGTACAGCCATTCAGATTTAGGCTGAGTTCACACGGTGATGGACCATGTGATTGGACCATGTGATCTGACGTCACCACAGGTTATTAAGCCGGCAGCTCATCATTAAAGAAGTAAAGAAGAGACCGGCAGCTACGCGATCAAGAGGAGAAGGTGAGTAAATTTTTTTATTTTTTTAACCCTCAATTGACCACCTACTATGCATTCTGTATTAAGAATGCTATTATTCTCCCTTATAACCATGTTATAAGGGAAAATAATAACATCTACACAACCCCGAACCCAAACCTGAACTTCTGTGAAGAAGTTCGGGTCTGGGTACCACAGTCAGATTTTTATCACGCGCGTGCAAAACACATTGCACCCGCGCGATAAAAACTGAACATCGGAACGCAATCGCAGTCAAAACTGCAATTGCGTTCCTACTCGCGCGGGTTTGCCGCAATGCACCGGGACGCATCCGGACCTAATCCGGACACGCCCGTGTGAACTCAGCCTTAGGCCTCTTTCACACGACCGTTTTTTTTTTTCCGTTTTGCGGACCGTTTTTTTGCGTTCCGTATACGGTCCTTATACGGAACCATTCATTTCAATGGTTCCGCAAAAAAAATGGAATGTACTCCGTATGCATTCCGTTTCCGTATTTCCGTTTTTCCGTTCAGTTAAAAGATAGAACATGTCCTATTATTGCCTGCAAATCACGTTCCGTGGCTCCATTCAAGTCAATGGGCCCGCAAAAAAAAATGGAACACATACGGAAATGCATCCGTATGTCTTCCGTATCCGTTCCGTTTTTTGCGGAGCCATCTATTGAAAATGTTATGCCCAGCCCAATTTTTTCTATGAAATTACTGTATACTGTATATGCCATATGGAAAAAAGGAAAGGTAAAACGGAATGGAAACGGAAACACAACGGAAACAAAAAACGGAACAATGGATCCGTTTAAAGCGGACTGCAAAACACTGAAAAAGCCATACTGTCGTGTGAAAGAGGCCTTAATGTCACGTCTCGGGGTGGGAAATGGACGGATTTTCCCCCGCCCTCCTCCTCTTACGCCTTTTGCATGTCTCTATTTTCTATAACACCTATACACAAAGTCATTGACATTGCTAGGAGTTATTTGGGCATTTTATGTCATCTACATCTACATCGCCCATGTGAACCACTGAGAGGAACTCATACACCTGAACAACATAATTAGTTCTCACTATTAATCAACAATCCCTAGTAGTCGCATCCGAGAGGGTGTCTCAAAGAGCCTAGTAATGACCAATGTTTTTTCCTTTTCTGTTACTTACAGGTTCTATTACTTACATGTTCTTTTACTTACATGTTGTCTATTCCTATTTTTTGACATATACCATTTACAACTTTTAACACCTTCTGAGGTACCCGTCATACTCTCAAAACTGTCTAGACTCCTAGAAACTAGAAACGTATCATTTGTATTTCTATTAACAGATATCACATAAATTACAAATGTGTAATTGTTTTCCTGCTGGAAAAACTTGCTCTCATGTGTATGGAAATTGCATTTTTCATTGTCCATCAATCAGACAGTTTGTAAACAGTCTTATATGTAATTCAGTGCATGTACCTGCTTATGTATTCTTGTATTGATAAATTCTTTTAAAATAAAGAATTTACAAAAAAAAAAAAAGAAAGTGCAATGGATGTCCCTGACATTTTCGGGATGCGCACATTTTAAACAGGAGATTTGGCGCGGATAATTTAACTGTCCGCAGCGGACAGCGTCTGTGGAAAACTGCACTGGATGTCAATAATATTTTAGGGATGCACAAAATTTAGACAGGAGATGTGGCGCGAATAATTTAACTGTCTGCAGCGGCCTATTACACAGTATTTTGCGCAGAAAAATATAAATTTTGAAAATTGCTATTCGTGCACAAAGTGCACATTCACACGACTGTTTTTTTTTCCGTTTCCGATCCGCATCCGTTTCCGCATTTAGCGGTATACATGCGGATCCATTCATTTCAATGGTTGAAAATTATGTACGGACAACGTTCAGTATGTTGTCCGATTCCGTTGTACCGTTTTTATGTTCCGCAAAAATATCAAGCTTGTCCTACTATTGACCTCAGATCTCGGTCCGATTCCTCATTCAAGTCAATGGATCCGCAAAAATCCCCTCTGGGGTTGTGGCTTAAAAATTCATATCTACCTAGCCATAACGATTTGGGAGCACCCTAAAATCAAGATGCCTAGGATTGATGTCTCTAAACTAATTGTTCTAATTCAAGAAAGGCCTAAAATCTGGGATTCAAGAAAAGATTTGTATCATGATCGGGTTCGAAAGGACCGGGCCTGGGAAGAGGTGGCGCAGGAGCTGCTGCCAGAAGATTGGGCCAGATGCAGATCAGACAAGCGTTCAGGAATTAGTAAGTATACTAATATATTCATGTAATTTCATTCTGTGTATTAAAATCTATAGTTATTTTCAAGTCTTGTAGCATCCCTGATTGCAATCTCTAGGGCAGTGTTCAGACGTCTGCACTAGAAATGACCATGGGCCTTGCAAAGTGACATAGCAGAGTATATTTTTTTGCTAAATCCTTTGATGCCTATCACTTTTTATATAATGCATCTCTGCACATTTGCAAACTTTCCTGTGTCACTTTGCTTGGCCTTTGTTTATGTCTTGTGCACACGTCTGCAAGGATGGAGCACTGAACTTGCAAAACTAATCAGGGGTTGCTATGGGACTAGCTATGGTTCTCTCTGATATGAACCTTCTAGAAAATCATCACAGATGGCTTTCAGAAATGTTCATTGGGCCTTGTAAAATGACATTGCAGACTTTTTTTTAAATTTAAATCCTTTGATGCCTATTATTTTTTTATATTGGCTACTTTCACACTTGCGGCAGGATGGATCCAACAGGCTGTTCACCATGTCGGATCCGTCCTTCCGATATTTTGCCGGACCGCAACTCTGTCCCTATTGACTATAATGGGGACGGGGGTGGAGCTCTGGCACAGCACAGCGGTGGATGGCGAAAGCCACAGAACTAAACAGTTGGATATGCTGTACTTTTAGTCCTGCAGCCTTTTGCCGTGCCCCGCCGTGCTGTGCCAGAGCTCTGCCCCCGTCCCCATTATAGTCAATAGGGACAGAGCGGCGGTCTGGCAAAATAGCGGAAGGACGGATCCGACATGGTGAACAGCCTGTCGCATCCGTCCTGCCGCAAGTGTTAAAGTAGCCTAATGCATCTCTGCACATTTTCAAAATTTACTGTGTCACTTTGCTCGGCCCTTGTTTATATCTTGTGCACACGTCAGCAAGGATGGAGCACAGTTTTCTATCCTTTGAAGACGTATGAAATAGAAGATGTCATTTAAATATTGTAAAATGAAAAAATCATTAAAAATTGAAAATAATATATTTTTTTATTTTTTTTTTGCAGTTAAACGATTAAAAACAAAGTGGAATTCCTGTCGGGATCAATTCCGACGGGAATTTAATGCCAGCAAAGGGCATAGTGGCGATGGGAAGCCCAAGAAGAAGCCCTACCTTCATACCAAGGATTTACAGTTCCTGTTGCCTGTTATGGACCTGCGACCGTAAGTTTTCAACTGTATGGAAACTGGGGAACATGGCTGTGAGCAGTCCATCGTATCCTAACCTGGCATCCTGCTGAGAGTTTTAGCGCACAGCGTCATTGTTTTCTATGACGCTGTGCGCTTTGTGCAGCTGCTGCAGTACAGTACACTAATATAGATCATACGAGTGTATTACTGTACTGCAGGGGGCTCACGAAGCGCACGGCGTCAAAGAAAACAATAAAACAACGTGCTGTCCTGCTCTCTGTAGGATCCCAGGTTGGAATACCAAGGACCACTCACATCCGTGTTCAAAGGTCATGTGCGTTTGGCATAAAAATTGATGCTGATCTATTGTTACCCTATCTGCATAGATCATTACCATATGATATTATTCAGTTTTAAAAACGTCACTAGAGTAGCGTGATGACATATTATTTTATTATATCTGACCCCATAGTAATGACATCATTAGACAATAGTGAAACAGAGAAAATGCTGCAGCGTTTATCAAGCGTCACTGCCTTGTCAAACAGCTGATTAGTGATGATCGGGATAGATCTATCAATAGCTATATATTTTTAGTTAAAATATTTACAAGTACTTTTGAACTATTTCAGGACAGTGGACAATCTTCAGGTCGATGAAGAAGATTCATCGTCCACAAACCTTGAAGAGCCTGCAACACCACCAGCATCTTTTCAAGCCAATGCTGGACCATCAGAGGCTGAGGAAAGGCCGGACGAGGAAAGCCAGCAGGAGATTTCTCCAACACAGCCAACCAGGCGCCAAAGTTCAAGAAGGAGGGGAGGAAGTTCTAGTCTACCAACAGCGCAGATGGCACGGCGAGATTTTATAGATTCCCAGGTCTTTGAATATTTAAATAAAAATAAAACGGAGACCCCGGAAGAAAAAATTCTAAGAAGCCTGGCTCCAGGCTTATCTAGAGTACCTCCTGAACATCATTCCTTGGTGTTATCATCCTTATCATCGATTTTGTATCTGTTCGAGGGGGATAATATTCCCCTTGATCTGATTCAATCAATCGATAAAGAAAAATTGAGGAAAGCCCATATCCGGGCCCAAATTAGGCCACAAATGCCATCTGCTGAAAGTGTGGCACATATTTCAGTTCCGGGCCCAACACATCCTGGCAGTTCTACCACACCTCAAATTGTTTACAGGGGAACAGGTCCATACACTAGGGAGCTGTTTGATTTATAATTTTTTTTTTGTTTGTTTTATATTTTCATAAAAAGTTATTTGTAATCTTCTATGTTGTGTCATTATTTATATTTATCTATAAAATGTAAAAATTTATTTTTGAAAACAGTTTTTAAAAAGTGCCAGGGTCCTGTTCTTCTAGGGAGGGTCACACCGGTATTAGTGTACTCCTCAAAATTAGGTTTTATACACAATCTCATATACCCTCCAGTAGAAGTAATGGTGTTGGTTGTGTCTCTGGGTAAATGATTATATCATTTATATTTTAGTATTTAGTGAATATGGAGAAGTAGTGTAGCCATTAGCCAATCCAGGGATATATTAAACGCGCTTTATTAAAAATAAAAGATTATTATTTTAGGAATAATCAATATATAGTAAGGGACTTCACTTTACATAAAATGATTAAATTTTTGCTTTAAAAAATATTTCCCAAAAATTTATGGTTCGGGCAATGTGGTATTAGAGGGTATTTTTGTAATTTTATAAAAATTCTACTCAAATTAATATTAAAATATTACATGGTCTATACTGTTATATAAATTAAAAAAGTGCATATAGGCCATGAATAGTTTAAATGAATATTTATAACGCTAATATTACAAAAAATACCCCAGCCCGCAAGCCCACGTCAAGGGTCCACATTCTCTTGCGAGTCCCTAAAGTATCTAAAAAATTAAAAAAGGGAACTAACTACCGTATATACTCGAGTATAAGCCGACCCGAATATAAGCCGAGGCCCCTAATTTTACCCCCAAAAAATGGGAAAAATTATTGACTCGAGTATAAGACTAGGGTGGGAAATGCAGCTATAATGCAGAGTGTATGTGTATATAATGCACACACTCTACATTATATACACACATCTGCAAGAGGGTGACTCAGATTGATGGGAGTCTGACTCTGACTCCCTGTATTTAATGCAGAGTGTGTGCATTATATACACACACACTCTGCATTAAATACAGGGAGTCAGACTCCCATCAACTGGGCATTTATTTATTTATTTAATTTTTTAAAATATTTATCAGGTTGTTTATTTATTTATTTTTGTTCCCCCCCTCCCTACTTCATACTTGGCCAGGGAGGGGGGCTGTCCAGGGGGAGGGGAGGCTGTGCAGGGGCCGGTACTTACTGCCGGTGTAAATCTCGCGGTCTGCTCCCAGTGTAAATCTCGCGGCCCGCGTGTCTCGCAAGATTTACACTGGGAGCTTAACAGAGGTGCCGCGCGGACGTGCTGGGAGTTGACCGGAGCAGCTGTAAAAGGTAAGTAACAGCTTCTCCGGCCCCCAACATGTCATGGTCTGTATTATGGCAATGTAAGTTGCCATAATACAGACCTAGACTCGAGTATAAGACGAGGGGGCTTTTTGAGCACAAAAATATGTGCCAAAAAACTTGTCTTATACTCGAGTATATACGGTAACTAAAATTTTTTTTATAATTTAGGAAATTTTAACACAGAGTCCAGATCAAATCAACGACCACCACGGATGGCATCCATCTGCCACGGCAATGAACCTTCTGGACTGCAAAAGTAGTCCGCATAGCGTTCCCGAACAGCTAGTCCAGCTGTTCCAGGTCTTCCATGTCGGACTTGTTCAAAATTGACAGGTGTGGTAGTCAAGTTTTGAAGCTGTTCTGCATCCAAGGGACATCGTGGATCCGGGTGAAATTGTGTAAAACGACACAAGCTTGGATCACCAGGGTGACATTTTCCGGATCCATTTGCATTGACGACATAAATACTCTCCACTTAGCAGAAAGTATACCAAAGGCGCACTCAACAAACCGACGGGCACGAGCCAGTCGGTAGTTGAATATGCGCTTTCGGTTGTCTAAATCGCGTCTGGGGAAGGGCCGTATCATATTGGGTGATAATGCGAACCCTTCATCAGCCACGATTACAAATGGAACCGGGGG
Source organism: Bufo bufo (assembly GCF_905171765.1). NCBI lineage: Eukaryota > Metazoa > Chordata > Amphibia > Anura > Bufonidae > Bufo > Bufo bufo. The sequence goes on along the minus strand of NC_053393.1, from coordinate 277,810,485 downwards.
ACCTGCTGATCCGGGTAGTGTTCTGGGCTCTGGTAGGGCTAACTGATTGGCGCAAAGTCGCTCACCCATTCTGGAGGCACAAAAGATGCGGGAGTCTGATGTACTTCCATAGGCCCCGATATCAACAATTACAAACCTGTAATTACTGTCAGCCAAGGCTAACAGCACCACAGAAAAGTACTGTTTGTAATTAAAGTACCGGGACCCTGAGTGAGCAGGCTTCTTAACACGTATGTGTTTGCCATCAAGTGCCCCGAGGCAGTTTGGAAACTGCGCAGAATCTTGAAAACCCTCGGCGATACGTAGCCAATCTACCGCCTTGGGGGTGGGCATCACCGCTTCCCTGAGATGTTGCCATATGATTTGACACGTTTGGCTGACTATCCCAGAGATAGTAGAGACTCCCAGCAGGAACTCGAAGTGCAGCGAAGCAAAGGAGTTTCCAGTTGCCAGAAATCTGTAAGATATAAAAAAAAGAAAAAATGTATGTCAAAACTGTATGATAAAGTATTAAGGACTATTCTCATCTCATAGTATGATAGGTTATGGTTCACACCTCTTTAAACCACAACTATATCGAGAAAGGTCCGCCACCAAGCTCTTAACCCTGTCTTTCCCATAAAACTGAATTGGAGCGTGTGACCCATGTTCCTTTAAATTTTTATGAGGCTGATGGAAATAGCTGAGCTGGGCTTGGCTATATTTGTCTGGACCATTTAAAGTAATGGATGGTGGCTGCACATGCGCTGTGCGCCCTCCTTCACTTTGTGTGCTATGTTCTCAATATAGTTGTTGGTTCAAGCTGTGGGATCCACAACCACCAGACAATGGGGGTATATCCTAGCTATATGCCCACATTGTCTGAGATGTGAAAACCCCATTTACAAAAAAAAGGCATTATTAAGACTACACATTCGGGCTACATAACATCCTAATAAGTTATGTGACCCCTGCAAGTGCCAGATGCCACATTAAACAAACTACAATTACAGATCTGGCATGCCTTTAAAAAATTAGGTAGACTGATCTATCTGTCCACATGAGAAGCGGAGAGACAGGTCCGCATTTGCAATACATTTGTGAGATGGATCCATATTCGGATCAGTCTTCAAATGCTTTATGTCTGCAAGCTGATTGCGGGATCCAGCAGCCAGTTCCAGCAAATGAACTGCTTGATGGATCACTCTGCCTCACAGTACCCTAGGAATATTTTAAACGTATAATCTCATAAAACTATAACTATTTGTCTACTTGTCTATATGTCTACTTCATGTTTGAAACATTTTGGGAATGATATTTTATTTTTTGGGGATGTTACAAGGCTTAGAAGTTTCGAAGCAAATCTTGAAATTTTTCAGAAATTTTCAAAAACCCAATTTTTAGGGACCAGTTCAGGTCTGAAATCACTTTGTGGGCTTATTTAGCTAAAAAACAGCTATTACTAACCTGTCAGTCAAACAAATAAGGTGCCCAAGGGGATGTTAATGGGTGCAAGATGCCCGCCGCACCCACCGCCGTTCGTGCCCAGCGCCGCCTTTCCAGACTTCTGCGCCGCCTCCTAATCCTCTGTGCCGCCTCTCGCTCTGCCTCCCTCCCCCCTCCTTCTGCTGTAAGATCTCGCGCTTGCGCACAGGGCTCTGTCTGATGCGCCCGTGCTAACTTCTCCATTTGGCTTCTTACAGCGAAGTGCGCATGCGCCGGCACTTCGCTCAACCCCTGTATGCGCGAGATCTTACAGCAGGAGGAGGGGGAGGGAGAGCGAGAGGCGGCACAGAGGATTAGGAGGCGGCGCAGAAGTCTGGAAAGGCGGCGCTGGGCACGAACGGCGGTGGGTGCGGCGGGCATCTTGCACCCATTAACATCCCCTTGGGCACCTTATTTGTTTGACTGACAGGTTAGTAATAGCTGTTTTTTAGCTAAATAAGCCCACAGATGACATTTATAAGCCCACATTAGGAATCGTGAAGACGCCCTGAACATCAGCATATATTTAGCTGACAGGGGTCAAACCTGGTGACAGAATCCCTTTAAGTACCAGGACAACATGCCGTACCAGTACGTCATGTGTCCTGAAGAAGTTAAAGGGCACCTGTCAGCAGATTTGTGCTATGAAACTGGCTGACCTGCTGCATGTGCGCTTAGCAGCTGAAGGCATCTGTGTTGTTCCTATGTTCATATGTGCCCGCATTGCTGAGAAAAATTATGTTTTAATATATGCAAATGAGACCACATGGGAACCAACACAGATGCCTTCAGCTGCTAAGCGCACATGCAGCAAGTCAGCCAGTTTCATAGCACAAATGTTTGGAAATGTTCTTATTTATTTAAAAAGATGCTTCTAAAATTGTAAGCCTTCTAACTAGAGTTGAGCGAACACCTGGATGTTCGGGTTCGAGAAGTTCGGCCGAACTTCCCGGAAATGTTCGGGTTCGGGATCCGAACCCGACCCGAACTTCGTCCCGAACCCCATTGAAGTCAATGGGGACCCGAACTTTTCGGCACTAAAAAGGCTGTAAAACAGCCCAGGAAAGAGCTAGAGGGCTGCAAAAGGCAGCAACATGTAGGTAAATCCCCTGCAAACAAATGTGGATAGGGAAATGAATAAAAATAAAAATAAAATAAATAAAAATTAACCAATATCAATTGGAGAGAGGTCCCATAGCAGAGAATCTGGCTTCACATCAGCAGAGAATCAGTCTCTTCATGCCATAGCAGAGAATCTGGCTTCATGTCACCCACCACTGTAACAGTCCATTGTCATATATTTAGGCCCCAGCACCCAGGCAGAGGAGAGAGGTCCCGTAACAGAGAATCTGGCTTCATGTCAGCAGAGAATCAGTCTGCATGTCCTAGCAGAGAATCATGCTTTACGTCACCCAACACTGGAACAGTCCATTGTCAGATATTTAGGCCCAGGCACCCAGACAGAGGAGAGAGGTCCCATAACAGAGATTCAGGCTTCATGTCAGCAGAGAATCAGTCTGCATGTCATAGCAGAGAATCATGCTTTACGTCACCCAACACTGGAACAGTCCATTGTCAGATATTTAGGCCCAGGCACCCAGGCAGAGGAGAGAGGTCCCCTAACAGAGAATCTGGCTTCATGTCAGCAGAGAATCAGTCTGCATGTCCTAGCAGAGAATCATGCTTTACGTCACCCAACACTGGAACAGTCCATTGTCAGATATTTAGGCCCAGGCACCCAGGCAGAGGAGAGAGGTCCCGTAACAGAGAATCTGGCTTCATGTCAGCAGAAAATCAGTCTGCATGTCATAGCAGAGAATCAGGCTTTACGTCACCCAATACTGGAACAGTCCATTGTCAGATATTTAGGCCCAGGCACCCAGGCAGAGGAGAGAGGCCCCGTAACAGAGAATCTGGCTTCATGTCAGCAGAGAATCAGTCTTCATGTCATAGCAGAGAATCAGGCTTCACGTCACCCACCACTGGAACAGGCCACTGTCAGATATTTTTAGGCCCCAGCACCCAGACAGAGGAGAGAGGTCCCATAACAGAGATTCAGGCTTCATTTCAGCAGAGAATCAGTCTGCATGTCATAGCAGAGAATCATGCTTTACGTCACCCAACACTGGAACAGTCCATTGTCAGATATTTAGGCCCAGGCACCCAGGCAGAGGAGAGAGGTCCCGTAACAGAGAATCTGGCTTCATGTCAGCAGAGAATCAGTCTGCATGTCCTAGCAGAGAATCATGCTTTACGTCACCCAACACTGGAACAGTCCATTGTCAGATATTTAGGCCCAGGCACCCAGGCAGAGGAGAGAGGTCCCATAACAGAGAATCTGGCTTCATGTCAGCAGAGAATCAGTCTGCATGTCATAGCAGAGAATCAGGCTTTACGTCACCCAACACTGGAACAGTCCATTGTCAGATATTTAGGCCCAGGCACCCAGGCAGAGGAGAGAGTTCCCGTAACAGAGAATCTGGCTTCATGTCAGCAGAGAATCAGTCTGCATGTCATAGCAGAGAATCAGGCTTTACGTCACCCAACACTGGAACAGTCCATTGTCAGATATTTAGGCCCAGGCACCCAGGCAGAGGAGAGAGTTCCCGTAACAGAGAATCTGGCTTCATGTCAGCAGAGAATCAGTCTGCATGTCATAGCAGAGAATCAGGCTTTACGTCACCCAACACTGGAACAGTCCATTGTCAGATATTTAGGCCCAGGCACCCAGGCAGAGGAGAGAGGTCCCGTAACAGAGAATCTGGCTTCATGTCAGCAGAGAATCAGTCTTCATGTCATAGCAGAGTATCAGGCTTCACATCACCCACCACTGGAACAGGCCACTGTCAGATATTTTTAGGCCCCGACACCCAGACAGAGGAGAGAGGTCCCATAACAGAGATTCAGGCTTCATGTGTCACGGCTGAGGATGGGGGAAATCCTCAGCCGTGACAGTATGAACCACAAGGGTGGCTCTCACAGGCAGTTGGTATACACAGGAGGTTGCTATCAGCAAGCATGCTGAAGCAACCTACTGAGCCCTGCCAAACACCAAGGCTATATAGGCCTAAGAGGCCACACCCAACAGTCAGACCCACCCAGTGACATCACACACACTGGGAAGGGAGTTAACCCTTCCAGCACCACAGAAGGGAAACACACATACATAAAGGAAAGTGCACACAATAACATACAACACAGTGCACACAACACACACACCTAACAAAAAGGTTGCTAGGTGTGACCGCATGCCAGGCAGCAAGCTGCCTAGCAACGCTCAGGCTACTCTGCTGCTAAACCCCAACACTGGTTGCCCGCGGCAACCACAAGTGAGGCCACAGACAAGGGGCCCTCACCCGTGGTTGAAGACCCATGCAAAACCGCCGGCAACTGCATGCGGTAAGAAGTCACGGTCATGGGCCTGGCCGTGACACTCCCACCCCTCAAAGCCCCCCCACCAAAAAAGGAAACTGGTGAGGGACTCACACAAGGGGATGGGAGAAGGAGACGTCCACTCTCAGGACATGGTTCCCAGGGGGGTCACTGTCAGCTGCATCCTCTCCCAGCTCACACTAGCCAGTCCGACGAGGCCTGCAGCCCGCACCAGCGACAAGGGAATGGAACCACAGAGAGTGGACTCTCCACTAACGTCCCCACTCTAGTCGTTGCCAGCAGACCCTCCTAACCAGCAGGCAGCTGGACCACTTACGGAGAGCTGCCAGCAAACGACCAGAGATGGGAACATGGAGAGGGACGAGGGATCACCAATACGGACACGGAAGGAAAGGTGGCGGATGACAAACACAGGAGGCTGCTATCAGCAAGCATGCTGAAGCAACCTACTGAGCTCTGCAAGAGAGAGGGTCTTTATAGGCCCAAGTGGCCACACCCAAGGATTGGACACACCCAGTGACATCACACACACACTGGGAAGGAAGTTAACCCTTCCAGTAACACAGAAGGGAAAGACACAACTTAAAGGGGAAGTGCACACAAAACATAATACACAGTGCACACACCACACACACCTAACAAAAGGGTTGCTAGGTGTGACCGCATGCCCGGGCAGCAAGCTGCCTAGGAACGTTCAGGCTGCTTTGCTGCAAAATGCAACACTGGTTGTCCGCGGCAACCACAAGTGAGACCACAGACAAGCGGCCCTCACCCGTGGTTGAACGCCCATACAAAACCGCAGACAACCGCATGCGGTAAGAGGAGTCACGGTCATGGGCATGGCCGTGACACTCCCACCCCTCAAAGCCCCCCCACCAAAAAAAAAGGAAACTGATGAGAGACTCGGACAAGGGGATAGGAGAAGGGAACGTCCACTCTCAGAACATGGTTCCCAGAAAGTCGCTGTCAGCTGCATCCTCTCCCAGCACACAACACAGCCAGTCCGACGAGGCCTGCAGCCCGCACCAGCGACACAGAAGGGAAACACACATACATAAAGGAAAGTGCACACAATAACATACAACACAGTGCACACAACACACACACCTAACAAAAAGGTTGCTAGGTGTGACCGCATGCCAGGGCAGCAAGCTGCCTAGCAACGCTCAGGCTACTCTGCTGCTAAATCCCAACACTGGTTGCCCGCGGCAACCACAAGTGAGGCCACAGACAAGGGGCCCTCACCGGTGGTTGAAGACCCATGCAAAACCGCCGGCAACTGCATGCGGTAAGAAGTCACGGTCATGGGCCTGGCCGTGACATCATGTCAGCAGAGAATCAGTCTTCATGTCATAGCAGAGAATCAGGCTTCACGTCACCCACCACTGGAACAGTCCATTGTCACATATTTAGACCCAGGCAGAGGAGAGAGGTCCCATAACAGAGATTCAGGCTTCATGTCAGCAGAGAATCAGTCTTCATGTCATAGCAGAGAATCAGGCTTCATGTCACCCACCACTGGAACAGGCCACTGTCAGATATTTTTAGGCCCCGGCACCCAGACAGAGGAGAGGTTCATTCAACTTTGGGTTGCCCCGCAATATAATGGTAAAATGAAAATAAAAATAGGATTGAATGAGGAAGTGCCCTGGAGTACAATAATATATTGTTAAGGGGAGGTAGTTAATGTCTAATCTGCACAAGGGATGGACAGGTCCTGTGGGATCCATGCCTGGTTCATTTTTATGAACGTCAGCTTGTCCACATTGGCTGTAGACAGGTGGCTGCGTTTTCTGTAATAACGCCCCCTGCCGTGCTGAATACTTGTTCAGACAAAACGCTGGCCGCCGGGAAGGCCAGCACCTCCAAGGCATAAAAGGCTAGCTCTGGCCACGTGGACAATTTGGAGACCCAGAAGTTGAATGGGGCCGAACCATCAGTCAGTACGTGGAGGGGTGTGCACAGGTACTGTTCCACCATGTTATTGAAATGTTGCCTCCTGCTAACACGTTCCGTATCAGGTGGTGGTGCAGTTAGCTGTGGCGTGGTGACAAAACTTTTCCACATCTCTGCCATGCTAACCCTGCCCTCAGAGGAGCTGGCCGTGACACAGCTGCGTTGGCGACCTCTTGCTCCTCCTCTGCCTTCGCCTTGGGCTTCCACTTGTTCCCCTGTGACATTTGGGAATGCTCTCAGTAGCGCGTCTACCAACGTGCGCTTGTACTCGCGCATCTTCCTATCACGCTCCAGTGCATGAAGTAAGGTGGGCACATTGTCTTTGTACCGTGGATCCAGCAGGGTGGCAACCCAGTAGTCCGCACACGTTAAAATGTGGGCAACTCTGCTGTCGTTGCGCAGGCACTGCAGCATGTAGTCGCTCATGTGTGCCAGGCTGCCCAGAGGTAAGGACAAGCTGTCCTCTGTTGGAGGCATATCGTCATCGTCCTGCGTTTCCCCCCAGCCACGCACCAGTGATGGGCCCGAGCTGCGTTGGGTGCCAGCCCGCTGTGAACCTGCTTCATCCTCATCCTCCTCCACCTCCTCCTCATCCTCGTCCTCCTCGTCCTCCAGTAGTGGGCCCTGTCTGGCCACATTTGTACCTGGCCTCTGCTGTTGCAAAAAACCTCCCTCTGAGTCACTTCGAAGAGACTGGCCTGAAAGTGCTAAAAATTACCCCTCTTCCTCCTCCTCCTCCTGGGCCACCTCCTCTTCCATCATCACCCTAAGTGTTTTCTCAAGGAGACATAGAAGTGGTATTGTAACGCTGATAACGGCGTCATCGCCACTGGCCATGTTGGTGGAGTACTCGAAACAGCGCAACAGGGCACACAGGTCTCGCATGGAGGCCCAGTCATTGGTGGTGAAGTGGTGCTGTTCCGCAGTGCGACTGACCCGTGCGTGCTGCAGCTGAAACTCCACTATGGCCTGCTGCTGCTCGCACAGTCTGTCCAGCATGTGCAAGGTGGAGTTCCACCTGGTGGGCACGTCGCATATGAGGCGGTGAGCGGGAAGGCCGAAGTTACGCTGTAGCGCAGACAGACGAGCAGCGGCAGGATGTGAACGCCAGGAGCGAACAGACGGCCCGCACTTTATGCAGCAGCTCTGACATGTCGGGGTAGTTGTGAATGAACTTCTGCACCACCAAATTCAGCACATGCGCCAGGCAAGGGATGTGCGTCAAACCGGCTAGTCCCAGAGCTGCAACGAGATTTCGCCCATTATCGCACACCACCAGGCCGAGCTTGAGGCTCACCGGCAGCAACCACTCGTCGGTCTGTTGTTCTATACCCCCCCACAACTCCTGTGCGGTGTGGGGCCTGTCCCCCAAACATATGAGTTTCAGAACGGCCTGCTGACGTTTACCCCGGGCTGTGCTGAAGTTGGTGGTGAAGGTGTGTGGCTGACTGGATGAGCAGGTGGAAGAAGAGGAGGAGGAAGCTGAGTAGGAGGAGGAGGAGACAGGAGGCAAAGAATGTTGCCCTGCGATCCTTGGCGGCGGAAGGACGTGCGCCAAACAGCTCTCCGCCTGGGGCCCAGCCGCCACTACATTTACCCAGTGTGCAGTTAGGGAGATATAGCGTCCCTGGCCGTGCTTACTGGTCCACGTATCTGTGGTTAGGTGGACCTTGCCACAGATGGCGTTGCGCAGTGCACACTTGATTTTATCGGATACTTGGTTGTGCAGGGAAGGCACGGCTCTCTTGGAGAAGTAGTGCCGGCTGGGAACAACATACTGTGGGACAGCAAGTGACATGAGCTGTTTGAAGCTGTCTGTGTCCACCAGCCTAAATGACATTTCATAGGCCAGTAGTTTAGAAATGCTGGCATTCAGGGCCAGGGATCGAGGGTGGCTAGGTGGGAATTTACGCTTTCTCTCAAATGTTTGTGAGATGGAGAGCTGAACGCTGCCGTGTGACATGGTTGAGATGCTTGGTGACGCAGGTGGTGGTGTTGGTGGTACATCCCATGTTTGCTGGGCGGCAGGTGCCAACGTTCCTCCAGAGGAGGAGGAAGAGGCCGAGGCGGCGGCAGCAGCAGAAGAGGCCGAGGCGGCAGCAGCAGAAGAGGTAGCAGGGGGAGCCTGAGTGACTTCCTTGTTTTTAAGGTGTTTACTCCACTGCAGTTCATGCTTTGCATGCAGGTGCCTGGTCATGCAGGTTGTGCTAAGGTTCAGAATGTTAATGCCTCGCTTCAGGCTCTGATGGCACAGCGTGCAAACCACTCGGGTCTTGTCGTCAGCACATTGTTTGAAGAAGTGCCATGCCAGGGAATTCCTTGAAGCTGCCTTTGGGGTGCTCGGTCCCAGATGGCGGCGGTCAGTAGCAGGCGGAGTCTCTTGGCGGCGGGTGTTCTGCTTTTGCCCACTGCTCCCTCTTTGTCTTTTGCTACGCTGTTGGCTCGGTCTCACCACTGCCTCTTCCTCCGAACTGTGAAAGTCAGTGTCACGACCTTCATTCCATGTGGGGTCTAGGACCTCATCGTCCCCTGAATCGTCTTCCACCCAGTCTTGAACCCTGACCTCCTGTTCAGTCTGCACACTGCAGAAAGACGCAGCAGTTGGCACCTGTGTTTCGTCATCATCAGAGACGTGCTGAGGTGGTATTCCCATGTCCTCATCATCAGGAAACATAAGTGGTTGTGCGTTAGTGCATTCTATCTCTTCCACCCCTGGGGAAGGGCTAGGTGGATGCCCTTGGGAAACCCTGCCAGCAGAGTCTTCAAACAGCATAAGAGACTGCTGCATAACTTGAGGCTCAGACAGTTTCCCTGATATGCATGGGGGTGATGTGACAGACTGATGGGCTTGGTTTTCATGCGCCATCTGTGCGCTTTCTGCAGAAGACTGGGTGGGAGATAATGTGAACGTGCTGGATGCACTGTCGGCCACCCAATTGACTAATGCCTGTACCTGCTCAGGCCTTACCATCCTTAGAACGGCATTGGGCCCCACCAAATATCCCTGTAAATATCCCTGTAGTTGGTACACTAGGATGTGTGGCTGTGGCAGAACGGCCACTTCCTCTCCCAGCACCAGAGGGTCCACTAACACCACCACGACCATGTCCGCGTCCGCGTCCCTTACTAGATGTTTTCCTCATTGTTACCGTTCACCACAATAAGAAAAATATTATTCGGGCCAATGTATTGAATTCAAAATCAGGCCTTTTTTTTACAGACACCTAACACTATCTGGCTATCTATTTAGGTACCGTATTACACTAATACAGGCACACCAGTAATGACAGATTTAGCTGAATACAAATTTGAGACCTATTATTTAGGCACTGGGTGACAGGTATATGTTTACGGACAGAATTAGACTTGGATCTGCACTGTAGCGTGTGTGTGAAGTTCTTGAGAATGACCCTATCAGCACCTTGAATCTAATCTACCCTTTTAGGGATAGATTTAAAGTAGGCCTGATACAGCAGAAACCACTAATTTTGAGAATTGCAAAATTGGGAATTGTTTTTCAACCCAGAACAAAAACTGTGCTTTGTTGGACATTAAATAACTTGACCAGCTAAAACAGTAATGACAGATTTGGATAAATATAAATGTGAGGCCTATTTTTTAGGCGCTGGGTGACAGGTATACGTTTAATCACAGAATTAGACTTGGATCTGCACTGTAGCGTGTGTGTGTGAAGTTCTTGAGAATGACCCTATCAGCACCTTGAATCTAATCTACCCTTTTAGGGATAGATTTAAAGTAGGCCTGATACAGCAGAAACCACTAATTTTGAGAATTGCAAAATTGGGAATTTTTTTTCAACCCAGAACAAAAACTGTGCTTTGACGGACACTAAATAACTTGACCAGCTAAAACAGTAATGACAGATTTGGATGAATATAAATGTGAGGCCTATTTTTTAGGCGCTGGGTGACAGGTATACGTTTAATCACAGAATTAGACTTGGATCTGCACTGTAGCGTGTGTGTGAAGTTCTTGAGAATGACCCTATCAGCACTTTGAATCTAATCTACCCTTTTAGGGATAAATTTAAAGTAGGCCTGATACAGCAGAAACCACTAATTTTGAGAATTGCAAAATTGGGAATTGTTTTTCAACCCAGAACAAAAACTGTGCTTTGACGCACACTAAATAACTTGACCAGCTAAAGCAGTAATGACAGATTTGGATGAATATAAATGTGAGGCCTATTTTTTAGGCGCTGGGTGACAGGTATACGTTTAATCACAGAATTAGACTTGGATCTGCACTGTAGCGTGTGTGTGAAGTTCTTGAGAATGACCCTATCAGCACCTTGAATCTAATCTACCCTTTTAGGGATAGATTTAAAGTAGGCCTGATACAGCAGAAACCACTAATTTTGAGAATTGCAAAATTGGGAATTGTTTTTCAACCCAGAACAAAAACTGTGCTTTGATGGACACTAAATAACTTGACCAGCTAAAACAGTAATGACAGATTTGGATGAATATAAATGTGAGGCCTATTTTTTAGGCGCTGGGTGACAGGTATACGTTTAATCACAGAATTAGACTTGGATCTGCACTGTAGCGTGTGTGTGAAGTTCTTGAGAATGACCCTATCAGCACCTTGAATCTAATCTACCCTTTTAGGGATAGATTTAAAGTAGGCCTGATACAGCAGAAACCACTAATTTTGAGAATTGCAAAATTGGGAATTGTTTTTCAACCCAGAACAAAAACTGTGCTTTGACGGACACTAAATAACTTGACCAGCTAAAACAGTAATGACCAATTTGGATGAATATAAATGTGAGGCCTATTTTTTAGACGCTGGGTGACAGGTATACGTTTAATCACAGAATTAGACTTGGATCTGCACTGTAGCATGTGTGTGAAGTTCTTGAGAATGACCCTATCAGCACCTTGAATCTAATCTACCCTTTTAGGGATAGATTTAAAGTAGGCCTGATACAGCAGAAACCACTAATTTTGAGAATTGCAAAATTGGGAATTGTTTTTCAACCCAGAACAAAAACTGTGCTTTGACGGACACTAAATAACTTGACCAGCTAAAACAGTAATGACAGATTTGGATGAATATAAATGTGAGGCCTATTTTTTAGGCGCTGGGTGACAGGCTCAACTTGCCCCTGATGTAGTATATGGCCAAAAAATAACCACACTATTGATGGTTAAATGCACTTAGTGACAGGCTCAACTTGCCCCTGATGTAGTATATGGCCAAAAAATAACCACACTATTGATGGTTAAATGCACTTGATGAAAGCTTGACCCTGATGTAGGATATAGCAAAAAATAACCACACTATTGATGGTTAAATGCACTTGGGGGACAGGCTCAGCTTGCCCCTGATGTAGTATATGGCCAAAAAACAACCACACTATTCATGGTTAAATGCACTTGATGAAAGCTTGACCCTGATGTAGGATATAGCAAAAAATAACCACACTAATGATGGTTAAATGCACTTGGGTGACAGGCTCAGCTTGCCCCTGATGTAGTATATGGCCAAAAAATAACCACACTATTGATGGTTAAATGCACTTGATGACAGCTTGACCCTGATGTAGGATATAGCAAAAAATAACCACACTATTGATGGTTAAATGTACTTGGTGGCAGCTTGTGCTGGCGCACCACAAGCCACAAAATGGCCGCCGATCACCCCAGAAAAAAGTGAATGAAAAACGCTCTGGGCAGCCTAAAAACACTGAGCAATTGAATAGCAGCAGTTCAATGATCCACAGCTGTAGATCGATCACTGAATGAAGTCTTTTGGAGGAGTTAATCACTGCCTAATCTCGCCCTAACGTCGCAGCTGCAACCTCTCCCTACATTTGTATCAGCAGAGTGACGTGCAACGCTACGTGACCCAAGCTTATATAGAGGCTGGGTCACATGCTGCACTGGCCAATCACAGCCATGCCAATAGTAGGCAAGGCTGTGATGGCCTCTTGGGGCAAGTAGTATGATGCTTCTTGATTGGCTGCTTTGCAGCCTTTCAAAAAGTGCCAAGAAAGCGCTGAACACCGAACTCGAACACAGACTTTTATGAAAATGTTCGGGTTCGCTCATCCCTACTTCTAACGTCTTAAAAAAATAAAATGTAATTTAGGCCGAATGCACACGGCCGTGTTCCGCGGCCGTGAACGGTCTGTGGTATGCAGGCCTGGATTCCTGCTATACGAGTGTATTACTGTAGTGCAGCGGCGGCATGAAGTGCACGGCGTCATAGCAACCAATGACACCGTGCTCTCCTGCTGTCAGCAGGAATCCAGGCCGGCATACCACGGACCGTTCACGGCCGTGTGAATTCGGCCTTACAAAATAATACCAACATAAACTAGACATATGGTGAATGTTCAGTAATAACCATTTTGATGCGGTATCACTATCTGTTTTAACTGGTCAGCCAGTTTGTTAAGTATAAATCTGCAGAAAGATGCCCTTTATTTGTTTTCTCTAGACTTTTCATGATTTATGAAGGAGCAAGAAAAAATATAATACATTTTTCAAAAACTCCTTTTCATAATTGGTTATTTGGAATAATGCAATCTGAATTTTTTCTTTGTTTGGGGTTATTTCTCTCCATTTTTTTTATATCCCCTTACTTCTCTTTTTTGATTTTAGGACCTGGTAGATTAATACTTTTTGTGGTTTAGAAAACCAGAAACATTAAAGGGGTTATCCCATCAAAACGAATCGGTTTAAATCGGTCCGAAATGCGATATTATGAATTTTCATAAATATAATCATTTACCTATTTTTCACCATATTCAATATAATCCTCCCCCAGTTACCTCACTGTTGTTGCGTGCTCTCCCTTGGTTACGGCCACCTTTCCCCAGCCCAAAGCAATTGTCGCGCATGCGCGGCGGCCGGAACAACCCCGAGATACACTGTGGATGCCTTTCTTCCATGAACGAGCACGGCGCTCGGCGTCCGCGCATGCGCGGTTTTACAGTTTCTTGTTTAGCTTTGGAATCGTAGCTTCATGCTTTGTTTCTTGTGCAGCACTAGAGCGAGCGAACCTAGAGTACAGCCTGCAAGTCCTGGAGCAGTGACAGAGTGTCAGCACTGCTATGTAAGTGAGAGAGTACAAGAGATTTGATGCCTAAAATCGCCTGTTTCAGTGTCAAATGTCACTGCACATGTCCACAGGTACAAGTGGAGGTCTGGCCATTATGTCACACATGGAAAAAAAATGGAGAATTCATTGTGGAGCACATGGACTTAGAATGGATGTTATCACAGAGGGGAGGACAAAAAGGAGCAGAGGGACAAATGGGGGATGTCATCACAGAGGGGAGGACAATACAGAGGCAGAGGCACAAATGGGGGATGTCATCACAGAGGGGAGGACAATACAGAGGCAGAGGCACAAATGGGGGAATGTCATCACAGAGGGGAGGACAATACAGATCACAGGGACAGATGGAGGATGTCATCACAGAGGGGAGGACAATACAGATCACAGGGACAGATGGGGGATGTCATCACAGAGGGGAGGACAATACAGATCACAGGGACAGATGGGGGATGTCATCACAGAGCAGAGGACAATACAGATCACAGGGACAGATGGGGGATGTCATCACAGAGGGGAGGACAATACAGAGGCAGAGGCACAAATGGGGGATGTCATCACAGAGGGGAGGACAATACAGATCACAGGGACAGATGGGGGATGTCATCACAGAGGGGAGGACAATACAGAGGCAGAGGCACAAATAGGGGAATGTCATCCCAGATGGGAGGACAATACAGATCACAGGGACAGATGGGGGATGTCATCACAGAGGAGAGGACAATACAGAGGCAGAGGCACAAATGGGGGAATGTCATCACAGAGGGGAGGACAATACAGATCACAGGGACAGATGAGGGGTGTCATCACAGAGGGGAGGACAATACAGAGGCAGAGGCACAAATGGGGGAATGTCATCACAGAGGGGAGGACAATACAGATCACAGGGACAGATGGGGGATGTCATCACAGAGGGGAGGACAATACAGATCACAGGGACAGATTGGGGATGTCATCACAGAGGGGAGGACAATACAGATCACAGGGACAGATGGGGGATGTCATCACAGAGGGGAGGACAATACAGAGGCAGAGGCACAAATGGGGGAATGTCATCACAGAGGGGAGGACAATGCAGAGGCACAAATGGGGGAATGTCATCACAGAGGGAAGGACAATACAGATCACAGGGACAGATGGGGGATGTCATCACAGAGGGGAGGACAATACAGAGGCAGAGGCACAAATGGGGGAATGTCATCACAGAGGGGAGGACAATACAGAGGCAGAGGCACAAATGGGGGAATGTCATCACAGAGGGGAGGACAATACAGATCACAGGGACAGATGGGGGATGTCATCACAGAGGGGAGGACAATACAGAGGCAGAGGCACAAATGGGGGAATGTCATCACAGGAGGGGAGGACAATACAGATCACAGGAACAGATGGGGGATGTCATCACAGAGGGGAGGACAATACAGATCACAGGGACAGATGGGGGATGTCATCACAGAGGGGAGGACAATATAGATCACAGGGACAGATGGGGGATGTCATCACAGAGGGGAGGACAATACAGATCACAGGGACAGATGGGGGATGTCATCACAGAGGGGAGGACAATACAGAGGCAGAGGCACAAATGGGGGAATGTCATCACAGGAGGGGAGGACAATACAGATCACAGGAACAGATGGGGGATGTCATCACAGAGGGGAGGACAATACAGATCACAGGGACAGATGGGGGATGTCATCACAGAGGGGAGGACAATATAGATCACAGGGACAGATGGGGGATGTCATCACAGAGGGGAGGACAATACAGATCACAGGGTCAGATGGGGGATGTCATCACAGAGGGGAGGACAATACAGAGGCAGAAGCACAAATGGGGGATGTCATCATAGAGGGGAGGACAATACAGAGGCAGAGGCACAAATAGGGGAATGTCATCACAGAGGGGAGGGCAATACAGAGGCAGAGGCACAAATGGGGGAATGTCATCACAGAGGGGAGGACAATACAGAGGCAGAGGCACAAATAGGGGAATGTCATCACAGAGGGGAGGACAATACAGAGGCAGAGGCACAAATGGGGGAATATCATCACAGAGGGGAGGACAATACAGAGGCAGAGGCACAAATGGGGGATGTCATCACAGAGGGGAGGACAATACAGAGGCAGAGGCACAAATAGGGGAATGTCCGCTGAGGCACGCCACAATGTCCGCTGATTCACAATTGTTCTCCTGTACCAAAAATGCGATCCGCGGTTGCCAAAAAACTGGATTGGATGGAGGTAGGAGAGAAATTAGACAAAAACAATATATTTGAAAACAATGAAGATTCATTTGCATTGCCACAGGAGGATTCAGATGTAGAGGAGGACGAAATTCTAAGTGACCTTTCAGACAACAGCGATGATGAGGAAACAGACTTTGTCAATGCAAATAATAGGATTGACAATATGGATCCAATATTATCGGAGGCGGAAAATGATCCACAAGAGCCTAAATTCATTGTTTATTACAGTTGTTTGAAACAATTGATTTTTATGATTCCATGCCAGTACCATAAGTCCTGCGGTCAAAAATTAACGCATATTGGTATTAGACATTCTGCTTCAGCAATATATGTTGATGTGAGATGCTCAAGAGGTCACCAAAAATACCTTTGGACTAGCCAGCCCCTTGTTAATCGTGTACCTGCTGGAAACTTACTGATCTCCAGTAGAATTTTGCTTAGTGGTAACAATTTTTTGAAAATAAAGAACTTTTTTGAAGTTTTGAACATTTTCTGTATCTCAAAATCAACACATTACAGGCATCAGAAAAAATACTTGTTTCCAATGATTCATTACCATTGGAAAAAAGAAAGAAGTAATGTGATCTCTTCAATCGGCCAACAAGCAGTATGCCTTGCGGGCGATGGGCAATCAGATAGCCCTGGATTTTCAGCCAAATACTGTGTCTACACCATGTTGGACACAGAAACTTCAAAAATAGTAGACTTTACAGTTGAACAAATTGTTCCCCCTTTCAGCTTGGAAAAAATAGCTTTCCAGAAAACATTGGATAGAATTCTAGAATCTAATGTAAAAGTCAGAATCATTACCACCGACAGACCTGTAGCGATTAGAAAAATCGTAAGGGATTATCCTCACATCAAACATCAATTTGACCTCTGGCATATGGCGAAATCAGTTGGCCAAAAATTACTGTCTGCATCCAAATCGAGAAACTGTGAGAAAATTTCTCCATGGATACACTCAATCAAAAATCATCTATGGTGGTGTGCCAGAAATTGTATCGAGGATCCATTGGATTTAGTGGCACGTTGGAAGTCCATCTGTTATCATGTTGTCAATGTACACGAATGGGATGATGACGGGCCATACTGTAAGTGCCATCATCTAACTGGACAACCACACACTAAATGGTTACTTGAAGATTCTTCAGCATTTGCAAAATTAAAAGCTATTATTCTAAATCAAACAATCCTACGAGATTTGGAACACTTATCTTTCTTCTGTCACACTGGCGAGTTAGAAGTTTTTCATGCAAGTGCCCTAAAATACAGACCCAAGCGTGTGCATTTTTTTATGGATGGTATGGTGGCACGCACCACTTTGGCTGTTCTAGATCACGAATAGGGTGTAACTATGCACTAGATTTTGCGTATATGTATAAGGAATGTGTTTGACTGCCTGAATATACGCTTAAAAGCAATTTTATTATTTATATATTAAAAGTCGTGGCGAATCTACCACATGAATTCGTCAGGCAAAACCTGGACAGGTGGCTCACTCCACAATTATAAGAGTATAGCCACTCAATCCACGTTTACAAAAACGTGCAAAACTGGAATTATCAGCACGGCTGCAAAAAACAGTGCCGGAGGCTGTATCTCTCTTGGCTGCACGCGCGCAAATAGAAGCGTGCAGCGTTCTTTCCATCAGTGGACATAGTGCATGTGATCAAAGATTAAATAATACTGCACTGATGCCACTGTAACTCTGCTCCTGAGGACATGTCACTACTCACACAGTGACATAGAAACGCGTCGAGCAGACGCATCAATAGGCAGAGACGGTCCTTTTTGTTACTAGTGATGGGATATAAGAGATAAGAAGCAGCAGGGTTGTAAGTAGAGCTAAAACACAAAGCTCTCACCCGCAACTTATCTATTCCACTCACTACTGTTCTATTCTCACTTATAGTGTTACATTGTTACAGCCTAGGCTGTTACTTAATGTTATAGCTGGTGCTGTTTAATAAACTACTATCAACTCCAGCACACATAGTGAGCTCTTGCAAGTGCATCTGGTTACTATCAGGGTATGCATACATAGAAGTTCATACTGATAATTCCAGTTTTGCACGTTTTTGTAAACGTGGATTGAGTGGCTATACTCTTATAATTGTGGAGTGAGCCACCTGTCCAGGTTTTGCCTGACGAATTCATGTGGTAGATTCGCCACGACTTTTAATATATAAATAATAAAATTGCTTTTAAGCGTATGTTCTAGATCACAATAGAAATATTGACAGAGTTCAAGTCGCATTACAAACTTTTGAAAACAACAATGAAGAAGCAAGAAAAAAACGTTTTCGCATTGAGTATTCAAAAGCCCGTAAAGCTTGGGTGGTCAAGACACTATATGAACCTTGTTCCAACCAATTCCTGAAAGAAATTGTGAGTGACATATTTCTTTATGCAGAAAACAAGATTGACAGTGATTGGCAGTCATCTAGAACATCACTCCCCAAAAAATGTATCACCAATTGAAAAACCATCGTCTAAGGATATGATTGAAAAATATCTTTCTAGATTTGGAAGACAATAAGGTGTGTCGGTTATAGGACCTTTATTGGACATGAACAAGAAATAGTTGGTCTTTCGACCTTGCCCAATTTTAAGCTATAAAACTAATTAATTTTTGTTTAAAAAACCCTATATAGCAAATTTTTCTGTAATATTATATACAGTTGGTACAAGTAATAAAACACTAAGTTTGTTATCAAATTTTATTTTATTTATTTAAATAATTATTATAGTTATAATAAATTATCCTTTGATAACATATTCAGTATAGTTATAGTTTTATTACATTGGGTTGGTAGAACATGGAAAAAAAAATTTATGTTAGCAAAATTTTTTTATTGCATTTCTTTACACAGACATTTATTATGACCATATTAAAACTGAAGCAACAGTTACTAACTCTTGATTCCGTTAGAAGGATAACTTCTCAAGATGTCAGAATTAAAAAAAGGCATAACAATTTTTTCAAAGGTTAGGTACTGCCGCTCAAAGTTTATTTCAACTCCATTGTCTAAAATGTTTACACTATCTTTTAATAGGGCCAGTTTGTATAAAAAAAATTTTTTTCTAATCTTGGATGTAGGTAGTGAGAAACTCACACTACTTTCATGGTCGGCCCCCGCTGAGGTCATGGGCACAAGTTTTTATTTTCAAAATTGCCCCTGGTCATACGGTCCAGTCCCCGATAGTTCTCACATGCAGGGATTTCTTATATGAGGCAGGGACATGTGTATTGCGTGGGAGAGGAAAGCCACTCCCCAGACAAAACACATGTCCCAGCCTAATACAAGAAGTCAACATGATTTACACATTTACACATTTATACAAGAAATCATCAAATAGTGTGAGTTTCTCACTCCATACATCCGAAGTCAAAGGTATTCTTTAGTAACACTTAGAATAAATTCAAAAACTGTTGTTTGGTGTCGCAAACTAATATTTATAATGTAAGGTAAAGTAAAACATTGGTAAACATTTTAGACAATGCGCTTGCAGAATTGACAAATATACAATTTTTATGTCGAAAAATTGAGAAAATTATTTTTATAAAATTAAATATAAAAACTAGTTTTCATACTTGAACAATAGAAAAAAATATTTTATATATACCAATTCAATTATTATGATTCTCCATAATGTCTATTTTTCATTTTGTGTATTTTAGGCAATATTAGACATGGCTCATGTAGAAAACACTTATTCCATGTGTTATGTTCATACATACAATATATAATCCTAATAATTGAATTAGTGCTTTGAAGATTTAGACAGATTGTCAATTATACAAATTAGTAATAACAGTGTAAAACATCTATTTAATCTAAACATTATGAACATTTATCAAAAAATTTAAATCCAAATCAGATTGGGTTAGTGGCACATCTTGATAATATTGAAAACCAGTGTAAGAACCGTTTGGATCTGGAAAGTCGGCTCGAATTTGTAACACTACACAAGTTGGTATAGGTCTCCGATTATGTTTACCTAATGGGCCATGTACCCACATAGAAAATGCTCGATATGCTGCTAGACGAAGACA
Source organism: Bufo bufo (assembly GCF_905171765.1). Classification (NCBI taxonomy): domain Eukaryota; kingdom Metazoa; phylum Chordata; class Amphibia; order Anura; family Bufonidae; genus Bufo; species Bufo bufo. The sequence continues at coordinate 277,790,275 of NC_053393.1, read as the reverse complement.
TCTGAAATTTGAAACAGAAACGAGATGTTTAGACTGTTTTTCGTTGTTTTATAAGCATTCTTTTTTTTTTTTTTAAAGGATATGTCTCAAATACTAAAAATACGAGATTTGAAGATAATACCCTTCACATAGAATGACGGGTTTTTATAATAATAAAGATCAGTCACATCAAGTGGCAGTACAGTAATAATGTATTTCTAAAGTAACAAATTACTTACCTAGGATTTTCTATGTTGAAAGCACGACCAGTTATAATTTGCATAGTTGTAAGAAGTCAAATAATTTCCTCCCTGTCTTGACACACATCCTTGAAAGATGGATGTTTACATATGCATGTTATTTCAGGTGAGAGGAAACTTTCCAAGGCATAGATCTCGGAGCAACATAAACATTCATTCACAGATTTCATAATTTCACAGCTTCCACATGTACACCAGTCCAATTTTTTCAATCTTTTATTTGGGTCTTGTTCTTCAATACCAGAATACTCCTCCGGGGACCATAATGGGTCGGTCTAAAAACAATAGTCTTCACCAGTCATTGCGTACTTATTTTTATTTCTTAGGCGCTCAATTAGACTATTCATTTCCTTTGGAAAAAAAATATATAGATATAATATTAAATTTTAATTTTATTTATTTTAATTCTTTAGGTAATTATCAATAAATTAAAAAAATATAGTATTACATCATAGAGATTAAAAAATAAATAAATAATTTGATTGGCTGACTAGTAAAGTAAAAAAAAAAAAATTGTTCCACCTATAGAAATAGTCAAAGCTATGATGATAGAAATAGGAAAAAAAAATAATAAATGGTCATCGAGTTAATTTAAAAGAAAATTAAACGGATGAACATAAACCTATTTATTTTAGCCTGAATACAAAAAAAAAATAATTTATGGTCAGAAATGCTATTAAAAAATATTAGTGCAAATATTATTATTTATTTATTTTAAAAGAAATAGTTTAAATTTAATTGCTTGTTCATTACCTCGTCTTCTTGAAAATTTTCTTGATCAAGACTTTGATTGAGCCAACTTTCATCACTCACTGATATCTGAATTTAAAATTTAGAAAAAAATGGTTAGTAATTAGTTTTAACATACTATGTGATAACTCATATTTTTATATTATCCAACATTATAAATTAATTTTATTGTAAATAATTGTAAATTAGCGACCAAAAAAAGGCCTCTGAAGAATATATAGAGAGAGTTCTTTCTAGAAATGCTTGAAATAACTTGGTTCAGAATATGACAGAATTATTATTTTTTTAATTTATCAAACACCACTTTGTTGGATCTTGTTTTTACAGTAATCAATGCAGAATTTATGTTTTATATTTTATTAAAAAAATATGAAGAAAACTGAGTTGGGGAACAGTGTTTCCCAAACCAAAACAAATTAGTTTATTCATTGTAGAATAATTATACTATAAAGAGTATGTGATGTCTTGGGATGATCTGTTACCCAATTTAAAAAAAATTAAAATAATTTGTTTTTTGCACTGTTGCATAAAATAAAAATATAAAAATCAAGAAAATAGATGAATGATTACTCATACCTGCATTGATGACATAGTTGTCTCCAATTCATGAAGTTCTGGCTCGGAAATACCCTCATTGTAATCCTTACAATGTGCCTTTGAATCGTAAAAATAATAAAAAATACATACCATCAGTGTTCAGGCATAGAGATTTGAAACAAAAAAATATATAATTATAATAACTTTGGCAATTAAAAGTCTACACCACCAGAATTCACCACACACTGCGCCCAGAATTGTCCCCAGACTGCCACCACACTGCCCCCAGAATTGTCCCCAGACTGGCACCACACTGCCCCCAGAATTGTCCCCAGACTGCCACCACACTGCCCCCAGAATTGTCCCCAGACTGCCACCACACTGCCCCCAGAATTGTCCCCAGACTGGCACCACACTGCCCCCAGAATTGTCCCCAGACTGCCACCACACTGCCCCCAGAATTGTCTCCAGACTGCCACCACACTGCCCCCAGACTGCCACCATACTGCCCCCAGAATTGTCCCCAGACTGGCACCACACTGCCCCCTGAATTGTCCCCAGACTGCCACCACACTGCCCCCAGAATTGCCCCCAGAATTGTCCCCAGACTGGCAACACACTTCCCCCTGAATTGTCCCCAGACTGGCAACACACTGCCCCCAGACTGCCACCACACTGCCCCCAGACTGCCACCACACTGCCCCCAGAATTGCCCCCAGAATTGTCCCCAGACTGCCACCACACTGCCCCCAGACTGCCACCACACTGCTCCCAGAATTGCCCCCAGACTGCCACAACACTGCCCCCAGACTGCCACCATACTGCCCCCAGAATTGCCCCCAGACTGCCACCATACTGCCCCCAGAATTGTCCCCAGACTGGAACCACACTGCCCCCAGAATTGCCCCCAGAATTGCCCCCAGACTGCCACCACACTGCCCCCAGACTGGCACCACACTGCCCCCAGAATTGTCCCCAGACTGGCACCACACTGCCCCCAGAATTGTCCCCAGACTGGCACCACACTGCCCCCAGAATTGTCCCCAGACTGCCACCACACTGCCCCCAGAATTGTCCCCAGACTGGCACCACACTGCCCCCAGAATTGCCCCCAGACTGCCACCACACTGCCCCCAGAATTGTCCCCAGACTGGCAACACACTGCCCCCAGAATTGTCCCCAGACTGGCAACACACTGCCCCCAGACTGCCACCACACTGCCCCCAGACTGCCACCACACTGCCCCCAGAATTGCCCCCAGAATTGTCCCCAGACTGGCACCACACTGCCCCCAGAATTGCCCTCAGAATTGCCCCCAGACTGCCACCACACTGCCCCCAGAATTGCCCCCAGACTGCCACAACACTGCCCCCAGACTGCCACCATACTGCCCCCAGAATTGCCCCCAGACTGCCACCATACTGCCCCCAGAATTGTCCCCAGACTGCCACCATACTGCCCCCAGAATTGTCCCCAGACTGGCACCACACTGCCCCCAGAATTGCCCCCAGACTGCCACCACACTGCCCCCAGACTGCCACCATACTGCCCCCAGAATTGTCCCCAGACTGGCACCACTCTGCCCCCAGAATTGTCCCCAGACTGCCACCACATTGCCCCCAGAATTGCCCCCAGAATTGTCCCCAGACTGCCACCATACAGCCCCCAGAATTGTCCCCAGACTGGCACCACACTGCCCCCAGAATTGTCCCCAGACTGCCACCACACTGCCCCCAGAATTGCTCCCAGAATTGTCCCCAGACTGGCACCACACTGCCCCCAGAATTGTCCCCAGACTGCCACCACACTGCCCCCAGACTGCCACCATACTGCTCCCAGAATTGTCCGCACACTGCCCCCAGAATTGCCCCCAGACTGCCACCATACTGCCCCCAGAATTGTCCCCAGACTGGCACCACACTGCCCCCAGAATTGTCCCCAGACTGCCACCACACTGCCCCCAGAATTGTCCCCAGACTGGCAACACACTGCCCCCAGAATTGTCCCCAGACTGGCACCACACTGCCCCCAGAATTGTCCCCAGACTGTCACCACACTGCCCCCAGACTGCCTCCATACTGCCCCCAGAATTGTCCACACACTGCCCCCAGAATTGCCCCCAGACTACCACCACACTGCCACCAGAATTGTCCACAGACTGCCACCATACTGCCCACATAGTTGTCCACACACTGGCCCCATTATTATGCCCAGACTGGCCCCATAATTGCGGTTTACTCACAGGATATATGAGCTTGCGGTATAAAAACAGGATATATGTTATTGATCTTACCATGGCGATCGGGGAGCATGAAGGGAGGAGAGTATGAGGTGCTTGCTGGCAGAAGGTACGGCTGACACGGGAGCGCACACGCAGGCAGGGTAGGCGGAGTCAGTGGAGCTGCAGAGCGTTCATTCTGCTGTCAGTCAATACAGAGGACAACGCCCCATGACTGAGCGGCTTGAAGAGCGGGAAAGCGATGTGACGGCCTGAAAATTGAAAGGTGGGATAACCCCTTTAAGGCTAGGTCTACACGACGACATGTGTCGCGCGACAATAAGTCGCGCGACAGATAGGGCACAACTACACTGCAACATTTGTCGCGTGACATGTCGCAGTATGTCACCTCAGACTATCATTATAAAAATTGTCGCACGACATTGGTACGACAAATGTCGTGTAGACCTAGCCTAATTCTTGTGGCTGCACACTTGAGCTGGTTGAAAGTGATGTAGCAGCATGAAACCTAGAGCCCTGATATCCTGCATCCCATCACATGATGCATTTTGTGCACTGAGTGAAGGAAGAGCAGGATATTTTGGGGAGGGATGGGGTCCCACAGACTCTGCCAAGGAGACATAAAATTATTTAATATCTTTAGAATATTACTTTAAAAAAAACAATTGCTTTAGTGCAAATATTAACAGTGGTTTTTGCCCCCTCTGTTTGCTCTCTTCCTCCGTGGGATCCTATAAGAAACCGATCTATTTATTATGAGAGTGATATTACACTTTTGACCAGTAGATGCGCCATCTATCGCACATAATTATATAAGATAGGAGCTCCGTCTACTGGACAAAATGGACTATGACCTCCTAGAAAGTCCATCTCTTTTAATACTGTTAGGCTTTCCTCATTCCCAGTGTGTGGATGGTGTCCCTGATTTTATTTTCATGTACATAACATGTCCAGTGCCAGGAGTCTTTGAATTATGGTATGAGGTATGTGCCGGCGGCCATGTTTGTGTAGTCATAATATATGACGTAGTATGCGACCTTCATAAACATGGCGTCTTTACTATTTCCTATTTTCTCGCTTCTACATGGGAAGTGTCTCCACGCACCGTAAGTACCTTGTGATGTCAGTGTCACGTGATATACATGCTTGCGAGTTCCCGACTGTACCAAGATCAGCACGCCGACGGTGATACTAACACGGTACTACAGTATATTATGTAAGCGTCTGCATATAAATTTTTGGTAATCCGGCCCCCTCAATTAATATAATCATCATATATAAAGACTTTCACACTGTAGAAATATATATATAGTACTGTATAATTAGATACTTGAGCACATGTTTTCATCAATAGTTGCACTATAAATAAGGGTTTTTATCATTATTTTGTAATATATTATTAATTGATGAATGTGAAAACGAATTTATTGTATTGAAATGTTATGTATATTGGTTTGTTTGGTTGAGAACTTTTCCAAATTTTTTTCACGTTACACACAAAGTAGCAAATCTATGTGAAATTCTCTGGACTTTTAACCGTTAGGGTATCGAAGGTTTTTTCGTCTTTATTTTTCTTCCCGATCTTCCTGGACCCATAACTTTTTTATATCCATATAAGGGCTTGTTATTTGTGGGACAAGTTGTACTTTCCAATGCCACCATTTAATATGGCACACAATTAGTGTGGAGCGAACTTCTGTTTTAAGTTTGGCGTCTAAAGTTCGGCTTCCGGGTAGCGGAGAATCCCGATATGGATTCCAAATTCCGTTATGGTCCATGGTAGCGGAATCAATAATCGGCCATTATTGATTCCGCTACCACGGACCACAACGGAATTCGGAATCCATATCGGGATTCTCCGCTAACCGGAAGCCGAACTTTAGACGCCGAACTTAAAACAGAAGTTCGCTCCACACTACACACAATGTAGTTCGCTACTTTTCCAAATGGGGTGGAATTGGAAAGAAAACGCAATAACTCCGACCATTTTACGGGTTTTGTCCTTACGGCGTTCCCTTTGCGGCAAAACTGACCTGTGCCCTTCATTTTCTGGAACAGTACGATTACAACAATACCACATATGTATCAGTTGTTTTTTTAATTTAATTTAATTAATTTTTTTTACATCACCATGTTCTGACCCCCATATCTTTTAATTTGGTTAAGTCTACTGAGCTGTGTGGGGGCTCATTTTTTGTGGGACAATCTGTAGTTTTTATTGATATAATCTTGGAGTGTGTGTTACTTTTTGATCACTGTTAATTACTTTTTTTTTGTGTAAGAGAAGCGATTGAAAAAATGGCGAAATGGCCATTTTGATACTTTATTCCGTTACGCCATTTTCCGTATTGGAAACATAATTTTATATTTTAATAGTGAAGGCGTTTTCCGACGCGGTGATGCCCATGACGTTTATATTTTTTGTTATTTATGTGTTTATTTTTTTATTCTAAGGAAAGGGGAGTGATTAAATTTTTTTTAAATTTTTTTTTTTTACTTTTTTATGTTTTTGTAGCTAGTGTATGAGGCTACAATACTCAATTTTTTTAATTTGATATTACCATTAGGGATGATCGAATCGACTTCGAATTAAACATCCGAAGTCAATTCGCATAATACTTTGTTTGAATACTGTATGGAACGAGCGCTCCATACAGTATTAGAATGTATTGGCTCCTATGAGCCGAAGTTATTACTTCGCAAAGTCTCGCGAGACCGCATAATAACTTCAAAAATTATAATAGCTTCATAAATAAATGCTTTTGTAGCTACTGTAGGAGGCTACAATATTCACAAATTTTTTAAATTTTATATTACCATTAGCGATGAAACCGAACCACTTGAAACCAAACCCAAGTTCAGGAAATGGTCTTTTAAAGTAGAAATTAATTTATGAAGTTATTATGCGAAGTCTCGCAAGACTTCGCAAAGTAATAACTTCGGCTCATCGAAGCTAATACATTCTAATACTGTACGGACCTTTTGGCCAACATAAGAATTGCAGCTGTAATATACTGGGTCTCTTCAGAGAGACCCAGCGTATTAAAGTCAATTGCCGACATCTCCATTGGCCACACTGGGATGTGGGAATGACCTGGAAGCGCGCACTTCCAGGTTTTTGACTGATTGCCAGTCATGGTCATTAGCCGCGGGCCTCTGCTGTTTGAAACAGCAGAGACCCGCCAGCCATGGCGTCCGATGCACGCCTGAGCAGACGCCATTTTTACCTACATGTATGCCGTTGGAGCAAAAGGGTTAATATTGATGACCCATCCTCAGGATAGGTCATCAATATCAGATCGGTGGGGGCCGACACCCGGCCCCCCACGCTAATTGGCTGTATTAGGAGACGGCGAGTGCAGTGTGCATGTGCCGTCTCCTGTCTCTCTTCCTGCTGCTGCTTTGCCATTGCCATATTAAAAGCCCGGAGAACTCGTTTAAAAAAATAAAAATCTAGGAAGTGTGGCGTGCATTTGTATTCAGCCCCCCTGATTCAATATGTTGTAGTAGGACCACTTTTCACTGTAATTAAAGCTGCATGTCTTTTGGGGTACGTCTCTTCCAGCTTTGCACATGTAGAGTCTGAAATGTTTTCCCATCCTCCTTTGCAAAATAGCTCCAGCCCAGTCAGTTTGGATGGAAAGTGTCTGTGCACAGCGATTTTCAATTCTTGACACAGATTCTCAATAGGATTTAGGTCTAGACTTTGACTGGGCCATTCTAACACATGAACATGCTTTCTTCTTGCCACTCATTCATAAAGGCCAATACATGACTAAGGCCCCTTTCACACGGGCAAGAATTCTGTGCGGGTGCAATGCGTGAGGTGAACGCATTGCACCCGCACTGAATCCGGACCCATTCACTACAATGGGGCTGTGTACATGAGCAGTGATTTTCACGCAGCAAACTCTATAATGTTCCTTTTTTTTCACGCAACGCAGGCCCCATAAAAGTGAATGGGGCTGCGTGAAAAGGACCTGTGGTGACGTCACTGCGCTCATCACATGGTCCAAGGTGATGGATCATGTGGTGAGCGCAATGACGTCATCAAAGCTCCTTTAGCCAGGTCCTGAAGAAAGTAGAAAGAAGAGGAGATCTGCTACGCGATCAAGTGGATGCGGTGAGTTAAATTTGTTTATTTTTAACCCCTAAAGCCACATTTTAGTAAGCATTCTGTATTAAGAATGGTATTATTTTCCCTTATAACCATGTTATAAGGGAAAATAATAAAATCTACAGAACACCTAACCCAAACCCAAACTTCTGTGAAAAAGTTCGGGTCTGGGTACCAAACATGCTGATTCTTCTCACGCGGGTGCCAAACGCATTAAAACGCTTTGCACTCGCGCAGAAAAATCACGCATTTTCCTGCAACGCACCCGCATTTTGTCCGGCCCTCACACGCGACGCACGTGTGAAAGAGGCCTAATAGTTGTCCTGTGGATAACCTGAGCTGTGGATCTCTTCAACTCCTCCTACCATGCACATCTTTGCGGGTTCTCTAATTAGTGCTCTCCTTACCTGGACTGTCAGTTTAGGTGGACGGCCATGTCTTGGTAGGTTTGCAGTTGTGCCATACTCCTTCCATTTTCGGATGATGGATTGAACAGTGCTCTGGGAGACATTCAGAGCTTGAACAATTTAATTTTTTTTTAACCTAACCCTGCTTTACACTAATTTACAACTTTACTCTTGCCTGGTGTGTTCCTTGGTTTTCATGATGGTGTTTGATCACTGATGTTCACTAACAAATCTGAGGCCTTCACAGAACAGCTGTGTGTGTGTCTACAGGTGAAACGAAAAAAAAAATTGAATATCGTGCAAAAGTCCATTTATTTCAGTAATGCTATTTAAAAGGAATTGCATTTATGTAGCTTAAAATTTAGAATTTTGTGAAAAGGTTTGATATTCTATGCTGCAATTTTTACTCTAACACTGATATATTGCGGGCCGCGATGCTGCACAGCACGGCCTGCTATGTATCAGCAGGGAGGGAGGAGAGGCTGGCAACTGCTGTTGGAATCGTGGTAGGGTCCGGTGCAGTCACTGTAGTCTATTACAACGGGCCCCGCACAAAGCAGTATTCATATGTAAAGTGTAGGCAATCCTCTGCGGTAGCGCAATCCGCGTAGTACTCACTATGAGACTCCTGTACTAGCAGGCAGGCTGGCCGGTCACTCACTTTGTCACGCGCATGCTCTGCCTGCTTCATTAATAAAGTGGGAGGAGCATGTGTGTGACGAAGTGAGTGACCAGCCAGCCTGCCTGCTAGTATGGGAGTTTTACAGTGAGTACTACGTGGATTGCGCTACCGCAGAGGATTGCTATACATTACATATGGATTGCCTACATTTTACATATGAATACTGCTTTGTGCGGGGCCCGGTGTAATAGAGTACAGTGACTGCATCGGGCCCCGCTACGATATCAACACCAGTTGCCAGCCTCCACCCCCTGTATTGGAGGTTACTATTTACACAGGGACATTGTTTGGGGCTGGGGAAGAGGGGAATCTGTGGATGACACATATACGGTATAGCATAAAATGCTATATATGTGTGATCCACAGATTCCCCCCCATAGCAGTGTGATCCACAGATTCCCCCCCCATAGCAGTGTGATCCACAGATTCCCCCCCCATAGCAGTGTGATCCACAGATTCCCCCCCCATAGCAGTGTGATCCACAGATTCCCCCCCCATAGCAGTGTGATCCACAGATTTCCCCCCCATAGCAGTGTGATCCACAGATTCCCCCCCCATAGCAGTGTGATCCACAGATTCCCCCCCCATAGCAGTGTGATCCACAGATTCCCCCCCCATAGCAGTGTGATCCACAGATTCCCCCCCCATAGCAGTGTGATCCACAGATTCCCCCCCCATAGCAGTGTGATTTACAGATTCCCCCCCCCATAGCAGTGTGATTTACAGATTCCCCCCCCCCCCCCATAGCAGTGTGATTTACAGATTCCCCCCCCCCCATAGCAGTGTGATTTACAGATTCCCCCCCCCCCATAGCAGTGTGATCCACAGATTCCCCCCCCATAGCAGTGTGATCCACAGATTCCCCCCCCCCCATAGCAGTGTGATCCACAGATTCCCCCCCCCATAGCAGTGTGATCCACAGATTCCCCCCCCATAGCAGTGTGATCCACAGATTCCCCCCCCATAGCAGTGTGATCCACAGATTCCCCCCCATAGCAGTGTGATCCACAGATTCCCCCCCATAGCAGTGTGATCCACAGATTCCCCCCCATAGCAGTGTGATCCACAGATTCTCCCCCCCATAGCAGTGTGATCCACAGATTCCCCCCCCATAGCAGTGTGATCCACAGATTCCCCCCCCATAGCAGTGTGATCCACAGATCCCCCCCCCATAGCAGTGTGATCCACAGATTCCCCCCCCATAGCAGTGTGATCCACAGATTCCCCCCCCCATAGCAGTGTGATCCACAGATTCCCCCCCCATAGCAGTGTGATCCACAGATTCCCCCCCCATAGCAGTGTGATCCACAGATTCCCCCCCCATAGCAGTGTCATCCACAGATCCCACCCCCCCATAAGTGTCATCCACAGATCCCACCCCCCCATAAGTGTCATCCACAGATCCCACCCCCCCCATAAGTGTCATCCACAGATCCCACCCCCCCCATAAGTGTCATCCACAGATCCCACCCCCCCATAAGTGTCATCCACAGATCCCACCCCCCCCATAAGTGTCATCCACAGATCCCACCCCCCCCATAAGTGTCATCCACAGATCCCACCCCCCCATAAGTGTCATCCACAGATCCCACCCCCCCCATAAGTGTCATCCACAGATCCCACCCCCCCCATAAGTGTCATCCACAGATCCCACCCCCCCCATAAGTGTCATCCACAGATCCCACCCCCCCCATAAGTGTCATCCACAGATCCCACCCCCCCCATAAGTGTCATCCACAGATCCCACCCCCCCCATAAGTGTCATCCACAGATCCCACCCCCCCCATAAGTGTCATCCACAGATCCCACCCCCCCCATAAGTGTCATCCACAGATCCCACCCCCCCCATAAGTGTCATCCACAGATCCCACCCCCCCCATAAGTGTCATCCACAGATCCCACCCCCCCCATAAGTGTCATCCACAGATCCCACCCCCCCCCATAAGTGTCATCCACAGATCCCACCCCCCCCATAAGTGTCATCCACAGATCCCACCCCCCCCATAAGTGTCATCCACAGATCCCACCCCCCCCCATAAGTGTCATCCACAGATCCCACCCCCCCCATAAGTGTCATCCACAGATCCCACCCCCCCCATAAGTGTCATCCACAGATCCCACCCCCCCCATAAGTGTCATCCACAGATCCCACCCCCCCCATAAGTGTCATCCACAGATCCCCCCCCCCCCATAAGTGTCATCCACAGATCCCACCCCCCCCATAAGTGTCATCCACAGATCCCACCCCCCCCATAAGTGTCATCCACAGATCCCACCCCCCCCATAAGTGTCATCCACAGATCCCCCCCCCCCCCCATATAAGACAAAAAAAAACACAAAAAAAATCCTATACTTATGTGGTATCATTTGGACTGCGAATGGAAGAAACTCCAAATGTGGTGTTTAAATAGCTACTTGCGATCTGTACATTTTGAGAATGGGAATAACTCAACTACTATCTTTGAGTGAGGATCCATGGTAATTTTTTTAATACACTACTTGGCAGAAGTGAGTGTGATTTCATTTTATGTATAAAATAGGAACCTGTTTTACATACCTTGTGTGAATATATATATATATATATATATATATATATATATATATATATATATATATATATATATTGAACTCTTTGGTAGAACAAGATGTACCTAGATGGAGGAGTAACAAACTTATAGACAGGAACAAAAGTCTTCTATAAGTTCACAATATCAGAATGTGAGATATAAGTGGTCTTTCTATAGAATTGATTTTGAGTCATTGCAGCCGGATATTTGTATTATACACTGCTCAAAAAAATAAAGGGAACACTTAAACAACACAATGTAACTCCAAGTCAATCACACTTCTGTGGAATCAAACTGTCCACTTAGGAAGCAACACTGGGTGACAATCAATTTCACATGCTGTTGTGCAAATGGGATAGACAACAGGTGGAAATTATAGGCAATTAGCAAGACACCCCCAATGAAGGAGTGGTTCTGCAGGTGGTGACCACAGACCAATTCTCAGTTCCTATGCTTCCTGGCTGATGTTTTGGTCACTTTTGAATGCTGGCGGTGCTTTCACTCTAGTGGTAGCAGGAGACTGAGTCTACAACCCACACAAGTGGCTCAGGTAGTGCAGCTTATCCAGGATGGCACATCAATGCGAGCTGTGGCAAGAAGGTTTGCTGTGTCTGTCAGCGTAGTGTCCAGAGCATGGAGGCGCTACCAGGAGACAGGCCAGTACATCAGGAGACGTGGGGGAGGCCAACAACCCAGCAGCAGGACCGCTACCTCCGCCTTTGTGCAAGGAGGAACACTGCCAGAGCCTTGCAAAATGACCTCCAGCAGGCCACAAATGTGCATGTGTCTGCTCAAACGGTCAGAAACAGACTCCATGAGGGTGATATGAGAGCCCGACGTCCACAGGTGGGGGTTGTGCTTACAGCCCAACACTGTGCAGGACGTTTGGCATTTGCCAGAGAACACCAAGATTGGCAAATTCACCACTGGCGCCCTGTGCTTTTCACAGATGAAAGCAGGTTCACACTGAGCACATGTGACAGACGTGACAGAGTCTGGAGACGCCGTTGAGAACGTTCTGCTGCCTGCAACATCCTCCAGCATGACCGGTTTGGCATTGGGTCAGTAATGGTGTGGGGTGCCATTTCTTTGGAGGCCGCACAGCCCTCCATGTGCTCGCCAGAGGTAGCCTGACTGCCATTAGGTACCGAGATGAGATCCTCAGACCCCTTGTGAGACCATATGCTGGTGCGGTTGGCCCTGGGTTCCTCCTAATGCAAGACAATGCTAGACGTCATGTGGCTGGAGTGTGTCAGCAGTTCCTGCAAGACGATGGCATTGATGCTATGGACTGGCCCGCCTGTTCCCCAGACCTGAATCCAATTGAGCACATCTGGGACATCATGGTTCGCTCTATCCACCATCGTCACGTTGCACCACAGACTGTCCAGGAGTTGGCAGATGCTTTAGTCCAGGTCTGGGAGGAGATCCCTCAGGAGACCGTCCGCCACCTCATCAGGAGCATGCACAGGCGTTGTAGGGAGGTCATACAGGCACGTGGAGGCCACACACACAACTGAGCCTCATTTTGACTTGTTTTAAGGACATTACATCAAAGTTGGATCAGCCTGTAGTGTGTTTTTCCACTTTAATTTTGAGTGTGACTCCAAATCCAGACCTCCATGGGTTGAAAAATTTGATTTCCATTTTTTTATTTTTGTATGATTTTGTTGTCAGCACATTCAACTATGTAAAGAACAAAGTATTTCAGAAGAATATTTAATTAACTCAGATCTAGGATGTGTTATTTTTGTGTTCCCTTTATTTTTTTGAGCAGTGTACATCTACGACCTCAAATTTGAATTGCCGGAGCTCCTCTCCCCGCTCATACTGGTCCGTGGAGCGGGAGAGAGCGGAGCTCAGGCTGTTTTTTTGTGCCATCAGGCGCTGTAGACTGTAGGGATAGGCGGATTTCGGCAGGGATAGTGAGGGATAGATAGGGGGAAAAAGTTATATATTTTTTTTTCTTTAGCAATTTTAGCACCTTGATCGGGTGTCTGGGGTCCACAGCACTTAGCTGTGTGACCCTAGACCCCCCCCATCCCAGGGGTTCTGCAGCTTGCCCCCCCCCCCCCCCCCTCTCCCACACACTTAATTATTTTTTTGGGGTGCAAGTTTTTTTTTTTTGCATGCGCTGACTGTGGCCGGCACTCTTTGCGTGCAGCCACTGATAGCGCATTGTCCACCCCACCCCACAGTGCATTTATAATTTATTTATTTTTCTTCTTTTTTTAGCCGTAGGGCAAAGTTCGCGAACGCCCATGCCCCTACACACACTGAATAAAGATTTACACACACACGCGCGCACACACTCCTCTATGGCCCGCAGGATGTTCTTGGCCGAGGAGGCATATGCCCATCTTGCCTCCGACTCCGAGAGCCCCAGTGAGGACGAGGATGACCCCACTTTCCTTTTGTCATCCGTGTCCTCATCATCTACCGATGATGAGCCCCCAAGGCGGCGGAGACGCCGCCAGGCGGATCAAGGGGACCTCTATGCCAGGGACCCTGTGGCCCACGCTAGTACGAGCAGCTCTGGGGCTCGTACTAGTTTTCCGGCCCACCAGATCAGTCCACCTGAGCCCCCTGCCGGTGAACTTGTCTGGTGTACCCCAGAGAATTTTGAGCCCGCGATTCCTGATTTTGTTGGCCAACCAGGACTCCAGATTTCCACAGTGGGCTTCACTGAATACGACTACTTTAGTCTTTTTTTCAGTGACCACTTTGTAAATCTGATGGTGGAGCAAACGAACCTGTACGCCCAACAGTTCGTTGCTTAACACCCGGGCTCCCTTTTGGCTAGGGCCGGTGGCTGGACTCCGGTCGGTGTAGCCGAGATGAGGGCGTTTTGGGGCCTCGTGCTGCACATGGGCCTAGTCAAAAAAAAAAAAAAGGGTCAGGCAGTACTGGAGTGGGGACGTCCTCTACCAGACCCCACTCTACAGTATGGCCATGACATGTACCTGGTTTGAGGCCATCCGGAAATGCCTGCATTATGCAGATAATTCAGCATGTCTCCCCCCCCACCTTCCTCAAGGTGATCCTGCCTATGACCGCCTGTACAAAATCAGGCCGGTCATCTATCACTTTCGGGTCAAATTTGTGGAGGCCTATGTACCTGGAAGGGAGGTCGCAGTTGATGAGTCTCTCATTGCTTTCAAGGGGAGACTCATTTTCCGTCAGTATGTTCCCTCTAAGCGGGCGAGGTATGGAGTGAAGCTGTACAAACTTTGTGAGAGTACATCAGGGTACTTATAACCCCCCAGATTAACACAGTCCGGTAACACAGCAAGGGTTAACAGCCAAACAAAACTGAATATTTATTACCCTGATTCTGCAGTTTACAGAAATGCCCCATATGTGGTCGTAAACTGCTGTATGACCAAACGGCAGGGCGCAAAAGGAAAGGAATGACATGGTTTCTGGAAGGCAGATTTTTATGACTTTTTTTTTTTTACACCATGTCCCATTTTAAGAACCCCTGATTCACCCCTTGAGAAGAAACTCTATAAAAGTGACCCTATCTAAGAAACTACACCCCTCAAGGTATGCAAAACTGATTTTACAAACTTTATTAACCCTTTAGGTGTTCCTCAACAGTTTATGGCAAAAGGAGATGAAATTTCAGAATTTCTATTTTTGGTAACCTTACCTCACAAAAATGTAGACAACTAAAAATCATATGTACCCTTAAAATAGTCCGAACAAAACCGCCACCTTATCCCGTAGTTTCCAAAATGGGGTCACTTTTAGGGATTTTGTACTGTAAGGGTGCATCAGGGGGGCTTCAAATGGGACATGGTGTAAATAAACCAGTCCATCAAAATCTGCCTTTCAAAAACCACATGGCGCTCCTTTCCCTCTACGCCCTGCCGTGTGGCCGTACAGTAGTGTACGGCCACATATGCGGTGTTTCTGCAAACTACAGAATCGGGGCAATAAATATTGAGTTTTGTTTGGCTGTTAACCCTTGCTTTGTTAGTGTAAAAAATGTATAAAAATTGAAAATTTAGCAAAATATTTTAATTCTGAAATTTCATCTCCATTTGCCAAAAACTCTTGTGGAGCACCTAAAGGGTTAATGATGTTTGTAAAATCAGTTTTGAATACCTTGAGGGGCGTAGTTTCTAGAATGGGGTAATTTTTTTGTGTTTTCTATTATGTAAGCCTCACAAAGTGACTTCAGACCTGAACTGGTCCCTAAGAATTGGGTTTTTGAAAAATTTCAAGATTTGCTTCTAAACTTCTAAGCCTTGTAACGTCCCCAAAAACTAAAATTGCATTCCCAAAATGATCCAAACATGAAGTAGACATATGGTGAATGTAAAGTAATAACTATTTTTGGAGGTATTACTATGTATTATAGAAGTAGAGAAATTGAAACTTGGAAATTTGCTAAAGTCTCAGAATGGCCTAGATGAGTAAAAGCGTTTTTTTTTTTTTTTTTTTTTTTAAATTCTTTTTATTGAAAGCAGATCAGCAAAATGACAAGAACAAGGGTCATGTACAGACAAACCATACAACAATGAATTTTCCATGTTCCCACTGCGAGAACAAAGGAGTCGGTGCGGCATTTAAAGGATCATTAGCCTTAAAAATGCGCGTCTGACTGCATTTTTTAATAAAACAGTGAACAAGAACCAGGGAAGGGAAAAGGGGAGGGAGAGGGGGTCGTGGGGAAAAAGATGGGCAGGGCTACACTGCCAGAGGACCGAAGTTGTCACACAAAGAGAATTTAAGGTACCAGGAGGTATACTGATAGGGTTTGACTAGCTCCGTAATATCCGCGGGGCTAAAGTGGGCAAAGATGAAGGTTCGCCATTTGCTGAAATTTTTTGAAGCCGAGCACTCCTTGTGTCTTACTGTCTCCACTCTTTCAAAACCCATCAGCACCTTCAACTCAGAGATCACAACAGAAATGTCTGGCATGGTATCTATGAGCCTGCGTTGCAGCAGAACTCTTTTGGCTATCAGAAATATAGAATGTAAGATGATCGGGATCTTAGTCGGACGGCCAGGCTGCCCCCCATCAAGACGTATGTAGTGAAATATCAGAGCCTGGGGCTCCATAGGCAAATCTAAAAGCCAGTTTTTTTTTTTTATATAAGCGACTACGGTGACCCAGAGGTTAGCAACCTTGGTACACGCCCATATACCATGCCAGAAGTCAGTTGCCGAGACTCTGCAATTAGGACAATGAGTGATGCGATCTGGGAATTGAGAAGAGGCTGGAAAATTAAAACCAAATATTGCGTGGTGCATCATTTTAAAGTATGTTTCACGCCACATTTTGCTTATCACACACTGGCGGACCTTGCACCAGCCCTCCAGGATTTTTTCCCTGATCTCACCATCCATGGTGATGCGTTCCCATTTCTTAAACAGAGTGGATGGCTTGGCCTTCATGAAGTTACCTGAGAGTGCCCTATATAGCTTCGAGAGAGATACTGTTTGAGGAGAGAAACTAAGAATATCGTCAAAGGAGTTCTTAGTCGTCTCCTTTGACAAGTCTCGTAACCTGTGTGTACAGAAACCCAGAGTCTGCATAATCAGCAGGAAATGGGAATCAGGCAGGGCGTTCCTTAGGGGTCAGCCATCGTTTCTCCTCTCGGTGCATCAGATGTTCCACCCTGACCAACCCTCTAGACACCCACAGCTCAGAGAGTCCTGTGCTATTCCCCTGGGGGAACTCAGGATGTTCCCACAGTGGCATCCAATTAGAGATCGAGTGAGGCAGGCCAACTGTTTTCCTAATTGCCTTCCATAACATGAGCTTTGAGAGAGAGATACGAAGTCACTGGCCAGACCACAAGAAGGTGCTAAATGCCCTATTTAAAGCAGTAACATCAGCATGTTTCAGTTGAATCGGGAGCGTTTGGAGGGGGTAAAGTAATTTAGAGAAGCTCATCATTTTAATGAGCTGACATCTGCCGAGGAGAGACAAGGGAAGCGAATGCCATCTCTGTAGTTCTGATATTATTTTCGCTATGAGGGGGGGGGGGGTAGTTTAGCTGATACAGTGACCCAGGGAGCTTACCGAATTTACCCCCAAGTAGGTGATATGTCGCTTAACAGTCGCTAGGTAAAAACCAGAGGAATTCCAGAGGTGAGGGGGATTCGTGGTGTGCAACTCCAGGACCTCGCTTTTGGAAGAATTAATTCTATATCCCGAAAAAGACCCAAAACTACGGAGGAGATCCATCAAGGGGCCTAGATGTCGCTGGGGAGTAGCCATAAAGAGCAATAGGTCATCGGCATATAAAGCCAGTTTGACCTCTTTCCTACCTACAGTGATTCCCGAGTATAGCTCAGAGTCCTCTAAAAATCTAGCCAGAGGGTCGATGGCCAAGTCAAAAAGGAGGGGGGAGAGCGGGCACCCCTATCTGGTTCCTCTCTGAAGGGGAAAAATGGGGGATAAAAACCCTCCCGTATGAATACGTGCCGCGGGGCTGGTATAGAGTCCCTGTCAAAAGGTACGGTACGAAGATCTTGAATTTGTCCAACACCACCCCCAGCCAGTCCCACCGCAGCGAATCAAAAGCTTTTTCCGCGTCCAAAGCCAACAAGATAGGGGCTGGGGTTAGCGTCGAACACAATCCAAGGTTGCCAGCACTTTTCTGATGTTTGCTACCCCCGACCGCCCATTTATGAAACCCACTTGCGAGGGGCCTATCAGGGCGGGCATCAGGAGGCTCAGTCTATCAGCCAGGATTTTGGTCAAAATCTTAAGATCATGATTGATGAGCGAGATCGGGCGATATGAACCCGGATCCTGCGGGTCCTTATTGGGCTTTAGTATCAATTTAATGTAGGCCACATTGACGTGGGCGGGGAAACCGCCCGTGTGCAGGAGGTGATTGAAATATTCAACTAGGGTGGGGGTGAGGTGATCTTGTAACACCTTTTATAGAATTCCCCTGAAGACCCGTCAGGGCCTGGTGCTTTCCCGTTATGAAGGGAACGTATAATATGTAGGACTTCCTCAGCCGATATTTCGACATTCAGGATCACCTGCTGTTCCTCCGTCAGGGACGGTAGCTTGATTGCTGATAAAAAACCTTTGCCCTCCTCATGTTCCCCTGGGGTGTCCCTATAAAGCCACTCGTAATACTTTCCTAGCAGTACATTTATCAGCTTATGGTTTGTGTGTATAGCTCCATCCTCACCTTTCAATGACTTAATGACCGTGGGAGCCCTCCTTCTCTTAGCTAAATTTGCTAGCATTTTGCCCGACTTATTCCCAAATCGGAAAAGATCCGACTGATATTCTGATCGATACATGGCTTCCCGCCTATCAACCCACAATTCAAAATAGCTTCTAGCTGCCATCCAGGCATCTTTGTGCTGACCAGAGGCCACCTGGAGAAATCTAGTGTATGCTAGTCGGAGGGCCGTGCTAGCTTCCTGATATTGTTTAGCCACCACTTTGCGCAAGTTGCTCACATAGCTAAGTATCCGACCCCTCAGGACCGCTTTACCGGTCTCCCAATGGATCGAAACATCTGATGCACCCCTTGTATTGTCCCCCTGCACCCCCCCTTGTATTGTATCCTTGAAGTTGTCCTCTTTGGCCAGGAACGAAGAAAAACGCCACAAGAAATCTGTCCCTCTAGGGCCGTGATGGTGAACCTTTTAGAGACCGAGTGCCCAAACCGCAACCCCAAAACCCCCTTATTTATCGCAAAGTGCCAACGTGGCAAGTTAACCTGAATCCTACAGTCCAATATAGTATATCTTTCATGTACTTTATCATGTAGTAGCTATAATTGCCTGTCTACATTCAGTGCGCTGCCTGTGCTGTTCATGGTGCGTCCTGCGCTGATGAATGGCAGGAAAAGTCTAAGGCATATTGGTACACTCAGACTTTTTCCAGGTTGTGGGTGCCCACAGAGAGGGCTCCGAGTGCGGCCTCTGGCACCCGTGCAATAGGTTCGCCACCACTGCTCTCGGGTATGCATTCTGCAAGTAGATGGTAACGGGTGAGTGATCAGAGATAAGTAAGTCATGGATTTCAGAGGAGACTACCTTAGAAGACATATGTAAGGACACAAAGAGATAGTCTATACGAGACCAAGCATTGTGCGCGTGGGAAAAGTCCGTGTATTCCCTATCATCAGGGTGTAGAGAGCGGCAGGTATCATATAAGCCCATAGAGGCCAAGAGAGGCAGTATGACCTTGTCAGAAAGCCTCTGTGTACCCACAACCCCCTCAGCTCTTTTGCGATCTTCCAGAACAGAGGCAACTTAGTTAAAGTCACCACCTACAATCCTATTATGGGTTCCGTCCGCATGTAGTCTGTTCTCAAGAAGAGTGTAAAAAGGCGCATTAGTGTCATTCGGGGCATATACGTTGTGGATACTATATGATGTCCCCTCAAATTCAAGCAGCAACCTATGCCATCTGCCCTCCCTGGCCGAGGATCCGTAAACAGAGCCCATCCAAAATTTCTTCAATCGAAAGAAATTCTTATGTTCTAGATGGGTCTCCTGTAGGAGAACTATGTAAGGCTGGAGACGTTTTAAATGTCGCAAAATTTTGGAGCGCTTCTGTGGTGAGCGTAACCCCTTGACGTTCCAGGAGATGATTCGCATTTCAGCTCTGATAATCACTGATCCCCGGGCAGAGAGAGCAGCGGGTGGGTAGGGGAAAAGAAAGGGAGGAAAAGGGGGAAGAACACACAAAAAAATGAAAAACAATATGTAACACTGCCTGTAGATATAGCAGGTGATACCCGCCAGGCACCAAGGCTAGATGGTGTTTGCCTTACCTAAATCTGGGTGTTGATTTGTCTTTTGCCTAAGCAATAACAACCAGTAAGGCTAAATTATCAAGTCCCTGTAAATTAGATAAACTTTTGTCCAAAAGTACCCGAAATACGTCCCGTGCATGGGCCAGAAAGGCAAGATCTGCTCTCACGGGCAAGCGTGGTAGTCCCTGAGGTTAAGTCTCGCTTGAGTCTAATGCACTTCAGCGTCCACTTCTGGAGTGCCTTCCCGAGCCGTTCCATGAACGGTCACTCCCCCGGCGGGCCGTTGGTTCCGCTGATGGCTTCGGTGTAGACCGCTGAGGAGATAGGGCGACGTCACGCAGCTCCGAGTCTAAAATCC
This sequence comes from Bufo bufo, assembly GCF_905171765.1. Lineage (NCBI taxonomy): Eukaryota > Metazoa > Chordata > Amphibia > Anura > Bufonidae > Bufo > Bufo bufo. Next base: position 277,769,629 of record NC_053393.1, on the reverse strand, counting down.
CGCCGATAGCCTCCTCCGCCTCAGAGGGGGATCTAAAAGTGACAGTACCTCCTTGTGCGAGGTGGATCCTCAGCACCGCTGGAAAAAGGAGCTGAAAGCGAAATGTTCTTATGATAAAGCTTGGCGCAAATAGGGCTAAAAGCCTTGCGTTTTTAAGCAACATCTGCCGAGAAGTCCTCAAAGAGCAAGATTCTGTGGCCTCTGATAGTGATTTGGTGCTGTCTCTTGCGAAAGCTGCGGAGCAGGGCCACCTTATCGTTGAAGTCCAGCAGCTTAAAGATAACTTGACGCGGTCGTCCATCCCCGCCACGGGGAGACGCTGCTACAGAGTCCCCGGCCAGGCCTTTTTCCGGGCCTATCCTGTGGGCGCATTCCACCCTGCATAAAAAATTTAGGCCGAGGGCCTCGGGTAGTTCCCTTTCACCTAAGTCCAGAAGCTCAGGTTGCTTGATAGATTCGGGCAGACCCACCACCCTCAGATTATTGCGGCGGGACCTGTTCTCTAGGTCATCACCGGCCCCCATTCGCAAAGATATGCCCCCATTGTCTTATAGGTGCTGGGACCAGCACCTATATCGAGAACAGAGCCTCGCAAGTGAAGAAGGGTGCTCTGCGAATGCGCAGCCACCCTCCATTAATTTTCTATGGGGCCGGCGAAAATAGCCAAGCGCTGACTCTGCTATTTCCATCGGCCCCATAGAAATGAATGGGAGCGGGGGCTGTGCCGGCTAGGTGATGGTCGGACCGGAGTCCCCCAGCCACCATCTTGCCGGGACCCACACCTATAAGACAATGGGGGGCATATCCTAGCGATATGCCCCAATTGTCCATGATGAGGCAACCTCTTAAAGTGAAATCTAAGATCTACACTCTATGGTCACTGCACTCTTTCAAGTGTTCAAGAACACTCAATCGCAATTGAGTGTTTAGAAATGTACAATGGTCTTGTCTGCTTGTAAACCTAAAGGCCCTCAAACAGATATTACACTACGTGCAGAATTATTAGGCAAATGAGTATTTTGACCACATCATCCTCTTTATGCATGTTGTCTTACTCCAAGCTGTATAGGCTCGAAAGCCTACTACCAATTAAGCATATTAGGTGATGTGCATCTCTGTAATGAGAAGGGGTGTGGTCTAATGACATCAACACCCTATATTAGGTGTGCATAATTATTAGGCAACTTCCTTTCCTTTTGGCAAAATGGGTCAAAAGAAGGACTTGACAGGCTCAGAAAAGTCAAAAATAGTGAGATATCTTGCAGAGGGATGCAGCACTCTTAAAATTGCTAAAAGCTTCTGAAGCGTGATCATCGAACAATCAAGCGTTTCATTCAAAATAGTCAACAGGGTCGCAAGAAGCGTGTGGAAAAACCAAGGCGCAAAATAACTGCACATGAACTGAGAAAAGTCAAGCGTGCAGCTGCCAAGATGCCACTTGCCACCAGTTTGGCCATATTTCAGAGCTGCAACATCACTGGAGTGCCCAAAAGCACAAGGTGTGCAATACTCAGAGACATGGCCAAGGTAAGAAAGGCTGAAAGACGACCACCACTGAACAAGACACACAAGCTGAAACGTCAAGACTGGGCCAAGAAATATCTCAAGACTGATTTTTCTAAGATTTTATGGACTGATGAAATGAGAGTGAGTCTTGATGGGCCAGATGGATGGGCCCGTGGCTGGATTGGTAAAGGGCAGAGAGCTCCAGTCCGACTCAGACGCCAGCAAGGTAGAGGTGGAGTACTGGTTTGGGCTGGTATCATCAAAGATGAGCTTGTGGGGCCTTTTCGGGTTGAGGATGGAGTCAAGCTCAACTCCCAGTCCTACTGCCAGTTTCTGGAAGACACCTTCTTCAAGCAGTGGTACAGGAAGAAGTCTGCATCCTTCAAGAAAAACATGATTTTCATGCAGGACAATGCTCCATCACACGCGTCCAAGTACTCCACAGCGTGGCTGGCAAGAAAGGGTATAAAAGAAGAAAATCTAATGACATGGCCTCCTTGTTCACCTGATCTGAACCCCATTGAGAACCTGTGGTCCATCATCAAATGTGAGATTTACAAGGAGGGAAAACAGTACACCTCTCTGAACAGTGTCTGGGAGGCTGTGGTTGCTGCTGCACGCAATGTTGATGGTGAACAGATCAAAACACTGACAGAATCCATGGATGGCAGGCTTTTGAGTGTCCTTGCAAAGAAAGGTGGCTATATTGGTCACTGATTTGTTTTTGTTTTGTTTTTGAATGTCAGAAATGTATATTTGTGAATGTTGAGATGTTATATTGGTTTCACTGGTAAAAATAAATAATTGAAATGGGTATATATTTGTTTTTTGTTAAGTTGCCTAATAATTATGCACAGTAATAGTCACCTGCACACACAGATATTCCCCTAAAATAGCTAAAACTAAAAACTACTTCCAAAAATATTCAGCTTTGATATTAATGAGTTTTTTGGGTTCATTGAGAACATGGTGGTTGTTCAATAATAAAATTAATCCTCAAAAATACAACTTGCCTAATAATTCTGCACTCCCTGTATATTGAAACTCTATTTTCCCTACGCCTCCACAACGGCACCATCTGGATGGTACCCCGCCTTCTTAGGGACAGGAAACAACTGTGAGATCAGCCAATAAGTTCCCTTCTCCAGTTGTTTCCTGTCCCTTTGAAGGCAAGTTGTGGATCAGCTTGGAGCGCAGGGCCTTTGGGTTTGTTCTCCCAGTTCGTCTGGACGGCCGCTGCAGGAGGAGGGGTCGCAGTGCAAGGTGGATCGCTCTTCCCTTCTCTCGGTATAAGTGTTGTGGCTACCCTGGGCTTTCTTCCGTGTTCCTAGATGAGGACCCGTTTAGTGCAGTGGTGGGGGGCGTTCCCACGGGCCAGGGAACACTCCCGCATTCTCCAGAACAGCGCAGCGTGATGACGTCATGACGCAGGCGTCATCACGCCAATCCAGGAAGTGAAGAAGGGAGAATGCCGGGGGTCATGAGTTCATCCCTTCTATGGTGGATATATAGCGTGCCTCCCTTCTGGCAGTATGTCCTTAGAGGCGGACATCGATTTCACCCGCAAGACCACTGACACCTCCAGCCCGGTAAGCCTCATCCCTGAGGAAGATATTTCATTTCACTTACCTTCCTCCCTTCTGTGCACAATGAGTTAGTTCCTTCTTCTTGGGTGACTGCTCTCTGTTAGGGCTAAATTTAATTAATTAGCTTCCTCTATGCTTGTGTCTTCCTAGGGGAGAGAGAGCATTAAAGGGGAACTGTCCCAAAAGAAGAAATGTTTATTATGTAAAAAGGGACTCTTGGCTTCTTCCAAAAAATCTCCTGTGCCCAAGATGTATTAACAGAGTGGTTTCTGAAGAAACTCCTACCCTGGTAGAGAGCTTAAGAGTAGAGTTGAGCGAACACCTGGATGTTCGGGTTCGAGAAGTTCGGCCGAACTTCCCGGAAATGTTCGGAATCCGAACCCGACCCGAACTTCGTCCCGAACCCGAACCCCATTGAAGTCAATGGGGACCCGAACTTTTCGGCACTAAAAAGGCTGTAAAACAGCCCAGGAAAGAGCTAGAGGGCTGCAAAAGGCAGCAACATGTAGGTAAATCCCCTGCAAACAAATGTGGATAGGGAAATGAATTAAAATAAAAATAAAAAAAATAAAAATGAACCAATATCAATTGGACAGAGGTCAGCAGAGAATCAGTCTCTTCATGCCATAGTAAAGAATCTGGCTTCATGTCAGCAGAGAATCAGTCTCTTCATGCCATAGCAGAGAATCTGGCTTCATGTCAGCGCAGAATCAGTCTTCATGTCATAGCAGAGAATCAGGCTTCACGTCACCCACCACTGGAACAGGCCACTGTCACATATTTAGGCCCCGGCACCCAGGCAGAGGAGAGAGGTCCCGTAACAGAGAATCTGGCCTTATGTCAGCACAGAATCTGTCTTCATGTCATAGCAGAGAATCAGGCTTCACGTCACCCACCACTGGAACAGGCCACTGTCACACATTTAGGCCCCGTCACCCAGGCAGAGGTCCCGTAACAGAGAATCTGGCCTTATGTCAGCACAGAATCTGTCTTCATGTCATAGCAGAGAATCAGGCTTCACGTCACCCACCACTGGAACAGGCCACTGTCACATATTTAGACCCAGGCAGAGGAGAGAGGTCCCGTAACAGAGAATCTGGCCTTATGTCAGCACAGAATCTGTCTTCATGTCATAGCAGAGAATCAGGCTTCACGTCACCCACCACTGGAACAGGCCACTGTCACACATTTAGGCCCCGGCACCCAGGCAGAGGAGAGGTTCATTCAACTTTGGGTTGCCCCGCAATATAATGGTAAAATGAAAATAAAAATAGTATTGAATGAGGAAGTGCCCTGGAGTAGAATAATATATTGTTAAGGGGAGGTAGTTAATATCTAATCTGCACAAGGGATGGACAGGTCCTGTGGGATCCATGCCTGGTTCATTTTTATGAACGTCAGCTTGTCCACATTGGCTGTAGACAGGCGGCTGCGTTTGTCTGTAATGACGCCCCCTGCCGTGCTGAATACACGTTCAGACAAAACGCTGGCCGCCGGGCAGGCCAGCACCTCCAAGGCATAAAAGGCTAGCTCTGGCCACGTGGACAATTTGGAGACCCAGAAGTTGAATGGGGCCGAACCATCAGTCAGTACGTGGAGGGGTGTGCACAGGTACTGTTTCACCATGTTAGTGAAATGTTGCCTCCTGCTAACACGTTCCGTATCAGGTGGTGGTGCAGTTAGCTGTGGCGTGGTGACAAAACTTTTCCACATCTCTGCCATGCTAACCCTGCCCTCAGAGGAGCTGGCCGTGACACAGCTGCGTTGGCAACCTCTTGCTCCTCCTCTGCCTTCGCCTTGGGCTTCCACTGGTTCCCCTGTGACATTTGGGAATGCTCTCAGTAGCGCGTCTACCAACGTGCGCTTGTACTCGCGCATCTTCCTATCACGCTCCAGTGTAGGAAGTAAGGTGGGCACATTGTCTTTGTACCGGGGATCCAGCAGGGTGGCAACCCAGTAGTCCGCACACGTTAAAATGTGGGCAACTCTGCTGTCGTTGCGCAGGCACTGCAGCATGTAGTCGCTCATGTGTGCCAGGCTGCCCAGAGGTAAGGACAAGCTGTCCTCTGTGGGAGGCGTATCGTCATCGTCCTGTGTTTCCCCCCAGCCACGCACCAGTGATGGGCCCGAGCTGCTTTGGGTGCCACCCCGCTGTGAACATGCTTCATCCTCATCCTCCTCCACCTCCTCCTCATCCTCGTCCTCCAGTAGTGGGCCCTGTCTGGCCACATTTGTACCTGGCCTCTGGTGTTGCAAAAAACCTCCCTCTGAGTCACTTCGAAGAGACTGGCCTGAAAGTGCTAAAAATGACCCCTCTTCCTCCTGGGCCACCTCCTCTTCCATCATCGCCCTAAGTGTTTTCTCAAGGAGACATAGAAGTGGTATTGTAACGCTGATAACGGCGTCATCGCCACTGGCCATGTTGGTGGAGTACTCGAAACAGCGCAACAGGGCACACAGGTCTCGCATGGAGGCCCAGTCATTAGTGGTGAAGTGGGTCTGATCCGCGGTGCGACTGACCCGTGCGTGCTGCAGCTGAAACTCCACTATGGCCTGCTGATGCTCACACAGTCTGTCCAGCATATGCAAGGTGGAGTTCCACCTGGTGGGCGCGTCGCATGTGAGGCGGTGAGCGGGAAGGCCGAAGTTACGCTGTAGCGCAGACAGGCGAGCAGCGGCAGGGTGTGAACACCGGAAGCGCGAACAGACGGCCCGCACTTTATGCAGCAGCTCTGACATGTCGGGGTAGTTGCGAATGAACTTCTGCACCACCAAATTCAGCACATGCGCCAGGCAAGGGATGTGCGTCAAACCGGCTAGTCCCAGAGCTGCAACGAGATTTCGCCCATTATCGCACACCACCAGGCCGGGCTTGAGGCTCACCGGCAGCAACCACTCGTCGGTCTGTTGTTCTATACCCCCCCACAACTCCTGTGCGGTGTGGGGCCTGTCCCCCAAACATATGAGTTTCAGAACGGCCTGCTGACGTTTACCCTGGGCTGTGCTGAAGTTGGTGGTGAAGGTGTGTGGCTGACTGGATGAGCAGGTGGAAGAAGAGGAGGAGGAAGCTGAGTAGGAGGAGGAGGAGACAGGAGGCAAAGAATGTTGCCCTGCGATCCTTGGCGGCGGAAGGACGTGCGCCAAACAGCTCTCCGCCTGGGGCCCAGCCGCCACTACATTTACCCAGTGTGCAGTTAGGGAGATATAGCGTCCCTGGCCGTGCTTACTGGTCCACGTATCTGTGGTTAGGTGGACCTTGCCACAGATGGCGTTGCGCAGTGCACACATGATTTTATCGGACACTTGTTTGTGCAGGGAAGGCACGGCTCTCTTGGAGAAGTAGTGCCGGCTGGGAACAACATACTGTGGGACAGCAAGCGACATGAGCTGTTTGAAGCTGTGTGTGTCCACCAGCCTAAATGACAGCATTTCATAGGCCAGTAGTTTAGAAATGCTGGCATTCAGGGCCAGGGATCGAGGGTGGCTAGGTGGGAATTTACGCTTTCTCTCAAATGTTTGTGAGATGGAGAGCTGAACGCTGCCGTGTGACATGGTTGAGATGCTTGGTGACGCAGGTGGTGGTGTTGGTGGTACATCCCATGTTTGCTGGGCGGCAGGTGCCAACGTTCCTCCAGAGGAGGAGGAAGAGGCCGAGGCGGCGGCAGCAGCAGAAGAGGCAGCAGGGGGAGCCAGAGTGACTTCCTTGTTTTTAAGGTGTTTACTCCACTGCAGTTCATGCTTTGCATGCAGGTGCCTGGTCATGCAGGTTGTGCTAAGGTTCAGAACGTTAATGCCTCGCTTCAGGCTCTGATGGCACAGCGTGCAAACCACTCGGGTCTTGCCGTCAGCACATTGTTTGAAGAAGTGCCATGCCAGGGAACTCCTTGAAGCTGCCTTTGGGGTGCTCGGTCCCAGATGGCGGCGGTCAGTAGCAGGCGGAGTCTTTTGGCGGCGGGTGTTCTGATTTTGCCCACTGTTCCCTCTTTTGCTACGCTGTTGGCTCGGTCTCACCACTGCCTCTTCCTCCGAACTGTGAAAGTCAGTGGCACGACCTTCATTCCATGTGGGGTCTAGGACCTCATCGTCCCCTGCATCGTCTTCCACCCAGTCTTGATCCCTGACCTCCTGTTCAGTCTGCACACTGCAGAAAGACGCAGCATTTGGCACCTGTGTTTCGTCATCATCAGAGACGTGCTGAGGTGGTATTCCCATGTCCTCATCATCAGGAAAAATAAGTGGTTGTGCGTTAGTGCATTCTATCTCTTCCACCCCTGGGGAAGGGCTAGGTGGATGCCCTTGGGAAACCCTGGCAGCAGAGTCTTCAAACAGCATAAGAGACTGCTGCATAACTTGAGGCTCAGACAGTTTCCCTGATATGCATGGGGGTGATGTGACAGACCGATGGGCTTGGTTTTCATGCGCCATCTGTGCGCTTTCTGCAGAAGACTGGGTGGGAGATAATGTGAACGTGCTGGATCCACTGTCGGCCACCCAATTGACTAATGCCTGTACCTGCTCAGGCCTTACCATCCTTAGAACGGCATTGGGCCCCACCAAATATCGCTGTAAATTCTGCTGGCTACTGGGACCTGAGGTAGTTGGTTCACTAGGACGTGTGGCTGTGGCAGAACGGCCACGTCCTCTCCCAGCACCAGAGGATCCACTAACACCACCACGACCATGTCCACGTCCGCGTCCCTTATTAGATGTTTTCTTCATTGTTCCCGTTCACCACAATTTTGAGAATGGCAAATTTGGGAATAGTTTTTCAACCCAGAACAAAAAGTGTGCTTTTACGGTCTCTACAAATAACTTGACCAGCTAAAACAGTACAGATTTGGTTGAATAGAAGTGTGAGGCCTGTTTTTTTTTGCGCTGTGTGACAGGTATAGGTTTAATCACAGAATTAGACTTGTATCTGCACGGTAGCGTGTGTGTTAGGTTTTTCTGAATGACACTATCAGCACCTTTAATGTAAGATATCCTTTTTGGGATAGATTTCAAGTAGGCCTCATATAGCAGAAACTAGTTATTTTGAGACTGGCAAATTTGGGAATAGTTTTTCAACCCAGAACAAAAAGTGTGCTTTTACGGTCACTACAAATAACTTGACCAGCTAAAACAGTACAAATTTGGTTGAATAGAAATGTCAGGTCTTTTTTTTAGGCGCTGGGTGACAGGCTCAACTTGCCCCTGATGTAGTATATGGCCAAAAAATAACCACACTATTGATGGTTAAATGCACTTGGGTGACACAGGCTCAGCCTGCACCAGATGTAGTATATGGCCAAAAAATAACCAGACTGTTGATGGTTAAATGCACTTCGGTGACACAGGCTCAGCCTTCAGCTGATGTAGTATATGGCCAAAAAATAACCAGACTGTTGATGGTTAAATGCACTTCGGTGACACAGGCTCAGCCTGCAGCTGATGTAGGATATAGCAAAAAATAACCACACTATTGATGGTTAAATACACTTGGTGATAGCTTGTGCTGGCGCACCTCAAGCCACAAAATGGCCGCCGATCACCACAGAAAAAAGTGATCTAAAAACGCTCTGGGCAGCCTCAAAAAAGTGAGCAAGTCGATATTAGCACTTCAATGATCCACAGCTGCAGATCGATCACAGGATGAAGTCTTTTGGAGGAGTTAATCTGCCTAATCTCGCCCTAACGTCGCAGCAGCAACCTCTCCCTATGCTTGAATCAGCAGAGTGACGTGCAGCGCTACGTGACCCAAGCTTATATAGAGGCTGGGTCACATGCTGCACTGGCCAATCACAGCCATGCCAATAGTAGGCAAGGCTGTGATGGCCTCTTGGGGCAAGTAGTATGACGCTTGTTGATTGGCTGCTTTGCAGCCTTTCAAAAAGCGCCAAGAAAGCACCGAACCCGGACTTTTACGAAAATGTTTGGGTCCGTGTCACGGACACCCCAAAATTTGGTACGAACCCGAACTATTCAGTTCGGGTTCGCTCATCCCTACTTAAGAGCCATGATTAAAGAGGAAGTCGGTGCGGAAGTTGAAGCAAAACTTTCGTCCGTCCCTCCTAAAGCCTCCACTTCTGAGACCGTTATTCTGCAGGAGCAGGCTTCTGACTTTGATGAGGGGGGAAGTTTCTTCTGACAGAGGCTCTTGTCTCTCAGAGAATACTTCGGGATGTCCGCTCTGTTCCATTGAGCAGGGCTGTGGGAGTCGGTAGATAAATGGTCCGACTCCTCAGTTTTTGGTACTTCCGACTCAGACTCCTCTGTATTTAATATGTGAATGTATTTTATACATTCCTTGAAGGAAAGAAAGGCAACATACATGTCATTACCACAGAACTACTAGCTAGGAAGCTGCTGCCTTCTCTTTTGTGTGCTGATCTTCTGCTGAAGATAGGGCAGTGGGAGGATCCAGGAAGGGGCAGGGGAAGGGGCATTTATTTTAAAACATGATTTCCCTAGTAGAATCCCATAGTCATGTTTAAAGTTTAAGCTAACAATCGGAGTTTACAAGTTTTTATAGCCTTAGCTGAATGACAGCAGTTTTTCAAACGGTTTACAGCTTCAGTCTTGAGCTATTGACTATCCATTCCCTTCACTTATACAAGTGTCTAGTCCTGCAAAAAACATATTTACTTAATCAGTTATCAGTGAGAGGCTAGGTTAACCATGGGCGTTGCGTTCCCTGTAACAGCGGAACACAACACAATGGAAAGTATAAGTATTGCCGCTCCTTAACTGTGCGTTGCGTGCCATATAGTGAAGCATATGAAAAGCATGCTTCTTCATGGTCACTTAACGTGTTAGTCTTGCGGTAACGTGACGCACTGCATGCATTGGCCTTTATTCTTACAGTAGAGAAGTACCGTATTTTTCGCAAAAGTGGGGGAAAAATAGCAGTGCGTCTTATGGGGGCGAATGCTGCGACCGTCCGGTGAATAGGCTGAGAGGGAGGAGGGGCTGGGGGCCGACATCTGTTTCTGTAATGGCAGCGGGGCCCCGGTGCAGTCACTGTATTCTACTACACCGGGCCCCGCTCACTGTAGTATACAGTAATCATATCTAACTTGTGGGTTTTGTTAAGTATTCCAATCATCTTAAATCTAGCGCTGTACTACTTACTACTAACTTCTTGACAGTTAGGAGGCCGGGTGGGTGCTCGTAGCGTAGCTCACTACGTCACGCGCCTGCTCCGCCCACTTTATGAATGAAGCCGGCATCGGGCCCCGCTGCCATTACAGAAACAGATGCCGGCCCCCATTCACTACACAGGGACACTGTTATGGGGGGGGGGGGATCTGTGGATGACACATAAGATAAGATGCTATATATGTGTCATCCACAGATGCCACCCACAGATGCCCCCATAACAGTGCCACCCACAGATGCCCCCATTAGTTCAAAACCCACCAAAAGCACACCTTTTGGTTCAAAATATTTCTTTTCTTATTTTCCTCCTCAAAAACGCAGGTGCGTCTTATAGGGCGAAAAATACGGTAATTAATTATAACTTTTTGTGAATTGGGACATTTAAACTTGCTTTTTTTAATTCCAATTTAAATCTAGTAGGAGTCTGAGTCGGATTTTTTGTCGACTCCGACTCCAGGTACCCAAAATTGCCTCCAACTCCTCGACTCCGACTCCACAGCCCTGCCATTGAGGATACTGAATCTCTGTTAAAAACTATCAGAGCTACAATACATTTGGAAGAACCCAAAGAGCCCCTCTATGTCCAGGATCAGATGTTTTTGGGGCTTGCAAACAGGAAAAAAATAGTTTTTCCCGTTCAAAATAATATTAAGACTCTTATACATAATGAATGAAAAGTTCCAGAGAAGAGGCAATCAGCATCTAAAATGTTTACGAGGAAGTATCCCTTTGCTGAAGAAGATTCCAGTTCTTGGGACAAACCTCCTAAGGTCGATACTCCGGTAGCAAGGATTTCCAAAAAATCCTCTCTGCCGTTTAAGGATCTGGGGCTGCTTAAGGACCCGATAGATAAAAAATGCAAATCCCTCCTTTAAAAAGAATTGGGAGTCATCTACGGCCATTTTAAGACCAGAATTATCTGCCACCTACACAGCAAGGACTCCTCGTCGTTGGGGCAGCTTGTGGCAGGCACAGCACTATGAAGTGCCTTTTGCACTCTGGCATTAGAAGAATTTTGATATCTCTGACTTTGTCTAACCAGACTTTCTATTACTCTGTAATTCCTCTAGCGCTGTTCTATAGAAACAGTAGGTTTAAAGGGTTTCTACCACTTAGTTTTCACATAATTAGCTTTCAGACACTAGCGATCCGCTAGTGTCTGCTCTACCAAACAATCCTAATATAATAGCTTATTGTGCAGCCGTTTCGCAAAAAAACTAACTTATATTTATATGCTAATGAGCCTCTAGGTGCTATGGGGGCGTCATTAGCACCTAGAGGCTCGGTCTACCTTCACAAAATGCCGCCGCCCAGCGCGTCCCTCCAGCCCGCCCATCTCCTCCGGAATGCAATCCTCCCTGTGAGCCAGCGGATGAATTCTCACGCATGCGCCGTGCGCGTCTGTCTTCGGCGCATGCGCAATGAATGTCTGACCGCTCCCTGCTCAGACATCTCCACTGCGCCTGTTCCTCGGAGCACTATGACGTCATCGGCGCAGGCGAAGTGGAGATGTCTGAGCAGGGAGCGGTCAGACATTCACTGCGCATGCGCCGAAGACAGGCGCGCACGGCGCATGCGCGAGAATTCGCCCGCTGGCTCACAGGGAGGATCGCATTCCGGAGGAGATGGGCGGGCTGTAGGGATGCGCTGGGCGGCGGCATTTTGTGAAGGTAGACCGAGCCTCTAGGTGCTAATGACGCCCCCATAGCACCTAGAGGCTCATTAGCATATAAATATAAGTTAGTTTTTTTGCAAAACGGCTGCACAATAAGCTATTATATTAGGATTGTTTGGTAGAGCAGACACTAGCGGATCGCTAGTGTCTGAAAGCTAATTATGTGAAAACAAAGTGGTAGAAACCCTTTAAAGAGCACACCAAATGCTTCAAATAACTTCTTTATTAAAGAGGACCTTTTAATCTGGCAAAAGATTGTGAACTAAGTGTCATGATCTGTACAGCGGCGCCCAGGGATCTCACTGCACTTACTATTATCCCTGGGCGCCGCTCCGTTCTCCTGCTATGCCGTCCGGTATGTTTGATCACTTGGTTATAGTAGGAGGAGACTGCCCTTGTTCTCCTGGGCGTCTCATTCTCCCAGGCTGTAGCACTGGCCAATCGCAGCGCAGAGCTCACAGCATGGGAGTTTTTTTTTTCACCCAGGCTGTGAGCTCTGCACTGCGATTGGCCAGCGCTACAGCCTAGGAGAAGGAGATGCCCAGGAGAACAAGGGCAGTCTCCTCCTACTATAACCAAGTGACCAAACATACCGGAGGGCATAGCAGGAGAACGGAGCGGAGCCCAGGGTTAATAGTAAGTGCAGTGAGATCCCTGGGCGCCGCTGTACAGATCATGACACTTGGTTCACAATCTTTTGCCAGATGAAAGCTCCTCTTTAACTTCAACTTTTCTTCATATATAACACTGCCCCCTTCGCAGCAGATAGTCCATGTATATAACACGTGTTGAAAAGATATCACAAAATGGCAGTATGCATAAATGGTGGTTCAACTGTTCAATCTTGTCATTCAACATAAAATGGTGGCTAAATTTCTCTTGAGTATCTGTACTCTCAAAAAGTTATTTAAGCACTTTATGATCTCTCTGAGAGGTATATCTGAGGTCTAACTAATAGTTAATTTGCAGTATGCAGTTAGCAGTGACTATTTGCAGATTGGTTGAGTATGCTCTGATATGGTTGTATGCAATATGTTTGTATGGTATTTGTAGTAGTTCAGTTTGCAATTTGTATTTGTACTTTTGCAATTGAATTTGTATGGTTGCAATTGGGGGAACTGTAAGTAAACATATATATCTAGTTCAGTATACAGTTCTAAACACAATACTAACAATGTGAACATTATATAACCTTGTTTTAAATACCTATATTGGCCTCTTGTTCCTATAAAACTCAGCTCTCAGTGGAGTGTATGTCTCTTTAGCTCTTGTCTCTGGTGAATAATGATTCTATGTAAAATATTTATGTAAAAATTTTTTTGTGGATAGCTCACCACCCTCCTCAGTCAGGTAAAGGTGCTCTAGTCGAGGGGCTGCTCACTCAAACAGTCCAATAGTGCAAGGTAAAATAGGTGAATGAACGACTGGCACTCACTATGTGGTACACATCAAACAACTATTTATTAATTACCCGTCCGCTCACGGTGGAGTGGTAGCAGGAAAGCATATAATTTAAAACAACATTACATTCAATATAGTTTAAAAAACCCCTAAAAGAATAAAATGCAATATCATAAAATACAATATAATGCTCTGGTTATATAAGTAGAATTAAATGGAAACGCATATATCTGGACAGAGTTTCCTGAAAAACTCTATGTAGTGCAGCACTATCGATTTGCAGTAGATGTCCTAACAATTCATAAAGAGGGTGCTGTCTCTTTAGATCGAATAGCACTTAAGTCCACTCACATCAAGCTCAGTGTCCACAGTATAATAGTTCAGTTGATCCGGATCCAAAAGAAACTACAATCAACAATGACTTGTGAGGGTAATATTAGGGAATATAATATCCTTATATTTAGAATAATCTTCAGCAGTCTTTTCACCGATTTTATAATACGGCCTTCAGTAGTTAAATAAGTAATCTATTTCAGGGAGATATCGCTTACCCCTATAGAAACGTCTTCAGCCGTCGGGTTTGACCGCTCACTGCACCGCTCGCTGCTCGGCGTCCTCGCACTCTGGTTTGAACACGTGATAACCCAGAGGTATCGCGGGACTTGAAGACTTACTTCCGCTATTCCTGCAAGAGGGTGCCTGTGATGAGATGAACAAATGGAGCGCTCCACTTATGAAGAATAATCTGAATCCTTTAGATGATATCCAGAATGATGCTGTAGACAGGGATATAACGCTAAACGCGTTTCGAAGACTTCCGTCCTCTTCCTCAGTAGCTATACCCCTGTAGAGACGTCATCCCCTTTTATATCGTCACCAGTAGGACACAAAATCTGGATTGGAATCTCGAATTTGCATGATGCGGTTTTCGTGCGTTTCTGATGCGGTTTTAAAACCGCATGTGCGTTTTTTGCTGTATTCAAACCGCAACCTCTTAATATATCCCTATAACCCCAAAGCACAATGATAGTACAGTCTAAAATCTATAAATAGTCTATAAGTCTATAAAAATATGTTAAAATGATATAGGAAGTGTACATTTAATAAACGAATAACAGCAAGATGGTAATTCATAAAAAGACTACAACGTATATGTGGGTGTCTTCCCATGTATATTCAATATCTTCAATAGCATTTGAAGTAGTGCAAAGGTAGGTGGGCCCATCATCAAGAAGGGATCACACCGCCGATAAACGGCAGAAATGCGATCCCCAATTGAGTGAGGGGCACACCTCCCAGTCTATAAGAAACCAAAAATTTCCAGTTCTGCATTTAGCCCAGCTGGCATCAAACTTCCAAAATTGTAGATTTGTTTGGATTCCGCCCTTGACATCCGCTCAATGTGGTTTCCACCCCTCCAGTGTTTGTCTATTTTTTCCAAAGCCACAAAAGACAAGCCTGTAGGGTCTTGTCCATGTGCTTCTTTAAAGTGTCTTGAAAGTGAGTGTTTCTCGTATCCTTTCTTAATGTTAGAAATGTGTTCCTAAGGTGCATAAGGACATGGAGAGTCCTCCGGGCCGCCCCATAGTATCAGGCATTGGCTCCTTAACATCTAACTTATCCAGGTATATAGATGTATGGCTACAACCTATGGTAAAAACCACTTCATCATACCTGAGAGACACCACCCAAATCATTCAGGTATTAGAAGGGTTAAACGTGGAAGAGGACTGGATTATGACAACATTAGATATCCAGTCCCTCTATACGGTAATTGACCATGGAGCTGGAATAAAAGCCATCAGAACACAATTAGAAGATAGCGAAATAATGAAAAAACAACAATTGGATTTTATTTTAGAAGGGATAGAACACATCTTACAACATAATTATTTTTATTTTGAAGGAAGTTTTTATTTACAGATCAGAGGAACGTCCATGGGCACCAGGTTTGCCCCCAGCTATGCTAACCTGTTCCTAGCACAATGGGAGCGGGCAACTATAGATTTGCATAGGGGGGGGGGGCGACCTGGTGCTCTGGCGACGTTATATAGACGATGTTATTTTAATTTGGAAGGGCGACCAAGAAAGTCTTAAGAATTTTATAGTGGAACTGAATATAAACAATCTTAATCTAGTTTTTACTCCAAAGCACCAACATGATAGAAATAGAATTTTTAGATCTGGCGATCACGAGAGCAGCCAATAAGTATATCTGCAAGACATACCAAAAACCCCCGGCCAGGAATGCATTTATCTTACACTCGAGCTGCCACCTGCCAAGTTGGTTATTAAACGTGCCCTTCGGACAGTTCCGCAGGCTGAAACGGAACTGTACCGAAGAGGCACAGTTTGAAGTGGAAGCGCTACATCTGAGAGACAAATTCCTGGCCAAACAATATCCAAGTAATATATTAGAAGGGTCATTGGAAAAAGTTAGAAAACAACCAAGGAGCTCACTACTAACTGTAAAAGCAGTAGAACAGAAAGAGTTAGATTCACAATTTAGGATTATCCTTCCCTATATGACACAAAGGAAGAAGGTGGAAGAAATTATTAAACGGCATTGGCACCACCTTCTGCAAGATAAAACAATAGGAAGACTAATACCTCTAAGACCACAAATAATATATACTAGGGCGGCCAATTTAGGTATAAAAGTAGCCCCTTCGATTAAGAACAAAAAAACTACAATTTCAAATGCTGGTAGATTGATCGATCTGAAAGGTTTTTACAAATGTGGTCAGTGTATTTGCTGCAAAACCACCAAAATTCCAAGAAACACTAAGAAGGTATCTTCCACACAAAACACTTTTGAGTGGGAGATAGAGCATTTCCTTACGTGCAATTCTGTGAGTGTGATCTATTTAGCCCAATGTCCGTGTTCAAGACAGTACATTGGACGGACTAAGAGGGCCTTGAAAGTGAGGATATCCGAACACATTTCTAACATTAAGAAAGGATACGAGAAACACTCACTTTCAAGACACTTTAAAGAAGCACATGGACAAGACCCTACAGGCTTGTCTTTTGTGGCTTTGGAAAAAATAGACAAACACTGGAGGGGTGGAAACCACATTGAGCGGATGTCAAGGGCGGAATCCAAACAAATCTACAATTTTGGAAGTTTGATGCCAGCTGGGCTAAATGCAGAACTGGAAATTTTTGGTTTCTTATAGACTGGGAGGTGTGCCCCTCACTCAATTGGGGATCGCATTTCTGCCGTTTATCGGCGGTGTGATCCCTTCTTGATGATGGGCCCACCTCCCTTTGCACTACTTCAAATGCTATTGAAGATATTGAATATACATGGGAAGACACCCACATATACGTTGTAGTCTTTTTATGAATTACCATCTTGCTGTTATTCGTTTATTAAATGTACACTTCCTATATCATTTTAACATATTTTTATAGACTTATAGACTATTTATAGATTTTAGACTGTACTATCATTGTGCTTTGGGGTTATAGGGATATATTAAGAGGTTGCGGTTTGAATACAGCAAAAAACGCACATGCGGTTTTAAAACCGCATCAGAAACGCACGAAAACCGCATCATGCAAATTCCAGATTCCAATCCAGATTTTGTGTCCTACTGGTGACGATATAAAAGGGGATGACGTCTCTACAGGGGTATAGCTACTGAGGAAGAGGACGGAAGTCTTCGAAACGCGTTTAGCGTTATATCCCTGTCTACAGCATCATTCTGGATATCATCTAAAGGATTCAGATTATTCTTCATAAGTGGAGCGCTCCATTTGTTCATCTCATCACAGGCACCCTCTTGCAGGAATAGCGGAAGTAAGTCTTCAAGTCCCGCGATACCTCTGGGTTATCACGTGTTCAAACCAGAGTGCGAGGACGCCGAGCAGCGAGCGGTGCAGTGAGCGGTCAAACCCGACGGCTGAAGACGTTTCTATAGGGGTAAGCGATATCTCCCTGAAATAGATTACTTATTTAACTACTGAAGGCCGTATTATAAAATCGGTGAAAAGACTGCTGAAGATTATTCTAAATATAAGGATATTATATTCCCTAATATTACCCTCACAAGTCATTGTTGATTGTAGTTTCTTTTGGATCCGGATCAACTGAACTATTATACTGTGGACACTGAGCTTGATGTGAGTGGACTTAAGTGCTATTCGATCTAAAGAGACAGCACCCTCTTTATGAATTGTTAGGACATCTACTGCAAATCGATAGTGCTGCACTACATAGAGTTTTTCAGGAAACTCTGTCCAGATATATGCGTTTCCATTTAATTCTACTTATATAACCAGAGCATTATATTGTATTTTATGATATTGCATTTTATTCTTTTAGGTTTTTTTTAAACTATATTGAATGTAATGTTGTTTTAAATTAAATTTTAAATTATATGCTTTCCTGCTACCACTCCACCGTGAGCGGACGTGTAATTAATAAATAGTTGTTTGATGTGTACCACATAGTGAGTGCCAGTCGTTCATTCACGAATAATGATTCTAGCAGCCGTGGCTGGGGGAATTCCCAGACAGGCTGTGTGTGAGGCTGGCTGTGATTGGTCTAGACTTCTGCCTAGCAACAATAGATTAACACTATGCTTTCAGTTGTTTCTGCTGTGTCACTGAGTTTACCTTACACTATAAAATGAATCTTAAAGGCATATTATATTTTGTGTTCACAGAAGCAGAAAAAGATAACCGTTATGACATCCAAAACATGATGTCACAGTAAATAACTCTGCTTTTGTCTTTAACACCTAAACATAGGAACTGTATTAAGGCTATTGGCAGGTTTAGTTGTATACACATATAAGCTATACTAGCAAAATAGGACAGATCTACACAGCTAGTGGAGCACATTGAGTCGGGTACTTCCAGGGAGGACATCCTTGCTTCCATCTCTATGCTTAAACAGGCCTATAACTTTCTGGCAGAGGCCCCAGCAGATATTGTAAAGCTATCAGCAAAAACGGCAGCATTAGGCCCCTTTCACACGAGCGAGTTTTCCGCACGGGTGCAATGTGTGACGTGGACGCATAGCACCTGCATTGATTTCAATGGGTCTGTATACATTATTATTATTATTATTATTATTATTATTATTTTTTTTTTTTAAACCATCAGTTCTGCGTTGCGTGAAAAACGCAGTATGTTCTATATTCTGCGTTTTTCAAGCAGCCCTGGCCCCATAGAAGTGAATGGGGCTTCAGTGAAAAACGCATTGCATCTGAAAGCAAGTGTGGATGCAATGTGCTTTTCACTGATGGTTGCTAGGAGATGTTGTTTGTAAAATAGATATTCAGTTTTTTATCACGCGCATGAAAAACTCATCAAAACGCATTGAACTCATGCAGAAAAACTGAATGCAATTGCAGGCAAAACTGACAAAACTTGCTTGCAAAATGGTGCGAGTTTCACTGAACGCATCTGGAGCCAATCCGCCATGCTCGTGTGAAAGAGGCCTTAGCCAACGCTTTCCACAGGGCGATTTGGTTGAGATCATGGTCAGGGGATACACATCTAAAAATAGATTATGTTCCCTACCATGTGAAGGCGATCGTGTGTTTGGTACTGCCTTAGACAACATTTTAGAAAAAGCCTCTGACAGATAAAAGGGGTTTCCCACTGAGTCAAAATTATTCCACCAAAAATGCTCTTTTCGTCCCCAAACACGTGCTAGATTTGAACAGAAGAAAAAAGAACCCAATTCTTACTGGCAATCACCTAAAGGGGAAAAAAAAGAGGATTCCTATTCAACCGTGAAAAATCCGCTCATTTTTCCTCCCAATGACACCAGAAGTCCGGTGGAGGGAAGGCTAAAAATGTTGGGTCAGGCTGGGAAAGAATCAATGCCTCTCCTTGGGTACTCTCAACCATAATGGCAGGGTACCGTTTGGAATTCCTGGAAGTCTCTCCAGACAGGTAACTGGAAAATTAAAACTTAAAATGAGAAAATCAGGAAGCGATGGACCAGCAGATCGCTCTACTTCTGCAGAAAAAGGCCATAGTACAAGTACTGTTATAGGAACCCTAGGAAAGGTTTTAACTCCTCAATCTTCCTAGTCAAGAAACCAGATGGTTCCTTCCAGGCTATAATAAATCTGAAAAATCTAAACAGGTACATTGTATACAGGAGATTCAAAATGGAAACAGTAAGGCCTGTAATCAATCTCCTGTCAAGACTGCTTTATGATCACGATAGATGGATTATCAAAAATATTTGAGAATGGCAGTATGGTTCCAGGGAAGATTACATCATTTTCAATTTCAGGTACTGTCGTTCGGCACCAAGAATCTTTTAGAAGATTATAACAGATGTAGCAAAGTTCTTCCATCTGGCAGGAATCTTGCTGATACCTTACTTAGACGACTTCCTAAACGCAGCTCCGACGAAGAATCACCTGCAGGTTCAACTTCAGACAGTATCAGACACCCTTTCAGATCTAGGTTGGATCGTAAATCTTGAGAAATTTTGTCATCTTCCCGAGCAGAAGAGAATATTCTTAGGAGTGCTGCTAGACTCTCATCAAATGTCTTCTTTTCTTCCATACCAGAAGCAGGAAGATTTGATCCGGACAATTCTAAGGTTTCAAAGGTTAAATATATCCTCAATCGGGGAAATTATGTTAGTTCTAGGCCTCATGACTTCCACCATTCCGTCAGTGAAGTAGTCGCAAGCCCACTCGAGGGTCCTTCGGTCTTTCCTCTTGCAGGCCTGGGACAAGAAGCAGACAAATAGTTAAAATTCCAGCAAGGGTGAAGATTCCTCTGTCGTGGTGGATCAAACGGGAAAATATGTCCCGTTGAGTGGCGACAAACGAATCAAGTGGTGATTACAACCGATGCAGGCAAGCAGGGTTGGGGAGCACACATGAAAGGTGCAATGAACCGAGGTTTATGGCAAGCAGATCTGGAACGGGCATCTTCCAAACTGATGGAGCAGAGTGCGGTTTGGCAAGCCCTAAAAGCCTTTGCTCCCTCGGTTCGGTTAAACCATGTAAGAATTCTTTCAGACAGCACCACCACTGTAGCTCATCTATGAACAAACGGGAGGGGAGGGGGGGTTGGAGACGTTCACTCTCTGTTATAGCAAAAAAGATCTTTGTCTGGGCCAAAGAGAATTTGTTGTCCCTTTTCAGACGTCCATGTAAAAGGAAAGGAGAATTTAGTGGCAGACTTTTTGAGCAGGCTAAGAGAAGTTGAATGGAGTCTGAGTCCAGTGGATCTCCAAGTATCGACTTATTTGCCTCAAGGGAGAACAGGAAGGTGAAGAAGTTTTGCTCTCTGTCTCTCAGGGATCAGCCTCTAAAAGGTGCCCTGTAGATTTCTTGGCCCGGGGGTCTCCTTTACGCCTTCCCTCCTTTCCCTCTAATTCCCAAGGTGTTAACAAAGAGCGGGGGAAGATTACTAAACTCATCCTCTCCTGCCAGATCTCTTATCCCAGGATTCCTCAGCTCCGTCTGATGGCCTGGAGGTTGAGAGAGCCATCTTGAAAAGGAAGGGCCTTTCGGATGCAGTCATCAACACACTTATGCAGAGCAGAAAACCTGTGAGATCCTGGGAAGCCTTCTTACGTTTTGTGAAAGACGCCTGGGACCCCTTCATGGCTCTAAATGTCGGATTGATCTTAGACTTCCTGCAAACAGGTCTAGACAAAGGTCTGAGAGTAAGTACTCTGAAGGTTCAGTTTGCGGCAATGAGTGCTTTCGTGGGGGAAAGGTTAGCGGATCTGGACCTTTTTGTTAGAAGATTTTTTTTAAAGGGGCATGTAGAATACGCCCAAAATTTAGATCTCGTTTTCCTGCTTGGGACTTGAATTTGGTCCTTTCTGTTTTGATGCATCCCCACTTTGAACCTATCAGTGATATTCCCCTGAGAATGTTGACACTTAAAACGTTTTTTTTTGTTGACCATTACAACGGCTAGGAGAATAGGGGAGATTCAGGCTTTTTCTATCATTCCACCTTACTTGACAATTTTTGAGGATAGGATTGTTTTGAGATATTCTTCTGAGTTTCTCCCTAAGGTTGTTTCTAGATTCCATTGTCAACAAGAAATCTCTCTTCCTTCCTTTTGTTCCCAGGCGTTTTTTTTAAAAAAAAAGGTTGTTCCAGAACCTGGACATCAGGAGATGTGTGCTTCAGTACCTAAAGTCGACTAAGAACCTGAGGAAGTCAAACCAGCTGTTGATTCAGTATCTTGGACTTAATCGGGGGAAGGCAGCTAGCAAGGGATGGGGAGGGGGGTCTGAGGCCCATGACATTAAAAACCATGCAAAGGGGGTTTACTCAACATTAAAGAATTAATGAATCCCAATAAATAATAATAGATAAATAATTTTACTAATCGATAAGTCCTAATGAATGGATATTAATAAATTAATAGATAAAATAGATAGGTATTACCCGTGCCGAATAGTACAACAATATAAGGTTACGGAGAATATAAAGTACAAATAATACACAATTAGGATCAAGGATATCATGCAATAACCTAATAAGGGGAGGGGGGGAGAATTAAAATAAATAGATAACTGGATGTATCGCATAGTATATAATATAAATGAAAGTGTGTAGTATATCGCATTATATTATATCAATATGCTCATTCATAGATAAGACCGAATGACCATAAATAAGACAAGATGATAAAATGATTATAAAAATACAGGAGTAATAAAAATTCAAGAGTATTACTCATAATAGTGACACCATATAACGAAATGAAAGGAAATATCACTTTGGAAAAAATCAGTTCAGTGAGATGTAATGAAATATCTAATATAATATAAATGTAAAGCAAATATTAGAGTAAGAATAGTGAAATAAGCTTAAAAATAACTAATACTGAAATGATAAAATTCTAAAGTGGTAGACTCCAACGTAAATTATATATACCTATATCTGTACATGTATATATGTGCATGCCCACACACACAAAACACATGTAGCTACAGTCAGGTCCATAAATATTGGGACATCGACACATTTTTTTTTTTGGCTCTATACACCACCACAATGGATTTGAAATGAAACGAACAAGATGTGCTTTAACTGCAGACTGTCAGCTTTAATTTGAGGGTATTTACATCCAAATCAGGTGAACGGTGTAGGAATTACAACAGTTTGCATATGTGCCTCCCACTTCTTAAGGGACCAAAAGTAATGGGACAACTGGCTTCTCAGCTGTTCCATGGCCAGGTGTGTGTTCTTCCCGCATTATCCCAGATACAATGAGCAGATAAAAGGTCCAGAGTTCATTTCAAGTGTGCTATTTGCATTTGGAATCTGTTGCTGTCAACTCTCAAGATGAGATCCAAAGAGCTGTCACCATCAGTGAAGCAAGCCATCATTAGGCTGAAAAAACACAACAAACCCATCGGAGAGATAGCAAAAACATTAGGCATGGCCAAAACAACTGTCTGGAGCATTCTTAAAAAGAAGGAACGCAGCGGTGAGTTCAGCAACACCAAAAGACCCGAAAGAGCGCGGAAAACAACTGTGGTGGATGACCGAAGAATTATTTCCCTGGTGAAGAAAACACCCTTCACAACAGTTGGCCAGATCAAGAACACTCTCCAGGAGGTATGTGTATGTGTGTCAAAGTCAACAATCAAGAGAAGACTTCACCAGAGTGAATACAGAGGGTTCACCACAAGATGTAAACCATTGGTGAGCCTCAAAAACAGGAAGGCCAGATTAGAGTTTGCCAAACGACATCTAAAAAAGCCTTCACAGTTCTGGAACAACATCCTATGGACAGATGAGACCAAAATCAAGTTGTACCAGAGTGATGGGAAGAGAAGAGTATGGAGAAGGAAAGGAACTTCTCATGATCCTAAGCATACCACCTCATCAGTGAAGCATGGTGGTGGTAGTGTCATGGCGTGGGCATGTATGGCTGCCAATGGAACTGGTTCTCTTGTATTTATTGATGATGTGATGTCTGACAAAAGCAGCAGGATGAATTCTTGTGTTTTGGGCAATATTATCTGCTCATATTCAGCCAAATGCTTCAGAACACATTGGACGGCGCTTCACAGTGCAGATGGACAATGACCCAAAGCATACTGCAAAAGCAACTAAAGAGTTTTTTAAGGGAAAGAAGTGCAATGGCCAAGTCAATCACATGACCTGAATCCGATTGAGCATGCATTTCACTTGCTGAAGACAAAACTGAAGGGAAAATGCCCCAGGAACAAGCAGGAACTGAAGACAGTTGCAGTAGAGGCCTGGCAGAGCATCACCAGGGATGAAACCCAGCATCTGGTGATGTCTATGTGTTTCAGAGTTCAGGCTGTAATTGACTGAAAAGGATTTTCAACCAAGTATTAAAAAGTGAAAGTTTGATTTATGATATTCACTTTTTGACGAGAGGCCATCTTCTTTGGTGCCGTTGTTTGTTGTACAGTGTTGCTGCGTGGTAGAGGACCTTCAATATTCGGAACGCCTTCTTCCGACCAGCCAGACGACTTCGGTTCAGTTTCAATGATGATGGTTCTCTCTTCCGTGGTGTAGGTGATGACTTCTCTCCAGTCTTCAGTGGTTGTGTAAGGGAATCAGAAAATATTAATACACAAAAATCAGACAGATTATAAATTCTCTGCTAGAGATTTTGATCCATGTTTGGTTCTGTAAGGAAGAATCGCGCTACCTGTCCGAACTATCAGGTCCTATAAGCTCAGAAACCGCTGACCGCGTCTCTCTTGCCTGATAATTCACAGTATAAGCGATCCTTAGCCTCCAGACCAAATACGGATGCAAAATCTACACAGTGGGCCTGGCTCGCCAATGTTAAAGGAAATATGAATTATTGAGATTTATGCAAATCTCAATAATATTCATAAAAAGGGTGTGAGTCGTCTAGTGATGCCTCCGCCTATTTATACCAATTAAACAAAAACTACTGATTACCTTACTCTACACTGAACTGCCTACGTCTATTGCTACAATAAAATACTACACACGGTGATTAAATAAAAGGTATTTATTAAAACACTACGTTATAGTCTAATATTTGCTTATAATTATATATATATATATATATATATATATATATATATACACATCTCTATCTATCTATCTCAATGGAATAGATATATATATTTATAGCAGCACACAACAATATAATATGTAAACAACTATAACAACACACTAATACGGTACTAACTACACTAGACACAATCCCACTTCCAATACTCACCCCCAAAATCTAGCTTTACCTAACACTTACATACACGTTAACAGTCCACCCACCCTGGCTCTAAGCTGTCCCTAAGGAAGTAACGAGGGGTTAATACACACTCAGCTGCTGCTGGGGTATGCAAGGCAGCCGTGAAGGGGTATCGAGGGGTACCAGGGGATCAAGGGTAGATGATGGGTTGAGCAGGGGATACCAGGGGAGGTATTACAGGGGTTAACAGGGGAGAATCCAGTGGAACTGTGCAGGGGGTAACCCAGGAAAGGGTTAACACTTAATGCAGGGGAATTAGGGGAATAATAAGAATAATAAGGGTTAATGAATGATCGTTGGTGGTAAAGGGCAGGGGTACAATAATGGTTAATGTATGATATAATGATATATCGTTGGTGGCAGGGGGTTAGTGCAGGGGATCGTATGGTATAGGGCAGGGGAATAACAAGGGTTAAATTATATTGTTGGTGGTATAGGGCAGGGTAATGCAGGGGATCGTTGATGGTATAGGGAGGGTTAAGGATACTCAGCCGGTAATATGCTCGTTGTCCAGGGGGTGCTCGTTTCTACAGGGGATGATCCTCAATGCAGATGGTGGTAAGTAAATCTATTGAGCCTAGCGCCGCCGGACTATTTAAGCTCGGCGGCGCTTGCTTCCGCACCACCAATGCCGCAGCGCACATGCGCGCCACCGGCATGAACACATTAGCCTGCGCTGTGATATGACGTCACCGCGCCGGCCCGCGCATCCCAGAGCGTGCTTCCAGGTGGGGGATCCTTTGATCCTCCCGCCTGTGGAGCGGATGCACACCTCCGGCACTGTAATTACAGCGCCGGTGGTCAGCCACACACAGGGGCATGGGAGCTCTTTGTTCCCATGTCCCTGTTAGACACGCCATCTCTGGCGCTGCCAGAGATGGTGACAAAGGGCAGAGGATCTTATTGATCCTCTGTCCTTTGAAGAGGCTGACACTGGACATAATTGTCCAGCTGTCGGTCTCTTTCACCCCCCCCCCCCCCCCCAGCAGGCGCATTCCAGAGGGGGGGGGGGGGGAGGGGACACTGGCCATAATTCCTTTGCCAATACATGTTTATAGATACTTGGGGCACATCTATAAACATGGGCACTCTTATACCTGGTTCACAAAGTTAGCAAAGTGACACTATTTATTAATGACAATTAATACACAGATCGTCACCATACATGAATGAATATATATGTATCCTAAACAGAATATTACCCTAAAAAATGCTGCAATTAAAACACCAAATACAATATCAGATAAAAATTATAAATGGATCAGTCCACTGATAAAACTACTAGATGGGGATGGCCGGAGTTGACCAGGCTTCATGGGAATAAGCAGACTGAGTGTCCTCTATTAATTATAGCAGTGGCCAATGCCGGGAATTTCTCCAGATAAAACGTAAAAATAATTATATATCGACGTGTGTACATATAAACATATAGTGCAATAGAAACCAATAGTGATATAAAACAATTGTGTAGAGTGAAAAAACCTGTAAGGTAAAATACAATGATTATGTGATTAAATATAGCAGTGCTCAAAATAGTCGCGTAATAAATAAAACATAAAGTGTCACTGGAGACTCGGCAGTATAAGAGGGCAATAGGTCTCACTGATGGTTCTATTCCTAAAAAGCGATCTTCCTGTTATACCATAGGTCTCCTAAGAATCAGCTTAATATAGCACTATTCGGTCGGCACAGTTCATCAATGTACTATATTGCACAATGTTGCGATCCAGCAGTATAGCTAGTTAGGCATACTTTTCATTCCAAAGTGGCAGTGCGGTGTGAAGGAATTATTGTGCAGCAATGCATATATTTTCAGCAGTATTCAGTTTGTTACTCACGTACAATCCTGCAAGCCCCACCGTGGTGTCCCACGTGGTGTAGAATCAGGGTGAGTTGCTGCTTTACTGCTGGATACAAGTACTGCGTAAGGGGTCTTTCAATTTTGCAGAGACGGCTGTGAGTAGAGGCACTAGTTCTCTTGCACTCCAGATTCACAGATTCACATTCAGTTGCATTAATTAGAGTAGGTGTTCCACCTGTCTTAGTCAGCATAGGTGGTTCAAACTCACCCGCCCCTCACTGCACTGTGTCCAAAGGGCTGCGGTTTTTAGTTCTCCTTAGGAAGCGCTTCCTTAATCCAACAGATATATTAAACTGTTATAGTTGAAAAAGCCGGTTGGTTGTCAGTCCAATTGGTCCACGCCAGACGCGTTTCGAAGGTTGCCCACCTTCTTCCTCAGTGGCTCTGTTTGGACTAACTTACTTGCCGGCTATTTATTAATTTTCACAGCCAAAGGGACTCTATCTTAAACACGCACTGGATCTAGAAGGATCTGGATTTCACAGGTGCCTTTTTCATGTATTGCGGTATATCTGCGGTTCCTCTGCGGTTTTTTCGGACATACATGCGTTTTATGTGTTATATGGTCGAGGGACCATCATAACCATTAGTCATGCCCAAATTGCCGTTTTGCCTGGTTATACTTCATTCTTATAAATATATTTTTACGCCAATTGTCAGATATTCGTCAAAACATACAGAGTATAAAATAAATCAGATCTACTGTGGTCTATATATTAGAGTCCCTTGCCTTTTTAGCAGCTATATAGAATTGTGAAATCAATTCTGATATTTTATTATTAAAATATATTTATTTGTTAGAAATTAAAGATAAAATTGAAAATTAAAAATGTATATTTATTTATAAATAGATTAAAAATCTGTATTAAGAATGAATTAAATATTGGGGTATATCTGTAATGACTTTAAAATAAGATAAAAGAAATATAAAATGTATTTATATAAATTAATACAAAATATTGCAACATTTTTGCAGTGCACAGCCTCAATTGCTATGTATAATAGAAGAGTGGCGCAGAGATAGATAGATATAAATAGTGGGCAGCAGACTGAGGCCAATGGGGCTCATCCCCTAATGTACTTCGGGCAGATAGTCAGAAGGAAGGTATTAGATTGTATAAGAATGAAGTATAACCAGGCAAAACGGCAATTTGGGCATGACTAATGGTTTTGATGGTCCCTCGACCATATAACACATAAAACGCATGTATGTCCGAAAAAAACGCAGAGGAACCGCAGATATACCGCAATACATGAAAAAGGCACCTGTGAAATCCAGATCTCTCTAGATCCAGTGCGTGTTTAATATAGAGTCCCTTTGGCTGTGAAAATGAATAAATAGCCGGCAAGTAAGTTAGTCCAAACAGAGCCACTGAGGAAGAAGGTGGGCAACCTTCGAAACGCGTCTGGCGTGGACCAATTGGACTGACAACCAACCGGCTTTTTCAACTATAACAGTTTAATATATCTGTTGGATTAAGGAAGCGCTTCCTAAGGAGAACTAAAAACCGCAGCCCTTTGGACACAGTGCAGTGAGGGGCGGGTGAGTTTGAACCACCTATGCTGACTAAGACAGGTGGAACACCTACTCTAATTAATGCAACTGAATGTGAATCTGTGAATCTGGAGTGCAAGAGAACTAGTGCCTCTACTCGCAGCCGGATCTGCAAAATTGAAAGACCCCTTACGCAGTACTTGTATCCAGCAGTAAAGCAGCAACTCACCCTGATTCTACACCACGTGGGACGCCACGGTGGGGCTTGCAGGATTGTACGTGAGTAACAAACTGAATACTGCTGAAAATATATGCATTGCTGCACAATAATTCCTTCACACCGCACTGCCACTTTGGAATGAAAAGTATGCCTAACTAGCTATACTGCTGGATCGCAACTTTGAGCAATATAGTACATTGATGAACTGTGCCGACCGAATAGTGCTATATTAAGCTGATTCTTAGGAGACCTATGGTATAACAGGAAGATCGCTTTTTAGGAATAGAACCATCAGTGAGACCTATTGCCCTCTTATACTGCCGAGTCTCCAGTGAAACTTTGTTTTATTTATTACGCGACTATTTTGAGCACTGCTATATTTAATCACATAATCATTGTATTTTACCTTACAGGTTTTTTCACTCTACACAATTGTTTTATATCACTATTGGTTTCTATTGCACTATATGTTTATATGTACACACGTCGATATATAATTATTTTTACGCTTTATCTGGAGAAATTCCCGGCATTGGCCACTGCTATAATTAATAGAGGACACTCAGTCTGCTTATTCCCATGCAGCCTGGTCAACTCCGGCCATCCCCATCTAGTAGTTTTATCAGTGGACTGATCCATTTATAATTTTTATCTGATGTTGTATTTGGTGTTTTAATTGCAGCATTTTTTAGGGTAATCTGTTTAGGATACATATATATTCATTCATGTATGGTGACGATCTGTGTATTAATTGTCATTAATAAATAGTGTCACTTTGCTAACTTTGTGAACCAGGTATAAGAGTGCCCATTCCTTTTATTTTACAATTGTTCTTTGGTGATCAGGGTACGACATCTGTTTGGTGCACCTTGCCATCTTGAGCCAGAGGTGAGCCGTCCTTTACCTTTTTGCATAGACATCTATAAACATATATGAGCGGACCCAATATACATATAGGGGGCAGTTACCTATTATAATAAGCCCACCTATACCATATATTATATACATAGAGGTATACATATATATTCATAGATGTTTGGGGCACATACATAAATATATATGTACACATACCAATAAACCCACCCATATAATATACTATATACATAGAGATGCATGCTGCCAAGGGGGCATACATACATCTCCATGTATACACACATATCCTACCTGGACATGTCCATAAAAAGGGCCAATATATATGCATATATGGCAGGGCATATATACATATATATTTAAATATAACACTTCCCTCAATACTCTGTATTGGAAGAACCTACCCCCCCCCCCCCCACCTAGTAATATCTGCTGCTTGCCCATTCCCTTTTCTTTTCCCCTCTTGGCCTCTTTTCACTTCTGTGAGAATTGCCATTTCTTCCTTAAAATTTAGAAATCCCTTAGCGTACCAGCAGCACAGTCTGACCCCTAGCCTTACTCGTCACTGCAAACTACATGCTGCTACCTATCTTTTCATTTCCACGCAAAATGATGTTGATATACTTCTGTGTTTTTTTTCCCCCTCTGGTTTTCTTGCGTTTTCCTTCCTCCCCCTCTCTTGCAGGATGGTTCTTTTACTCTAATCCAGTGCTCATCGGGTGATAGATTCACTTATTACATATAATGGCTCTGAAAATGGTATCCCATGAAGTATAGGGCTTCATCTTTCCTTGTACTGTAGATCTAAAGCAATACAGTATTATAGAAGTATCCACGCTTACTCTCTCCATAAGACCCATTTTTCCCAAATATGCTCACCTTACTACTTGGTTACATACCACCCCACTTTTTATACTACTTTTCGGACAGAGATTAAGGATGTTGCTTATATGTATTGGTAGTGCAGTCCCATTTGCACACTATAGCAGATTCAGAGTGACACTGAACCTCCCAGGGTAAATTCAGGATGTCTTTTTGACTATACTTTTTTTTTTTTTTTTATATGCCCCCAATACCCAGCAGATCTGTTTCATTTCAAAGCTGCTTGTTCTGGTTGACTTTGACTTTGAGCCCAATTTTGGACAAATCCTTCACCTCCTCTTCCACCCCACAGCCACACGGTATTTCAGGGGCATTTAGAAACCTCCTTTCTTATTTTCATTTTGTGGACATCTGGCAGGAAGTCAACTCTACTACAAAAGCCTACATACGCTTCTCAGCTCCTCATCTGCGATACTCTAAAGTTGACCATGTTATTTATTTCATTTCCTTTATACCTAAGGTTACCGACTCTAAGATTAATGCTATTCCTTAATTGGGTCATAGTCTGGCATCGCTCTTATTTATCTCTTATGTCCAAGCCGCAATCTCCTCTTGGTCCGTTACAGTTAATGAATTGCTCTTGGCCATTCCTGAAGTGCTTTCCTCTATTAAATTAGGTATCGAATAATATTTCACAATTACTGCTCCTTCACTCTCAACCCCTATTTCCTTATGGGAAGCAATAGTGCTTCGGCGATTTGTTAATACAGCTGCTTGTTAGAAGTATGAGCGTGCAACTAAACAGCTGGAGTAGAAGTTTTCTCGACTAGAGGGAACTGCAAAGGCCAGTTCCACTAGGGAAGCCTATCAGGCCCTTTCTTGAGCAAGAATGGGGCTGGATTTGTGCCTTACAGATGCAGGTGATCATAAACTTTGTTGGTCAAATCAATGTAATTATACCTTGAATAACAAACCTGCTACCCCACTAGCTAGGAAGCTTACCCTCACTTCACGTGTAGGCTCCTTCTACAAGCTTCACACAAGTCGGGGTATTATCTCCGCAAATGGAGATCTTGTAGAGGGGCTGCACAGAAAAATTATAATTTTACAGACAATACTAAACTGTGTAAAGTAACACAAAAGAGGACATTATACTGTTACAGCTGGATCTGGATAGATCAGAAGCTTGGGCAGAGAGGTGGCAATTGAAGTTTAAAAGGCATCTGTCAGCAGATTTGTACCTATAAAACTGTCTGACTTCTTGCATGTGTACTTGGCAGCTGAAGGCATTGGTACCATGTTCGTATGTGCCCGCATTGCTGAGAAAAATTATGTTTTAATATATGCAAATCAGCCTCTAGCAGCAACAGGGGCATTGCTGTTACACCTAGAGGTTCAACTGTCTCTGCAACTGCAGCACCCTCTGCACTTTGATGTCCGCATTAGGGGACGACCATTCGGTTACTCAAAATGCAGAATACACACAGCCCGTATCCGTGTTTTGTGGATCCGCAATTTGCGTACCACAAAGCATCCAACGACCGTGTGGATGAGCACTTAGTGCAGATTTTTTGCATATAATTCTGCACTGGATGTAGCCACCCTTTAAAGTTTTAGTTGACAATAAACTTAAATGGGGTTTTCAGAAAATGGGATTGCTAGGTGGCCGTGCATGCATGGTGTGCTCCCATTCACTTGGGGGAGCACTTGGTGGTGGCCAGACATGGGTAAACTCAGGGCCCTGCAGTCACCACTTTCCCCACTTCGTTCTTGATATAGGTGCAGGTGTAATTATGCCCACTGTTTCTCAGCTTTTCTAAAGTAAGGGGGGATTCTGCCTCACGATCTCAAGATGGCCAACACTTAAAACTACAGTTCGCATGAGCAAATTGAATATCTGCATATGCCCCCTTACTAATTAGCTGTTCAGTTAGGGAAAGTGGGGCCCTATCCACCTGTGGAATTTATGCCATTTGGATATAATTTCATCTTCAACTTGCTTAACTGTTCACAGTAACAGTAATTTTGATCAGAGGTGCCCGTACTTTTGCATGCTACTGTGTGTGTACATATAATGTGTGTGTGTATAATGTTAGCGCTTGACAAACCTGGTTTGTTCATGTACATAAGGCTACTTTCACACTTGCGGCAGTGTGATCCGGCGGGCAGTTCGGTCGTCGGAACTGGCTGCCAGATTTGCCGCTGACTGAAAGCATTTGTGAGATGGATCCGGATGCGGATCCGTCTCACAAATGCATTGCAAGGACGGATCCGTCTCTCCGCTTTGCGGACAGACGGATCAGTCTTGTATCTTTTTTCACACTTTTACCGGTCTGCGCATGCGCAGGCCGGAAGGACGGATCCGGCATTCCGGTATTTTGAATGCCGGATCCGTCACTAATACATTCCTATGGGCATTCAGGCATGTCTTCAGTTTTTTTGCTGGAGATAAAACCGTAGCATGCTACGGTTTTATCTTTTGCCTGATCAGTCAAAACGACTGAACGAAAGACATCCTGACGCATCCTGAATGGATTACTCTCCATTCAGAATGCATGGGGATATACCTGATCAGTTCTTTTCCGGTATAGAGCCCCTGTGACGGAACTGAAAAACGCTAGTGTGAAAGTACCCTAACTGATAATGATGACGATCTGTACCTCTGCATGTGTGTTAAAAGGTATGGCCTCCGATGAGGCTCTTGTAGTATGGCAACGGATAACGTCTTGCACATTCGCAATGCATGCATTCTTTTTTTGCATTACAAATTGCAACCTGGATTTGTTACTGTTGGTGACGCATGCCACAAACCCGAGTCCAGATTTGTAATGTAAAACATTAATATATGCACTACTACTTACAGTAATGGCGCATGGACGAGACAAATGAAGTCTCATGTTACTGGTGGCAATATTGAAAGATATTGGAGGCAATACATTTTATACCCAGAGCTAGGGATTGGGAGTCATGTATATGACTGAACCGGGATATACACTCGCCTAAAGAATTA
The DNA here is from genome assembly GCF_905171765.1 of Bufo bufo. Taxonomy (NCBI): domain Eukaryota; kingdom Metazoa; phylum Chordata; class Amphibia; order Anura; family Bufonidae; genus Bufo; species Bufo bufo. The sequence continues at coordinate 277,736,823 of NC_053393.1, read as the reverse complement.
TTAGGAACACCTGTTCTATTTCTCATTAATGCAATTATCTAGTCAACCAATCACATGGCAGTTGCTTCAATGCATTTAGGGGGGTGGTCCTGGTCAAGACAATCTCCTGAACTCCAAACTGAATGTCAGAATGGGAAAGAAAGGTGATTTAAGCAATTTTGAGTGTGGCATGGTTGTTGGTGCCAGACGGGCCGGTCTGAGTATTTCACAATCTGCTCAGTTACTGGGATTTTCACGCACAACCATTTCTAGGGTTTACAAAGAATGGTGTGAAAAGGGAAAAACATCCAGTATGCGGCAGTCCTGTGGGCAAAAATGCCTTGTGGATGCTAGAGGTCAGAGGAGAATGGGCCGACTGATTCAAGCTAATAGAAGAGCAACGTTGACTGAAATAACCACTCGTTACAACCGAGGTATGCAGCAAAGCATTTGTGAAGCCACAACACGCACAACCTTGAGGCGGATGGGCTACAACAGCAGAAGACCCCACCGGGTACCACTCATCTCCACTACAAATAGGAAAAAGAGGCTACAATTTGCACGAGCTCACCAAAATTGGACTGTTGAAGACTGGAAAAATGTTGCCTGGTCTGATGAGTCTCGATTTCTGTTGAGACATTCAAATGGTAGAGTCCGAATTTGGCGTAAACAGAATGAGAACATGTATCCATCATGCCTTGTTACCACTGTGCAGGCTGGTGGTGTAATGGTGTGGGGGGATGTTTTCTGGGCACACTTTAGGCCCCTTAGTGCCAATTGGGCATCGTTTAAATGCCACAGGCTACCTAAGCATTGTTTCTGACCATGTCCATCCCTTCATGACCACCATGTACCCATCCTCTGATGGCTACTTCCAGCAGGATAATGCACCATGTCACAAAGCTCGAAACATTTCAAATTGGTTTCTTGAACATGACAATGAGTTCACTGTACTAAAATGGCCCCCACAGTCACCAGATCTCAACCCAATAGAGCATTTTCGGGATGTGGTGGAACGGGAGCTTCGTGCCCTGGATGTGCATCCCTCAAATCTCCATCAACTGCAAGATGCTATCCTATCAATATGGGCCAACATTTCTAAAGAATGCTATCAGCACCTTGTTGAATCAATGCCACGTAGAATTAAGGCAGTTCTGAAGGCAAAAGGGGGTCCAACACCGTATTAGTATGGTGTTCCTAATAATTCTTTAGGTGAGTGTATATACACATACTAATAAGGGGGTAGATAGAGAGTGGGTTATATAAGGGGACCGTGGGGATTTAGTGGGGGCTGGGGTTAGTGAGGAAAATAGGGAGAAGACTGAGTATAACTATACATTTATGAAAAATAGAACTGCGGGTAACAAGAACCTGTTACATACAAAAATCAACCAAGGTAACCAAAAAATCCCAAATATTCAGTTTACAGGTAATAGTAATGTAACATAGTATATAAGGCCGAAAAAAGACATTTGTCCATCCAGTTCGGCCTGTTATCCTCAGGCAGAGAGTTCCATAGTCTCACTGCTCTTATCGAAAATAATCCTCTTCTATGTTAGTGTACAAACCTTCTTTCCTCGAGGCGCAGAGGATGTCCCCTTGTCACAGTCCTGGGGATAAATAGATAATTGGAGAGATCTCTGTACTGACCCCTGATATATTTATACATGGTAATTAGATCTCCCCTCAGTCGTCTTTTTTCTAAAGTGAATAACCCTAATTTTCATAATCTTTCAGGGTACTGTAATTCCCTCATTCCCGTAATTGCTTTAGTTGTCCTCCTCTGAACCCTCTCCTGCTCTGCTATGTCTGCCTTGTTCACAAGAGCCCAGAACTGTACACAGTACTCCATGTGTGGTCTGACCAGTGATTTGTAAAGTGGTAGGATTATGTTCTGATCACGGGCATCTATGCCCCTTTTGATGCAACCCATTATCTTATTGGCCTTGGCAGCAGCTGGCTGATACTGGTTTTTACAGCTTAGTTTGCTGTTCACTAAAATTCCTAGGTCCTCTTCCATGTCAGTGTTACCCAGTGTTTTACCATTTAGTATGTACGGGTGACTTGCAGAGGTAGACGCCTGTTCAGGCCATTTTGCTCCCTGGAAAAAGTCTAAGGCGTACCGATACGCCTTAGACTTTTCCCTGCCATTCATAAGTGTAGTGAATGCTGTGAACGGCACAGGCAGCGCAGCGATGCTGCTGCTGCCGCCTGAGACAACCAATAACAAGGCTCCTTACAGTAAGGAGCTTTGTTATTGGTCAGTTTGAGCGGGCTGCCGGAGCTTAGGACACACCGCTCTGAAGAGGGAGGAAGGAGGCGCGCGATCCTCACTGGCGGTGTAAGCGGGGGATCTGTGAAATTTAGTGGGGATCTGAACGCCTTGTTTTTACCCTATAGTGATGAGTCTGAAAACGCTCAGCTGAGCGCGGTAGTGAAGACAGCCTCAATAGAAGGTCAAGGGGACCGTCTTCACTACCGCGGTCAGCAGTGAGGAAAAGTGGCTGAGCGCTTCAGACTTCTGCTTATAGAAGTCAGCGGGGGTCCCATCACTGGACACGCCAACAGGAGACCTCCACAACGACAGACCTGTCACCCGTAGACCTCTGTCACCTGTCAGCTTTCTTTATGAATCCATCAAGGATTCATTGCAGCATGTTCCATCAGATGCTTATAAGGATTTCTTCTATAATGCGGTGCTGCATGTGGCCATTTACAGCCTCCAGGACATAGTCCCTCTGCCAAGCACATGAAGTACTTCAATGTAAAACTGTATAATCCAGTAACCACAGCGGTGGTGGCTTTTTTGTGGAATGAGATAAGGCAATGGGTCATGGAAGACAAACTCCCCTTTATAGCAAGATCAAGCATAACACAAAATGACAACCTCTAGATCAGGGATCAGCAACCTCCGGCACTCCAGCTGTTCTGAAACTACAACTCCCAGTATCCTCCTTTTACTTCTTTGGGAGTTACAAGAACAGCTGAGCAAGTGTGCATGCTGGGAGTTGTAGTTTCACAGCAGTGCTGGAGTGCCAAAGTTTGCTGCACCCAGATCCACAACATGTGACTCTGGCCCTGCAAGGTATGTGCCCGGGTCTTTCGCTTGTGCCCTTGGCACCAGCATGCACCACCATGCATTGTGCCTGTGTCCTGCTCTGCCAGTGCCTCAGGTCTCTTCAGAGTCTACCAACAGCCCCGGTGGCATGACATACCCACCTGAGAGCTCATCTACAAGGACATAACTTTGGTGGGCAGCAATGGCCAAGTGATGGATGGCAAACCCCAGTGACCAGCGGCACAGAAACAGCAGCAAAAATTTAAGGGATTGTCCCAAGATCAACACTATTTACCTATCCATACTTGACCCAGGGAACACTAGAACATGGTAACCAAGGTGGGACGCCCCAGCGATAATGTACTTGAAGGTGACATGTCTGTTTTAGTAACGACTTGCATTTCCCATGCAATAACAATTCTAGGGAGTCAATTCTTGTGACTCTATATTGTACCATTACTCTATTATTCCTACTAGAACTTATGAACTAATTGCTAGTAGTCTGCAATAAGGGTCCAGCTGGATGTTACCAGTTGACAGCACTGATTGAATAATATCAGGCTGTGCGGTGACACCCCTATCTGGACCTTCACTGCAAACTACCAGCAAGTCATTCATAACTAATAACAGGAATAACAGAGGAATTGTGCAACATAAAGTCATAAGAATAGATCCTCCAGGATTGTTATTACATGGGGTGGGGGGGGGGTGCAAGTAGTTACCAAAACAGACAAATCAGGAGAGCTGAGGGGTCCTTTTTTAAGACAGGTGATAAATATCGATCTTAGGAAAAACCCTTTAAACCTCATAAAGTCACTGCAACAGTGACCTCAGCAGTGCCGACCCCCTCAGAGCAACAGGGACCTCAGCTAAATGTAAATTTGTCTAAATTTGCCATTTATGCATGGAAGACAGTTCTAGAGCACTAGTAATGGTTTTCATGCATAAATAGCAACCCCTTAATGTTATGTAGGACTTCGTATTGACTATTTGAATTACTGTAACTTTCGTACTCCTCATCGGCTGAAAATACTCCTCAAAAATGGTAAGAGGAGTATTTTTACTCTTCCAGAAAAAATGTAGCACGACCTCTGGTGACTTGTATTATTCCTACCCATGTGCATAACCTTACATTTGTCAGTGTTAAATCTTAAATCTTCTTCTGTGTCAATTACTTTACACAGTTTAGTGTCCTCTGCAAAAATTGATATTTTACTGTGCAAGCCTTCTACAAGATCATTAATAACTAGATGGTGTCGTTTCTGAAGAAACCACAGGATGTTGGCTTGAAATCTGATTGGCTGTTTGTGGCTCCACCAACTTTTAAAAAAAAAATTGATTTGACTGACTGCCAAATTTGAGGACCATTTCAGGTCATTAACAGTCAGACAATGACAATGAATCCACATCTTTGCACAGATTTGGCCTTTCAACCACCTCCGGACCGCCTAACGCAGGATCGCGTTCCGGAGGCGGCAGCGCTGCGCACAGTCACGCATATACGCATCATCTCGCGAGACGTGAGATTTCGCTCAAAGCCGGCCCGCGCATGCGCATCGCGGGCCGGCAAAAGTTAAAGAACAATTTCGTCACCAGCCTGCCAGCAACGATCATTGGCTGGCAGGCTGGCGATTTTCAAAAAAAACAATCACAAGCCATATAACAGATCATATTAGTAAATATGATCTGTTATATGGCTTGTCTGCTCCTCTGCTGGTCCTTTTCGTCGGTTGGATCCAGCAGAGGAGCAGACTTCACCAACACCACACTTTAGCCCCAGATCACCCCCCTGCACCCCAATTAACCCTTTGATCACCCCTTTGATCGCCCCTGTCAATCACTTAGTGAAAGACAAAAAGTGATCAGTGTAAACTGACACTTTTTTTTTCACTAGTATTGGCTGTTAGGTTTTAGGATAGTTTAGGCCCATTGGTTAGGTAGTTAGCGATCGGTTAGCGCCCAGCCCACCGCACCGCAGTCACTGATTCGCTGATTAGCGTATCGCTAATCAGCATTTGTACTTTTATAGTATCTGTAAGTGATCAAAACTGATCACGGTCAGATCTATAATTGTATTAGTGTCACCTTAGCTCACCCTCCACCCAAAACGCAGTGTTTGCCCGATCAGGCCTGATCGGTCGCCCACACGTGCGTTCACCCACGCCCGCCCCACCGCAGTGACAAAAAATAAATATTTTTTTGATCACTGCACATTCATTTTACACGCACTGCGGCGATAAAAAAATCAGTTTTGATATTTTTTATCAACCGCAGCGGCCTCCGGTACTTCGCTAGCCTCCCCTTTGTAAGACAGGCTTGCTTTTTTTCTTGGGTAGTCTCAGGGAATACCCCTAAATTTAGTAGTCCAAAATGTCAAACAGGGGGTACTCTTCTGAAGAGGCCTACAGGATTCTGACCCAGTCGGATGAGGAATGGGAACCCTCATCTGACGAATCTAGCGGGTCAGAATATGAACCTGTAGAAAGCAGTGGCTCTCTGACCCAAAGTTCGGATGAGGAGGTGGAGGTCCCTGATAGAACCAGGCGTACCCGGCCCCGTGTCGCTAGACCACAGGTTGTGCAGGATCCGCTTCAAGAGCAGCAGAGTGGGGCTGTCGCTGCCGGATCACGTGGTGAAGCATACACCAGCAGCGCAGCCCTCCCTGGACCTAGTACCAGCACTGCCGTACAACATGGTGACGTGGCGAGCACCAGAAGGGCAGTTGAAGCTGGTACGGTGGCACGTGCAGTAGTTACCCCGTCGCAGCCACCGCACAGACAGGCCCGTAGAGCCCCTAGAATCCCTGAGGTGCTGGCAAACCCTGATTGGCAGTCACCAACTTCAGCCGCACCATTAGTTCCCCCTTTCAACGCCCAGTCTGGAGTTCGGGTTGAGACGGCTCAAATCGGTTCGGCCCTGGGATTTTTTGAGCTGTTCTTGACTGCGGAGCTCTTGGACTTAGTCGTGGCAGAGACAAACCGGTATGCCACACAATTTATATCCGCCAACCCGGGAAGCTTTTATGCCCAGCCTTTCCGGTGGAAACCAGTCCAAGTTTCCGAACTTAAATTTTTTTTGGGCCTTCTCCTCAACATGGGTCTAACTAAAAAGCATGAATTGCGGTCATATTGGTCCACGAACCCGAGTCATTACATGCCCATGTTCTCTGCTGCTATGTCCAGGGCACGATTTGAGGCCATCCTCCGTTTCCTGCATTTTAGCGACAACACCACCTCCCGTCCCAGAGGCCACCCAGCTTTTGACCGGCTCCACAAAATTCGGCCCCTCATAGACCACTTCAACCAGAAATTTGCAGATTTGTATACCCCTGAGCAAAACATCTGCGTAGACGAGTCCCTAATACATTTTACCGGGCGCCTTGGCTTCAAACAATACATCCCAAGCAAGCGTGCCCGGTATGGGGTCAAATTGTATAAGCTCTGTGAAAGGGCCACAGGCTATACCCACAAATTTCGGATCTATGAGGGAAAAGATCAGACCCTGGAGCCGGTCGGTTGCCCTGACTACCTGGGGAGCAGTGGGAAGACAGTCTGGGACTTGGTGTCACCCTTATTCGGCAAGGGGTACCATCTTTATGTGGACAATTTCTACACAAGTGTGGCCCTCTTTAGGCATTTGTTTCTAGAACGGATTTGCGCCTGTGGCACCGCGCGAACTAGTCGCGTGGGCTTCCCCCAACGGCTCGTTACCACCCGTCTTGCAAGGGGGGAGAGGGCTGCCTTGTGTAACGAAGAACTGCTCGCGGTGAAATGGAGAGACAAGCATGACGTTTACATGCTCTCCTCCATTCACGCAGACATGACAATACAAATTGAGCGAGCAACCCGTGTCATTGAAAAGCCCCTCTCAGTCCACGACTATAATGCGCTCATGGGAGGGGTGGACTTCAATGACCAGATGTTGTCTCCGTATTTAGTTTCCCGCAGAACCAGACGCTGGTATAAGAAGGTGTCTGTATATTTAATTCAATTGGCGCTGTATAATAGTTTTGTTCTCTACAGTAAGGCTGGGAGAACAGGATCCTTCCTCAAATTCCAGGAAGAGATCATTGAGAACCTCCTGTATCCAGGAGGTTCCGTGGCCCCATCCACCAGTGTAGTTAGCCGTCTACACGAGCGACATTTCCCCAGTGTCGTTCCTGGTACCTCAACCCAACCGTCACCCCGAAAAAGATGTTGTGTCTGTAGCAGGAGTGGAATAAGGCGTGACACCCGCTATTTCTGTCCTGACTGTCCTGACCACCCTGCCCTATGCTTTGGAGAGTGTTTCCGGAAGTACCACACACAGGTACACCTAGCATATGGATTGCATCTCACAGGACAGGCACACAGGGCTATTAGGGCCCTTTTACTCACAGCTGCTGCAAACCTCTCCTTTCACCTGGGATAAAGTGCATAACGTACTTCGCCACATCTTTGGGCGATTTGCGCTTTGCACATTGTCCCATGGGGAAGGAGAGGTTTGTTCTATAAAGGTAAAAAACACTAGACAAAAAAAAATACCGGTAAGTAAAAAAGTTAACGTTCAGTTAAAAAAGTTAAAAAAAGTTTATATGTTCTGTTCAAAAGTTAATAAATTTATTGCGTTGCGGCCTGGTTTTTTCTTTTTTTTTTTTTTTACCTTCCAGGTGGACCAACCGATCAACTAGCTGCAGCACTGATGTGCATTCGGACAGAAGCATTGCGCTGCTGTCAGATTACACGCAAGTCGGTGTATGCGGCGCTGCAAGACGAGATTTCTCCTCTGCAGTAAAAGATACGTTTGCCGAGGCATATGAGCTGAGGAGGTGGCGGTGTTCATATACTTTGGCAAACACTTTGTATATATAAAAAAATAAATCCCGGCAATGATTTATTCATCCACATCGATTGATGTGAATGGAGAAATCTGGTTTGCCAGGGCATACGAGCTAAGTGGGTATGGATGTTGGGCGGAGCTCCTATGTCCTGGCAGACGCCTTTCCCCTCCTTTTTCTTTTTCTTTTTTTGGCAAAAGACAACTTTTCCCATTTTTTTATACAAAGTTGGCATTTGACCAAGATATTTATCTCACCCAGCATGGGTATATGTAAAATTACACCCCAAAACACATTCCCCAACTTCTCCTGAATACGGAGATACCACATGTGTGACACTTTTTTGCAGCCTAGGTGGGCAAAGGGGCCCACATTCCAAAGAGCACGTTTCGGATTTCACTGGCCATTTTTTACAGAATTTGATTTCAAACTACTTACCACACATTTGGGCCCCTAGAATGCCAGGGCAGTATAACTACCCCACAAGTGACCCCATTTTGGAAAGAAGACACCCCAAGGTATTCACTGATGGGCATAGTGAGTTCATAGAACTTTTTATTTTTTGTCACAAGTTAGTGGAATATCAGACTTTGTAAGAAAAAAAATCACCATTTTCCGCTAACTTGTGACAAAAAATAAAAAGTTCTATGAACTCACTATGCCCATCAGCGAATACCTTAGGGTGTCTACTTTCCGAAATGGGGTCATTTGTGGGGTGTTTGTACTGTCTGGCCATTGTAGAACCTCAGGAAACATGACAGGTGCTCAGAAAGTCAGAGCTGCTTCAAAAAGCGGAAATTCACATTTTTGTACCATAGTTTGTAAACGCTATAACTTTTACCCAAACCATTTTTTTTTTTTACCCAAACATTTTTTTTTTATCAAAGACATGTATAACAATAAATTTAGAGCAAAATTTATATATAGATGTCGTTTTTTTGCAAAATTTTACAACTGAAAGTGAAAAATGTCATTTTTTTTGCAAAAAAATCGTTAAATTTCGATAAATAACAAAAAAAGTAAAAATGTCAGCAGCAATGAAATACCACCAAATGAAAGCTCTATTAGTGAGAAGAAAAGGAGGTAAAATTCATTTGGGTGGTAAGTTGCATGACCGAGCAATAAACGGTGAAAATAGTGTAGGTCAGAAGTGTAAAAAGTGGCCTGGTCTTTCAGGGTGTTTAAGCCATAGGGGCTGAGGTGGTTAAAGGCATGTGGTCCTAAACTTTTGATCAGCTGAAAAACAGCCTGTTTCAGTTTATTCGTTGTTTTCATTAAATTTTATGCTCAAAAAATGTTTTGTCTCACTCCCATTTCTTCTTGCTAAATGCTAAATATGCATTTTTGCCATTTTTCAAGTGGTCTTAAACTTTTGATCAGGACTGTATATTGAAGAGGATAGGGCCTAGTACTGACCCCTGAGGTACTCCACTAGTGACAGTGACCCAATCTGAGTGTGTACCATTAATAAACACCCTCTGTTTTCTATCACTGAGCCAGTTACTTACCCACATACAGACATTTTCTCCCAGACCGAGCATTCTCATTTTATATACTAACCTTTTATGCGGTACAGTGTCAAATGCTTTGTAAAAGTCCAGATATATACGACATCCATTGATTTGCAATTCTAGAACTTACCTCCTCATAGTAACATAGTACATAAGGCCGAAAAAAGACATCTGTCCATCCAGTTCGGCCTGTTATCCTGCAAGTTGATCCAGAGGAAGGCAAAAAAAAAAAACCCTGTGAGGTAGAAGCCAATTTTCCCCACTTTAGGGGAATAAAAAAATTCCTTCCCGACTCCAATCAGGGAATCAGAATAACTCCCTGGATCAACGACCCCTCTCTAGTAGCTATAGCCTGTAATATTATTACTCTCCAGAAATACATACAGGCCCCTCTTGAATTCCTTTATTGTACTCACCATCACCACCTCCTCAGGCAGAGCGTTCCATAGTCTCACTTCTCTGACCGAAAAGAATCCTTTTCTATGTTTGTGTACAAACATTCTTTCCTCCAGACGCAGAGGATGTCCCCTCGTCACAGTCACAGTCCTGGGGATAAATAGATGATGGGATAGATCTCTGTACTGACCCCTGATATATTTATACATATTAATTAGATCTCCCCTCAGTCGTCTTTTTTCTAAAGTGAATAACCCTAATTTAGAAAATCTTTCAGGGTACTGTAGTTGCCCCATTCCAGTTATTACTTTAGTTGCCCTCATCTGGATCTTCTCCAGCTCTACTATGTCTGCCTTGTTTACAGGAGCCCAGAACTGTACACAGTACTCCATGTGTCGTCTGACTAGCGATTTGTAAAGTGGTAGGACTATGTTCTTATCACGGGCATCTATGCCTCTTCTGATGCAACCCATTATCTAATTGGCCTTGGCAGCAGCTGCCTGGCACTCGTTTTGGCAGCTTAGTTTGCTGTTTATTAAAATTCCTAGATCATTTTCCATGTCAGTGTTACCGAGTGTTTTATCATTTAGTATGTACGGGTGACTTGCATTATTCCTTCCCATGTGCATAACTTTACATTTGTCAGTGTTAAACCTCATCTGCCATTTATCTGCCCAAGCCTCCAATCTCTGTAGTAGTATACTATCCTCTTCAGTGTAAATTACTTTACACAGTTTAGTGTCATCTGCAAAAATTGATACTTTAAGTGTAAGCCTTCTACAAGATCATTAACCCCTTAGGGACGCATGACGTACCGGTACGGCATGTTTCCCGAGTCCTTAAGGACCCATGACGTACCGGTACGTCATGTGGTGTTCCGATCCCTGCCGCCCGGTCGGCTGTGATCGGAACAAGGTGCCTGCTCAAATCATTGAGCAGGCACCTCGGCTAAATGCGCGGAGGGGTCCCGTGACCCCCCCATGTCCGCGATCGCAACAAACCGCAGGTCAATTCAGACCTGTGGTTTGTTGCGATTTCTGCAGTTTCTGATCCCCGCGGTCCCTGACCGCGGCGATCAGAAACTTTAGTGTGGTGAAAATATATATTTATCACCCCCCTGCACCTCTGAATGATTTTAGCCTGGTGGGAGGTGCAGGGGGGGGGGGGGTTGCGGGCAGTGCGGGAGGCGGGCGGTGCGGCAGGCGGGATCGCGATCCCCCGCCCGCCTCCTATTGAATAATCGTTGGTGGCTAGTGGGTATACCAGGGTGCCAGCACATTGCTGACACCCTGGTATAAACGGCTGACATCGGTGATGCGATGTCAGCCATTTAACCCTTTCCATACAGCGGTCCGTACGGACCGCTGTATGGAAAAGGTTAACAGCTCAGGGAGCTCCCTCCCTCTCCGATCGGGGGGCTGCTTGGCCTTTGCAGCCCCCCGATGGGAGAGGGAGAGAGCCCCCAGACAGCCCCCCGCCAGCCCCGTCCTCACCCTTCCACGTCTGCGAAGTTGTGGCAGACGGGGAAGGTTCCCATGGCAACAGGACGCCTTCTCAGGCGTCCTGCTGTCCATGGTGCTGAACAGATCTGTGCTGAAGGCATAGATCTGTTCAGTGTAAGTAAAATACAGTGCAGTACCCTATATAGAGTACTGTACTGTATTATACAGACATCAGACCCACTGGATCTTCAAGAACCAAGTGGGTCTGGGTAAAAAAAAAAGTGAAAAAAATGTAAAAATCAAAAAACACATTTATCACTGATTAAAAATGAAAAAAATATAATTCCCTACACATGTTTGGTATCGCCGCGTCTGTAACGACCTGATCTATAAAACGGTTATGTTACTTTACCCGAACGGTGAACGCCATAAAAATAAAAAAATATGATGAAATTGAAATTTTGCCCACCTTACTTCCCAAAAAAAGGTAATAAAAGTGATCAAAAAAGTCGCATGTATGCCAAAATTGTAACAATCAAACGTCATCTCATCCCACAAAAAATGAGACCCTATTTAAGATAATCGCCCAAAAACTGAAAAAACTATGGCTCTTAGACTATGGAAACACTAAAACATAATTTTTTTGTTTCAAAAATGAAATCATTGTGTAAAACTTACATAAATTAAAAAAAGTATACATATTGGGTATCGCCGTGTCCGTATCGACCGGCTCTATAAAAATATCACATGACCTAACCCCTCAGGTGACCACTGTAAAAAAATAAAAACGGTGTAAAAAAAGCCATTTTTTGTCATCTTACATCACAAAAAGTGTAATAGCAAGCGATCAAAAAGTCATATTCACCCCAAAATAGTACAAATCAAACCATCATCTCATCCCGCATAAAATGAGACCCTACTTAAGATAATCGCCCAAAAACTGAAAAAACTATGGCTCTTAGACTATGGAGACACTAAAACTTTTTTTGGGTTTTAAAAATGAAATCATTGGGTAAAACTTACATAAATTAAAAGAATTGTATACATATTAGATATCGCCGTGTCCGTGACAACCTGCTCTATGAAATTACCACATGATCTAACCTGTCAGATGAATGTTGTAAATAACAAAAAAAAAAAAACGGTGCCAAAAAAGCTATTTCTTGTTACCTTGCCGCACAAAAAGTGTAATATAGAGCAACCAAAAATCATATGTACCCTAAACTAGTACCAACAAAACTGCCACCCTATCCCGTAGTTTCTAAAATGGGGTCACTTTTCTGGAGTTTCTACTCTAGGGGTGCATCAGGGGGGCTTCAAATGGGACATGGTGTCAAAAAACCCAGTCCAGCAAAACCTGCCTTCCAAAAACCGTATGGCGCTCCTTTCCTTCTGCGCCCTGCCGTGTGACCGTACAGCATTTTACGATCACATATGGGGTGTTTCTGTAAACTACAGAATCAGGGCCATAAATATTGAGTTTTGTTTGGCTGTTAACCCTTGCTTTGTAACTGGAAAAAAAAATATTAAAATGGAAAATCTGCCAAAAAAGTGAAATTTTGAAATTGTATCTCTATTTTCCATTAAATCTTGTGCAACACCTAAAGGGTTAACAAAGTTTGCAAAATCAGTTTTGAATACCTTGAGGGGTTTAGTTTCTTAGATGGGGTCACTTTTATGGAGTTTCTACTCTAGGGGTGCACCAGGGGGGCTTCAAATGGGACATGGTGTCAAAAAACCAGTCCAGCAAAATCTGGCTTCCAAAAACCATACGGCGCACCTTTCACTCTACGCTCTACTGTGTGCCCGTACAGTAGTTTACGGCCACATATAGGGTGTTTCTGTAAACGGCAGAGTCAGGGCAATAAAGATACAGTCTTGTTTGGCTGTTAACCCTTGCTTTGTTAGTGGAAAAAATGGGTTAAAATGGATAATTAGGCAATTTGCCAATAACTCTTGTGCAACACCTAAAGGGTTAACGAAGTTTGTAAAATAAGTTTTGAATACCTTGAGGGGTGTAGTTTATAGAATGGGCGGTTTCTATTATGTAAGCCTCGCAAAGTGACTTCAGACCTGTAGTGGTCCCTAAAAATTGGGTTTTTGTAAATTTCAGAAAAATTTCAAGATTTGCTTCTAAACTTCTAAGCCTTATAACATCCCCAAAAAATAAAATATCATTCCCAAAATGCTACAAACATGAAGTAGACATATGGGGAATGTAAAGTCATCATAATTTGTGGGGGTATTACTATGTATTACAGAAGTAGAGAAACTGAAACTTTTAAATTTGCAAATTTTTCCAAAATTTTGGTAAATATGGTATTTTTTTATGCCAAAAAATTAACTTTTTTGACCCAATTTTAGCAGTGTCATGAAGTACAATATGTGACGAAAAAACAATCTCAGAACGGCCTGGATAAGTCAAAGCGTTTTAAAGTTATCAGCACTGGTCAGATTTGCAATAAATGGCCAAGTCCTTAAGGTGAAATAGGGCTGAGTCCTTAAGGGGTTAAAGAGGACCTTTCACCTATTATGACACTGTGAACTAACTATACAGACATGGAGAGCGGTGCCCGGGGATCTCACTGCACTTACTATTATCCCTGGGCGCCACTCTGTTCTCCCGCTATGCCCTCCGGTATCTCCGGTCACAAAGTTATGGTAGGTGGAGTCTGCCCTTGTTCTGCTGTAGCGCTGTCCAATCGCATTGCAGAGCCCACAGCCTGGGAGAAAATAACCTCCCAGGCTGTGAGCTCTGCACTGCGATTGGCCAGCGCTAGAGCAGAACAAGGGCAGACTCCGCCTACCATAACTTAGTGACTGAAATCTCTGCCTACTATAACTTAGTGAGCGGAGATACCGAAGGGCATAGCGAGAGAACGGAGCAGGCGCCCAGGGATAATAGTAAGTGCAGTGAGATCCCCGGGCGCCGCTCTCCATGTCTGTATTCTTAGTTCACAGTGTCATAATAGGTGAAAGGTCCTCCTTAATAAATATATTGAAGAGAATAGGGCCCAATACTGACCCCTGAGGTACCCAACTAGTGACAGTGACCCAATCTGAGTGTGTACCGTTATTAACCACCCTCTGTTTTCTATCATTGAGCCAGTTACTTACTCACATACAGACGTTTTCTGCCAGTGTGAGCATTCTCATTTTATATACTAACCTTTTATGTGGTACAGTGTCAAATGCTTTGGAGAAGTCCAGATATACGACATCCATTGATTCGCCGCTGTCAAGTCTAGAACTTACCTCCTCATAGAAACTGATTAAATTAGTTTGGCATGACCGATCCCTCACAAAGCCATGCTGATATGGCGTTATTTGCTTATTTACGTTGAGATGCTCTAAGATAGCATCTCTCAGAAAACCTTCAAACTGTTTACCCACAACAGATGTTAAACTTACCGGCCTATAGTTTCCAGGCTCTGTTTTTGGACCCTTTTTGAATATTGGCACCACATTTTCCATGCGCCAATCCTGTGGGACATTCCCTGTCAGTATAGAGTCCGCAAATATCAAGAAATAAGGGTCTGGCTATGACATTACTTAATTCCCTTACAATACGGGGGTGTATGCCATCCGGTCCTGGCGATTTGTCTATTTTAATCTTTTTAAGTCGCTGATGTACTTCTTCCTGGGTCAGACAGGACACTTTTAATGGGGGATTTTTTTTTACATTCTGCATGTCATCTGACAGTTTATTTTCCTCAGTGAATACATTGGAGAAAAAAAAATATTTAACAGCTTTGCTTTCTCCTCGTCGCTCTCTGCGACTCCCCCCTCATTACTCTTTAAAGGGCCGAACACCTTCAGATTTATACTTTTTAACATTTATACAATTGAAGAACATTTTAGGGTTAGTTTTACTCTCTTTGGCAATTAATCTCTCGGTCTCTAGTTTGGCCGCTTTTATTTGTTTTTTACACGTTCTATTTTTTTCCTTTATAGTTTGTCAGTGCTTCCGTGCTACCCTCCTGTTTTAGTGATTTATATGCTTTCTTTTTGTCATTCATTGCTTTCTTTACAGTTCTATTTATCCACATTGGTTTCTTTTTGTTCCTTAACCTTTTATTCCCATACGGTATATACCTCTCACAATTAGATTTTAAGATGTTTTTAAAGATATCCCATTTTGTGGCTGCATTTTTATTTTTGAGGACTTTGTCCCAGTTAGTTAGGCCTATGGCCTCTGTTAGGCAAAAAAGGAAGAAGGGGTCCAGCTCGATTAAAATGTTACCTTTTTATTTTTCAGTGCGGGTAAAAGCCAGTTACACTCCAGTTACATGTTTCTGATCAAGGACAATAGCGATCCTTCCTCATGACATACACATACTGAGGAGGAGGTTGAATATATAGCGCCTCCACCTAGGAACAGGTGGACGCACTAACTACAAGCTCCTCCTTAAATGAAATTACCAACACATGCTAAAAGGCATGATGAATTAAAACAAAAGAACACACACAGCTCATGGATCAAAAATTCAATAGTGTAACATCAAATCAGGTTTCCGATTAAGTCCACTTGGTACGGTGGACCCCATTTTGAAG
The DNA here is from genome assembly GCF_905171765.1 of Bufo bufo. Taxonomy (NCBI): domain Eukaryota; kingdom Metazoa; phylum Chordata; class Amphibia; order Anura; family Bufonidae; genus Bufo; species Bufo bufo. The sequence goes on along the minus strand of NC_053393.1, from coordinate 277,721,067 downwards.
ATCCAGAACGACTCGCGATTCAAAAGTTTCTTTTTATAATTACAACCCCTCGATGGTGGAGTAACCCTTTCCAAGCCTTGCACAATTAAACCCTCTGTATCACCACCATGCACCGCTGAAAAATGCAGGCTGACTGCAGACACATTTCTGCCATGTGAATGAGGAATGTCAGAGATGTGCCTGCACAGTCTAACCTTAAAGCCATTGATGGTGCAACCAATGTACTGGAGGGAACAGAGAGTGCATGAGATACAATAGACCACATGAGTGGTGTTACAGTTGATGTATTGTTTGATAGAAAAACTTTGATTCATGGCATAGGAAAAAACTTCCTTGCCAGGTCGCATATAAGAGCAACACGTACAAATTTTATGCCCACATTTATAGCTACCAAGACACCGCAGCCACACTGGAGAGGCTCGTGCCCCCTCAGAATATAGGGAGGGGCAGAGTCTGTTACCCAGCGTGGGCGCTCTACGAGCTGAGCACAAGATGCCACCTCTCAAAACACTGCGCCATTGGTCATCTGTTGACAATACAGGTAAGTGCCTTCTTACTATGTTACAAATCTGCGACTATTGTGTACTATAAGCAGTAACAAAAACAGGCAAACGAGAATGCCGTGACTTATTTGGATTATCAGAGCGACGTGTGCGCTTATGGTGAGTAAATAGTAATGTCTGTCTGGGTCTGGACAGGGCCTCCTTCTGGGCATATGCTAAACCGTGCTGGGAATATTGTCTCATGGAAAGGCGAGAGGCCGCAGAACGCATCTCCATGCGGAATGTTGCATCCTGAGTGCAGTTTCGTCTAATGCGAATAAACTCGCCCTTGGGAATATTTTTTGCAACATGAGAAGGATGGCAAGACGCCGCATGGAGAATTGAATTGCCCGCAGTTTCTTTGTGAAAGATGCGGGTATTAATTAAATTGGTGCGCGTGTCGCCCTCAAGAGACAAATCAAGAAAGGAAATACAAGTAGCATGGGAATGCAAGGTAAATTTCAAACTGCAAATGTTGCAATTTAAAAAATCCTCAAAGAGTGGTATGGCCACCACATCGCCCGACCATATGAACAACAGGTCGTCGATGTAACGGCCATACCACTCCAGAGAGGATGCCCAAGGATTAGTCGGGGAGAATAAAAATGCCTGTTCCCACTAGGCCATATACACATTGGACAGGGAAGGGGAGAATTTATCTCCCATAAAAACTCCCGATAATTGCAGGAAAAACCTGTCATTGAACATAAAGAAATTGTGTTTTAATAGAAAAAAAAACACATCGCACACGTAGCCCTGAAAAGGAATAGAAAAATTTGAATACACAGCAAGAAACCAGCTTAATGCCTTAATGGCCAAATCATGTGGAATAACGGTGTAGAGGGAAGTCACGTCTGCAGAAATCCATGCAAAACGTGACTCCCACTTCAGGCTATGAAAAGCCTGTAGCACACTCCTTAAATTTTTTCTTTCTGCCTACCTATGCTTGTGAACCCAGGTGCTGCTCCACTGTATTCAGCCTTTTGTTACCAGTGCATCATTTTATACCTTTCTAGCCACAACATGTTACACTCCTCACTATGTGAAATTGATAACTGCGATGAGAGATTATCAAAAATGGATGCCATATTTAACATGGACGATAAATCTGCTCAAGATTCCTTGGATCTTAAAATCCATATGGCTTCTCTAGAAAAGCTTCTGGTGAAGGAAATGAACGTGGTGGAACCTCACTACTTTAAAGAAATATATGGATCGTTCCATGATACCTCGTGGACTCAGTTTGCGGAAAAAACCCACCACTGTGTATTCCGATGCCTTCGTCACCAAATGGCAGGATATTTTATCCGACTGCTCCCTGAAATTGATGAGCTTGATTACCTCACATGAAGAGGATACGCTAGCAGCACTTCGTGAGGAAATTAAAGCTACACAGGAAGTTATCGTCCCTCTCTCTCTTCTATATCCATGTTCACGGACTTGGACTCTAAATTGCAACAAAATCTATGCAAGCTTGAGGATAGTCTCATCTCCGTGAAACAAGCAAAATTCAACCGGGATCTCCAGGACTATAAAATGCAGTCAATCTATATTTGGTCTGACCAAAAATTTCGCATTCCACGCTCCATCATGAAAAAACATCATCGCTCCCAAAGAGGAAGAAACCAGTCTAGGAGCGTGGTTTTTAGCTCCACCGACCCGGAATCCTCTGACTCTGTTTCGGAGCCTACACCATCTGGAGGCCCAGATTTTGAATCAGACGATACGTCCGGTGCTGCTAGTAACTTTCTATCAAGAAATCAAAAAACGGCGTGCAGGACGTAAACATTCCAAAGGGAGGCCGATATCCCTCACGCAACAGGAGAATGAGATGAATATCCAGGTCTTCAATCTTTCCGCAAAGATTTTTTCACAGTCACAACTAGATGTTCTATCTAGGGGTCTTTCATTTTCCCCGTCCTGTCAGGCGGATATTTACCGCACCATTATAGATTTAAACAGATTTGTACGGGGTTTGACTGTGAAAAAACATTTTGCGGACTGCCAGAATTCCACCCCAGCCCTTTCCATGTTTTTGATGAGTTATGTCATTCATCTGTGTCCTCTTTTTTCTTTTCAAGAATTGTCTAAATTTATCTTTTTTTTACAGCAATCCCGTACTATTCCTGACTTTGATCCGGGCAGTGATTTTGCATATAAGTTCATTACTCATAATTCTGGGTTTTATCCCATCCATTCACGCATTCCTGCCCTGGACCATTATCAGGAATTAGTTATACGGGATCTATTTGCTCTACAAGGGGACATGCAATCGCCTAGGGCAACTGCTTTTAACAACCTGTCTTATACAGAGCGACAAGCCCTGTCCGAACTCAAGTCATTGCCCGACATTTCTATTAAATCGGCTGATAAGGGGGGAGCGGTGGTCATCCTGGACAAAGCTATCTATAAATTACAAAATGTATCCATGCTAGAAGACAATTCTGTTTATGAGGAGCTTCCGGGTGATCCCACTCCCCTCTTTCAGCAACAAATACAATGTCTTTTGGAGAGGGGTTTGGAAAGTGGTTATCTGAATCAACGTCAAAGGGATTTTATTTTTGTCCAATTTCCAGTTATCCCCATTTTCCACTCCCTTCCCAAGATACACAAGGGAGGTTTTCCTCCTCCCATGCGTCCTATTGTGTCGGGCATTGGCTCGTTTTCGGAACACCTCTCAGCCTGGGTTGACTCTCTGCTTCAGCCTTTGGTGCAGAAAATACCAGGTTTCCTGCAAGATACAAGGAGTGTGCTACAGGCTTTTCATAGCCTGAAGTGGGAGTCACGTTTTGCATGGATTTCTGCAGACGTGACTTCCCTCTACACCGTTATTCCACATGATTTGGCCATTAAGGCATTAAGCTGGTTTCTTGCTGTGTATTCAAATTTTTCTATTCCTTTTCAGGGCTACGTGTGCGATGTGGTTTTTCTTCTATTAAAACACAATTTCTTTATGTTCAATGACAGGTTTTTCCTGCAATTATCGGGAGTTTCTATGGGAGATAAATTCTCCCCTTCCCTGGCCAATGTGTATATGGTCTGCTGGGAACAGGCATTTTTATTCTCCCCGACTAATCCTTGGGCATCCTCTCTGGAGTGGTATGGCCATTACATCGACTACCTGTTGTTCATATGGTCGGGCGATGTGGCGGCCATACCACTCTTTGAGGATTTTTTAAATTGCAACATTTGCAGTTTGAAATTTACCTTGCATTCCCATGCTACTTGTATTTCCTTTCTTGATTTGTCTCTTGAGGGCGACACGCGCACCAATTTAATTAATACCCGCACCTTTCGCAAAGAAACTGCGGGCAATACAATTCTCCATGCGGCGTCTTGCCATCCTTCTCATGTTGCTAAAAATATTCCCAAGGGTGAGTTTATTCGCATTAGACGAAACTGCACTCAAGATGCAACATGCCGCATGGAGATGCGTTCTGTGGCCTCTCGCCTTTCCATGAGACAATATTCCCAGCACGGTTTAGCATATGCCCAGAAGGAGGCCCTGTCCAGACCCAGACAGACATTACTATTTACTCACCATAAGCGCACACGTCGCTCTGATAATCCAAATAAGTCACGGCATTCTCGTTTGCCTGTTTTTGTTACTGCTTATAGTACACAATACAGGGAGTGCAGAATTATTAGGCAAGTTGTATTTTTGAGGATTAATTTTATTATTGAACAACAACCATGTTCTCAATGAACCCAAAAAACTCATTAATATCAAAGCTGAATATTTTAGGAAGTAGTTTTTAGTTTGTTTTTAGTTTTAGCTATTTTAGGGGGATATCTGTGTGTGCAGGTGACTATTACTGTGCATAATTATTAGGCAACTTAACAAAAAACAAATATATACCCATTTAAATTATTTATTTTTATCAGTGAAACCAATATAACATCTCAACGTTCACAAATATACATTTCTGACATTCAAAAACAAAACAAAAACAAATCAGTGACCAATATAGCCACCTTTCTTTGCAGGGACACTCAAAAGCCTGCCATCCATGGATTCTGTCAGTGTTTTGATCTGTTCACCATCAACATTGCGTGCAGCAGCAACCACAGCCTCCCAGACACTGTTCAGAGAGGTGTACTGTTTTCCCTCCTTGTAAATCTCACATTTGATGATGGACCACAGGTTCTCAATGGGGTTCAGATCAGGTGAACAAGGAGGCCATGTCATTAGATTTTCTTCTTTTATACCCTTTCTTGCCAGCCACGCTGTGGAGTACTTGGACGCGTGTGATGGAGCATTGTCCTGCATGAAAATCATGTTTTTCTTGAAGAATGCAGACTTCTTCCTGTACCACTGCTTGAAGAAGGTGTCTTCCAGAAACTGGCAGTAGGACTGGGAGTTGAGCTTGACTCCATCCTCAACCCGAAAAGGCCCCACAAGCTCATCTTTGATGATACCAGCCCAAACCAGTACTCCACCTCCACCTTGCTGGCGTCTGAGTCGGACTGGAGCTCTCTGCCCTTTACCAATCCAGCCACGGGCCCATCCATCTGGCCCATCAAGACTCACTCTCATTTCATCAGTCCATAAAACCTTAGAAAAATCAGTCTTGAGATATTTCTTGGCCTAGTCTTGACGTTTCAGCTTGTGTGTCTTGTTCAGTGGTGGTCGTCTTTCAGCCTTTCTTACCTTGGCCATGTCTCTGAGTATTGCACACCTTGTGCTTTTGGGCACTCCAGTGATGTTGCAGCTCTGAAATATGGCCAAACTGGTGGCAAGTGGCATCTTGGCAGCTGCACGCTTGACTTTTCTCAGTTCATGGGCAGTTATTTTGCGCCTTGGTTTTTCCACACACTTCTTGCGACCCTGTTGACTATTTTCAATGAAACGCTTGATTGTTCGATGATCACGCTTCAGAAGCTTTGCAATTTTAAGAGTGCTGCATCCCTCTGCAAGATATCTCACTATTTTTGACTTTTCTGAGCCTGTCAAGTCCTTCTTTTGACCCATTTTGCCAAAGGAAAGGAAGTTGCCTAATAATTAAGCACACCTGATATAGGGTGTTGATGTCATTAGACCACACCCCTTCTCATTACAGAGATGCACATCACCTAATATGCTTAATTGGTAGTAGGCTTTCGAGCCTATACAGCTTGGAGTAAGACAACATGCATAAAGAGGATGATGTGGTCAAAATACTCATTTGCCTAATAATTCTGTACAGGGTGTACTCGCAGATTTGTAACATAGTAAGAAGGCACTTACCTGTATTATCAACAGATGACCAATGGCGCAGTGTTTTGAGAGGTGGCATCTTGTGCTCAGCTCGTAGAGCGCCCACGCTGGGTAACAGACTCTGCCCCTCCCTATATTCTGAGGGGACACGAGCCTCTCCAGTGTGGCTGCAGTGTCTTGGTAGCTATAAATGTGGGCATAAAATTTGTACGTGTTGCTCTTATATGCGACCTGGCAAGGAAGTTTTTTCCTATGCCATGAATCAAAATTTTTCTATCAAACAATACATCAACTGTAACACCACTTATGTGGTGTATTGTATCTCATGCACGCTCTGTTCCCTCCAGTACATTGGTTGCACCACCAATGGCCTTAAGGTTAGACTGTGCAGGCACATCTCTGACATTCCTCATTCACATGGCAGAAATGTGTCTGCAGTCAGCCTGCATTTTTCAGCGGTGCATGGTGGTGATACAGAGGGTTTAATTGTGCAAGGCTTGGAAAGGGTTACTCCACCATCGAGGGGTGGTAATTATAAAAAGAAGCTTTAGAATCGCGAGTCGTTCTGGATCTTCAAAATGGGGTCCACCGTACCAAGTGGACTTAACCGGAAACACGATTTGATGTTACACTATTGAATTTTTGATCCATGAGCTGTGTGTGTTCTTTTGTTTTAATTCATCATGCCTTTAAGCATGTGTTAATTTCATTTAAGGAGGAGCTTGTAGTTAGTGCGTCCACCTGTTCCTAGGTGGAGGCGCTATATATTCAACCTCCTCCTCAGTATGTGTATGTCATGAGGAAGGATCGCTATTGTCTTTGATCCGAAACATGTAACTGGAGTGTAACTGGCTTTTACCCGCACTGAAAAATAAAGGTAACATTTTAATCGAGCTGGACCCCTTCTTCCTTTTTGCTTTGCTAACGCCATGGTTCCTGGCTTGGTCCGTGCTCGGTGTGGCGGGGTTTGAGCACGCCTACATTTTTTCTTTCTGCCTACCTATGGCCTCTGTTAGTTGGCTAAATTTAGCTTTTTTGAAGTTTGGTATTTTTGTTCCTCCCTGTAGAAATGCTCTTTTGAATGATAATTGGAAGGTTACTACTTTATGGTCACTATTTCCCAGGTGTCCCCCAACCTGCACGTCTGTTGTTCTGTCAGGCCTATTGGTTAATACTAAGTCCAGTATGGCCGTCCCTCTAGTCGGGTCCTGAACCAGTTGGGAAAGGTAATTGTCTTTGGTTATTGCCAAGAACCTGTTTCCCTTATGAGATATACAAGTTTCAGTTTCCCAGTCTATATCTGGGTAGTTGAAGTCCCCCATAATAACCACCTCATTATGATTTGCCGCCTCGTCTATCTCGTTTAGTAGTAGATTTTCTGCGGACTCTGGTATATTAGGTGGTTTATAGTAAACTCCTATTAGTAATTTATTGTTGTTTTTAGCTCCATTTATCTCTACCCACAGTGACTCCACATGTTCATGTCCCTGTGAGTGTGGGCTTTAGACAAGAATTTACATAAAGGCAAACCCCTCCCCCTCTCCGGTTTTGGCGATCCTTTCTAAACAGACTGTAACCTTGTACATTAACTGCCCAGTCATAGCTATCATCCAGCCATGTCTCAGTTATTCCCACTAGGTCATAGTTCTTCTCACACATCACTAATTCCAGTTCCCCAGTTTTATTAGTCAGGCTTCTGGCATTAGTATACATACATTTGAGAGGTTTATGTATATTTTTTTTACCCTACACCTTTCCTTCTGAACTGTTCTAGTCCCTCCTTCCATTCCCCCCCCCCCAGTCCCACTACCTTGCCCCTGGTCTCTATCTGCACTATCTTCCCCTCCTATAGTGTAATTTCCTTCCCTCCAGTCCCTAGTTTAAACACTCCTCCAACCTTCTAACCATCTTTCTCCCCAGCACAGCTGCCCCTTCCCCATTGAGGTGCAGCTCGTCCCTACGATAGAGCCTGTAGCCGATAGAGAAGTCGGCCCAGTTCTCCAGGAACCCAAACCCCTCCTTCCTACACCAGTTCTTGAGCCACTTGTTAACCCCTTCCCGACTGCAATCCGTTTATATACGTGATATTTGCACATGCCCCGTGCAGCTATCACGTCTATAAACGTCAAGCCAGTTCTTTAATCCATCGCTGCAAAGCGCTTGGATTAAAGCTTCTGCCCCTGTCCTGCTGCTGTCACGGACAGCATACAGTTCAGTAATGCTGGCAAGGGACCCCTTGCCAGCAATCGATCCGACTAACCAATCGGATCGCGGCAGTGAAAAAATGCCGGTTTCAGACTCTGATCTGCGCTCCATTCCTGAGCCACCGCCATCAGCAGAGAGTGTCAGCTCTATGCTGACACTCTGCTGTAACCCCATAGATGCCGCGGCATCCATGGGGTTAATAGAGGGAGGGGGCTCCCTCTCTTCACCATCGGGGCTGCCTCGCTGCCAGATAGTTGCCATGGCAACCGGACGCTTTGCAAAAACGTCCGCTGTTGCCACCTACAGGGCATCTGATAGTATTATACTTTGCAATGCAAGAGCATTGCAAAGTATAGTACAGCCATCAGCCCCACTGGATCTTCAAGATCCAAGAGGGACTTGCTAAAAAAAAAGTTAAAATAATAAAAGTAAAAGTAAAAATAAATAAATAAAATAAAAATGTAAAATTAAAAAAATAAATTGCCTTTTTTCCTATAAAAAATGAAAGAAAAAAATACACATATTAGGTATCACCGCGTCCATAACGACAATCTCTATAAATATATCACATGATAGACCCCGTTCGATAAACACCATAAAAAAAATAAAAAAATAAATGTAAAAAAAGCAATTATTGTCACCTTACATCACAAAAAGTGCAACAGCAAGCGATTAAAAAGGCTTATGACCCCCAAAATAGTACCAATAAAACCGTCACCTCATCCCGCAAAAAATTATACCCTATTTAAGACAATCGCCCAAAAAATAAAAAAGCTATGGCTCTCAGACTATGGAGACACTAAAACATAATTTTTTTGGTTTCAGAAATGCTATTATTGCGTAAAACTTAAATAAATAAAAGTATACATATTAGGTACTGCCACGTCCGTAACGATCTGCTCTATAAAACTGTCACATGACCCAACCCCTCAGATAAACGCTGTAAAAATAAATAAATGAAAACTGTTCCAAAACAGCAAATTTTTTGGTCACCTTGCCTCATAAAGTGTAATAATGAATGATCAAAAAATCCCATGTACCCAAAAATGGTACCAATAAAAACCTCAACTCTTTCTGCAAAAAACGAGCCCCTGCACAAGACGATCGGCAGAAAAATAAAAAACATATGGCGTTCAGAAAATGGACACACAAAAACATACCGTAATTTATTTTTCAAAAATGCTTCATTATGTAAAACTGAAACAAAGAAAGTAGACATATTTGATATCATTGCATCCGTAACAAATTGCTCTATAAAAATAGCACATGATCTACCCTGTCAGATGAATCTTGTAAAAAAAAAAAAAAAAACGGTGCCAAAACAGCAATTTTTCGGTTACCTTACCTCACAAAAAACGTAATATAGAGCAATTAAAAATCATATGTACCCCAAAATGGTACCAATAAAACTGGCACCTTATCCCCTAGTTTCCAAAATAGGGTCACTTTTTGGGAGTTTCTAATGTATGGGTGCATCAGGGGGGCTTTTAAATGGCACAAGGCTTCTAAAACCAGTCCAGCAAAATCTGCCTTCCAAAAACCATACGGCGTTCCTTTCCTTCTGCGCCCTGCCGTGCGCCCTTACATCAGTTTACGACCACATGTGGGGTGTTTCTGTAAACCGCTGAATCAGGGTAATAAATATTGAGTTTTGTTTGGCTGTTAACCCTCAATGTGTTAAAGAGAAAAATTTAATAAAATGGAAAATCTGCCAAAAAAGTGAAATTTCATCTCCATTTTCCTTTAATTCTTGTGGAACACCTAAAGGGTTAACAAAGTTTGTAAAATCAGTTTTGAGTAACTTGAGGGATGTAGTTTCTACAATGGGGTCCTTTATGGGGGGTTTCCACTTTGTAAGCCCCACAAAGTGACTTTAGACCTGAACTGGTCCTTAACCCCTTAAGGACTCGGGGCGTATCGGTAAGTCCTAACTTTTTAAATCGTTATTCCGGCGCCAAATCAACGCCAGGGGGGTCATGTGACCCCCCGTATTGGCGATCGCCGCAAACCGCAGGTCAATTCAGACCTGCGGTTTGCTGCGCTTTCTACAGTTTCTGATCGACCGCGGGGATCAGAAACTTTAGTGTCCCTAAAATAAAGATTTTGCACCCCTGCATGATTTTTTGCCGGCGGGTGGTACAGGAGGGGAGTGGTGGGCGGTGGGGGCGGTGCATGAGGCGGGCGGTGTGGCAGGTGGGATCGCGATCCCCCGCCCGCCTCCTCTTGAAAATTCGTTAGTGTACAGTGGGTATACCAGGGTGTCAGCACATTGCTGACACCCTGGTATAAACGGGTTAACAGTTAACAGTAAGAGGGAGCTCCCTCCCTCTCCCATCGGGGGGCTGCTGTGCCTTTGCAGCCCCCCGATGGAGAGGGAGAGAGCCCCCAGACAGCCCCCAGAGAGCCCCGTCCTTACCCTTCCCCGTCTGCGAAGTTCTGACCACTACTGAGCAGATGGGGAAGGTTCCCATGGCAACAGGACGCCGTCTCGGGCATCCTGCTGTCCATGGTGCTGAACAGATCTGTGCTAAAGGCATAGATCTGTTCAGACAAAGTGTAAAATACAGTACAAAACACTATATGGTGTACTGTACTGTATTATACAGACATCAGACCCATTGGATCTTCAAGAACCAAGTGGGTCTGGGTAAAAAAAAAAGTGAAAAAAAGTGAAAAAAAAGTAAAAATCAAAAAACACATTTATCACCGGATGAAAAAAATAAAATTCCCTACACATGTTTGGTATCGCCGCGTCCGTAACAACCTTATCTATAAAACGGTCATGTTACTTTCACCGCACGGTGAACTTAACGCCGTAAAAATAAAAACTATTAGGAAATTGAAATTTTGCCCACCTTACTTCCCAAAAAAGGTAATAAAAGTGATCAAAAAAGTCGCATGTACGCCAAAATAGTACCAATCAAACCGTGATCTCATCCTGCAAAAATCATACCTTACCCAAGATAATCGCCCAAAAACTGAAAAAACTATGGCTCTTAGACTATGGAAACGCTAGAACACTTATCAATAAAATAAGAAGACTTATCAATAAACTGCAGTCATTGAGCATGGACTCCCATATTGTTGAGTGGATTAGGCAGTGGCTGAGTGACAGACAACAGAGGGTTGTAGTCAATGGAGAACATTCAAAACAAGGTCATGTTACCAGTGGGGTTCCACAGGGATCTGTACTGGGACCAATTTTGTTTAATATCTTCATAAGTGATATTGCAAAAGGCCTCGATGGTAAGGTTTGTCTTTTTGCTGATGACACAAAGATATGTAACAGGGTTGATGTTCCTGGAGGGAAACGCCAAATGGAAAAGGATTTAGGAAAACTAGAAGAATGTCAGAACTCTGGCAACTGAAATTTAATGTGGATAAGTGCAAGATAATGCACCTGGGGCGTAAAAACCCAAGGGCAGAATATAGAATATTTGACACAGTCCTGACCTCAGTATCTGAGGAAAGGGATTTAGGAGTAATTATTTCAGAAGACTTAAAGGTGGGAAGACAATGTAATAGAGCAGCACGAAATGCCAGCAGAATGCTTGGGTGTATAGGGAGAGGTATAAGCAGAAGAAAGAGTGAAGTGCTTATGCCGCTGTACAGAACACTGGTGAGACCTCACTTGGAGTATTGTGCGCAGTACTGGAGGCCATATCTCCAGAAGGATATAGATACTCTAGAGAGAGTTCAGAGAAGAGCTACTAAACTAGTACATGGATTGCAGGATAAAACTTACCAGGAAAGGTTAAAGGACCTTAACATGTATAGCTTGGAAGAAAGACGAGACAGAGGGGATATGATAGAAACTTTTAAATACATAAAGGGAATCAACTCGGTAAAGGAGGAGAGCATATTTAAAAGAAGAAAAACTACCACAAGAGGACACCGTTTTTAAATTAGAGGGGCAAAGGTTTAAAAGTAATATAAGGAAGTATTACTTTACTGAGAGAGTAGTGGATGCATGGAATAGCCTTCCTGCAGAAGTGGTAGCTGCAAATACAGTGAAGGGGTTTAAGCATGCATGGGATAGGCATAAGGCTATCCTTCATATAAGATAGGGCCAGGGACTATTCATAGGATTCAGATATATTGGGCAGACTAGATGGGCCAAATGGTTCTTATCTGCCGACACATTCTATGTTTCTATGTAGAACATGATTTTTTTTGTTTCAAAAATGAAATCATTGTGTAAAACTTAAATAAAAAAATAAGAAAATACATATTAGGTATCGTCGCGTCCGTATCGACCGGCTCTATAAAAATATCACATGACCTAACCCCTCAGGTGACCACCGTAAAAAAATTAAAATAAAAACGGTGTAAAAAAAAAGCTATTTTTTGTCATCTCACGTCACAAAAAGTGTATTAGCTAGCGATCAAAATGTCATATGCACCCCAAAATAGTGCCAATCAAACCATCATCTCATCCCGCAAAAAATGAGACCCTACTTAATCGCCCAAAAACTGAAAAAACAATGGCTCTTAGCCTATGGAGACACTAAAACATTTTTTTTGTTTTAAAAATGAAATCATTGTGTAAAACTTACATAAATAAAAAAAAAAGTATACATATTAGGTATCGCCGCGTCCGTGACAACCTGCTCTATAAAATTACCACATGATCTAACCTGTCAGATGAATGTTGTAAATAACAAAAAAAAAAACGTGCCAAAAAATCAATTTCTTGTTACCTTGCCGCACAAAAAAGTGTAATATAGAGCAACCAAAAATCATATGTACCCTAAACTTGTACCAACAAAACTGCCACCCTATCCCGTAGTTTCTAAAATGGGGTCACTTTTTTGGAGTTTCTACTCTAGGGGTGCATCAGGGGGCTTCAAATGGGACATGGTGTCAAAAAAACCAGTCCAGCAAAATCTGCCTTCCAAAAACCGTATGGCATTCCTTTTCTTCTGCGCCCTGCCGTGTGCCCGTATAGCAGTTTACGACCACATATGGGGTGTTTCTGTAAACGGCAGAGTCAGGGCAATAAAGATACAGTCTTGTTTGGCTGTTAACCCTTGCTTTGTTAGTGGAAAAAATGGGTTAAAATGGAAAATTAGGCAAAAAAATGAAATTCTCAAATTTCATCCCCATTTGCCAATATTTCTTGTGCAACACCTAAAGGGTTAACGAAGTTTGTAAAATCAGTTTTGAATACCTTGAGGGGTGTAGTTTATAGAATGGGGTCATTTTTGGGCGTTTTCTATTATGTAAGCCTCGCAAAGTGACTTCAGACCTGTAGTGGTCCCTAAAAATTGGGTTTTTGTAAATTTCTGAAAAATTTCAAGATTTGCTTCTAAACTTCTAAGCCTTGTAACAAAAAATAAAATATCATTCCCAAAATGCTACAAACATGAAGTAGACATATGGGGAATGTAAAGTCATCACAATTTTTGGGGGTATTACTATGTATTACAGAAGTAGAGAAACTGAAACTTTGAAATTTGCAAATTTTTAAAAATTTTTGGTAAATGTTATTTTTTTTATGCAAAAGATTATTAATTTTTTTACCCAATTTTAGCAGTGTCATGAAGTACAATATGTGACGAAAAAACTATCTCAGAACGGCCTGGATAAGTCAAAGCGTTTTAACTGCCTCCGGACCGCCTAACGCAGGATCGCGTTCCGGAGGCGGCAGCGCTGCGCAGAGTCACGCATATACGCGTCATCTCGCGAGATGCGAGATTTCGCTCAAAGCCGCCCCGCGCATGCGCATCGCGGGCCGGCAAAAGTTAAAGAACAATTTCGTCACCAGCCTGCCAGCAACGATCATTGGCTGGCAGGCTGGCGATTTTCAAAAAAACGAATCACAAGCCATATAACAGATCATATTAGTAAATATGATCTGTTATATGGCTTGTCTGCTCCTCTGCTGGTCCTTTTCATCGGTTGGATCCAGCAGAGGAGCAGACTTTACAGTGAGTAGCACCAACACCACACTTTAGCCCCAGATCACCCCCTGCACCCCAATTAACCCTTTGATCACTCCATTGATCGCCCCTGTCAATCACTTAGTGAAAGACAAAAAGTGATCAGTGTAAACTGTCACTTTTTTTTTTCACTAGTATTGGCTGTTAAATTTTAGGATAGTTTAGGCCCCTTGGTTAGGTAGTTAGCGATCGGTTAGCGCCCAGCCCACCGCAGTCACTGATTCGCTGATTAGCGTATCGCTAATCAGCATTTGTACTTTTATAGTATCTGTAAGTGATCAAAACTGATCACGGTCAGATCTATAATAGTATTAGTGTCAACTTAGCTCGCCCTCCACCCAAAACGCAGTGTTTGCCCGATCAGGCCTGATCGGTCGCCCACACGTGCTTTCACCCACGCCCGCCCCACCGCAGTGACAAAAAATATATATTTTTTGATCACTGCACATTCACTTTACAAGCACTGCGGCGATAAAAAAATCAGTTTTGATATTTTTTATCAACCGCAGCGGCCTCCGGTACTTCGCTAGCCTCCCCTTTGTAAGACAGGCTTGCTTTTTTTCTTGGGTAGTCTCAGGGAATACCCCTAAATTTAGTAGTCCAAAATGTCAAACAGGGGGTATTCTTCTGAAGAGGCCTACAGGATTCTGACCCAGTCGGATGAGGAATGGGAACCCTCATCTGACGAATCTAGCGGGTCAGAATATGAACCTGTAGAAAGCAGTGGCTCTCTGACCCAAAGTTCGGACGAGGAGGTGGAGGTCCCTGATAGAACCAAGCGTACCCGGCCCCGTGTCGCTAGACCACAGGTTGCGCAGGATCCGCTTCAAGAGCAGCAGAGTGGGGCTGGCGCTGCCGGATCACGTGGTGAGGCATACACCAGCAGCGCAGCCCTCCCTGGACCTAGTACCAGCACTGCCGTACAACCTGGTGAAGTGGCGAGCACCAGAAGGGCAGTTGAAGCTGGTACGGTGGCACGTGCAGTAGTTACCCCGTCGCAGCCACCGCACAGACAGGCCCGTAGAGCCCCTAGAATCCCTGAGGTGCTGGCAAACCCTGATTGGCAGTGACCAACTTCAGCCGCACCATTAGTTCCCCCTTTCACCGCCCAGTCTGGAGTTCGGGTTGAGACAGCTCATATCGGTTCGGCCCTGGGATTTTTTGAGCTGTTCTTGACTGCGGAGCTCTTGGACTTAGTCGTGGCAGAGACAAACCGGTATGCCACACAATTTATATCCGCCAACCCGGGAAGCTATTATGCCCAGCCTTTCCGGTGGAAACCAGTCCAAGTTTCCGAAATTAAAATTTTTCTGGGCTTTCTCCTCAACATGTGTCTAACTAAAAAGCATGAATTGCGGTCATATCGGTCCATGAACCCGATTCATCACATGCCCATGTTCTCTGCTGCTATGTCCAGGGCACGATTTGAGGCCATCCTCCGTTTCCTGCATTTTAGCGACAACACCACCTCCCGTCCCAGAGGCCACCCAGCTTTTGACCGGCTCCACAAAATTCGGCCCCTCATAGACCACTTCAACCAGAAATTTGCAGATTTGTATACCCCCGAGCAAAACATCTGCGTAGACGAGTCCCTAATACATTTTACCGGGCGCCTTGGCTTCAAACAATACATCCCAAGCAAGCGTGCCCGGTATGGGGTCAAATTGTATAAGCTCTGTGAAAGGGCCACAGGCTATACCCACAAATTTCAGATCTATGAGGGAAAAGATCAGACCCTGGAGTCGGTCGGTTGCCCTGACTACCTGGGGATTAGTGGGAAGACAGTCTGGGACTTGGTGTCACCCTTATTTGGCAAGGGATACCATCTTTATGTGGACAATTTCTACACAAGTGTGGCCCTCTTTAGGCATTTGTTTCTAGAACAGATTTGCGCCTGTGGCACCGCACAAACTAGTCACGTGGGCTTCCCCCACCGGCTCGTTACCACCCGTCTTGCAAGGGGGGAGAGGGCTGCCTTGTGTAACGAAGTACTGCTCGCGGTGAAATGGGGAGACAAGCGTGACGTTTACATGCTCTCCTCCATTCACGCAGACACGACAATACAAATTGAGCGAGCAACCCGTGTCATTGAAAAGCCCCTCTCAGTCCACGACTATAATTTGCTCATGGGAGGGGTGGACTTCAATGACCAGATGTTGTCTCCGTATTTAGTTTCCCGACGCACCAGACGCTGGTATAAGAAGGTGTCTGTATATTTAATTCAATTGGCTCTGTACAATAGTTTTGTTCTCTACAGTAAGGCTGGGAGAACAGGATCCTTCCTCAAATTCCAGGAAGAGATAATCGAGAACCTCCTGTATCCAGAAGGTTCCGTGGCCCCATCCACCAGTGTAGTTAGCCGTCTACACGAGCGACATTTCCCCAGTGTCGTTCCTGGTACCTCAACCCAACCGTCACCCCGAAAAAGATGTCGTGTCTGTAGCAGGAGTGGAATAAGGCGTGACACCCGCTATTTCTGTCCTGACTGTCCTGACCACCCTGCCCTATGCTTTGGAGAGTGTTTCCGGAAGTACCACACCCAGGTACACTTAGCATAGGGATTGCATCTCACAGGACAGGGCTATTAGGGCCCTTTTACTCACAGCTGATGCAAACCTCTCCTTTCACCTGGGATAAAGTGCATAACGTACTTCGCCACATCTTTGGGCGATTTGCGCTTTGCACATTGTCCCATGGGGAAGGAGAGGTTTGTTCTATAAAGGTAAAAAAAAATAAACAAAAAAAAAATTACCGGTAAGTAAAAAAGTTAACGTTCAGTTAAAAAAGTTAAAAAAAAGTTTATATGTTCTGTTCAAAAGTTAATAAATTTATTGCGTTGCGGCCTGGTTTTTTCTTTTTTTACCTTCCAGGTGGACCAGCCGATCGACTAGCTGCAGCACTGATGTGCATTCTGACAGAAGCATTGCGCTGCTGTCAGATTACACGCAAGTCTGTGTATGCGGCGCTGCAAGACGAGATTTCTCCTCTGCAGTAAAAGATACATTTGCCGAGGCATACGAGCTGAGGAGGTGGCGGTGTTCATATACTTTGGCAAACACTTTGTATATATAAAAAAAAAAATCCCGGCAAGGATTTATTCATCCACATCGATTGATGTGACTGGAGAAATCTGGTTTGCCAGGGCATACAAGCTAAGTGGGTATGGATGTTGGGCGGAGCTCCTATGTCCTGGCAGACGCCTTTCCCCTCCTTTTTCTTTTTTTGGCAGAGATTTTTTCATCCACATTGATCGATGCGAATGAAGAAATCTGTGCCGTTCATTTTTTTCTTTCAGCCCAGAGGCTGAACGAAAAAAAAAAATCTCATTACCCGTATGCTCAATATTAGTAGAATAGCAGAAACTCCTAATGCTGGGCATACATGTAATGATTGCGGAGACCCTCAAATGCCAGGGCAGTACAAACACCCCACAAATAACACCATTTTGGAAAGAAGACACCCCAAGGTATTCGCTGAGGGGCATATTGAGTCCATGAAAGATTGAAATTTTTGTCCCAAGTTAGCGGAAAGGGAGACTTTGTGAGAAAAAAATCAAAAAAATCTATTTCCGCTAACTTGTGCCAAAAATTTTTTTTTTCTATGAACTCGCCATGCCCCTCATTGAATATTTTGGGGTGTCTTCTTTCCAAAATGGGGTCACATGTGGGGTATTTATACTGCCCTGGCATTTTAGGGGCCCCAAAGCGTGAGAAGAAGTCTTGTATCCAAATGTCTAAAAATGCCCTCCTAAAAGGAATTTGGGCACCTTTGCGCATCTAGGCTGCAAAAAAGTGTCACATGTGGTATCGCCGTACTCAGGAGAAGTTGGGGAATGTGTTTTGCGGTGTCATTTTACATATACCCATGCTGGGTGAGAGAAATATCTTGGTCAAATGCCAACTTTGTATAAACAAATGGGAAAAGTTGTCTTTTGCTAAGATATTTCTCTCACCCAGCATGGGTATATGTAAAATGACACCCCAAAACACATTCCCCAACTTCTCCTGAATACGGAGATACCACATGTGTGACACTTTTTTGCAGCCTAGGTGGGCAAAGGGCCCACATTCCAAAGAGCACCTTTCGGATTTCACCGGCCATTTTTTACAGAATTTGATTTCAAACTCCTTACCACACATTTGGGCCCCTAGAATGCCAGGGCAGTATAACTACCCCACGAGTGACCCCATTTTGGAAAGAAGACACCCCAAGGTATTCGCTGATGGGCATAGTGAGTTTATAGAACTTTTTATTTTTTGTCACAAGTTAGTGGAATATGAGACTTTGTAAGAAGAAAAAAAAAAAAAAAAAATCATCATTTTCCGCTAACTTGTGACAAAAAATAAAAAGTTCTATGAACTCACTATGCCCATCAGCGAATACCTTAGCGTGTCTACTTTCCGAAATGGGGTCATTTGTGGGGTGTTTGTACTGTCTGGCCATTGTAGAACCTCAGGAAACATGACAGGTGCTCAGAAAGTCAGAGCTTCTTCAAAAAGCGGAAATTCACATTTTTGTACCATAGTTTGTAAACGCTATAACTTTTACCCAAACCATTTTTTTTTTACCCAAACTTTTTTTTTTTTTATCAAAGACATGTAGAACAATAAATTTAGAGCAAAATTTATATATGGATGTCGTTTTTTTTGCAAAATTTTACAACTGAAAGTGAAAAATTTCATTTTTTTTGCAAAAAAATCTTTAAATTTCGATTAATAACAAAAAAAGTAAAAATGTCAGCAGCAATGAAATACCACCAAATGAAAGCTCTATTAGTGAGAAGAAAAGGAGGTAAAATTCATTTGGGTGGTAAGTTGCATGACCGAGCAATAAACGGTGAAAGTAGGGTAGGTCAGAAGTGTAAAAAGTGGCCTGGTCTTTAAGGGTGTTTAAGCTATGGGGGCTGAGGTGGTTAAAGTTATCAGCACTTAAAGTGACACTGGTCAGATTTGCAAAAAATGGCCAAGTACTTAAGGTGAAATAGGGCCGAGTCGTTAAAGGGGTTAAACAGTGGGTTTTGGAAATTTTCTTAAAAATTTTAAGAGCTGCTTCTAAACTTCTAAGCCTTCTAAAATCCTAAAAAAAATAAAAAATGACATTTCCAAAATGATGCCAACATAAAGTAGACATATTGGAAATGTTAAGTAATAAATATTTTATTAGGTATGACTTTCTGTTTTAGAAGCAGAGAAATAAAAATTTTGAAAATTGTGAATTTTTCATTATTTTTGGTAAATTTGGAATTTTTTTCCTAAATAAAGGTGAAATATATTGACTCAAATTTTTGACTATCATGAAGTACAATATGTCACAAGAAAACAATCTCAGAATGACTTGGATAAATAAGTGTTCCAAAGCTTTTACAACATAAAGTGACGCATGTCAGATTTGTAAATTTTGACCTGGACACTGGGGCATCAATGACCCTTGGTCATGAAAGGGTTAATCTCCCTAATCTCCCACTGCCTTTCTTGTGTGGCTCGTGGTACAGGCAGTATTTCGGAAAATACTACCTTTGAGGTCCTTGCCCTAAGCTTTTGACCTAAATCCCTGAAATTATTTTTAAGGACTCTCAACCTACTTCTAACTTTGTCATTGGTTCCGATATGGACCATGACCGCTGGATCTTCCCCAGCCCCTCCCAGTAATCTGTCAACCCGATCCGCGATGTGTCGAACTCTAGCGCCAGGAACACAGCACACTGTTCGGCGATCACGGTCTTTGTGACAGATTTCCCTATCTGTTCCCCTAATAATGGAGTCTCCCACTACCAGCACCTGTCTGGTCTGCCCTGCTCTCCTGGTTCCCTGCTTACTGGAGCTGACATTCCCCTGACTGGCAGAGGACGTGTCCGGCTGCAGCAGTGCCATCCCTGGACTGACATCCTCCTCATCTGCCAAACCTGCAAACTTGTTGGGGTGTGTCAGATCAGGGCTAGCCTCCCTGGCACTCTTCCCTCTACCCCGCTTTCTAACTGTTACCCAGCTAGCTACCTCACTTTCCTCAGCCTCCTCTCTGTCACCCTCCCACTCATCTACCCCAAAGAGTGCTTGCTCGGTGAGAAGCAAACTCTTTTGCATATTGTCAATGCCTCTCTGTGTTGCAACTTGCCCGTTTAGAGACTCTATTTGCGATTCCAAACGGGTAATTTGCTCACATCTTGAACAAAGATATACACCCTCGAACGGCTGTTCCAGGACTGCATACATCATGCAAGATGTGCACTGGACTGCGTTGTCAATTGTGCAACTCATACTAAATGGGGATTACAACAGTAAAAAAGTAAAACAGTAAATATGATTTAGAATTAGACCCTGTCTGTTATAGTTGAAGGACTACCTAGAATTAAGCCAACAACACACAAGGAAATTATATCCAACCTTAGTTTCCAACTCCTTTTCTTAAACTCCTTTTTTTTTCTTTTTTTTTTTTTTTAAAAACTCCACTTAATAAGAAGCCCACTTAGTAGAGCAAGCCTCAGGAAGTGCAAGCTCTAGAGAGTCTAGTGGTTCAATTTATAGCACCTGGTTGCCCAGGCCACTCCCCTTAATCAAGCAGAGAAAAAAAAATGCGTTTAAATGGCAACACCCAGCAGAGAAAAAAAAAAAGTTTTAAATGGCAGTACTAAATTGCAAAAACTTAACTTTCAAGGAACTCTGCTTGAAAGTTGTTTTTACATTTTAGTACTGCTATTTATCCCTTTTTTAGTTTGACATGACCGATCCCTCATGAAGCCATGCTGATATGGCGTTATTTGCTTACTTTCATTGAGGTGCTCCAAGACACTATCTCTTAGAAAACCTTCAAACAGTTTACCCACGACAGATGTTACTTACCAGCCTATAGTTTCCAGTCTCTGTTTTTGGACCCTTTTTGAATATTGGCACGACATTTGCTATGCGCCATTCCTGTGGAACACTCCCTGTCAGTATAGAGTCCTTAAATATCTGAAATAAGGGTCTGGCTATGACATTACTTAATTCTCTTATGATAGAGGGGGGGCAGCCATCTGGTCCTGGCGATTTGTCTATTTTAATATTTTTAAGACGCCGCTGTACCTTCTTCCTGTGTCAGACAGGGCACTTTTTGGATTAGTTTTACTCTTTGGCAACTAATCTCTCGGTCTCTAGTTTGGCCGCTTTTATTAGTGTTTTTCATATTAAATTTTTTCTTAGTTTTTCAGGGCTTCCTCACTACCCTCCTGTTTTAGTGATTTAAATGCTTTCTTTTTATACAGTTCTATTTAACCACATTGGTTTCTTCTTGTTCCTTAACCTTTTATTCCTATAAGGTATGTACCTCTCTCAATTAGATTTTAGGATGCTTTTAAAAATATCTCATTTTGTGGTTGTATTTTTATTTTTTGATGACTATGTCCCAGTTAGTTAGGCCTATGGCCTCTGTTAGTTGGCTAAGTTTAGCTTTTTTGAAGTTTGGTATTTTTGTTCCTCCCTGAAGAAACACTCTTTTGAATGATAATTGGAAGGTTATTACTTTATGGTCACTATTTCCCAGGTGTCCCCCGACCTGCACATTTGTTGTTCTGTCAGGTCTATTGGTTAATACTAAGTCTAGTATGGTCGTCCCTCTAGTTGGATCCTGAACCAGTTGGGAAAGGTAATTGTCTTTGGTTATTGCCAAGAACCTGTTTTCTTTATGAGATGTACAGATTTCAGTTTCCCAGTCTATATCTGAAGTCCCCCATAATAACGACCTCATTATGATTTGCCGCCTTGTCCATCTCGTTTAGTAGTACATTTTCTGTGGATTCTGGTATATTAGGTGGTGTACAATAAACTCCTATTATAATAATTTATTATTGTTTTTGCTTCCATGTATTTCTACCCACAGTGACTCCACATTTTCATGTCCCTCACTTACAGTACAGACCAAAAGTTTGGACACACCTTTTCATTCAAAGAGTTTTCTTTATTTTCATGACTATGAAAATTGTAGATTCACACTGAACGCATCAAAACTATGAATTAACACATGTGGAATTATATACATAACAAACAAGTGTGAAACAACTGAAAATATGTCATATTCTAGGTTCTTCAAAGTAGCCACCTTTTGCTTTGATTACTGCTTTGCACACTCTTGGCATTCTCTTGATGAGCTTCAAGAGGTAGTCACCTGAAATGGTTTTCACTTCACAGGTGTGCCCTGTCAGGTTTAATAAGTGGGATTTCTTGCCTTATAAATTGGGTTGGGGCCATCAGTTGCGTTGAGGAGAAGTTAGGTGGATACACAGCTGATAGTCCTACCTAATAGACTGTTAGAATTGGTATTATGGCAAGAAAAAAGCAGCTAAGTAAAGAAAAACGAGTGGCCATCATTACTTTAAGAAATGAAGGTCAGTCAGTCAGCCGAAAAATTGGGAAAACTTTGAAAGTAAGGGCCATGAAGGAGAGTGATGGGGTGCTGCGCCAGATGACCTGGCCTCCACAGTCACCGGACCTGAACCCAATCGAGATGGTTTGGGGTGAGCTGGACCGCAGAGTGAAGGCAAAAGGGCCAACAAGTGCTAAGCATCTCTGGGAACTCCTTCAAGACTGTTGGAAGACCATTTCAGGGGACTACCTCTTGAAGCTCATCAAGAGAATGCCAAGAGTGTGCAAAGCAGTAATCAAAGCAAAAGGTGGCTACTTATAAGAACCTAGAATGACATATTTTCAGTTGTTTCACACTTGTTTGTTATGCATATAATTCCACATGTGTTAATTCATAGTTTTGTTGCCTTCATAGTAATGAAAATAAAGAAAACTCTTTGAATGAGAAGGTGTGTCCAAACTTTTGGTCTGTACTGTATATCTTCTCTGACTGTGGGCTTTAACAGGACTTTACATAAAGGCAGACCCCTCCCTTTTTCCGGTTTTGGCGATCCTTTCTAAACAGACTGTAACCCTGTACATTAACCGCCCAGTCATAGCTATCATCCAGCCATGTCTCAGTTATTCCCACTATGTCATAGTCCTCCTCACACATCACTAATTCCAGTTCCCCAGTTTTATTAGTCAGGCTTTTGGCATTAGTATACATACATTTAAGAGGTTTATGTATATTTTTTACCCTACACCTTTCCTTCTGAACTGTTCTAGTCCCTCCATCCATTCCTCCCCCAGTCCCTTTACCTTGCCCCTAGTCTCTATCTGCACTATCTTCCCCTCCTATAACATAATTACCCTCCCCCAGTCCCTAGTTTAAACACTCCTCCAACCTTCTAGCCATCTTCTCCCCCAACACAATGTATTTTCACAAATGCCAGAAGTCTAGCTAGAAAAATGGGGGAGCTGGAGGCTATGGTACTAGAAGAACACATAGATTTAGTTGGTGTGGCTGAGACATGGTTGGAATCTTCACATAACTGGGCTGTTAACATTGAGGGTTTTACACTATTTAGGAAAGACCAGGTCAATAGAAAAGGTGGTGGTGTGTGCCTGTATGTGAGGAGTGATCTGAAGACAAGTGTGAAAGAGGCAATTGCGGGTGCGGAAGGTGAGGATGTGGAAACCTTATGGGTGGAAGTTCAAAGGGATATTAACACTGAAAAAATTATACTTGGTGCAATCTATAGACCCCCTAACATCACAGAAGAAATAGAAACGCAACTGTATAACCAAGTAGAGCAGGTGGTACAGTGGTCATAATGGGAGATTTTAACTTCCCAGATATTGACTGGGGTCATGGTTCTGCCTCAACCACAAAGGGGAGAAAATTCCTCAACTTGTTGCAGGACCACTTTATGGGCCAATTTGTGGAAGCTCCCACTAGGGGCGATGCTCTGTTGGATCTGGTAATTTCTAATGATGCAGAGCTTGTTGGTAATGTTACTGTTCGAGAAACACTTGTAATAGTGACCACAATATAATTTCATTCCCCTAAACTATAAAAAGCAAACTCTTTCATGCAGAGCGAAGACACTGATTTTCAAAAAGGCTAATTTCCCTGGGTTGAGGGCAGCATTTCAGGGCATAGACTGGGAGCAGCTACTGTCACATAATAATACTGAGGATAAATGGGAGAGCTTCAAATCCACATTGAGTAATTGCACTAAAAAAATTATCCCTTTAGGTAACAAGTATAAATGGCTAAAATTAAACTCCCCATGGCTTACAGCTACTCTAAAAAGGGCAATAAAAGACAAAAAGAGGGCATTTAAAAAATACAAATCTGAGGGGTCAGCTGTAGCGTTTGAAGATTACAAAGGGCTTAATAAAATCTACAAAAAGGAGATGAAATTAGCAAAGATAAAAAACGAACAGCAGGTAGCAAAAGAAAGCAAAATATATATATTTTTTATATATAAATGCTAAAAAAAACTAGGTCTGAGCAGGACGGTTCCCTAAATAATGGTAATAAGGGGGGGGGGGGGGTAGTCACTGAAGATAAGGAAAAGGCAGAGTAACTGTGTACAAAAGAAGAGAATGGAGCCGATACCTGTGGTGGTGGGGCTGTTAGTACATCCAGTGATGTACTCAATTGGCTAACTGTAGATCTGGTCCAAGAGAAGTTAAATAGGGTAAATGTGAACAAGACTCCGGGTCCAGATAGATTACACCCAAGAGTGCTTAACCTCCTCAGGACCGCCGCACGCAGGATTGCGTCCTGGCGGCGGCCCTGTTATTCCTCCTGGACGCGCCGGCGTGTCATCTCGCGAGACGCAAGATTTCGTGCATAGCCGGCCCACACATGCGCAGTGCGGGCCGGGAATCGTTACATCAGAAGTTCGTCACCAGCCTGCCAGCCAATGATCATCGCTGACAGGTTGATGACTTTTAAAAAATCAAATCAGAAGCCATTTAACACCTTATATTTATAAATATAAGGTGTTAAATGGCTTCTGTGCTCCTCTGCTGGTCCTTTTCGTCGGTTGGTCCCAGCAGAGGAGCACACATCACTGTGAGTACACACCAAACACTACACTTAGCCCCAGATCACCCCCCATCACCCCAATTAACCCCTTGATCACCCCTGTCAATCACTAGTGAAAGGGAAAAAAGTAATCAGTGTAAACCGTCTTTTTTTTTTTCACTAGTATTGACGGTTAGGTTTTAGGTTAGTTTAGGCCCCTTTGTTAAGTAGTTAGCGTCGGTTAGCGGTCAGGTAGTTAGCGTCGGTTAGCGGTCAGCCCACTGCACCGCATTCGCTGATTAGCGTATCGCTAATCAGCATTGGTACTTTTATAGTATCTGTAAGTGATCAGAACTGATCACAGTCAGATCTATAATAGTATTAGGCCCCTTTCACAGGGGCAAGTATTCCACGCGGATGCGATGCGTGAGTTGAACGCATTGCACCCGCACTGAATACCGACCAATTCATTTCTATGGGGCCGTTCACATGAGCGGTGATTTTCACGCATCACTTGTGCGTTGCGTGAAAATCTCTGCATGCTCTATATTCTGCGTTTTTCACGCAACGCAGGCCCCATAGAAGTGAATGCAAGCAAGTGCGGATGCGGTGCGATTTTCACACACGGTTGCTAGGAGACGATCGGGATGGAGACCCGATCATTATTATTTCCCCTTATAACATTTTTATAAGGGAAAATAATAGCATTTTGAATACAGAATGCATAGTAAAATAGCGCTGGAGGGGTTAAAAAAAAATAAAAATAATTTAACTGACCTTAATCCACTTGACCGCAGAGCCCGGCTTCTCCTTCTGTCTCCTTTCTTTAGGACCTGGGTAAAGGACCTGTGGTGACGTCACTCCGGTCATCACATGATCTTTTACCATGGTGATGGATTATGTGATGACCGGAGTGACGTCACCACAGGTCCTTTACCCAGGTCCTAAAGAAAGGAGACAGAAGGAGAAGCCGGCCTCCGCGGTCAAGTGGATTAAGGTGAGTTAAATGATTATTTTTTTTTTAACCCCTCCAGCGCTATTTGACTATGCATTCTGTATTCAGAATGCTATTATTTTCCCTTATAACCATGTTATAAGGGAAAATAATACAATCTACAGAACACCTAACCAAAGCCCGAACCTCTGTGAAGAAGTTCGGGTTTGGGTACCAAACATGCGCGATTTTTCTCACGCGTGTGCAAAACGCATTACAATGTTTTGCACTTGCGTGGAAAAATCGCGGGTGTTCCCGCAACGCACCCGCACATTTTCCCGCAACGCCCGTGTGAAAGGGGCCTTAGTGTCACCTTAGTTCGCCCTCCACCCAAAAAGCAGTGTTTGCTCGATCAAGCCTGATCGGTCACCCACCCCCGCCCCACCGCAGTGACAAAATTTTTATTTTTTTTGATCACTGCACAATCGCTATACAAGCGCTGCGGCGATAAAAAAATCTGTTTTGATATTTTTTATCAATCGCAGCGGCTTCCGGTACTTTGCTAGCCTCCCATTTGTAAGACAGGCTTGCTTTTTTTCTTGGGTAGTCTCAGGGAATACCCCCTAAATTTAGTTGACCAAATAGCAAGAAAGGGGTATTCTTCTAAAGAGGCCTACAGGATTCTGACCCAGTCGGATGAGGAATGGGAACCCTCATCTGACGAATCCAGCGGGTCAGAATATGAACCTGTAGAAAGCAGTGGCAGTCTGACCCAAAGTTCGGACGATGAGGTTGAGGTCCCTGATACCACCACGCGTACCCGGCCCGTTGTTGCTAGACTACAGGTTGCGCAGGATCCGCTTCAAGGGCAGCAGAGTGGGGCTGGCGCTGTCGGATTACGTGGTGAGGCATACACAAGCAGCGCAGCCCATCCTGGACCTAGTACCAGCACTGCCGTAGAACATGGTGAAGTGGCGAGCACCAGAATGGCAGTTGAAGCTGGTATGGTGGCACGTGCATTAGTTCCCCCGTCGCAGCCACCGCACAGACAGGCCCGTAGAGCCCCTAGAGTCCCTGAAGTGCTGGCAAACCCTGATTGGCAGCCCCCAACTTCAGCCGCACCAATAGTTCCCCCTTTCACCGCCCAGTCTGGAGTTCGGGTTGAGACAGCTCAGATAGGATCGGCACTGGGGTTTTTTGAGCTGTTCTTGACTGCAGAGCTCTTGGACTTAGTCGTGGCAGAAACAAATCGGTATGCCACTCAATTTATAGCCGCCAACCCGGGAAGCTTTTATGCCCAGTCTTTCCGGTGGAAACCCGTCCAAGTTTCTGAATTTTAAAACTTTTCTGGGCCTTCTCCACAACATGGGCCTGACAAAAAAGCATGAATTGCGTTCATATTGGTCCACGAACCCAATTCATCACATGCCCATGTTCTCTGCTGCCATGTCCAGGACACGATTTGAGACCATCCTGCGTTTCCTGCACTTTAGTGACAACAGCACCTCTCGTCCCAGAGGCCACCCAGCTTTTGACCGGCTCCACAAAATTCGGCCCCTCATAGACCACTTTAACACTAAATTTGCAGATTTGTATACCCCTGAGCAAAAAAGTCCCTTATACATTTTACCGGGCGCCTTGGCTTCAAACAATACATCCCAAGCAAGCACGCCCGGTATGGAGTCAAATTGTATAAGCTCTGTGAAAGGGCCACAGGCTATACGCACAAATTTTGAGTCTGAGGGTAAAGATCAGACTCTGGAGCCAGTCGGTTGCCCTGACTACCTGGGGAGCAGTGGGAAGACAGTCTGGGACTTGGTGTCACCCTTATTTGGCAAGGGGTACCATCTTTATGTGGACAATTTTTACGCAAGTGTGCCCCTCTTCAGGCATTTGTTTTTAGAACAGATTGGCTGCTGTGGCACCGCGCGACCTAGTCGCCGGGGCTTCCCCCAAAGGCTCGTTACTACCCGTCTTGCAAAGGGGGAGAGGGCTGCCTTGTGTAACGAAGAACTGCTCGCGGTGAAATGGAGAGACAAGCGTGACGTTTACATGCTCTCCTCCATTCACGTAGACACGACAATCGAAATTGAACGAGCAACTGGAGTCATTGAAAAGCCCCTCTGTGTCCACAACTATAATTCGCTCATGGGAGGGGTGGACTTCAATGACCAGATGTTGGCTCCTTATTTACTTTCCCGCAGGACCAGACGCTGGTATAAGAAGGTGTCTGTATATTTAATTCAATTGGCGATGTACAATAGTTTTGTTCTCTACAGTAAGGCTGGGAGAACAAGATCCTTCCTCAAATTTCAGGAAGAGATCATCGAGAACCTCCTGTATCCAGGAGGTTCCGTGGCTCCAACCACCAGTGTAGTGAGCAGTCTACACGAGCGACATTTCCCCAGTGTCATTGCTGGTACCTCAAACCAACCGCCACCCCGAAAAAAATGTTGTGTCTGTAGCAGGAGTGGAATAAGGCGTGACACCCGCTATTTCTGTCCTGACTGTGCTGACCACCCTGCCCTATGCTTTGGAGAGTGTTTCCGGAAGTACCACTCACAGGTACACTTAGCATAGGGATTGCATCTCACAGGACAGGCACACAGGGCTATTAGGGCCCTTTCACTCACAGCTGCTGCAAACCTCTCCTTTCACCTGGGATAAAGTGCATAATGTACTTCGCCACATCTCTGGGCGATTTGCGCTTTGCACATTGTCCCATGGGGAAGGAGACGTTTGTCCTATAAAAGGTAAAAAAATATAAATAAATCACAGGTAAGCAAAAAAGTTAATGTTCCAAAAGTTTTAAAAAGTTAATGTTCTGTTTCAAATGTTATATAAAGTTAATGTTAATAAATTTATTGCGTTGCGGCCTGTTTTTTTTTTGTTTTTTTTTACCTTCTAGGTGGACCAACCGATGAACCAGCTGCAGCACTGATGTGCATTCTGACAGAAGCATTGCGCTGCTGTCTGATTACACAAAAGTCTGTGTATGCGGTGCTGCAAGATGAGATTTCTCCTCTCCAGTAAAAAAGATACGTTTGCCGAGGCTTATGAGCTGAGGGGCGGTGTTCATATGCTTTGGCAAACATTTTTTATTAAAAAAAAATATAAAATTTCGGCAATGATTTATTCATCCACATCGATTGATGTGAATGGAGAAATTGGGTTTGCCAGGGCATACGAGCTGAGTGGGTTTGGATGTTGGGCGGAGCTCCTATGTCCTGGCAGACGCCTTTCCCCTCCTTTTTTTTTTTTTGCACATTTTTTGGCAGAGATTTTTTCATCCACATTGATCGATGCGAATGAAGAAATCTGTGCCGTTCATTTTTTTCTTTCAGCCCAGAGGCTGAACGGAAAAAATAAATCTCATTACCGGTATGCTCAATATAAGGAGAATAGCAGAAACTCCTAATGCTGGCCATGCATGTAATGATTGCGGAGACCCTCAAATGCCAGGGCAGTACAAACACCCCACAAATGACACCATTTTGGAAAGAAGACACCCCAAGGTATTCGCTGAGGGGCATATTGAGTCCATGAAAGATTTAACTTTTTGTCCCAAGTTAGCGGAAAAGGAGAAAAAAAAAAAAAAAACAATTTCCGCTAACTTGTGCCAAAAAAAAAATCTTCTATGAACTCGCCATGCCCCTCACGGAATACCTTGTGGTGTCTTTTTTCCAAAATGGGGTCACATGTGGGGTATTTATACTGCCCTGGCATTTTATGGGCCCTCAAGCGTGAGAAGAAGTCTGGAATCCAAATGTCTAAAAATGCCCTCCTAAAAGGAATTTGAGCCCCTTTGCGCACCTAGGCTGCAAGAAAGTGTCACACATGTGGTATCGCCGTACTCAGGAGAAGTTGGGCAATGTGTTTTGGGGCGTCTTTTTACATATACCCATGCTGGGTGAGAGAAATATCTTTCTAAAATGACAACTTTGTATAAAAAAATGGGAAAAGTTGACTTTTAGAGAGATATTTCTCTCACCCAGCATGGGTATATGTAAAAAGACACCGCAAAACACATTGCCCTACTTCTTCTGAGTACGGCGATACCACATGTGTGACACTTTTTTGCAGCCTAGGTGGGCAAAGGGGCCCAAATTTTAAAGAGCACCTTTAGGATTTCACAGGGCATTTTTTCCACATTTGGATTTCAAACTACTTCTCAGGCATTAGGGCCTTTAAAATGCCAGAGCAGTATAAATACCCCACAAGTGACCCCATTTTGGAAAGAAGACACCCCAAGGTATTTCGTGATGGGCATAGTGAGTTCATGGAAGTTTTTATTTTTTGTCACAAGTTAGTGGAACATGAGACTTTGTAAAAAAAAAAAAGATAAAAATAAAAAAAATAATCATATTCCGCTAACTTGTGACAAAAAATAAAAACTTCTATGAACTCACTGTGCCCCTCCGCGAATAACTTAGGGTGTTTACTTTCCAAAATGGGGTCATTTGTGGGGTGTTTCTACTGTCTGGCCATTGTAGAACCTCAGGAAACATGACAGGTGCTCAGAAAGTCAGAGCTGCTTCAAAATGCGGAAATTCAAATTTTTGTACCATAGTTGTAAACGCTATAACTTTTGCACAAACCAATAAATATACTCTTATTGCATTTTTTTTTATCAAAGACATGTAGAACAATACATTTAGAGAAAACTTTATATAGAAATGAAAGTGAAAAATGTCATTTTTTTGCAAAAATTTCGGTCAATTTCGATTAATATAAAAAAAAGTAAAAATGTCAGCAGCAATGAAATACCACTAAATGAAAGCTCTATTAGTGAGAAGAAAAGGAGGTAAAATTAATTTGGGTGGTAAGTTGTATGACCGAGCAATAAACCGTGAAAGTAGTGTAGTGCAGAATTGTAAAAAGTGGTCTGGTCATTAAGGGTGTTTTAAGCTAGGGGAGCTGAGGTGGTTAAAGAGCTCAGCTCAGTCATTGCTGTGCCCCTGTTTATAATTTTTAAAGAGTCTCTAGGTACTGGTACAGTGCCAAGTGATTGGCCCAAGGCAAACGTGGTGCCCATATTCAAAAAAGGATCAAGGTCCTCCACGGATAATTATAGACCAGTTAGTTTAACTTCTGTTGGGGAAAAATGTTTGAAGTACTCTTAAGGGACTATATACAGGAGTATGTGTCTATAAATAATATTATAAGCGATAACCTGCATAGGTTTACCAAGGACAGAAGTTGTCAGACTAACCTGATTTGTTTTTATAAGGAGGTGAGTAGTAGCCTGAACAGAGGGGCGGCTGTGGATGAAGTGTTTCTGAATTTTGCAAAGGCTTTTGATACTGTCCCTTATAGACGCTTAATAGGTAAAGTAAGGTCTATAGGCTTGGAAGTATAGTTTGTAATTGGTTTGAAAACTAGCTGAAGGACCGTGTCCAGAGAGTTGTGGTCAATGATTCCTATTCAGAATGGTCCCAGGTTATAAGTGTTGTACCCCAAGGTTCAGTGCTGGGCCCTTTATTATTTAATTTATTTATTAATGATATTGAGGATGGGATTAATAGCACCATATCAATTTTTGCAGATGACACTAAGCCAGTGCTTCTCAATTATTTTCTGTCATGCCCCCCCTAGGAAGAAGAAAACATTTTGCACCCCCCGCGCGACTGTAAATAGTATCATTTGTCGGGGGCCGGGGGCTCCCTCTCTCCAGCCGTAGAGTTGCTAGGCAACCGACGCCGCGTGGGACGCCGCTTGTGCATGACGGACACTTATGGGGGGGATCTGTGGATGACGGACACTTATGGGGGGGATCTGTGGATGACGGACACTTATGGGGGGGATCTGTGGATGACGGACACACACTTATGGGGGGATCTGTGGATGACGGACACTTATGGGGGGATCTGTGGATGACGGACACTTATGGGGGGATCTGTGGATGATGGACACTTATGGGGGGATCTGTGGATGACGGACACTTATGGGGGGGATCTGTGGATGACGGACACTTATGGGGGGGATCTGTGGATGACGGACACACACTTATGGGGGGATCTGTGGATGACGGACACACACTTATGGGGGGATCTGTGGATGACGGACACACACTTATGGGGGGATCTGTGGATGACGGACACACACTTATGGGGGGATCTGTGGATGACGGACACTTATGGGGGGATCTGTGGATGACGGACACTTATGGGGGGGATCTGTGGCTGGCACTGTTATATATGTGCCATCCATAGACCCCCCACCCCATAACAGTGCCATCCACAGTGCCCCCCAGCCCATAACAGTGCCATCCACAGACCCCCCCCCCACCCCATAACAGTGCCATCCACAGACCCCCCCCATTGCCGTTCCAGTACAGTTATAGAATGTGTAAAATTAATAATGATTCTATTCACGAGGTCCCCTCTGTAGTAGAACATTCAATATATCCATCCTACTCACAGGGCTGCTATCGTAATCCAGGCCGGCCGAGCAGCAGCGTCACTGACTGACGTCACGTGCCTGCGCCGCCTGCTTCATTCATAAAGTATGCCGGGCAGGCACGTGACGTCAGTCAGTGACGCTGCCGCTCGTCTGCCCGGCCGGCCTGGATTACGATAGCAGCCCTGTGAGTAGGATGGATATATTGAATGTTCTACTACAGAGGGGGCCTCGTGAATAGAATCATTATTAATTTTACACATTCTATAACTGGGGAGGAGCGGTGGGGCGGGGCTATAGTACAGTGACCGCACCGCCCCACCGCTATTGCCGGCCCCCAGCTCCAGGCCCTGAACGAGCCCCCCTTTACGGAGCCTGGCGCCCCCCCTGGGGGGCGCGCCCCACTATTTGAGAAGCACTGCACTAAGCTATGTAGAACTGTACAGTCTATGGAAGATGTCTATAAACTACAAGCGTACTTGAACACTCTGAGTGATTGGGCATTAACTTGGCAAATGAGGTTCAATATGGACAAATGTAAAGTTATGCATCTTGGTAGTAATAATTAGTAATGGACGAACATCGGCCGTGGCGGTTCGCGAACGCAATTAAATGTTTGCAAACCGCAAGTTTGCACTGGGCCCCATTCCCTTTAGTTGCAGGCGAACCTGAAAAACCTTCAGCTCATATTTGCAGCCACCAAATACTTAGAAGTGTACAAATAGTCCCACAACATGGACAGTGACATACTAGAGGGGGATCAATGACAAAAATTCCAACAAAAAATATGTATCTTAATCAGGGGACATTTTAATGTGTCTTAACCACCTCAGCCCCCAGTGCTTAAACACCCTGAAAGACCAGGCCACTTTTTACACTTCTGACCTACACTACTTTCACCATTTATTGCTCGGTCATGCAACTTACCACCCAAATGAATTTTACCTCCTTTTCTTCTCACTAATAGAGCTTTCATTTGGTGGTATTTCATTGCTGCTGACATTTTTACTTTTTTTGTTATTAATCGAAATTTAACGATTTTTTTTGCAAAAAAATGACATTTTTCACTTTCAGTTGTAAAATTTTGCAAAAAAAACGACATCCATATAGAAATTTTGCTCTAAATTTATAGTTCTACATGTCTTTGATAAAAAAAAAATGTTTGGGTAAAAAAAAAAAGGTTTGGGTAAAAGTTATAGCGTTTACAAACTATGGTACAAAAATGTGAATTTCCGCTTTTTGAAGCAGCTCTGACTTTCTGAGCACCTGTCATGTTTCCTGAGGTTCTACAATGCCCAGACAGTACAAACACCCCACAAATGACCCCATTTCTGAAAGTACACACCCTAAGGTATTCGCTGATGGGCATAGTGAGTTCATAGAACTTTTTATTTTTTGTCACAAGTTAGCGGAAAATGATGATTTTTTTTTTTTTTTTTCTTACAAAGTCTCATATTCCACTAACTTGTGACAAAAAATAAAAAGTTCTATGAACTCACTATGCCCATCAGCGAATACCTTGGGGTCTCTTCTTTCCAAAATGGGGTCACTTGTGGGGTAGTTATACTGCCCTGGCATTCTAGGGGCCCAAATGTGTGGTAAAGAGTTTGAAATCAAATTCAGTAAAAAATGACGAGTGAAATCCGAAAGGTGCTCTTTGGAATATGGGCCCCTTTGCCCACCTAGGCTGCAAAAAAGTGTCACACATCTGGTATCCCCGTACTCAGGAGAAGTTGAGGAATGTGTTTTGGGGTGTCTTTTTACATATACCCATGCTGGGTGAGATAAATATCTTGGTCAAATGACAACTTTGTATAAAAAAATGGGAAAAGTTGTCTTTTGCCAAGATATTTCTCTCACCCAGCATGGGTATATATAAAATGACACCCCAAAACACATTCCCCACCTTCTCCTGAGTACGGAGATACCAGATGTGTGACACTTTTTTGCAGCCTAGGTGGGCAAAGGGGCCCATATTCCAAAGAGCACCTTTCGGATTTCACTCATCATTTTTTACAGAATTTGATTTCTAACTCCTTACCACACATTTGGGCCCCTAGAATGCCAGGGCAGTATAACTACCCCACAAGTGACCCCATTTTGGAAAGAAGACACCCCAAGCTATTCCGTGAGGGGCATGGCGAGTTCCTAGAATTTTTTATTTTTTGTCACAAGTTAGTGGAAAATGATGATTTTTTTTTTTTTTTTTTTTTTCATACAAAGTCTCATATTCCACTAACTTGTGACAAAAAATAAAAACTTCCATGAACTCACTATGCCCATCAGCGAATACCTTGGGGTCTCTTCTTTCCAAAATGGGGTCACTTGTGGGGTAGTTATACTGCCCTGGCATTCTAGGGGCCCAAATGTGTGGTAAGGAGTTTGAAATCAAATTCTGTAAAAAATGACGAGTGAAATCCGAAAGGTGCTCTTTGGAATATGGGCCCCTTTGCCCACCTAGGCTGCAAAAAAGTGTCACACATCTGGTATCCCCGTACTCAGGAGAAGTTGAGGAATGTGTTTTGGGGTGTCTTTTTACATATACCCATGCTGGGTGAGATAAATATCTTGGTCAAATGACAACTTTGTATAAAAAAATGGGAAAAGTTGTCTTTTGCCAAGATATTTCTCTCACCCAGCATGGGTATATGTAAAATGACACCCCAAAACACATTCCCCACCTTCTCCTGAGTACGGAGATACCAGATGTGTGACACTTTTTTGCAGCCTAGGTGGGCAAAGGGGCCCATATTCCAAAGAGCACCTTTCGGATTTCACTCGTCATTTTTAACAGAATTTGATTTCAAACTCCTTACCACACATTTGGGCCCCTAGAATGCCAGGGCAGTATAACTACCCCACAAGTGACCCCATTTTGGAAAGAAGACACCCCAAGCTATTCCGTGAGGGGCATGGCGAGTTCCTAGAATTTTTTATTTTTTGTCACAAGTTAGTGGAAAATGATGATTTTTTTTTTTTTTTTTTTTTTCATACAAAGTCTCATATTCCACTAACTTGTGACAAAAAATAAAAACTTCCATGAACTCACTATGCCCATCAGCGAATACCTTGGGGTCTCTTCTTTCCAAAATGGGGTCACTTGTGGGGTAGTTATACTGCCCTGGCATTCTAGGGGCCCAAATGTGTGGTAAGGAGTTTGAAATCAAATTCTGTAAAAAATGACGAGTGAAATCCGAAAGGTGCTCTTTGGAATATGGGCCCCTTTGCCCACCTAGGCTGCAAAAAAGTGTCACACATGTGGTATTGCCGTACTCAGGAGAAGTTGAGGAATGTGTTTTGGGGTGTCTTTTTACATATACCCATGCTGGGTGAGATAAATATCTTGGTCAAATGACAACTTTGTATAAAAAAATGGGAAAAGTTGTCTTTTGCCAAGATATTTCTCTCACCCAGCATGGGTATATATAAAATGACACCCCAAAACACATTCCCCACCTTCTCCTGAGTACGGAGATACCAGATGTGTGACACTTTTTTGCAGCCTAGGTGGGCAAAGGGGCCCATATTCCAAAGAGCACCTTTTGGATTTCACAGGTCATTTTTTACTGAATTTGATTTCAAACTCCTTACCACACATTTGGGCCCCTAGAATGCCAGGGCAGTATAACTACCCCACAAGTGACCCCATTTTGGAAAGAAGAGACCCCAAGGTATTCGCTGATGGGCATAGTGAGTTCATGGAAATTTTTTTTTTTTGTCACAAGTTAGTGGAATAGGAGACTTTGTATGAAAAAAAAAAAAAAAAAAAATCATCATTTTCCACTAACTTGTGACAAAAAATAAAAAATTCTAGGAACTTGCCATGCCCCTCACGGAATACCTTGGGGTGTCTTCTTTCCAAAATGGGGTCACTTGTGGGGCAGTTATACTGCCCTGGCATTTTCCAGGGGCCCTAATGTCTGGTAAGTAGGTAAATGACCTGTGAAATCTGAAAGGTGCTCTTTGGAATGTGGGCCCCTTTGCCCAGCTAGGCTGCAAAAAAGTGTCACACATCTGGTATCTCCGTACTCAGAAGAAGGTAAGGAATGTGTTTTGGGGTGTCATTTTACATATACCCATGCTGGGTGAGAGAAATATCTTGGCAAAAGACAACTTTTCCCATTTTTTTTATACAAAGTTGGCATTTGACCAAGATATTTATCTCACCCAGCATGGGTATATGTAAAATGACACCCCAAAACATATTCCCCAACTTCTGCTGAATACGGAGATACCACATGTGTGACACTTTTTTGCAGCCTAGGTGGGCAAAGGGGCCCAAATTCCTTTTAGGAGGGCATTTTTAGACATTTGGATACCAGACTTCTTCTCACGCTTTGGGGCCCCTAAAATGCCAGGGCAGTATAAATACCCCACATGTGACCCCATTTTGGAAAGAAGACACCCCAAGGTATTCAATGAGGGGCATGGCGAGTTCATTGAAAAAAAAAAATTTTGGCACAAGTTAGCGGAAATTGATTTTTTGGATTTTGTTCTCACAAAGTCTCCCTTTCCGCTAACTTGGGACAAAAATTTCAATCTTTCATGGACTCAATATGCCCCTCAGCAAATACCTTGGGGTGTCTTCTTTCCAAAATGGTGTTATTTGTGGGGTGTTTGTACTGCCCTGGCATTTGAGGGTCTCCGCAATCATTACATGTATGCCCAGCATTAGGAGTTTCTGCTATTCTCCTTATATTGAGCATACGGGTAATGAGATTTTTTTTTTCCGTTCAGCCTCTGGGCTGAAAGAAAAAAATGAACGGCACAGATTTCTTCATTCGCATCGATCAATGTGGATGAAAAAATCTCTGCCAAAAAAAGAAAAAGGAGGGGAAAGGCGTCTGCCAGGACATAGGAGCTCCGCCCAACATCCATACCCACTTCAGCTCGTATGCCCTGGCAAACCAGATTTCTCCATTCACATCAATCGATGTGGATGAATAAATCATTGCCGGGATTTTTTTTTTTATATATACAAAGTGTTTGCCAAAGTATATGAACACCGCCACCTCCTCAGCTCATATGCCTCGGCAAACATATCTTTTACTGCAGAGGAGAAATCTCGTCTTGCAGCGCCGCATACACCGACTTGCGTGTAATCTGACAGCAGCACAATGCTTCTGTCCGAATGCACATCAGTGCTGCAGCTGGTCGATCGGTTGGTCCACCTGGAAGGTAAAAAAAACAAAACAAAAAAGAAAAAACCAGGCCGCAAAGCAATAACTTTATTAACTTTAGAACAGAACATATTAACTTTTTTAAACTTTTTTAACTTTTTTACTTACCGGTAATTTTTTTTTTGTTTAGTTTTTTTTACCTTTATAGAACAAACCTCTCCTTCCCCATGGGACAATGTGCAAAGCGCAAATCGCCCAAAGATGTGGCGAAGTACGTTATGCACTTTATCCCAGGTGAAAGGAGAGGTTTGCAGCAGCTGAGAGTAAAAGGGCCCTAATAGCCCTGTGTGCCTGTCCTGTGAGATGCAATCCCTATGCTAGGTGTACCTGTGTGTGGTACTTCCGGAAACACTCTCCATAGCATAGGGCAGGGTGGTCAGCACAGTCAGGACAGAAATAGCGGGTGTCACGCCTTATTCCACTCCTGCTACAGACACGACATCTTTTTCGGGGTGACGGTTGGGTTGAGGTACCAGGAACGACACTGGGGAAATGTCGCTCGTGTAGACGGCTAACTACACTGGGGGATGGGGCCACGGAACCTCCTGGGTAAAGGAGGTTCTCGATGATCTCTTCCTGGAATTTGAGGAAAGATCGTGTTCTCCCAGCCTTACTGTAGAGAACAAAACTATTGTACAGCGCCAATTGAATTAAATATACAGACACCTTCTTATACCAGCGTCTGGTTCTGCGGGAAACTAAATACGGAGACAACATCTGGTCATTGAAGTCCACCCCTCCCATGAGCGCATTATAGTCGTGGACACAGAGGGGCTTTTCAATGACACGGGTTGCTCGCTCAATTTGGATTGTCGTGTCTGCGTGAATGGAGGAGAGCATGTAAACGTCACGCTTGTCTCTCCATTTCACCGCGAGCAGTTCTTCGTTACACAAGGCAGCCCTCTGCCCCCTTGCAAGACGGGTGGTTACAAGCCGTTGGGGGAAGCCCACGCGACTAGTTCGCGCGGTGCCACAGGCGCAAATCCGTTCTAGAAACAAATGCCTAAAGAGGGCCACACTTGTGTAAAAATTGTCCACATAAAGATGGTACCCCTTGCCGAATAAGGGTGACACCAAGTCCCAGACTGTCTTCCCACTGCTCCCCAGGTAGTCAGGGCAACCGACCGGCTCCAGGGTCTGATCTTTTCCCTCATAGACACGAAATTTGTGGGTATAGCCTGTGGCCCTTTCACAGAGCTTATACAATTTGACCCCATACCGGGCACGCTTGCTTGGGATGTACTGTTTGAAGCCAAGGCGCCCGGTAAAATGTATTAGGGACTCGTCTACGCAGATGTTTTGCTCGGGGGTATACAAATCTGCAAATTTCTGGTTGAAATGGTCTATGAGGGGCCGAATTTTGTGGAGCCGGTCAAAAGCTGGGTGGCCTCTGGGACGGGAGGTGGTGTTGTCGCTAAAATGCAGGAAACGGAGGATGGCCTCAAATCGTGCCCTGGACATAGCAGCAGAGAACATGGGCATGTGATGAATCGGGTGCGTTGACCAATATGACCGCAATTCATGCTTTTTTGTCAGGCCCATGTTGAGGAGAAGGCCCAAAAAAATTTTAATTTCGGAAACTTGGACTGGTTTCCACCGGAAAGGCTGGGCATAAAAGCTTCCCGGGTTGGCGGATATAAATTGTGTGGCATACTGGTTGGTCTCTGCCACGACTAAGTCCAAGAGCTCCGCAGTCTAGAACAGCTCAAAAAATCCCAGGGCCGAACCGATTTGAGCCGTCTCAACCCGAACTCCAGACTGGGCGGTGAAAGGGGGAACTACAGGTGCGGCTGAAGTTGGTGACTGCCAATCAGGGTTTGCCAGCACCTCAGGGATTCTAGGGGCTCTACGGGCCTGTCTTTGCGGTGGCTGCGACGGGGTAACTAGTGCACGT
Organism: Bufo bufo; assembly: GCF_905171765.1. Lineage (NCBI taxonomy): Eukaryota > Metazoa > Chordata > Amphibia > Anura > Bufonidae > Bufo > Bufo bufo. Next base: position 277,681,920 of record NC_053393.1, on the reverse strand, counting down.
GCCACCGTACCAGCTTCAACTGCCCTTCTGGTGCTCGCCACGTCACCATGTTGTACGGCAGTGCTGGTACTAGGTCCAGGGAGGGCTGCGCTGCTGGTGTATGCCTCACCACGTGATCCGGCAGCGACAGCCCCACTCTGCTGCTCTTGAAGCGGATCCTGCATAACCTGTGGTCTAGCGACATGGGGCCGGGTACGCCTGGTGCTGCCAGGGACCTCCACCTCCTCGTCCGAACTTTGGGTCAGAGAGCCACTGCTTTCCACAGGTTCATATTCTGACCCGCTAGATTCATCAGATGAGGGTTCCCACTCCTCATCCGACTGGGTCAGAATCCTGTAGGCCTCTTCAGAAGAATACCCCCTGTTTGACATTTTGGACTACTATTCCCTGAGACTACCCAAGAAAAAAAGCAAACCTGTCTTACAAAGGGGAGGCTAGCGAAGTACCGGAGGCCGCTGCGGTTGATAAAAAATATCAAAACTGATTTTTTTATCGCCGCAGTGCGTGTAAAATGAATGTGCAGTGATCAAAAAATATATATTTTTTGTCACTGCGGTGGGGCGGGCGTGGGTGAACGCACGTGTGGGCGACCGATCAGGCCTGATCGGGCAAACACTGCGTTTTGGGTGGAGGGCGAACTAAAGTGACACTAATACTATTATAGATCTGACCGTGATCAGTTTTGATCACTTACAGATACTATAAAAGTACAAATGCTGATTAGCGATACGCTATTCAGCGAATAAAAGTGACTGCGGTGCGGTGGGGTGGGCGCTAACTGACGCTAACTACCTAACCAAGGGGCCTAAACTATCCCTAAAACCTAACAGCCAATACTAGTGAAAAAAAAAAAGTGACAGTTTACACTGATCACTTTTTTTCCTTTCACTGGTGATTGACAGGGGCGATCAAAGGGGTGATCAAAGGGTTAATTGGGGTGCAGGGGGGTGATCTGGGGCTAAGGTGTAGTGTTGGTGCTACTCACTGTGAAGTCTGCTCCTGTGCTGGATCCAACCGACGAAAAGGACCAGCACAGGAGCAGACAAGCCATATAACAGATCATATTTACTAATATGATCTGTTATATGGCTTGTGATTGGATTTTTTAAAAATCGCCAGCCTGCCAGCCAATGATCGTTGCTGGCAGGCTGGTGACTAACTTGTTCTTTAACTTTTGCCGGCCCGCGATGCGCATGCGCGGGCCGGCTTGGAGCGAAATCTCGCGTCTCGCGAGATGACGCGTATATGCGTGACTGTGCGCAGCGCTGCCACCTCCGGAACGCGAATCTGCGTTAGGCGGTCCGGAGGTGGTTAAAGGGAAATTCTCTGAAATGTGCCCTGGTGGAGCCTAGAAAAATGTTATTTTAGACCACAGGAGTACGGGCCTTAAAAATTAGGCATTCACCTGACAAAAGAAATTCTAATTATGTGGCTTGAGGTACATTATGCGGTCAATGGATAAAAATTTTACTGTAGGCCATTGGACTACAGGCCCTAAACATTATGCATTCACAAAGATCAAGTGTTATATGGCCGGAGGTATACGGTCAATGGATATCAATTTTACTGCAAGCCAGTACAAATAAATGTCAAATACATATGTTTAAAAGAACAAAAAATATAAAATTGGATTAAAAACATGGCTAATGAAATCCCCCCCTCTTGAAGAAAAAACCTAATGATAATAGTTGAAATTCGATAACACGTGGTCGTCACTGGTGATGAATTCCTCCGAGGCCGCAACAATTATTCATTCAGTGTACATAAAAGAACAAGTAAGCATGTGGCTAGAGGTAGATGACACGACTATTGGATATCAATTTTCCAGCAGGCCAGTGTACTAAAGGCCCCAAAAATGATAGGTCTTCCCTAGCACGATGGATTAAAGATTCCATTTCTATCTGTTATGAGATCCAAGCCTTCCTTGCCCCTCAAAATCTAAGAGCTCACTCTACCCGAGCTATGTCCTCCTCCCAGGCCGAGCGGGCCGGAGCTTCTCTAGAGGACATCTGTAAAGCTGCTACTTGGTCCAACATTCACACCTTTACGAAACATTATAGACTAGACCTATCTAGTTCAGACTTGTCTTTTGGACGTAAAGTCCTTCAGTCGGTCGTTCCCCCCTAAGTTATAATTTTTTATATCAACTAGTGGCCATCGTGGTGATGAGCTGGAAAGCTTAATTTAATCCTTAGTTGGGAGGTTATGAAGTAATACCCTCTTGATTTATTTAATTTTTTCTCACCACCTCTTTTCTGTCTCTGTAATTTTGGACACACTGGTGCTGGTGGTGGGAGGGGGGGTATTTAAACCCTCTCTCTGTTCCTGCCCCTACAGAGGTCTGGGGTCAATTTCCTAGTGGCCGTCGTGGTGATTTCGTGGAAACTGAATTACCGGCTTTTCGGCTGGAGCAGCCTATCAAGCATGTGCTCCCTACTCCCCTTGTTTTATGGCATTTTATCATCCACTGATTGTGTAATTAATAAAGTATACTATTTTTCACCATTGGACGTTTATGAGCTTCAGTTTCTTCGTTTTTTCCAAGCATATACAAGGTGGAGTTCCAGCGCTTCGGGCAGTCACAAATCAGACGTCTGACGGGCAGGTGGTGTCGCCGCTGAATGTCAGCAAGGCGAGCCATGGCTGTGTGAGATCTTCTAAAATGGCCAGAGATTTTCCTGGCCTAGCACAAGACGTCCTGGACCCTGGGGTATTTGGCAACGAATCGCTGCACGACTAAGTTCAAGATGTGTCATTTTGCCCTGTTTCAGCTCGCTCACTAGATTGGCACCTTTGTCGCACATCACTTTACCAACTGTCAAATTGAGAGTGGTTAGCCACTAATCAGTCTGTGACCACAAAGCTGAAAGGACTGCAGGACCGATGTGGCTCTTGGTTTCCAGGCACAACAGCTGCAGCACAGCATGGCAATGTCTCACCTGGCACGTGGAATAGGTTCTGGGGAGCTTGGGGGGAAGAGGAGGATACGGAGGATGGAGTAAGAGGAGGAGGAGAAGAAGAGGCAGGCCTGCATGCAATCCGTGGCGGTAACACCAAATCCACACGGGTGCCACGGGTTGCATGCTTGACGGCCGTCAGCAGGTTCACCCAGTAGGCAGTAAAAGTTATGTACCTTCCCGACCCGTGTTTGCTAGACCATGTGTCTGCAGTCAGATGTATCTTGGCACCGACACTGTGCCAGAGATACATTCACTTGCCGCTGAACGTGGCCATATAGCTCCGGGATGCCCTTCAGGGAGAAATATTTCCTTATGGGTACCATCCATTGTGGTGTGTCAATGGCCACAAGGCCTCAGAGTCCACCAATTTATATGGCAGTATTTGGCGGGCTAGCAGTTCCGACAAGCCGGCGGTCAGCCGTTGGGCAAGAGGGTTATCCGGCGTCATCATCTTTTTATGGTCGAACATTTGGGTCACGGAAGCCTGCCTTTTGCCAGATATACGCAACGACAGCACGGTGGAAGGTGGAGGACAAATGAGAGGAGAAGGGTAAGGAGAAGAGGCAGGACGTGGAGCACCAGGAGTGTGTATTTGTGGGTTCTGACACTGGGCTCGGTGATGGTAGGCCAGATGCCTTCTTAAGGCCTCATGCACACGACCGTTGTTTTATTCCGTGTCCGTTGTTCCGTTTTTCGTGAGATTCTGTGGACCCATTGACTTTCAATGGGTCTGTTGAAAACTCGGCTAATTCACCGTTTGTCATCCGCGTCCGTGATCTGTGGTTCCAGTCCGTCAAAAAAATATAACCTGTCCTATTTTTTTCACGGAAAACGGTTCGCGGACCCATTCAAGTCATTGGGACTGTGAAAAAACATGGAGGCACACAAGATTGTCATCCGCGTCCGCTTTTTTCCTATCATTTGCATGGCAAACTTGACTTAGATTTTTTTTTTTACTTTCCTTCATGTCAGGTGATCCTCCAAAAATAAAGGAGGACACACGGAAACAAAAACGGATCACGGAACAACGGAGCCCCATTTTGCGGAACGGAACACAACAACGGTCCTGTGCATGAGGCCTAAGGCGGTCGTCTCTAGCTGAGTGTTGGGCTTACCGTACCGCGACTTATGCGTTGATCGCACAGGCTGCAGATGGCAACACTATTGTAAGCAGCAGAGCCATGTGTCGGCATCCTGGGAGCGCCAGATGTGACCGTGCATGGTGGATGGCTTGTTCTAGATACATTAGCAGTCTACTTTTTGCCTCCTGTGCACTGTAAGTTCTGCCTGCTTCTCCTCCCTTTCTGCTGCTCCGTTTCTCCCTCTGAACTCCCCTCCTCTTCCTCTCTTGTGGGCACCCACGTGACGTCCATAGACACATCATCATCATACCCTTCACCACCACTGACATTAGAGATCTCACAGTAGGCAGCAACAGCGGGGACCACCCTCCTTGGGCTGATCTGGGTACTGTCGTCAGACTGCTGGGTGGTGACCGTTGCTACCTCCTTTTCCTGATCCGATGCCAAGAATGGCTGCGCATCGGTAAGGTCTTGTAATGGATAGGAAAATAATTCCTCTGACTCGAGCGGAGGGGATATGGTGGTGGTGGTGTCTTTGGGGGTGCACACAGCAGAGAGTGAAGAGGGTGCAAATAGAGAGGATGAGGAGGGTGCAGAAGCGGAAGGCTGAGTGAGTCACTCAACCAAGTCTGGTGCGTCCTTTGACGTAATCGCGCGCACCTTCTGCAACTTCCCACTTAGGCTCCGGCATGGTGCACCTGCCTGCTGCGGAATGCCCTGCCTCTTCCTCTGCCTGTCATTTTCAAAATGACCCTGTGACAAAAGTCCCTATTGAAGAGCAGTGTTTGTGAAAGAAGGTATATCACACCCCTGCTTCAATCACTTTTTTTGGGGGGGGGGGGGGGGGCAACTGGTATATCACACCATTAGAAATTATATGTTCCAATGTCGTTTGTCCCTATCTGTAGCTGAGGTAATGCAGCAAAACCGCAAACAAATCCTGCACTACCTAAATGCACTATATAGAAAGTATATTATTGGTATATACTACCCCTGCTTCAATCAGTGTAATGTATCAAACATTAGTTATCATTGGTGGCGCAGTACTCCCTCCCCGCCTCTTCTCCTCTTCGTTCCCATTGGTGGCAGCAGCAGCACAGGGGGAGGGAGAGACTGCTTCCCTCTCCCCGTGCTGCTGAAGGAACATGGCTGCGCTGAGAGCAGTGCGATGCATGTTCTGTGGTTCTGGGCTGTGCAGTCGCACAGCCTAGTATCGATAAATACCTGAAACAACCCTAGAGGGGACTGTGGAGGCCACTATTAAAGGACCAGTAGGGTACTGTGAGGTCACTGTTAAAGGGGCAGTCACTGTGGATTTCTCTGTTAAGGGGGTCGGTGCTGTGGAGGTCACTGTTAAGGGGGTGGGCCCCTGTGGAGGTCAAGAGGGTAGGGTGCTGTGGAACTCGCTGTTAAAGGGGCAGGCTGCTGTGAAGGTTGAAGGTTGAAGGTTAAAGTTAAAGGATAACTGTCACATTTAGACCCTAATTTCAATTTTCATATATGTAGTTACTAATAACATGATATTCCAGAATCCGTTACTATTAGACTGACTTACCCCATATTTAATAAGATTCAGCCCTTAGCAACCAGTCTGCATAAAACTGCAATCTCACTATTCAGTTAAGATGGCCGCCACTGCCCTCACCTGAGGCTAATCCCGCCCGCCCTCACTAGCCAGTAACAATAGCCCCCCAAAAGTGTCAGTAACCAGAGCCCTCCCCCTAAAGGGTTAATCTCCTGCAGCACAAAGGGGTCCTCTTACCACATGTTGCTTTCATTTATACACTGAGCAGATGGCAGATCTCCCTTCCCTGGTCTGCGCTGGTTCAACTCTGCATCCTCCAGCTCTGCTGAGTGAGGGAGCGTCTGCCAAGCGCAGGGACAGGGAGAAGTGCACACAGCCCAGGCACTGTTATCAGCTGCTGGGGAGGACCTGGCTTTAATCATTTACTTACAGTCCCTGGCTGTCAGTAATCTGACCTTGCACGCAGCCTGCTTCTGCGTCCTCCGTCCTTCAACAGATAGACGGACCATGCCTAGCAATCCTATTTTAAGCACAGGTAAAAGTAGGCAGTACAGGGAACAAAAATGTGGAATTAAAGGGTAATTGAATACACAGTGAAAAGTTGAAATAGGGCCACCAAGGTGATATTAAATCCAATACTCTCGCCCAAACAAATACGACAGTTATACTTTAAGGGGGTGGGCTGCTGTGGAGGTCCCATTTACAGAGGTGGGGCACTGTGGGGGGGGTCAGTGTTAAGCGGTGGGGAGGAGGTGGTGGTCACTATTAAGAGGGCGGAGTACTGTAGCTGTCACTAACTGGGCATACTGTCGATATCTTTTAACCACTTAAGGACCACAGGTTTATACCCCCCTAGTTAGTGACCAGGCCCTTTTTTACAAATCGGCACTTCACAACTTTAACGGTTTATTGCTCTGTCATGCAACTTGGCACCCAAATGAATTTTACCTCCTTTTCTTCTCACAAATACAGCTTTCTTTTGGTGGTATTTGATTGATGCTGAGATTTTCGTTTTTCTGATATTAATCAAAATAGACCGCAATTTTCTCAAGAAAAGTGTATTTTTAACTTTCTCTGGTTAAATTGTTCAAATATAATTACATTTCTATACAAGTTTGTGTCAGAATTTATTGTGCCACATGTCTTTGATAAAAAAAATTCAATAAGTGTATATTTATTGGTTTGCGCAAAAGTTATAGCATTTACAAACTATGGTACAAAAATGTGAATTTCCGCATTTTAAAGCAGCTCTGACTTTCTGAGCACCTGTCATGTTTCTTGAGGTGCTAGAATGCCAGGATAGTATAAATACCCCCCAAATGACCCCATTTTAGAAAGAAGACACCCCAAAGTATTCGCGGAGGGGCACGGTGAGTTTATATATGATTGATTTAATATTTTTTCACAAGTTAGCGGAAAATGACACTTTCTGAGGGAAAAAAAAAAATTATAAAGTTTCCATTTCTGCTAACTTCTGGCAAAAAAAAAAAATAATCTCCCACGGACTCACTATGCCACTCAGTGAATACTTTGGGGTGTCTACTTTCCGAAATGGGGTCATTTGTGGGGTGTGTTTACTGTTCTGGCATTTTGTGCGGGGCTAAATTGTGAGCAACCCTTGGCATTTTGTGCGGGGCTAAATTGTGAGCAACCCTTTAAAGCCTAAAGGTACTCGTTGGACTTTCGGCCCCTTTACGCACCTAGGCTGCAAAAAAGTGTCACACATGTGGTATCACCGTACTCAGAAGAAGTAGGGCAATGTGTTTTGGGCTGTATTTTTACATATACCCATGCTGGGTGAGAGAAATATCTCTGTAAATTGACAACTTTGTATAAAAAAATGTAAAAAGTTGTCATTTACAGAGATAATTTTCACACACAGTATGGGAAAATGGCACAAGTTAGCGGAAAATTATTATTTTTATTTATTTTTTCTTACAAAGTCTCATATTCCACTAACTTGTGACAAAATTTTTTATTTTACATGAACTCACCATGCCCCTCACGGAATACCTTGGGATTTCTTCTTTCCAAAATGGGGTCACTTGTGGGGTATTTATACTGCCCTGGCATTTTAGGGGCCCTAAAGCGTGAGAAGTAGTTTGGAATCCAAATGCGTAAAAAATGCCCTGTGAAATCCTAAAGGTAATCATTGGAATTTGGGCTCCTTTGTGCACCTAGGCTGCAAAAAAGTGTCACACATGTGGTATCACCGTACTCAGAAGAAGTAGGGCAATGTGTTTTGGGGTGTATTTTTACATATACCCATGCTGTCAGTAAAATGCATAAAGCGCATGATGCCCTCAAAACGTGCCCTGGACATAGCAGCAGAGAACATGGGCATGTAATGTATTGGGTCTTTAGACCAATAGGACCGCAATACATTTTTTATAGACCCATGCTGAGGATAAGGCCCAAAAATAATTTAAATTCGGAAACTGTGACTGGTTTCCACCGGAAAGGCTGGGCATAGAAGCTTTCCGGATTGGCGGTTATATACTGTGTGGCATAGCGGTTGGTTTCTGCCACAACTAAGTCATAGAGATCCGCGGTGAAGAACAGCTCAAAAAACTCGAGGGCTGATCCTAAATGAGCTGTCTCCACGCAAACTCCAGACTGGGTGGTGAAAGGGGGCAATATGGGTGCGGCGGAAGCAGGGGAGTGCCAATTTGGGTTTGCCAGCACCTCTGGGAGACTAAGGGCTCTACGGGCCTGTGAACGTGGTGGCTGCGACGGGGGAGTTACCAGCTTGAACTGCCCTTCTGATGCTCGCCACTTCACCAGGGAATACGGCAGTGCTGGTAGAAGGTCCAGGATGTGCTGCGCTGCTGGTGTATGCCACACCATAAAAAAGATCAGCGCTAGCACCACTCTGCTGCAAATGAGGCTCATCACTTGGGGTATGCAGAGCACTGACATGGGATCGGGTACGCCTGACCATAGCAGGGACCTCAACCTCGTCATCTTCACTAGCGGTTAGAGTGCCACTGCTGTCTACAGGTTCATATTCTGAACCACTGGATTCAGCGGGTGAGGCGTCCCCATCACTTCAATCCATCACGGACAGAATCCTGTAGGCCTCTTCAGCGGAATACCCCTTGTTTGACATTTTGGGCTAACTAAATTTAGGGGGTATTCCTCTGAGACTACACAGGAAAAAGAGCACACCTGCCTAGTAAAAAGGAGTGCTTGCGAAGTAAAGCTGCGGTCGCTAATAAAAATCCAGAAAGCTGAAAAGTGATCTTTATAGCGGTGCAGCGATTTTACGGTGTTTTTGCAGTGATCAGAAAATTTTTTATTCTGTCACTGCGGTGGGCGGACTGAACGCAAGTGTGCGCACAAGATCAGGCCTGATCGGGCGAACACTTACAGATACTATACAGTACTAGTGCTGATTAGCGACAGCGATGACGCTAATCAGTGACTGCGGTGCGGTGGGCTGGGGGCGCTAACTACCTAACAAGTAGCTAAGTAACTGGCGGTGATAAGGGACCCTTACAGGGGGGTGATCAATGACAGGGGGTGATCAGGGAGTCTAATATGGGGTGATCAGGGGTTAATGAGTGACAGGGGGGGGTGTAATGTGTGTGTGTGGTGATTGGTGCTACATACAGAGCTGCCTGTGTCCTCTGGTGGTCGATCCAAGCAAAAGGGACCACCAGAGGACCAGGTAGCAGGTATTTCAGATGCTATTTACAAAATAGCGTCTGACATACCCATTTCATTGGTTATTTAAAAAATCTACAGCCTGCCAGCCAATCATCGCTGCTGGCAGGCGGTAGTTGAACTTGTGAACTGCGCGATCCTGTGAACTGCGCGATCCTGTGAGCGCGCGTTCACAGGAAATCTCGGGTCTCCCGAGATGACGCCAATAGGCGTCGCTGAGCCCTGAGAGTGCCGCCGCCCAGAGGCCTATCGGCGTTACGTATGCGGCAAGTGGTTAATGACACACACAAACATTAAATGAAATAGGTGAAATATACCCGTGCAAAGCCAGTTCCTTCTGCTAGTATATATATATTCACACAATGATGTTATATATAATAACAGGATGCAATAATGTTGCAGTGACAGTTACAATGCAGCCAGCTTCTTGTATGCTGATTTCTACTGTGCAGAGGGCACTGATCTAATCGCTACGAATAAGGCTCTATTTAGACATCCGTAGTGTTTTGTGGTCCGCAAAACACTGACGCCGCACATTGCCGGCACTTAATAGAGGATTCCTATTGCACCTGCGGACAAGATTAGGACATGCTCTATCTTTTTGCGGAGCCGCGGACCGGAAATGCAGATGCGGACAGCACACTGTGTGCTGTCCGCATCTTTTCCGGCCCCATTGAAAATGAATGGGTCTGCACCTGTTCCACATAATTGCGGAACGAATCCGGACCAATTCTACGGACGTCTGAATGGACCCTAACAATGAAAAGGTTTACTGGCCACGTGATCAGTGTTACTAGGTGACAGGGGCCAGCTCTGTTTTCCTTCGCATAGTTAACCCGTAGAATACCTCTGCCATACATGTACGGCATTGGGAGCCATAACTTAAGAAACAGCGCCTGCTACGGCTCGCTAATCGGGCAGGTGCAGGCGCTGTGCCCACCCGATCAGTGACATGGAGCCGACAGTCACTGACAGCCGAGCCCCTGCTGCATACACCAGCATCAATGAAAACACAGATGACTGTGTATTTACCCCTTGTTTGCCGCTGTCAAAGCTAACTGCAGCATGCAGGGAATTTGTGGAGGGTACGGGTTCCCTCTCCATCAGGTCCACGCGCTGCAGTGACAGGGACCCGATGTCTGGAAAGGCAGCCAGATGCCTTCCATAGGCATCAGGGTATGCCTTTTATTGGAGCCTGTGAGAGTCAGGCCATTAGGCTGGGTTTTATAGGCTGTCAGTGTAAAAGCTTGCAAGCAATGCATTACAATACAGTATGTATTATAATTAGAGATGAGTGAATTTCAGGTTATGAAATTTGTTCACCCTTCGTTTACTAGTAAAAGGTGAATTGCGTTATGGATTCCGTTACCACAATTCTATGACTGAATGCCTTTAGATGCATTCCGTTATTCATTTCGTCATAATAGAAGTCTATGGGTTGCAAAACGGATCCGACCTGTTTCCTTTATGCAGAGGAGGACTCCCCTGCATGACAGAAATAGAGCGTATCCGTTTTGCAGCCCATAGACTTCTGTTATGACGGAATGCCTCTAAAGGCATTTAGTCATAGAATTGTGTGATGGTCCATGGTAACGGAATCCATAAAGCAATTCACCTTTTACCAGTAAACGAAGTGTGAACGTATTTTATAACATGAATTTCGCTCATCTCTAATTATAATGCATTGCAGAGGGGATTAGACCTCCAGAAGTGGAAGTCTGACAGTGAAACGAAGTAAAAAAATTGTTGCTGTTTTTTTTATTAAAAAAATACTTTTAAGTAAAAAGAAATACACCTTACATTACAAAAAGTGTAATACCAAGTGATCAAATCATCATATGTACCCCAAAATAGTCCCAATAAAGCAGTCACCTCATCCCGCAAAAAATGAGCCCCTATATAAAATAATCGCCTGAAAATAAAAAAAATGGCTTTCAGAATACGGCGATGCAAAAAAATTATTTTTCTGTTTTTTCAAAAACGCTTTTATTGAGTAAAACTAAAATAAATAGAAAGATAGACATATTATTTTTTACTGTTTCCGTAATAACCTGCTCTGTTAAAGTGTCACATCATCTACCCGCTAAGGTAAATGGCATAAACACTGTGCCAAAACAACCATTTACCCCAAAAAGTGAAATATTAAATGGTCAAAAAATCATATATTGCCAAGAAAGGTACCAATAAAAACGTCAAATCTTCCTGCAAAAAACAAGCCCCTACATAAGACGATCAGCAGAAAAAAATATAAATAAATATGGCTTTCAGAAAATTGAGACACAAAAACATGATTTTTTTAAAACAAAAAATGCTTTAAACGGAAACAAAAATTAAAGTGGTCATATTTGGTATTGTTGCATCTGTATAAATCTGCTCTATAAAAATAGCACATGATCTAACCTGTCAGACGACCAGCCATTTTTTGTTACCTTGCCTCACAAAAAGCGTAATCCAAAACGGTTACCTTATCCTATAGTTTCCAAGATAGGGTAATTTTTTGGGAGTTTCTACTGTAGGGGTGCATCTGGGGGACTTCAAATGCAACATGGTAACTCAAAATTATCCCAGTGAAATCTGCCCTCCTAAAACCATTTTTCCTTCTCTTCTGCGCCCTGCCATGTGCCCATACAGCAGTTTACGACCATGTATGGGTGGCTTTGTAAACTGCAGAGTCAGGATAATGGATGTTGAGTTTTGTTTGGCTGTTAACCCTTGCTGTGTTGTGCTGTGAGATAAAAATGGATTAAAAATTTTGGAATTTCATGTACATTTTCCTTTAATTCTTGTGAAACACCTAAAGGGTTAACAAAGTTTGTAAATCAAGGTTTGAATACATTGAGGGGTGTAGTTTCTAAAATGGGGCCATTTATGGGTGGTTTCTATTATGTAAGCCCCAAAAGATAAGTTCATAACTGTAGTGGTCCTTAAAAAAGTTGGTTTTGGAAGATTTGCTTCCAAAATTCTAAGCCTTCTAATGTCCTAAGAAAAAACTAAATATTTACAAAATAATGAAATCATAAAGTAGACATATGGGAAATGCAAAGTAATAACTATTTTATGAGGTATCACTATCTGTTTTAAATGCAGAGAACTTGACATTTGGACAGTTGTTAATTTTTCAAAATTTTTGGTAAATTTTTGATTTTATTTTCTTTTAAATACAAATGAATTATATCAACTATCATGAAGTGCAATGTGTCTGGAGCAAACAGTCTCAGAATGGCTTTAATAAGTAAAAGCGTTCCAAAAAATAAGTAATAAGTAAAAGCGTACGAACGCGCTGTAAAACGCCCTACGCCCCAAGAAGTACAGGAGCTTCTTTGGGGCGTATTGTCGGAGGTTTTTCATTGGATGCCTCTGTGGTTAATCACACAAACGCGCGTTTCTAAAATACAAAAATGCCCCAAAATACGCCTCAAAAACGCCCGATTAAAAACGCCTGTAAAAAGCACTTATCGAATACGCTCAGATGTGAACCCAGCCTTAAGGACCGGGCTCATTTTCACCTTAAGGACCAGGCCATTTTTTGCAAATCTGACCAGGGTCACTTTATGTGGTGATAACTTTAAAACGCTTTGACTTATCCAGGCCATTCTGAGATTGTTTTTTGTCACATATTGTACTTCATGACACTGGTAAAATGGAGTAAAAAAACTAAACATTTTTATTTATAAAAAAATACCAAATTTGCCAAAAATTTTGAAAAATTTGCAGATTTCAAAGTTTCAATTTTTCTACTTCTATAATACATAGTAATACCTACAAAAATAGTTATTACTTTACATTCCCCATATGTCTACTTCATGTTTTATTTTTTGGGGATGTTACACGTTTAGAAGCAAATCTTGAAATTTTTCTAAAATTTTCAAAAACCCACTTTTCAAGGACCAGTTCAGGTCTGAAGTCCCTTTGTGAGGCTTAGGCCTCATGCACACGACCGTATTTTTTTGCGGTCCGCAAAAACGGGTTCAGTTTTGCCGTGATCCGTGACCGTTTTTTCGTCCGTGGGTCTTGATTTTTGGAGGATCCACGGACATGAGAAAAAAGTCGTTTTGGTGTCCGCCTGGCCGTGCGGAGCCAAACGGATCCGTCCTGAATTACAATGCAAGTCAATGGGGACGATCCGCTTGACGTTGACACAATATGGTGCAATTTCAAACGGATCCGTCCCCCATTGACTTTCAATGTAAAGTGAGGAGTTAATATACCATCGGATCGGAGTTTTCTCCAATCCGATGGTATATTTTAACTTGAAGCGTCCCCATCACCATGGGAACGCCTCTATGTTAGAATATACCGTCGGATTTGAGTTACATCGTGAAACTCAAATCCGACGGTATATTCTAACACAGAGGCGTTCCCATGGTGATGGGGACGCTTCAGGTTAGAATATACTAAAAGAACTGTGTACATGACTGCCCCCTTCTGCCTGGCAGGTGCTGCCAGGCAGCAGGGGGCAGCCCCCCCCCTGTAGTTAACACATTGGTGGCCAGTGTGGCCGGCCCCCCTCCCTCCCCTGTAGTTAACTCGTTGGTGGCCAGTGGGCCTCCCCCTCCTAATTAAAATCTCCCCCCTATCATTGGTGGCAGCGGAGTGTACCGATCAGAGTCCCAGTTTAATCGCTGGGGCTCCGATCGGTAACCATGGCAACCAGGACGCTACTGCAGTCCCGGTTGCCATGGTTACTTAGCAATTTGTAGAACCATTATATTTGCGAGCTGCGATGGTCTGCGTCCGGTCGGGAGCTCCTCCTACTGGTAAGTGACAGGTCCGGCCGGGAGCTCCTCCTACTGGTAAGTGACATGACCTGTCACTTACCAGTAGGAGGAGCTCCCGGCAGGACCTGTCACTTACCAGTAGGAGGAGCTCCCAACCGGACGCAGACCATCGCAGCTCGCAGGTAAGTATAATGGTTCTACAAATTGCTAAGTAACCATGGCAACCGGGACTGCAGTAGCGTCCTGGTTGCCATGGTTACCGATCGGAACCCCAGCAATTAAACTGGGACTCCGATCGGTACACTCCGCTGCCACCAATGATAGGGGGGAGATTTTAATTAGGAGGGGGAGGGAGGGGAGAAGGCCCACTGGCCACCAACGAGTTAACTACAGGGGAGGGAGGGGGGCCGGCCGCATTGGCCACCAATGAGTTAACTACAGGGGAGGGGGGGGCCCACTGGCCACCAATGAGTTAACTACTGGGGAGGGGGGGGCCACTGGCCACCAATGAGTTAACTACAGGGGAGGGGGGGGGCTGGCCGCACTGGTCACCAATGTGTTAACTACAGGGGGGGGGGGCCTACAGGCCACCAATGTGTTAACTACAGGGGGGGGGCTGCCCCCTGCTGCCTGGCAGCACCTTCCAGGCAGCAGGGGGCAGTCATGTACACAGTTCTGTTAGTATATTCTAACCTGAAGCGTCCCCATCACCATGGGAACGCCTCTGTGTTAGAATATACTGTCGGTTCTGAGTTTTCACAAAGTGAAAACTCAGCTATGAAAAAGCTTTTATGCAGACGGATCTTCAGATCCGTCTGTATAAAAACCTGTCACTTACCAGTAGGAGGAGCTCCCGGCCGGACCTGTCACTTACCAGTAGGAGGAGCTCCCGACCGGACGCAGACCATCGCAGCTCGCAGGCAAGTATAATGGTTCTACAAATTGCTAAGTAACCATGGCAACCGGGACTGCAGTAGCGTCCTGGTTGCCATGGTTACCGATCGGAGCCCCAGCGATTAAACTGGGACTCCGATCGGTACACTCCGCTGCCACCAATGATAGGGGGGAGATTTTAATTAGGAGGGGGAGGGAGGGGAGAAGGCCCACTGGCCACCAACGAGTTAACTACAGGGGAGGGAGGGGGGCCGGCCGCACTGGCCACCAATGAGTTAACTACAGGGGAGGGGGGGGGCACTGGTCAGCAATGAGTTAACTACAGGGGAGGGGGGGGGCCCACTGGCCACCAATGAGTTAACTACAGGGGGGGGGGCCCACAGGCCACCAATGTGTTAACTACAGGGGGGGGGCTGCCCCCTGCTGCCTGGCAGCACCTTCCAGGCAGCAGGGGGCAGTCATGTACACAGTTCTGTTAGTATATTCTAACCTGAAGCGTCCCCATCACCATGGGAACGCCTCTGTGTTAGAATATACTGTCGGTTCTGAGTTTTCACGAAGTGAAAACTCAGCTATGAAAAAGCTTTTATGCAGACGGATCTTCGGATCCGTCTGTATAAAAACTAACCTACGGCCACGGATCACGGACACGGATGCCAATCTTGTGTGCATCAGTGTTCTTTCACGGACCCATTGACTTGAATGGGTCCGTGAACCGTTGGCCGTGAAAAAAATAGGACAGGTCATATTTTTTTCACGGCCAGGAAACACGGATCACGGATGCGGCTGCAAAACGGTGCATTTTCCGATTTTTCCACGGGCCCATTCAAAGTCAATAGGTCCGCGAAAAAAAACTGAAAACGGCACAACGGCCACGGGTGCACACAACGGTCGTGTGCATGAGGCCTTACATAATAGAAACCACCCCATTCTAGAAACTACACCCCTCAAGGTATTCAAAACTGATTTTACAAACGTCATTAACCCTTTAGGTGTTCCACAAGAATTAATGGAAAATAGAGATACAATTTCAAAATTTAACTTTTTTGGCAGATTTTCCATTTTAATATTTTTTTTCCAGTTACAAAGCAAGTGTTAACAGCCAAACAAAACTCAATATTTATGACCCTGATTCTGTAGTTTACAGAAACACCCCATATGTGGTCGTAAACTGCTGTACGGGCACACGGGAGGGCGCAGAAGGAAAGGAATGCCATACGGTTTTTGGAAGGCAGATTTTGCTGGACTGTTTTTTTTTTTACACCATGTCCCATTTGAAGCCCCCCTGATGCACCCCTAGAGTAGAAACTCCAAAAAAGTTACCCCATTTTAGAAACTACGGGATAGGGTGGCAGTTTTGTTGGCACTATTTTAGGGTACATATGATTTTTGGTTGCTCTATATTACACTTTTTGTGAGGCAAGATAACAAGAATTAGCTGTTTTGGCACAGTTTTTATTTTTTATTTAAAACATTCATCTGACAGGTTAGATCATGTGGTATTTTTATAGACCAGGTTGTCATGGACGCGGCGATACCTAATATGTATTTTTTTTATTTTATTTATGTAAGTTTTACACAATAATATCGTTTTTGAAACAAAAAAAAAATCATGTTTTAGTGTTTACATAGGCCTCTTTCACACTTGCGTTGTCCGGATCCGGCGTGTACTCCACTTGCCGGAATTACACTCCGGATCCGGAAAAACGCAAGTGTACTGAAAGCATTTGAAGACGGAACCGTCTTCCAAATGCGTTCAGTGTTACTATGGCACCCAGGACGCTATTAAAGTCCTGGTTGCCATAGTAGTAGTGGGGAGCGGGGGAGCGGTATACTTACAGTCCGTGCGGCTCCCGGGGCGCTCCAGAATGACGTCAGAGCGCCCCATGCGCATGGATGACGTGATCCATGCGATCACATGATCCATGCGCTTGGGGCGCCCTGACGTCACTCTGGAGCGCCCGGGGAGCCGCACGGAATGTAAGTATACTGCTCCCCCGCTCCCCGCTACACTTTACCATGGCTGCCAGGACTTTAGCGTCCCGGCAGCCATGGTAACCACTCTGAAAAAGCTAAATGTCGGGTCCGGCAATGCGCCGAAACGACGTTTAGCTTAAGGCCGATCCGGATCAATGCCTTTCAATGGGCATTAATTCCGGATCCGGCCTTGCGGCAAGTGTTCCGGATTTTTGGCCGGAGCAAAAAGCGCAGCATGCTGCGGTATTTTCTCCGGCCAAAAAACGTTCCGTTCCGGAACTGAAGACATCCTGATGCATCCTGAACGGATTTCTCTCCATTCAGAATGCATTAGGATAATCCTGATCAGGATTCTTCCGGCATAGAGCCCCGACGACGGAACTCTATGCCGGAAGACAAGAACGCAAGTGTGAAAGAGCCCATAGTCTGAGAGCCATAGTTTTTTCAGTTTTTGGGCAATTATTTTAGATAAGGTTTCATTTTTTGTGGGATGAGATGACTGTTTTATTCGCACTATTTTGGGGTGCATATGACTTTTTGATCGCTTGCTATTACACTTTTTGTGATGTAAGGTGACAAAAAAATTGTTTATTTAGCACAGTTTTTATTTTTACATTTTTTACGGTGTTCATCTGAGGGGTTGAGTCATGTGATATTTTTATAGAGCCGGTCGATACGGACACGGCGGTACCTAATTGGTATACTTTTTTTAAGTTATGTAAGTTTTAGGCTACTTTCACAATAGCGTTTGGGTGTCCGCTTGTGAGCTCCGTTTGAAGGCTCTCACAAGTGGCCCCAAACGGATCCGTCCAGTCCTAATGCATTCTGAGTGGAGGCGGATCCGCTCAGAATGCATCACTCTGGCACCGTTTGTCCTCCGCTCCGCTCAGCAGACGGACACCTGAACGCTGCTTGCAGCTTTCGGGTGTCCGCCTGGCCGTGCGGAGGCAAACGGATCCGTCCAGACTTACAATGTAAGTCAATGGGGACGGATCCGTTTGAAGTTGACACAGTATGGCTCAATTTTCAAACGGATCCGTCCCCCATTGACTTTCAATGTAAAGTCAAAACGGATCCGTTTGCATTATCATGAAAAAAAAAAAAAAAAATAATAATAATTTTTTTGTTCATGGTAATGCAAACGGATCCGTTCTGAACGGATCTAAGCGTTTGCATTATAGGAGCGGATCCGTCTGTGCAGATACCAGACGGACCCGCTCTGAACGCAAGTGTGAAAGTAGCCTTACCCAAGCTTTTTTTAAAACAAAAAAAATGTATGTTTTAGTGTGTCCATATTCTCAGCCAGTTTTTTTTTTTTGGCCCATTGTCTCAGGTCGGGGCTCATTTTTTGCGGGATGAGGTGACTGTTAGATTGGTACTATTTTGGTGGGCATATGCCTTTTTGATCGCTTGCTGTTGTACTTTTTGTGATGTAAGGTGACAAAAAATGGTTTATTTAGAACAGTTTTTTTTTTTTTTTTTACGGTGTTCATTTGAGGGGTTAGGTCATGTGATATGTTTATAGAGCCGGTCGATACGGACGTGGCGATACCTAATATGTCAACTTTTTTCCCCCCTACTTTTTACCAATTTTTTTTAACTTTATTTGGGGAAAATGATTTAAATTTTTGGGGGGGGAAAACTTTATTTTTTCAACTTTTTTTCACTTTATTTTTTGTCCCACTTTGGGACTTTTACTTTTGGGGGTCTAATCCCCTTTACAATGCATTGGCTGTATGAGTAATAGACTGTGTATTACTCATACAGCTTCCGGCCTGTGAGATCCAGGGCGCTGGATCTCACAGGCTCGTCACAGGAAGGCAGTGCGCTGCCTTCCATGCCATCGGGTCCCCCCTACAGCCCCACGGGGACCCGATGGCACCGCCGCAACATGTAAAAGCCGTAAACCGCAGGTCTGAGGGCCCCATTCTCCCCCCCCCCCCCCCGCGCATTAACCAAAGGTGCCTGCTCAATGATTTGAGCAGGCACCTTGTTCCGATATGTCATATGTCCTTAAGTACCGGGACATCATGCCGTACCGGTACGCCACGTGTCCGGAAGAGGTTAAAAATATTGCTTCTACGCCCCGCTGTGTCCCCCTGTACTTTTCCGCAATCAGTATGCTAATGCTGAGCATCGGTACAGGGAGGAGGAGATGCCAGGGTTTCTCAATGGGCGTCTTCTTCTCCCTGGCTGTGCTGCAATCCAATCACAGCGGAGAGCGTCACAGCCAGGGAGAAGGTGAGCTTTTTTTTCTCCCTGTCTGTGATGCTCTCCGCTGTGATTGGATCGCGGCACAGCCAGGGAGAAGGATACACCCATTGAGAAACCCTGGCGTCTCCTCATCCCTGTACTGATGCTCAGTATTAGCATGTTGAGTGCGAAAAATACAGGGGGGAACAGTGGGGCGTAGGAGCAATATTTAAAAAAATCTGACAGGGTGGCAGCATCAGTGGGGGGTACCCCGCAAGTAAAGGTAATTAATATAAAATCATGAAAAGTCCTATTTAAGGTGAAATATGGCAGGGTCCTGTAAGGGTTAATAAACATTGTGCCTTACTCTCTGACTCCAAGCGCCTTAGACTTGTCTTACATATGCGTGAAACTGATCCGGAAGGCTGTTCACGCGGCCAGGAACAGCCTGTCTTAGGCTACTTTCAGACTTGGGTTTTGGGCGGATCCGTCATGGTTCTGCAAAAACTGATCCGTTACAATAATACAACCGCATGCATCCGTCATGAACTGATCCGTTTGTATTATCTGTAGCATAGCCAAGACGTCATGAACTCCGCTTAAAGTCAATGGGAGACGGATCCGTTTTCTATTGTGCCAGATTGTATCAGAGAAAACTGATCGGTCCCCATTGACTTGCATAGTGTGTCAGGACGGATCTGTTTGGCTCAGTTTCGTCAAGCAGACAGCAAAACGCTGCAGGCAGTGTTTTGGTATCCGACTCCAGAGCGGAATGGAGACTGATTGGAGGCAAACTGATGCATTCTGAACTGATCCTTTTCCATTCAGAATGCATTAGGGCAAAACTAATCTGTTTTGGACCGCTTGTGAGAGCCCTGAACGGATCTCGCAAACGGAAAACCAAAACGCGAGTGTGAAAGTAGCCTTTACTGTTCCACGGATATTTCACACCAGCGTTTGAGAGCTCTGGCAGGCTGTTCCGGCCTTACTGCGTGTAGCCGCATCGGAACAACGTCATACGTAATCTGCTCCATCTTTGGTCCTTTTCACCGGGAATAAGGCACATGACAATTTAAGGGAACAATAGTTTATTTTTTTATTTTTATATATATATATATATTTTGTAAGCAAATATTATTATTTTTTTAAATGAGGTATATTGTTTTTCTTTTTATTTGGCCATTTACGGTTTGTGTATTTGTTTTAGTTATTCCTAGAATACTCTTTTACTATAGCAGCTGCTGTCAAGGCCATTAAGATTATGGGTTACATCATAAGGTCTGCTCTCACTAGATATCCATAAGATCTTGATAATCTGACCTGGCCTTACTTATTGAGCACTTGGGTTTTCCTACCAAGTTCCTTACTTGGCTTCATATGCTCTACGCCAACACTCAGAAAATAAATCAGACTGGAAAAATGTACAGTGGATATAAAAATTCTACACACCCCTGTTAAAATGTCAGGTTTCTGTGTTGTAAAAAAATAAAAAAAAGAGACAAAGATAAATCATTTCAGAAGTTTTTCCACCTTTTTAATGTGACCTATAAACTGTACAACTCAATTGAAAAACATACTGAAATCTTTTAGGTGGAGGGAAGAAAACAAGAAAAACTAAAATAATGTGTTTGCATAAGTGTGCACACCATCTTATAACTGGGGATATAGCTGTGTTCAGAATAAGCAATCACATTCAAAATCATGTTACATAGGAGTCAGCATACACCTGACATCATTTAAAGTGCCTCTGATTAACGCCAAATAAAGTTCAGCTGCTCTAGTTGGTCTTTCCTGAAATTTTCTTAGTCGCATCCCACAGCAAAAACCATGGTCCACAGAGAGCTTCCAAAGCGTCAGAGGGATCTCAGTGTTAAAAGGTATCTATTAGGAGAAGGGTACAAAAGAATTTCCAAGGCATTAGATATATCATGGAACACATTGAAGACTTCGTCAATAAAGTCATCATCAAGTGGAGAAAATATGGCACAACAGTGACATTACCAAGAACTGGACGTCCCTCCAAAATTGATGAAAAGACGAGAAGAAAACTGGTCTGGAAGACTACCAAGAGGCCTACAGCAACATTAAAGGAGCTGCAGAAATATCTTGCAAGTACTGGCTGTGTGGTACATGTGACAAATCATATGTCTGGGCTATGGGGTAGAGTGGCAAGATGAAAGCCTTTTCTTATGAAGAAAAACATCCAAGCCAGGCTACATTTTGCAAAAACACATCTGAAGTCTCCCAAAAGCATGTGGGAAAAGGTGTTATGGTCTGATGAAACCAAGGTTGAACTTTTTGGCCATAATTCCAAAAGATATGTTTGGCGCTAAAAACAACACTGCACATCACCAAAAGAACACCATACCCACAGTGAAGCATGGTGGTGGCATCATCATGCTTTGGGGCTGGTTTTAAGCTATAGGCTTAGTTAAGCTAGAGGGAATTATGAACAGTTCCAAATACCAGTTAATATTGGCACAAAGCCTTCAGGCTTCTGCTAGAAAGCTGAACATCAAGAGGAACTTCATCTTTCAGCATGACAATGACCCAAAGCATACATCCAAATCAACAAAGGAATGGCTTCACCAGAAGAAGATTAAAGTTTTGGAATGGCCCAGCCAGAGCCCAGACCTGAATCAGATTGAAAATCTGTGGGGTTATCTGATGCACAGGAGATGCCCTCCCAATCTGACAGATTCGGAGTGTTTTTGAAAAGAAGAGTGGGCAAATCTTGCCAGGTCAAAATGTGCCATGCTGATAGACTCATACCTAAAAAGACTGATTCCTGTAATAAAATCAAAAGGTGCTTCAACAAAGTATTAGTTTAAGGGTGTGCACACTTATGCAACCATATTATTATTTTTTATTATTTTTTTCCCCCCTCCACCTAAAAGATTTCAGTTTGTTTTTCAATTGAGTTGTACAGTTTATAGGTCACATTAAAGGTGAAAAAAGTTCTGAAATGATTTATCTTTGTCTCATTTTTTTTACATCACAGAAACCTGACATTTTAACAGAGGTGTGTAGACTTTTTATATCCACTGTATATCTGGTGGGGCTCGTGGCAGGCATGCCTCTTATTCTATTTAGGCCCCTTTCACACGAGCGCGTTTTCCACGTGGGTGCAGTGCGTGAAGTGAACGCAAAGCACCCGCACTGAATCCTGACGCATTCATTTAAATGGGTCTGTGTACATGAGCGTTTTTCTTGTTCACGTATCAGTTCTGCGTTGCGTGAGAATCGCAGCATGTTCTATATTCTGTGTTTTTCACGCAGCCCTGGCCCCATAGAAGTGAATGGGGATTCATGCAGTGCGTTTTTCACTGATGTTTGCAAACCTTTAGTTTTTTTGTCACGCACGTGAAAAACGCTTTAAAACACATTGCACCCGCGTGGAAAAAACTGAACGCAATTGCAGAGAAAACTGACTGAACTTGCATGAAAATGGTGCGAGTTTCATTGAGCTTATCCTGAGCCAATCCGTATTGTTTGTGTGAAAGAGGCCTAGTGTTAATAAAGATACAAGACCTGGGGGACATTTAACTTCACATTTTTTTTTTCTTTTTCTTTTCACTATTGATTTCTCCTGAAACTGGGGCTGACATAGTCACTGACAGCAGGCCCCCCGCTCGGCAGCTGCATGATTAGCGTGCAGCTGCCATCTCTGAAAAGACGTTCAGAAACGTCAGATCAGAGATAGAAAACCGCCCATAGGATGTTTATAGTATATTGGCGGTCATGAAGTGGTTAAGGTCGACAGAGACAATTTGAACTTCCATATTCACAAATATTACATTACCTCCAACTGAAACACTTCATCTCCAGCTACTCCTCTAACATTGTCCTTGTTTGAAACATATTGCCTGCACACTAGAGCGCTTATTATGCAAATTATATTGAACCCAGTTGTCCTATTTCCAGGGCCGGTGTTTCTATACAGGCACCGGCCGGTCCCGAACCTTTGCTTCCATTGTGGAGGCTTTCATCTCCATAGTCATCTTTATCGCCGTCCTCAGGACAGCAATACAGATGCCTGTGCTGTGGGGCAGGGTAGGGAGAGGCATCTCACTTTCCTGTTCCTCTTATAGGCTGCCGGCACTAGGCCCGCAGCTTATCAGAGGCTGGTGCAGGTGGCGAGATGACCCTGATGGATATACAGGGGAATTTTATAAAATACTGAAAGACACTATTTCACCCTTACTAACATCTATGTACAATGATTATACACTGCTCAAAAAAATAAAGGGAACACAAAAATAACACATCCTAGATCTGAATTAATTAAATATTCTTCTGAAATACTTTGTTCTTTACATAGTTGAATGTGCTGACAACAAAATCACACAAAAATTAAAAATGGAAATCAAATTTTTCAACCCATGGAGATCTGGATTTGGAGTCACACTCAAAATTAAAGTGGAAAAACACACTACAGGCTGATCCAACTTTGATGTAATGTCCTTAAAACAAGTCAAAATGAGGCTCAGTAGTGTGTGTGGCCTCCACTTGCCTGTATGACCTCCCTACAATGCCTGTGCATGCTCCTGATGAGGTGGCAGACGGTCTCCTGAGGGATCACCTCCCAGACCTGGACTAAAGCATCTGCCAACTCCTGGACAGTCTGTGGTGCAACATGACGTTGGTGGATAGAGCGAGACATGATGTCCCAGATGTGCTCAATTGGATTCAGGTATGGGGAACGAGCGGGCCAGTCCGTAGCATCAATGCCTTTGTCTTGCAGGAACTGCTGACACACTTCAGCCACATAAGGTCTAGCATTGTCTTGCATTAGGAGAAACCCAGGGCCAACCACACCAGCATATGGTCTCACAAGGGGTCTGAGGATCTCATCTTGGTACCTAATGGCAATCAATTAGAAATGAATGGGCGGCACTGCGCATCAGTCGCGGTCCAGGTGCACGGTCAAAAGGTAGATACCTCGATACTTGTAATAGAGAGACCAGCACTCCGTAATTCCAGTGATGAAAGAAAGATTTCTTTATTCGTCACCCATATGTGACGCGCGTTTCGACACTAGTCTGTGTCTTTGTCAAAGTACAGGTGATAACAGCTCAAAGTAATATACAAATGGCACCATTAAATACAATTCAAATAACCCGCCTCCTAGCCACGTCAGTGGTCACATGGCAAGGGGCGGACTGAACCACCCCCAGCCATGTGATCAGTCACGGGGTCAGGGCGTCATACTGCTAAGCAACCCATCCAAACAGACTGACCATGAGTGGAGTACGGTAAGACATGTATCTGACCCATATATTATTATCTATCAGAGCGATCTTTGATCCTTTATACATCTGGTTTACACAATTTGTGAGTAGCAATACATTAGAATTAGACCGTCTCCTCCTCATGTAAAAAAATCATATGGTCACGGAAGCAGCAATGCCCGTCACATGATGTGTCACATAACATAGCACTGTTACGTCTCAGATCCAAAAAATATTACAAAAAATATCAAGTCTCACAGAAGATAGATTGCGCTGCAGTATTGAAAATTCATGTCAGGTTCAAATATATTCCAGAGAACTGAGGTATCCATATTCGGTTACAAAACAACAGCATACATAGATACACAGTAACAATCCACAATTATCTATTGCACACATTGAATCAGAGGAAACTACTCAGTGAATATTCCTTATTGAGGCCTTTGGGGGCAAGCGTCTCAAGTCGATGGATCCAATATGCTTCACGCTGGTGGAGCATCTGGATCCGATTTCCTCCACGTCGAGGTAGGGTTACTTCTTCTAAAATTTGAAAACGCAATTGTAAGATGCAGTGATTTTTTTTTCTTTAAAATGTTGGGGAATAGGTAACAAGATGTTTTCTTTCCGAATTGTGGACTTATGTTTTGCTACCCGGTCCTTCATACGCATCGTCGTCTCTTCAACATAGCACAACCCACAGGGACATTTAAGTAAATAGATCACAAAACTGTTGTCACATGTGAAATGACCCCGAATGGGGATTTGTTGTCCTGTCTGAGGGTGTGCTATGTTGGAGCCTTTGATCACGTTAGAGCAGTGAACACAGTTAAGACAGGGAAATGTTCCCTTCCTAACTGTAGAGAAAGTGAGCTGTCGCTGAAGCATCCTGTCACTTCCTACGTCCGCCCGCACAATCATGTCTCTAATGTTTTTATTTCGCTTAAAGCACATCATGGGGCGGTCCCTAAATTCCTGAATTGCAGGATATGATTTTTGTAAGATGTTCCAGTGTTTGTAGATGACAGCCCTAACTCGGTCCATCCAAGGATGGTATTTTACCACTAGTGGTATTCTCTGTCCCTTGTCTTTCCTTTCTGTGGGGTTTCTTATCTTGTCTAGCTGTTGATGTAATAGACAGGGCGGATAGCCTCTGTCTATAAATTTCTGAGTCATCTCCCGTAACCTAAGATCACGTGTGTCCTGATCCATAACAATATTGGCCACTCTTTTATATTGTGAGTATGGCAAGGATTTTTTTTACAGTCGATGGGTGATTACTCTGGAATGACAAGAGACTATTCCTGTCAGTTTTCTTGACATATAAGTCAGTAGTAATCCTATTGTCAGTGCCCCTAATCACCCATGTGTCGAGGAAGGAGACACGTTCTGAGTCTTGGTGCAGGGTAAATTTCAGCTCTGGTCTTATATTGTTGATGTAGTCCACAAAGGTCATAAGGGTCTCAATGCTGCACCGCCATACGCAGAAAACGTCATCTATGAAGCGTTTCCAAAATATACAGTGATTTTGATATAGTTCACTTGGGTAAATATATTCTCTCTCAAAGTGTGCCATATAGCAATTTGCGTATGGAGGTGCAGCATTGGACCCCATCGCGGTCCCACACCGCTGCTGGAAAAAAGTGTCCTGAAATAAAAAATAATTGCGACGTAAGACAATGGACAATAAAGAAAGAAAAAACTTTTTTTCTTGTGCCGTGTAAGGGCTGTCATCTAACAACATCTGGACAGATTCCAGACCTTTTTCATGAGTTATGCTCGTATATAAGCTGCAGACGTCTAGAGTGACCAGGATGCAATCATGCGACAGCTCAATTTCCCGTACTGCCTCCAGAAAATGTTGGGTATCCCTGAGATAGGAAGGGGCCTTTTTGGTAAGTGGAGTCAACACCAGGCGCTCAGGCCGACACCATCATCGGGGACGCCGAAGCTCCACGTCTAACCCGGTCACAGGTACTCAGCACACCTTAGTGTTAAACTTATCATCTAAGAATCTCTCTCCACTCCAAATTGGACTTCTTGAAAAGGGACTATCTTTCAGTCCGACCACTAGTCTGGACACATTTGGACTGGACATGGATTTAAATCGCTTCTTTCGGAGCATACGGCTTAAAAGCCACTTTTCAAATGTATCAATGCATGATCCGGTCCCTATTGAAAATGTACCATCACTATTAAATTTGCAGCAGTTTGGCCTAAGGCTTAAGAGCCATTATATGCCCCCGAAGACATATCACCCCAGTGAAACATACATACAACTTGTACAACGTGATATTGCCATACTACTTGCGAATTTTAAGAAAGGTGATTATTATATCCACCATAATTTGTCCGTAGAGGAGAGACAGGTGGTCAATCATCTGACTGATGATGACTCCCTGGTTTTTAAGCCTGCGGACAAAGGCGGTGCCCTTGTTATATTAGACAAAGATTATTATGTTAGAGAGATTTTGGGACAATTATCTGACCACAATGTCTATGAAATATTGCAGGGGGATCCGGTCTGGACCATTAAACGGGAGTTACAGACTTTGGTTGATGAAAATTTATCACAACATGTTATTAACAAAAAATTAGCGGAATTTTTAATCAACCAACACCCTGTGACACCCGTGTTTTACACACTTCCGAAAGTGCATAAATCCCTGGACAAGCCTCCGGGTCGCCCCATTGTTGCAGCTACGGATTCAGTCCTATCTCCCCCTGCAAAATTTCTTGACAAAGTGTTGACTCCACTTACCAAAAAGGCCCCTTCCTATCTCAGGGATACCCAACATTTTCTGGAGGCAGTACGGGAAATTGAGCTGTCGCATGATTGCATCCTGGTCACTCTAGACGTCTGCAGCTTATATACGAGCATAACTCATGAAAAAGGTCTGGAATCTGTCCAGATGTTGTTAGATGACAGCCCTTACACGGCACAAGAAAAAAAGTTTTTTCTTTCTTTATTGTCCATTGTCTTACGTCGCAATTATTTTTTATTTCAGGACACTTTTTTCCAGCAGCGGTGTGGGACCGCGATGGGGTCCAATGCTGCACCGCCATACGCAAATTGCTATATGGCACACTTTGAGAGAGAATATATTTACCCAAGTGAACTATATCAAAATCACTGTATATTTTGGAAACGCTTCATAGATGACGTTTTCTGCGTATGGCGGTGCAGCATTGAGACCCTTATGACCTTTGTGGACTACATCAACAATATAAGACCAGAGCTGAAATTTACCCTGCACCAAGACTCAGAACGTGTCTCCTTCCTCGACACATGGGTGATTAGGGGCACTGACAATAGGATTACTACTGACTTATATGTCAAGAAAACTGACAGGAATAGTCTCTTGTCATTCCAAAGTAATCACCCATCGACTGTAAAAAAATCCTTGCCATACTCACAATATAAAAGAGTGGCCAATATTGTTATGGATCAGGACACACGTGATCTTAGGTTACGGGAGATGACTCAGAAATTTATAGACAGAGGCTATCCGCCCTGTCTATTACATCAACAGCTAGACAAGATAAGAAACCCCACAGAAAGGAAAGACAAGGGACAGAGAATACCACTAGTGGTAAAATACCATCCTTGGATGGACCGAGTTAGGGCTGTCATCTACAAACACTGGAACATCTTACAAAAATCATATCCTGCAATTCAGGAATTTAGGGACCGCCCCATGATGTGCTTTAAGCGAAATAAAAACATTAGAGACATGATTGTGCGGGCGGACGTAGGAAGTGACAGGATGCTTCAGCGACAGCTCACTTTCTCTACAGTTAGGAAGGGAACATTTCCCTGTCTTAACTGTGTTCACTGCTCTAACGTGATCAAAGGCTCCAACATAGCACACCCTCAGACAGGACAACAAATCCCCATTCGGGGTCATTTCACATGTGACAGCAGTTTTGTGATCTATTTACTTAAATGTCCCTGTGGGTTGTGCTATGTTGGAGAGACGACGATGCGTATGAAGGACCGGGTAGCAAAACATAAGTCCACAATTCGGAAAGAAAACATCTTGTTACCTATTCCCCAACATTTTAAAGAAAAAAATCACCGCATCTCACAATTGCGTTTTCAAATTTTAGAAGAAGTAACCCTACCTCGACGTGGAGGAAATCGGATCCAGATGCTCCACCAGCGTGAAGCATATTGGATCCATCGACTTGAGACGCTTGCCCCCAAAGGCCTCAATAAGGAATATTCACTGAGTAGTTTCCTCTGATTCAATGTGTGCAATAGATAATTGTGGATTGTTACTGTGTATCTATGTATGCTGTTGTTTTGTAACCGAATATGGATACCTCAGTTCTCTGGAATATATTTGAACCTGACATGAATTTTCAATACTGCAGCGCAATCTATCTTCTGTGAGACTTGATATTTTTTGTAATATTTTTTGGATCTGAGACGTAACAGTGCTATGTTATGTGACACATCATGTGACGGGCATTGCTGCTTCCGTGACCATATGATTTTTTTACATGAGGAGGAGACGGTCTAATTCTAATGTATTGCTACTCACAAATTGTGTAAACCAGATGTATAAAGGATCAAAGATCGCTCTGATAGATAATAATATATGGGTCAGATACATGTCTTACCGTACTCCACTCATGGTCAGTCTGTTTGGATGGGTTGCTTAGCAGTATGACGCCCTGACCCCGTGACTGATCACATGGCTGGGGGCGGTTCAGTCCGCCCCTTGCCATGTGACCACTGACGTGGCTAGGAGGCGGGTTATTTGAATTGTATTTAATGGTGCCATTTGTATATTACTTTGAGCTGTTATCACCTGTACTTTGACAAAGACACAGACTAGTGTCGAAACGCGCGTCACATATGGGTGACGAATAAAGAAATCTTTCTTTCATCACTGGAATTACGGAGTGCTGGTCTCTCTTACAGGTACCAAATGGCAGTCAGGCTACCTCTGGCGAGCACATGGAGGGCTGTGCGGCCCTCCAAAGAAATGCCACCCCACACCATTACTGACCCAATGCTAAACCGGTCATGCTGGAGGATGTTGCAGGCAGCAGAACGTTCTCCACGGCGTCTCCAGACTCTGTCACATGTGCTCAGTGTGAACCTGCTTTCATCTGTGAAGAGCACAGGGCGCCAGTGGCGAATTTGCCAATCTTGGTGTTCTCTGGCAAATGCCAAACGTCCTGCACGGTGTTGGGCTGTAAGCACAACCCCCACCTGTGGATGTCGGGCCCTCATATCACCCTCATGGAGTCTGTTTCTGACCGTTTGAGCAGACACATGCACATTTGTGGCCTGCTGGAGGTCATTTTGCAGGGCTCTGGCAGTGCTCCTCCTGTTCCTTCTTTGCACAAAGGCGGAGGTAGCGGTCCTGCTGCTGGGTTGTTGCGCTCCTACGGCCTCCTCCACATCTCCTGATGTACTGGCCTGTCACCTGGTAGCGCCTCCATGCTCTGGACACTACGCTGACAGACACAGCAAACCTTCTTGCCACAGCTCGCATTGATGTGCCATCCTGGATAAGCTGCACTACCTGAGCCACTTGTGTGGGTTGTAGACTCCGTCTCATGCTACCACTAGAGTGAAAGCACCACCAGCATTCAAAAGTGACCAAAACATCGGCCAGGAAGCATAGGAACTGAGAAGTGGTCTGTGATCACCACCTGCAGAACCACTTCTTTATTGGGGGTGTCTTGCTAATTGCCTATAATTTCCACCTGTTGTCTATCCCATTTTCACAACAGCATGTGAAATTGATTGTCACTCAGTGTTGCTTCCTAAGTGGACAGTTTGATTTCACAGAAGTGTGATTGACTTGGAGTTACATTGTGTTGTTTAAGTGTTCCCTTTATTTTTTTGAGCAGTGTATGTCAGGAAACAAGCTATCGGACCTAGAACGCACTGCGTATATCAAGGTGCTTCCAAAACCCAGGAAAGATCCCCTGATGGCAGCCTCTTACAGGCCAATATCCCTCATAGACCTGGATATAAAAATAATGTCCAAAATTTTGGCGTCCAGACTAGCTAAAATAATGCCTGGACTCTTGTCACCAGCACAGGCAGGTTTACGCAAAAAAGAGCAGCGGTAACAAATATTAGGAAGGTATTGGCGGTACTAGATAGATTAACATGCGACCGAAAGTAGGACAGACCCTGGCCACACTGGCTATCGATGCAGAAAAAGCTTTTGACAACGTGGCCTGGAACTGGCTTAACAAAGTACTGGACACAGTGGGACTAGTAGGTCCATTTCGCCAATAACTAACAGTTCTATATGACACACCTATGGCACAAGTACACATCCCTGGCCATTTATCCCCCAGATTTGTACTACACCAGGGCACCCGACAAGGATGACCTTTTTCCCCCCTGCTCTTCTGGCCATTGAACCACTATCTAGAGCCATTGCTACTAATAAGGAAATACGAGGAATTAAAGTAGGTAAAGCTGAAGTCAAACCTGCATGATTTGCAGATGTCTTATTAGTGTTCCTAGCTCATCCGCAAGTGGACCTGGTAAAATTATTTGGAATGCTTACCCTTTTTGGCTCATTCTCTGGCTTCAAAGTGAATATCTCTAAATGCGAAATGTTATAGCTGTTGCAAATGAAAAATCCCAAGTTAGGCCTCATGCACACGACCGTTGTGTGCATCCGTGGCCGTTGTTCCGTTTTCCGTGATTTTCTGCGGACCCATTGACTTTCAATGGGTCTGTTGAAAACTCGTAAAATGCACCGTTGTTCATCCGCGGCCGTGATCCATGTTTCCTGTCCGTCAAAAAATAGGACCTGTCCTATTTTTTTGACGGACAACGGTTCACGGACCCATTCAAGTCAATGGGTCCGTGAAAAAACACGGATGCACACAAGATTGGCATCCGCGTCCGTGATCCGTGGCCGTCTGCATAAAAGCTATTTTCAGAGCTGAGATTTCACTTGAAAACTCAGATCCGACAGTATATTCTAGCAGAGGCGTTCCCATAGTGAAGGGGACGCTTCAAGTTAGAATATACTAACTGTGTACATGACTGCCCCCTGCTGCCTGGCAGCACCCGATCTCTTACAGGGGGCTGTGATCCGCACAATTAACCCCTGAGGTGCCGCACCTGAGGGGTTAATTGTGCGTATCATAGCTCCCTGTAAGAGATCAGGTGCTGCCAGGCAGGAGGGGGCAGACCCCCCTCCCCTGTATTTAACTCATTGGTGGCCAGTGCGGCCTCTCTCCCCTGTATTGTACTCATTGGTGGCCAGTGCGGCCCCCCTCCCTCCCCAGTATTATATTCATTGGTGGCCAGTGCGGCCTACCCTCTCCCCCCCCCAATTAAAATCACCTTCCCCCATCATTGGTGACCAGTGCGGCCTCCCCTCTCCCCCCCCCCCTAATTAAAATCACCCCCCCATCATTGGTGGCTAGTGCGGCCTCCCCTCTCCCTCCCCCCCCTAATTTAAATCACCTTCCCCCATCATTGGTGGCAGCGGAGAGTTCCGATCGGAGTCCCAGTTTAATCGCTGGGGCTCCGATCGGTTACCATGGCAGCCAAGAAGCTACTGCAGTCCTGGTTGCCATGGTTACTTAGCAATAGAAGCATTATACTTACCTGCGATGTCTGTGACCGGCCGGGCGCTCCTCCTACTGGTAAGTGACAGGTCTGTGCTATAAGCAATGCGCCGCACAGACCTTTCACTTACCAGTAGGAAGAGCGCCCGGCTGGTCACAGACATCGCAGGTAAGTATAATGCTTCTATTGCTAAGTAACCATGGCAACCAGGACTGCAGCAGCGTCTTGGCTGCCATGGTAACCGAGCGGAGCCCCAGCGATTAAACTGGGACTCCGATCGGAACTCTCCGCTGCCACCAATGATGGGGGAAGGTGATTTTAATTGGGGAAGGGGGGTGGAGAGGGGAGGCCGCACTGGCCACCAATGATGGGGGGGTGATTTTAATTAGGGGGGGGAGAGGGGAGGCCGCACTGGCCACCAATGAATATAATACAGAGGAGGCAGGGAGGGGGGGCCGCACTGGCCACCAATGAGTTAAATACAGGGGAGGGGGGTCTGCCCCCTCCTTCCTGGCAGCACCTGATCTCTTAAGGCCTCTTTCACACGGGCGTTGCGGGAAAATGTGCGGGTGCGTTGCGGGAACACCCGCGATTTTTCCGCGCGAGTGCAAAACATTGTAATGCGTTTTGCACCCGCGTGAGAAAAATCACGCATGTTTGGTACCCGAACTTCTTCACAGAAGTTCGGGCTTGGGTTAGGTGTTGTGTAGATGTTATTATTTTCCCTTATAACATGGTTATAAGGGAAAATAATAGCATTCTGAATACAGAATGCTTAGTAGGTGATCAATTGAGGGTTAAAAAAAAATAAAAAAAATTAACTCACCTTCTCCTCTTGTTCGCGTAGTTACCGGTCTCTTCTTACTTTTTTAATGATGAGCTTTGGGCTAAAGGACCTTTGGTGACGTCAGATCACATGCTCCAATCACATGGACCATGTGATTGGAGCATGTGATCTGACGTCACCACAGGTCCTAGCCGATAGTTCATCTTTTAAAAAGTAAAGAAGAGACCGGGAACTACGCGAACAAGAGGAGAAGGTGAGTTAATTTTTTTATTTATTTTTTAACCCTCAATTGATCACCTACTAAGCATTCTGTATTCAGAATGCTATTATTTTCCTTTATAACCATGTTATAAGGGAAAATAATACAGTGAATAGACTGTCACCTAGCAACCATGCGTGAAAATCGCACTGCATCCGCACTTGCTTGCGGATCCTTGCGATTTTCACGCAAACCCCATTCACTTCTATGGGGCCTGCGTTGCGTGAAAAACAGCATGCTGTGAAATTCACCGCTCATGTGAACAGCCCCATCGAAATGAATGGGTCGGTATTCAGTGCGGGTGCAATGCGTTCACCTCACGCATCACATCCGCGCGGAATACTCGCCCGTGTGAAAGGGGCCTTACAGGGGGCTATGATACACACAATTAACCCCTCAGGTGCAGCACCTGAGGGGTTAATTGTGCTGATCACAGCCCCCTGTAAGAGATCGGGTGGTGCCAGGCAGCAGGGGGCAGTCATGTACACAGTTCTTAGTATATTCTAACTTGAAGCGTCCCCATTACTATGGGAACGTCTCTGTGTTAGAATATACTGTCGGATCTGAGTTTTGACGATCTAACTCAAATCCGATGGTATAGTCTAACATAGAGGCGTTCCCATGGTGATGGGGACGCTTCAAGTTAAAATATACCATCGGATTGGAGAAAACTCAGATCCGATGGTATATTAATAGGGACTCCTGACTTTACATTGAAAGGCAATGGGGGACGGATCCGTTTGCAATTGCACCATATTGTGTCAACATCAAACGGATCTGTCCCCATTGACTTGCATTGTAAGTCAGGACAGATCCGTTTGGCTCCGCACGGCCAGGCGGACACCAAAACGACTTTTTCTTCATGTCCGTGGATCCTCCAATCAAGGAAGACCCACGGAAGAAAAAACGGACACGGATCACGGACCTACGGACCCAGTTTTTGCGGACCTTGAAAAAAAAAAAAAACGGTTGTGTGCATGAGGCCTTATGGGAATCAATACCAGTACAGATAAGTCATCGCTCCATCAAATATCTTGGAATACACATAGGCAACATCCCTGAATCCTTATATCGCCTAAACCAGTGGTCCCCAACCTTTTTTGCACCAAGGACCGGTTTCATGCAAGACAATTTTCCTAGGGACCGGGTGGGGGGGAAGGGGGCGGGGCTTAGGGGGTGGGCCGGGCTGACTGATAAACGCGCATAACAAAACACAAGGTGCATATTAAAATATATAACACTATATAATGACTATATAAACGGACTCTGGTCTCTGCTGCACTGTACCATATTTTTCGCCCTATAAGATGCACCTAGTTTTAGAGGAGAACAATAAGAAAAAAATATTTCTCATTACACCTCAGGTCAGACCAGCAATCAGACCCCCAATGGCTCAGATCAACCCCCAAACCTTTAGCCATCTATCAGCCCCCAATGTCAGCCATAAACCCCCCCAATATCAGCCATAAACTCCCCCCAATATCAGCCATAACCCCCCCCCAATGTCAGCCATAAGCCCCCCAATGTCAGCCATAAGCCCCCCAATGTCAGCCATAAGCCCCCCAATGTCAGCCATAAGCCCCCCAATGTCAGCCATAAGCCCCCCAATGTCAGCCATAAGCCCCCCATTGTCAGCCATAAGCCCCCCATTAGCCCCTCAAGTCAGCCATAAGCCCCCCATTAGCCCCTCATGTCAGCCATAAGCCCCCCATTAGCCCCTCATGACAGCCATGATTAGCCCCTCATGTAAGCCCCTCATGTCAGCCATAAGCCCCCCATTAGCCCCTTTATGTCAGCCCCATGTCCCTCATGTCAGCCCCATGTCCCCCAGGTCAGCCATCAGCCCCCAGTGCAAATAAAATAAAATAAAAAAAACACTTACCTCTCCTGCTCCTGGTCACCATCGCGATCCTCTTCATTCTGCTGTCGGCTGGCTGTGTATAGCGGCGCACAGCGTGAGGTCACAGAGAGACCTCACGCTGTGCGCAGCCATGCACAGCCGATAGCCGAGCCGAGGACCAGGAAGCGGTGAGTACAGATCCTTCACCGCTCCCTGGTCCTTCTGTACTAATGAAGCGCTTCCATAATGGAAGCGCTTCATTAGTACAGAGTTAAAGACTGCCCTGATCGCCGCGGCTCGGCTAACAATCCTCCACGGCCCGGTCCTGGGCCGCGGCCCGACGGTTGGGGACCTCTGGCCTAAACTATCCTGAACTGATCAAACATATTACATCAGACTTAGGCCTCATGCACACGGCCGTTGTTATGGTCCGCACCCGAGCCGCAGTTTTGGCGGCTCTGTTGCGGACCCATTCACTTCAATGGGGCCGCAAAAGATGCAGACAGCACTCCGTGTGCTGTCCACATCCGTTGCTCCGTTCCGTCGTTCGCAAAAAAAAAATAGTGTGTCCTATTCTTGTCCGCGCGTTGCGGACAAGAATAGGCAGATATATTAAAGGCTGTCTGTGCCGTTCCGCAAAACACACAACGGTCGTGTGCATGTAGCCTTAGATGGAAACATCAGACAATACCATTACTCTTGAAACACACAGACATAAACACCCTCCAAACAGCTTTTAGTCACTTTATATGGGCAGGCAAAAGACCAAGAATCGCATTGGCGACGCTGATGCTAAACAGGGGGAGGGAGGAACAGGATTTCTTGACATACTACACTATTTTTTGTACTTTAAATCTTTATTGTTTTTTACATCATACAAAAAAGGTTATAACAATCTTTTAATTACATAAAATTATATACCCTCCCCATCCTTCTCCCTTATTCATTAACTACTCCCTCTTGAAGAGAAAAAAAAAATAACTTCTTGCCCCTCTCTCACCCCTATACCCCTCCGGCCCCAACCAACTACACCCTTAATCTCCTAGGGAGTAACTACATAAGCCATTTCTGCCATATTCTAACAAATCTTTGTTTTTTCTTAATATTTACCAGGTGAAATTCCTCTCTAGCGAGTGAGGTTTTAGTAGACTTCTCCCATTCCCTGACTGTGGGAGCCATACTACCTCCCCAGTGTCCAATAATACACTTCCGAGCTTGGAAAATAAGTTTGGATTCAATTTCCCTATGTTGTGGGGCATCAATTTTATCCATCACCCCCAGTATACATGTCTCAAATTGGCTAGGGACTTTAAACCAGTGATATTGCTCTATTCTATCGTTGACCTTTCCCCAAAACTCTTGAGTCTTTAGGCTACTTTCACACTTGCGTTTGGAGCGGATCCGTCTGGTGTCTGCACAGACGGATCCGCTCCTATAATGCAAACGCTTGCATCCGTTCAGAACGGATCCGTCTGCATAACTGGTTTTTACAGATCTGATTTTTTACTTCGTGAAAACTCAGATCCGACAGTATATTCTAACACAGAGGCGTTCCCATGGTGATGGGGACGCTTCAAGTTAGAATATACTAAAAGAACTGTGTACATAACTGCCCCCTGCTGCCTGGCAGCACCCGATCTCTTACAGGGGGCTGTGATCCGCACAATTATTGTGCGAATCATAGCCCCCTGTAAGAGATCAGGTGCTTCCAGGCAGGAGGGGGCAGACCCCCTCCCTCCCCTGTATTAAATGTGACCAGTGCGGCCCCCCCCCCTCCCTCCCTCCCCAGTATTGTGACCAGTGCGGCCCCCTCCATCTATATTCATTGGTGGCCAGTGCGGATTCCCAGTATTAAATATGACCAGTGCGGCCCCCTCCCTCTATATTCATTGGTGGCCAGTGCGGATTCCCAGTATTAAATATGACCAGTGCGGCCCCCCTCCCTCTATATTAATTGGTGGCCAGTGCGGATTCCCAGTATTAAATATGACCAGTGCGGCCCCCCTCCCTCTATATTAATTGGTGGCCAGTGCGGATTCCCAGTATTAAATGTGACCAGTGCGGCCTCCCCTCTTCGCCCCCCCTAATTAAAATCACCCCCCCCCCAATCATTGGTGGCAGCGGAGAGTTCCGATCGGAGTCCCAGTTTAATCGCTGGGGCTCCGATCGGTTACCATGGCAGCCAAGACGCTATTGCAGTCTTGGCTGCCATGGTTACTTAGCAATAAATAGAAGCATTATACTTACCTGCGAGCTGCGGTGTCTGTGACCGGCCGGGAACTCCTCCTACTGGTAAGTGAAAGGTCTGTGCGGCGCATTGCTTATAGCAGGGAAGGCCGCACTGGTCACATTTAATACTGGGAATCCGCACTGGCCACCAATGAATATAGAGGGAGGGGGGCCGCAGTCATATTTAATACTGGGAATCCGCACTGGCCACCAATGAATATAGAGGGAGGGGGCCGCACTGGTCATATTTAATACTGGGAATCCGCACTGGCCACCAATGAATATAGAGGGAGGGGGCCGCACTGGTCACAATTTATACTGGGGAGGGAGGGGGGCCGCACTGGTCACATTTAATACTGGGGAGGGAGGGAGGAGGGGGCCACAATGGCCACCAATGAATATAGAGGGAGGGGGGCCGCACTGGTCACATTTAATACTGGGGAGGGAGGGAGGGGGGTCTCACTGGCCACCAATGAGTTAAATACAGGGGGGGGGGGGTCTGCTGCCTGGCAGCACCTGCCAGGCAGCAGGGGGCAGTCATGTACACAGTTCTCAGTAAATTCTAACTTGAAGCGTCCCCATCACCATGGGAACGCCTCTGTGTTAGAATATACTGTCGGATTTGAGTTTCACGATCTAACTCAAATCCGATGGTATATTCTATCATAGAGGCGTGCCCATGGTGATGGGGACGCTTCAAGTTAAAATATACCATCGGATTGGAGAAAACTCTGATCTGATGGTATATTAATAGGGGACTCCTGACTTTACATTGAAAGTCAATGGGGGACGGATCCGTTTGAAATTGTACCATATTGTGTCA
Source organism: Bufo bufo (assembly GCF_905171765.1). Lineage (NCBI taxonomy): Eukaryota > Metazoa > Chordata > Amphibia > Anura > Bufonidae > Bufo > Bufo bufo. Next base: position 277,644,175 of record NC_053393.1, on the reverse strand, counting down.
ACGTCAAACGGATCCGTCCCCATTGACTTGCATTGTAAGTCTGGACAGATCCGTTTGGCTCCGCACGGCCAGTCGGACACAAAAACGCTGCAAGCTGCGTTCGGGTGTCCGCCTGCTGAGCGGAACGGAGGCCAAACGGTGCCAAACTGATGCATTCTGAGCGGATCCGCATCCACTCAGAATGCATTGGGGCTGTACGGATCCGTTCGGGGCCGCTTGTGAGAGCCTTCAAACGGAGCTCACAAGCGGAACCCCGAACGCAAGTGTGAAAGTAGCCTTATACATGTCCAGAGTATATGAACATCATCCGCCCCTACCTCTCCACATTTTAAACAACTAAAAATTTTTGGTTTATAACACTTCATTAGTATCTTAGGGGAATAATACAGACGGTATAGTATATTAAATTGAATAATCCTATGGGAAAAGTTCTTTAGAGACCCTATTTTTCTCCTTTATGGCCAATTCCCAAAACTCTTTCCATTTGTACATTAAGCTCTTGGCTGCTTGATTCTTGGTCTTTTGATGCAACAGACCTTCATATATTTTAGAAATTACTTTCCCCCCTGCTGTTATCCTAGAGATGTTCATTAACAGCAGCGGGAGGGTGTCAATTTGTGTACCTTTTCCTAACGAGGTTCGTAATGCTTGTTTTAGTTGAAAATAAAAAAAACTCAGATCTATATTACTTGACCCATACTTATTTTTAAGATCTTCATATATTATTATATCCCTCTGTCTCCATACCTGGCCCAGTCTGTAGACACCATGTTTCCACCAGATTTTCTGCTCAATTGACTTAAGTTTTGTAAGATGGGGATTGTCCCACAATAAGATGTCGGCATGGAGTCCAAACTGGGCCCACAGTAATTTTGCCCCCTTCCAAACCCTGTCCATCAATTCAAATAACGGTATCCTTCTACTTCCCTGTTGTGCCAAAATTCCCGCTTCTATTAATTGAAAAATAGTACAACTGTTTAGCCTATAATTTATCCCTGCAACCATGGACTTATATCTTTGCGTATTACTCCACATTATCATGTTTTTTATATGGCCAGCGATAAAATTAAGTTCTACATCTGGGACGGATAAACCGCCCTCCCTCTCTAAGATATATAGTATTTGTGCTTTTATCCTTGGTTTTTTCCCTCGCCATATCAAATCCATTAAAAGGCTAGCTATTATTTTAAATATTTTTTTTGGAATTATTACCGGGGAATTCCACAAAATATAATTCAAGGGAGGTAATAGACACATTTTTACCAAGGAAATACGACCTGCCATCTAATTTCCTGTATTTTAGGGGCTACATTCAGCTGAATGTAGTCCTTGGGGTTTGGAGTTATTTGGATACCCAGATATTTAACGGGTTCATCAATCTGCTTAATTTCCAATGGTCCAGGTATGAAGTTGTTCAGAGCATCAAGGGGGATGCAGGCCGATTTATCCCAATTTATATTAAGCCCAGCATGTTTTACCATACTGGTCAAATACCTGAAAAATCTTCAAAAGGAAATTGTGTGAGCCTACAAACAACATAATATCATCTGCATATAGAACAATTTTTTCCTCATGTTCCCCAAACCTGAAACCCACAATCTCTTCATCTTGCCTAATCATATTAGCTAACTGTTCTATTGCTATCGCAAAAAGCAGAGGGGAAAGGGGGCACCCCTGTCTAACCCCCCTGCAAATTTTTATGTTATCAGAATATTCCCCATTTAGTATCACTTTTGCTGAGATTTCTGTATATAACAATCTTACCCATGATATGAAATTATCACCAAAACCCATCTTCTCTAGTGTTGTAATCAAGAAGGGCCATTCTATAGTATCAAACGCCTTTGAGGCGTCTATGGTAACAATCAGGCGTTCACCACAATTTGTGGGTTCAAGCTGGGTGTTCACAAAATAGCGCATTACATTATCAGTTGTAGTATTGCCTGCCATAAATCCCGTCTGATCCTCTTGAACAAGCCCCGAGACCACACCTCTAAGTCTAGTTGCCAAAATCCTAGCCAATATTTTATTATCAGTATTAATTAACGAGATGGGAAGGATTGGATGAGTCCGGAAGGATTGGATCTTTTCCAGGTTTTAAAATCAATGTAATTAGAGCTTCTCTTAATGATTCTGGCAGTTTCCCTGCAGCCCTAGACTCCTCCCACATTGCCAGTAGTTTCGGGGTTAATATTTGTTTGTATTGAACATAGACTTCGAACGGGATACCATCTATTCCTGGAGCCTTATTCTTTGTGGTCCTGGATAAAGCTTTATCCACTTCCAAGTTATTTAAGGGGGCTTCCAGAATTTCACATTGATCTGTTGTTAACCTAGCGATCGTAATCAAACTGTTGTATTTGAGCCAAGTTTTTTTTTAATCTTACTACTATATATGTCTTCAAAATAATCTTTGAGAAGTTCTATTTTAGCGCCTTGTTCGGTAATTTTATGTCCTGGTTTGTCTAATAAACAATGGATATAGTTATTATTTTTTTTTTTTCTGGGTCGCTACCAAGGCTGCTAACTTTTTACCCGGGATATGAGCGGAAATATAATTATCTCTCACATAATTTTCTTTTTGTTGTTCTGCCAATAAGAGCCGCTCATCTTCCAGTTTGGACACTTTTTCTATCCATTCTTCATAGTTTTTATCTATGGGGTTTTCAATATACTTTTTTTTTCATATTTTTCCGCCTCTTGTTCCAGCTCCATAATTTTTTTCCTTGTCCCTTTCTTGTATATTGCTGTATATTTTATGAAAATCCCCCTAATATAAGCCTTGGAAGCCTCCCATACTATATTATTTGCCGCTGATCCCTCATTCATATAACAAAATTCTGTTATCTCTTTCAAAATCCTATCGTGAATCCCTAATATATTTATCCAACCTATATTTATGTGCATCCCTCTTGTTTTATTTTTTATTTTTGTCGTGCTTATACTTATAATAATTGGATTGTGGTCCGAGATCCTGCGCTGTCCGTATATAACCTGTTCAATATCAAACGAACCTTTATTATTAGTGAACACTAAATCAATCCGTGATAAACTCCTATAAGTCTTTGAGAAGCATGTGTATTTTTTTAATTTTAGGGTGCATTACCCTCCAGATATCAATCCATCCCATTTCCTCTGTGATATTTTTTTTACTTAGTTCCTGTACTAAAAATTTTAACATTACCGATTCTACATCAATCTATTTTACTTTCCATAACATTGTTGAAATCACCCATTACTAAAAGTGGTTTATCGCCTACCTTAAGCACAAAATCATGAATTTTTAATAAAACATCTATTTAGAAGGGAGCTGGTATATAAACATTGGCTATTATCCATGGTCTTCCTTTCAATAAGCAATCAATCAGGACATATCGACCTTCCTCATCTGTCGCTATTTTCCCTATTTTAATGTCTATGTCACAATGTATTAATATACTCACCCCTCTAGCATATGATGAATAAACGGAGTGAAAAGAGTGCTGTATCCACCGCCTAGACAACCCATTTATCGTTTCACCTATCAAATGTGTTTCTTGTAGGCAGACTATAGCAGGGTAAGAATCTATGTATTGCATCAAAAACTGCCACTCTCTTTACACCCCTACTCAGTCCCCTGATATTCCACAAGATAAAGGGAATCAACAAGGTAAAAGAGGAGAGAATATTTAAAAGAAGAAAAACTGCTACAAGAGGACATAGTTTTAAATTAGAGGGGCAAAGGTTTAAAAGTAATATCAGGAAGTATTACTTTACTGAGAGAGTAGTGGATGCATGGAATAGCCTTCCTGCAGAAGTGGTAGCTGCAAATACAGTGAAGGAGTTTAAGCATGCATGGGATAGGCATATGGCCATCCTTCATATAAGATAGGGCCAGGGGCTATCCATAGTATTTAGTATATTGGGCAGACTGGATGGGCCAAATGGTTCTTATCTGCCGACACATTCTATGTTTCTATAATTCTCATAAAGACCTATTTATGCCTCTAACCATTTCCAGAGTGTAGTTGGAGGGGCCCCGGGGGGGAGAGAGAAGGCAGAGGGAGAAAAAAAACAAAAAAAACAAACATCTCAACAAGAAAAAGCAGTATAATAGAATAGCTAACCTACCCACCCCATCTCCCTTCTGAATGAGCCAGACTAACTTCAGTCCTGGTTCTCTATCTTGGCGGTTCACCCTCCCAGCCAGTCCCCAGCCCACTTATCCCTCAGCTCCTTATCTTTTCTTTAATCCATGCTTCAACCCCTTCCACTGTATCAAAAACTCAATTTTTATTCTCCCATTCAATCCTTAATTTAGCCGGAAACCGCATTTTTTTTCACATCACTTCTTTCCTTTACCATTTCTTTTGCATAATCAGGGAATATCATTACAGTTGTACCCAAGTATTCTAACTTCCCTTTTTCCCTTGACCTACGCAATATCTCCTCCTTATCCCTAACCGATAATAGATTAAATATTATAGGTCGCGGTCTCATAAAAGGTAGGGGCAGTTTTTTCGAGAGTCTATATGCCCGTTCTACAAAGTTCTTATAATCTGAGACGTCCAGGCCCAGCTGGTTTATCAACCAAGTTTGTAAAAAAAGTGCAGGGATCTTGTCCCTCTGCACCCTCTGGAATCCAAAGACATCTCAGATTTGCCCTTCTGGATCGGTTTTCTAAATCAAGAAGTCTATTTTTTAATTCCCTATTTTCTTCCTTTAGGGAGTTTTTTTCTTTAATTGTTATCTGTAAGAGGTCCTCAGAGTCAGATACTCTTTTCTCGATTTCTATGAACCTTTCTTTATATTTTTGCACATCCGCTCGGAGGAGCCCCACTACTCCCTAATATTTCCAGTCTGGAGAGAGAGGTACTGTATTGCCAAGCTACATTTTTTATTTCTTGGATTATATCTTGCAGGCTAGGAGCCTGTTCCTCTTTAGCAAAGGCATTCTCCTCCAACTCCTTTAACCGTTTACTACCGCTCTCCCCAGACTGGTAGCCAATCTCGGGTACCCTAGGGGAAAGATTTCCCTTTAGAATAAACTCCTCCTCTTCGCCCACCACTACATCCCTCTTCTTTTTTTTTTTTTTTTTTGGAGGACTACGCATATTAGTTGCTTGGTTCTTTCAGTTTTTTTTTTTTTTTTTACCATTGGGGAGATTGAAGTATTTAACTCGACTTGCCCCTTACCCTTTTTTCCCACCCCCTGTCTAGCCATCTGTAGTTTTTCCCTACACTCCCCCACACCCTCTCCTCCTCCACTCCCCCCCTACAACCCCCCCAAACTTCTATCAAATGAAACTTCCAGGAGAGAAAAATCGTATAGTCTCAAAAACCGCAGTACATTAATCAGATGTTCAAAAATGATCAGCTGCTTCAGTAATTATCAGACCCATACATTCACTAGTAGACCATCTCTGCCTAGTCCATTATAATGCAAAAAACTCGATTTGGAGTTTGCGTTATTTTAGAGCTCGCACAGTTGATGGCCTAAAAATCATCAACAATGACTCAATTGCTTTTTGAAAGTTTGTTGAATAAATTTGAGCCATCCGTTCATCCAATCATTTCGTATTCAACCACAGCTCAAAACAGTTAATACCATAAAGTCAGTGGCAGTCACTCAGTTGGCTCAGTTCATTTGCAAAGTTAGTTGGATTAGTTCAAACCCTCAAGTCATCCAACCATCCCCTGTTTACAATATATATAGCCTATGGCAGGGCTGTCATGCTTTTAATATTCACAGCAGGAATAGTTAAACATGGGGATCGGTAGGACTCGCTTAATTTGCAATATTAATCAAGTTAGTTCAGCCCCTCATTTCATCCAGCCACTTCACTTTGAACCGTATACCCCATGCCAGGCTCCAATACTTATAGTGTTAAGAGCTCAAACTGTTAGTATCATGCAAACAATAGCAATCACTTTTCATAGCTCTGCTAGTTTGTAAAGTTCTCCACCACCTTTCCGCAGACCTTCGGGGGGGCGCCACACAGATCCCACATGTGTGCCTTTAGGATCCGATCCGTGGCCCCCTTCCAGCAGTCCCCAACCTCTCTCCACTGCCGTCCTGGACCACCAACAGCAGACCTCAGGATCTCCAAGCAAAAAGAGAGGCAGCAAACATCTCACATCCCGTTCGCAGAGGAGGAGGGAGGGGGGGGGGGGGGGGGGGGGGGGGGGGGGACGAGGCACTCATGAACCACCAAGTTGGCCCAGCCTTCCTTCAGTCACAGCCCAGCGATCAGCTCCAGTTGCGCCGCCCGTGCATCACAGCGATCACAGCATGCTCAGCAAACCCAGGGCAGTCTAATGATGAGCGGTGGCAAGGCAGGTCAGTAGTGCGGACCAGACCGTCAGATGTTAAGCGGCGGTAGGTCAGAAGGTTTCCACAGCGTGTCCAGGCAGCAGGCGGGTGGGAGGGGAATCGGCACAGCAGCAGGGCAGCCTCGTCAGGGACTCAACTTCTCATCAGGCTGGGAGCTCCATGGCTGGGAGAGAGATGCGTGCGTCACCTACGTGCGCCCGCCCACATGCCGCCACCTCCAGCCCAGACATACTACACTATAATATAGCAAGCTTATTGAGACATAGCTTCGACTGGATAAAAAGAACCTCCCAATTTTCCAACTTTGACGTGGAATTACAATTGCCACAACCATGGAATCTTAGTCCACTATTACACACCAGATACTCAGCCTTCCCTTTAGAACTCAAGAAGAGGGTATTACTTAAGAACACAGTAGCAGCATGGAAAGCTGCGAGAAAAATGTATTGTCTACCCTTTCTTATCACAAAATATCTTCCCCCATGGAGCCATCCGGAATTTCGAGCAGGCTCATTAAATAAGCAGTTTCTGATATGGCAAGTTAATGGTGTCCTAACTGTAAATTATATGGGGGACTAGCAAACGTTACAATATTACACATTTCCAGATTTATGTACCTTATACAAACGAGATTTAAAGCATTATCTAGCTTACCACCAAATACTGTATTGGGATTTTTAAAAGGGAGACTAATAAATAATTCAATGGAATTCTCTCCGAATGAATTTGATTACATAATTTTTACCCAACCACACCACAATCTCCATAGCCTTCATATATAGGGAACTCAGGAAGCGTCATTCTCAAAAAGTGAGAAACCCTCTTTTTAAAAGCTGTGTCAAGTGAAATATGGAGGGAAATACATTTTAAGCTGTTACACAAAGCAATATATGGATTCAACATAAAAATGTACAAAAACATCTCTAGCAAGAAAAGACTAACATCTTGCCCCAAATGTAAACTCCCGGAAGCAGATCTATATCACTGTATCTGGCAATGCCCACAAATAGCAGGTTTATGGGAAAAAGTGGTACAGGAATAAATAATAAACTCTGGACAAACTTGGTAAAAACTCCTGAAGAACTCCTTTTACACATAACTGCTTTCCAAACTCCATTAGTGATACATATGATCTTGATGGCCACTAAAATATGCATTCTTAAACACTGGTTAACACCTGCGATACCAACAATGAAGGATATCATAGACCATACTAAATGATGTCTTTTAGCAGATAAGTGGGAAACAGACGTGGAGACAAAGCACAGAAAGCTTACCACACAAAATGGTTAGAATATATTCAAGCATCTTATTCCACTGAACAAGCAAATGAGCTCATATAAACAAAAACTATTAGGTGATTTAAGCATAAAACATACAGAGCATTACCTTCCCTTCCATTAAGTAGATGAACATATGAGCATTTGATAATAGATACAAATAAGATTCAAATTGAGCACTCATAAACCTACGGTAAATTAAAACTTAGTAAAATTCAAGCTGCATCATAGTTTGGGCGGGGGGGGGGGGGGGGGGGTTGAGGTATTTGAATGTTGTATGTATTACTCTTATGCACTTTGTAAACAAGGACTATATGTTTTGTAACTGATCTGAAATACAATTGAATGTAAAGTGCAAATTGTTTTAAAATTCAATAAAATATATTTAAAAAAATAATAATAATTGCCATGCAGTCAACCTGAACCGGTTTGTGCGCAGTGCCTTGCCCCCAGATCCTCTCAGTATGCCCTGACTTCCCCTTCTGTGTCGGTTCCTCCTGAATGGGCTTGCCTGCCCAAATAGCAGCCGCCTCTATCCCTCCAAAATGACCTCGGGTTGTCACAACCATGTCCCGCTCCTCCTCGGCATCCTTGGGTCACTCCCAGGACAGGTCTGAGGCTGGTGACGAATCCTCCTCTGCCGCACCTTCTGCCACCTCGGGGGAAACCTCTGACTCTGATTCCGGATCAGAGCAGAGCACAGCCCTGTCTGCGGCCATGCAGGATCTCATCAGGGCAGTTAGGGATGCACTCCGAGTGCAGGAAGACCCCTCCTCTTTGGCCCAGGAATCCATATCATTCCGCCGTTCCAGGCGCCCCGCTTTGGTTTTCCCTAACCATGCGGATCTGGACGCATTACTGCCAAGGAGTGGCGGCATCCGTATAGGTGTCTTCAGCCCGCCAAGAGCTCGGACGTCCTCTTTCCCTTTTCCAAGGAGTCCATTACTATGTGGTCTGTCACTCCTCAGGTATACCCACAAGTGGCCCGACTTGCTAAGGCTACCACCCTTCCTTTGGCCAATGCGGCCTCTTTATCTGATCCGTGGGACAAGAAGATAGACTCATTGTCCAAGTCTGCATTTGTCGCAGCAGGTTCCGCTATCCGTCGCGCCTTTGCTGCATCATGGGTGGCTAAGGCCTGTATGATATGGACCAAATAGCTTGTTTGGTATTTAACCCAGGATTCTACTCAGGGGGAGCTCCATCTCCTTACTTCTCATCTTCTCCAGGCATCCCGGTACCTTTGTGATGCTTCCCTGGAATAGTAGTGCGCCCCTTGGCGGCTACCTCTGCATCCCGACCTTCTTTCAAAAGGTCCGCGATTCCACCCGAATTTACCTCGGTTTCATTTAACGGCGTTGCTGTTGAGGCCGCGGTCCTAAGGTTTTGCGGCCTCTCCGAGTCAGTCATCTAGACTATGCTTTATGCATGTAATCCCCAGTCGGCCAGGATTTACCATCGTACCTGGAAGGCTTATTTTACTTGGTGTGAATCTGGCGAGGTTCACCCTCTCTTTTTTTCCATCCCTAGGATTCTTGCCTTTCTTCAGGCCGGCCTTGAGAAGGGTCCGCCTGGCCTCCCTCAAAGGTCAGGTCTCGGCCTTGTCTGTCTTTTTCCAAAGGCCCTTGGCTTCTCGTTCCCAGGTTAAGACTTTCCTTTAGGGGGTGGCACATCGTGTCCCTCCCTTCCGTTCTCTAATGGAACCCTGGGATTTGAATTTGGTCCTAGATGCCCTTCAGTCCTCTCCCTTCGAGCCCTTGAACGAGGTATCCCTTTCTTTTGTCTCCTTTTTAAAGTTGCATTTTTAGTCGCGATTACTTCCATTTGCAGAGTTTCTGAGCTGGAGGCGCTCTCTTGTTAATCCCCTTCTTTGTTTTTTCACCAGGACAAGGTGGTTCTGCGCCCAGTTCTCTCCTTTCTTCCCAAGGTGGTTTCTTCCTTCTACATTAATGATGAGATTGTCCTGCCTTCATTCTGCCTTCTCACCCCAGAGAGCGGTCTCTCCATGGTCTGGATGTGGTTCGGGTGCTCTGGCTGTATCTCCAGTTAACGGAGTCCTTCCATTGGTCTGACTTTTTTGTCGTTCCTGAGGGCTCATGTAAGTGTTTACAAGCCTCCAAAGCCACCATCTCCCATTAGATTAGGTCTGCTGTTAAGGAAGCCTATGTACGAAGGGTCGTGAGCCTCCCTTCCACTTGACCTAACACTCCACTAAGGCGGTCGAGGCATCATGGGCGGTTCGGCATCTAGCCTCTGCTTCCCAGATCTGCAAGGCTGCCACCTGGGCCTCAGTTCTCACCTTCTCCAGGTTCTACCATATCCATTCCTTGGCCTCTGCTGATGCCAGTTTGGGTCGCAAGGTTCTGCAAGCATGGCCGTTTCTTCCCACCCTCTGGGACGAGAAAAATAGATTTTTGTACTTACCGTAAAATCTTTTTCTCATTGGATGCATTTGGGGACACAGATCCCACCCTTGTTGTTTTTTTCTTCGTTCGGGTTTTCCGGGACCCTTTAAATAATGGTCCTCTTTCTGGTTTAGGACATGTTGTCTTCATTGTTCGTATGTTTTTTTTGATGCTCTATACTGCTTTCGTACCAACTGGTTAGTTTAGTGCCTGTGCAGAGGGTATAGCCCATCTGGGTGGAGCCAACACTTTTCCTTTCTAGTGTCAGCTTCCTAGTGGCAGCTGGGCATATACCCATGGTGCTGTGTCCCCCGATGCATCCAACGAGAAAAAGATTTCACGGTAAGTACAAAAATCCATTTTTCTCTGAGGTCAAGAAACAATTAGGCCCCTTTCACATGAGTGAGTTCCATGTATTGGACTCGCAGCATGTCAGGGAGAGCTCCAAGCACTGACGGGGTCACATAGCATTATATTGATGCATGATGCTATGTATCCCTTATAGTTCTGGCATGTATTGGATAACACTGGCAGCATTATGTCACTGTTATACAACACATTCCAAAACAATATAATGCTATGCGACCCCATTAGTGCTAGGAGTTCAGGACGGGAGCTGTTGCATACTCACCCTGGGAGTCCGGAGTGTGACACTCGCTCGTGGGGGAAGGGGCCTTAACACTGTATGTAGCAGATTGCCATGACAAATTCTTGGAGAACTCGACTCCTTGGATCAACTATTCTTTTTTTTTAACTAGCAAAACAGATCACTGCTCTCCATTTGAATGTATGCCTAGGCATGTTTCATTATAGTCAGTCATTCATTATATGTTATAAGGCTGCTATCCTGCAAGGGAACCCTCTGCCCCCCCCCCCCCCGGTTGTCTTGAGTATGCCTAATCTGAGTGTCTTATATGTGTGTGTCTTTTATAATGAGCTGTTCCTATGACTTCATATCATATTAGGCGTATTTCTGGTGCAGATTGGGGTGCAAAGGTCCTTTGCGCTGCAATATGCGACTTTTCCCCACTCACAGAAGGTTAAAAAAAAAAGTGGCGGGGAAAGGGAGGAGCCGGTAGGCCCATTTCATTTAATATTTGCCTGTTTTAGGCATACAAAATTATCTAAATGTAAGACAGCTAGGAAGCTTGCCGGTGCCTCTACATAACTTCAGCGATCCACCGCGCGCTCAGGGCCAATATTTGTCATATAATAATCTTACCTACACTGTCAAAAGTAGCCAGAAAGTGGCCAACCCCTTTAACACTCATTTATCTTGATCACCTTATCGGCTCCTCAAGGATTTTGGTATTGTTCAGCAATATAACGTGAGCACTGTGTCTGTAGGGAAGAGAGGACTGTGAGCTTCAGGAATGGGACAAGGTGAGTAGGTACAGTTTATTTTATTTTTATTTTTTTATATTTAACAGAGGGCATTTCTACCATGGAGGGGGCACAGAGGGCATTATTACTACTACAAAGGGGGAACAGAGGGCATTATTACTACTACAAAGGGGGCACAGAGGGCAATACTACTACAAAGGGGGTTACTAGTATTAGGGGGGCACAATGGGCATTACTACTGTGGAGGGGGCACAATGGGCATTACTACTATAAATGGGATATAATGGTCATTATAACTATGAAGTGGGTACAATGGGCATTATAACTATGAAGTGGGTACAATGGGCATTACTACTGTTAAAGAGGCACAGTGAGCATTATTACTATGAAGGGAGCACAGATTACAATACTACTGTGAAGGGGGCACAGAGCATTACTCTTGTAAAGTGTGTGGGCATAAATGTTATGGGGCACTGAGTGGGCATTATTACTATGAAGGGGCACAGAGTGCATTATTACTGGTATGGGGGCACAGTGAGGGCATAACTGCTCTGAAGGGATAATTGGGGTAAAAGAAATTGGGGGGACTGGTGGGTATGGGTAACCCATCGAATCTGCCTGTTTCTGGAAACCCGTTGTGAGCGCCAATCGTAATAGGTCGGTAGGAAGGTATGTGTTTAATGTAAAGTACCAAAAAACAACAATGTACTACACTGGGTCTCAGGTGCCTAAGAGACCGTTCGCTGTAGTATCATACAAGCCAATGTGTGGTCAATGGATAGAGTGAACAAGCGGAAACATAAGGTAAAATACGTATAAAAAGATACATGTATCTTAAAAATACTAAAGTATCGTATACTTCTTACTCACTTTACGAGGGGGGTGGTTTACCAGGATAAGCATAATACACCTGTAAACCAAACACTCTTCCCCCCAGCCTGGATCGCTTCTAGAATTTTACAAGATGAAGGCAGCCAAACACACGGGTGCTTCTGTTCACTTGTCTTTTATTAGGGTAGATGTCCGGCTCAACCCGTTTCGGGACAGGCACGTCCCTTCATCAGGAGCAATGGTGTATTGTATGAAACAGCACGGTATTTATACCCTGGTAGTAGTGGCAAAAGACCGCCAAACAAACACAAAAAGACCGCCAAAATACAAAAAAGACCGCCAACCTGTTGTGGGTGGTTCGTCCGTCAAGTTGTTCGGCCTGCCGGAAGCGGAAATGCCCCGCCGTGATGTTGCGCATGGCTGGAAGCCGATGCGTGTCAAAGTGGAACGCATCACGATGTCTTGCGCATGCCCAGTAGTGCTCGTCTCCCGAGCGACTAGGCTCCCTTTTCGCCGGTCCGAAAGTAGAATTTCTATGGCGGTGCGTTCCAAGCTGGAACGCAAGTTCTTATTCCGGCTCCTGCGATTTACCTGGTTCTTCTGTTTTCGTCTCTTCTGTGTCTATCGGGTTCATGTTATTTAGGAGTCCTTAATAGGCCATGTATAGGAGCCTTTTTTATTAAAAAAAAAAGTAATTACAGTACAGCTGTAGGACCTTCCTCCCCATGCGCTTTACTGCTGCTGCTGATGATCATACAGATCGGTGTCAGGGAGGGAGAGAGAAGTGTGTACAGATGCACAGCTCTCTCGCGGATCAGGCAATGTTCTTTATGTGCGCTCTGCCGGAACATGAAGGAAGCGGCCAGGGGGTCTGGCCATACTGGATCTCCCTGACTGCCGTTAATAAGACGCAAGCACTTGTTAGCAAGATTTTTTCTAGCAAAAAAGTGCGTCTTATGAAGCCCAAAAATACGGTAATACACTATTGTATCAACATTTCAGCTGGAGTCCTGACTACATCCAGAATGAAGGTACTGTACTTACATCACCGATTGGGTGTAACCATCATCTGACAGCGGCACATAAGTTGGGAAGCCCTTTTCAGAGAAAGCAGTCAGTCTCGATTGGGAGAACACCGATTAGGTCCCTATATGAGGTGTCTCCCCCCCCCTTTAGGATGAGCTTCTAACCTCTTTCCTGAAGTTGGCACAGTTTATACTGTTTAAACAAAAAGCTTCACACCTCAGTGGAACGTAGCCAGCGCATTTTCTCCATAATTGTCAGTCACGGTGTACATATGGTTCATCTGCTATCACTCAGGTCCATAGGGAGTCAGAATCCCAAAACAAACTTGAGAAAATGTGTAGACAAAGTCTTACTCCCTTGCACATGCATTCACAGGTTATAAACAAAATGAAATTTTAATGAAATTTAAATGAACAGTTCAATGGAGTTCAAATGATCAGAAACTGGTGTTTGGATTTCAGGTGAAAGGAAACTGGCTTTATGATGAGAACACGAGGGAATAATTGTTTACATCTTTTTTTTTTCCCCACATTTACCGATCTCTAGGTACATGATGTGTAGCGCACTGAAGAGGAGATTCTTGCTACTTTATGGAACCCAGCGTGGACAGTCAAAAGCTATTGCTGAAGAAATAGGCCAACAAGCAGAGCAGTATGGATTTGTTGCTGATGTGTTTTCCCTGGAAGATATCAACAAAGTGAGATAATTGTGTACTACATGTTTATAACATAGACAATGCTTGTTTTTTGTTGATGTATTGTCCTTTTCTATGTAGTTATTACACAGATTTGTTCTCATATCTACATCCCACTGTGGTCTTTAGGGATGGCATCACTTATTGCTGTCACTTGTTGAAGCTGTACTGCGCAGATTACCACGCCAGTAGCACATCAAATTTCAAACCCACTGAAGGTGGGTTGGCAGGGGATTTTAAACTTTGGATTTAACCGAATCGACCATCTTGACCTTAAGGGGCACTTCTGTCATATATTTTTTTTTAACCCCTTCCTGACCGAGTTTATTTTTGCAAATCTGACGTGTCACTTTGTGGTAATAACTTTGCGATGCTTTTTGTATCCACACGATTCTGAAATTTTCTCGTGACACATCGTTATTTGTGTTAGTGGTAAATTTGAGTTCTTATGTTTTATATTTATTTATAAAAAAAATCAAAAATTTACTGAAATTTTGAAAAAATCACAAAAATTTTTTGTTGAATTTCTCTGCTTTTTAGACAGTGATACCTTGTAAAATAGTTCTGAAAGGGGTTTTCCAAAATTTTTTTTTTATGTATTTTTTATATAAGGAAATCTTAAAATGTTTGAATATACATGTATTTAAAATTCTGCATACATACCTTTCTTCTATTAGGCAGTTGACCCCTATATGTAGTAGAATGGTATAGCCCATGTATCAGTTCTGTGTAATGTGTCCATGAACTAACTGAAACATTCATGGCATCAGTCCAGTGACACTCTTCTCATCCTATAACCCCTGACATTCAGTAAGCAGCAGTGTTAGGGCTCATGAACATGACCGTGTGTGCCCCGTACCCATATTGCAGCCCCATACAGCGTTCACGAGGGTGTCAAGAGCCACGTCTGACTCCGTCATACCCGGGGTCAGGAAGTCGCAGCGGGTGGCTGCGCCCTCTATGTATAAAGATAGTGCTGTTTCTTTATGGTAGCTTTCTGGGTTTGCCTTGCAACCCTTTTTGGCTCACTCAGGGATCCGTAGCTTCTTCTCCACAGCTGTTTCTTGTCCAGCACTCCCAACCTCCTTATATTCCCCTCTCCCACTTCTCTGGTTGCCAGATATAGAGCTTCCTGCCTGGACTTCTATACTGACCCACTGGAGCTGAGTCGCTGTGATCCCTGGTTGTTCCAGAGCGTTACCCTCCGGATCCCTGTCGGGCTTTTGTTGTCTGCTGTTTTCGCCCACCTGGGATTATATGTTTTGTCTGTATTGTCTGTCCTCTCCTTGGTGTTTTCCTTTAGTGTCTGTGGTGCGGACTAGTGATCCCACCGCCCTGTTCACTACGTAGGGCTCATCTTAGGGAAAGCCAGGGTTTAGGCACGTGATCGGCGTACGGGTGAGGAATCCGTCTAGGGACGTCAGGTGCCAGCCTCAAGGTGAGTCAGGGGTCACCACCTTTTCCTCTCCCTTGGACAGGGCCTTCCCATTTCCCTCCCTTTGCGTGACGCCGGTCATGACAACAGCGGGTCCGCAGTATATGGGAACCGGCCCTGTTCACTCCGTATCAGGAATGTGGACCTATGGTCCTATTTGTTTGCGGTGCTGTCCGTCTCTTGTGGATTGCGAACCCATTCAAATGAATGGGTCGGCATCCGCAAATGGTGTGCACATGAACGGTGCCAGTGCATTATGGACTGCAAGTTGCGGTCCACAGCACGGGACTAGGGTGGTCAGACGTCTGGATTAAGGCCGGACAGTCCAATTTTCAGACACCATGCCCTCCGTCTGGCGCAAGGCCTGGACGGACTCAGGGATGTCCACCTTTTCAGTAGCTCACGGTCAGACAGCAGCATTGTGCTGTCTGAGCGTGAGCTGCAGCAACTGACTGAGGCTCCTCTCACCCCCAGTCAGTCAGTAGAGCCAGCAGACATGGCTCCCTGTGGCTGACTGAGGGGGAGAGAAGCACCCTTGGCTGCCCTCAGCTCACCTTCCCGTCAGAAAGTTCTTCCCTCTCCTCCCCCCCCGTTTTTTTTCTGGCTGGCGATGTGTTCTCCACAAACAGCACACGTCCCCATTCTTTTTAACCGCCTCCGGACCGCCTAACGCAGGATCGCGTTCCGGAGGCGGCAGCGCTGCGCAGAGTCACGCATATACGCGTCATCTCGCAAGACGCAAGATTTCGCTCAAAGCCGGCCCGCGCATGCGCATCGCGGGCCGGCAAAAGTTAAAGAACAATTTCGTCACCAGCCTGCCAGCAACGATCATTGGCTGGCAGGCTGGCGATTTTCAAAAAAACGAATCACAAGCCATATAACAGATCATATTAGTAAATATGATCTGTTATATGGCTTGTCTGCTCCTCTGCTGGTCCTTTTCGTCGGTTGGATCCAGCAGAGGAGCAGACTTCACAGTGAGTAGCACCAACACCACACTTTAGCCCCAGATCACCCCCAATTAACCCTTTGATCACCCCTTTGATCGCCCCTGTCAATCACTTAGTGAAAGACAAAAAGTGATCAGTGTAAACTGTCACTTTTTTTTTTCACTAGTATTGGCTGTTAGGTTTTAGGATAGTTTAGGCCCCTTGGTTAGGTAGTTAGCGATCGGTTAGCGCCCAGCCTACCGCACCGCAGTCACTGATTCGCTGATTAGCGTATCGCTAATCAGTATTTGTACTTTTATAGTATCTGTAAGTGATCAAAACTGATCACGGTCAGATCTATAATAGTATTAGTGTCACTTTAGTTCGCCCTCCACCCAAAACGCAGTGTTTGCCCGATCAGGCCTGATCGGTCGCCCACATGTGCGTTCACCCACGCCCGCCCCACCGCAGTGACAAAAAATATATATTTTTTGATCACTGCACATTCCCTTTACAAGCACTGCGGCGATAAAAAAAATCAGTTTTGATATTTTTTATCAACCGCAGCGGCCTCCGGTACTTCGCTAGCCTCCCCTTTGTAAGACAGGCTTGCTTTTTTTCTTGGGTAGTCTCAGGGAATACCCCTAAATTTAGTAGTCCAAAATGTCAAACAGGGGGTATTCTTCTGAAGAGGCCTACAGGATTCTGACCCAGTCGGATGAGGAATGGGAACCCTCATCTGACGAATCTAACGGGTCAGAATATGAACCTGTAGAAAGCACTGGCTCTCTGACCCAAAGTTCAGACGAGGAGGTGGAGGTCCCTGATAGCACCAGGCGTACCAGGCCCTGTGTCGCTAGACCACAGGTTATGCAGGATCCGCTTCAAGAGCAGCAGAGTGGGGCTGGCGCTGCCGGATCACGTGGTGAGGCATACACCAGCAGCGCAGCCCTCCCTGGACCTAGTACCAGCACTGCCGTACAACATGGTGACGTGGCGAGCACCAGAAGGGCAGTTGAAGCTGGTACGGTGGCACGTGCAGTAGTTACCCCTTCGCAGCCACCGCAAAGACAGGCCCGTAGAGCCCCTAGAATCCCTGAGGTGCTGGCAAACCCTGATTGGCAGTCACCAACTTCAGCCGCACCATTAGTTCCCCCTTTCACCGCCCAGTCTGGAGTTCGGGTTGAGACGGCTCATATCGGTTCGTCCCTGGGATTTTTTGAGCTGTTCTTGACTGCGGAGCTCTTGGACTTAGTCGTGGCAGAGACAAACCGGTATGCCACACAATTTATATCCGCCAACCCGGGAAGCTATTATGCCCAGCCTTTCCGGTGGAAACCAGTCCAAGTTTCCGAAATTAAAATTTTTCTGGGCCTTCTCCTCAACATGGGTCTAACTAAAAAGCATGAATTGCGGTCATATTGGTCCATGAACCCGATTCATCACATGCCCATGTTCTCTGCTGCTATGTCCAGGGCACGATTTGAGGCCATCCTCCGTTTCCTGCATTTTAGCGACAACACCACCTCCCGTCCCAGAGGCCACCCAGCTTTTGACCGGCTCCACAAAATTCGACCCCTCATAGACCACTTCAACCAGAAATTTGCAGATTTGTATACCCCCGAGCAAAACATCTGCGTAGACGAGTCCCTAATACATTTTACCGGGCGCCTTGGCTTCAAACAATACATCCAAAGCAAGCGTGCCCGGTATGGGGTCAAATTGTATAAGCTCTGTGAAAGGGCCACAGGCTATACCCACAAATTTCGGATCTGAGGGAAAAGATCAGACCCTGGAGCCGGTCGGTTGCCCTGACTACCTGGGGAGCAGTGGGAAGACAGTCTGGGACTTGGTGTCACCCTTATTTGGCAAGGGGTACCATCTTTATGTGGACAATTTCTACACAAGTGTGGCCCTCTTTAGGCATTTGTTTCTAGAATGGATTTGCGCCTGTGGCATCGCGCGAACTAGTCGCATGGGCTTCCCCCAACGGCTCGTTACCACCCGTCTTGCAAGGGGGGAGAGGGCTGCCTTGTGTAACGAAGAACTGCACGCGGTGAAATGGAGAGACAAGTGTGACGTTTACATGCTCTCTTCCATTCACGCAGACACGACAATACAAATTGAGCGAGCAACCCGTGTCATTGAAAAGCCCCTCTCAGTCCACGACTATAATTTGCTCATGGGAGGGGTGGACTTCAATGACCAGATGTTGTCTCCGTATTTAGTTTCACGACGCACCAGACGCTGGTATAAGAAGGTGTCTGTATATTTAATTCAATTGGCTCTGTACAATAGTTTTGTTCTCTACAGTAAGGCTGGGAGAACAGGATCCTTCCTCAAATTCCAGGAAGAGATCATCGAGAACCTCCTGTATCCAGAAGGTTCCGTGGCCCCATCCACCAGTGTAGTTAGCCGTCTACACGAGCGACATTTCCCCAGTGTCGTTCCTGGTACCTCAACCCAACCGTCACCCCGAAAAAGATGTCGTGTCTGTAGCAGGAGTGGAATAAGGC
Organism: Bufo bufo; assembly: GCF_905171765.1. Lineage (NCBI taxonomy): Eukaryota > Metazoa > Chordata > Amphibia > Anura > Bufonidae > Bufo > Bufo bufo. Next base: position 277,625,402 of record NC_053393.1, on the reverse strand, counting down.
GTGACACCCGCTATTTCTGTCCTGACTGTCCTGACCACCCTGCCCTATGCTTTGGAGAGTGTTTCCGGAAGTACCACACACAGGTACACCTAGCATAGGGATTGCATCTCACAGGACAGGCACAGAGGGCTATTAGGGCCCTTTTACTCACAGCTGCTGCAAACCTCTCCTTTCACCTGGGATAAAGTGCATAACGTACTTCGCCACATCTTTGGGCGATTTGCGCTTTGCACATTGTCCATGGGGAAGGAGAGGTTTGTTCTATAAAGGTAAAAAAAACGAAACAAAAAAAAAAATACCGGTAAGTAAAAAAGTTAACGTTCAGTTAAAAAAGTAAAAAAAAAGTTTATATGTTCTGTTCAAAAGTTAATAAATTTATTGCGTTGCGGCCTGGTTTTTTCTTTTTTTTTTTTTTTTTTTTTTTTACCTTCCAGGTGGACCAACCGATCGACTAGCTGCAGCACTGATGTGCATTCTGACAGAAGCATTTCGCTGCTGTCAGATTACACGCAAGTCGGTGTATGCGGCGCTGCAAGATGAGATTTCTCCTCTGCAGTAAAAGATACGTTTGCCGAGGCATATGAGCTGAGGAGGTGGCGGTGTTCATATACTTTGGCAAACACTTTGTATATATAAAAAAAAAAATCCCGGCAAGGATTTATTCATCCACATCGATTGATGTGAATGGAGAAATCTGGTTTGCCAGGGCATACGAGCTAAGTGGGTATGGATGTTGGGCGGAGCTCCTATGTCCTGGCAGACGCCTTTCCCCTCCTTTTTCTTTTTTTGGCAGAGATTTTTTCATCCACATTGATCGATGCGAATGAAGAAATCTGTGCCGTTCATTTTTTTCTTTCAGCCCAGAGGCTGAACGAAAAAAAAAAATCTCATTACCCGTATGCTCAATATAAAAGGAGAATAGCAGAAACTCCTAATGCTGGGCATACATGTAATGATTGCGGAGACACTCAAATGCCAGGGCAGTACAAACACCCCACAAATAACACCATTTTGGAAAGAAGACACCCCAAGGTATTCGCTGAGGGGCATATTGAGTCCATGAAAGATTGAAATTTTTGTCCCAAGTTAGCGAAAAGGGAGACTTTGTGAGAAAAAAAATCAAAAAAATCAATTTCCGCTAACTTGTGCCAAATTTTTTTTTTTCTATGAACTCGCCATGCCCCTGATTGAATACCTTGGGGTGTCTTCTTTCCAAAATGGGGTCACATGTGGGGTATTTATACTGCCCTGGCATTTTAGGGGCCCCAAAGCGTGAGAAGAAGTCTGGTATCCAAATGTCTAAAAATGCCCTCCTAAAAGGAATTTGGGCCCCTTTGCCCACCTCGGCTGTTAAAAAGTGTCACACATGTGGTATCTCCGTATTCAGGAGAAGTTGGGGAATGTGTTTTGGGGTGTCATTTTACATATGCCCATGCTGGGTGAGAGAAATATCTTGGCAAAAGACAACTTTGTATAAAAAAATGGGAAAAGTTGTCTTTTGCCAAGATATTTCTCTCACCCAGCATGGGTATATGTAAAATGACACCCCAAAACACATTCCCCAACTTCTCCTGAATACGGAGATACCACATGTGTGACACTTTTTTGCAGCCTAGGTGGGCAAAGGGGCCCACATTCCATAGAGCACCTTTCGGATTTCACCGGCCATTTTTTACAGAATTTGATTTCAAACTCCTTACCACACATTTGGGCCCCTAGAATGCCAGGGCAGTATAACTACCCCACAAGTGACCCCATTTTGGAAAAAAGACACCCCAAGGTATTCGCTGATGGGCATAGTGAGTTCATGGAAGTTTTTATTTTTTGTCACAAGTTAGTGGAATATGAGACTTTGTAAGAAAAAAAAAAAATCATCATTTTCCACCAACTTGTGACAAAAAATAAAAAGTTCTATGAACTCACTATGCCCATCAGCGAATACCTTAGGGTGTCTACTTTCTGAAATGGGGTCATTTGTGGGGTGTTTGTACTGTTTGGCCATTGTAGAACCTCAGGAAACATGACAGGTGCTCAGAAAGTCAGAGCTGCTTCAAAAAGCGGAAATTCACATTTTTGTACCATAGTTTGTAAACGCTATAACTTTTACCCAAACCATTTTTTTTTTTTACCCAAACATTTTTTTTTTATCAAAGACATGTAGAACAATAAATTTAGAGCAAAATTTATATATGGATGTCGTTTTTTTGCAAAATTTTACAACTGAAAGTGAAAAATGTAATTTTTTTGCAAAAAAATCGTTAAATTTCGATTAATAACAAAAAAAGTAAAAATGTCAGCAGCAATGAAATACCACCAAATGAAAGCTCTATTAGTGAGAAGAAAAGGAGGTAAAATTGATTTGGGTGGTAAGTTGCATGACCGAGCAATAAACGGTGAAAGTAGGGTAGGTCAGAAGTGTAAAAAGTGGCCTGGTCTTTCAGGGTGTTTAAGCTATGGGGGCTGAGGTGGTTAATGTGTGTATTCACACGTCAGTGGGTCTGTTTTTTTTTAGCACAGATGCATTCTCTATTTTGTACGTGTTCACGGATCCATCATGCCCATTATAAGTCTATGGGTCTGTAAAAACCATGGGTGCCATCCGTATTTCATAGATCATTATTAGAGATGAGCAAATTTTTTAAAAATTAAATGGCTATTTCCAGGCTGCAGAGAGACTTTATAAAGGTGTAGAACACTGTGCCTTGCAGTAACACGGATAGGGAGTCTGCTGTGGTAGTGAAACAATACTGTGAGTCAGTATGACAAGCACATGACAGGCGTTGCTCTTAGAATCACTGCATACTTCACTTATTTGGGCAGTCACTGGGCCAAAACTGACCAAATAACTTAAGTATCAACTCAGCCTTACAGGTAGATGTTAGCGTCAAGAAGAAGCGTACTCCTTTTAGACCGTCGTCAGCTGATTCCACATAGATGTCTACAGAACCTGTATTATCAAACGCTTATAAAAGTAGAGTCCCCCCCCGGACAGAGTGGAGAGGGTGTCAGCAGTAAGGTTGTGTTGACGTCACTGATTATTTTGCCCTTCCTCTGATCCGTCACAACAATAACCCCTCAAAAAACGGATTCTGTCTGTGGAGCATAGGCCTACACTCGGTCAGCATTTGGTCAGTAATCCATCACTATTGCTAATACCAAAAAAAAGAGTGGATCTAAAACAGAGATGACACGTGAACTGAATATTTGCATATCTTCTGTGTTTTCTACCCACTCCTGCTTATGGCTGCCAATTCATATGCCAATTCTGATGGGACCATACAGGCCTTAAAGCTGCTACACAGACAGGATCCGTTGTCAGTCTCATTTTTCCTTGCTTCTGACAGATCAGAAGAAGGGTCAAATAAATGATGTCAGCCAGGCCGAAAGCCAAAACAGTGGACCAGTCACGAAATGGAGAAGGGTGGGAACAGCGTGAGAAGTCCACAGAGTGGACCTATGACATAGTGGTTAGTTGGAAGAAGCAGGAGGAGACCACAGAGTGGCCCAATGACAGGGTTTGGAGGTGGCAGCAGCATGAGAAAGCCACAGAATGGCACAATGACAGAGTGTCGATTGACCAAGATACTTCTGGGGGAACCTGCCTGGCATGAACAAGCCTCTAGTACCTACAGACAATGACAAGACAAAGCGTCAAGATAGCTTTGAGCCCAGAAGAGTCGCGAAGTTCATCAAAATACGTCACTAAAGATTTTACAGAATATAACCGCAGCGCTGACCGCTGAATACATTTTGTTTTTCGACCAAAATACTCCAATAAATATTTTACCACATATTACTACAGCGCTAAGCGCTGAATAAAAAAAGTTTTTTCCACTGAAATAAATCAAGATTTTACCGTATATAACTGCTGTGCTGAATGCTGAATAAAATTAGTTTTTACACCGAAATAAGTCACAAAAGATTTTACCGCATATAACGGAGCACAGAGATGGAGAGGTTGCTCGTATTCCCCCCGACTATACTGACGTCTCAGAAATGAACCGCTGCTCCCTAAGCTGACCACTGAATAAATTTTGTTTTTCGACCGAAATACTTCAATAAAGATTTTACCACATACAACCGCCGCACTGACTGACTGATACCACCGCTACTTCCGTGAACTCCTGCACCACTACTTGCCGGGTAGGTAGGCTGCTGCGAATCAGGTGCTCAACCCTGGGCACATTTGGCTCCAAACCTCCCACTTCTGCCACCTTGCTGACTCCCAGCCATGCTTTCAAGACATATAACTGCCGCCGCCGTGAACTGAGAATGTATTTTTCTGTTTGTACTGAAATAGGCCACTAAACGCTTTCAACACATATAACCGCCGCCGTGAACTGAGAGTGTATTTTTCTTTTGGTACTGAAATACAGTACAACACTGATAACTGCCGCACTGACTGACTGCTACTGCCGCTACTTCCGTGAACCCCTGAACCACTACTTCCCGGTTAGGTAGGCTGCTGCGAAGCAGGTGCTCTACCCCCGGCACGTTTGGCTTCCGACCTCCCACTGCTACCACCCTGCTGACTCCGAGCCATGCTTTTAAGACATATAACCGCCGACGTGAACTGAGAATATATTTTTCTTGTTGGACTGAAAAAGGCCACTACACGCTTTCACCAGAATTAACTGCAGGAATGCACTGAGAATATATTTTTCTTGTTGTACTGGAATACGACCCTATACGCTTTGACCAGAAAAAACTGCAACAATGCAGTGCGTATTTTCCTTTTTTTACTGTAATACGCCCCTATACGCTTTCAACAGAAATAACTGCAGAAGTGAAATGCGTATATATTTTTCAGTATACTGAATAATATACAAAGATATAAGCCATACCAACACTAGCTGGAACCAGCAAATTATATCACTCGGTAAACAACCGTAAACTCCTATACAAAGCAAAACAAACCCGGGGATACTTAATATATCAATCTTTATTGAACAAATATAATGACATACATGATCCAAAATCAAGAAATGCAGAGGAGTGTGGATAAAAGCCTCCAGGGCCAAGAATAATGCAGTAATGATGATGCAAAAAATCACTGTTTTACATGTGATACACCTGAAGGGAAGATATTGCTAAGTATGGTCCTACATTCAAGTATATATTTGTGCCAATAAAATGGCATATGCAAGATTGAACCCAAATGAAAAGTAGGGACAACCAGCGTGCAAGTGGGATACCACTATGATGTTGGTAAAAAACACAGACAACAGTGACTAGCATAAACATGTGAAAAAATACCAAACCTGGCTGGAGGAACGGCCCAACGTCCGCTTCGCTAACGCGCTTTTTCAAAGGGCACAATACAACTGCCATAAAACCTGCCCTATATACTCCCGACATGCCTTGTCAACCTATCAGGAGGCCGGTGCCAGATGGATAAAACGTTACACCTGAGGGACACTCACACATACCACATTAAACACATCGTGCGTCATGACATAATTCGGACGTGCCCAATATCACGTGACAGCGTATTGCATAGGAGTATACTTCATAAGCAAGCGTCCAAGACACGCCCATACATGGAGCCGGCACCCGATCACATGTTATGACCGCAGGCCGGGTATATTGCATAGACTAAGGGTGGAAATGTCGTCTCTAAAGCAATCACATGATCAAGCTAAAAACCTCTGCACTACGGCCGCTTAATAACATCAATCACATAATCGGCAGGTAATCAAAACTCTTGTATCACACAAAACAAATACACAATACCATTATAGGTGAGTGAACCATAATAAGAGACTAGTTAAACACATGCAATAAAAATATTGCCGCAAATTCATAATCATAGATGTATGTAACAAATACCTACATAAAGTGCTAGTGCAATAAAATGTGATGAAGAAAATTACCAAAGAAAAAATAATTAATAATATATATACTGTAAACATACACACCATGTAATACATTAAGATACCTTGTACCTTTAATATATATAAAATTATGTACAGTGTATCTCATAGTAAATGATTAGCATAATACAACCTGATACCAGCATTGTGTCTAATATAGAGCTAAAAAATTTACGAAAAAATAAAAAATACGGTAATAAATAATATATATTATAAATATAACATTGTAATTCATGCATCTTGTAGTCCCAAAGGTGTATCAGCGGTATATGTGAGTAATTCCATCCATACGTAGGCATCCAGCACATAAGGGGCACGCCGCCGTATGTGATGCTTGACAAAAAAACTGAATAGTCAGGGAATCTATAACGAAAAAAGGCAGAAGAGGGTTAGGTAAATGGCAGATAACCAGATAAACACTAGATCTGTTAAAAGCTGAATGAACCAGTAAAAACATACTGCTAAAAACCAGGAACTTACCTAGTGAATATCCGAATCAGGATCAGCGGAGCAACAGGGAACCTACAAGAAAGGCGTAAAACTATTATCATCATTCAACCCATGTGGTGTGATCCAACGGGATTCCTGCTGAGCAAGAATTCTCTTCCAATTCCCCCCCCCCCCGGGGATATATTGACGTGATCAATGCCCCTAAACCGTAGCAGAGAGCTATCACAACCATGTGCCTCCTTAAAATGTATTGGTATGGTGGTAAGGTGATCATCCTCTGTGACATCAATCGCGGCTGCAATCGCCAATACGTGTTCCCGGATGCGCTTCTTAAATTGGCGTGTCATCAGCCCAACATGGATCTTGTCACATTGGCATAAAGCCCAGTATACCACTCCAATGGTGGCGCAATCAATAGGGTAGATAATGCGATTCCTATGTGCCGTATCCCAAAATATGTCCGTCCTATCCTTGTAACCACATGCAACACATTTGCCACATGGTTTATTACCCCATTTGGGGCACTTAGAACCAAAGAGTCCAGGTTGTTTGACAATGTGGTGGCTCCGTAACAGGTGATCCTTAAGATTTTTAGAGCGTCTCAACGTCCGATGCGGGCGATCCGTGATCGCCAAGCCTAAGTGTGAATCCAATCAGAGGATTTCCCAATACCTGGATAGTACCTCACCTATTTCAGTGCAATTGTTGTTATATGTTGTAATGAACCGGATCTCATCAGATACTTTCTTCTGTATTCTCGTCTGTAGGAGCTCGGGGCGTCTCGCCAAGCGTGCTCGACGATATGCCCTCTCGATGGGCCGTCTTGTGTAGTCCTTGTGTTGGAACCTCTTCCGAAGGTCATCAGCCTGTATTTCAAAAAGATGGTCAGTGGAACAAATCCTCCTAGCCCGCAGAAAATGGCCAACAGGGATGCTGTTGATCAGATTCCTCGGGTGTGAGGATTGAGCTGAAAGAAGAACATTTACCGAGGTGTGCTTCCTGAACAGGTCCGTAGTGCTACCCCCATCAGCTTCCACCCGCAGTTTAACATCAAGAAAGTCAATCTCTGTTCTACTACATGTGTAGTCGGGTGTTCAGTTGGTTATCATTCAACTCATCCACAAACGACCTGAATTCGTCATTAGACCCCTGCCAGATTATAAGAAGGTCATCAATGTATCTTCCCCAGTATTGGACCTTATGTGCCAGAGAAGATACATTTGTCTGTAGGATCTCTCTCTCCCACAGCCCCAGGAAAAGATTGGTGTAGGAGGGCGCACAGGCTGTAGGAGGGTGCTGGAGCTGCAGAAAAAAGAGACCGCCAAACATGAACAAGTTACGAGTGAGTACAAACTCCAACAAGCTCATGACAAACTCACATTCCTTTGCTTCCATGTTGGAGCTGCGTAGGAAGAAATCGGATGCTTTGAGACCATCAGAATGCTTAATAGACGTGTAAAGCGACTCGACTTCACATGTCGCCAGTAGCATATCTCGATCCAGATGTAGATCTTCAACCTTTCTGAGGACATCCATGGTATCCTTCAGATATGATGGTAATTTTTCAACTAGCGGGTGTAGGAAGGAATCAATATATTTGCACACAACCTCATTCAGACTGTTAGCTCCCTGGACGACCGATTGTGTCGGTAACTGTCGTATGTTTTTTGCACCTTAGGGAGAAGATATAAGGTAGGAATTACTGGATATTTATTCAACAGGTATGATACTTGTTTAGCAGAAATTATCCCCTCCATAACTGCCTGATTAACTATGCTATTCAGCTCATCAGTATATTTTATAGTGGGATTGAAAGTTAGCTTTACATAACAATCCTGGCCAAGATTCCGCTGTCTAACAGTACTGGCAACTGCACCAAAGAGGAAAGGTGTGCTTTGAAAGAAATTAAAACCTGGAATGACGTAGTGATTAAGGGGGCCGACAAGGGAGGCAACATTGTCATCTGGCCTCGGAGTATGTATGAAAAGGAAGCCTGAAGGCAGCTACACGATGAGGATTATGTAAAGCTAACTTTCAATCCCACTATATAAAATATAATGATGAGCTGAATAGCATACTTAATCCGGCAGTTATGGAGGGGATAATTTCTGCTAAACAAGCATCATACCTGTTGAAGGATTATCCAGTAATTCCTACTTTATATCTTCTCCCTAAGGTGCATAAAAACATACGGCCCCCTGGACGACCAATTGTGTTGGGAACTAACAGTCTGATCGAGGTTGTGTGCAAACATTTATTGATTCCTTCCTACACCCGCTAGTTAAAGAATTACCATCAAATCTGAAGGATACCATGGATGTCCTCAGAAAGGTTGAAGATCTACATCTGGATCCAGATATTCTATTGGCGACATGTGATGTCGAGTCGCTTTACACGTCATTTCTTCCTACGCAGCTCCAACATGGAAGCAAAGAAATGTGAGTTTGTCATGAGCTTGTTGGAGTTTGTACTCACTCATAACTTTTTCATGTTTGGCGGTCTCTTTTTCCTGCAGCTCCGGGTCACGGCAATGGGAGCAGCCTGTGTGCCCTCCTACGCCAATCTTTTCCTGGGGCTGTGGGAGAGAGATCCTACAGACAAATGTATCTTCTCTGGCACATAAGGTCCAATACTGGGGAAAATACATTGATGACCTCCTTATAATCTGGCAGGGGTCTAGTGAGGAATTAAAGTCATTTGTGGATGAGTTAAATGATAACCAACTGAACATCTGACTTGCCTACACATGTAGTAGAACAGAGATTGACTTTCTTGATGTTAAACTGTGGGTGGAAGCTGATGGGGGTATCACTACGGACCTGTTCAGGAAGCACATCTCGGTAAATGTTCTTCTTTCAGCTCAATCCTCACACCCGAGGAATCTGATCAACAGCATCCCTGTTGGCCAGTTTCTGCAGGCTAGGAGGATTTGTTCCACTGACCATCTTTTTGAAATACAGGCTAATGACCTTCGGAGGATGTTCCAACAGAGGGACTACACAAGACAGCCCATCGAGAGGGCATATCGTCGAGCACGCTTGACGAGACGCCCCGAGCTCCTACAGACGAGAATACGTAAGAACGTATCTGATGAGATCCGGTTCATCACAACATATAACAACCATTGCACTGAAATAAGTGAGGTACTATCCAGGTATTGGGAAATCCTCCGATTGGATTCACACTTAGGCTTGGCGATCACGAATCGCTCGCATCTGACGTTCAGACGCTCCAAAAAGCTTAAGGATCACCTGGTACGGAGCAACCACATTGTCAAACAACCTGGACTCTTTGGTTCTAAGTGCCCCAAATGGGTTAATAAACCATGTGGCAAATGTGTTGCATGTTGTAACATGGATAGGACAGACATATTCTGGGATACGGCACATAGCAAGGAGTATCGCATTACCTACCCTATTGATTGTGCCACCAGTGGGGTGGTATACTGGGCGTTATGCCCATGTGACAATATCTATGTTGGGCTGACAACATGCCAATTTAAGAAGCGCATCCGGGAACATGTATTTTCGATTGCAGCCGCGATTGATGTCACAGATGATGATCTCCTTACCACCATACCAAGACATTTTAAGGACGCACATAGTTGTGATAGCTCTCTGCTACGGTTTAGGGGCATTGATCACGTCAATATATCCCCAGGGAGGGGAACTGGAAGAGAATTCTTGCTCAGCGGGAATCCCGTTGGATTTTCACCTTAAATTCAGTCACACCACATGGGTTGAATGATAAAAGTTTTGCGCCTTTTTTGTAGGTTCCCTGTTGCTCCGCTGACCCTGATTCGGATATTCACTAGGTAAGTTCCTGGTTTTTAGCAGTATGTTTTTACTGGTTCCTTCAGCTTTTAACAGTTCTAGTGTTTATCTGGTTATCTGCCATTTACCTAACCCTCTTCTGCCTTTTTTCGTTTTTCTTGTGAAATTCCCAATAAGTTTGATGTGTCACATGACCCTCTTCCTATTGAAAAAACAAAAGTTGAACTCAAAATGGCCGCCATGGTCACCACCCTTCTTGAAAAGTTTCCCCCCTCACATATACTAATGTGCCACAAACAGGAAGTTAATATCACCAACCATTCCCATTTTATTAAGGTGTATCCATATAAATGGCCCACCCTGTAGATTCCCTGACTATTCAGTTTTTTTTGTCAAGCATCACATACGGCGGCGTGTTCCTTATGTGCTGAATGCCTACGTACGGATGGAATTACGCACATATACCTCTGTGACTACAAGACGCATGAATTACAATGTTATATATTTAATATATATGATTATTTATTATTTTTTTTATTTTTTGTAATTTTTTTAAATCTATTTTTTATCTATTTATTAGACACAATGTTAGTATCAGGTTGTATTATGCTAATCATTTACTATGAGATACACTGTACATAATTTAATTTATATTAACAAGGTATCTTAATGTATTATATGGTGTGTATGTTTACAGTGTATATATGCTTGAGAAAGGCTCATGTATGAGCCGAAACGTCGCTCAGTCCGATTTTTGAGCACCCTTCCGCACATTTGAGCACCCTTCTATGCACCAGCACACTTTTTGCACTTGCACTTTCTCCTTTCCTTTCACTATATATATATTTTTTCTTTGGTAATTTTCTTCATCACATTTTATTGCACTAGCACTTTATGTAGGTATTTTGTTACATACATTTATGATTATGAATTTGCAGCAATATTTTTATTGCATGAGTAGGATTAACTACTCTATTATTATGGTTCACTCACCTATCATGGTATTGTGTATTTGTTTTAATTTGTGTGATACAAGAGTTTTGATCTTGTGATTGATGTTATTAAGCGGCCGTAGTGCAGAGGTTTTATAGCTTGATCATGTGATTGCTTTAGAGACATCATTTCTGCCCTTAGTCTATGCAATATACCCGTGCGGTCATAACATGTGATCGGGTGCCGGCTCCATGTATGGGCGTGTCTTGGACGCTTGCTTATGACGTATCCTCCTATGCAATACACTGTCACGTGATATTGGGCACGTCCGAATTACGTCATGACTCACGACGTGATTAATGTGGTATGTGTGAGTGCCCCTTTAGGTGTAACGTTTTATCCATCTGGCACCGGCCTCCTGATAGGTTGACACAACGCATGTCGGGAGTATATAGGGCTGGTTTTATGGCAGTTGTATTGTGCCCTTTGAAAAAGCGTGTTAGCGAAATGGACCTCGGGCCGTTCCTCCAGCCAGGTTTGGTATTTTTCACATGTTTATGCTTGTCACTGTTGTCTGTATTTTTTACCAATATTATAGTGGTATCCCACTTGCACGCTGGTTGTCCCTACTTTTCATTTGGTTTCAATCTTGCATATGCTATTTTATTGGCGCAAATATATACTTGAATGTAGGGCTATACTTAGCATATCTTACCTTTCTGGTGTATCGCACGTACAACAGTGATTTTTTGCATCATCATTACTGCTTTATTCTTGGTCCTGGAGGCTTTCATCCACACTCCTCTGCATTTCTTGATTTATTTTTTTATCATGTATGTCATATTTGTTCAATAAAGATTGATGTAGTAACTATCCGCGGGTTTGTTTTGCTTTGTATAGGAATTAAAGATATAAGCCACTAAAGGCTTTTCAACATAGAACTTGCAGCCTAACAAATAGCTGGAATGACAAAGCTGTCTAATGGCCATTTGTATCCCCAAATTATTTTTCCCTGCACTTGTAAATCGCTTTCCTATCAATGTCCCTAGCGCCTTCTGATGTCTTTCCCTGCACTTCAATGAGTTTTTTTTCCAATTGCTGTCCCTAGCGCCTTCACACGTCTATCCCTGCACTCTGAACGCTGGAAAATGGCAGAATCTAAAATGGCTACCGTATTTATAGGGCTGTGACATCACAGGGCTGGCTGACTGCTGATTGGCTGCATGCAGGCATGTCAATCTGGGTGATCCCGCCTTCCCAGAGTTCCTTGCCCCATGTCCTCAGTCCTCACACGTGTAGCCGCCATTTTAGGAAATTTGTGATTCGTTACCACGAAGCGCGAGGAAACTCGCATTCGTTGCTAATCAAATGTTTCCTGAAATTCGGATTGAATTCCACTTCATCAGCTTTGATTCACTCATTAGTCACTCTAATCTAATTCGCTCTAATCATTAGGAAGAGATGCTTTGAAATAATTTTTCAGTTCAGTGTCAGTGAAACACTGATGACGCGCGGATCCATCTTAGACATCTACACGGAGGCATCACGGACCACCTTTTTACAGATTTAAACACGGACGTGTGAATGAGGCTTTATATTATACACTACTCACAAAAAGTGCAAAAGTGTTTCAGTACTTTGTGCACAACTTGCTGTTCTCTAACAAGGAACTTAGCGGCAAAATTCACAACAGGTGTTTGATCCATGAATTGACCACTAATTTCCTGGTTCAATTAGAATTGGTATTTAAACAGTCGTCCTCATCATGCTGTTCACATTTTGACATCGTGAAACCAAGACGACACCTAACAATTGACCGACGGTATCTTGCGATTGCGAGGTTTCAAGCAGGATGTTCTCAGACGGAAGTGGCTACTGAGCTTAGAGTTTTCTCAGAGTGCCTTCATCAGGTTGCACCTGAGAGACTGGAGGAGTCACATAAAGGCATAGAAGTGGACGTCCTTTTGCAAATCCCACACTGATGACCGCTTCATTATGAACAATGCCCTGCGGAACAGGAGGATGAATGCCACACAACTCCAGGCACATTAAAGGAAGGTGCGAGGCACCCAAGTGCCATGTCAGACATAGAGATGAGTGAAGCGAGCTTCGGATGCTACACCCAAGCTGCTTCGCTAAAAAATTTGTTATACTGTATGGAGATTCGTCTCCGTACAGTATTAAAATGTATGTGCTCCGATGTAGCGTGAGACTTCGTTGAATAATTTTGGTAATTGATTATTACAATAAAAAAACACTTCAAAACTTGGAACCGAACTCTGCTTTGGTTCCAAGGTTTTTCACTGTAATAATAATAATAATAATAACAACTTACCGATGTTATTCAATGAAGTCTCGCACGACTTCATGAATAACTTCGGCTTATTGGAGCCCATATATTCTAATACCATACGGAGACCAATCTCCGTACAGAATTATTACAAATTTTTTAGAGAAGCGACTTCGGATGTAGCATCCGAAGTCACTTTAGTCAGACCATTCAAAACCGTTTACATCAGGGTTGTCTGCGTGCAAGATGACCTGCAAGGGTACCTGAGCACACCACCAGGCACAGGCGTCATGGTCTTGCATGGGCCAGGGAGTATCTACGCTTGATGAGGCACCAGTGCGCCTCAGTGCAGTTCTTATGAAAGTCGATTCAGGCTGAGCAGAAACGATGGCCACCAGCGATTTTTAAAGACGTAAAGGAGAGCGCTATGTTGTTACAGTGGTAGCAGCCACTGTTGTTACAGTGGTGGTGTTACATTATCGGCCGGTGTGTCTAGTCACCACAGAACTGCCCTACACTTTGTGATTGGTACAGTTACAAGCCCATACTACTTGAATAACATCATTCATCCAGTCATTATGTCTCTGCATGTACAACACAAGCCTAATTTCATCTTCATGGACAACTTATCGAGGTCGCATCATTAGGGTACGGCTCCTGGAGACTGGGGTACCTCAATTGGAGTAGACTGCACTTCTTCCAAACCTGAATCCAATTGAAAACCTATGGGATCAGCTGAGTCGCCCTGTAGAGGTTTGTAACTCTGTACCCCAGAACCTCAATGACCTGAGGGCCGCCCCTGAAGAAGAGTGGGATGCCATGCCTCAGCAGAAATTAAGTTGACTTGTGAACTGCATGAGACTACGTCGTTATCAAGCTGTAATTGATGCTCAATGCCACATGACAAGTTATTGAGACATTTTCATTTTCTGTGGGGATATACCCACCACTGTTTCAATAAATAGTTTGAGATGAGCAAATCACAATTGCAAAGCTTTAATTTCATGATAAAATATCACTGTAGCATGAACTTTTTACGTTTTTCCATAAATTTCACCCGAAAGCTAAATATCCCTTTGTAAGTAGTGTATATACTGTATATGTTCTGCTCCTCAATACAGTACTATTCACCTGTTAAATGTTAACCCAGCAGTCCATGCCGGTGCTGCTGCCCCTACCCGCGCGCATGGCCGCCGGGCTCCCTCTTTCCCTCCTGCTGCCAAGCGCCGTGCTGACAAGCGTGGACAGCAGGTAGCTTAACTCTTGTATCTGTGCTCCTTACCAGAGTTTACTTCCTGTTGGAGACCTGCACTGTTTGTTAGGGCTTGCATGGGTGTGTCTCTCTTCCCTTGTGAGGCAGCACGTACACGCCCTCTGTCTCACTAGCCTATGGCTGGATTGCAGGAAGTATTTAAAGGCGCTTCCTGACCCAGGAAGATGCCTGAGGAACTCATGGTCACTAGCTTGTCTAGTTCCTGGTGTGAAGGTGTTTTTGAAGTTCTGCTTTGCTGTGTAACGGACCCTGCTTTTGGATTTATTGGATTTTGCTTGTTTGCCACCTGCCTCTGACCTTGGACTTTGTTTACGGACCTTGCTTGATCGCTGCCTGCCCTGACCCCGGACTTCCTGACCACATACGTCCCATCGGTGCTTGCATCGGTATCTCTGACCCCCTGGTCAGCTGCCACTGACTCGGGGACTGCTCTGGAGTGGCACCTGGCAACCACCCCAACGGCCCAAGCCTATCCTCACCATCAGAGGCTCTAGTGAAGACCAGGTAGTTGCTTAGTCACGCCCCTCCAGAGTATAGCCAGTCAGTGGCGCAGTGGGTCCACACCCGCTTGCATAACATTAGATACCTGGGTAGTTAACTGAAAGCCAGGTCACATGATAGTTGTGAGGGTCACATGATGACTCACATGACTGATGCCATGTTTAGTCCTATCCAACTCTCCTGTGGATGCATTTTACAGGACTAAAACAGACCATACCATGTTAAAAATTGAAGAAAAAAATTAAAATAAACATATTTGGTATCATCGCGTCTGCAATGATTGGCTCTATAATAAAATCATACGATCTACCCCATCAGTTGAACGCCGTAAAAAAAAATAAACAAAACAGATTTTTTTTTTTTGTGAGTTCACCTCACAAAAAAATTAATGTTAATCAATCAAAAAGTCGGATGTACCCCAAAATGGCAGAAATAAAAATGTCGCCTCATCCCACAAAAAATTAGCTCCCACACATCACCATAGCCAGAAAAAATAAATAAATATGGCTCTAAGAAAATTGCAGCACAAAAACATATTTTTTTTCTAAAAATGCTCTTATTGTGTAAAATGTAACAAAAAAGATAAAAATAGACATATTTGGTATCGTCGGGTCCGTAATAATTGGCTCTACAGAAATATCACATGATCTACCCCATCAACTGGTTTAAAAAAAAACAAAAAAACATAAAAATTATGCCAAAACAGCTTTTTTTTTTTGTCACCTCGCCTCAAAAAAAAACCATATCAATCGATCAAAAAGACCTATGTACCCCAAAATCGTAGCAATGAAAACATCATCACCTTGTCCTACAAGTAACAAGCCCTCACACTAGACTATAGCCAGAAAAATGAAAAAAATATGCCTCTAAGAAAATGGCAACACAAAAACATGATTTCTTTTCCCTAAAAAAAAATTTATTGTGCAAAATGTAAAAAAAATAGACATATTTGGTATTGTGTCAGTAATGACCAGATCTATAAAAATATCACAAGATCTACCCCATGTTAGAAAATGCAGATGCCACTCTTTCCCTTCTGAGCCCTGGCGTATCCCCAAATAACAGTTTACTACCACAATTGGGGTCTTACTGTATTCAGGAGAAAGTAGGTAGCAAATTGTGGGAGGATATTTTCCTGTTATCTTTTGTGAAAAAGAAAGTTTGGGCCTAAAGCAGCATTTGCTTGTAATTTTTTTAAAAAATTTTTCATTTTCACCCGAGAATTAAAAATCCTATGAAACACCTGTTGAGTGAAGTGCTCGCTACATCCTTTGAATTCCTTGTGTGGTGTAGTTTATAAAATGTGGTCACTTTTTGGGGGTTTTCACTGTGGGGATACCTCAGGGTCTCTTCAAATGCAACATGGTGCACAGAGACCACTACAGCAAAATCTGCCCTCCAAAAACCATATAGCGCTCCTTGTCTTCTGTGCCCTGTCTTGTGCCCAAACAGCGGTATACGACCACATATGGGGCGCATCTGCTAAGTGCAGAATCAAGGTAATAAATATTTTGGTTTTTGTTGTTAACCCTTGATGTGTTGCAGGAAAAAATTGATTAAAATGTAAAATCTGCAAAAAAAGGTGACATTTTGAAATTTCACCTCTATTTTGCTTTAATTCCTGTGGAATACCTAAAGGTTTAACAACTTTTCTCAAACCAGTTTTGAATAGCTTGAGTGGTGTCGTTTCTAAAATGGGGTACTTTATGGGTTGGTTCTATTATTGAAGCCCCACAAAGTGACTTCAGAACTGAACTTGTCCTTAAAGGGAGTCTGTCACCTACATAACATGTTTTAAACTGATGATATAGCTCTGTGGGAGGCAGATCCATAACACTGATGATACCCATGTTTAGTTTTTCAGAGCCTCCAAAGTACCTAAAATATGCCTGTTCGCTTCACCGCCGGGTCCAGGCATGCGTAGTACATTGCCCACTGTGGGCAGAGGCCTACTGATATGTCGTGCGCATGCGCCAGTTACGTACACCGGCGGTAAAGCGCACAGGCTCTGGATTATGAATGGAGACGAAAATGACCCAGCAAGGATACAAGGCTGGCCGGACGATACAGAGGGGTAGAGTCAGGAGCAAGTAAGGCGGGGAGCACTGGGCACTTGCAGCACACTCTCCGCCCCTGGGCACTTGCGATAGGTAATTTGCATATTTTTAAAACTTTATTTTAGATACTTTGGAGGCTCTGAAAAACTAAACATGGGTACCATCAGTGTTATGGATCTGCCTCCCACAGAGCTATATCATCAGTTTAAAACATGTTATGTAGGTGACAGACTCCCTTTAAATAAGTTGACTTTGGAAATTTTCTTGAACATTTAAAAAATTGCTTCTAAAATTTTAAACCTTCTAACGTCTTAAAATAAAATTACATTACTAAAATGATGCCAACATAAAGTAGACATATGGGGAATGTTAATATTTTATGATTCATTACGATCTGTTTTAAAAGCAGAGATTCAAATTTAGAAAACAGTGAATTTTTTTCAGATTTTCTTTAACTTTTGGATATTTTTATAAATGTAAAACATATTGGCTCAAAATTACTATTAACATGTTGTAGTTTTGTAACACCTTGAGGGCTGCAGGTTGGGCATCCCTGATCCAGGGAAAGGCAAAAAAAAAAAACTATGAGGTAGATACCAATTTTCCTCATTTTAGGGGGGAAAAATGTCTTCCTAACTCCAATCAGGTAGTCAGAATAACTCCCTGGATCAACAACCCTTGTCCAGAAGCCTAATAACTAGAACCTGTAATGTTATTACACACTAAAAATACAACCAGGCTCTTCTCAAACTGTTTTAGTGAATTCACCATTACCACCTCCTCAGACAAAGAGTTCCATAGTCTCACTGCTCTTACCATAAAGAATCCTCTTCTATGTGTGTGTGTAGAAACATTTCCACTAGATGTAGAGGATGGCCCCTCATCACAGTCTTGGGTATAAATAGATCATGTGAGAGATCTGTGCTGGGTCTTGGTGTATTTATACATAGTTATTAGATCTCCCCTCAATCGCCTGGGTACTGTAGTCCACTCATTCCAGTTACTACTTTAGTTTCCCTCCTTTGAACCCTCTCCATCTCTGCTTTGTCTGTCTTGTTCACAGGAGCCCAAAAGTGTACACAATACTCTGTGTGGTCTTACTAGTGATTTGTAAAGTGGCAGGATTACCGTATTTTTCGGATAAGGTTTTAGAGGAGGTGTGCTTAATCAAGAAGTGTGCTAAAATATTTAGCAAAATAATAGAACAATATTAAAAAAATGGAAACACTCTCTTCACACAGTGCCATCTAAGGCATTACTGATACCACATTTTTCCCAATCATCCATGACCGCACCAGGAGAGAGGGTCTGCCTCCCAGGACAGGAAACCCACAGGTATTAAAAAGAAAAAAAGGAGCCTCCGTGCTTTCCTGTCCAAGGAAGTGGACCCTACAGGTGTGCCATAGTATGAGAGTAGTTTCTCCCTGGCAGTATTATTTTGTCTGCCTGCATAGCATCCACGCTCCACACACCCGGAAGACGCAAGTGGAGATGGAAAGTCGATTAACTGGGGCAAGGCTGCGGCGAGTGCATAAAGGAGGCAAGAGTGGCTCTTCTTTTTTCTGACCTGAGCGCCATGGTGAGGAAAGCCGGATCGATCTAGGTCACTTGGGCTTAGGGGCAAGGCTGCCCTGCCTGGGGGCAGAGCCTTGTTATGAATATATGGGCAAAGGCGGGTCTGTGGAGCAGTCACATGGCTCACTCTGTCTCGGGGTTGGCATATGACATAATTAATTTCGCAAAATTTCGTCCCTGCACACTGGAAGTGCTGGAAAACAGCCTGTATTTGAATTACCCAGCTGAAAGCCTCAGGATCCTTGTCGGGAGGGTCCGGATCCAAGGCTATTGAGGTCCATGGAGGGCTCTGGTGACCAGAAGGAGCCATCTACCCCTGCACCTTTGGTATGGATGGAGGGTATGTACGTTGATGTGTTTTGTGCTCTTGAATACCAGCTCATGACAGTGTGTGTTTTTCAGGATAAACCAAAAAAGGCATCCTCTAAAACAAAGCACGAGTTATGTGGATTATGTAAAGCAAAGTTGGCTCCCTCTTATACTAAGCTACTTTTTCACCCCGTTATTGAGACTACAGTTGCAGAAGAATCATCCTCTATATTAAAATGTATGAAGAAGCTAATTGGAGAGGGAGTGGGAAATGCACTTTAAACAAAAAAGGATTCCCATAAAAGCCAGGATAAATCTCCGATGGTGTTCTCGGATATCTCTAGTTTGGAGGAAGATGGCTTTTTATTAGAAAGTGGGGAGCTTAATTCAGATTCTTCTTCTGAAGGAGGTGGTAAAGCCTTTTTTTCCTATTCAGGATACAGATCAGCTGATAAAAGCGATTAGAGCCACAATGAACATTGAAAAACAAAAAAAGGTTATTTGCGTTTAGGATGTTATGTTTGAGGAATTGGAAGGGAAGAAAAGGTAATTTTTTCATTCATAAAAATGTATCATCTTTGATCTCTAATAAATGGAAAATTCCAGATAAGCGGAGCTTCATTCCTTGCCTGTGCATAATGGATTAAGCAGTTTGAAGCCCATATTTAAGATGGGGTTCCAAGAGATCATTTGTTGGAAAATATAAGGCTTTGTGGTTGAAGAACTGGTCAGAAAACCGCCTATGTAATATACCATGTGAAGGCAAGTGTTTTGGTCAGCACTAGATGACATTTTGGAAAAAGCTGGGGATAAGAAAAAGGGGTTCCCCTCGATTTTCCACAGTTAAAATCAGATCAGAATAGAAAATTCGCTAGTAGAGAGAAAAGTCCTAATAAAAGGAATAATAGGTTGAAATTCTCCTCTTCCAAAACAAAAGTTTTCCTGTTCAGGAATCGGGGCTCAACCTCCAAAAAAGATAATCCACAATGACGTCAGGTTGGGAAGAAGTTTATCAAACTTCCTCCCGGTCTGGTACAGGATTTCGAACAGCAGTTGGATCTTAAACTCCCTAAAAGAAGGGTTCAGACTGGAGTTCAGATCTTCCCCACCAGAGAAGTTTATTTCAAAAATAGGTCAGGCAGCAAAAGGGGCGCTAGAACGAGAAGTGGATCAACTACTAGGAAAGGGTGCTCTTATTCCTTGCTCTCCTGGGGAAGAAGGAATAGGTTACTATTCCAGTCTTTTTCTATTGAAAAAGTCTAACGGGGATTACAGAACAATCATAAACCTGAAAGGCTTGATGAACAAGTTCCTGAAGTACAGAAAATTCAAAATGGAGACGTTGAAATCTGTAGTGGATCTCCTTTACAGTGATTGTTTTATGGTAGTATTCGATATAAAGGATGCATACTACTATCTGCCAATTTATCCAGGTCATCAGAAGTATCTGAGAGTAGTACTTCAGATGAGGGAGAGAATAAGGCATGTCCAATTCCAGGTGCTGCCATTAGGAATTTATATGGCTCCCCGTGTCTTTACAAAGCTGGTAGCAGAAATGACTTGTACTCTGTGTAATCCTGTGTGTACCATATTACCTGTATTTGTAACCTCAGACCACTGTATATATTCTGTGTGTATAGTGTTATATCTAGTGTGCTCTTAAGGCAATTAAATATATAATTTTGTCTTGTGCTGTCTTGTATCTCGATCACGAATCCCCACGTTTGTGTTTCAGCCTAGTTATAAGCTACCGCGGGTTGGTTTCTCACCCTATATAATCCCGTTAGCGGACCGGGCTTATATTAAACGAGAAGCTGATGGCAGATTACCCAGGCTGAGACAGCTCTGTTTTCACTGCGGCAGTGAAAAGGCTCTCTCAGCTTGTTGCCTCTCTGTGCCCATGTGGACAGGAGGTGTCTGTGTAAACTGTACCAAGCTGACCTTCAAAGCTCCTCCAGGAGGGCGTAACATCACGCTTTGGTAACCAGGGACCATACCGCGTCTTGTGAGCTCGACGTAGTTGATGTCAAGCGGGCTCGAGGGGCGGTATAAGTCACAACTTCTTAATAGTAGCTCTGTCTAGGCAGGTCTGTCTTTCACAGGTGGATCAAGTGATTTAAGATTTTAGAATCCTTGGGTTGGATCATCAATAGGGAAAAATCCAGGATGATTCCCCAACAGATACAGAGGTTTGTGGGCATTTCATTGGACTTGACATCCGAGAAATCCTTTTTGACCTCGACAAAGTAGAAAAAGTAATGTCAGTAGTGCGGGATCTGATTCGGAATCCATCCTAGGTACCTTAACTTCATGCATACCGGCTGTTATGTGTGCGCAAGCTCCTTCGAGGTGGGATATACTTCAGACTTGGTCAGGGAACCTGGAGAGGTTGGACGACACAAAATCTTGTCCAGGGGGACCCATCTAGTGCTGAAGTGGTGGCTGTTGGAAGAAAATCTAGTTCAGGGTGTCCCTTGTAGAGTGGTAGGCCCCTTAGTAGTCACTACGGATGCTAGTCCGTCCTGTTTGGGGAGAGGGGCCATTTTCAGAACACAGTTTTTCAAGGTTTCTGGGACGGATCGAATTGGGAAATTTCTTCAAACACGAAGGACTTAATGGCGATTCTGAAGGTCTTCAAGATATTTTACCTTGGCTTCAAGGCCAACATTTAAAAATTTTGTCAGACAATGGTTCCATAGTAGCCTATTTAAATCATCAAGTGGCAACTCGGTCCAGAGAGTTAGAGGACATTTCGTTTCAGATTTTCTCTGTTAGAGGGAAGAGTTTTGTCACTATGGGCCCTTCACGTCAGAGGTGTGGACAATCGGAAGGCAGACTTCCTGAGTCGGCATAGACTAGATTAGTGGGAATGGTCTTTAAGCCAGGAGATTTTTTTCCCAGCTAGTGAGACTGTGGGGAATGCCAGATATTAGACCTTTTTGCTACGAAAAGAAACTGGAAAGTGTAAATATTATTTTCCCTTTTTCCAGGGGATTTTCCCACAGCATTGGATGCCTCCCTACAGCCTTGGAACAGAGGTCTTCTGTATGCCTTCCCTTCGCTACAATATATTCCAAGAGTGTTCCTTCGGGTGAACAGCCTGTTGGATCCGTCCTGCCGCTAGTGAACGTGTGTCCCCGGACTGCCACTCCGTCCCCATTGACTATAATGGGGGCGGAGGCACGGCAAGAGGCTGCCGGAATAAATATCGGACATGTCGTAGTTTTATTCCGGCAGCCTCTCGCCGTGCCTCCGCCGAAACTCCGCCCCAGCCCCCATTATAGTCAATGGGGACGGAGCGGCAGTTCGGGGGGCACATGTTCACTAGCGGCAGGACTGATCCGACAGAACAGCCTGCCGGAGTTCCGTGCCGCTAGTGTAAAAGTAGCCTAACATTACTGTCAGTCAGGGATCCATGGGTGCCTCTGGACGTCCCGGATCTCTTAACACAGGGCCCAGTTATACATCCCCCAGAGTCTGGTAAAAATCACCTTTTAAGACTTTTTCAGATATCCTCATCAAGATACTAACATCACTTCAGCCAGGAGAATAGGGGAAATCCAGGCTCTATCATTAACCCCCCTTATACGTCTATTCAGGACTAGTGTTATGATACCCAAATTTTTATTCGATTTTGATACCATAAAAAAATATTGCTTTAATCGACACCAATGCGAAAAATAAAACACCAAAAAAGCTGCGTGCATTCCGTATTTTATGGAACAGCCGGCCCATAATAGAAAAGTCCTATCTTATTTTTTGGGGGGCCAAATTAACAAAAAAATAGCGAATTGCATATTTTTTTTTTTCTGTTAAGCTGTTCACTGCATAGGAGATGTTTAAAAAAATATATATTTTGGACTTTTTCAGACATGACGATAAGTAATATGAATGTAGTAGAGTTAACACACATGCTTGTGAGACATGTTATCTAAACTAAATGCAATAAGCAAACCCCTTCAATTGCTTTTCAATTTAAGAAATTTGAGTTAAGCGTTTGTGTGTTAAACATGCTACATCTGTATGTTTTTTTTTATTGTTTAGATATTTTATATGTAAAATTGGGAAAGGGGGTAAACCTTTTTTTTTTAAATTTTTTTTTTTACTTTAATACAAATGTAAGCGGCGGGTGCCAGCCGTATCACCTAGCCCGCACCCGGCCTCTATAAGAGGGAGCTGCTAAGGGAGCTCCACTGTGCTGCTGAGGAGAATGTGGCGCGTGGTGAGAGCAGTGCATGCCATGTTCTCTAACTGATACTAGGCTGCACGGTAGCAGAGCTTAGGATCGGTATCGAATCGATCTGGGTCTCCCCCATAACAGTGTCATCCACATATCCCCCTCACCATAACAGTGCCATCCACAGATACCCCTCCCAATAACAGCCCCGGCCCCGCCGCTCACAGCAGTAGACTATTCTGGCAGTAACTTTTACTTGAACTTTAAATCAGCGCATCTTTATTACCTTACAATGAAGCTCTGGTAACAGGCAGAGCGGGCGGCGGTGTAACGTCACTCACTCACGTGTAAGCAGAGGTCGCGCTACATTTTTTTTGGAAGAGTAAAAATACTCCTCTTACCATTTTTGAGGAGTATTTTCAGCCGATGAGGAGTACGAAAGTTACAGTAATTCAAATAGTTAATACAAAGGCCTACATAACATTAAGGGGTTGCTATTTATTCATGAAAACCATTACTAGTGCTCTAGAACTGTCTTCCATGCATAAATGGCAAATTTAGACAATTTTACATTTAGCTGAGGTCCCTGTTGCTCTGAGGGGGTCGGCACTGCTGAGGTCACTGTTGCAGTGATTTTATGAGGTTTAAAGGGTTTTTCCTAAGATCAATATTTATCACCTGTCGTTAAAAAAAGGACCCCTCACCTCTCCTGATTTGTCTGTTTTGGTAACTACTTGCACCCCCCCATGTAATAACAATCCTGGAGGATCTATTCTTATGACTTTATGTTGGACAATTCCTCTGTTATTCCTGTTATTAGTTATGAATGACTTGCTGGTAGTTTGCAGTGAAGGTCCAGATAGGGGTGTCACCGCACAGCCTGATATTATTCAATCAGTGCTGTCAACTGGTAACATCCAGCTGGACCTTTATTGCAGACTACTAGCAATTAGTTCATAAATTCTAGTAGGAATAATAGAGTAATGGTACAATATAGAGTCACAAGAATGGACTCCCCAGAATTGTTATTGCATGGGAAATGCAAGTCGTTACTAAAACAGACATGTCACCTTCAAGTACATTATCGCTGGGGCGTCCCACCTTGGTAACCATGTTCTAGTGTTCCCTGGGTCAAGTATGGATAGGTAAATAGTGTTGATCTTGGGACAATCCCTTAAATTTTTGCTGCTGTTTCTGTGCTGCTGGTCACTGGGGTTTGCCATCAATCACTTGGCCATTGCTACCCACCAAAGTTATGTCCTTGTAGATGAGCTCTCAGGTGGGTATGTCATGCCACCGGGGCTGTTGGTAGACTCTGAAGAGACCTGAGGCACTGGCAGAGCAGGACACAGGCACAATGGATGGTGGTGCATGCTAGTGCCAAGGGCACAAGCGAAAGACCCAGGCACATACCTTGCAGGGCCACAGTCACATGTTGAGGATCTGGATGATGACATCACGCAGTGATAACCACTGATCTAGGGTGCAGCAAACTTTGGCACTCCAGCACTGCTGTGAAACTACAACTCCCAGCATGCACACTTGCTCAGCGGTTCTTGTAACTCCTAAAGAAGTGAAAGGAGGATACTGGGAGTTGTAGTTTCAGAACAGCTGAAGTGCCGGAGGTTGCTGATCCCTGATCTAGAGGCTGTCATTTTGTGTTATGCTTGATCTTGCTATAAAGGGGAGTTTGTCTTCCATGACCCATTGCCCTATCTCATTCCACAAAAAAGCCACCACCGCTGTGGTTACTGGATTATACAGTTTTACAGTGAAGTACTTCATGTGCTTGGCAGAGGGACTATGTCCTGGAGGCTGTAAATGGCCACATGCGGCACCGCATTACAGAAGAAATCCTTATAAGCATCTGATGGAACATGCTGCAATGAATCCTTGATGGATTCATAAGAAAGCTGACAGGTGACATAGAGGTCTACGGGGGTCTGTCGTTGTGGAGGTCTCCTGTTGGCGTGTCCAGCGATGGGACCCCCGCTGACTTCTATAAGCAGAAGTCTGAAGCGCTCAGCCACTTTTCCTCACTGCTGACCGCGGTAGTGAAGACTGTCCCCTAGACCTTCTATTGAGGCAGTCTTCACTACCGCTCTCAGCAGGGAGGAGCGCTCGGCTGAGCGCCTCAGACTCATCACTATAGGGTAAAAACAAGGCGTTCAGATCCCCACTAAATTTCACAGATCCCCCACTTACACCGCCAGTGAGGATCGCGCGCCTCCTTCTTCCCTCTTCAGAGCGGTGTGTCCTAAGCTCCGGCAGCCCGCTCAAACTGACCAATAACAAAGCTCCTTACTGTAAGGAGCCTTGTTATTGGTTGTCTCAGGCAGCATCGCTGCGCTGCCTGTGCCGTTCACAGCATTCACTACACTTATGAATGGCAGGGAAAAGTCTAAGGCGTATCGGTACACCTTAGACTTTTTCCAGGGAGTAAAATGGCCTGAACAGGCGTCTATGATTGTAAGGTAATAAGGATGCGCTGATTTAAAGTTCAAGGACCCGCAGGCAATAGCGCCTGACTGCCCGCCCCCGCCCGCACAGCAACGAATCGGCCGATTATTCGATACCGGGATTCGTCGACAACGAATCCCGTTATCGAATATTATCAATAATTTCGATTAATCGTTGCAGCCCTAGTCAATTGATTGGATTGCGGAGGGCTTCTTGTCTCTGAAAACAACTGAGGAATGGAGAGGCTCCTTTTTTTTATACCTGTAAGTGTCTTGATGTAGGGGAAGGGGAGAAACACGTCCAGCCTACCTCAATACAGTTGTGCAGTTGAGGAAGCCTGGACAGGCTGAAACGCGTCCTATAAACCGATGATGTACTTGGAAAAAAACATACTACAAACAACAAGCATGTTTGCTGGGATTATCTTCTATAAGGTTCAGCAGGTTCGACATATCTCTTCAGCAATGATTTGTGGAAAACTTTATACATTTTTAAAGTCTGCGGAAGTTCAAGACGAAAGACTACCGGGTTAATAATGGCAGAGATCTTATATGGACCAATAAACCTTGCACCCAACTTCCAAGAAGGTACCTTCAACTTAATGTTTCTTGCGTACAGCCACACAGAATCACCCACTCTCCGGTTCGGACCACTCATATGTCTCTTGTCAGCCATCCGTTTATACTTGTTGCCCATTATTTTTTCAAATTATTTTAAATTTTACGCCAAATTGATGACAAAGAAAAGGAAAATCTTTCCTCTTTAGGAATATCAGAAGTCTCCTCACCAGAAAATGTGCCAAACTCCGGATGGAACCCATATGCCCCCAAAAAACTGTGACTTATCAGTGGACTCCTGCCTATGGTTATTTATGGCAAACTCGGCCAAAGTCAAAAATGAAGACGACTCCTGATTCTCTGAGACAAAGCATCTCAAATAAGTTTCCAGATTCTGGTTAGTGCGCTCAGTCTGTCCGTTCGACTGTGGATGAAAGGCCGAAAAGAAGGACAATTGTGCAGAACGCCTTCCAGAAATTGGAAACAGAGTCCCCCTATTAGACACAACATCAGAGGGAATACCATGTAGCTTCACAATGTTATCGACAAACACTTGTGCGAGAGTTTTAGCATTAGGTAGACCTGATAATGCTATAAAGTGCGACATCTTGCTGAAGCGATCAACAACCACCAGAATCGCAGTTTTTCCTGAGGAATTCAACAAATCTGTGATAAAGTCCATGGACAAATGAGTCCAAGGTCGGGACGGGATGGACAACGGAAGTAGAGATCCTGAAGGCTGAGTATGTGTCACCTTTTCACGTGCACCAGTACCACAAGCTGACACATAACCCTCAACACATTTACGCAACCCCGCCCACCAGGATCTACAAGAAATGAGATCGACAGTAGATCTGCTCCAAGGGTGTCCTGTGAGAACCGTACAGTGATGGTCCTCGTACACCTTGTGCCGCAATTTAGCAGGAACAAACAACTTCCCCGGAGGACAGGAATCCTGTGCCTCTCCCTGGGCCTCCAACACTTCTGCCTCAAGGTGGGGATAAAGGGCGGATATTACCACCCCTTCAGGCACTATCGGACTAGGATCTTCCGAATCACCCCCCTTCCCCACCTAATGAAAGCTCCGTGACAAAGCATCACCCTTGATGTGCTTAACCCCAGGGCAATAGGTGATAATGAAATTAAATCTGGTAAGAAACAACGACCATCTGGCCTGTCTTGGGTTCAGGCGTTTAGCCGACTGCAGATAAGCCAGATTTTTGTGATCGGTAATTACCGTAATAGGATGAATTGCTCCTTCCAACTAATGATGCCATTCCTCAAAAGCCAACTTAATGGCCAGCAACTCTCTATTACCCACATCATAATTTTTCTCAGCAGCAGAGAGCTTCTTCGAGAAAAAAAGCACATGGACGCCATTTACTAGGTGAAGGACCCTGCGACAAGACTGCTCCAACCGCTACCTCAGATGCGTCAACTTCCACAGTGGAAGGCGGTGACACATCAGGTTGCATCAGTATAGGAGCAGAAGCTAAACATTCCTTCACAGCTTGTAATGCCTCATGAGACCAGACTGAGATTTTCAAACCTTTCCTAGTCATGTCCGTTAAAGGTTTTACAATTGTCGAGTAGTTCAAAATAAATGTACGGTAGTAGTTGGTGAACCCCAAAAATCGCATAAGCGCTTTCAGATTTTCGGGTCTATCCCAGTCCAACACAGCACAGACCTTTTTGGGATCCATACGAAAACCTGAAGATGAGAGTAGGTAGCCCAGGAATTGCACTTCCGGAACTGCAAATACACACTTCAATACTCCATAAATACTCCATCTTAGCACAGCATTGGTTCGTCACCAGACATAAACTCAAGTGTTTATTTACCCAAAGAGTCAGAGGAGGCCGCCACCTTATATGATAGTACGTCCTGAGAGTGAGATCCCTCAAGCGTCTATCAATATGTACAGCAAGGGACATGGCTGCTTCCAATGACTCAGGATATTCGTGTCCAACGTGTCCTTTAGGCTTTCAGATAACCCTTGACAGAATTGACTCCAGAAAGCTGGATCATTCCACTCTGTATCCGTAGCCCATCTCCTAAATTTAGTGAAATTGGTCTCTGCAGAAAGATCTCCCTGCCGTGAGCCACGCAACTTAGTCTTAGCCAGGGAGATCCGATCTGGGTCATCGTAGATAAGACCTAGAGCTCTGAAAAACCATATGCTGACCGGAGGGACTGTGATCTGGTCGGCAACGAAAAAGCCCAAGATTGAGTGTCGCCTTTAAGTAGCGAAATGATTATACCCACTAACTTCCCCAGAAGAGTTAGGACGTAGTCTAAAATATAATTTGCACGACTCCCTGAACCGAATGAAGCTGTCAGTTCCCCTGGAAAATCTGTCCAGGAAATCGACCTTAGGTTCAGGGCAGGCTTGGTTTCCGCTGCCGGAACCAGCCGCCTGTGGTCTCTGGATCTGTGAGACGGTAGTGTGGAGGTCAGCTACTTTTAAAAACAGTCCCTGCAGTTGTCCGGCAAGTGCAGAAATCGTATCTATTGCTGCACTGACACAAACAAAATGGCGGTTTTTGGGTGGTTGGTAATGTCACAATGTAGGGGAAGGGAGGTACATAGAAAGAAAACAGAAGGAAAATGACCAGAAACTAGCCCTCACGGCTAGGGAAAGGAAAAGGGTCACCACTTAGGAAACCCAAAACCTAGCCCCGACTCCTGTCAGTATGAATAGACTCTGAAGGTGGGAATATTCATACACCGGAAACTAGCCCCTAGAAGCCCTGAAAAGCTCTAGGCGTAGTGACGGGGACTGAGACCACTAGTTCCTTCCCAGATGATAAACCAGTGTCTCACTGAGGCCTAGGAAACAATGAACAAAAGGGGACAACAAAATACAAAGGGGAGTACACTTATCTACAATAGAAAATGGATGAGCAGGAATTCAGAAGAGGACAACACACCAGCTCTTCCAACTCCAGGCATACAATATCAACCTCATGGTAAGAAGTGTAAGTCCAGACTAAATAGAGGAGCAGTGATGACCACAAGCTACACCTGAAACAAGAGGTGTGGTCATATCAGCAACAACATTGCAAAGTGAAAACCGAGAGACTGTCAGATAACCTCACGTGATGCAAGTCTCTCAGATCTTCTAACCTCTGTCACAGGAGGGATCATGACAGTGTGTTTCCTGTCCTGTGAGGTGGACACTCTTTCCTGGTACTGTCAAATTACCAGTGAGTGCAATTATCATTTTTTTGAAGGATCTTGCAACGATTTCATCCTTCACTGCCTGCCATGATGATTTTACCCACTCAAAAACCTGAGTGATAGTGGGTCTTTTCATTACTCCAATAGTTTTCAGGTCATAATTTCCAGCAGCCATCCTTATACTCCACTCTTCGTGTTATGTTGTGCAAGTAGTATGGGCTTGCCACTGTACCATTTACAAAGTGTAGGTCAGTTCTGTATTGACTAGACACACCTTCCCACACTGTAACACCACCACCACCAAAGGCTCATTTGGTGACAACAGTGGCTGATGCATAGAGGTCTCCAACATTGTTGACGACCATCATTTCTGCTCAGCGTGAATTGACTTTTACCTGTGAACAGCACTGTGGCCCACTGGTCCCTCGTCCAGCATAGATGCTCCTTGGTCCATGCAAGACTATGACGCCTGTACCTGGTGGTGTGGTGTGGTCAGGTATTCTTGCAGATCGTCCAGCACGCAGACCACACTGATGTAAGCTGTTTCAAATGGCGTGATGTGACACTTGGGTGCCTCTCACCTCTCTTAAATGTGCCTGGAGTTGTGTGGCATTCATCATCCAGTTCCGTAGGGCATTGTTGGGATGTGGCCAAAGGTGGTCCACATCTATGCATTTCTGTGACTCTTCCAGTCTTTCTGTATATCTTGGAACCTGCTGAGGACACTCTGTGAAACTCTAAGCTCAATGGCAAGTTCCGTCTGAGAACATCCTGCTTGAAGCCTCGCAATGGCGAGGTACTGTTGATCAATTGTTTGGTGTCATCTTGGTCTCATGATGTTAAAATGTGAAGAGCATAATGAGGAGAACTGTTTAAATACCAATTCTAATTGAACCAGGAAATTTATTGGGCAATTCATGGATCAAACACCTTTTGTTAAATTTTGCAGTTAAGTTCTTTGTTGGAGAACAGCAAATTGTGCAAAAAGTACTGAAACACTGAACAGTTGGACATGTACATTCAATAGAGAAGGTTACAATAAGTTCACCTGTAAAGGTTAGAGTGCATTTTAGGTTCATCCTGAAATTTCACCCACAAGCAAAATATCCTATCTTTTTGTGAGTAGTGTAAATGTAAAGGAGGAGTACCATCTAAGTTTTGTCTGGGACTAGGGACACTCTTGATGCGCCCCCCTAAAAATATTCAGAGGTTCTTTATTTCATCCATTAATAGTGAGCATTGTATGGGCATCCACTTGTAGAATGTTAATAAAAGCGCAGAAGTTAGTGTCAATTGGACAAACAGCCACAAGACCTTATCGAAAGCCTTTTCTGTGTCAAGACTGAGTAACATAATCAATGGGGCATCGGGCAATTGAGCTTGTATCGTAGCAGCTATAGCGGACCTGCATTCCCTAAAGAGTGCTACTGGCATGCTAAAGAGAAAAATCTTGTTATACAGTTTAGTTAGAGTTGGGACAAGTTCATGACGAGTTTGTAATACTCATTGGTAAAACCCCAGGTTTTGGCAATCGGGGATTCCTTAATTACCCTGTGTACTTCTTCCTTAGTTATGGCAATATCCAAACTGACCCCATTTTGGAAAGAAGACACCCCAAGGTATTTCGTGATGGGCATAGTGAGTTCATGGAAGTTTTTATTTTTTGTCACAAGTTAGTGGAATATGAGACTTTGTAAGAAAAAAATAAAATAAAAAAAATCATAATTTTCCGCTAACGTGACAAAAAATAAAAAATTCTAGGAACTCGCCATGCCCCTCACGGAATACCTTGGGGTGTCTTCTTTCCAAAATGGGGTCACTTGTGGGGTAGTTATACTGCCCTGGCATTCTAGGGGCCCTAATGTGTGTTAAGTAGTTTGAAATCAAAATCTGTAAAAAAATGACCTGTGAAATCCTAGGCTGCAAAAAAGTGTCACACATGTGGTATCGCCGTACTCAGCAGAAGTTGGGCAATGTGTTTTGGGGTGTCATTTTACATATACCCATGCTGGGTGAGATAAATATCTCGGCAAAAGACAACTTTTCCCATTTTTTTATACAAAGTTGGCATTTGACCGAGATATTTCTCTCACCCAGCATAGGTATATGTAAAATGACACCCCAAAACACATTCCCCAACTTCTCCTGAGTACGGCGATACCACATGTGTGACACTTTTTTGCAGCCTAGATGCGCAAAGGGGCCCACATTCCTTTTAGGAGGGCATTTTTAGACATTTGGATCCCAGACTTCTTCTCACTCTTTAGGGCCCCTAAAATGCCAGTGCAGTATACCCCACATGTGACCCCATTTTGGAAAGAAGACACCCCAAGGTATTCAATGAGGGGCATGGCGAATTCATAGAATTTTTTTTTTTTTTGTCACAAGTAAGCGGAAATTGATTTATTTTTTTGTTTTTTTTTCTCACAAAGTCTCCCTTTCCGCTAACTTGGGACAAAAATTTAAATCTTTCATGGACTCAATATGCCCCTCAGCGAATACCTTGGGGTGTCTTCTTTCCAAAATGGGGTCATTTGTGGGGTGTTTGTACTGCCCTGGCATTTGAGGGTATCCGCAATCATTACATGTATGGCCAGCATTAGGAGTTTCTGCTATTCTCCTTATATTGAGCATACGGGTAATGAGATTTTTTTTTTCCGTTCACCCTCTGGGCTGAAAGAAAAAATGAACGGCACAGATTTCTTCATTTGCATCGATCAATGTGGATGAAAAAATCTCTGCCCAAAAAAAAAAAAGGAGGGGAAAGGCGTCTGCCAGGACATAGGAGCTCCGCCCAACATCCATACCCACTTAGCTCGTATGTCCTGGCAAACCCGATTTCTCCATTCACATCAATCGATGTGAATGAATAAATCATTGACGGGATTATTTTTTTTTTTATATACAAAGTGTTTGTCAAAGTATATGAACACCGCCGCCTCCTCAGCTCATATGCCTCAGCAAACGTATCTTTTACTGCAGAGGAGAAATCTCGTTTTGCAGCGCCACATACACTGACTTTTGTGTAATCTGACAGCAGCGCAATGCTATTGTCAGAATGCACATCAGTGCTGCAGCTAGTCGATCGGTTGGTCCACCTGGAAGGTAAAAAAAACTAAACAAAAACGAAAAAAACAGGCCGCAACTCAATAAATTTATTAACTTTATAATAACTTTTGAACAGAACATATAAACTTTTGAACTGAACGTTAACTTTTTTGCTTACCGGTG
This sequence comes from Bufo bufo, assembly GCF_905171765.1. NCBI lineage: Eukaryota > Metazoa > Chordata > Amphibia > Anura > Bufonidae > Bufo > Bufo bufo. Next base: position 277,592,762 of record NC_053393.1, on the reverse strand, counting down.
ATTTTTTTTATTTTTTATTTTTTTTACCTTTATAGGACAAACCTCTCCTTCCCCATGGGACAATGTGCAAAGCGCAAATTGCCCAAAGATGTGGAGAAGTACATTATGCACTTTATCCCAGGTGAAAGGAGAGGTTTGCAGCAGCTGTGAGTGTAAGGGCCCTAATAGCCCTGTGTGCCTGTCCTGTGAGATGCAATCCCTATGCTAAGTGTACCTGTGTGTGGTACTTCCGGAAACACTCTCCAAAGCATAGGGCAGGGTGGTCAGGGCAGTCAGGACATAAATAGCGGGTGTCACGCCTTATTCCACTCCTGCTACAGACACAACATCTTTTTCGGGGTGACTGTTGGGTTGAGGTACCAGCAACGACACTGGGGAAATGTCGCTCGTGTAGACGGCTAACTACACTGGTGGATGGGGCCACGGAACCTCCTGGATACAGAAGGTTCGCGATGATCTCTTCCTGAAATTTGAGGAAGGATCGTGTTCTCCCAGCCTTACTGTAGAGAACAAAACTATGGTACATCGCCAATTGAATCAAATATACAGACACCTTCTTATACCAGCGTCTGGTGCGTCGGGAAACTAAATAGGGAGCAAACATCTGGTCATTGAAGTCCACCCCTCCCATGAGCGCATTATAGTCGTGGACTGAGAGGGGCTTTTCAATGACACTGGTTGCCCGTTCAATTTGTATTGTCGTGTCTGCGTGAATGGAGGAGAGCATGTAAACGTAACGCTTGTCTCTCCATTTCACCGCGAGCAGTTCTTGGTTACACAGGGCAGCCCTCTCCCCCCTTGCAAGACGGGTGGTAACGAGCCGTTGGGGGAAGCCCCAGCGACTAGGTCGCACGGTGCCACAGCAGCCAATCTGTTCTAGGAACAAATGCCTGAAGAGGGGCACACTTGTGTAAAAATTGTCCACATAAAGATGGTACCCCTTGCCAAATAAGGGTGACACCAAGTCCCAGACTGTCTTCCCCCTGCTCCCCAGGTAGTCAGGGCAACCGACCGGCTCCAGGGTCTGATCTTTTCCCTCATAGCTCCGAAATTTGTGGGTATAGCCCTTTCACAGAGCTTATACAATTTGACCCCATACCGGGCGCGCTTGCTTGGGATGTATTGTTTGAAGCCAAGGCGCCCGGTAAAATGTATAAGGGACTCGTCTACGCAGATGTTTTGCTCAGGGGTATACAAATCTGCAAATTTCTGGTTGAAGTGGTCTATGAGGGGCCGAATTTTGTGGAGCCGGTCAAAAGCTGGGTGGCATCTGGGACGGGAGGTGCTGTTGTCGCTAAAGTGCAGGAAACGCAGGATGGTCTCAAAACGTGCCCTGGACATAGCAGCAGAGAACATGGGCATGTGATGAATCGCGTTCGTGGACCAATATGACCGCAATTCATGCTTTTTGGTTAGACCCATGTTCAGGAGAAGGCCCAGAAAAAAATTTCATTCGGAATCTTGGACTGGTTTCCACCGGAAAGGCTGGGCATAATAGCTTCCCGGGTATGCGGCTATAAATTGAGTGGCATACCGATTTGTTTCTGCCACGACTAAGTCCAAGAGCTCTGCAGTCAAGAACAGTTTAAAAAATCCAAGGGCCGAACCGATCTGAGCTGTCTCAACCTGAACTCCATACTGGGCGGTGAAAGGGGGAACTACAGGTGCGGCTGAAGTTGGAGACTGCCAATCAGGGTTTGCCAGCACCTCAGGGACTCTAGGAGCTCTACGGGCCTGTCTTTGCGGTGGCTGCGACGGGGTGACTACTGCACGTGCCACCGTACCAGCTTCAACTGCCCTTCTGGTGCTCGCCACTTCACCATGTTGTACAGCAATGCTGGTACTAGGTCCAGGGAGGGCTGCGCTGCCGGTGTATGCCTCACCACGTAATCCGACAGCGCCAGCCCCACTCTGCTGCTCTTGAAACGGATCCTGCGCAACCTGTGGTCTAGCGACACGGGCCGGGTACGCCTGGTGCTATCAGGGACCTCAACCTCCTCGTCCGAACTTTGGGTCAGACTGCCTTTGCTTTCTACAGGTTCATATTCTTACCCGCTAGATTTGTCAGATGAGGGTTCCCATTCCTCATCCGACTGGGTCAGAATCCTGTAGGCCTCTTCAGAAGAATACCCCCTGTTTGACATTTGGACTACTAAATTTAGGGGTATTCCCTGAGACTACCCAAGAAAAAAAGCAAGCCTGTCTTACAAAGGGGAGGCTAGCGAAGTATCGGAGCCCGCTGCGATTGATAAAAAATATCAAAACTGATTTTTTTTATCGCCGCAGCGCTTGTAAAGTGATTGTGCAGTGATCAAAAAATTATATTTTTTTGTCGGCGGGGCGGGCGTGGGTGAACGCACGTGTGGGCGACCGATCAGGCCTGATCGGGCAAACACTGCGTTTTGGGTGGAGGGCGAGCTAAGGTGACACTAATACAATTATAGATCTAACTGTGATCAGTTTTGATCACTTACAGATACTATAAAAGTACAAATGCTGATTAGCGATACGCTAATCAGCGAATAAGTGACTGCGGTGCCGTGGGCTGGGCGCTAAACAATCGCTAAACTACCTAACCAAGGGACCTAAACTATCCTAAAACCTAACAGTCAATACCAGTGAAAAAAAAAGTGACAGTTTACACTGATCACTTTTTTCCTTTCACTAGGTGATTGACAGGGACTATCAAGGGGTGATCAAGGGGTTAATTGGGGTGATGGGGGTGATCTGGGGCTAAGTGAAGTGTTTGGTGCTACTCACTGTGATGTCTGCTCCTCTGCTGGAACCAACGAAAAGGACCAGCAGAGGAGCAGAGAAGCCATTTAACACATCATATTTACAAATATAATGTGTTAACTGGCTTCTGATTTGATTTTTTTTTAAATCATCAGCTTGCCAGCCACGATCATTGGCTGCCAAGCTGATGACGTGACCCCCTTCTAACCTTTGCTGGCTCGCGATGCGCATGCGCGGGCCGGCTTTGAGCGAACTCTCGCGTCTCGCGAGATGACGCGTATATGCCTGACTCTGCGCAGAGCTGCAGCCTCCGGAACGCGATCCTGCGTTAGGCGGTCCGGAGGCGGTTAAAGAAGAACATGGCCACACCTTTGTCTCTGGGGGAGTAATTCGCTGTGTAACATGAGTCCACCCATGGGGCTTTCAGAGTGGCAGGCAAGTCCCCTTTTCCAGTGCGTCTCCTGTAGGAAGGGCCAATTCTATGTGCCTGTTCTATAGATAACGGGTCAGGTGTTAAGTTAGATCCACGGATTTGGGAAGCTTCGCTGTTAGAATGGTTATGAGATCTTCTACTGATTCAGGTATATCTACACATTGCAGGTAGTTCCTGCGATCATGGTTTTTAAGATTCTCCAATTTTTCTCTTAACTCCTTAAGGACACAGCCTTATTTCACCTTAAGGACCAGGCCATGTTTTGCAAATCTGACCAGTGTCACTTTAAGTAGTGATAACTTTAAAACGCTTTGATTTATCCAGGCCATTCTGAGATTGTTTTGAAAAAATTGCAAATTTCTAAGTTTCAATTTCTCTACTTCTATAATACATAGTAATACCTCCAAAAATAGTTATTACTTTACATTACCCATATGTCTACTTCATGTTTCTTTCATTTTGGGAATGATATTTTATTTTTTGGGGATTTTACAAGGCTTTTTAGGGACCAGTTCAGGTCTGAAGTCACTTTGTGAGGCTTATATAATAGAAACCACCTAAAAATGACCCCATTCTAGAAACTACACCCCTCAAGGTATTCAATACTGATTTTACAAACGTCGTTAACACTTTACGTGTTCCACAAGAGTTAATGGCAAATGGAGATAAAATTTCAGAATTTAGATTTTTTTGGCAAATTTTCAATTTTAATCCATTTTTTCCAGTAACAAAGCAAGGGTTAACAGCCAAACAAAATGCTATATTTATTGCCACGATTCTGTAGTTTGCAGAAACACCCCATATGTGGCCGTAAACTACTGTACGGGCACACAGTAGGGCGTAGAGGGAAAGATGCGCCGTATGGTTTTTGGAAGGCAGATTTTGCTGGACTGGTTTATTTACACCATGCCCCATTTGAAGCCCCCCTGATGCACCCCTAGAGTAGAAACTTCATAAAAGTGACTCCATTTTGGAAACTACGGGATAAGGTGGCAGTTTTGTTGGGACTATTTTTAGGGTACATATAAGTTTTGGTTGCTCTGTATTACATTTTTGTGAGGCAAGGTTACCAGAAATACCTAAAGGGTTAACAATGTTTGTAAAATCAGTTTTGGATACCTTGAGGGTGTAGTTTCTTAGGCTACTTTCACACTAGCGTTCGGAGCGGGTCAGACGGATCCGCTCCTATAATGCAGACGTTTGCATCCGTTCAGAACGGATCCGTCTGCATTATAACTTAGAAAAATTTCTAAGTGTGAAAGTAGCCTGAACGGATCCGTCCAGACTTTACATTGAAAGTCAATGGGGGCGGATCCGTTTGAAGATTGAGCCATATAGTGTCATCTTCAAACGGATCCGTCCCCATTGACTTACATTGTAAGTCTGGACGGATCCGCTTGCCTCCGCACGGCCAGGCGGACACCCGAACGCTGCAAGCAGCGTTCAGGTGTCCGCTCGCTGAGCGGAGGCTGAACGCTGGCAGACTGATGCATTCTCAGCGGATCCGCGTCCACTGAGAATGCATTAGGGCTGGACGGCTGCGTTCGGGGCCGCTTGTGAGCCCCTTCAAACGGAGCTCACGAGTGGACACCCGAACGCAGGTGTGAAAGTAGCCTTAGATGGGGTCGCTTTTATGGAGTTTTTACTCTAGAAGTGCATCAGGGGGGCTTCAAATGGACATGGTGCCAAAAAAAAGGCCATCAAAATCTGCCTTCCAGAAACCATACGGCATTCCTTTCCTTCTGCACCCTGTTGTTTGGTCATACAGCAGTTTACGACCACATATGGGGTGTTTCTGTAAACTGCAGTATGAGGGTAATAAATATTACGTTTTGTTTGGCTGTTAACCCTTTTTTTTGTTATTGGAAAAAAAAAACGGATTCAAATGGAAAATTTGCCAAAAAATAGCTTTTTTGGCACCGTTTTTTTTTTTTACCGTGTTCATCTGAGGGGTTGGGGTGGAGTGTTTTTATAGAGCAGATTCTTACGGACGCAGTGATACCGAATGTCTACTTTTTTTAAAATTTATTTATGTTTTACACTATATTATCTTTTTATAAACATTAGTATCTCCATAGTCTGAGTCATTTTTATTTTTTAGTTTTTAGCTGATTATCTTAGGTAGGGGCTTATTTTTTGCGGGATGAGAGGACGGTTTTATTGGCACTATTTTGGTGGGCATATGACTTTTTGATCGCTTGCTATCACAATTTTTGTGATGTACGCTGACAAAAAAAACTTATGCACAGTTTTTATTTTATTTATTTTTTACCATGGGGGGGTATTTTTATAGAGCAGATTATTACGGACGCGGTGATACCTAATATGTCTACTTTTTTTATTTATTTTAGTTTTACTAAATAATATTTGTTGAAATTTCTTTTTTTTTGCTTTTAGTGTCTCAAGTCTGAGAACCAGTTTTTTAGCTGATTGTCAGTGGCTAAATTGGGATATAAATTTAGTACTCCATGGAAGTGTGGTACTCCCTGAAGCAACCAATAATGCAGAGGCCCGGATGATCGGGGCACGTGTCACATTGAGTAGTGGTGTCCTTCCGTATCCCCCTCCTGTGACACACTCTGCACTTTTTTGGGGTCTGTCCCTTCTTTCCAGTATGGGGGACCACACCTGGAAAGATCCGGGCGCCTACAGTTCCTGAGGTACTCCGGCCTGCTCTTTCCCTTTCAGAAAAGATCAGGGCCTTGAGGACTGCCTTATAGAACTGAACTTGTAAGTCTACCCTGAGGTACTCACAAAGTTTGTACACAAAAAAGTTGTGGGGGGGGGCAGTGGGGCAAGCTGAAGCACCCCTGGAGGGTCTAGGGTCACACAGCTGTGCTGTGGACCCCAGATACCCAATTTAGGGTGATGCAACCAAAACATTTACTTTTTTTTTTTTTTTTAAACAAACTATCCCTACCCTAAATATCCCTGCCTAATCTAACTTGTCCCTAGCCTTTCTCTAAATACCTGGGGGTGCTGGGGCACAGATGGGGTGCTGGCTGGAGATCGTGTAGCTCTGGATCCGACATGCAGCAGCACTTCTCTCTCCTCGGCTCCCGGACACACAAGGAGGAAGAGAGGAGCGCTGCGATAATTTGAATGAACCGCCGACCAATGAGAGCGATCCTGAGAGGTGATGTCACCATTATCACCATCCTGTTTCGGGTTATCGGGTCCCCAGACACCCGAATAACCCGGAAACGCAGCAACCCGCAGGTCTGAATTGACCTGTGGTTTGCTGCGATCGCCTACATAAAGGGGGGGGGGGAATCAGGGCATATCGGTACGCCCTATGTCCGGAACAGGTTAAAGCAAATTCTACAGCACAGTGCTGGGCAACTTCCTGTTCCAGAGTAGATGAAGTGATTTCACAAGAGGCCACTTTTTTCTCTAGCTCTACTATTTTCTAGGTGTTGGAGGTAATGAGAGCTATGGCCAGGATGATGGAAGCATGGAGTACATCTAGCTTCTTGTCTAGCATAGGCATAAGCAGTCAAGACTTCTTGGGCCACTAATCCCACATGGGAGCCATTTATGTCCTGCTGGTCAGCTGGACTGTAAGCGGAAGACCTGTTCGGTGGCATCAAGACGTCCCCAATAAACAGTCTGAAGAAGAAGGGTCCATTTCCAATTAAGAGGAGATACCTGGAGTGGTGTTTGTCGCTGTTTTATCTTTATTGGTCCTGACAGAGATGGTAGTTTAGGCTGCGAAAAAGCTAGGTATTTGTACAGGACCCCACGGGGAGGCAGTCAACCCACAATAATTCAATTTGGGTGAACAGGGAGGAGAGTCCGTTCGTGTTTACAGCATTGATGCAGGTATTGTGCTCCTGTCATAACATGGGGTGTACTTAAAGGGAACCTGTCACCGGATTTTGGGTATAGAGCGGAGGACATGGGTTGCTAGATCGCCGCTAGCACATCCGCAATATCCAATCCCCATGGTCTGTGTGCTTTTATTGTGTATAAAAAAACGATTTGATACATATGAAAATTAACCTGAGATAAGCCAGAGCTTGAGAATTTGACTCTTCTCTGGTCACACAAGTAAGATATTACTCTTTTATGTTAATTTGCATATGTATCAAATCGTTTTTTTTACACATCAAAAGCACAGAGAGCTATGAGGACTGGGTATTGCGGATCTGCTAGTGGCCATCTAGCAACCCATGTCCTCAGCTCTATACCCAAAATCCCGGTGACAGGTTCCCTTTAAGCAAGATGCATGATCATGCAGGTGGAAGCTGCACTAGGCACATGGGTCCAAAGCAGTACGTTTTGACTAGAGAGTAGTAAAAGTCTATAGATACTCCTTGAGATGCCCCTGTGTAGCATTATAGGGTAATAGTCAGGTTAGAAGTGTTAGGGTTACAGGAAAGTCTCTTTGCACAGTTACAGCACAGTCCAAACACACTGATGGCAGTGACCTCCCCAGATAATGCCCCTCAATAGACTTTAAAATAGATCCTTGTTAGGACCCAGGAGGTGAGTAGCAGGCAGGACAACTTGGGCCCAAAGGGGTTATCGGTGGCACCCCACTACCAATCCCTGCTCATCTCCGAGACCAGGGCAGTCTCAGTGCGTGTTTCGCCTCTTGGAATTAAAAGCTGTGTACTCCTTTGGGGGCAGTTTTTTAAATTATTGCATTGTACTCATTTTGAGCTAAAAATAGTTTTTTAAATTGGTCTTTGTTAACAATATGGTGTCCTTTTTTCTGTACAGTGCTGACAGCTCTAGTAGCCCCCTTTTTGGATTTTCTGTCTTTTCCATCAGACCAGGAGCAGACTGACGTCATAAACACTCATAGCTCAGTTCTTATCTTACTGATAAGAATGTGGCTTAAAGGGACACTGACAGGCCAAATCAGCATATATAGTTAGATATGACATTACAGGTCTTATAGAGTCTTTTAAAAGCATATAAGTATCCCCCCTGTCCACCTTATAAAGAGCGAAATATAAAGTTTTATAACCTGCTTGTCCGGTCAGCAATCTGCCCAAGGGGCGGCGTTTCATGTGAAAATGCGCCCAGCTAGCCGCTCCCAACTGCCGTTCTTAAGCCCCGCCCAGCTCATCATTATTCACTTCGCTGGGCGGCGGCTAGAACTCTCCCCAGTCCCGATCCTGCGCATGGGCAATTCAATCCTCTGGGCATCGTTCATGCCCAATCTTCTGCGCCTGCGCCCCGCCGTGGTTAGATCGCGCATGCGTACACACACAGCCTGCCTGCGTCTTGGAGGCAGCTGCAGCCTCAGCCATGCACTGTTCAGAGCAACGCTTCAGAGCGCTGCTCACTCACATCGTCAAAGGGGTTAATAGTGCGTCCCAGAGGATTGGGGAGAGTTCTAGCCGCCGCCCAGCGAAGTGAATAATGATGAGCTGGGCGGGGCTTAAGAACGGCAGTTGGGAGCGGCTAGCTGGGCGCATTTTCACATGAAACGCCGCCCCTTGGGCAGATTGCTGACCGGACAAGCAGGTTATAAAACTTTATATTTCGCTCTTTATAAAGTGGACAGGGGGGATACTTATATGCTTTTAAAAGACTCTATAAGACCTGTAATGTCATATATCTAACTATATATGCTGATTTGGCCTGTCAGTGTCCCTTTAAAGTGTTTATGACCTCTCAGTAGTTTAGAGATAAGGTTTATTAGATGACCTGCACAAAGTGAAAATACCAGTCACACCGCTAGAAAAACAGTTAACCCTTTGTGACAGCTCCAATATTTTTTAATAAAGGCCAATTGAAAAAATGATTTTTAGCCAAAAATGAGTAACATGCAATCATAAAAAAAAAAATGGTGTACTTAGCCTTTAAATCTGAGGAGTCACCGCCTTACCGCCCCCTCTCCGGTCTCTTCTGCTGCCCAACCGCTCCTTCCGTTGTTGCAAGATCTCCTCTCGCCAACTGTGCAGCACTGGCAAGGGGATTCAGGTTTCTGCAGTTGCATGTCAACGCCCTAGTGAGGCTGCACTGTGGCCTATCAAGTGAGGGATAGCATTATCCCATTATACCTTATCCCAGTGCCCAGAACCTCCGGGAATAAAGTTATAGGCACCTCTTGTTGGCCCTGTTGTGCTCTGTAGGATTATGGCCAAGATAATACGATGCATGGGAGTGTGTTAGCAAGATTCACAGGCTGTTCAGAGGAGCAGAGCAAAAATAATAATAATAATCTCCATATTCCGCAGAGCTTTACAATCAGGGGATTCAAGTACAGGCAGAGTCATAAATAACAGTAGCAAACTAGTCAACAATAAAACGAGTAATGAGGTCCCTGCTCGCAAGAGCCTATAATCTATGAGAACGCGGTCATATTGGATGCCCCGCTCCGGAAAGTCTCCCGGCCCTTTTTTTTTTTTTTTTGGAGGGTTTGGTAAAAGAGGTGACCAAGAACCCAATGGTCACTCTAGATGAGCCCCAAAGATCCTGTGTGTCATGGGAGAAATTTCCAGAAGGTCAACGATCATTGCAGAATTCTACTAATATGGGCTTTATGGCAGAGTGCAATCACAGAGTGTCATATATTGGTGGTACGCTATCATCAATAATAATATCACAGAGTTATATAGCTACCTATTAAAAAATAACTTTTATTCAGTAATAATAAAAGAGCATCATTCCAATTCTTTCTATGATATATTGGTTAGTATGCCAGATGTGATTACAGGCAGACCTATCCTGTACATTAGGGTAAAAAGGTTCAAATGATATAGGAGAAGGTAGAGCGTCAACACTTACGTTTGGATGAAATATGCAAGTGTGGAGGGTTCAATATCCTGGAGGATATGTGATGACTACCCCTTTATTTACCCCTAACATGACCCTAATGCTCACTCAAATTCCTCAGGTAGGCTGCTGGTAAATAGGACAAGAGGAATTGTCCTGTTGATGGTGACTTCCGATAGGGAATGTCCAAAGAAGAAGTGTCCCGACGCGTTTCCCCAAGCACAAAAGCTTGGTTCGTCAGGGGACTATGATGATGATCCGTAGCCGAAGGATGGTGGCTATACGTTCTGGCGGTAACAGAGGCTGATGATACGCTGGGCGTATCATCAGCCTCTGTTACCGCCAGAACGTATAGCCACCATCCTTCGGCTATGGATCATCATCATAGTCCCCTGACGAACCAAGCTTTTGTGCTTGGGGAAACGCGTCGGGACACTTCTTCTTTGGACATTCCCTATCGGAAGTCACCATCAACAGGACAATTCCTCTTGTCCTATTTACCAGCAGCCTACCTGAGGAATTTGAGTGAGCATTAGGGTCATGTTAGGGGTAAGTAAAGGGGTAGTCATCACATATCCTCCAGGATATTGAACCCTCCACACTTGCATATATCATCCAAACGTAAGTGTTGACGCTCTACCTTCTCCTATATCAATTGAACCTTTTTACCCTAATGTACAGGATAGGTCTGCCTGTAATCACATCTGGCATACTAACCAATATCATAGAAAGAATTGGAATGATGCTCTTTTATTATTACTGAATAAAAGTTATTTTTTAATAGGTAGCTATATAACTCTGTGATATTTTTATGGCAGAGTGGTCAGACAGAAGCCTCTACCCTGTAAAAGACGCATGAAAATTTAAAAAAAAAAAAACATCTACAGGACTCTGACGAGAAACAAGATTCTCTGGTCTGATGAAACACAAGACAGAACTTTTTGACCTTATTCCTAAGCAACACAGGAGTGAGTTGAAAACAACTCTGTAAATGTCCTTGAGTGGCGCAGCCAGAGCTCTGACTTGAACACAATCGAACATCTCTGAAAAGACCTGAAAATGGCTGTTCACCGACAGTCCCCATCAAACCTGACAGAGCTTGAGAGTATTTGCAGAGAACAATGTCAGAAAATGTCAAAACCTTGCGGCATAACCAAGAAGACTGGATGCTGTAATCGCTGCCAAAGGTGCTTCAAATGAGTAAAGGATCTGAATATGTACAGTATGTCTATGCAAGATTTAAGTTTTTCATTTTCAATATATTAGCACAGATTTGTAAAATTCAGTTTTTACTTAGTCATTATGGAATATTGGGTGCAAACTGATGAGGAAAAAATAGCAAAATGTTAAAGTGAGAGGGTCTGAAGACTTCCCAAATGCACTGTACATCTTGCATCCAGTGACATATTTTCTGATAAAGATGTTCTTTCCTCATCTCCATTCGGATTAGACCACCATGTCTTGTCTTTGCAGAGTTTCACACATCTTGGTTCCTTACGTTTCCATCATCCTGCCACCTTTTGAACACCCCATCCTGCCACCCCCAATAGTGTGCCTACTCCCCAATACTATACTATAGAAACAGTCCCACTTAATTACTAATACCACACAGATAGGGCCACACACTGCCCTCAAAAAATTTGCCCAGCAAATAGCTCTCCTGACAGTAAGTGTCATAAACATATTGTACCCCAGAAATAATTGTACAAAGCTGATACTATGCCAGGATGCTCCCTACAGTAATAGTGCTCCCAAAAGTCTGACCAATAGCAATCATTCTGTCCCAGAGTGCCCTTAGTATTAATAATGCCCCTACAGTGTCATCAATAGTATTAATCTTCCCCATCATGCCCCAGAATTAATAATGCCCCCATAGTGCCAATATGTCATGCTCTGCTCAGGCTATGTGCGGAGGTCTGCCAGATTAGCAGCACGTGTCTAGACTTTTGTTTTGGAGTCTAGCTAGATCCGCCTCCCTTCAGGTGCACTGGGTGGGGTCGTTGGTTTCAGTTTAAATAACACCCACTCCCAGTGTTCCATGCGGGTTATAGCTTCTGTCTGGCTCTGTGAAAGGAAGGAAGGATTGGCTGTTCCTGCTCAGAAAAGATAAGTTGGGTTTTGTTTTCTGGTTGTTTGCTGTCTAGGCTGTTAGAGAGACGTCTGTCCCCTCCAGGTTTTGAGGGAGCAAGCTGCCTCTGTTCCCCTCTCACCATCTTAGGGATTCTAGGGTATTTTCAGCCCAGGCACGAGGACACGTTATTACCACCTTAAGGGTCTGAACATGGGCATAGCAGTATAGGGAGAGGTGGTAGGGATTTGTCAGGAGGTGACCTTGATCCCCAGCTTCTCGCTTAGATACTTGTTTGTTTATGTTTCTGTGTATCTGATATCCTGTCCGCCGTGACATTATAACCCGCCAATACTTTGACTACCATTGCTCAGCGGTTTTGAGATGGAGTCAATTAATGCGCTAGTTGATCGCATGCAGGGATTATCTCTAGAGGTTGCGGACCTGCGTAATTCGGTCACACGGTGTCAGAATGCTCTGGCATCAGGTGCAAGTCAAATTTATGGGGAACCTAAAGTCGCTCTCCCTGATAGATTTGCAGAGGGTGTGGATGACTTTATCCGCTTTAAAGAGTCATGGAAGTTGTATTTTCGTCTGCGTCCATCTTTGTCAGGTGATGAAAGTCAGAGGGTTGGTATAATCATTTCTCTGCTTAAAGGGGACGCGCAATCCTGGGCCTTTTCTCTGCCGCCCAGTTCTCTGGCCCTCCGGTCGGTGGAGGAATTTTTTAAAGCCTTGGGATTAATTTATGATGACCCAGATCGGGTCTCGATGGCGGAATCTAAATTGCGTAATTTATTTCAAGGTGAACATACTGCAGAGGTTTACTGCGTTGAGTTTAGGAGATGGGCTACCGAGTCAGAGTGGAATGACCCCGCGTTACGTAGTCAGTTTTGTCAGGGGTTATCTGAGAGATTGAAAGATGCCCTTGCTTTTCATGAGTACCCGGATACATTGGAGAATGCTATGTCTTTGGCAGTACGGTTAGATAGATGTATTAGAGAGAGGTGTAAGGGTCCCTCCGCGCAAGGGATCCCTTCTGTAAGTGGTATCGTCTCACCTGCTTCCCAGGTTGATATTACATGTAACTCTGGGGTAGGGGAGGAACCCATGCACCTGGGTCAGGTATCTTTCCGTTCTGGTAGTAGAGACTTTAGGAGATTGCATAAACTATGTTATTTCTTTGGGAAAAGTTGTCATTTTATTCTTGCTTGTCCTTTTGTTAAACCGCATGTTGAAGAGAGAGAATCACAAAGAGGTTTACTTAAAGAAAAGAAAAAAAAACATTCCTGACTCTTAGTAGTGTGAATGAAGTGGTGGAGCAAGCAGGTACGCAAGCTCCTTGTAATACTCGTTTTCTCCTTCCAGCTATGGTGGTGCTGGACTCTCTAGAAATTTTTTGAAGTATTCATTGACTGTGGTGCTGGGGTAAACCTTATTGATTTTCTTTTTCTTCAAAATCTGGGTCTAAGTACTTGCACTTTAGAAAGAGCGATTCCGGTTTTTGCAATTGATTCTTCCCCTCTTTCTCAGAGTCTCACTCATATTGCTCATGGTATTCAGTTAAGGGTGGGTGATTCACATGTTGAGATTATGTCTTGTTTTGTCATGAAGGACTTGCCCGCTCCTATAGTCTTAGGGTTACAGTGGTTGACAAAACATAACCCAATTATAGATTGGCAAGCGAGACAGATCATTGGTTGGAGTGAATTTTGTTCGGATAATTGTCTTGGCACATCTATCTCTGGCGTGTCTACTACGGCTTTACCTCAGTATCTCTCAGATTTTGCGGATGTCTTTTCGGAGGGTGGGGCTCAGGAATTGCCCCCTCATCGTGACTATGATTGTCCGGTTAACCTTATTCCAGGGGCTAAGTTGACAAAGTCTCGGCTTTACAATCTTTCTCAACCTGAAAGAGAGGTCATGCGGAAGTATATTGCCGAGAGTTTGGCAAAAGGTCATATTAGGCCATCTAAGTCTCCGGGGCAGTAGGTTTATTCTTTGTAAAGAAAAAGGATGGATCGCTGAGACCTTGTTTGGATTTCCGGGAATTGAACCGTATTACGGTCCGTGATCCGTATCCCCTCCCTTTGATCTCCGACCTTTTTGATCAGATTGTTGGAGCCAAGGTGTTCTCCAAGTTGGATTTAAGAGGGGCCTACAATCTGATCAGAATCAAGGAAGGGGATGAGTGGAAAACGGCCTTCAATACGCACGAGGGTCTTTTCGAGAATCTGGTTATGCCTTTTGGGTTAACTAACGCGCCAGCGGTATTTCAGCGATTCGTCGATTACATTTTCCATCATTTTGTTGGGAGGTTCGTGGTAGTTTACTTGGATGACATTTTAATTTACTCTCCCGATCTGAAGACCCATCAGGATCACGTGAGACAGGTTTTGACGATCTTTCGGGAGAATAAGTTATATGCCAAATTGGAGAAATGTGTGTTTTCTGTGCAAGAGCTTCCGTTTCTGGGATATTTGCTTTCTGACTCTGGTTTTTGTATGGACCCCGAAAAGGTCCAGGCAGTTCTGGAATGGGACCGACCGGAGAATCAGAAAGCTTTAATGCGGTTTTTGGGGTTTACTAATTATTATACAAAATTTATTTTTAACTATTCTACCATTGTACGACCTCTGACCGATATGACCAAGAAGGGCGCCGACGTCTGTCTGGTCGGATGAGGCATTGCAGGCCTTTTTGACTATTAAAGGGGTTATCCAAGTAATTTTTTTGTTCTTTCTATGTTCCTAACTAAACAAATATAACAGCTTTCCAATTAACTCACTTTATCTCCGGTGGCTGATTTCTCAGATTTCACTGAGGGTCACATGACCTGTGATGTCAGCTTCTCTCCCTGCTCTGATAAAAGTCGTTTACAACCCTGTAAACGAGAAGTCACTGTGCTGGCCACGCCCATTCCCCCCCCCCCCCCTTCACTGCCGTCTACTCTCTGCTAGGATTCTTAACCCCTTCAGCTGCACAGTTCTGCAGGCAGTGAGGAGACAATTCTGGGCACTGGAGCTGACATACTAGAGAGAGCAGTGTACAAGAAAGTAGGGGGAAGATCCTGTGTGTATTAGCAGTGTCATTATACAGGTGGGACTTGTAGTTCTACACTTACAACATGCTGCAGTCTCCCAGCAGGCAGACATGTCACTCAGGGCAGCTCTTGTATCCACTCCCTTAGCAGTGTCATTATACAGCTGGGACTTGTAGTCCTACACATACAATATGCTGCAGAGTCTCCCAGCAGGCAGACATTTCACTCAGGGCAGCTCTTGTATCCACTCCCTTAGCAGTGTCATTATACAGCTGGGACTTGTAGTCCTACACATACAATATGCTGCAGAGTCTCCCAGCAGGCAGACATTTCACTCAGGGCAGCTCTTGTATCCACTCCCTTAGCAGAGCAGGGGGAGGGGCAGAGATAGTTTTTATTGCATGTGAACAAAGGGCCAGAAAAGAACCAGGGAAATGAGGAAATATATATATATTTTTTTTGCATAAAACTTGCTTAGCTCAGTTATATATCAGATTTTCAGTGCTATATTATTTTTTTTCATAACTCTGACAACCCCTTTAAGGAATGTTTTGCGTCTGCTCCCATTCTGTTGCAGCCCGATGTGTCTCAGCCATTCATGGTGGAGGTTGATGCATCAGAAGTGGGGGTTTGAGAGGTGCTGTCGCAGGGTTCATCTCCTGGCAAATGGGTTCCGTGTGCTTTTTTTTTCCAAGAAGCTCTCGGCCGCCGAGAGGAACTATAATGTAGGAGATAGAGAATTGCTGGCCATCAAATTGGCCTTTGAGGAATGGCGTCACTGGTTGGAGGGTGCGTCTCACCCCGTTACAGTATATACGGATCACAAGAATTTGGCTTACCTGCAATCTGCCAAGCGTCTGAATCCTAGACAGGCCAGATGGTCACTGGTTTTTCCCAGGTTCAATTTTGTGGTTACTTTTCGCCCGGGGGTTAAGAAAGTCAAGGCAGATGCGTTGTCTCACAGTTTTCCTGGGGGATGTGATTCAGAGGATCCTGCTCCGATTTTGGCTGATGGGGTGGTGGTCTCCGCTCTGTACCCCGAATTGGAAATGGAGGTGTTGAGAGCCCAGGAGGGGGCTCCTGGTTCTTGTCCCCCAGGGAGGTTGTTTGTTCCTGATGGACTGCGATACAAGGTGTTCAAGGAACATCACGATACTGTCCTTGCTGGACATCCTGGTGGTAAGTCCACCTTTGATCTTGTGTCCCGGAGGTTCTGGTGGCCCGGGTTACGTAAGAGTGTTGAGGATTACGTGGCAGCTTGTGAAACCTGTGCACAGTCAAAGGTTGCTCATACTCGACCTGCTGGTTCACTTCTTCCTTTATCTTTCCTCCGGGAAAACAGTAATTTTGGTGGTTGTTGACCGTTTTAGTAAAATGGCTCACTTTATATCGTTAGCTAGTCTGCCCAATGCCAAGACTCTTGCGCAGATTTTTGTTGATAATTTCGTGAAATTGCATGGCATTCCTTCGGATGTGGTTTCTGATAGGAGCACGCAGTTTGTCTCCAGGTTTTGGAGGGCGTTCTGCTCTAGGCTCGACATTCAACTTTCGTTCTCTTTGGCTTTTCATCCACAGTCGAATGGGCAGACAGAGCATACTAATCAAAACCTGAAGACCTACTTGAGGTGCTTTGTGGCTGAGAATCAGGAGGACTGGTCCTCATTTTTGTCCCTAGCAGAGTTTGCTTTGAATAACTGTAGGCGGGAGTCCACGGGTAAGTCGCCATTTTTTGGCGCATACGGTTTTCATCCTCAGTTTGGTACCTTTTCTGGGACTAGTTCCTCTGGGATGCCAGAGGAGGAGAGATTTTCTTCTGCCTTGTCTTCTATCTGGCGGAGGATCCAAGTGAATTTGGAAAAGATGGGTGAGAGGTATAAGCGAATGGCTGACAAGAGACTTATGACTGGTCCGGACCTGTGTGTGGGTGATCTGGTGTGGCTGACTACTAAAAATATTAAACTGAGTGCCATCTTGGAGACTGGGTCCAAGATTTATTGGACCGTACATATTATCTGCGGTGGTCAATCCAGTAGCGTTTCGGCTGGATCTTCCGCAGACTTGGAGGATCCATGATGTGTTCCACAGGTCTTTACTGAAAAAAATATGTGAAACCGGTGGAACCATCGCCATTGCCACCTCCTCCTGTCCTGGTTGATGGAAATTTAGAGTTCGAGATCTCCAGGGTTCTTGACTCAAGAGTTCTTCGGGGTTCCCTTCAGTACCTGGTACACTGGAGGGGATACGGTCCTGAGGAAAGGATGTGGGTTCCGGCTCTGGATGTTAGTGCCAGCCGACTGGTGAGGTCTTTTCACAGATCCCACCCGGATAAGGTTGGGCCGGGGTGTCCGGAAATCACCCGTAGAAGGGGCGGGGGGGGGGGTACTGTCATGCCCTGCTATGTGCGGAGTTCTGCCAGATTAGCAGCACGTGTCTAGACTTTTGTTTTGTTTAGGAGTCGAGCTAGATCCGCCTCCCTTCAGGTGCACTGGGTGGGGTCGTTGGTTTCAGTTTAACACCCACTCCCAGTGTTCCATGTGGGTTATAGCTTCTGTCTGGCTCTGTGAAAGCAAGGAAGGAAGGATTGGCTGTTCCTGCTCAGAAAATATAAGTTGGGTTTTGTTTTCTGGTTGTTTGCTGTCTAGGCTGTTAGAGAGACGTCTATCCCCTCCAGGTTTTGAGGGAGCAGGCTGCCTCTGTTCCCCTTTCACCATCTTAGGGATTCTAGGGTATTTTCAGCCCAGGCACGAGGACACGTTATTCCCTCCTTAAGGGTCTGAACGTGGGCATAGCAGTATAGGGAGAGCTGGTAGGGATTTGTCAGGAGGTGACCTTGATCCCCAGCTTCTCGCTTAGATACTTGTTTGTTTATATTTCTGTGTATCTAATATCCTGTCCGCCGTGACACAATAGTAGTGATATGTTCTTCATAGTCCTCCATTAGTAATAAAGTCCACTATAATGCCCCCTAGTAGTAATAGTTCCGCCTATAGAACCCCAGTACCAAGCCTACCATAATGCCCACCTACACTGCCACCGCTACTACTACTCCTAAACAGCTGCACACACATCTACTCAGTACCTAAGCATGCGTTTACCCATACCTATATATGTCGGTGTCACTGGTGGTATGATTTACGGGGCTTAGTTTGTATTTTACTTTTGACATGCGACAGCACTTTCCTTATTTGGTGTGTGACTTCATAGCCAAAAATAAAGACAGGGTTTCACATTGTAGTATGCAGCTGCAAGTTATTCTATTTTGCTTTTAAGGGGGTTTCCAACATTCAAGAAAATGTACAATGTATCTGAATAGTGATTAAAAGCACTATAACAGAAGAAAAAAAGCAATTCTCTTTTGGCAGTGTCCTGGTTCCAGCAGTTCCATTCTGCTTTGGACCCTTACCACAGATGCCATGGTTTGGCTGGAATGAGTCACGTGTGGCGTTTGCACCGGGATCATAAAGAGTTGGGATGGGAGCCACAGTAACGAAACCAGAACATTGTAACATAATGTTTTTTTTGTGTGTTAAACAGTCCTCAAAATTTTCTTAAATGTTAAATGTCCCATTCATTCCCCCATTTGGGTTTTCCTACATAGATTTCCAAAATATATGTATCTGCATACCTTTTTGAAGTAAAGAATGCATTATATGGGACAGGGTTTGCAATAAATGCCTGAGGCATCAGTGAAGATAGTAACATAGAAACATAGCTTGTAAGGCTGAAAAAAGACATCTGTCCATCCAGTTGGCCTGTTATCCTGCAAGTTGATCCAGAGGAAGGCAAAAAAAAAAAAAACTGAGGTAGAAGCCAATTTTCCCCACTTAAAGGGGTTATCCGAGTTATTTTTTTGTTCTTTCTATGTTCCTAACTAGGCAAATATAACAACTTTACAATTAACTCACTTTATCTGCAGTGCCTGGTTTTATCAGATTTGAGGGTCACATGACCTGTGATGTCAGCTTCTCTCCCTGCTCTGATAAAGTTCGTTGCACAAGCCTGTAAATGAGACGTCACTGTGCTGGCCACTCCCCCCTTCACTGCCGGGCTGTCTGCTCTCTCCTAGGATTCTTAACCCCTTCAGACTGAGTAGCTGAAGGCAGTGATAATTCTGGGCACAGGAGCTGACAGACTAGAGAGAGCATTGCACAAGAAGGTAGGGGGAAGATCCTGTGTGTATTAGCAGTGTGGGACTTGTATACAGGTGGGACTTGTAGTTTTACACTTACAAGTTGCTGTTGATTCTCCCAGCACTCAGGGCAGCTCTTGTATCCACTCCCTTAGCAGTGTCATTATACAGCTGGGACTTGTAGTCCTACACATACAACATGCTGCTGATTCTCCCAGCAGGCAGACATGTCACTCAGGGCAGCACTTGTAGCCACTCCCTTAGCAGAGCAGGGGGAGGGGCAGAGATGGTTTTTTATTGCATGTAGACAAAGGGCCAGAAAAGAACCAGGGAAATATATTTTGCATAAAACTTGCCTAGCTTAGTTATATATTGCTGCCCATCAGATTTTCAGTGCTATATTTTTTTTTTTCATAACTCGGACAACCTTTTAAGGGGAAAAAAATTCCTTCCCAACTCCATTCAGGCAATGAGATAACTCCCTGGATCAATGACCTATCTCTAGTAACTATAGTCTGTAATATAATTACACTCCAGAAATACATCCAGGCCCTTCTTGAACTCTTTTAGTGAACTCACCATTACCACGTACTCAGGTAGAAAGTTCCATAGTCTCACTGCTCTTACCTTAAAGAATCTTCTTCTATGTTTGTGTACAAACCTTCTTTCCTCCAGACGCAGAGGGTGTCCCCTTGTCACAGTCCTGGTGATAAATAAATGATGGTGGAGATCTCTGTACTCACCCCTGATATATTTATACATAGTTATTAAATCTCACCTCAGTCATCTTTTTTCTAAAGTGAATAACCCTAATTTTGATAATCTTTGAGGGTACTGTAGTTACCTTATTCCAGTTAGTTAGTTGCCCTCCTCTGAACCCTTTCCAGCTCTGCTATGTCTGCCTTGTTCACAGGAGACCAGAACTGTACACAGTACTCCATGTGTGGTCTGACTAGTGATTTGTAAAGTGGTAGGACTATGTTCTCATCACGGGCATCTATTCCCCTTTTGATGCAACCCATTATTTTATTGGCCTTGGCAGCAGCTGCGTGACACTGGTTTTTACAGCTTAGTTTGCTGTTCACTAAAATTCCTAGGTCCTTTTCCATGTCAGCGTTACCCAGTGTTTTACCATTTAGTGTGTACGGGTGACTTGCATTATTCCTTCCCATGTGCATAACCATACATTTGTCAGTGTTAAACCTCATCTTTCACTTCTCTGCCCAAGCCTCTAATTTAACCAGATCCATCTGTAGCAGTATACTGTCCTCTTCCGTGTCAATTACTTTACACAGTTTAGTGTCATCTACAAAAATTGATATTTAACTGTGCAAGCCTTTTACAAGATCATTAATAAATATATTGAAGAGGATAGGGCCCAATACTGACCCCTGAGGTACTCCACTAGTGACAGTGACCCAATCTGAGTGTGTAGTGTTAATAACCACCCTCTGTTTTCTATTATTGAGCCAGTTACTTACCCACATGCAGACTTTTTTTTCCCAGTCCGGGCATTCTCCTTTTATATACTAACCTTTTATGCGTACAGTGTCAAATGCTTTGGAGAAGTCTAGATATACGACATCCATTGATTTGCCGCTGTCAAACCTAGAACTTACCTCCTCATTGAAGCTGATTAAATTAGTTTGACATGACTGATCACTCATGAAGCCATGCTGATATGGCGTTATTTGCTTATTTTCATTGAGGCACTCCAAGATAGAATCTCTTAGAAAACCTTTAAACAGTTTACCCACAATGGATGTTAAACTTACCGGCCTATAGTTTCCGGGCTCTTTTTTTGGACCCTTTTTGAATATTGACACCATATTTGCTATGCGCCAATCCTGTGGAACACTCCCTGTCAGTATAGAGTCCTTAAATATCAGAAATAAGGGTCTGGCTATGACATTACTTAATTCTCTTAGGATACGGGAGTGTATGCCATCTGGTCCTTTTTAAGATGCCGCTGTACTTCTTCCTGGGTCAGACAGGGCACTTTTAATGGGGAAATTACTTTTACATTTTGCATTTCATCTGACAGTTTATTTTCCACAGTGGAGAAAAAAACTAGCTTTGCTTTCTCCTCATTACTCTCTGCAACTCCCCCCTCATTACGCTGTTGAGGGCCGACACCTTCAGATTTATACTTTTTGCCATTTATATAATTGAAGAACATTTTAGGGTTAGTTTTGCTCTCTTTGGCAATTAATCTCTCGGTCTCTAGTTTGGCTGCTTTTATTTGTTTTTTACATATTCTTTTTTTTAAACTTATTTTTCAGTGCTACCTCGCCACCCTCCTGTTTTAGTGATTTAATTACTTTCTTTTTGTCATTTATTGCTTTCTTTACAGCTCTATTTATCCACAATGTTTTTTTTCTTGTTCCTTAACTGTTTATTCCCATAAGGTATGTACCTCTCACAATTAGATTTTAGGATGATTTTAAAAATATACAATTTTATGGCTGTATTTTTTATTTTTGAGGACTTTGTCCCAGTTAGTTAGGCCTATGTCCTCTCTTAGTTGGCTAAATTTAGCTTTTTTTAAAGTTTGGTATTTTTGTTCCTCCCTGAAGAAGCACTCTTTTGAATGACAATTGGAAGGTTATTACTTTATGGTCACTATTTCCCAGGTGTCCCCCAACCTGCACATTTGTTCTGTCTGGTCTATTGGTTAATACTAAGTCCAGCATGGCTGTACCTTTTAGTCGGGTCCTGAACCAGTTGCGAAAGGTAATTGTCTTTGGTTATTGCCAAGAACCTGTTTCCTTTATGAGATATACAAGTTTTAGTTTCCAAGTCTATATCTTAGCAGTTGAAGTCCCCAATAATAACGACCTCATTATGATCTGCTGCCTTGTCTATCTCGTTTAGTAGCAGATTTTATGTGGTATATTAGTATTTTATTATGGTTTTTGCATCCATGTATTTCTACCCACAGTGACTCCACATGTTCATGTCCCTCACTTATATCTTTTCGGATTGTGAGATTTAGACAGGACTTTACAATAAAGCAGACCCATCCACCTCTCGTTTTTTTTTCTAAGCAGACTGTAACCCTGTACATTAACTGCCCAGTCATAGCTATCATGCAGCCATGTCTCGGTTATTCCCACTATGTCATCCTCCTCCTCACACATCACTAATTCCAATTCACTATTATAGTCAATGGGGCCAGAGCGGACCTCCGGCAGCATGCATGCACTAGATGCAGCACGGATCAGCCTGCCGGAGAAGGCTGATGCTAGTGTAAAAGTAGCCTTAGTCAGGCTTCTGGCATTAGTATACATATAATTAAGAGGTTTGTGTATATTTTTTACCCTACACCTTTCCTTCTGAACTGTTCTAGTCCCTCCTTCCATTCATCCCCTGGTCCTGCAGATCTGCACTATCTTCCCATCCTATAACGTAATTACCCTCCCCTCCAGTCCCTAGTTTAAACACTCCTCCAAACTTCTAGCCATCTTCTCCCCAACACAGCTGCCCCTTCCCCATTGAGGTGCAGCCCATCACTACGATAGAGCCTGTAGCCGATATAGAAGTCGGCCCAGTTCTCCAGGAACCCAAACCCCACCTTCCTACACCAGTTCTTGAGCCACTTGTTAACCTCCCTACTCTCCCGCTGCCTTTCTTGTGTGGCTCGTGGTACAGGTAGTATTTCGGAAAACACCTTTGAGATCCTTGCCCTAAGCTTGTGACCTAAATGCTTAAAATCATTTTTAAGGACGCTCCACCTACCTCTAACTTTGTCATTGGTTTCAATATGGACTAGGTCTGCTGGATCTTCTCCAGCCCCTCCCAGTAATCTGTCAACCCAATCCGCGATGTGTCGAACTCGAGCGCCAGGAAGAGAAAACATTGTTCGACGATCCCAGTCTTTGTGACAGCTCGACCTATCTGTACCACTAATAGAGTCTCCCACTACCAGCACCTGTCTGGCCTGCCCTGCTCTCCTGGTCCTCTGCTTACTGGAGCTGACATTCCCCTGACTGGCAGAGGAAGGGTCTGGCTGCAGCAGTGCTCTCCCTGAACTGACATCCCCCTCATCTGCTTACCTTTCAAACTTGTTGGGGTGTGTCAGATCAGGGCTAAGCCTCCCTGGCACTCTTGCCTTTATCCCGCTTTCTAACTGTTATCCAGCTAGTTACCTCACTTTCCTGAGCCTCCTTGCTACCTCCCTCCCCCACATCTACCCCCTAAAGTGCTTACTCAGTGAGCAGCAAACGCTTTTCCAAATTGTCAACCCTTCTCGGTGTTGAACCTCGCCTGGTTAGATACACGATGTGTGATTCCAAAAGGGCAATTTGCTCACATTTTGAACAAAGATATGCACCCTCAAAAGGCTGTTCCATCACTGCATACATTAGACAGGATGTGCACTGGACTGCGCTGTCAATAATGGAGATTACGCAAGAAATGAGAAAAAATACAATATGGTGCAATGATAAGAATCTAACTTACTGTAGTCCCCTCCTAAAGTCCCTGAATCTCAACTCACGTAATCTAAAGTCACACACTTAATAC
Organism: Bufo bufo; assembly: GCF_905171765.1. Lineage (NCBI taxonomy): Eukaryota > Metazoa > Chordata > Amphibia > Anura > Bufonidae > Bufo > Bufo bufo. The sequence continues at coordinate 277,569,097 of NC_053393.1, read as the reverse complement.
AAACACACACTTGAACTCAAACACGCGAACGCTCACAAACTCGCGTTGTTTGTCTGCTTGTATAAGTGCAGCTCTCAAACCAGACAGTTTTTTTTTTCCTCTGGATTCAAAGATAATAGTAGTTTGGTAACCTCTGTTTAGTTTTATTTCACACAAGCCGGTGTTCAGTCCAGGAAACACTCTACGTGTGGTTTCTGCATTTCCCAAACTGGAAACTGCTCCTATAACCAGAGCGTGTTTCCCAGATTGAGCATGCTGATCTAAAACTGACCTGGTTGCTGTATGCTCAATTATAGTCATTGGACAAAAAAGGGAGCAATACTTTGGGAAGTTTTTAAACGTTAGAAGAAAGTAAAAGTGGAAACATTTGACAGTATTCTATGTATTGTTTCTAGTTCAACTTGGAGAATGAAAAAGATCCTGTGGTTGTTGTAATTTCTACTACTGGAACTGGAGATCCTCCAGATGCTGCTTTAAAGTTTGTGAAGAAAATTCAGAACAAAGCGCTAACTGATGACTCTTTTGCACATCTGCGATATGGATTGCTAGGTAAGCGTCCCTCTCGATATCTTCTTGTTACTGTATAGTAAATTATAAAAACATATTTGCAATTAAAGCTATTTTACTGTCTTACTACTCATTTTTCTAACCATTTCATTTTTTGTCTGCAGACATTAAATAGGCTGTCTAAAAGTAAAAAAAAAGTTTGAGTAATATGGATCATTATTTAATTGCAGCCATGATTTTTATCTGATTCACCTTTGTCAGTGTACATGCACGGAGGCCAAACTAATCCTGCAGGAAAACTCCTGGCAAGGGGTCTCAGCCCTTGCCCAGATCTATCATTTCACCCCAGACATCATGGAACCGGCGATTTATAAGGAATTATGAATCGCCTGTCCATCCCAGACAGAAGTCAAATATATATTTGCGATCCTGTGGTCAAACGGTCAGGCTCCTACTCTTGGTTTGGTAATAGAATGCCCGGGAGGGGAGATATACATATCTCCCCAACAGAAACCAAATGACTGTACCATGTTAGGACTCTACTTGTAGCCAGAACCCAGGTGGATCTGTTGGTCCCAGAACCATCTCCCTGGGACCTCCTAGTCTGGAGCTATGGGCCCTAATTGGTTTTGTGTGTTCTTGGCTGCCAGCCCAGAAGAGGAGGAGGGGACCCTTCCCAGAGGCGGGGAGGGGAGCAGCGGTCTACAGGTCAAATGCCCATGCAAGCCAGTGGGCGGGGTCTTTTCTCTGAAGGAGGGTCAGATATTGCCATGTGTTTAGAGGGAGCTACAACCTGCTGACATCACTGCCCTCCATGTGAATACAGCTAAGAACTCATCACAACTAAAAGGACTCCTCCATCTGGTAAACTGACTTTTGCTCTGTTTAATCCTGTTTGTACCATACCACCTGTATTTGTAACCTCAGACCACTGTATATATCCTTGTGTGTGTGTGTGTGTGTATAGTGTATTGTCTAGTGAGCCCTTAAGGCGATTAAATATATAATTTAATCTTGTGCTGTCTGGTATCTTTATCAGGAATCCCCACGTCCTTGTTTCGGCCTAGTAATATGCTACAGCGAGTTGGTTTCTTACCATATATAATCCCGGGCTTATATCACACAAGCAACTGGTGGCAGTCTTTCTGGGCTGAGAACGCGCTGTTTCACTGGGGCAGTGAAAAGGCTCTCTCAGCTTGTTGCCTCTCTGTGCCCTTGTGGACAGGAGGAATCTGTGAAAACGGTACCAAGACTGACCTTACCCGCGCCTCCAGGAGGGTGTAACGTCACGCCTTAGTAACCAGTGACCATACCGTACCTAGTGAGCTCGACGCACGTGGGGTGGTATTCGTCACAAAAGGCAATGTTGAATAAAAACATTAATTGAAAATGTGGTGCCCCCCCCCTCTTAGTGGTCTTTGCTTACATGACCATTGACGCCAATCAGTGGCTTCAGAGGGCATATGACATAACTGTGCTTGGTAATTTAATAGGTTTTGATGTTTTTGAAATGCAGCTTTTAAAACCATACTAAGCTGAATACGGTATTATATGTGTCAACATTAAAACGCATTATTTTAATTTTACTTTAAACTTTGGTATTTACTTTCAGCACTTGGTGACTCTGAATACACCTACTTTTGTAATGGTGGAAAAATTGTTGACCGAAGACTTCAGGAGCTGGGTGCCACACATTTTTATGAAACTGGATATGCTGATGACTGTATAGGGTAAGAAAAAAAAACTTGCCACGTCTTAGTATGAGCATTTGGCTTGTACCTTACTCTACTAACGATGCATGTGAGAGAAGTCTTTGAGTGTGAGTTGCAATCTCTTGTACAGGCAATGGATGATGGTGAACTCGCTATGCTCATTCCCAAAGCGACACCAGTTGCATGAAGAATTCCAGTAAGAGAGATGCAATACATATGCCTTTTATTCACTTCTTGAATGTACCTTGAGAAATGATAGAGGTCAAAGGAAAATCCTCTCTCCAGCTCTGTGGTAAATGTCTGACAAATAGGAAGAGACTGAAGGAAACAAGATGTGAGTTCACAGAAGGAGAAGTTACAACATAGATAACTTACCGAGACCGAATATAACAATGGCCACTAGATGGCAGTAAAGCACACTAAGTATAGTGGTTGACAGATATAACGCAATATAATTATGTTGTATTCAAGAGCCATAGCTGGGACAGCATACTCAGTCTGAAATCCTTGGATTTCAGAATACGAACTGAATTTTTTCCTGGAGCCATAACATTTTTATTTTACCATTTACATAGCTGTATGACAGCTTGTTCTTGCGAGACAACTTATATATTTTTAATACCACCATTTTATATTGCATATTATGTAGTGGAAAGATAGAAAAAGTTCCAAATGGGAGGAATTGGATGAAAATGTAATTCTGCCACAGTATTTTGGGTTTTGTTTTTACAGTTTTCCCTGTACACTATGGCAGCTTCATTCTGCGGGTCAGTATGATTAGAGATGCCACAATTATATAATTTTTCTTTTAAGTCTATGGAGCTGTGTTCTGTTTTGTGGAGTAATCTGTACTTTTTATTGATACCATTTTGAAGTGTTTGACTTTTTGGCCACTTTTTATCCCATTTTTTTGGGAGGTGAGCTGCCGCATTTTGACGTACTATTACATCATGGCAGTCCCTGATAGCTGGGCCCCTGCTGTATCTGCCGGAATCTCTGTAAAAGCCAATGCCAGCGTATTAACCCCTTCTATGCCGCGGTCAGCGTTGACCGCGGTATAGAATTGCATGCGGCGGATGAGGGAGCCCATCGGGTCCCCGTGCTGCTGTGGCATGGACCCGTTGGGTGATGGGGCAGCCCGATGCCATGCACAGGCTGCCCAATGCCTTGCACGGCATCGGGACCTGCCTTCTATGGTGGCCGAGGAGATCCAGCCCCAGGTTGGGTCTCCTAGGCAACCTATTAGTGTATTACTCAGTGTAGTACACTAATAGGCAATGCATTACAATACATATGTATTGTATTGCATTGCAGAGGGTATCAGACCCTCAAAAGTTGAAGTCCCAGAGTGGAACAGAAATAAAGTTTAAAAACCGCAAAAAAAAGTGTTTTTGATAAAAAAAATTATTTAAGTTTCAAGTAAAAAAAAAAGAAAAAACGCACCTTTCCCCTGATTTTATAATAAAAAATAGAAAAAAAGGAAAAAATGGACATTAGGTATCACCGTGTCTATACCGACCGGCTCTATAAAGATATCACATGACCTAACCCCTCGAACACCGTAAAAAAAAAAAAAAAAAAAAAAAAAAAACTGTTCCAAAAAAAGCCATTTTTGTCACCTTACATCACAAAAAGTGCAACACTAAGCGATCAAAGCATATGTCCCACAAAATGGTACCAATAAAAGCGTCACCTCATCCCACAAAAAATGAGCCCCTACATAAGAAAATCGCAAAAAAATAAAATAAAAAAACTATAGCTCTCAGAACATGGAGACATAAAAAAAAAGTATACATATTAGGTATCGCCACGTCCGTAACAACCAGCTCTATAAAAATATCACATGACCTAACCCCTCAGCTGAACATCGTATAAAAAATTATAATAAAAACAGTTCCAAAAAAGCTATTTTTTTGTCACTTTACATCACAATAATTACAACACCAAGCGATCAAAAAGGCATATGCCCCCCAAAATGGTACCAATAAAACAGTCTCCTCATGTCGCAAAAAATGACACCCTACCTAAGACAATCGGTCGAAAAAGAAAAAAAAAATGACTCAGACAATGGAGACACTAAATTATGCTATTATTGTGTTAAAGTAAAAAAAAAATAGACATATTAGGTATTGCCGCGTCTGTAATAACCTTCTCTATAAAAAAATACATTTTTTGTCACCTAACATCACATAAAGTACAACACCAAGCGATCAAAAAGGCATATTCCCCCCAAAATAGGACCATTCAAACCGTCACCTCATCCCACAAAAAATTAGACCCTACCTAAGACAATCTGTTAAAAAAAAAAAAAAAGAAAAAAAGCTATGGCTCTGACTATGGAGACACTAAAACATCATTTTTTTGTTAAAAAAAATGCTATTATTGTGTAAAACTTAAATAAATAAGAAAAAGCATACATATTAGGTATTGCCACATCCGTACTGATCTGCTTCATAAAAATGTCATATGACCTAACCCCTCAGGTGAACGCTGTAAAAATAAATAAATAAAAACTGTAACAAAGCAACCAATTGTTTGGTCACTTTGCCCCATAAAGTGTAATAATGAATGATACAATTTTTGGGCACATATGATTTTTTTATCAATAAAAACGTCAACTGTTCCTGCAATCCCGGGCTTATATCACACAAGCAACTGGTGGCATTCTTTCTGGGCTGAGAACGCGCTGTTTCACTGGGGCACAAGACTATCGGCAGAAAAAAATATTTATCAGGCGTTCAGAAAATGGAAACACAAAAACATTTTTTTTAAAAATGCTTTATTATGTAAAACTGAAACAGAAAGTAGACATATTTGATTTCAGATGACTGTTGTAAAAAATAAAAACGATGCCTAAGCAGAAATTTTTTGGTTATCTTGCCTCACAAAAATCGTAATATAGAGCAATTAAAAATCATATGTACACCAAAATAGTACCAATAGAACTGGCACCTTATCCCCTAGTTTCCAAAATGGGGTCCCTTTTTGGTAGTTTCTAATGTAAGGGTGCATCAGGGGGGCTTCAAATGGGAAATGGCATCTAAAAACCAGTCCAGCAAAATCTGCCTTCCAAAAACCATATGGCGCACCTTTTCTTCTGCGCCCTGCCGTGTGCCCTTACATCAGTTTTCGACCACATGTGGGTTGTTTCTGTAAACCGCAGAATCAGGGTAATAAATATTGTTTTGTTTGGCTGTTAACCCTCGATGTGTTAAAGAAAAAAAAAGGAAAATCTGCCAAAAAAATGAAATTTTGAAATTTCATCTCCATTCTCCTTTAATTCTTGTGGAACACCTAAAGAGTCCCAGGCTATGAGCTGTGCGCTACGATTGGCCAGCGCTGCAGCAAGGGACAACCCTAATACAAAAACTCCGCCCAGTACAACAGAGGGAGCTACAGACACTGGAGCCTATACCGGGCGAACGGCGCGGCGCCCAGACATACTGGTAAGTGCAGGGGGACCCCTGGGCGCCGCTCTGCCCACTGATATAGTTCGTTTTTAGTTTTTAAACTAGTGAAAGGTCCTCTTTTTTTTTTTTTTTTTTTTTTTTTTTTTTTAAACATTCTCTTTTTATTATAAGAATAGTCAATAAAAGTATACAGTCACATATACTTTTGCATATTTGGAAAAAAGGCAGGACCAGTGCAACTGGTCAATGTAGCAATACATCGCAAGTCACAAGTATAACCTCTATCATAAGAAATCAGATGGCCTTCCGACCTAACTTATCATGCATTGTGATATTGCAAGTTTTATACACTTAATATTCCATACATTGTGGTACAAAAAATAACTCGCTAATAGAAAATGAACATGAAACACATTCATAAAACAAAACAAAAAGTCGAGTTAGTTCACTCCCCTATCCTAATCTGCAAGAATCTGAGGTCTAGATACTATATAGTGTTAATCTTAATCTCTTGTGTCTTCCACTTGATCTGATATTTGTAAGAATAAGAAAAGAGTAAAGGTAAAGATCAACCCTTTGGCCTCTAACCTGTTCCTTCTCAGGGTAGACAATATCTCCACTCCTTAATCACATTTCCAGATGGGGAGATCTCAGGTTACTCTGGTCTGATATGTTAGTTCTATCTTGTTGAGTTTCTATATGCGACAACCATGGTTGCCAAGTTTTCAGAAAACTTTGTCTGTTATGAGACTCACAACTCGCTAATTCCTCCATTCTACAAAGGTGATTCATTCTCTCATACCACATGGAGATACTAGGCGGATCTGGAGTTCTCCACAACGCAGGAATTAATAGCTTGGCAGCCGTTATCATATGTGTCTGTAGAGGAGTAAATTTGCCCTCGGGTTTCCACAACAGTATTAGGGGGGCAGTAAGTGACAAATGCCCTATACAAATCTTATTCATGATACTCTCCACCGATTCCCAAAACTGTCAAATTTTCTGGCAATTCCACCGTATGTGGGAGATCCTCTAAACACCTCCAGCATTCACTTGAATTGATTAAGTGAATTTTGTGTAGGAATTCAGGTGTACGGTACCACCTAGTTAGGGTTTTAAGTGAATTCTCCTGCACTCTGACACATCTGGAGAACCCATGTGAATGAGACAGGATGAAGGATCTGCTAGAGTCATCTAGATTTATATCTAATTCCCTTTCCCATTCTCTTAGGTAGGAGGGCGGTGTATCCCCTCTCTTTTCCCAGGATCTGTCTGTAGATTATTGATAAACTTTTAGGTGGTAGTTTTGGCAATAAGACCATGGTCTCTAACCAAGTGGGATCTACCAACGGAAGATGTTTAGAAGACTTAAACTTTCTACATGTGACCTCAAAATCCCATTTCTGTATAACTGACCCTATTTTCGGTGGTTCACCTCGGAGGGATTCATAGACATCGGATGAAAGGGGCAACTTTGACAGATCTCCCACTCTGAACTCTGATACTGAGTCCCATACTGGATTGGTCTCTATAACTCTGTCTGAAAGAACATAAGGTAATGCATTAAGAGGAGTAATAGGGGAAAGGCATCCTTTACTAAGGTTTAATGCTGGTGACCTCTGGCACTCTTTCATAGTACTTTTGGTAATAACACTTATGAGCTCCAGAGAGCCAGATGTTGGGGGTTTGTGCCAAAGCAAGTGCAAACTTTGTTTCCCTAATACTTCTCTTTCTAGACGTACATGTAGGGGAGCTTTCTCCGTTCTAGCTAAAGCTAACCATCTCTCCAAATGAATAGCCTGGACATAAGCAAAAATGTCTGGCAGTGAGATTCCCCCATGCCTCTTCTTCCTTATAAGTAGGGAGTATGGTAATCTAGCTTTCTTATTTCCCCAAATAAATTTTCCCATAATTGACCTCAATCTATCCAGAAAGGCTCTAGGTATCGATATTGGAAGGGAACGTAACATATATAGCAGTTGAGGAAGAATATATGAGGTTAACACATTTTTCCGGCCTAACCATGAAATCCTAGGTGTCAAGGATTTGTTCAGGAATGTTTGTACTTTTGTTATTAAGGGAGAGTAATTTAGATGAAACAGTTGGACAGGATTGGCTGGTATCATAACCCCTAGGTATTATATCGCTGTGGAGGGCCACTTAAAAGGAGACTTGACTTTTATCTGTTTCAATTGGGCAGGAGTTAGAGAAACTCCAATGGCTTCTGACTTTACCAAATTGATTTTAAAATTGGAAATTTCTCCAAAGGTTTTAAATATTTGCTTCATTGCTTCAATAGGGTTGGTGACCAATAGTAGCAAATCGTCAGCAAATGCTGCCATCTTGTGTGTGTCTCCCTTAAATTGAATTCCTCTGATACTAGGGTCCTGTCTTAACTTCAACAGTAACGTTTCTAATATGAACAGAGATGGGGAGAGAGGGCATCCCTGCCTAGTACCATTCTTGATAATGAAGGGATCAGACAATGTACCGTTCACTAAAATACGTGGTGTGGGGGCTGAGTACAATGAGAAAATCGCTCTAACAAATGTCAAAAAGGGGAAAGCAGTCGGCACTCCTCTGGCAGAGTCGTGGTGCACGCGTCCAGGGTATGAAAAGCCCACTTACAATATGGAACAGAAGACCGGCACTTCACTTTTTTTTTTTTTTTTTTGAATCTTCAAACTTTTATTTCAGCATAGGTGGAAATAGCACAGATGCGACACGTGTTTCGGCTCAGGTGTGAGCCTTTGTCAAGCATAATGAACTATTGCATGAAACACATTTAAATTTGCCGCCTACATGGGCGTCGAACGTGATGAAGAACATTAACAATATATGGCCCGAGTTGTGCTTTACAGTGCAGCATGACCATGACAAAATTAATTTTTTAGATACTTTGGTGATAAAGGGTCATGATGGTTGTGTACAGACTGATTTATACATCAAAAAAACGGATAAGAACAGTTTGTTGTACTACTCCAGCAACCATTCACCGGCGGTGAAAAGGTCTTTACCCTCCTCACAGTTTAAGCATATCAAGAGGATTGTGTCAGATCCATTAGTGAGGGAGGTCAGATTCAATGAAATGGCAGAAAAATTCTTGCTAAGGGGATATCCTAAACCCCTCTTAGATTCAGAGATAGAGAAATGTAAGATTGAGACATTTAAGCCCCATGTTGAAAATAAGCGGTTACCGTTTATTGTCAAATATCACCCCTGGATAAATAAGTTTCGTCATGTGGTTAATAAACACTGGGGGATTATGCGCTCAGCTTATCCAGATGTTGCCGAATTCCACGATATCCCTATGATCTGCTATAAGAGAACCAGGAACATTAGAGACACTATTGTAAAAGCGGACATAGGTGGTACTACTAGCATGCCCCGTCAACTTTTTCTTTCCACACCAAAAAGAGGCACTTTCCCTTGTCTACAGTGTGTTCACTGTTCTGCGATAATTAAGGGCGAATCCTTTTTTCATCCGCACACTGGTAAGAAATTTCCAGTAAAAGGTTTCTTCACTTGCGATAGCAATTTTGTTGTATATCTGCTAAAATGCCCTTGTGGCTTATTGTACATTGGTGAGACATCTGTCAGAATGAAGGACAGGTTCAGTAATCACAAATCCACCATACGTAAGAAAAATTTGCTATTGCCTGTTCCCCTTCTTTATTCATTCAGTCACAGAGAAAATGAAAATAATGAAGCATCTGAAAAAAAGAAAAAAGAGCAGCAAGATTTAATATGTTGATATTTTGAGACAGCCAGTGGGTTATTTAGTTCTCAAATAGATGATTATTATTATCATTACATTGAATATGTTTATTGTAATTTCTAGATTTATTGTATCCCATGTCTACTATTGATTTCTCTTTTCTGTAATACTCTTAAAGATGTAATTGTATCACATGCAGCATAGTACCTTGTTGCAACAATGTAGAGAATTGTTGCACCTTATGATTTGTATCTCCGTTCGACGCCCATGTAGGCGGCAAATTTAAATGTGTTTCATGCAATAGTTCATTATGCTTGACAAAGGCTCACACCTGAGCCGAAACACGTGTCGCATCTGTGCTATTTCCACCTATGCTGAAATAAAAGTTTGAAGATTCAAAAAAAAAAAAAAAAAAAAAAAAAAAAAAGGTGAAGTGCCGGTCTTCTGTTCCATGCTCTAACAAATGTATCAGGGAATCCAAACGCCAGCAAAGTACTGCGCATGTAAGGCCAACCAACCCTATCAAATGCCTTTTCAGCATCTGTCCCTAGTAAGATTAAAGGCATGTTTTTCTTCTTAGCGTAGCAGACCGCATTTACCACTCGACTAACGTTATGCCTGCCTTCTCTGCCAGGCACAAATCCCACCTGCTCCTCCCCCACCAACCCAGGTAGCAAACCAGCTATACGGTGACTTAGCAATTTAGCCCACCATTTTAAATCTGTGTTAAGGAGCGATATTGGGCGATAGCTACCACACGCTTCAGGATCTTTCCCTTCCTTGGGAATAATAGTGATAGTTGCCTCCTGGGCCTGTGGAGGGAGAGCCAAACCGCCAAGGAGGGAGTTGCAAAGCTTGGTAAAATACGGGATCAGTATGTCCGCAAATTTCTTATAATACACTATAGGGAGACCATCCGTTCCTGGGCTTTTCCCAGATGGGATGCTATGGAGAACTTTAGCAACTTCCTCCTCAGTAAACGGTTTTAGCAGATCCGTCTTATCCCCGGCAGACAAGGCAGGCATATCAATGCACTTTAAGAAGTCATTTATGCGATTTTGCAGAGATGTACTATCTCTGGTTTCAGTTCCACCTTCTCCTTCCAGATTATATAGAGAAGTGTAAAACCTACAGATCTCTTTCGCTATTGCTGGGGTAGCGGTTAACCTGTGCCCTTCTTTAGATTTGACTACCTGAATGAAGGACTTATTCCTCTGGGACTTTAACAGATTCGACATTAATTTGGAACCCTTATCTCCATGCAAGTAGTATTTGAAACGCAGAGCTTGAAGTATTTTAGCTGATTTAATATTTAGTTTATCCTTTAGTTGGGACCTTAGGGATTTTAGTTGTTTTAAGACCTCTGTCTGGGACTTTTTGTGTAGCTTTTCCAGAGTGGATATTTGCAAGAGTAGAGAATTTATTATCTGTGTCCTTTGTCTTTTGACCTTGGAACCTAGGCTAATAAATTCCCCCCTTACTACTGCCTTATGGGCCTCCCACAAGATCGGGTTTGATATCTGAGGGGTTTCATTCAGACTAAAGTAATCTGTCAATACTTTATTAACTCTCTTTCTTTGTGCTCTTTGAGTTGAGCCTCCATGACCAGCATTTTCCAGGCATGTCTTTAATCAGCAGCTTCATGCCCACAGGGGCGTGATCTGAAATCGTGATCGACCCTATGGAGGCTTCCTTAATCGTGGGAAAAGCGTTGTTAGATAAAAATATATAATCTAGGCGCTAAGAGCCATGAACCTTAGAGAAAAAGGTAAAATCCTTCACTTCAGGGTGAAGCAATCTCCACACATCAGATAGACCCATATCTGCCGAAGCTATCTGAAGTCTACGTTTCTGCCTACCTGATAACTGAGGTGTGGCAGACGTGGAATCCATCCCATGATCCATTGCGAGATTGAAATCCCCACCCAGTATCAAAATCCCTTCAGTGAAGATTTTCAAGGATTCTAATAAATGTATAAGCCATTTAACTTGTCCCTTATTTGGGGCGTATATGGCAGCGAGGGTGACTATCGAGTTTAAGACTTTCCCCTTAATAAATAGGAACCTGCCATTGGGATCTATCAATTTTGCTGTTAACTGAAATGGGAAATCTTTACTGAAACCAATAGAGACACCTCTTGATGCCGAGGAATGTGTGGCATGATGCCAGTCTGGAAAATGTTTACTAGTCATATTGGGAACATGATTGTCTGTAGTGCGTTTCTTGTAAAAACACAGGAAGGAAAACCCTGATATTAAGTGTGTGATAAACTTGGCTGCGTTTCTGTGGAATGTTCATTCCATTCACATTAAGTGAATAAAGTGTAATATGCGTCATATCAAGAAAACTTAATATCTGAACCAACCTTCGATCTAGTGGCAGTGAACCTAGTGACTCGACTCGGAAAAACTAAATAGAAAGACATTAAAACATATATTAACAGGGTGAGAGGACTTTTCAGTCCTATAGGCGCTGTACAGCGCAGTAGTGCAATTACATAATGAGAATAAGAGATTGGGGGAGGGGACATAGGCAGAGACTTCTAGAAAAATCTAGATGTACCACTCACCCGACCTCTTAGATAATAGCAGTTAAACTGACCAATAAACTTTCAGCCTTTTAAGAATCAAAATCAACAGGTGGAATGTGGAGACAGAGACATTGCTATCTCACGACCCCCTAAGGCATATGGTGATATTAAGATGTCAAAACCTCCTCTCGGTTCCGAAGCATGTCAATTCAAACATTTGATTAAAGTGCTAGTAATAGCTGATTACAAACATTTCTTCACGGTGACAACTTTAAGTTTCTAATACTAAAGTGCACACTTATAGTAAGTAGAAAACAATAGCTCTCACTGGCTGGAGCAGAGGGCAGCAATGAGAGAAGCTGAACCTGTACGCTCAAATTCCAGGAGAGAATAATTCAGTCCCCTCTCAGCGGCTTCTTTTTCGGATGCTTGTGCTTGGACGTAGCTTGCCAGGGTGACTGGGCAGAAAGCTTGGGTAACTTCTCCATGTTAGCAGAAGGGAGCCATGAAGGGATATCCAATGGGGAGATCTCAAGAGACTCCCAAATCTTGGTAAGTTCGTCTGGATGGCGTATTACAATTTGTCGGCCGTTGATAGTGGTACTAAGGCCAAACGGAAAAAGCCACCTCATGGGCAGCCTCCTCTCCCTCAATTCAGCCGTGAGAGGCTTCAACGCCTTTCGTTTAGCCAGGGTGCTTGCCGCCAAGTCCTGAAAAAACTGGATTTTGTTCCCTACAAAGGCAACCTCTTCTCTTTCTCTTGCTGCTTTGAGCACCGCAGCTGTATTGAGGTAATTCAAAAGGGCACATATGATATCTCTAGGCGGTTCACTTGCCGCAGGCTTAGGCCTAAGCGCTCTATGCGCTCTTTCAATGATGATATTTTCAGCCCGCTCTGCTCCCACAAGTATGGCAAATATCTGCTTGACACTGTCCAGCAATGCTTCCGCCGCCACAGATTCGGGGATACCCCTTATCCTCACATTCTTCCTTCTCCCCCTATTCTCTTGGTCTTCTAGGTGGAGATACACTATCCACCTGGGATTTCATCTGGCTTTGGAGACCCTTGCTGTGTTGTATCACAGCGGTTTTAAAATCCTCCAGCGCTTGTACTCTTTGCCCCACATGAGTTACCTCTGTTCTGATGGCCGCCAGCTCCGATAACACTGGAGACAGGGCTTGAGCTAAGGATTGTTGCAGGGAGTGCTGCAGAAAGGCTCTGGTGATTGGAGCAGGATCTGGATCATCCGGCAGGTCTGAAGGAGCGCAGGAGCTTGCATCATCTGATTCTATGTCCAGGGCTGCAGCGTTGTCTTCAGCCGCAGCCATCTTCCCTCTGACTGCCGGAGACGCCGTCTTCTTGTAGCGGTATTTATCCAGGTCTCCGTGAGATTTATTTGCTTTAGTCACTTGGGTGACATCTCCACCTCTCTCCTTGTTGATCTTGCCCATATTTGAATCGGTCAGGGCTGTAAAATAGCTTTAGATCGGGTGATATGGTAAGGAGCTCAGAGCTCACACGTCTTCCACCATGCTCAGTTGGCTCCGCCGCCTGAAAGGTCCTCTTTAACATTCCCCATATGTCTACTTTATGTTGGCATCATTTTGGAAATGTCATTTTATTTTTTTAGGACGTTAGAAGGCTTAGAAGCAATTCTTAAACTTTTAAAGAAAATTTCCAAAACCCACTTTTTAAGGACCAGTTCAGGTCTGAAGTCACTTTGTGGGGCCTACATAGTTGATACCCCCATAAATGACCCCATTGTAGAAACTACACCCCTCAAGTTACTCAAAACTGATTTTACAAACTTTGTTAACCCTTTAGGTGTTCCACAAGAATGAAAGGAAAATGGAGATGAAATTTCTAAATTTCACTTTTTTGGCAAATTTTCCATTTTATTAATTTTTTTTTTCTTTAACACATTGAGGGTTAACAGCCAAACAATACTCAATATTTATTACCCTGATTCTGCGGTTTACAGAAACACCCCACATAATATAAATTTGACCCACCCCTTCCTGTCATAGCCAAACCCCTTTCTCTCTAAACCCCACCCCTTCCTATGTGCCATCCAAAGATCCCCCTCCCCTAAACAGTGCCATCCACAGATCCCCCTCCCCTAATCAGTGCCATCCACAGATCCCCCTCCCCTAAACAGTGCCATCCACAGATCCCCCTCCCCTAAACAGTGCCATCCACAGATCCCCCTCCCCTAAACAGTGCCATCCACAGATCCCCCTCCCCTAAACAGTGCCATCCACAGACCCCCCTCCCCTAAATAGGGCCATCCACAGATCCCCCTCCCCTAAACAGTGTTTGCTGGACTGGTTTTAGATGCCATGTCCCATTTAAAACCCCCCTGATGCACCCATACAGTAGAAACTCCCAAAAAGTGACCCTATTTTGGAAACTAGGGCATAAGGTGCCAGTTTTATTGGTACTATTTTGGGGTCCATATGATTTTTAATTGCTCTATATTACGTTTTTTGTGAGGCAAGGTAACAGAAAAATTGCTGTTTTGGCACCGTTTCTTTTTTTTTTACAAGATTCATCTGACAGGGTAGATCATGTGCTATTTTTATAGAGCAGGTTGTTCCGGACGGAATGATATCAAATATGTCTACTTTCTTTGTTTCAGTTTTACCTAATAAAGCATTTTTGAAAAAGAAATTATGTTTTTGTGTGTCCATTTTCTGAACGCCATATGTTTTTTTATTTTTCTGCCGATCGTCTTGTGCGGGGGCTCGTTTTTTGCAGAAAGTGTTGAGGTTTTTATTGGTACCATTTTTGGGTACATAGGATTTTTTGATCATTCATTATTACACTTTATGGGGCAAGGTGACCAAAAAATTGGCTGTTTTGGAACAGTTTTCATTTATTTATTTTTACAGCGTTCATCTGAGGATTAGGTCATGTGACAGTTTTATAGAACAGATCTTTACGAACGTGGCAATACCTAATATGTATACTTTTTCTTATTTATTTAAGTTTTACACAATAATAGCATTTCTGAAACCAAAAAAATGATGTTTTAGTGTCTCCATAGTCTGAGAGCCAAATCTTTTTTATTTTTTTGGGCGATTGTCTTAAATAGGGTATAATTTTTCGTGGGATGAGGTGACTGTTTGGTACTATTTTGGGGGTCATAAGCCTTTTTGATCGCTTGCTGTTGCACTTTTTGTGATGTAAGGTGACAAAAATAGCTTTTTTGGCACTTTTTTTTATATATATATATTTTTTTTTACGGTGTTCATCTGAGGGGTTAGGTCATGTGATATTTTTATCGAGCAGGTTATTATGGATGCGGCAATACCTAATATGTATACTTTTTTAAAATTTATTTCACTTTAACACAATAATAGCATATTTGAAATAAAAAAATTATGTTTTAGTGTCTCAATGTTCTAAGAACTATAGTTTTTTTTTTTTAGTTTTTTTGCGATTTTCTTATGTAGGGTCTCATTTTTTGTGGGATGAGGACGGTTTTATTGGTACCATTTTGTTTGATATACACCTTTTTGATCGCTTGGTGTTGCACTTTTTGTGATGTAAGGTGACAAAAATGGCTTTTTTTTACATTTTTTTTAATTTTTTTTTATGGTGTTTATCGGACGGTGTCTATCATGTGATATATTTATAGAGACGGACGTTACGGACGCGGTGACACCTAATATGTGTATTCTTTTATTTTGTTTTCATTTTTTATAGGAAAAGGCAATTTCTTTTTTAAATTGACATTTTAATTTATTTTTTTATTTTTACTTTTATTATTTTCACTTTCTTTCTTTATCAAGTCCCTCTTGGATCTTGAAGATCCAGTGGGGCTGATGGCTGTACTATACTTTGCAATGCTCTTGCATTGCAAAGTATAATACTATCAGATGTCCTGTAGGTGGCAACAGCAGAAGCTTTTGCAAAGCGTCCAGTTGCCATGGCAACCATCGGGCGCTGCCATCACAGCGCGGCAGCCCCGATGGTTGAGAGAGGAAGCCCCCTCCCTCTATTAACCCCATGGATGCCGCAACCGCGGCATCTAAGGGATTACAGCAGAGTGTCAGCATAGAGCTGACACTCGCTGCTGATGGCGGCGGCTCAGCAAAGGAGCCGCCGCCATCAAACACAGCAGGGGGACCGCACTGCATTGGGGGCAGAGGGCAGGTGGCAGCGTTGGAAAGGAGGAGGGGGAAGGTACGGCCAGCATTGGGCCGGCACAAATGCGGCAGGATGAATGTATGGGGTGGGGAGGGGGCGGACTGCATCAGGGGCAGTCTACATGAATATGGATGGGGGCGGGGGAACTGCATCAGGGGCAGGCGGGGATGGGGGGGTTGGAGGCGCACAGATCGGGGGGCATGAGGACACTACCTGATTTCAGGCTCTGATCTGCAGAGTGTAGATCAGAGCCTGGAACAGGCATTTTTTCACTGCCGCGATCCGATTGGTTAGTCTGCACAGACTAACCAATCGGATCGATTGCCGGCAAGGGACCACTCTGATTGGTCCCTTGCCGGCATTACTGCACTGTATGCTGTCCGTGACAGCAGCAGTGCCTGGGGCAGAAGCTTTAATCCAAGCGTTTTGCAGCGCTTGGATTAAAGAGCTGGCTTGACGTTTATACACGTATTGCAGTCGTGAAGGGATTAAGTAATAAATATTTTATGAGGTACTTTCTGTCACGAGAAAACAATCTCAGAATGGCTTGGATAAGTAAAAGCATTCCAAAGCTATTACCACATAAAGTGACACATATCAGATTTGCAAAAAATGGCCTGGGCAGAAGGGCCTAAACTCGCCAGGGGTAGCAGGGGTTAGTCAGCATGAGCAACCCTACCAGGCAGTATTCTGGCTGGCTGACAGAGGCTCTTTAAAAACACCCATCAGATAAAAAGATGTCAAAGCCATCAGATAAAAAGATGTCAAACTCGATCAATACAATACAGGCACCCGATAAGAAAAAAAATTGTCCCTCAATAGATGGTTAGTTTTAGTCCAAAGAGTATGTATATAACATAAATAATTATTCCAAAGCAACAAATCATAAATAATTGCCACTTTCCAAATCTCTAGTCAGACTACACATGGTGTATTGTGTTCAGTTCTGGGCTCCCGTGAAGACAGACATAGTAGAGCTGGAGAAGGTTCAGAGGAGGGCAACTGATGTAATAACTGGAATGACGGAATTACAATACCCAGACAGATTATCAAAATTCAGGTTTTCAGTTTATGAAAATGATGACTGAGGGAAGTTCTAATAACTATTTATAAATACATCAGGGTTCAGTACAGAGAGCTCTCCCATGATCTAGGAAAGTAGCTTTCTACACATAGAAAAGGATTTTTTTACTGTAAGAGCAGTGAGACTATAAGGGTCGTTGAGCCAGGGAGTTATTCTGACTGCCTAATTGGAATCTGGAAGGAATTTTTGCCCCTAAAATGAGGAAAATTAGCTTCTATCTCAGTTTTTTTTTTTTTTTTTTCCTTACTCTGGATCAACTTGCAGGATAACAGGCTGAAATGTCTTTTTCCCCACGCCTCCACAATGGCACCACCTGGAAGGTTACCCTGCCTTCTCAGGGACAGGAAACAACTGTGAGATCAGCCAATAAAGGGCCCCCTCCTTCTTACCTCTTCCAGTTGTTTCGTGTCCCTCTGAAGGCAGGATTGTGGATCAGCATGGAGCACAGGGCCTTAGGTTTGTTAACCCGGTTAGTCCGGAGGGTCACTGCAGGAGGAGGGGTCACGTAGCAAGGAGGATCGCTCCTCCCTCCCTCCCTCTCGGTGTAAGTCCAGTGTGTGCCGGCAACCCTGGGCATCTTTTTTAGCGTTCCTGGCATAGGAGCGTTCCTTTGGGCCAGGGAATGCTCCCGTATGCGCAGGCGCTTGGTGACGTCATGACGCAGATGTCTGCGTGGATCAAGCTGATGGTGCAAATCAGGAAGTGGAGTTAAAGAGGAGAACACCGGTTCCTACATGTTCTCCTTCCTATGGTGGACACAGAGCGATTCCTACTGTCAGCATGTCTCTGCAGGGGGAAAGTGATACCACCCGCAAATCCACTGATGCCTCTCCAGCCCGGTAAGCCTCCTCCCCCGAGGATGATATTTGTTAGATAGATAGAGATAGATAGATAATATATATATATATATATATATATATATATATATATATATATATATATTATCTATCTATCTATCACTAAGTCCTCCTTTCTGTGCACAGGAGTGATTCTTCCTCTTGGGTGACTGTTCTCTATTGGGGAAATTTTTACTAAGCCTTCGCGATGCTTGTGTCTCTTAGGGTAGAGAAAGCATTAAATGGGAACCGTCCCAAAACCATGATCAAAGAAGAAGTCGGAGCGGCGGTTGATGCTAAACTTTCGGCCATCCCTCCCAGAGCTTCCACTTAAAATACTCCTATCCTGGAACAGGCTTCTGACTTTGACGAGGTGGAGATTGCTTCTGATGCAAGCTCTACTGTCTCCAGTGAGGAGACTGAATCTCTCTTAAAAACTATCAGGGCTACGATAAATTTGGAAGAACCCAGAGAACCTCTGTCAGTCCAGGACCAAATGTTTGTGGGACTTGCGGACAGGAAGAAACTTTTTTTTCCTGTTCACAATAACATTAAGTCTCTTATACTTAATGAGTGGAAGGATCCTGAGAAGAGACAATCCGCATCCAAAATGTTTAAAAGGAAATATCCGTTCGTGGAAGAGGATTCTGTATCCTGGGACAGACTTCCTAAGGTGGATGCGCTCGTAGCGAGGATTTCCAAAAAGTCCTTTCTACTGTTTAAAGACCTAGGGCTGCTCAAAGACCCTATGGATAAAAAATGTTAGTCCCTCCTTAAAAAGACCTGGGAGTCATCTACAGCCATGTTAAGACCAGGAATATCGGCTACCTACACAGTTAGGACTCTGTCTTAATGGCTGGGGTACCTGAAGAGCACCTCGAGTCAGGCACTCCCAGGGAGGATATTCTAGCCTCTATTCCCCCCCCCCCCCCAAGGTCATAAATCTAGCCTGCTCAATAACTATAAAGCAGGCTAGAAAGGAGGAGTTGTTAGGAAGAGGTTTTCCTGTTCTTGATGTTATTAAATACCTTAAATTCTCAATTAAGTAAATAGTTTTACTATTAAGAATTTACCTTTATTATTTTCTTGTATATTTTTTCTATGCAATCTGATGCCACTGAGTGTTTGATATCCGAAGCTTGTCTTCATGCTGTAGGTATCAAAAACTGATTAAAAACCTTTCCATAGAAAAGAGCCTCATCCCCCACCATTTTCTTTGATTTCACATAAAATGTTATACAAATGTAGTGTGAGGCGGGTGTGCAGTTGGCCTCCTCTACCACCTCACCCCCCATTCCTGCCAATTTTCAGAGTTCTGGTTACCATGTAGTGGGCACAAGAATATGTAGGTGTTCTGTATGGGCCCTTTTGCAATTTGATATATATATTTTGATGATGTGAACTTGGGGCTGTGTATCTCACCTGGTGGTTCAGTTTCACTGGGTGAGGTAGCTGAAATGCAGAAAAGTACTGCATCAGTAAGGCATAGCTTGCTGGAGATTGGTTAAAGTTGTATGGGCTGGATTTCTTTGGACTGGGAGTCAGGTTGGTAGCGGGAGACTCTCAGTCCACACCCCTAATCCAGCCCCGCTGGTTTGGGGGGGGGGGGAAACGCCGTGACACCTGCAGTGGAAGGATCCCTAGGTCAGAGTTGGGAGGACTACTACCACAACCCCCCCCCCCCCCCTTCCCAAAGGTACTGAACAGGTACCTGGCCTGCAGTTTACAGGACTGTGAGGCTGAGAAAGCCATATGTGTTCACACACTGTAAGGTAGGGGCATATGTTGTATAGGTAGTGCCTGGACGGGCAGGAGTTTATTTTGTACCGTTATGATCACATGGATATGCCGCAATAAAGCACAGTGTTTGGACCTTAAACGTGGTGTCTGGCAGAGATATGTGAGAATGACCCCCAAAGTCAAGTGATCCCTTAATGTAAAAATAAAAAAATTATATAAAATATATATATATATATATATATATATATATATATATATACACACATACACACACATACATATATACACACAAAAATTAAAGTCACATACTTGATTTATTAAATATATGCTTTATTTAAAAACTTTTCAATAAATACCATTTGTCCTGTGTGTGCATAGATATAACTGCAGGGTGTCTGTCATGCAAGAGACTGTATATCTGAGAACACTGCACCTTAATGTAAATTGTTGACATGTTCTGAGAGACCAATAATTAAATTTGGTTGTCTATTTTCAGCCCCCCAACACCAAAGAGAAAAAAAGTGAGAAACCGTTATTAATAAAGTGTTTGTTACCAACATTTCAGAACCATTTACAGTTTTATACATAAAATACAGACTTGCATATGAAAAAATTACAAGTTTTGCAAAAAACAAGAGAAGTCAACTACAACACGGCACTGGGAATAAGACTAAAGATAAAAAACATTTCTATTAAACTATACCTCAAAAAAGGTACATAAACTGCTTACTCATTGTCTTCTGTTTTCTGGGTGCACTAGTCCACAATGCTGTTGTCAGACGCCAGTCTTTTATATATGAAGGAAGCTTCGGCTGCTTTCACACTCACATTTTGTGGGGATTTGTCATGGACAGACAGACCCGCACCGATAATACAAACACCTGCATTCGCTCAGAACGGACCTGTTTGTATTAGGCTACTTTCACACTGGCATTTTGGCTTTCCGCTTGTGTGATCTGTTCAGGGCTCTCAGAAGCAATCCAGAACCGATCCATTTTGCCCTAATGCATTCTGAATGGAAAAGGATCCGCTCAGAAGGCATCAGTTTGCTTCCAATCAGTCTCCTTTAAGTTTTGGAGACGGACACCAAAACACTGCTTGCAGCATTTTGCTGTCCGTCTGACAAAACTAAGCCAAACTGATCCGTCCTGACACACAATGTAAGTCAATGGGGACGGATCAGTTTTCTCTGACAATCAAAAACGGATCTGTTGCCCATTGACTTTCAATGATGTTCAAAACGGATCAGTCTTGGCTATGTTAAAGATAATACAAATAGATCCGTTCTGAACAGATGCAGACGGTTGTATTAGGCTACTTTCACACTAGCGTTCGGAGCGGGTCCGTCTGATGTTTCATCAGACGGATCCGCTCCTATAATGCAGACGTTTGCATCCGTTCAGAACGGATCCGTCTGCATTATAACTTAGAAAAATTTCTAAGTGTGAAAGCCTGAACGGATCCGTCCAGACTTTACATTGAAAGTCAATGGGGGCGGATCCGTTTGAAGATTGAGCCATATAGTGTTGCCTCCGCAGATCCGTGTCCACTGAGAATGCATTAGGGCTGGACGGCTGCGTTCGGGGCCGCTTGTGAGCCCCTTCAAACGGAGCTCACGAGCGGACACCCAAACGCAGGTGTGAAAGTAGCCTTATCTAAACGGATCCGCTTGTGCAGCTCCATGACGGATCCGCACCAAATGCGAGTGTGAAAGTAGCCCTATCTTTAACAAAGCAAGGAGTGTTCAAGACTGATCTGTTTTTGATTGGGTCATAGAAAACGGATCTGTCCCCATTGACTTACATTGTGTGTGTCAGGACGGATCGATTTGGCTCAGTTTCGTCAAACAGACAACAAAATGCTGCAGGCAGCCTCCAGAGTTGGTGACTGAACTGAGGCAAACTGATGCATTCTGAGCGGATCCATTCAGAATGTATTAAGGGCAAAACTGATCCGTTTTGGATCTCTTGTGAGATCCCCGAACAGATCTCACAAAACGGAAACCAAAACGCCAGTGTGAAAGTAGCCTTAGACAGGAATTAGGAAATTGGCCACTCACTGTAGCTAAGCACCTAGTTCCAGTGCTATGACAGTACTTTGACACACAAACAGACTGGTACCCAACATAACTGCATCAGGGACTGGAGCGCCAGGGAAATAGGAGGTGAGGGAGCACTGTTTTTATGTTGGTTTATGACGACATACCTGGAATGAGAAATCAGGTGCACTTGGGGAAAGGGGGTTTGTAGTGACACAACCCAGCCTACGGGACATCAATAAAGGCAAGAAAGGGACCAGACAGCCGAACTTGTACTATTTTGTACAAAGTGGGCAAAAAAAATAGCTTTTTGGAACGAACATATTTGCATATTTTTTTTTTTTTTAAGATTTACACAACAAAAGTGGTACCACGACTTGCACCCAGAGCATTCTATCATGGGCTCTCTACTTTTATAAATGTGGCAAATGCAATATGTTGTGAGTACTACCTTGCTTGTAGGTATTCTCCTCCTTGTTTGTTCCTCGTAGGGAAACATGGTAAATTCTCCCCTTTCTAGGCAGGAAATAAGGTGAGGCCGCATTTCATCCTGAATGAATTGTATATTTCTTAAATTGACCCCTTCCAGCAAAGCTAGGGCATTTGCAATTGCAAATACACCACAATCGCTGGCCCCCTTCTGTGTCTGACAACAGGTTGCGTTTATTTCTAGTGTTTTGTTTTCACCAGTAAATAATGGTCTGTACAGCTTGATTAGCTGTTCTTTTAGGGTGTCTGAAAAAGAGGTTATGGCCAAAGAATCATAAATTGTAACATTATCATCAAACTGATGAGACAGCAACCAGTGCATGCCAACATGATGTATCTGAATGACCTGGTGACACTTAGACAATGTTACCTCTGAGTGTGCAAGGACAACAATGTCCATAAATCCTGAAACATCCACATGTTTTTGGGACATAATGATCTGACTAGCATTAATTATCTGGCCATCCAAAAACAGGCCTTTAGATATTACATCTCTATCTTCAAGTGTCAACTTAAACTTATTCACAGTTAGCCAGATTGACTGCGGTGTCTCCTCCTCTGACGATATCATATCTGGCTCATCAGATAATCCAATTGTCTCACAAAGATCCTCTTTGATTTGGTCAGCTTTTTTGCCAAACCGTTTCAACTCTGGCTGCTTGGATTTTCCATATCTTCTTTCTGGTAGATCTTTGAATCCTGTTGTATCCATATTTAGGGTGGAATCCAGTAGGATCAACCCATGTGATTTAGGAGTCTTTTCACTTAAATCCACCACAAGATTTTTTTAATGCAAACTAAAGTTTTGCAATGTCTGGTCATCCAAAACAAATGTCAAATCCTCTAGTCCTCTAGTCTAAACTTTTGCGACATTCTCTAATGACACCTGTGCGTTTTCTCCTTCGCCGTGCTGGTAACCCTTGCAAAGCTTCACCTGAAAAATCAGATGCCAGCTCTGGATATGGCCCAGGAGTTAAGCCAACAGTGTGTTTTTTAGGGGTTTGATTGATAACAGTCTTAAAGCACTCTGTGTCAAGTGCAAACAGTGGGTTCCCAGTGTAAGCAGGGTTTAAATTTTCCCACTGAAAAGAGGTTGTCCTGAATACAGCACACATGTGTTTACATGGCAACAAGTATCTTTGCCAGTCCTTGCAGCCACAGTCTGGCAACTCTCCAGCAAGGTCAAGACTGTAAGATAAATTGCTATCCGATTCACTTTGAACTTTGAATATCCCATGTTGCTCATCCCTTTGTAGAATGTGAGTCTCATCCAAGCTACTAAAGTAGCGCTGCATGACATGAGATAACAGCTCTT
Source organism: Bufo bufo (assembly GCF_905171765.1). Lineage (NCBI taxonomy): Eukaryota > Metazoa > Chordata > Amphibia > Anura > Bufonidae > Bufo > Bufo bufo. The sequence goes on along the minus strand of NC_053393.1, from coordinate 277,545,564 downwards.
GCGGGCGGTTTTTGAGGAAGTTCGGAACATTGACTGCATATTTTCGGTAGTGCTCACAACTGCGTAGGTTCTTTTCCATATACCTATAACAGAAATCAGTAAGTCAATTATAACCATATGCATTCTCATATAAAAATCTCTAACTATATTAAAATACTATATTAACATTGTATGCTATACATGTTAAACTGATTAAGAAGTAAAATAAGTAGATATAGTAAATGTACAGACAAACCTGTAACGTGGAGTAAATGTAAACATACCACAGGGTGTCCCACAACAAATTAGCCCACCTCCAATATTTCCAAATCAAACTGCCCAATAGTAAATCTTAGGCGTTTGTACAGTGTTATGAGCAAAAATAGCTGGTAATTTTTTTTTCAAATCTGTGAATACTGCAGTTTAACAGGACATCATTGAACAGTTTTACAACCACCTCATCTATGGGGAAATGTAAACCAGAGAGTGTCCACTAACCATCCACATCCCCTGGATGAAGTCATTCATTTTATGATACAATCACTGGAGGAGGGTTCCTTTTTCCTGGCCCACCCTGTATAATCTATCGATCTGACACCAAATTTTTATTTCTATTAGTAATTTTTTTGCATGGGAATTTATGGCATAACCACAATGTGTCAATGTATGCCATAATTTGATGGTTATGGATCCACCTTTGTGATCCACACGCTGCAGTGTGCACATCTACAGATATGACAAGTCTCAAAGTTTGAGCGAACTTTAAATTCTACATAGATTTCCTATATAAAATTAATCTCTATATACATATATAAAACTCAATCTTACTTTTTGAAGGTATCTGGAAAGAATCCGTGGTGCTTAACAAGCAGTTTCTGTAGCCATCCAAATAGGAATGCTTCAAGGTCTCATGTTGCCGCTCCAAACCGTTATTCGTATTAACACCAATCACTTGGGTACTTTTTCTATACACGTGAGCCCATTTCTTAGAAAAGATTAAAGAAATAATCCAAATAAATAATAGTACATATATTGTGGTTAATTTATTACCAGATATACACCACTTATGTGTCTTATATCTGGTGTGGATTCTGTCACACCATAGTATGGCAGAATCTGAATTCCCTGCTCAGGCCGGGTCTTAAAAAAATAAATAAAAGGTATACTGTATCATAATAAATAATTCTCCCTCCCTCTATCCCTTAAAGCGAATAAAAATTAAAATAAAAAATACTGGCCCATATTTAAAAAGACTTGCGCAACAGTCTAAAAATTCCAAGACGTTGGCATCAGATGAACTTGAATTAATAAGAAATACTCATTAATTAATGGTGATACATTGGGTGCAGGCCCATGTAACAAAAAAAATTAAAAATAATTTCGATCTATTGTCCTAAATTTCTTATGAGGGTACTTTCACACTTGCGTTGTGAAGATCCAGCATATAGTTCCGTCATCGGAACTACCCGCCAGATCTGTCATACCACATGACAACTGAAAGCATTTGTAGATTTATCTGGATCAGTCTCCCAAATGCTTTGCAAGAACGGATCAGTCTCTCCGTTTGCAGACTGATCCGTCTGTAATTTTTATTTCACCGTTTTAAAAGTCTATGCATGTGCAGACCGCAACGACAGATTAGTTGTGTTTTTTTTTTTGTTTTTTTGTTTTTTATGACGGATCCAGCACAATGCATGTCTATAGGAATTTATGCCGGATCCATCTTTCTGGTATGTTGTTTGGCATTTTTGGACGGAGATAATATCGCAGCATGCTGCCAAAATGCCATTCAGTGCCTGAACTGAAGACATTCTGATGCATACTGAACAGATTTCTCTCCATTCAAAATGCATAGGGATGTGACTAGCTTTTTTTGATGGTATTGAGCCCCGAGGACGGAATTCAATGCCGGAAAATAATAATGCTAGTGTGAAGCGCCCTCACTGTAGTACAGCTTTCCATTTCAATAAAAGATGAGCCATTATTGGTTGTAGTGGGCAATAAGGCCTCATGCACACGACCGTATTTTTTTGCGGTCCGCAAAACGGGGTTCCGTTTTTCCGTGATCCGTGACCGTTTTTTCGTCCGTGGGTCTTCCTTGATTTTTGGAGGATCCACGGACATGAAAAAAAAGTCGTTTTGGTGTCCGCCTGGCCGTGCGGAGCCAAACGGATCCGTCCTGAATTACAATGCAAGTCAATGGGGACGGATCGGTTTGACGTTGACACAATATGGTGCAATTTCAAACGGATCCGTCCCCCATTGACTTTCAATGTAAAGTCAGGAGTTAATATACCATCGGATCTGAGTTTTCTCCAATCCGATGGTATATTTTAACTTGAAGCGTCCCCATCACCATGGGAACGCCTCTATGTTAGAATATACCGTCGGATTTGAGTTACATCGTGAAACTCAAATCCGACAGTATATTCTAACACAGAGGCGTTCCCATGGTGATGGGGACGCTTCAGGTTAGAATATACTAAAAGAACTGTGTACATGACTGCCCCCTGCTGCCTGGCAGGTGCTGCCAGGCAGCAGGGGGCAGCCCCCCCCCTGTAGTTAACACATTTGTGGCCGCCCCCCCCCTCCCTCCCCTGTAGTTAACTCATTGGTGGCCAGTGCGGCCGGCCCCCCCCTCCCCTGTAGTTAACTCATTGGTGGCCAGTGCGGCCGCCCCCCCTCCCTCCCCTGTAGTTAACTCGTTGGTGGCCAGTGGGCCTTCTCCCCTCCCTCCCCCTCCTAATTAAAATCTCCCCCCTATCATTGGTGGCAGTGGAGTGTGGGGGCTCCGATCGGTAACCCCTCCCTCCCCCTCCTAATTCAAATCTCCCCCCTATCATTGGTGGCAGCGGAGTGTGGGGGCTCGCTGGGGCTCCGATCGGTAACCATGGCAACCAGGACGCTACTGCAGTCCCGGTTGCCATGGTTACTTAGCAATTTGTAGCACCATTATACTTACCTGCGAGCTGCGATGGTCTGCGTCCGGTCGGGAGCTCCTCCTACTGGTAAGTGACAGGTCCGGCCGGGAGCTCCTCCTACTGGTAAGTGACATGACCTGTCACTTACCAGTAGGAGGAGCTCCCGGCCGGACCTGTCACTTACCAGTAGGAGGAGCTCCCGACCGGACGCAGAGATCGCAGCTCGCAGGTAAGTATAATGGTTCTACAAATTGCTAAGTAACCATGGCAACCGGGACTGCAGTAGCGTCCTGGTTGCCATGGTTACCGATCGGAGCCCCAGCGATTAAACTGGGACTCCGATCGGTACACTCCGCTGCCACCAATGATAGGGGGGAGATTTTAATTAGGAGGGGGAGGGAGGGGAGAAGGCCCACTGGCCACCAACGAGTTAACTACAGGGGAGGGAGGGAGGGGGGGCCCACTGGCCACCAATGAGTTAACTACAGGGGAGGGGGGGGGGCGGCCGCACTGGCCACCAATGAGTTAACTACAGGGGAGGGGGGGGCCCACTGGCCACCAATGAGTTAACTACAGGGGAGGGGGGGGGCCGGCCGCACTGGCCACCAATGAGTTAACTACAGGGGGGGGGGCTGCCCCCTGCTGCCTGGCAGCACCTTCCAGGCAGCAGGGGGCAGTCATGTACACAGTTCTGTTAGTATATTCTAACCTGAAGCGTCCCCATCACCATGGGAACGCCTCTGTGTTAGAATATACTGTCGGTTCTGAGTTTTCACGAAGTGAAAACTCAGCTTTGAAAAAGCTTTTATGCAGACGGATCTTCGGATCCGTCTGTACAAAAACTAACCTACGGCCACGGATCACGGACACGGATGCCAATCTTGTGTGCATCCGTGTTCTTTCACGGACCCATTGACTTGAATGGGTCCGTGAACCGTTGGCCGTGAAAAAAATGGGACAGGTCATATTTTTTTCACGGCCAGGAAACACGGATCACGGATGCGGCTGCAAAACGGTGCATTTTCCGATTTTTCCACGGACCCATTGAAAGTCAATGGGTCCGCGAAAAAAAAACGGAAAACGGCACAAAGGCCACGGGTGCACACAACGGTCGTGTGCATGAGGCCTAAACCTTATGTTTTATAGGTTTGAAAAAGAAGCAGACTGCAAAGCAGTCAAGAGGGCCACAAAATGAATGCACATCCAAAATTAATGAGAAATTATAAAGCAGGTTTATTAGGACAACAATGACACACATACATGGAAAAAAAATAATCATCAAGTATAAATCAAGGCTGAAACAGTGGATCCATGCAAGATAAAATACGTCCCACGAGTATTGCCAGTAAGTCCGGCTTCCTCAGGGGTTATGGCTTACACTTGCTGATTTTGTTAGTTTTTTTGCTTGATGCCATGTTATATATCATATGTTATTTCATTGACATCGATTCTGTGTAGCCAGGGTACATATTGTATCTCATGATCTTGGACAATTGTGGATCCTGCTTAGGTGCTGGCTATATTCTATGCCAGCACCTGGTCATATTGTATACAATTCTTTTAAAACGCATTTGTGTATCAGTGTTGTCTTAATAAACCTGCTTTAAAATTTCTTATTAATTTTGGATGTGCATTCATTTTGTGTCCCTCTTGACTGCTTTGCAGTCTATGTTGTTCAGGTCCTTTTCGGGCCACGGTTGCACTCTGGCTTTCATTACATTGTGTGCCCCCTTGCTTTGGTTTTCTGTATTGTATGCTATATAGGTTTGCCAAATAAAGCCCATTGCTTAAAAAAAGAAAAAATTGCTTATAATTAAAACATACCATGTCACACTGTTTTTTCCAGAATTACATTTTCAGTCTCTGCACAAGTAATGCCACTTTCACCAATTTGATCAGTTTGTTTACCTACAAGAAATAAATAAAAAAATAAAGTTAATACTTTAAGTATATAAAATTGGCTATTTGCCTCTTGTTCCTGGTAACCCTGCCTCCATACGCAAGACAGCTGAAGTGACTGAAATATGAGGGATGTAGTTTTTAAACCAAGTGCATGTAGGCCAAGTTCAGTCGCTGCATTCACAGTGCGCTTACGCACCGTGTATATGCTGCTGCTTCTAAACCCTGCCCATTGGGGAGACAGCACAGACAAGCCATGATACCTTTCTACTACGTCATCTGAACTTGGCTTTAGAAAAATACAGCCCACCACCCCCACACATTGGCCTGTCTGTCCTTCTGCTTATCAATTCACCTGTCTGTGTGTGCTCTCCAAAAGGCCTGTAAAAAAAACTTTCAGGCTGTTTGCTACTTCAGCAGGTAAAGTAGGGTGGCCAGAAGTCCAGTTTTAGGCTGGACAGCCCAGCTTTCAGACTCCCTGTCCTCCGTCTGACGCAGGGCCTGAATGGACTCAGATGTCCTTTTGAACAGCTCACTCTCATACAGCAGCCCTGTGCTGTCTGAGCGTGAGCTGCAGTGAGAGTCACCATCTCTCCACAGCAGATGACATGAAGTTTATTTTGCCTTAATTTTTTTAATCCCTATTGGCTGTGGAATCGGAGGGAGTATTGCCTAACATGATCAGGGTGTGGCTTAGTGGGGTCAGGCACCCTAAGCCTAGAGTATGGGCACCCTAAGGTAGAGAAGCAAGGCTGGATTAAGACAGCATATTTAGGACACTGCTTCCAAACTAGGGATAGCATGTGTCCCCGGAGTTTAGAAGCTGTGGTTTATAGGCACATAAGCACACTGCGATTATGCCATCTGAATCCAGTGTAAAGCTGGTTTCACACAGTGTAATTACACAAGTAAAGTGCCAATGGCACATTGGAATGCACCCACACCGCCATAGAAACACTCTGCTATGCCGTTAAGCTGACATCACCAATTTGAATCCCAACTAAGGGTGCTTACACGGGACTTCCGCTCTTCTGACACAATCATGCTGTGTCTTTAGGACAGATTCTGTTTACTGACTGCCACCTAGACATGACAAGCAGTGACACTATCATGTACAGGTTCGACACAACAACCCCTTAAATATAGTTTGTAGTTGTGCATACAGCATACTTACTGCTATCAGACTGTACAGCAGTAGGCACTGGTGTGCTCTTCTCCTCTGGCTCTGCTGGATGGCAACCCCTCTGCTCTGCCATTCTGCTCTCAAGAACAAAATCTATTGGGTGAATACACATCAATGTTACCACACACCAGCTACAAGAGAAGAAAATGGAGGTTTCACAGAAACCAGGATACACCCAGCCCCATACACAGAGGCTTACACCCCCCCTTATTGATCTGCGCCCTCTCTAATACACCCCATAAAGCCCCCCCCTCCCACAGATCTGCATCCTCATGTCCCCAGAATACACCACACCCACCCCCCCTCACAGATTGACCTCCCCATAACCCCCCCATAGATCTTCATCCTAATGACCCCAGAATACACCACATGCCCCCCCCCCCCATAGATCTGCACCCTCATGGCCCCAGAATACACCACATGCCCTTCCTCAGAGATTGCCCCCCCACGCACACACAGAGATCTGCACCCTCATGGTAACAGAATACACCACATGCCCCCCCTCACGGACTGACCCCCCATAACCCCTTCACAGATCTGCACCCTCATGTCCCCAGAATACACCCACATGCCCCCCCACTCAGATTGATCCCCCATAACCCCCCCTCACAGACCTACACCCACATGGCCCTAGAATACACCACATGCCCCCCCACCCCATAGATCTGCACCCTCATGTCCCCAGAATACACCACATGCCCCCACCATAGATCTGCACCCTCATGTTCCCAGAATACACCACATGCCCCCCTCACAGATTGACCCCCCTCATAACCCCCCTCACAGACCTACACCCTCATGGCCCCAGAATACACCACATGCCCCCCCTTAGATCTGCACCCTCATGTCCCCAGAATACGCCACATGCCCCCCCCTCACAGATTGACCCCCTCATAACCCCCCCTCACAGACATACACCCTCATGTCCCCAGAATACACCACATGCCCCCCCATAGATCTGCACCCTCATGTCCCCAGAATACACCACATGCCCCCCCCCCTCACAGATTGACCCCCTCATAACCCCCCCCTCACAGACCTAAACCCTCATGGCCCCAGAATACACCACATGCCCCCCCCCCATAGATCTTCACCCTCATGTCCCCAGAATACACCACATGCCCCTCTCACAGATTGACCCCCTCATAACCCCCCCTCACAGACCTACACCCTCATGGCCCCAGAATACACCACATGCCCCCCCCCATAGATCTGCACCCTCATGGCGCCAGAATACACCACATGCCCCCCTTCACGGACTGACCCCCCCCCATAACCCCTTCACAGATCTGCACCCTCATGTTCCCAGAATACACCCACATGCCCCCTCCTCACAGATTGACCCCCCCTCACAAACAGACACCCTCATGTCCCCAGAATACACCCACATGCCCCCCCATAGATCTGCACCCTCATGTCCCCAGAATACACCACATGCCCCCCTCACAGATTGACCCCCCATAACCCCCCTCACAGACCTACACCCTCATGTCCCCAGAATACACCACATGCCCCCCCCATAGATCTGCACCCTCATGTCCCCAGAATACGCCACATGCCCCCCCATAGATCTGCACCCTCATGTCCCCAGAATACACCACATGCCCCCCTCACAGATTGACCCCCCCATGTCCCCAGAATGCACCACATGCCCCCCCTCACAGATTGACCCCCCATGTCCCCAGAATGCACCACATGCCCCCCCTCACAGATTGACCCCCCATGTCCCCAGAATACACCACATGCCCCCCCTCCACAGATTGACCCCCCCCCCCACAGATCTGCAGCCTCATGGTACCAGAATACACTACATGCCCCCCCCTTGGAGATTGACCCCCACACACACAGAGATATGCACCCTCATGGTAACAGAATACACCACATGCCCCCCCTCACAGACTGACCCCCCTCCATAACCCCCTCACAGACCTACACCCTCATGGCCCCAGAATACACCACATGCCCCCCCCCCCATAGATCTGCACCCTCATGGCGCCAGAATACACCACATGCCCCCCCACCCCATAGATCTGCACCCTCATGGCGCCAGAATACACCACATGCCCTTCCTCAGAGATTGCCCCCCCACGCACACACAGAGATCTGCACCCTCATGGTAACAGAATACACCACATGCCCCCCCTCACGGACTGACCCCCCATAACCCCTTCACAGATCTGCACCCTCATGTCCCCAGAATACACCCACATGCCCCCCCACTCACAGATTGATCCCCCATAACCCCCCCTCACAGACCTACACCCACATGGCCCTAGAATACACCACATGCCCCCCCACCCCATAGATCTGCACCCTCATGTCCCCAGAATACACCACATGCCCCCCCATAGATCTGCACCCTCATGTTCCCAGAATACACCACATGCCCCCCTCACAGATTGACCCCCCTCATAACCCCCCTCACAGACCTACACCCTCATGGCCCCAGAATACACCACATGCCCCCCCTTAGATCTGCACCCTCATGTCCCCAGAATACGCCACATGCCCCCCCTCACAGATTGACCCCCTCATAACCCCCCCCTCACAGACATACACCCTCATGTCCCCAGAATACACCACATGCCCCCCCATAGATCTGCACCCTCATGTCCCCAGAATACACCACATGCCCCCCCCCCCCTCACAGATTGACCCCCTCATAACCCCCCCCCTCACAGACCTAAACCCTCATGGCCCCAGAATACACCACATGCCCCCCCCCCCATAGATCTTCACCCTCATGTCCCCAGAATACACCACATGCCCCTCTCACAGATTGACCCCCTCATAACCCCCCCTCACAGACCTACACCCTCATGGCCCCAGAATACACCACATGCCCCCCCCCCCATAGATCTGCACCCTCATGGCGCCAGAATACACCACATGCCCCCCTTCACGGACTGACCCCCCCCCATAACCCCTTCACAGATCTGCACCCTCATGTTCCCAGAATACACCCACATGCCCCCTCCTCACAGATTGACCCCCCCTCACAAACAGACACCCTCATGTCCCCAGAATACACCCACATGCCCCCCCATAGATCTGCACCCTCATGTCCCCAGAATACACCACATGCCCCCCTCACAGATTGACCCCCCATAACCCCCCTCACAGACCTACACCCTCATGTCCCCAGAATACACCACATGCCCCCCCCCATAGATCTGCACCCTCATGTCCCCAGAATACGCCACATGCCCCCCCATAGATCTGCACCCTCATGGCGCCAGAATACACCACATGCCCCCCCACCCCATAGATCTGCACCCTCATGGCGCCAGAATACACCACATGCCCCCCTCACAGACTGACCCCCCCCATAACCCCTTCACAGATCTGCACCCTCTTGTCCCCAGAATACACCCGCATGCCCCCCCTCACAGATTGACCCCCCCATGTCCCCAGAATACACCACATGCCCCCCTTCCCTCCCTTCATAGATCTGTACCTGCCTCCTCATGTATGAACTCCTATGGACTCGTGGTCTGCAGCACATCCAGGCACACACAGTTCCTCCTCCTTCACAAGCTCCTGCAGTCTGGGTTTATAAGCACTTCCCACACTTGACCATGTGACCATGAAGGAGCATGTGACCAGTGACGTCACAGACCTCATTCTTACAACTCCACTCTAGCATCTACCCTACACTGAGCGGCAGGGCGCAGAGCCCCTATGTCTGGTATACTGGGAAATGGGGGTGCAGAGCTTAGGGATCCCCATATGTTTAGCTCTGCAGGGATAGACAGGCCCGTGTTGTCAGCCCGGGCCCGAAGCAGCCGCTTCCCCGGTAGTTACGCCACTGCTTTGAATCATTGCTAGTCATAGCTTTTTTGGTACTTTTGGAAAGTCTGTCAGCTGGAATTCTTGCAATATTGTGTCAAGGAGCTGGAGACACAACATGCAACTTGGGGGGAGGCACTCAGGACTCTGTTACCTCTTCACCTCTACCTCACTAACCTCAAGCTGTCTATCAACACACCTGCAGTTCGACAGTCCCTTCATCTCATCCTAAACTATTCTCTAGTCCATGCTGTTTTGCTGCTAGTCTGGGTAAGATTACACTGCTGCCATTGTCCCAAGCAGCCTTCCTCCAAGCTGAGCAAGGTATCTCCTTCTCCATTCCATGTGGCAGTATAAACTGTGGAAAGTCTAAAATTGTCAGCCTTTCAAAGTTTTCTCTTACAAAACACAATTTAGTGTTAATTAACTTTCTGAAAAGACAAATACATAATTTTTTCACATAATATCCCTGCTTTTCGATACACCTTGCCCATCTGTCAACAATCTTTTGTATTCCTGCATCAAAAAATGTTTTAGGCTGAGTTGTGGGCCATGAATGCACTGCTGTCTTCACCTTTTCATCAGATGTTCATCTTTGTCCTCGTAGGGTTTCTTTTTGGGGACCAAACAGGTGATAGTCAGATGGACAAGATCAGGACTACAGGGATAATGCTTTAACATCTCAAAATAAAGTATTTGCAGAGTGGGGAGTGTGGCCAGCAGCTGAGATGGCCGGATGCTTCTAAGCACAGCTTCGACAGAACTCTAGCATCCTGTATATCTTAGGCACCATGCTGCAACTGCCATCCAAGGGGGACACAAGCATAGTCTTGGGGCAGCTTTAGGCTCTCCCTCCACTCTGTTTTGCGGGCTCCTGTGGTGAAATGACCGGCCGGGGGTGCAGTGGCCTTCAGGAACAGTGCTCCTGTGGCGGCCATTACAGAACGGCAGTCTGCTGGTCACGTGGCAGACATTTCTCCTTGCAGGGGGGTGATTCTCAGCACCAGTGGCATTCTGAAGTAACCTATAGACAGTATCTCCTGTTTATATTGCTACACTACTCTCTGAGTTATTTGGAGAAGATTATTGCATTTCTCTATTCACTGTGTGTGTGGGCTGCCGGATTGCCTCTGCTGTTGCCTCTGCCATTACAACTACTCTCTAGAAGATCAACACTGACAGGCACTAGAAGTATTTGCTGCAGCCTCGTTTTGGCACGGAACTGTACGGGAGTATTCATCTACTTGTATACTTATTGGACTCACAATGAGCCCCTCTAAATCACAGAGAGCATCGGAGCGGTTGAGAGAATTTGCTAGGATGGTGGGAATGAGCAATCCTGGTACCCCTGTGCCCCAACAAGCTGCTCCGAACACTTTGCAAACCTCCACTATTTTGCCAGATGATACTGATATTCAGGAGACTCCTGCTCCTGAATATACCCTGAAACACATGTCTGACCAATTTCTGAATGCTATTAATGTATGCAAAACTTCCTTAATGAACAAAAATGAGGTCAAAGTTGATTTGGGCCTGCTGCGACAAGATTTGCAAAACATTAGAGAACGAGTACAGCATACTGAGGAGCGTATCTCTCAAGTTGAGAATTGCACAGCCCCACTAACCAGGTTACTGCAGGACCTAGAAGAGAAAATGACATCTATTCAACAAAAAATGGATTATTTGGAGCACAGACTCAATGATATTTAGAATCATTGGTGTGTGGATCCTGTGGAGAGTAGATTACAAAGTAACATAGTTTATAAGGCCGAAAAAAGACATCTGTCCATCCAGTTCAGCCTGTTATCCTGCAAGTTGATCCAGAGGAAGGCAAAAAAAAAAAAACTGAGGTAGAAGCCAATTTTCCCCACTTAAGGGGAAAAAAATTCCTTCCCAACTCCAATCAGGCAACGACCCCTTTCTAGTAACTATAACCTATAATATTATTACACCCCAGAAATACTCCCAGACCCCTCTTGAACTCTTTTAGTAAACTCACCATCACCACCTCCTCAGGCAGAGAGTTCCATAGTCTCACTGCTCTTACCGTAAATAATCCTCTTCTATGTTTGTGTACAAACCTTCTTTCCTCCAGACGCAGAGGATGTCCCCTCGTCACAGTCACAGTCCTGGGGATAAATAGATGATGGGAGAGATCTCTGTACTGACCCCTGATATACATTGCCTGTCCCAAAAAAAAGATGATCAATGGGGTTAAGGTGTGGACTCTGTGGTGGCCAATCCATGTGTGAAAATGATGTCTCATGCTCCCTGAAACACTTTCACAATTTTGAGCCCGATGAATCCTGGCATTATCATCTTGGAATATGCCCGTGCCATCAGGGAAGAACAAATCCATTGATGGAATAACCTGGTCATTCACTGTGTTCAGGTAGTCAGCTGACCTCATTCTTGGAGCACATACTGTTGCTGAACCTAGACCTGACCAACTGCAGCAACCCCCGATCATAGCACTGCCCCCACAGGCTTGTACAGTAGGCACTAGGCTTGATGAGTTCATCACTTTATCTGCCTCTCTTCTTACCGTGATGCGCCCATCACTCTGGAACAGGATAAATCTTGACTCATCAGACCACATGACCTTCTTCCATTGCTCCAGAGTCCAATCTTTATGCTCCCTAGCAAATTGAAGCCTTTCTGTCTGGTTTGCCTCACTGATTAGTGGTTTTCTTACGGCTACACAGTCCCAATCCCTTGAGTTCCCTTCGCATTGTGCGTGTGGAAATGCTCTTACTTTCACTATTAAACATAGCCCTGAGTTCTACTGTTGTTTTTCTTTGATTTGATTTCACCAAACGTTTAAGTGATCGCCGATCACGATCATTCAGGATCTTTTTCCCACCACATTTCTTCCTCGAATACGATGGGTCCCCACTATCCTTCCAGTTTTTAATTATGCGTTGGACGGTTCTTAACCCAATTTTAGTAGTTTCTGCAATCTCATTAGATGTTTTCTCTGCTTGATGCATGCCAATGATTTGACCCTTCTCAAACAGGCTAACATCTTTTCCACGACCACGAGATGTCTTTTGACATGGTTGTTTAAGAAATGAGAAGCAACTCATTGCACCAGTTGGGGTTAAATAACTTGTGGCCAGCTGAAAGATAATCGCCCATGCAATAATTATCCAATAGGAGGCTCATAACTATTTGGCTAAATCCAGGTGGCGACTTTTTTGGATAGGCAGTGTATTTATACATAGTTATTAGACCTCCGCTCAGTAGTCTTTTTTCTAAAGTGAATAACCCCAATTTTGATAATCTTTTGGGGTACTGTAGTCCATCCATTCCAGTTATTACTTAGTTGCCCTCCTCTGAACCCTCTCCAGCTCTGTTATGTCTGCCTTGTTCACAGGAGCCCAGAACTGTCCACAGTACTCGATGTGTTTAGCGTCTCCCACTCCCGCACCACCTCCTCGTCTCATTCCCTCTCTGTTGGTGTCCCGCAAGGCTCTGTCCTAGGACCCCTGCTCTTCTCTATCTACACTTTTGGCCTGGGACAGCTCATAGAGTCCCATGGCTTTCAGTATCACTCCTACGTTGACGACACACAAATCTACCTCTCTGGTCCAGACATCACCACCTTACTATCAAGAATCCCACAATGTCTATCTTCTATATCATCCTTCTTCGCCTCTCGCTTTCTTAAACTTAACATGGATAAGACAGAATTCATAATCTTTCCCCCATCTTGTTCAAACCCCCCAACAGACCTATCTATCATGATCAATGGCTGCACACTCTCCCCAGTCAACAAAGCCCACTGCCTTGGAGTGACCTTGGATTCTGCCCTTTCCTTCCGACCGCACATCCAAGCCCTTTCCACCACCTGCCGCCTCCAACTCAAAAAAATCTCCCGCATCCGTGCTTTCCTTAACTTTGAATCTGCGAAAATGCTTGTACATGCCCTCATTATCTCCCGCCTAGACTACTGCAACATTCTCCTCTGTGGCCTTCCATCTAGCACTCTCGCACCCCTCCAATCTATCCTCCACTCTGCTGCCCGACTAATCCACCTCTCACCCTATTACTCCTCTGCCTCTCCCCTCTGCCAATCCCTTCACTGGCTCCCCATTGCCCAACAAATTCACTTCAAAGTACTAACAAATACATACAAGGCCGTCCATAACCTGTCCCCTCCCTACATCTCTGAGCTACTTTCCCGATACACCCCCACACGCACTCTCTGATCCTCACAAGACCTCCTTCTCTCCTCTCCTATTATTGCCTCTTCCCACAATCGACTCCAAGATTTCTCCCGTGCATCCCCCATACTCTGGAACTCGCTACCCCAACATATCAGACTCTCACCTACAGTGGAATCCTTCAAAAGAAACCTGAAAACCCACCTCTTCAGACAAGCCTACAACCCGTGACCCTGCTGCCTCTATACCGCCATGACTAACTTAACCCGCACCTACTGTGTCCTTCTCCCATACCATGTAGATTGTAAGCCCTCACGGGCAGGGCCCTCTCTCCTTCTGTACCAGTCTGTAACTCGTCTTGTTCCTGCTTAGTGCACTTGTCTTTATTATGTATGTGCACCCCTTATCATATGTACAGCGCTATGGAATGAATGGCGCTTTAATAATAAATAATAATAATAATAATGTGTGGTCTGACTAATGATTTGTAGAGTGGTAGCAGTATGTTCTCATTACAGGCATCTATGCCCCTTTTGATGCAACCCATTATCTTATTGGCATTGGCAGCAGCTGCGGGACACTGGTTCTACAGTTTCTCCTAGGTCATTTTCCATGTCAGTGTTACCCAGTGTTTTACCATTTAGTATGTACTGGTGACTTGCATTATTCCTTCCCATGTGCATAACCTTACATTTGTCAGTGTTAAACCTGATCTTCCACTTCTCTGCCCAAGCCTCCAATCTATCCAGATCCATCTGTAGGAGTATACTGTCCTCTTCCGTGTTCATTACTTTACACAGTTTAGTGTCATCTGCAAAAATTGATATTTAACTGCGCAAGCCTTCTACAAGATAATTAATAAATATATTGAAGAGAATAGGGCCCAATACTGACCCCTGAGGTACTCCACTAGTGACAGTGACCCAATCTGAGTGTGTACCGTTAATTACCACCCTCTGTTTTCCATCACTGAGCCAGTCACCCACATACAGACATTTTCTCCCAGTCCAAGCATTCTCATTTTATATACTAACCTTTTATGCGGTACAGTGTCAAATGCTTTTAAGAAGTCCAGATATACGACATTCATTGATTCACCGCTGTCAAGTCTAAAACTTACTTCCTCATAGAAACTGAGTAAATTAGTTTGACATGACCGATCACTCATGAAGCCATGCTGATATGGCGTTATTTGCTTATTTTCATTGAGGTACTCCAAGATAGCATCTCTTAGAAAACCTTCAAACAGTGTACCCACGACAGATGTTAAACTTACCGGCCTATAGTTTCCAAGTTCTGTTTTTGGACCCTTTTTGAATATTGGCACCACATTTGCTATGCGCCAATCCTGTGGAACACTCCCTGTCAGTATAGAGTGCTTAAAGAGGACCTTTCACTTGTAAAAAAATGTGAACTAAGTATGCTGACATATAGAGCGGCGCCCGGGGATCTCACTGCACTTACTATTATCCCCGGGCGCCGATCCGTTCTCCCGTTATGCCCCTCCGGTACCTTTGCTCTTTAAGTTATAGTAGGCGGTGTCTTCCCTTGTCCTGTGGGCGTCTCCTTCTCCTAGGCTGCAGCGCTGGCCAATCGCAGCGCACAGCTCAGTCTGGGAGTTTTTTTTCTCCCAGGCTGTGAGCTGTGTGCTGCGATTGGCCAGCGCTGCAGCCTAGGAGAAGGAGACGCCCACAGGACAAGGGAAGACACCACCTACTATAACTTAAAGAGCAAAGGTACCGGAGGGCATAACGGGAGAACGGAGCGGTGCCTGGGGATAATAGTAAGTGCAGTGAGATCCCCGGGCGTCGCTCTATATGTCAGCATACTTAGTTCACATTGTTTTTACAAGTGAAAGGTCCTCTTTAAATATCAGAAATAAGGGTCTGGCTATGACACAACTTAATTCTCTTAGGATACGGGGTGTATGCCATCCGGTCCTGGCGATTTTGTCTATTTTAATCTTTTTAAGACGCCGCTGTACTTCTTCCTGCGTCAGACAGGGCACTTTTAATAGGGAATTTACTTTTACATTCTGCATATCATCTGACAGTTTATTTCCCTTAGTGAATACAGTGGAGAAAAAAATATTTAATAGCTTTGCTTCTCCTCATTGCTCTCTACTTCTTCCCCCTCATTACTCTGTAAAGGGCCGACAACTTCAGAATTATACTTTACCATTTATATAATTGAAGAACATTTTAGGGTTAGTTTTGCTCTCTATTGCAATTAATCTCTGTCTCTAGTTTGGCTGCTTTTATTTGATTTTTACATATTTTATTTTTTTCTTTATAGTTTTTCAGTGCTTCCTCGCTACCCTCCTGTTTTTTAGTGATTTTAAATGCTTTATTTTTGTCATTTATTGCTTTCTTTACATTTTTATTTATCCACATAGTTTTTTTTCTTGTTTCTTAAACTTTTATTCCCATAATGTATGTACCTCTCACAATTAGATTTTAGGATGCTTTTAAAAATATCCCATTTTGTGGCTGTATTTTTATTTTTGAGGACTTTGTCCAAGTTAGTTTGGCCTATGACCTCTCTTAGTTGGCTAAATTTAGCTTTTTTAAAGGTCAGTATTTTTGTTCCTCCCTGAAGAAACACTCTTTTGAATGACAATTGGAAGGTTATTACTTTATGATCACTATTTCCCAGATGTCCCTCGACCTGCACATCTGTTGTTCTGTCAGGGCTATTGGTTAATACGAAGTCCAGTATGGCTGTCCCTCTAGTCGGGTCCTGAACCAGTTGGGAAAGGTAATTGTCTTTGGTTATTGCTAAGAACCTGTTTCCTTTAGGAGATGTACAGATTTCAGTTTCCCAGTCTATATCTGGGTAGTTGAAGTCCCCCATAATAACGACCTCATTATGATCTGCTGCCTCGTCTATCTCGATTAGGCCTCATGCACACGACCGTTGTGTGCATCCGTGGCCGTTGTGCCGTTTTCCGTTTTTTTTCGCGGACCCATTGACTTTCAATGGGTCCGTGGAAAAATCGGAAAATGCACTGTTTTGCAGCCGAGACCGTGATCCGTGTATCCTGTCCGTCAAAAAAATATGACCTGTCCTATTTTTTTGGCGGACAACGGTTCACGGACCCATTCAAGTCAATGGGTCCGTGAAAGAACACAGATGCACACAAGATTGGCATCAGTGTCCGTGATCCGTGGCCGTAGGTTACTTTCATATAGACGGATCCAAAGATCCGTCTGCATAAAAGCTTTTTCGGAGCTGAGTTTTCACTTCGTGAAAACTCAGAACCGACAGTATATTCTAACACAGAGGCGTTCCCATAGTGATGGGGACGCTTCTAGTTAGAATATACTACGAACTGTGTACATGACTGCCCCCTGCTGCCTGGCAGCACCCGATCTCTTACAGGGGGCTGTGATCCGTACAATTAACCCCTCAGGTGCTGCACCTGAAGGGGTTAATTGTGCGTATCATAGCCCCCTGTAAGAGATCCGGGGCTGCCAGGCAGCAGGGGGCAGACCCCCCCTCCCCAGTTTGAATATCATTGGTGGCACAGTGTGCGGCCTCGCCCTGCCCCCCCTCCCTCTATTGCATTAATAACATTGGTGGCAGTGTGCGGCCTCCCTTCTCCCCCCCCCCCTCCCCGATCATTGGTGGCAGCAGAGTTCCGATCGGAGCCCCAGCGATTAAACTGGGACTCCGATCGGAAGTCTATGCCAGCCACACTGCCTCATCACATTAGCAGCCATAATTCCCTCTCACTATGCCAGTCTCAATGCCACCTGGCAACCACAGTGTCTCATCACATTGCAAGCCACAGTGTTTAATCACAGTGCCCACTGACTACGCTAGCCACAGAGCACTATCATAAGTAGGGCCAGTTCACACCACTTTTTCTCTCCCCCCCCCCCCCCTCCCCATCATTGGTGGCAGCGGAGTTCCGATCGGAGTCCAAGTTTAACCGCTGGGGCTCCGATCGGTAACCATGGCAACCGGGACGCTACTGCAGTCCTGGTTGCCATGGTTACTTAGCAATAGTAGAAGCATCATACTTACCTGCTGGCTGCTGCGATGTCTGTTTCCGGCCGGGAGCTCCTCCTACTGGTAAGTGACAGGTCTGTGCGGCGCATTGCTGTCACTTACCAGTAGGAGGAGCTCCCGGCCGGAAACAGACATCGCAGCAGCCAGCAGGTAAGTATGATGTTTCTACTATTGCTAAGTAACCATGGCAACCAGGACTGCAGTAGCGTCCTGGGGTTGCCATGGTTACCGATCGGAGCCCCAGCGGTTAAACTGGGACTCCGATCGGAACTCCGCTGCCACCAATGATGGGGGGGGGGGGGAGAGAATACGTGGTGTGAACTGGCCCTACTTATGATGGTGCTCTGTGGCTAGCGTAGTCAGCGGGCACTGTGATTAAACACTGTGGCTTGCAATGTGATGAGACACTGTGGTTGCCAGGTGGCATTGAGACTGGCATAGTGAGAGGGAATTATGGCTGCTAATGTGATGAGGCAATCTGGCTAGCAAAGTCAGGGGGCACTGTGGCTGTAAATTTGATGAGGAATCATGGCTGGTATAGTCAGGGGGCATTATGGCTTCTAATGTGTTGAGGCAGTGTGGCTGGCAAATCACGGCGCACTGTGGCAGGAGATGTGATGAGGCACTGAGGCTGGCATAGACTTCCGATCGGAGTCCCAGTTTAATCGCTGGGGCTCCGATCGGAACTCTGCTGCCACCAATGATCGGGGGGGGGGGGGGGGGGGGGAGAAGGGAGGCCGCACACTGCCACCAATGTTATTAATGCAATAGAGGGAGGGTGAAGGGGGGGGGGCCGCACTGGCCACCAATGAAATTTAAACTGGGGAGGGAGGGGGGTCTGCCCCCTGCTGCCTGGCAGCCCCGGATCTCTTACTGGGGGCTATGATACGCACAATTAACCCCTTCAGGTGCGGCACCTGAGGGGTTAATTATGCTGATCACGGCCCCCTGTAAGAGATCGGGTGCTGCCAGGCAGCAGGGGGCAGTCATGTACACAGTTTGTAGTATATTCTAACTAGAAGCGTCCCCATCACCATTTTACTATGTAACTCATATCTGACAGTATATTCTAACATAGAGGCGTTCCCATGGTGATGGGGACGCTTCAAGTTAAAATATACCATCGGATTGGAGAAAACTCCGATCCTATGGTATATTAACTCCTGACTTTACATTGAAAGTCAATGGGGGACGGATCCGTTTGAAATTGCACCATATTGTGTCAACGTCAAACGGATCCGTCCCCATTGACTTGCATTGTAATTCAGGACGGATCCGTTTGGCTCCGCACAGCCAGGCGGACACCAAAACGACTTTTTTTTCATGTCCGTGGATCCTCCAAAAATTAAGGAAGACCCACGGACGAAAAAACGGTCACGGACCAACAGAACCCCGTTTTGCGGACCGTAAAAAAAAAAACGGTTGTGTGCATGAGGCCTAAGTAGTAGATTTTCTGTGGACTCTAGTATATTAGGTGGTTTATAATAAACTCCTATTAGTATTTTATTATTGTTTTTGCCTCCATGTATTTCTACCCACAGTAACTCCACATGTTCCTCACTTATATCTTCTCGGACTATGGGCTTTAGACAGGACTTTACATAAAGACAGACCCCTCCCCCCTCTCCGGTTTTAGCGATCCTTTCTAAACAGACTAACTTTTTACATTAACTTCCCAGTCATATCATCCAGCCATGTTCAGTTATTCCCACTATATCATAATCCTCCTCACACATCACTAATTCCAGTTTCATGTTTTATTAGTCAGGCTACTGGTATTAATATACATACAATTAAGAGGTTTATGTATATTTTTTACCCTACACCTTTTCTTCTGAACTGTTCTAGTCCCTCCTTCCATTCCTCCCTTAGTTCCATTACCTCGCCCCCGGTCTCTATCTGCACTATCTTCCCATCCTGTAATGTAATTACCCTCCCCCCCAGTCTTTAGTTTAAACACTCCTCCAAACCTTTTAGGCATCTTCTCTCCCAACACAGCTGCCCCTTCCCCATTGAGGTGCAGCCCATCCCTACGATATAATTTGTTAACCTCCCTAATCTCCATGATACAGGTAGTTTTTTCGGAAAACACTACCTTTGAGGTCCTTGCCCTAAGCTTTTGACCTAAATTCCTAAAATCATTTTTAAAGACGCTCCACCTACCTCTAACTCTGTTTAAATAGCTGATGAATTTATTAAACAATGGATTAAGGGTCTGTTTCCAGAGGCCACCTTTTTGGGGGCGTTTGAGGTGGAGAGGGTGCACCATGTACCTTCCCGACCCCCCCGCCTGGGGCTCGTCTGCATTCGGTCCTGGCTGTAATGCTCAACTGGAAGGAGAAAGACAAAATTCTTCAGCTGGCCAGAAAGATGCCTGAGATCAGTTATAATAATGCAAAAGTGTCTGTTTTCTGATTTTTGGAACTACAAAATCGAATATTTTTTAACCAGCGAAGCTACATATCATTCACGAAGAGCAAATGGTCTTCCGTAGAAGCTTCTGAATAGTTGGTGCTTCACCCTAGTTATCCATGTTGCTGATAGGATTTCTCAAGCTTATATTTTGTGCTCTATGATTGTGGACTGCAGGACACATGAGCTATTATCCTGTGATTATACCTGTCCTTCCTTGGTGAAACGATAGTTCTTTGTTGTCCACCACTCATGTTCATTGTCACATAATGTACCTGTTCTTAAACCTTTATTGCTCTTTACAGCTTTAATTTGATGTTATGGGTCCTTTTGTCTAGAGCCTTACCGAACTTTAGGTTGTCGTGCTGGAGGATTGCTACAAGTGGGCCTCCCTGGGTATCTGGCCCATTATCCTTTTCACTTCAGTGTTTGGAGGCTTGCTTGAAATGATGTTTGGCTTGCGGCTTTTGGCATGCTGGGGGGGAGGGTGAAGACTAGACACACAGGTTTTATCTGCTGTCTTGTGTTTACATTATTTTCTTATGTTAATGTTTTTACTGCTAACTCAGCTTGCATCATCACTTATAACTTTTTTGGTTTCATTATTGCCGATTCTTCCTTAACGAGTGCCACTGTTCAACAGTGTCAAGCTAAAGGGGGGGAGGGGGGGTGCTGCGTGTCAGAGGCCAGAAGCAATGAGCACTTCCATATATATTTATGGAGTCCTGTAACTCGGCTCCCCACGCTCTGTCTCTCCCGCACTGAATGATGAAGCAGGAAGCTTTCTGCTCCCTACTCCACCATTCAGCCTGCAGACACAGATCGAGCTGCCGACCTGTGTGGGAGGAGCCTGCAGCCCAGGAATCTGCCTGTGCTCCTCCCACACAGTGCTCTAGAGCAAACTGTGTCTGCAGAGGTGAGAGGGATGAAGTGATGGGCGCTTAAGGAACGGAACAACGTGATTAGTTACTGTGTTTTTGTTTTGTTTTTTTTAACACGGAGGGGCCACAGAGGGTATTACTACTATAAAGGGGCACAGAGGGCATTACTACTGTGGAGGGGGCACTAGGGGCATTATTATTATGAAGTTTGGGGGCACAGAGGGGATTAATCCTGTGAAGGGTGGGCATAACTATTATGGGGCACATAGTGGGCATTACTACTGTGAAGGGGGCATACCCGGAGGGAGGCCATTTTGGATTTGGTATTCACAAATGGGGATTCGGTATATGATGTCATTGTAGGCGAAACCTTGGGATCTAGTGATCACCAGTCAGTGTGGTTTAATATAAGAACTGTGAAAGAGTCCCACCACACAAAAACAAAAGTTTTAGATTTTAGAAAAACAGACTTTTCAAAAATGAAATTAGTCATAAATGAGTCCTTATCAGACTGGAACGGATTACATGGAGTCCAGGAGAAATGGGACTACTTAAAAGGTGCATTATTGAAGGCAACAGAAAATTGCATTAGACTTGTCAGTAAAAGCAAAAAAAGGAAGAGACCACTGTGGTACTCAGCAGAAGTGGCCCAAATCATTAAAAATAAAAAGCTAGCATTTTGTAATTATAAAAAAACCCAGAGCAATGAAGATAAGGAAATCTACAAGATTAGGCAGAGAGGGGCCAAGCAAGTTATAAGAACTTCTAAAGCGCAGGCAGAAGAAAAACTAGCTCAGTCTATGAAAAAAGGGGATAAGACATTCTTCAGATATATAAATGAAAAAAGGAAATTAAAACAAGGAATAACTAAATTAAAAACAAAGGACTGAAGGGATGTAGAAGAGAATAAAGGGCTAGCCGACTGCCTTAATGAATACTTCTGTTCAGTTTTTACAAAAGAAAAAGGAGAAGGACCTCCACTAGAAAGGATGACTAATAAATCATTTGATGCATGTATCTTTACAGAGGAAGATGTTCTAAGTTTGCTGTCTAAGGTGAAGACAAATAAGTCACAGGGGCCTGATGAGATACACCCAAATTTATTAAAAGAGCTTAGTGGTGAGCTGGCAAAACCGCTAACAGATTTATTTAACCAATCATTAGTAACAGGAGTCGTCCTGGAAGATTGGAAATTGGCAAATGTCGTGCCCATTCACAAGAAAGGTAGTAGGGAGGAATCGAGCAACTATAGACCAGTGAGTCTGACATCAATAGTAGGCAAATTAATGGAAACCCTATTAAAAGACAGGATTGTGGAACATCTAAATTCCATGGATTGCAAGATGAAAAACAACATGGGTTTACTTCAGGGAGATCATGTCAAACAAATCTTATAGATTTTTTTGACTGGGTGACTAAAATAATAGACGGTGGAGGTGCAGTAGACATCGCATATCTAGATTTTAGTAAGGCTTTTGACACTGTCCCACATAGAAGACTTATCAATAAACTGCAGTCATTGAGCATGGACTCCCATATTGTTGAGTGGATTAGGCAGTGGCTGAGTGACAGACAGCAGAGGGTTGTAGTCAATGGAGAACATTCAAAACAAGGTCATGTTACCAGTGGGGTTCCACAGGGATCTGTACTGGGACCAATTTTGTTTAATATCTTCATAAGTGATATTGCAAAAGGCCTCGATGGTAAGGTTTGTCTTTTTGCTGATGACACAAAGATATGTAACAGGGTTGATGTTCCTGGAGGGAAACGCCAAATGGAAAAGGATTTAGGAAAACTAGAGGAATGGTCAGAACTCTGGCAACTGAAATTTAATGTGGATAAGTGCAAGATAATGCACCTGGGGCGTAAAAACCCAAGGGCAGAATATAGAATATTTGACACAGTCCTGACCTCAGTATCTGAGGAAAGGGATTTAGGAGTAATTATTTCAGAAGACTTAAAGGTGGGATGACAATGTAATAGAGCAGCACGAAATGCCAGCAGAATGCTTGGATGTATAGGGAGAGGTTTAAGCAGTAGAAAGAGTGAAGTGCTTATGCCGCTGTACAGAACACTGGTGAGACCTCACTTGGAGTATTGTGCGCAGTACTGGAGGCCATATCTCCAGAAGGATATAGATACTCTAGAGAGAGTTCAGAGAAGAGCTACTAAACTAGTACATGGATTGCAGGATAAAACTTACCAGGAAAGGTTAAAGGACCTTAACATGTATAGCTTGGAAGAAAGACGAGACAGAGGGGATATGATAGAAACTTTTAAATACATAAAGGGAATCAACTCGGTAAAGGAGGAGAGCATATTTAAAAGAAGAAAAACTACCACAAGAGGACACAGTTTTAAATTAGAGGGGCAAAGTTTTAAAAGTAATATAAGGAAGTATTACTTTACTGAGAGAGTAGTGGATGCATGGAATAGCCTTCCTGCAGAAGTGGTAGCTGCAAATACAGTGAAGGGGTTTAAGCATGCATGGGATAGGCATAAGGCTATCCTTCATATAAGATAGGACCAGGGGCTATCCATAGGATTCAGATATATTGGGCAGACTAGATGGGCCAAATGGTTCTTATCTGCCGACACATTCTATGTTTCTATGTTTCTATAATGGGTATTACTACTGTGAAGGAGCACAAAGGGTATTACTACTGTCAGGGCATCTGTTATGGGGGCACAGTGAGGGCTTAACTACTTTGAAAGAGGCACAAAGAGGGCATTACAACTGTTAAGGGAACACAATGTGGGCTTGACTACTGCGAAAGTTGTACAAATAAATACTGTGAGAAGGGACAATATGGACATAACTACCGTGAGGGGGCACATATCTGGACAAAACTACTGTGAAGGTTGTACAATGAGGGGGTACAATATTTGGGGTGGGGTGCCAAACACCTTAGGCACTCCACTGGACTGTTGTGCTCCTTTTAAAACCTGACAAGGACCCATCAGACGGTGGTGCTGATCGTCCCTTTTCTGTTTTTAATGCAGACTATAAAATCCTCACTAGAATTCTGGTGACGCCACTAATTAAAGTTATTCTCTCGGTCATCAATCTGGATCAGTCTGAGTTTATACTTGGCAAATTGACACCCGATAATATCTGACTGGTCCAGGTAATTGTTCGGATTGGAGGTAGACAGGAGGCGGTTTGGGCTATTGTCTCTTTAGACACAGCTAAGGCCTTTGATTCTATAGCATGGCCCTTCTTAGCCCCAGGACCTAGCCATTTTTCGCCTTCGTGACCAAGCATCATTTTGCAGATCTGTAAATGACATTTTATTTTATAGGATGTTAGAAGGCTTAGAACTTTATAAGTCATTTTTCAAATTTTCCATAAGATTTTCAAAACCGACTTTTTTAAGAACCTATTGAGTTCTGAAGTCACTGTGAGGGTCTTACATAATATAAACCACTCATAAATTATCCCATTTTAGAAACTACACCCCTCAAGTTATTCAAAACTGATTTTACAAACGTTTTTAACCCTTTAGGTGTTTCATTTTAATCCATTTTTTTCTGTAACACAGCAAAGGTTAACAACAAAATGATCCTCAAAATGTATTACCCTGATTCTGCAGTTTACATACCCCCCCATATGTCATCATAAACCTCTACATGGGCACACTGCAGTGCTCAGAAGGCAAGAAGCTCCATATGGTTTTTGGAGGGCAGATTTTGCTGGAATAACTTTCAGGGGCCATTTCCCACCTGAGCTTCCCTAAAAAGGAACCCACAAAAAATAACCCCATTTGGGAAACTACACCCCTCAAAAAATGTATCGAGAGGCAGAGTGAGCGCTTTGGCCCAACAAGCGTTTCATAGATTTCAGAAATACTTGGCTGTGAAAATGTAAAATTACTAGTGATGATCGAGCACCAAAGTATTCGGGTGTTCGGCCCGAACACATTGCTATATGCATGTGCTCAGCCGAGCACCCGAGTATAATGGAAGTCAATGGGAGACAACCAGGCATTGTCCATTGGAAAAGGTCAGAAAGTGACAAACACCTCCGAAATGGATCGGGAACCGCATGGGGACGATGTCTGGATGCATCTTGGACTCCCAGGTCGCTGCTGGGAACCATGTTGTCCGAGTTGTACGCCACTTTTACAGACTGACAAAAATATGCACAAAACCCCCCAAAAAATCTATTTTACAGGAAAAATTGTTAGGAAACATTCTTTCCTGTATATTCAATTGTATATAAAGTGCAAGTGCTGCAAAAAATTACAAGCAAGAGGCACTCCGAAACAGCCTGTATATAACATTAAAGGAGGGCCTTATTCACATTGTGGTCCAATTGTTCAGGTAGTGGGACTCCTACACTCGTAAAGCCTATGCACTTAGTGAAACGGCTGCCAAAAATTACAAGGAATCGGCACTCCAAAGCACCCTTTGTTACACATAAAGGAGGGCATCATACACACCCTTGAAAAATTATGATTGATTGCCTGCTGGTGACCCTCAAAAACATTTGGCGCAAGGGCCTGCTGTTCTGACCATCTAAAACCTTAGGGGCGAAGGCCTGCTGCCGCATTGGTGACTCTAGATAACCTGAAAAGTGTCATGGAGGGGGAGAAAATAAATGTGACATGGGGTGAGATGAGAAATGTGACACGGAGGGGGGAGAAATGTGACACGGAGGGGGGAGAAATGTGACACGGAGGGGCGATGATGTGTCACATTTCTCCCCCTCCGTCCATGTTACATTTCTCCCCGTCCGTCCATGTTACATTTCTCCCCCTCTGTCCATGTCACTTTTCTCCCCCTGCTCCGTCCATGTCACTTTTCTCCCCCTGCTCCGTCCATGTCACTTTTCTCCCCCTGCTCCGTCCATGTCACTTTTCTCCCCCTGCTCCGTCCATGTCACTTTTCTCCCCCTGCTCCGTCCATGTCACTTTTCTCCCCCTGCTCCGTCCATGTCACTTTTCTCCCCCTGCTCCGTCCATGTCACTTTTCTCCCCCTCAAGGCTCAATGATCACCTACCAGTGCCACCGGCAGTCGGCAGTCCATCTGTCTGGGCCTGGCTGTGTGAGTCACTGTCTGTCACTGTCACAGACTCACACAGTCACCAACAGCTCCGCTCCAGTCTGGCTCCAGTCTTCAGACCTCCGCTCCAGTTGCTGCCGCCCGCCGCCGTTCTGTGAGTGAGGGCCGGGGCCGCACGGCACACACGCAGGCTGGGGCGGGTGGGCGGCCGGTGGCGCAAGTTTGCCTGTTTTTTTTTTTAGGTTTAATTTTTCAGCCCCGACGCCCCCCCTTTCTCTGCGCCCTCAGGCAGCTGCTTGGTCTGCCTTATTATAGCGCCGGCCCTGTAAAGCATTATATGCGTGGGCCTGCAGGTGAGCTGACCCTGTAAAACATTATATGCAAGGGCCTGCAGTTGAGCTGACCCTGTAAAACATTATATGCGAGGGCCTGCAGGTGAGCTGACCCTGTAAAACATTATATGCGAGGGCCTGCAGGTGAGCTGACCCTGTAAAACATTATTTACGAGTACCTGCAGGTGAGCTGATGCTCTAAAACATTATATGCAAGTGCATGCTGTTCAAATGACGCTCTAAAACATTATACGTGAGTGCATGCTGTACAGCTGATGCTCTAAAAATTTGAGTTGAGGGCCTGCAGTTGAGCTGACCCTATAAAAAAAAATTTGAGTGTGGGGAATATATACAATCTGGATGAGAAGGAGAAAACAAGATTCAACCATATACTCATTATTTTTTTTTTTTTGTGGTGGAAAAGGTGCTTGGGAATACACTACATTAGATTGAGTACAATATAAATGATTGAAATTGCCTTTATGTTGTATCATCAGCTCAGCTCTCCTCTGGTGGAGTTGAGAAGTCAGGAGCAATCCAGGCCTTGTTCATTTTTATCTGAGTCAATCTCTCCACACAAGCGGATACGCTGATCTGTTATAATGCCACCAGCACTAAATACACGCTCAGACAGGCGGCAGGGCAGGCCAGCACCACCAAGGCATAGAGTGCAAGTTTGTGCCACGTGTCCAGCTTGGACACCCAGTAGTTGTAAGGCACTGAGGGATCATTTAGGATGCTGACATGGTCTTCTATATATTCCTTTACCATCTTCCAAAACTTTTCCCTCCTTGTACCACTAAGCCGCACTTCAGGGTGAGGTTGCTGGCGGGGTGTCATGAAAGTGTCCCATGCCTTGGAGAGTGTTGCCCTGCCTTTGTTGGAACTGCTGTGTGTTCCCCTTGTCTCCATTCCTCGGTTTCCTAAGGAACTACGGACTCTGCCGGCCGCGTTGTCAGATGGCAAATTTTGGAGCAATCTCTCAACAAGTACCTTCTGGTATTGCACCGTTTTACTCGTCCTCTCCACCACAGGAATGATAGATGGGAAGTTCTATTTGTAGCATGGGTCGAGAAGGGTCAACACCCAGTAATCCAGCCTAACATGAAGTCAGCCATGTGTGCCTGAGTACCAACATTCAAGACGTCGATGTCGATATCAGGATGACTCTCCATCTCCTCATCCTCCTCCTCCTCTTCTGCCCTTCTACGCTGAACAGATGGAATTAAAGTTCCATGGGTACTACCCTCTGTAGCAATGGCAACTGTCTCTAGCTTCTCCTCCTCCTCTTCTTCATGGTCCAATTCGCGCTGAGAAGACAAACTGAGGGTGGGCTGGCTATCACCTTGTGTAATGTCCTCCCCTATTTCCTCGTCTGCCACATTCAGAGCGTCATCCTTAATTGTGAACAGCGATCGTTTGAGTAGACACAGCAGTGGGATGGTTATGCTGATAATAGCGTTATCGCCACTAACCATCTGTGTGGATTCATCAAAGTTTTTTAAAACCTCACAGAGGTCTGACATCAATGCTCACTCCTCGCTTGTGAATAGTGGCAGTTGACTCGAAAAGGTGATGACCATGTTGCAGCTAGTATTCCACAACTGCCCTCTGCTGCTCACAAAGCCTGGCCAACATATAGAACGTGGAGTTCCATCGCGTGCTCACGTCACACGACTGCAGCATTGACAGACTGGCTGAAGCTGTGGATGACTTGCGGAAATGGTCCCTTATACCCTGCCACAGCTCTGCGACGGTGTGCTGTTTGTCCCCTAAGCAGATCAGCTTCAGCACGACTTGTTGACACTTACCCTCAGCAGTGCTACACTGCTTCCAGCTAGCGACTGATGACTGACTGCTGCTGGAGGTGGAAGTGGAGGAGGAGGCGGCGGAGGAGGAGAAATGGGGGTTGGAGCCAGTAACATTGCTGCTGGCAGAGACCCTGATGGACATAGGGCCCACAATCCTGGGCGTGGGTAGCACCTGTGCCATTCCAAGGTACGACTCACTCCCAGCCTCCACAACATTCACCCAGTGTGCGGTCAGGGAAATGTAGCGTCCCTTGCCACCAGCACTTGTCCATGTGTCCATGGTTAAGTGGAACTTCCCAGTAACTACCTTGGTCAGGGAACGATTGATGTTCTGGGACACATGCTGGTGTAAAGCGGGTATGGCACACCATGAAAAATAGTGGTGGCTGAGGACTGTGTACCGAGGGACGGCCGCCGACATCGGGCTGTGGAAGGCCTCAGTGTCCACAAGCCTAAATGGCAACATTTCAAGGGTCAGTAATTTGGAAAGTGCTATGGCCTGTGGGTGGGTATTTGCGCTTGCGTTCAAATGACTGTGTTATGGACATTTGGACGCTGCGCTCGAACAGGGAAGTGGATGTTGTTGCTGATGGTTCATGCGAAGATGCAGGGCGAGGGGCATCCGGGCTTGTGCCTTCGACAGGGGATTGGCCAGCAGTGCGTAACACAGGGGAAGAGGAGGCAGTGGTGTCACCCGCAGACCCAGATTGTGGACCCAGGCGTTCGACCCACTTATTAAGGTGCTCGGATGCCATGTGGCGGATCATGCTGGGGGTGGTGAGGTTGCTAGTGTTCACGCCCCGGCTCATTTTGGTACTGCACAGGTTGCAAACTACCACTCTTTTGTCGTCTGCACTTTCCTCAAAAAAGCGCTATATTGCGGAACACCTACCCCTCGGCAAGGTAGATTTAAGACGATAGTCTACCTGGTTAATAATGTCAGAGATCTTATATGGACCAATAAACCTTGGACCCAAATTCCAAGAAGGTACCTTCAACTTAATATTTCTTGTGAACAGACACACAGAATCACCCACTCTCAGGTCCGGACCACTCATACGTCTCTTGTCAGCCATCCGTTTATACTTGTTGCCCATTTTTTTTATTTTTTTGAATTTTCTGCCAAATAGATGACAAAGAGGAAAATCTTTCCTCCTCAGGTATACCAGAAGTCTCAGTACCAGAAAACTTTGCAAACTGTGGATGGAACCCATATGCCCCAAACAACGGCGACTTATCAGTGGACTCCTGTCTACGGTTATTTCTGGCAAACTCAGCCAAAGACTAAAATGAAGACTATTTCTCCTGATTCTCTGAAACAAAACATCTCAAATAAGTCTCCAGATTCTAGTTAGTGCATTCAGTCTGTCCATTCGACTGAGCATGAAAGGCTGAAGAAAAGGACAATTGTAACCCCAGGTGAGTACAGAACGCCTTCCAGAATCTGGAAACAAACTGAGTCCCCTATCAGACACCACATCAGAGGGACTACCATGTAACTTCACAATTTTATCGACAAACACTTGTGTGAGAGTTTTAGCATTAGGTAGACCTGCTAATGCTATAAAGTGCGACATCTTTCTGAAGCGATCAACAACCAACAGATTCACCGTTTTTCCTGAGGAATTCTGCAAACCAGTGATAAAGTCCATGGACAAATGAGTCCAAGGTCGGGATGGGATGGACAACCGAAGTAGAGATCCTGAAGGCCGAGTATGTGTCACCTTAGCACGTGTACAAGTACCAAAAGCTGGCACATGGCCCTCAACACATTTACGCAACCCGGCCACCAGAATCTATGGGAAATAAGATTGACTGTGGATCTGCTCCCAGGGTGTCCTCTAAGAACTGTACAGTGATGTTCCTCAAACACCTTGTGTTGTAATTCAGAAGGAACAAACAACTTCCCTGGAGGATAGGACTCCGGTGCATCTTCCTGGGCCTCCCACACATCTTCCTCAATGTTGGGTTAAAGGGCAGATATTACCAACTCTTCAGCCAATATCTGACCAGGATCTTCTGAATCACCCCCTAAGGAAAGCTACGCGACAAATCGTCCGCCTTGACATTCTTAACCCCAGGGCGATAGTTGACAATGAAATTCAAAAACAACAACCATCTGGCCTGCCTTGGGTTCAGACGTTTAGCCGACTCCAGGTAAGCCAGATTTTTGTGATCGGTAATACCGTCATAATTTTTTTTTAACAGTTGAGAGCTTCTTAAAGAAGAAAGCACATGGGCGCCATTTACTAGGTGAAGGGCCCTGCAACAAGACTGCTCCTACCCCTACCTCGGATGCGTCAACTTTCACAATGAATGGCTGTGACACATCAGGTTGCACCAGTATAGGAGCCGAAGCAAAACATTTCTTTTACCGCTGAAAAGGCTTGTAATGCCTCATTAGACCAGACTGAGACATCCGAACCTTTCCTAGTCATGTCCGTTAAAGGTTTAACTACAGTCGAGTAGTTTAAAATGAATTTACGGTAGTAGTTGGTGAACCCCAAAAAATGCATATGCGCTATTCAGATTTTTGGGTCCATCCCAGTCCAACACAGCACGGACCTTCTCTGGATCCATACGAAAACGAATACGAAGATGCACGTAAGTAACCCAGGAATTGCACTTCCTGAACTGCAAATACACACTTTTCCAACTTGGCATACAATTTATTCTCTCTTAGAATCTGCAACACTTGTCTCATGTGATCCTGATGCGTCTCCATGTCATGAGAATAAATTAGAATATCATCCAGATACACCACTACAAACCTGCCCACCAGATATGAAAGATGTCATTGATGAAATGTTGAAGAAACCGCAGGGGCATTGGTTAACCCAAAAGGCATGACCATATTCTCAAAATGTCCTTCAGGGGTATTAAAAGCCACCATCCATTCGTCCCCCTCCTTGATCTTTACCAGATTATATGCCCCCCTCAAATCCAACTTAAAAAACACCTTGGCACTGACAATCTGAACAAATCCTGGATCAAAGGAAGGGGATAAGGATCACGGATAGTAATGTGATTTAAGCTCACGGAAGTTCAAACATGGCTTAAGAGTAATGTCCTTTTTCTTAACAAAGAAGAACCCTGCATCCACTGGGGATTTGGATGGTCTAATATGACCTTTAGCCAAACTCTCGGTGATATATTCTCGCATGGCTGCTCTTTCGGGTTCTAAAAGATTATACAACCGAGATTTGGGCAACCTAGTGCCGGGAACAAGGTTGACCAGGCAATCATACTCCTGATGTGGAGGTAACTCCTGGTTACCACTTTCAGAGAATACATTAAAAAAAATCAGAAATAAACTAAGGTACAACTTTAGTGGTTACAACAGATAGCGATGTGCCAAGACCTTGCCTATGCAATAATCACTCCAATTAAGAATCTGTCTTGCTTGCCAATCGATGGTAAGATTATGTTTGCTTAACCATGGTAAACCTAGCACTAAGGGAGCAGGCAGACTCTCCAGCACAAAACACGAAATGGATTCTTGATGAAAATCACCCACTTTTAAACGGATGTCCTGCACCATTTTTGACAAACCTTTCTGTGTGAGTGGAGCGGAATCAATTGCAAACAATGAAATATTTTTGCCTAATGCACTTGTTGTCAACCCATGCTTACGGACAAACTGACCATCAACTAGGTTAACCCACTGACAATACACACTGTCGACAGACAGGAGAAATCGGGTACTACCGGCAAATGACAAAAGTAAATTCTCAGATTCCCCACCCACACTACCAAGAGTGAGATGAGAATTAAACACATTTTTTTTTCTTTTTCACACTGCCGCTGAACATAAGGACATACGTTAACAAAATGTTCCCTTTTTCCGCAAAAAAAAGCAGAGTCTCTTCTTAACCACCTCCCGTCCACCCATAGGATATAAACGTCCGGGAGGTGGATCTCTATTTCTGAATGGACGTTCCAGAACGTCCGTTCAGAAACTGCAGCTGCACGCTAATCGTGCAGCTGCTGATTGGGTTGCCCGCTGTCAGTGACAGCAGGGCAACCCAGAGAGAAGGCAGGGACAGTGCCCAGGTGTCCCTGCCTTCTAGATCACTGCATACACAGCGCTCACAGAGCGCTGTGTATGCAGAGCAGGAAGCGCTATGCGCTTCCTGTTCCGGCCCGGCGGTCATGTGACCGCCGTGACCGGAGAGTGCAGGAGCTGTGTTAGATCTTTCAGAGACCTCGATCAGCCCTGCACTGAGGCTGTACAGCGCTGAATTATGCTGTACAGCCTCTCTGGGGGGGGTGTATTTCTCCTGTAACTGGGGCTACTATGTCAGCCCCAGTTACAGGAGTAATCAACAGTGAAAAAAAAAAAGAAAAAGTGAAGTAAATGTCCCCCAGAGGTCTTTTATGACCTTATGGGGGACAAAAAGTGTAAAATAAAAAAATAAATAAAAAGGGTTGAAAAAATTAAATAAAAAAAAGGTTTCACATGTAAAAAAAAAAATTCCCCAAGTAAGGAATAAAAAAAAAATGTTAAAAATAGAAAAAATAAAATAGACATATTTGGTATTGCCGCGTCCGTAAAAACCAGCTCTATAAAAATATCACATGACCTAACCCCTCGGGTGAACACCGTAAAAAAAAAAAAACTGTGTCAAAACAAGCAATTTTTGTCACCTTACATCACAAAAACTGCAACCCCAAGTGATCAAAAACGCGTATGTCCCACAAAATGGTACCAATAAAACAGTCATCTCATCCCGCAAAAAATGAGCCCCTACATAAGAAAATCTCTCAAAAAAGAAAAAAACTATAGCTCTTAGAACATGGAGACACTAAAACATAATTTTTTTGGTTTCAAAAATGCTATTATTGTGTTAAAGTGAAACAAATAAAAAAAAGTGGAGGTGTAAGCAATATGAAGGGGCACACTCAGAATGGAAAAACAATGGTGGTAAAGAATAATGGACTTTATTAGTCTAAAAACATACCCCTAAAAATATATATAAAAACATACATATAGACACACATATAACTATGCAATTGGTTACAAATAATGTAAAGCAATAGTAGGGAGGGAATCCCTGTGGGTGTATTGAAGTCCCAAAATTCTATGTATACAACAGCGTGCCAGCAATGTCTTATAAATATACGTGGATGCTAATAGTATGGCCGAAACCACAATGCACAATGTTTGTGCTGCACTGGATTCCGTAGCGTGCAATAAATACAACTGGTACCAAATGTCAGCTGAAACCAAAGTATTCACTTCACAGTGCAATTGATTTTGTATAGCTTATAATTGCTTCATAGATTCTGTAATGCTCACAAATGAGCGCGGTCTTACCCCTCTTCACTGCTCTCCGCAGCGTTGTGTCCAAGCGGCCGTGCACTCACAGCGTCCCACGTGATGTGCTGGCCGTAAGTGGCGTCCCACGTGACCTGGTTGTACAGGGGACCGAGTAGACGCTTTGATGACGTCACTGTTAGGCGACTGCTCTTCCAGCTTTTGAATTCAAGCAGGTTTTCTTGCTTTATTTTTTATTTCCTTTGGTTCCAGGCTTCCTTTTTCTTTGTTTGTGATATTTCCACGCTCACTCTGTAATGCAAGACGCGTTTCAGGGTCTAACGCCCCTTCCTCAGTGGCCAACTGAGTGAGCGGATCCTCACTCCTTATAAATGGGATATCGTTACCCACAATCCCACATTATTTTGTGCATTAGATAATCTCTGGACTGGATTTCAGTAGTCATGCATGTATCTTATAAGATAAAACAATAAATAACCCCATACATTTGAATACTCATGTTAAAAACACTTAAAAGTTAAAAATAGATATGGGAGAAGACTGCAAGGTCTAGCAATCGTTTTCAGAAAAAACGCATCAAAAACGCATAAGTGAATTAGGTCATATATGCGTTTTTAGCCTCAAAACGTCCAATTTGTCCTCAAAGGTAGAGACCTACCTTCTGTTTTTATGTTATTTAACTCACAAGGGCTGTATTGTTGTTTTTCAAAGAAGAGGTGAAGTGTGGTATACTATTTCAAAGAAGAGGTGAAATTTAATACTGCAGCCTAGGGGAGCCGTCCGTCAGGGAGGGGAGATCACGGTGCCGATAGTCGGCCAAACCGCGATGTCCCATCTCCAACGGACAGCACCCCTTACAGGAACCCAAAAACCTCCATCTCGGCTTTCAGGCCTCTGGGGATAATTGTGTTGTATTCAAAAATTCTACGGGATTCCTGCCTCGACATATGTGCGATGTGGTTTCCCCCTCTCCACACCTTTTTTACCCTCTCAATGGCTGTAAATTTCAGACCAGTTGGGTCACAATTATGTTTGATTTTAAAATGTTTGGATAATGAGTGGGTCTCTAGACCTTTCTTGATATTTGCCACATGTTCCGCTACTCTCTTTTTCTCCTGCCTATATATTGTTTTCTGCAGTTGCACTGTAGCAAATATATCACATCTGTAGAGTCGCAGGTCAAGCACTCTTGTATCTCTACACTAAAGGAATTCACTGTAGACACTACTTTTGTGTTGTTTTTTTCGGAAAATTCGTAATTCTACAGTTAGCACATCTGCCACATTTGAAAAATCCATTCACTGTCAACCAATTGTCTTTTTTCTGGCTCTCTTTTCTCACTTTGACAGTTGGAGCTATTTTTCCAGCTAAATTATTAGCCCGTGTATACGTGATCTTAGGTGCTTCACTTAACAGCGGACCTATCACCTTATCATTCAATAGGAGTCCCCAATGCTTCCGAATACTCTTTTCCATTATCCTATATTGGGAATTAAAGGGAAGAATGATCCTCAGAACCTCATCTCGTGGTTGGCGACGACTCGCCAAGAAAAAGTCTCCTCTCTCCATTTCCTTTACCTTCTCCAATGATTTATCGATTACATGGGCTGGGTAGTCCCTTTCCAATAATTGTTGTTTCAAGTCAGTGGCTTCCTCATCAAATTTGCCCTCGTCCGTACAGTTTCGCGTTAATCTACGGAACTGACTCGTTGGCACGTTTAGCAGCCACCATGGAAGATGGCAACTAGCAAACCTAATGAAGCTATTTTTAGCCACTGGCTTGAAAAACGTGCTGCAATACAGTGGCTAAAAATAGCTTCATTAGGTTTGCTAGTTGCCATCTTCCACGGTGGCTGCTAAACGTGCCAACGAGTCAGTTCCGTAGATTAACGCGAAACTGTACGGACGAGGGCAAATTTGATGAGGAAGCCACTGACTTGAAACAACAATTATTGGAAAGGGACTACCCAGCCCATGTAATCGATAAATCATTGGAGAAGGTAAAGGAAATGGAGAGAGGAGACTTTTTCTTGCCGAGTCGTCCCCAACCACGAGATGAGGTGCTGAGGATCATTCTTCCCTTTAATTCCCAATATAGGATAATGGAAAAGAGTATTCGGAAGCATTGGGGACTCCTATTGAATGATAAGGTGATAGGTCCGCTGTTAAGTGAAGCACCTAAGATCACGTATACAGGGGCTAATAATTTAGCTGGAAAAATAGCTCCAACTGTCAAAGTGAGAAAAGAGAGCCAGAAAAAATACAATTTGTTGACAGTGAATGGATTTTTCAAATGTGGCAGATGTGCTAACTGTAGAATTACAAATTTTCCGGAAAAAAACCCACAAAAGTAGTGTCTACAGTGAATTCCTTTAGTGTAGAGATACAAGAGTGCTTGACCTGCGACTCTACAGATGTGATATATTTGCTACAGTGCGACTGCAGAAAACAATATATAGGCAGGAGAAAAAGAACGCTTAAAAAGAGAGTAGCGGAACATGTGGCAAATATCAAGAAAGGTCTAGAGACCCACTCATTATCCAAACATTTTAAAATCAAACATAATTGTGACCCAACTGGTCTGAAATTTACAGCCGTGGAGAGGGGGAAACCACATCGCACATATGTCGAGGCAGGATTCCCGTAGAATTTTTGAATACGACACAATTATCCCTAGAGGCCTGAACGCTGAGATGGAGGTTTTTGGGTTCCTGTAAGGGGTGCTGTCCGTTGGAGATGGGACATCGCGGTTTGGCCGACTATCGGCACCGTGATCTCCCCTCCCTGACGGACGGCTCCCCTAGGCTGCAGTATTACATTTCATCTCTTCTTTGAAATAGTATACCACACTTCACCTCTTCTTTGAAAAACAACAATACAGCCCTTGTGAGTTAAATAACATAAAAACAGAAGGTGAGCGTAGGAATATTACAAACAAATAAAAAGGAAGCCTGGAACCAAAGGAAATAAGAAATAAAGCAAGAAAACCTGCTTGAATTCAAAAGCTGGAAGAGCCTAACAGTGACGTCATCAAAGCGTCTACTCGGTCCCCCGTACAACCAGGTCACGTGGGACGCCACGTACGGCCAGCACATTACGTGGGACGCTGTGAGTGCACGGCCGCTTGGACATAACGTTGCGGAGAGCAGTGAAGAGGGGTAAGACCGCGCTCATTTGTGAGCATTACAGAATCTATGAAGCAATTATAAGCTATACAAAATCAATTGCACTGTGAAGTGAATACTTTGGATTCAGCTGACATTTGGTACCAGTTGTGTTTATTGCACGCTACAGAATCCAGTGCAGCACAAACATTGTGCATTGTGGTTTCGGCCATACTATTAGCATCCATGTATATTTATAAGACATTGCTGGCACGCTGTTGTATACATAGAATTTTGGGACTTCAATACACCCACAGGGATTCCCTCCCTACTATTGCTTTACATTATTTGTAACCATTTGCATAGTTATATGTGTGTCTATATGTATGTTTTTATATATATTTTTAGGGGTATGTTTTTAGACTAATAAAGTCCATTATTCTTTACCACCATTGTGTTTCCCTTCTGAGTGTGCCCCTTCATATTGCTTACACCTCCTCTTGTTTTCTGAGGTCCTGAGGGTGGGACCGGAGGGTGAGCACCTTATCCATACCGTGAGGGGGTGAGCCGCTGTATTCTTGTAAATAAAAAAAAGTATACATATTAGGTATTGCCGCGTCCGTTAAAACCAGCTCTATAAAAATATCACATGACCTAACCCCTCGGGTGAACACCGTAAAAACAAAAAAAAAAAAAAACTGTCAAAACAAGCAATTTTTGTCACCTTACATCACAAAAACTGCAACACCAAGTGATCAAACACGCGTATGTCCCACAAAATGGTACCAATAAAACAGTCACCTCATCCCGCAAAAAATGAGCCCCTACATAAGAAAATCTCTCAAAAAATAAAAAAACTATAGCTCTTAGAACATGGAGACACTAAAACATCATTTTTTTGGTTTCAAAAATGCTATTATTGTGTTAAAGTGAAACAAATAAAAAAAAGTATACATATTAGGTATTGCCGCGTCCGTAAAAACCAGCTCTATAAAAATATCACATGACCTAACCCCTCGGATGAACACCGTAAAAAAAAAAAAAAAAAAACTGTGTCAAAACAAGCAATTTTTGTCACCTTACATCACAAAAACTGCAACACCAAGTGATCAAAAACGCGTATGTCCCACAAAATGGTACCAATAAAACTGTCACCTCATCCCGCAAAAAATTAGCCCCTATATAAGAAAAATCTCTCAAAAAATAAAAAAAACTATAGCTCTCAGAACATGGACACATTAAAACATAATTTTTTTATTTCAAAAATGCTATTATTGTGTAAAACTTTAATAAATAAGAAAAAGTATACATATTAGGTATCACCACGTCCGTAACAATCTGCTCTATAAAAATGTCACTTGACTGAACCCCTCAGGTGAACGCTGTAAAAATAAATAGAAACTGTGCTAAAACAACCAATTTTTTGGTCACCTTGCCGCATAAAGTGTTATAATGAATGATCAAAAAATCATATGTACCCAAAAATAGTAGCAATTAAACTGGCACCTTATCCCCTAGTTTCCAAAATGGGATCACTTCTTGGGAGTTTCTACTGTAAGGGTGCATCAGGGGGCTTCAAATGGGACATGGCATCTAAAAACCATGTGGAGTTCCTTTTCTTTTGCGCTCTGCCGTGTGCCCATACAGCAGTTTATGACCACATGTGGGGTGTTTCTGTAAACCGCAGAATCTGGGTAATAAATATTGAGTTTTGTTTGGCTGTTAATCATCGATGTGTTAAAAAAAAAAATTGGATTCAAATGGAAAATCTGCCAAAAAAGTGAAATTTAAAAATTTGATCTCCATTTTCCTTTAATTCTTGTGGAATGCCTAAAGGGTTAACAAAGTTTGTAAAAGCGGTTTTAAGTAACTTGAGGGGTGTAGTTTCTACAATGGGGTCATTTATGGGGGTATCCACTATGTAGGCCCCACAAAGTGACTTCAGACCTGAACTGGTCCTTAAAAAGTGGGTTTTGCCAATTTTCTTAAAAATTTGAAGAATTGCTTCTAAACTTCTAAGCCTTCTAACGTCCTAACAAAATAAAATGACATTTCCAAAATGATGCCAACATAAAGTAGACATATGGAGAATGTTAAGTAATTAATATTTTATGAGGTATTACTTTCTGTTTTAAAAGCAGAGAAATATAAATTTCGAAAATTGCAAATTTTTCTAAATTTTTGGTAAATTTGTGATTTTTTTCATAAATAAAGGTGAAATATTTTGACTCAAATTTATGACTATCATGAAGTACAATGTGTCACGAGAAAACAATCTCTGAATGACTTGGATAAGTAAAGGCGTTCCAAAGTTATTACCACATAAAGTGAGATATGTCAGTTTTGCAAAATTAGGCCTGGTCAGGAAGGGGGTAAATGGCCCAGATGGCAAGTAGTTAAGCCTAAAGTTCTTATTACCAGGTGCAGGAGTAGCTCTTCCCAGCTGCATTGGTTCATCACCAGACATGAACTCAAGTGTTTCTCTACCTAAAGTGTCAGAGAAGGCCACCATCTTATATGATAGTATGTCCTGAGAGTGAGGAATCTTAGATCTCTCCCTCAGGCGTCTATCAATATGTACAGCAAGGGACATGACTCAAGATATTTGTGAAACGCAAACGTGTCCTTCAGGCTCTCGGATAACCCTTGACAGAATTGACTACGGAGAGTTTGATGATTCCACTGTGTATTCATAGCCCATCTACTAAATTCAGAGCAATAGGTCTCCGCAGAGCGCTCTCCCTGCCGTAAGCCATGCAAGTTAGTATCGGCCAGGGAGATCCGATCAAGGTCATTGTAGATCAGACCTAGAGCTCTGAAAAATTCATCTACCGACCGAAGGGACTATGATTCGGTTGGCAACGAAAAAGCCCAAGATTGAGCATCACCCTTAAGTAACAAAATGATTATACCCACTATTTGACTCTCGTCCCCAGAAGAGTTGGGACGTAGTCTAAAATATAATTTGCACGACTCCCTAAACCAAATAAAGTTGTCACTTCCCCCAGAAAATCTCTCCAGGAGATAGACCTTAGGTTCAGGGCAGGCCTAGTTCCCGCTGCCGGAACCAGCTGCCTGTGGTCTCTGGATCTGTGAGAAGGTAGTGCGGAGGTGAGCTACCTCCGAAGTCAGCACCTGCAGTTGTATGACCAGTGCTGAAATAGTATCCATCGCTGCACTGACACAATCAAAATAGAGTTTTTTGGGCAATTGATAATGTCACAATGTAGGGGAAGGGGAGAAACACCAGAATGACAACAGAAGGAAAAAGACCAGCAACTAGGCCTCAAGGCTGGGGGAAGGGAAATGGTGACCACCTAAGGAAACCCTAAACCTAGCCCTGACTCCTGTCAGTATGAATAGACCCTGAAGGTGGGAATATTCATGCACCGGAAACCTAGGCCCTAGAAACCGTGAAAAGCCCTAGGATTAGTGACAGGGTCTGGGACTACTGGTTCCTTCCCAGATGAACGAATCAGCGTCTCCCTGAGGCCTAGTAAACAACGAGCAAATGGGAGCAACAAAATACTAAGAGAACTACACTTACAGTTGCAAGAAAAAGTATGTGAACTCTTTGGAATGATATGGATTTCTGCACAAATTGGTCATAAAATGTGATCTGATCTTCATCTAAGTCACAACAATAGACAATCACAGTCTGCTTAAATTAATAACACACAAAGAATCAAATGTTACCATGTTTTTATTGAACACACCATGTAAACATTCACAGTGCAGGTGGGAAAAGTATGTGAACCCTTGGATTTAATAACTGGTTGAACCTCCTTTGGCAGCAATAACTTCAATCAAACGTTTCCTGTAGTTGCAGATCAGACGTGCACAACGGTCAGGAGTAATTCTTGACCATTCCTCTTTACAGAACTGTTTCAGTTCAGCAATATTCTTGGGATGTCTGGTGTAAATCGCTTTCTTGAGGTCATGCCACAGCATCTCAATCGGGTTGAGGTCAGGACTCTGATTGGGCCACTCCAGAAGGCATATTTTCTTCTGTTTAAGCCATTCTGTTGTTGATTTACTTCTATGCTTTGGGCCATTGTCCTGTTGCAACACCCATCTTCTGTTGAGCTTCAGCTGGTGGAGAGATGGCCTTAAGTTCTCCTGCAAAATGTGTTGATAAACTTGGGAATTCATTTTTTCTTCTATGATAGCAATCCATCCAGGCCCTGATGCAGCAAAGCAGCTCCAAACCATGATGCCCCCACCACCATACTTCACAGTTGGGATGAGGTTTTGATGTTGGTGTGCTGTGACTCTTTTTCTCCACACATAGTGTTGTGTGTTTCTTCCAAACAACTCAACTTTGGTTTCATCTGTCCACAGAATATGTTGCCAGTACTGCTGTGGAACATCCCGGTGCTCTTGTGCATACTGTAAACGTGCAGCAATGTTTTTTTTGGACAGCAGTGGCTTCCTCTGTGGTATCCTCCCATGAAATCCATTCTTGTTTAGTGTTTTACGTATCGTAGATTCGCTAACAGGGATGTTAGCATATGCCAGAGACGTTTGTAAGTCTTTTTAGCTGACACTCTACGATTCTTCTATACCTCATTGAGCAGTCTGTACTGTGCTCTTGCAGTCATCTTTACAGGACGGCCACTGCTAGGGAGAGTAGCAGCAGTGCTGAACTTTCTCCATTTATAGACAATTTGTCTTACTGTGGACTGATGAACAGCAAGGCTTTTGGAGATACTTGTATAACCCTTTCCAGCTTTATGCAAGTCAACAATTCTTAATCGTAGGTCTTCTGAGAGCTCTTTTGTGCAAGGCATCATTCACATCAGGCAATGCTTCTTGTGAAAAGCAAACCCAGAACTGGTGTGTGTTTTTTATAAGACAGGGCAGCTGTAACCAACACGTCCAATCTCATCTCATTGATAGGACTCCAGTTGGCAGACACCTCACTCCAATCAGTTCTTGGAGATGTTATTAGTCTAGGGGTTCACATACCTTTTCCACCTGTAACTGTGATTGTTTACATGGTGTGTTCAATAAAAACATGGTAACATTTAATTCTTTGTGTGTTATTAGTTTAAGCAGACTGTGATTGTCTATTGTTGTAACTTAGATGAAGATCAGATCACATTTTATGACCAATTTGTGCAGAAATCCATATCATTCCAAAGGGTTCACATACTTTTTCTTGCTACTGTATCTTTAATAGAACATGGATGAGCAGGAACTCAGATGAGGACCAAACATCAGCTCTTCCTACTCCAAGCAGAGAATATCAACCGCATGGTATGAAGTGGGAGTCCAGACTAAATAGAGGAGCTGTAATGACCACAAGCTACACCTGAGACAAGAGGTGTGGTCTTTACCAACAACAACACTACAACAAGTGAAAACAGGCTGTCAAATGACCTAACATGTAGCCAGTCTCTAAGATCTTCTAAACTCTGTCACTGCAGGGACTGAGACACTGTCACAACCTGTTCTATAAAAATATCACATGAGATGGCTCCTCCGGTGAATGCGGTAAAAAAATAAATACATTTAAACTATGCCAAAACAGCCATTTTTGTCACCTTGCCTGACAAAAAGTGTAA
The DNA here is from genome assembly GCF_905171765.1 of Bufo bufo. Taxonomy (NCBI): domain Eukaryota; kingdom Metazoa; phylum Chordata; class Amphibia; order Anura; family Bufonidae; genus Bufo; species Bufo bufo. The sequence goes on along the minus strand of NC_053393.1, from coordinate 277,503,223 downwards.
CACCAAGCAATCAAGAAGACTTATGTACCCCAAAATGATACCAATCAAACCGTCACCTCACCCCGCAAAAATGAGCCCCCCACATAAGACAATCACTTAGAAAATAAAAACCAATGGCACCCATAAACCAATCCATCAAGATCTGCGCTGCAAAATCCATATGGCGCTCCTTCCTATTTGAGTGCTGCCATGTGCCATAGCAGTTTACCACATATGGGGTGCTGCCGTATTCAGGAGAAAATGTGTAACAAATTATGGGTTGCTTTTTCTTCTGTTACCCCTTGTGAAAATGAAAAATGTAGTGCTAAAGCAACATTTTATTGGAAGAAATGAAACTTTTCTTTTTCACAGCCAAGTGTTTCCAAATTCAGTAAAATGCTTAGGGGGTCAAAGTGGTCAGTACCCCCTTAATATATTCTTTAAAAAATGGGGTCACTTTGAGGGTTCCCACTGTAGGGGTACGTCAGGGTCTCTTCAAATACAAAATGGTGCCTAAAGACCATTCTAGTAAAAAATCTGCCTCCAAAATCCATATGGCGCTCCTTTCCTTCTGACCACTGCCACGTCCTCATAGAGCAGTTTACCGCCACTAGAGATGAGCAAATTTCAGGTAATGAAATTCGTTCGCGCTTAGTTTACTGGTGAAAGGTGAATTGCGATATTCATTCCGTTACCATGGACCATAACGCAATTCTATGACGCAATGCATAACTGAATGTCTTTAGAGGCATTCTGTTATTCATTTTGTCATAATAGAAGTCTATGGGCTGTAAAATTGATCTGTTCCTTTTCCTTTATGCAGGGGAGTTCTCTCATTCATAACGGAAACGGGACGGATCAGTTTTGCAGCCTATGGACTTCTATTATGACGGAATGAATAACGGAATGCCTCTAAAGGCATTCCATTATGCATTCCATCATAGAATTGCGTTATGGTCTGTGGTAGCGGAATCCATAACGCAATTCACCTTTTACCAGTAAACGAGCGTGAACGAATTTCAAAATATGAAATTCATTCATCTCTAACCGCCAAATATGGGGTATTTCTGTAAACTACAGAATCAGAGTAATATATATTGAGGTTTATTTTGCTGTTAACCCTTGCTGTGTAGTTTCTATAGTTGGGGTAATTTATGGGTGGTTTCCATTACGTAAGCCCCTCAAAATCACTTTATAACTGAATTGGTGCTTAAAGGGTTTCTGTCACCCCAATTTTCGCTATTAAACAGGCTGACATTATAGATGTGAAAATGTCACCTGAATTTAACTCTGCATTTCTTTTTATTTAAGTATGCCCTCTTTTTTTGTGTAATTTAAACTTTTATTATATGCAAATGAGCCACTAGGAGCAGGGAGGGGGCGCACATTGCACCTGCTCCTAGAGGCTCCGTTCGCCCACCTCATTTCCTCGCCCTTCTGTCTTGATTGACAGGGCCAGGCCAGGGTTGGTTCTCCTGCTGGCCCCGTCTGCCGTGTAAATCTCTCGCCTGCGCCGTTCCGTTCAGTATTTTGCGCAGGCGCAGTGAGAAAGCTGGCTTTCGCCCCATCCTGCTTGTATAGGCTCATTTGCATATAATAGTTAAAATTACACAAAAATGGGGGCATACTTAAATAAAATAAATGCAGAATTAAATTCAGGCGAGATTTTCACTTCTATAATGTCAGCCTGTCTAACCCTTTAAGGACCTATGTGACGTACATGTACGTCATTTCTGTCCGGGACTTAAAGACCCGTGACGTACATCTACTTCATTGTGATCGGGCGGGTGCAGGAGCTGTGCCCGCCCGATCAGCAGCAGGGGTTTGGCAGTCACTGATAGCTGGAACCCTGCTGCATGCGCCAGCATCGGTGAAATCACAGATGCCAGTGCATTAACCCTTGATGTGCCGCGGTCAGCGCTGACCGCAGCATGTGCGATGTCAGGCGGGGATCGGAGCTGCCATCGGGTCCCCGTGCTGCTGTGACGGGGACCCGAGGGCATGGAAGGCAGTCCGATGCCTTCCTTAGGCATCGGAGCTGCCTTACGGGGGAGAGCCTGTGAGATCCAGCCCCCTGGATCTCACAGGCAGGAAGCTGTATGTGTAATACACACTGTATTACACTTACAGCCAATGCATTCCAATACAGAAGTATTATAATGCATTGTAAAGGGGATCAGACCCCCAAAAGTTGAAGTCCCAAAGTTGGACAAAAAATAAAGTAAAAAAAGTTGAAAAAATAAAGTTTTCCTCCCCAAAAATTCTAAGTTTTAAATGGAGTCTGTCACCAACCTGACCGGTTTTAAACCAATCACATAGTTCAGTGGGACACAAAGACATGACACAGATGGTACATTGGTTTCGTTTTTCAGATCATCCAAATCGACAAAGACGTTTTTATGATATGCTAATGAGCCGTCGCAAGTGCCCAGGGACGGAGAGTTTGCTGAAGGTGCTCAAGTTCCCCCGCCTCACTCGCGCCTAACTCCGCCCCATAGTAAGCTCAGGGCAGCCCTGTAGCTCTGTGACATCATATTTCCCTATAGGCCGTTCGTGCATCGCAGAGACACAGAGATATGCAGTGTGCATGCGCCGATTTTACGCCAGTAACTGGTGCATGTGCACTGCATATCTCTGCTCCTCTTCCCACTGTGGGCAGAACACTGCGCATGCCCGGGCCCGGCAGCGATGCGCGAACGGCCTATAGGGATATATGATGTCACAGAGCCACAGGGCTGTCCGGAGTTTACTGAGGGGCGGAGTTAGGCACGAGTGAGGCGGGGGAATTTGGGCACCTTCAGCAAACTCTCCGCCCCTGGGCACTTGCAACGGCTCATTATCATATCATTAAAACAACTTTTTGGGCGATTTGGATGATCTGAAAAACGAAACAAAGGTAACATCTGTGTCATGTCTTTGTGCCCCACTGAACAATGTGATCGGTTTAAAACCGGTCAGGTTGGTGACAGACTCCCTTTAAGTAAAAAGTCATTTTCCCCAAATAAAGTAAAAAATAAATTTTTAAATGGGGGAAAAAAAGAAAAGTAGACCGGCTCTATAAACCTATCACTTGACCTAACCCCTCAGATAAACAAATAAAATAAAAACTGTGCTAAATAAACCATTTTTTTGTCACCTTACATCACTAAAAGTACAACACCAAGCGATTAAAAGACCAAGAAAAATAGTACCAGTCTAACCCGCAAAAAATGAGCCCCTACCTAAGATAATCGTCCAACTAAAACATGTTTTAGTTTTTTTTGTTTCAAAAATGAAATCATTGTGTAAAACTTACATAAATAAATAAAAAGTTGACATATTAGGTATTAACACATCCTTAATAACCTGTGTTATAAAAATATCACATGACCTAACCCCTCAGGTGAAAATCGTAAAAAAAAAAAAAGTGTAAAAAAAGGCATTTTTTTTGTCACCCTACATCACAAAAAGTGTAATGGCAAGCGATCAAAAAGTCATACGCACCCCAAAATAGTGCCAATCAAACCTTCATCTCATCCCCCAAAAAATGAGCCCCTACACAAGACAGTCACCTAAAAAATAAATAAAACTACGGCTTTCAGAATGTAGAGACACTAAAAAATCTTTTTTTTTTAAATGCTTTATGTAAAACTGAAACAAACAACCCCAAAAAAATAGTCCTATTTGGTATTGTCATGTCCGTAACAACCTGCTCTATAAAAATACCACATGATCTAACCTGTCAGATGAATGTTGTAAATAACAAAAAATAAAAACAGCTATTTATTGTTAACCTGCCTCACAAAAAGTGTAATATAAGAGCAACCAAAAATCATATGTACCCTAAAATAGTACCAACAAAACTGCCACCTTATCCCGTAGTTTCCAAAATGGGGTCACTTTTTTGGAGTTTCTACTCTAGGGGTGCAGAAGACCCCCTGTCTTCAAATGTGACATGGCAGCTTAAAATTATCCCAGTGAAATCTGCTTTCCAAAAACCATATGGCATTTCTTTCCTTCTGCGCCCTGCCGTGTGCCCGTACAGCAGTTTAGGACCACACTTGGGGTGTTTCTGTAAACTACCGAATCAACACCATAAATATTGAGTTTTGTTTGGTTGTTAACCCTTGCTTTGTAACTGGAAAAAATGTGTTCAAATCTGCCAAAAAAGTGAAATTTTGAAATGTTATCTCTATTTTACATTAATTCTTATGGAACACCTAAAGGGTTTACAAAGTTTGTCAAATCTGTTTTGAATACCTTGAGGGGTGTAGTTTGTAAAATGGGGTCATTTTTTGGTGGTTTCTATTATGTAAGCCTCACAAAGTGACTTCAGAGCTGAACTGGTCCTGAAAAAGTGGGTTTTTGAAATTTTCTGAAAAATAAGCCTTCTAATGTCCCCAAAAAATAAAATAGCATTCACAAAATGATCCAAACATGAAGTAGACATGTAATGTAAAGTATTAACTACTTTTGAAGGTATTACTATCTATTATAAAAGTAGAGAAATTGAAATTTGGAAATTTGCTAATTTTTCAAAATTTTCAGTAAATTTGGCATTTTTTTTATGAATAAAAAAATAATGATTTTGACTCAATTTTACCACTGTCATGAAGTACAATAAGTGATGAGAAAACAGTCTCAGAATGGCCTGGATAAGTAAAAGCATTTTAAAGTTATCACCACATAAAGTGACATATGTCAGATTTGAAAACAATGGCCTGGTCCTTAAGGGAAATCATCTTGTAAATGGCACTCATTTGATCCCTAAAATCTTCGAGGCCTGCTGGCTCTCCTCCATATTTCAGTAACCATGGTGCACCAAAAAAACATGGTACTGACAAGAGTATTGTTTGAGAAGGGCTAGAAACCCCAGAACTGGCAGGCATATCACGGTCTCCATCTACTGAAATGGCAGCAAATTATAGTAGCACTATGAGGCAGTAACCCAGTCCCTCACTAGCAAATCTCTAGCTAATAATGCAGGACACAGTCTCACTAGCACAGTCACTTGCTTGTGGCAGACCCCACAAGGGGAACACTTACATGTGATATGTTTATAGAGCCAGTCGATACCGACACGGCGATACCTAATAGGTGAACATTTCCCCCCCCCCCCTATTTTTTACCTTTTTTTTTTTTTTTTAACTTTATTTGGGGGAAATGACGTTTATTTTTACTTTTTTTTTACTTGAAACGTAAAAATTTTTGGGTGGAAAACTTCATTTTTTCACGATATTTTTTGTCCCACTTTGGGACTTCAACTTTTGGGGGTCTGATCCCCTTTACAATGCATTCCAATACTTCTGTATTGGAATGCATTGGCTGTATGAGTAATACAGTGTGTATTACTCATACAGCTTCCGGCCTATGAGATCCAGGGGGCTGGATCTCACAGGCTTGTCACCGGAAGGCAGCGCTGAAGGCCATCCATGCCATCAGGTCCCCCCTACAGCTGCACGGGGACCCGATGGCACCGCCGCCGCAACCTACAGTAAAAGCCGCAAACCGCAGGTCTGAATTGACCTGTGGTTTGCGGCGATCGCCGACACGGGACCCCCCCACGCATTGACCCAAGGTGCCTGCTCAATGATTGGTCTATGTGCAGAGATATCTGATTGGAGCTGACTTCTTATTTTCTCTTTTGCACATAAATGGTTAAACTATATTCCTTAGTGAAAATGATCAGTCCACACCACACCATGAGGGCCCCCCTGCCCTGAGCAAAGATTAGTATATGTGGCCGGGTGGCCCCAGGCCACAGTTCAGCAGCAGACATAGAGTACTCAACCCCTTATGTCTCCTGTGGCTGGGGCGTCTCTATAATCATCCCCCACTAATTTATGAATGGGGTAAGGGTTAATTAATAATTCGGTGACCTGACCAGTCTAAATTTCTACTATAAATAAAGTCAATATACGTGCAGCTCTAGCCTCTACCTACCTCCTCCTCCTGGAGAGGCAGTGGCAGGTCTGCCTGTGTAAGGTGAGTGAGTCACTGGTGGTCACGTGAGTCTGTGACTCACCACCCAATCCCTTTAGCTCTGGAGGTGGAGACTTAGTCCCTGCTGCTCCCTGCTCCGCCGCGGCGCCACTCACCACACACCCCCTTTACCAACCACGTGACGGCGCCGACGACGTGCTTGCTTGTAAGTTGTTCTGAAGAAGACTGCATAGTGAATTGGGAAAAGGAGCTCCCTTGGGCCCCCAGGAGCAACTGGGCCCGGGGTAGCTGCCCCTTTTGCCCTGCGGCAAAGTCTGCCCTGGCTCCAAGAATTTACTGTTACAACTGTTTATTTACTCCTTCAGTCATATTGATCTGCTTTGCATCACTTGTCTCATGTACAGTACCTCATTATTCATGTGTACTTTGGTGTATAAATATGTGAATCTTCAAATACTGTCTGAAGAGGCCCAAGTAGTCTCGAAAGCTTGCAATTTTGTAATAATCTTTTAAGTTGGCCACTAAAAGGTGTCAACCACTGAGGAATCTTAGTCTTTTTAAAATTATATATTTATTGACTAAAACTGTATTTTTAACTTTAACAAGTATATACAAATATTTTTGTAATATACTGTTAGGGAAAGCTGTTTCTTTTACTAGAAAACACAGTGTAAAGAGTCTGTCTTCAGTTCTTCAAACACCTTTGTGCAACATACAGAGGCTTCTAGCCACCTCTCGTCACTACTGCAGTTAGAAACTATTTACTGTACAGTATACTGTATGTTCCCTAATTACTACTGCCCATCATCCTGCCTATCTAATTTGTTACAGTTGTCTTCAGTGCCCAATAAGACTAAAAACTGAACATTTGTGCGACTTGTCTGCAACTTGCTGTGGCACCACTGTTTTAGAACTGTGATTTGGTCTTAAAAATACATCCAAGTTGGGGCATTGCCTGGCCGGCAATGTGAGGAGACTAGCTTCTCTGAGCTCCGGAGCAGCACCTCAAATATCCTGAGGCATCCTGTGGATGGGAGCTTCTTACAGGCTAGTTAACCCCTTATGGACTGCGCTCATTTTCACCTTATGGACCAGGCCATTTTGTGCAAATCTGACCGGTGTCACTTTGTGTGAATAACTTTAAAACGCTTTTACTTATCCAGGCCATTCTGAGATTTTTTTTCCGTCATATATTGTACTTCATGACACTGGTAAAATTCATTTTTATTTATAAAAAAAATACCAAATTTACCAGAAATTTGAAAAAATTTGCAAATTTCTATTTCTCTACTTTTATAATAAATAGTAATTCCTCCAAAAATAGTTATTTTACATTCCCCATATGTCTACTTCATGTTTTGATCATTTTGGGAATGATATTTAATTTTTTGGGCACGTTACAAGGCTTAGAAGTTTAGAAGCAAATCTTGAAATGTTTCATAAATTTTCAAAAACCCACTTTTTAAGGACCAGTTCAGGTTGAAGTCACTTTGTGAGGCTTACATAATAGAAACCACCCAAAAATGACCCCATTCTAGAAACTACACCCCTCAAGGTATTCAAAACTGATTTTACAAACGTCATTAACCCTTTAGGTGTTCCACAAGAATTAATGAAAAAATAGGGATATAATTTCAAAATGTCACTTTTTTGGCAGATTTTCCATTTTGATATTTTTTTCCAGTTACAAAGCAAGGGTTAACAGCCAAACAAAACTCAATATTTATGGCCCTGATTCTGTAGTTTACAGAAACACCCCATATGTGGTCGTAAACTGCTGTACGGGCACACGGTAGGGTGTAGAGGGAAAGGTGCGCTGTGTGGTTTTTGGAAGGCAGATTTTGCTGGACTGGTTTATTCACACCATGTCCCATTTGAAGCCCCCCTGATGCACCCCTAGAGTAGAAACTCCATAAAAGTGACCCCATCTAAGAAACTCTACCCCTCAAGGTATTTAAAACTCATTTTACAAACATCGTTAACCCTTAAGGTGTTCCACAAGAGTTATTGGCAAATAGAGATAACATTTCTGAATGCTGTTGTTTTTTTTTTGGGCAAATTTTCAATTTTAATCCATTTTTTCCAGTAACAAAGCAAGGGTTAACAGCCAAACAAAACTCAGTATTTTGGCCCTGATTCTGTAGTTTACAGAAACACCCCATATGTGACCGTAAAACTACTGTACGGGCACACGGTAGGGCATAGAGGGAAAGGTGCGCCGTGTGGTTTTTGGAAGGCAGATTTTGCTGGACTGGTTTATTTACACCATGTCCCATTTGAAGCCCCCCTGATGAACCCAAGCATAGAAACTCCCTAAAAGTGACCCCATTTTGGAAACTACGGGATAAGGTGGCATTTTTTTTGGGACTATTTTTAGGGTACATATGATTTTTGGTTGCTCTATATTACATTTTTGTGAGGCAAGGTTTCCAAAAATAGAAATTCTGAAATTTCATCTCCATTTGCCATAAACTGTTGAGGAACACCTAAAGGGTTAATAAAGTTTGTATAATCCGTTTTTTAATACCTTGAGGGTGTAGTTTCTTAGATGGGGTCACTTTTATGGAGTTTCTACTCTAGGGGTGCATCAGAGGTTCTTCAAATGGGATATGGTGCCAAAAAAAAAAGGCCATCAAAATCTGCCTTCCAGCAACCATACGGCGTTCCTTTCCTTTTGCGCCCTGCCGTGTTCATCTGAGGGGTTAGGTCATGGGGTATTTTTATAGAGCAGATTCTTACGGAGGCGGCGATACCTAATAGGTCTACTTTTTAAATTATTTTTTATTTTAGTTTTGCATAAATATTGTTTTAGTGTCTCAAGTCTGAAAACCATAGTTTTTTTTTCCGATTATCAGTACTAAATGGAATTAAAATTGGGGAAGGGGATTATAAATTTTGTACTCCATGAAAGTGTGGTACTCCCTGAAGCAACCAATAATGCCGAGGCCCGGATGATGAGTGGTGGTGTCCTTCCGTATCCCCCTCCTGTGACACACTCTGCAACTTTTTTGGGTCCGTCCCTTTTTTCCAGTATGGGAAAAAAAAACACACCTGGAAAGTGTTGGCGAGGTACGATCCGGGCGCCTCCAGTTCCCGAGGTACTCCGGCCTGCTCTTTCCCGGTCAGAAAAGATCAGGGCCTTAAAGACTGCCTTATAGAACTGCAGGAATTTCCCTGTGTTGCCAGCGCTCCGGGACAGCACAAAAGAGTTGTACAAGGCAACCTGTACCAAGTAGACCACAACCTTTTTTGTACCATGCCTGGGTTTTGCGCATGGCATTATATGGCTTGAGGACTTGATCAGAGAGATCAACTCTTCCCATATACCGATTGTAGTCGACGATACAATCGGGCTTGAGGACAGTTGCCATGGTACCTTGCACAGGGACAGGGGTGATGCCATTACCGTGAATTGTGGACAGTACAAGGACATCCCTCTTGTCCTTATATCTGACCAGCAACAGGTTTCCACTGGTAAGGACACGGGTCTCACCCCTGGGGATAGGAACCTGGAGGGGGTGGGTAGGGAGGCCGCGTTGATTTTTCCGCACGGTTCCACAAGCGGATGTGGATCTGGCGGCGAGGGACTGGAACAAGGGGATACTAGTATAAAAGTTATCCACATACAGGTGGTAACCCTTATCTAGCAGTGGGTGCATAAGGTCCCACACAAGTTTCCCGCTAACACCCAGAGTGGGGGGACATTCTGGGGGTTGAATATGGGAATCTCGCCCCTCGTACACACGAAACTTGTAAGTGTACCCTGAGGTACTCTCACAAAGTTTGTACAGCTTCACGCCATACCTCGCCCGCTTAGAGGGAACATACTGGCGGAAAATGAGTCTCCCCTTGAAAGCAATGAGAGACTCATCAACCGCCTTGGTGGGAACATGCTGCATTATCTGCATAATGCAGGCATTTCCGGATGGCCTCAAACCGGGAGCGTGTCATGGCTGTACTGTAAAGTGGGGTCTAGTAGAGGACGTCCCACTCCAGTAATGCCTGACAGTTTTTTTTGACTAGGCCCATGTGCAGCACGAGGCCCCAAAACATCCTCATCTCAGCTGCACTGACCGGAGTCCAGCCACCGGCCCTAGCCAAAAAGGAGCCTGGGTGTTGAGCAATGAACTGTTGGGCGTACAGGTTCGTTTGCTCCACCATCAGGTTCACAAAGTGGTCACTGAAAAAAAGACTAAAATAGTCATATTCAGTGAAGCTCACTGTGGGAATCGCAGGCTTAAAATGCTCTGGGGTACACCATGCAAGTTCACCGGTAGGGGGCTCCAGTGGACTTATCTAGTAGGCCAGAAAACTAGTACGAGCCCCAGAGCTGCTTGTACTAGTGTGGGCCACAAGGTCCCTAGCATAGCGTCTCCGCCGCCTTGGGGGCTCATCATCATCGCTAGATGATGAGGACGACGCGGATGACAAAAGGAAAGTGGGGTCATCCTCGTCCTCACTGGGGCTCTCGGAGCTGGAGGCAAGCAGAGCGTATGCCTCCTCGGCCGAGAACGTCTGGCGGGCCATAGGGGAGTGAGTGTGTGCGTGCGTGGAAATCTTTATTTGGTGTGCGTGTGTGTGGGGGCACGGGTGTTCGCGGAATTTGCCCTAAAACTAACAGAATTTTTATTTATTTTTTTAATTAAAAAAAAGCCCAAATATGTGAAAGAATTTTTTTTTAAAAAAATTCTAACTCGCTGATCAGCTGTCCGAAGCTGCTCAGCAGTGGGGTGTGCGATGCACTAAGAGTGCCAGCCACAGTCAGCGTACGCAGAAAAAAAAACTGCTTGCGCCCCAGAAAAATATGGGGGGGGGGGGGGAGGGGGCAAGCTGTAGCACCCCTGTGGGCGTCTAGGGTCACACAGCTGTGCTGTGGACCCCAGACACCAGATTAGGGTGATGCAACAAAAACCTTTATTTTTTCCCCTCTAAACTTTACCTGAATATCCCTGCCAACCTAACCTGTCCCTAACCTTTCCCTAAATACCTTTTAGTGCCAGATGGCACTGTGGAGGGTCAGAAGGGGGGTGCTGGGCACAGATGGGATGCTGGCTCTAGAGATTGATGCAGCGCTCCTCTCTCCTCGCTCCCGGACACAGAAAGGAGGAGGAGAGGAGCGCTGCAATAATTTAAACCGCCCGCCCTGCAGCCAATCAGAGCCGATCCTGAGAGATGATGTCACCATCACCACCACCATGTATTATCACACCACCGATCACCATCCTGTTACGCCACCCAGTTCCAATCACCGCCCGAGCGTAGTGATGAGTACAGTGCTTCTACTGTATGTTATATATGACATTTTGCTGCTCAGAGCTCTTTATCTAAGTGCTACCTTAGGTGCATAATATCTTAATTTGTAGTAGAGTTTCACATTGGTCAGGATGTTGTTGCTGTTTCTACCTCTCCACTGGCTTCAGAAAATCTATATGCCCCGTGTCTCCTGCGTGGGACAATTTGAGTTATTAATTTTTTTTTGTATGGGGTGGTAATTTGCAGAGAGATGACCCAGCCTTTTTTTAGTGTACTGGATCTGAACAATCTGATGAGTGTGCGATTACATCTCGTTTTTATATACATAGTAACATAGTATGATAGTATATAAGGTCTAAAAAAAAAAAAAATTTCCATCCAGTTCGGCCTGTAATCCTGCATTATTATATTTTTTTAAATATGCACATTGAACATACATTCAATTATGACAGGTGAGGTTCAGGTCATTGCATAGAATGTCATGGGCTTGGGAGACAAAAAGGCAGGCAGTGTTTACAGTTGTGCAGAAATACCGGCTAGCCATATTATTATATGTTATTGAAACACATTCATCAAAGGACACCATGAGACTCCTTAACAAAGGTGGATTTCTTATTCCTATCACTCCACTTTATCTACTCATATGAGAGGGCTTAGTGTTTTAGTATATAGGGCTATACCCTTTGTTACTCCACTGCTATAGATCCTGACAGCAGATATGTCTGCCTGCATTGTTCTTTGTATATGATACGATTTTTTCTGATTACAATATACATCCCACCACCGTATTCTTGTGATGTGATAAAACATGTGCTGGAGTTTGTAGCATGGGGTCCACCGGTGCCAATCATCATACTAGGGGACTTTAACAAATATTTAAATCCATCCCTAGATAAGTTCTATCAGGATCCTTTTCCTCCTAATGCCCCGGAAACCTCGTTGGCCTGTCTATTGCAGGAGCTGGATCTTCATGATCTGTGGAGGATTCGCTATCCCCATGTGCGCCAATATTCCTGTTTTTCTCCCTCCCATAATTCTCTATCCAGAATAGAACTTCCTGTTGGGTCCCTGGACACATCGACTTCTATTTCCTCAATAGAATACCTCCCACGCAGCCTATCAGACCATACTTCAATATGCATTGAGTTGCAGCTGGAGAGGGTCAGGGAACATAGTGGTCCACTCTCTTGGAAACTTAACCCATTCTGGATTCAGTTATTAGATGAAGAGGAGAATCTCACGGAGCAGCTTAAGGAATTCTTTCAATCTAATATAGGGTCAGCGTCTATGGGGCCAGTCTGGGACACTATGAAAGTATATGTCCAGGGACTTTACATACAGAGAATTAAATGCCGTAAAGCATGAACTAGGGGTCTCACGGACTCCCTGCACCTGGAGGTGAGAGATTCTGAAGCCACTTATGTGAGGGACCCATCCACACGGACTGAATCTGTATGGAAAGAGGCACAGGATAAACTTAAAGGGAACCTGTCATCAACTTATTGCTGACCTCACTGAGGACAGCATAAAGTAGTGACAGAAATGCTGATTTCATCGGTGTGTCACTCATGACATAATAATAAATGGTTGCCAAGAACCAGCTTTATAATCATTACAGCCCAGGCCTTGAAAAGAGTCAAATCTACTTGAGAAGAGTCATGGCCACCTGAGAAGAGTAATGGTTATTCATGAATTCCTGCTTTCCCTGCCCACCCTCTGATGACTGACAGTCTTCTACCTAGTTTTCTCCCTTTCTTTCTAGGAGAGAACTGCTAATCAGCAGCAGATAGGTGAGAGTGCAGGAGATTATGAATAACATTGACTCTTCTCAAGTAGATTTGACTCTTTTCAAGGCCTGGGTTGTAATGATTATAAAGCTTATTCTCGGCAACCAGCTCATGAGTGACACACCGCTGAAATAAGCATTTCTGTCACTACTTTATGCTGTCCTCAGTGAGCTCAGCATAAAGTTGATGACAGGTTCCCTTTAATGAGCATTTGATGCACATTGCAGATAACAAGCTCTTCTTTCTGAGACAGAAATATTTTGAAGCAGGTGAAAGTGCGGGTAGCCTATTAGCCAGAGTGGTACGTTTGCAGGAAGGTCCATCTAGAATAGTAGCTATTAAGACTAGGGAGGGGAATTACTCTATGGATGACTCCGTTATCCATAATGAGTTCTATAGATATTATAAAGATCTGTATATAAATTAACAATGGACACAAGGAGTATAAAATCCTATCTTGCCATTATACCTGTCCTTATGCTGTCCAAGGAATCGCTTCTCTCATTGATCCCCTTCCATCCCAGATAAATGTGTTGCAAACACAATTACAAGTGGCCCAACGATTACGGACTACATTAAAGTTAATATAGACCCCCTGATTGCCAAATTTATTGAAAAAGTCAATACTTGGTGTAAGTTACCCCTATCCATTATTGGCCGGTGTAACTTAATTAAAATATTTATGCCCCAACTGCTTTATGTACTACATAAGGCTACTTTCACACTAGCGTTTTTGCTGGATCCGGCAGGGTTCAGCAAAAACGCTTTTGTTACTGATAATAAAACCACTTGCATCCGTTTTGAACGGATCCGGTTGTATTATCTTTAACACAGCCAAGACGGATCCGTCATGAACCCCATTGAAAGTCAATGGGGGACGGATCTGTTTTCTATTGGGTCAGAGAAAACGGATCCGTCCCCATTGACTTGCATTGTGGGTCATGACGGATCCGTCTTGCTCTGCATCCCAGGACATGCCGCATGCTGCGGTTTGCTCTCCGGTATGAGAACATAATGGAATACATTTTGGAGCATTCCGTTCTGTTCAGTTAGATATTGTCCCCATTGACGGATCTCAATACCGGAAAATAGAAATGCTAGTGTGAAAGTAGCCTAACTCCCCGATTTTGGGTTTCACAACAGGTATTTTACAAAATTCGGGGGCATAACGTAGATCACTCTTTGGTTTGGAAAAAGGGTCAACCTAGAATCTGGATTGAAACTCTCCAAAGAGGAAAAGAGGAGGGAGGTCTTCCTCTTCCCAACCCATAGCTCTATTTTTCATTTCATCCACCATGACGGCTACGGATGAGATTAACCCCTTGACCTTTGTAGGGGCAGAAATACACAGAGATAGAGAGTTTAAAAGCCCCTACCCACTCTCACACTTCAGTGTTTTCCTGTCCCTACAGGAGTAGTGCACAGATAGGCCTCCCTAAGGGGAGGTGAAGAGTTTTTTATTTACTCATCTTATTTTAGTTTTTAGGAAAGATGATAATCTATTAATCCAGTTTGCGGGTAGTAATAAGGGGAAGAAACTCTCCAAAGCATCCATAGGTCGTTGGATAAAATCTATTTCATGCTGCTACTCTCTAATCGGTCACACTTGTCCTACTGGAATAAAGGCCCACTCCACTAGAGCTATGAAGCTATGGCTTTTTCATGGGCAGAGAAAGCTGGGATGTGTCTTGATCAGATATCTGATCAAGCAGTAGCCCCCCCCCTACAATATAATCTGTTAGTTCTCATCCGTAGCCGTCATGGTGGATGAAATGGAAAACTGTAATTAGACTTACCGGTAATTCTGTTTCCTTGAATCCACCATGGTGGCTCGTATTCTCCCTCCCATAATGTACAAATAATTAAAAAAAGAAAAAAATTGTAAAAAATATAATAGTTGCTATATATATATAATTTTATTCATTTTTTTATATATTTCTTTTTCTCCTTAACCTCCTCAGGACCGCCGTACGCAGGATTGCGTCTTTGCGGCGGTCCTGTTTCTCTGGGTGGACGCGCCGGTGAGTCCTCTCGCGAGACGCGAGATTTCGGGCATTGCCGGCCCGCGCATGCGCATCGCGGGCCGGCAAAAGTTCGAGTAGTATTGCATCAGCAACCTGCCAGCCAATGATCGTCGCTGGCAGGTTGCTGATTTTTAAAAAATCGAATCACAAGCCATATAACAGATCATATTAGTAAATATGATCTGTTATATGGCTTCTCTGCTCCCCTGCGGGTCCTTTTCGTCGGTTGGATCCAGCAGAGGAGCAGACTGAACTGTGAGTACACACCAAACACTACCCTTAGCCCCTGATCACCTTCCATCACCCCCATCATCCAAATTAACCCCTTGATCTCCCCCTGTCAATCACTTAGTGAAAGACAAAAAGTGATCAGTGTAAACTGTCACTTTTTTTTCCCACTAGTATTGGCTGTTAGGTTTTAGGATTAGTTTAGGCCCCTTGGTTAGGTAGTTTAGGGATCAGTTAGCGCCCAGCCCACCGCACCGCAGTCACTTTTATTCGCTGTTTAGCGTATCGCTAATCAGCATTTGTACTTTTATAGTATCTGTAAGTGATCAAAACTGATCACAGTCAGATCTATAAGAGTATAAGTGTCTCTTTAGTTCGCCCTCCACCCAAAACGCAGTGTTTGCCCGATCAGGCCTGATCGGTCGCCCACACGTGCGTTCACCCACGCCCGCCCCGCCGCAGTGACAAAATTTTTTTTGTTTTTTGATCACTGCACAATCACTTTACACGCACTGCGGCGATAAAAAAAATCTGTTTTGATATTTTTTATCAACCGCAGCGGCCTCCGGTACTTCGCTAGCCTCCCCTTTGTAAGACAGGCTTGCTTTTTTTCTTGGGTAGTCTCAGGGAATACCCCTAAATTTAGTAGTCCAAATGGAAAACAGGGGGTATTCTTCTGAAGAGGCCTACAGGATTCTGACCCAGTCGGATGAGGAATGGGAACCCTCATCTGACGAATCTAGCGGGTCAGAATATGAACCTGTAGAAAGCAGTGGCTCTCTGACCCAAAATTCGGACGAGGAGGTGGAGGTCCCTGATAGAACCAGGCGTACCAGGCCCCGTGTCGCTAGACCACAGGTTGTGCAGGATCCGCTTCAAGAGCAGCAGAGTGGGGCTGGCGCTGTCGGATCACGTGGTGAGGCATACACCAGCAGCGCAGCCCTTCCTGGACCTAGTACCAGCACTGCCGTACAACATGGTGACGTGGCGAGCACCAGAAGGGCAGTTGAAGCTGGTACGGTGGCACGTGCAGTAGTTACCCCGTCGCAGCCACCGTGCAGACAGGCCCGTAGAGCCCCTAGAATCCCTGAGGTGCTGGCAAACCCTGATTGGCAGTCACCAACTTCAGCCGCACCTGTAGTTCCCCCTTTCACCACCCAGTCTGGAGTTCGGGTTGAGACGGCTCAGATCGGTTCGGCCCTGGGATTTTTTGAGCTGTTCTTGACTGCGGAGCTCTTGGACTCAGTCGTGGCAGAGACAAACCGGTATGCCACTCAATTTATATCCGCCAACCCGGGAAGCTCTTATGCCCAGTCTTTCCGGTGGAAACCAGTCCAAGTTTCCGAACTTAAAATTTTTCTGGGCCTTCTCCTCAACATGGGTCTAACTAAAAAGCATGAATTGCGGTCATATTGGTCCACGAACCCAATTCATCACATGCCCATGTTCTCTGCTGCCATGTCCAGGACACGATTTGAGACCATCCTGCGTTTCCTGCATTTTAGCGACAACACCACCTCCCGTCCCAGAGGCCACCCAGCTTTTGACCGGCTCCACAAAATTCGGCCCCTCATAGACCATTTCAACCAGAAATTTGCAGATTTGTATACCCCCGAGCAAAACATCTGCGTAGACGAGTCCCTAATACATTTTACCGGGCGCCTTGGCTTCAAACAATACATCCCAAGCAAGCGTGCCCGGTATGGGGTCAAATTGTATAAGCTCTGTGAAAGGGCCACAGGCTATACCCACAAATTTCGGATCTATGAGGGAAAAGATCAGACCCTGGAGCCGGTCGGTTGCCCTGACTACCTGGGGAGCAGTGGGAAGACAGTCTGGGACTTGGTGTCACCCTTATTCGGCAAGGGGTACCATCTTTATGTGGACAATTTTTACACAAGTGTGGCCCTCTTTAGGCATTTGTTTCTAGAACGGATTTGCGCCTGTGGCACCGTGCGAACTAGTCGCGTGGGCTTCCCCCAACGGCTCGTTACCACCCGTCTTGCAAGGGGGGAGAGGGCTGCCTTGTGTAACGAAGAACTGCTCGCGGTGAAATGGAGAGACAAGCGTGACGTTTACATGCTCTCCTCCATTCACGCAGACACGACAATCCAAATTGAAAGGACAACCTGTGTCATTGAAAGGCCCCTCTCAGTCCACGACTATAATGCGCTCATGGGAGGGGTGGACTTCAATGACCAGATGTTGGCTCCCTATTTAGTTTCCCGCAGAACCAGACGCTGGTATAAGAAGGTGTCTGTATATTTAATTCAATTGGCTGCCTATAATAGTTTTGTTCTCTACAGTAAGGCTGGGAGAACAGGATCCTTCCTCAAATTCCAGGAAGAGATCATCGAGAACCTCCTTTATCCAGGAGATTCCGTGGCCCCATCCACCAGTGTAGTTAGCCGTCTACACGAGCGACATTTCCCCAGTGTCGTTGCTGGTACCTCAACCCAACCGTCACCCCGAAAAAGATGTCGTGTCTGTAGCAGGAGTGGAATAAGGCGTGACACCCGCTATTTCTGTCCTGACTGTCCTGACCACCCTGCCCTATGCTATGGAGAGTGTTTCCGGAATTACCACACACAGGTACACCTAGCATAGGGATCACATCTCACCAGGACAGGCACACAGGGCTATTAGGGTCTATTTACTCACAGCTGCTGCAAACCTCTCCTTTCACCTGGGATAAAGTGCATAACGTACTTCGCCACATCTTTGGGCGATTTGCGCTTTGCACATTGACCCATGGGGAAGGAGAGGTTTGTTCTATAAAGGTAAAAAAAAACAAAAAAAAAAAAAACACCAGTAAGCAAAAAGGTTAATGTTCAGTTCAAAAAGTTAAAGTTTAGATGTTCTCTTCCAAAGTTAATAAAATTATTGTGTTGCGGCCTGTTTTTTTTTTTTTTTTTTTTTTACCTTCCAGGTGGACCAACCGATCAACTAGCTGCAGCACTGATGTGCATTCTGACAGAAGCATTGCGCTGCTGTCAGATTACACGCAAGTCAGTGTATGCGGCGCTGCAAGACGAGATTTCTCCTCTGCAGTAAAAGATACGTTTGCCGAGGCATATGAGCTGAGGAGGTGGCGGTGTTCATATACTTTGGCAAACACTTTGTATATATAAAAAAAAAAATCCCGGCAAGGATTTATTCATCTACATCAATTGATGTGAATGGAGAATTCTGGTTTGCCAGGGCATACGAGCTAAGTGGGTATGGATGTTGGGCGGAGCTCCTATGTCCTGGCAGACGCCTTTCCCCTCCTTTTTCTTTTTTTGGCAGAGATTTTTTCATCCACATTGATCGATGCGAATGAAGAAATCTGTGCCGTTCATTTTTTTCTTTCAGCACAGAGGCTGAACGGAAAAAAAAAAATCTCATTACCCGTATGCTCAATATAAGGAGAATAGCAGAAACTCCTAATGCTGGGCATACATGTAATGATTGCGGAGACCCTCAAATGCCAGAGCAGTACAAACACCCCACAAATAACACCATTTTGCAAAGAAGACACCCCAAGGTATTTGCTGAGGGGCATATTGAGTCCATGAAAGATTGAAAGTTAGCGGAAAGGGAGACTTTGTGAGAAAAAAATCAAAAAAATCCATTTCCGCTAACTTGTGCCCAAATTTTTTTTTATATGAACTCGCCATGCCCCTCATTGAATACCTTGGGGTGTCTTCTTTCCAAAATGGGGTCACATGTGGGGTATTTATACTGCCCTGGCATTTTAGGGGCCCCAAAGCGTGAGAAGAAGTCTGGTATCCAAATGTCTAAAAATGCCCTCCTAAAAGCAATTTGGGCACCTTTGCGCATCTACGCTGCAAAAAAGTGTCACACATGTGGTATCGCCGTACTCAGGAGAAGTTGGGGAATGTGTTTTGGGGTGTCATTTTACATATACCCATGCTGGGTGAGAGAAATATCTTGGTCAAATGCCAACTTTGTATAAAAAAATGGGAAAAGTTGTCTTTTGCCAAGATATTTCTCTCACCCAGCATGGGTATATGTAAAATGACACCCCAAAACACATTCCCCAACTTCTCCTAAATACGGAGATACCACATGTGTGACACTTTTTTGCAGCCTAGGTGGGCAAAGGGGCCCACATTCCAAAGAGCACCTTTCGGATTTCACCAGCCATTTTTTACAGAATTTGATTTCAAACTCCTTACCACACATTTGGGCCCCTAGAATGCCAGGGCAGTATAACTAAGAAGACACCCCAAGGTATTCCGTGAGGGGCATGGCGAGTTCCTAGAATTTTTTATTTTTTGTCACAAGTTAGTGGAAAATGATGATTTTTTATTTTATTTTATTTTTTGCCCTTTGCCCACCTAGGCTGTAAAAAAGTGTCACACATGTGGTATCTCCGTATTCAGGTGAAGTTGGGCAATGTGTTTTGGGGTGTCATTTTACATATATCCATGCTGGGTGAGAGAAATATCTTGGCAAAAGACAACTTTTCCCATTTTTTTATACAAAGTTGGCATTTGACCAAGATATTTATCTCACCCAGCATGGGTATATGTAAAATGACACCCCAAAACACATTCCCCAACTTCTCCTGAGTACGGCGATACCACATGTGTGACACTTTTTTACAGCCTAGGTGGGCAAAGGGGCCCACATTCCAAAGAGCACCTTTCGGATTTCACCAGCCATTTTTTACAGAATTTGTTTTCAAACTCCTTACCACACATTTGGGCCCCTAGAATACCAGGGCAGTATAACTACCCCACAAGTGACCCCATTTTGGAAAGAAGACACCCCAAGGTATTCGCTGATGGGCATAGTGAGTTCATGGAAGTTTTTATTTTTTGTCACAAGTTAGTGGAATATGAGACTTTGTTTGAAAAAAAAAATAAAAAAAAAATCATCATTTTCCGCTAACTTGTGACAAAAAATAAAAAGTTCTATGAACTCACTATGCCCATCAGCGAATACCTTAGGGTGTCTACTTTCCGAAATGGGGTCATTTGTGGGGTGTTTGTACTGTCTGGCCATTCTAGAACCTCAGGAAACATGACAGGTGCTCAGAAAGTCAGAGCTGCTTCAAAAAGCGGAAATTCACATTTTTGTACCATAGTTTGTAAACGCTATAACTTTTACCCAAACCATTTTTTTTGTTACCCAAACATTTTTTTTTTATCAAAGACATGTAGAACAATAAATTTAGAGAAAAATTTATATATGGATGTCGTTTTTTTTGCAAAATTTTACAACTGAAAGTGAAAAATGTCATTTTTTTGCAAAAAAATCGTTAAATTTCGATTAATAACAAAAAAAAGTAAAAATGTCAGCAGCAATGATATACCACCAAATGAAAGCTCTATTAGTGAGAAGAAAAGTAGGTAAAATTCATTTGGGTGGTAAGTTGCATGACCGAGCAATAAACGGTGAAAGTAGGGTAGGTCAGAAGTGTAAAAAGTGGCCTGGTCTTTAAGGGTGTTTTAAGCTCTGGGGGCTGAGGTGGTTAATGTATATATTATAGAATACCTGATAAGCACCCACTTTGGTAATTGGTAAATACTGAAGGGTGAGAGTGGGTGGGGGTTTTAAAAAACTCTCTATTTCTGTGTATTCCTGCCACTAGAGAGGTCAAGGGGTCAGTCTTATCCGTAGCCATCATGGCAGATTCAAGGAAACAGAATTACCGGTAAGTCTAATTACGTTTTTTATAGTCGCACAGCTGCAGCACCTTAAAGGGGTTGTCCGGGTTCAGAGCTGAACCCGGACATACCCTTATTTTCACCCAGGCAGCCCCCCTGAGGCTAGCATCGGAGCATCTCATGCTCTGATGCGCTCCCTTGCCCTGCGCTAGATCGCGCAGGGCAGGGGCTCTTTTGTTTTCAATAACGCTGCCAGGCGGAAACTTCCGCCCGGCAGTGTGTTCAGTGACGTCACCGGCTCTGATGGGCGGGCTTTATCGCTGCCCTAGCCATTTTACTGGCTAGGGCAGCGCCAAATCCTGCCCATCAGTGCAGGTGACATCACCGGGCTTCCTGGCAGCCCCATGGAGAGCCCCGGTACATCACCGGATCTCCAAAAAATGCCTTTGCCCTGCGCGATTTAGCGGTGGGCAAAGGAGAGCATCGGAGCATGAACTGCTTCAGAGCAGCTCAAGTCACGGGGGCTGCCTGGGTGAAAATGGGGATATGTCCGGGTTCAGCTCCGAACCCGGACAACCCCTTTAAGGGATGAGGGCAACCCTCGGACCTGAGGCCCTCGGCCAGGATACTTTAGCTACCTACATTATGAAACACAAGGCTCGTATTACTATGACAGAGTTAGGAAGGTCACAATGTTACTCTGGGGGATATGATACAATCTCTTTGATAAATAAAGAAATAAAGTCTGGTCTAAGTTTAAGGAGTTGCTTGCTCTTAAGGGACATTCTGACACCACACCCTAAGGTACTGGAATTGTTTAAACTGGAAGCATGACCATATTCTCAAAATGACCTTCAGGAGTATTAAAGGCCATCTTCCATTCGTCCCCCTCCTTGATTCTTACCAGATTATATGCCCCCCTCAAATCCAACTTAGAGAACACCTTGGCACCGACAATCTGATTGAACAAATCCGGTATCAATGGATCACGGACCGTAATGCGATTAAGCTCACAGAAGTCCAAACATGGCCTAAGAGTTCCGTCCTTTTTCTTAACCAAGAAGAATCCTGCATCCACTGGGGATTTGGATGGTCTAATATGACTTTTAGCCAAACTCTCTGTGATATATTCTCGCATGGCAGCTCTTTTGGGTTCAGAAAGATTATACAACTGAGACTTGGGCAACTTACTTCTGGGAATAAGGCTGATGGGGCAATCATACTCCTGATGTGGAGGTAACTCCTGGTCTCTACTTTCAGAGAATACATAAAAAAAATCTGAAATAAACGAAGGTACAACTTTAGTGGTTACAACAGAAAGCGATCTAAGACAGTTGTCTATACAATAATCACTCCAATCAAGAATCTGTCTCGCTTGCCAAACGATGGTAGGCAGACCCTCTAGCACAAAACACGAAATGGATTCTTGATGAAAATCACCCACTTTTAAACGGATGTCCTGCACCATTTGTGACAAACATTTTTGTGGGAGTGGAGCGAAATCTATTGCAAATACCGAAATATTTTTGTCTAATGCACTTGTTCTCAACCCATGCATACGGACGAACTGACCATCAACTAGGTTAACCCCTGCCCCACTGTCAAAAAACACTTCAATTCCCAGAGTTTTGGAATCTAGCGCCACCTCGGCAGACATCTGAGAAATCGGGTATTACCGGTAAATGACAAAAGTAGATTCTCAGATTCCCCACCCACACCACCAAGAGTGAGGATGAGGATTAAACATTTTTCTTTTGTTTTCACCTTGATGCTGAACATAAGGACATACGTTAACAAAATGTCCCCTTTTTCCACAGAAAAAGCAGAGTCCCTTCTTAAGCCTGAAATTCTTATCACCAGTTCCAGGTGTAGCTCCCCCCAACTGCATTGGCTTGTCACCAGACATGAACTCGTGTCTCTCTACCAAAAGTGTCGGAGGAGGCTGCCAGCTTATACGATAGTACGTCCTGAGAGTGAGGAACCTTAGACCTCTCTCTCAGGCGTCTATCAATACGTACAGCAAAGGACATCGCCGCTTCCAATGACTCAGGATATTCGTGAAACGCCAACATGTCCTTCAGGCTCTCAGATAACCCTTGACAGAATTGGCTATGGAGAGCTGGATTATTCCACTCCGTATCCGTAGCCCATCTCCTAAATTCAGAGAAATTGGTCTTCGCAGAATGCTCTCCCTGTCGTAAGCCACAAAACTTGGTATCGGCCAGTGAGATCCGATATGGGTCATCATAGATAAGACCTAGAGCTCTGAAAAATTCATCTACTGACCGGAGGGACTATGATCCAGTCGGCAATGAAAAAGCCCAAGACTGAGCGTCATCTTTAAGTAACAAAATGATTATACCCACCACTATACCTGACTCTCGTCCCCAGAAGAGTTAGGACATAGTTTAAAATATAATTTGCACAACTTCCTGAACCGAATAAAATTGGCACTTCCCCCGTAAAATCTATCTGGGAGAGATCGACCTTAGGTTCAGGAACCAGTTGCCTGTGATCTCTGGATGTGTGAGACTGTTGTGCGGAGGTCAGCTACCGCTCCTGCAGTTGTTCGACCAGTGCAGAAATAGTATCCATCGCTGCACTGACACAATCTAAATGGCGTTTTTTTGCGCGGTTGATAATGTCACAAAGTGAGGAGAGGGGAGGAACACCAGAATGGCAACAGAAAGAAAATGACCAGAAACTAGGCCTCATGGCTAGGGAAAGGGAAGAGGTCACCACCTAGGAAACCCTAAACCTAGCCCTGTCTCCTGTCAGTATGAATAGACCCTGAATGTAAGAATATTCATAAACCGGAAACCCTGGAAAGCCCTAGGAATAGTGACTGGGTCTGAGACCACTGGTTCCTTCCCAGATGAACAAACCAGCATCTCTCTGAGATGTAGTACACAACGAGAAAATAGCAAAAACAAAAAGCAAAGGGAAGTACACTTATCTTTAATAGAAAATTGATGAGCAGGAACACAGGTGAGGAACTTGCACCAGCTCTTCCAAATCCAGGCAGAAAATATCAACCGCATGGTATAAATTGTGAGTCCAGACTAAATAGAGAAGCAGTAATGGACACAAGCTACACCTTAGACGAGGTGTGGTCATTGCCAACAACAACAACACTGCAACAAGTGAAAACAGGCTGTCAGATAACCTAACGTGCAGCCAGTCTCTCAGATCTTCTAACCTCTGTCACAGGAGGGACCGTGACAGCTATTCTGACATTGGCCAGAGAGGTGCAGCCTGCTGGAAGTTACTCAAGGCAGGCTTGGGGCCTTCATAAGACCCCAGCCTGCCTTCACACACATTGGCACCAAGCGATCGCATTTGTGGGGTGACGATGGAAGACAGAGCCATTGCCCAACCCATGTAAATTGTTAAACAGCAGGAGTGCTGATCCGGGCTGTTAGAGCAGGGCCGCGGCTCTTATGTGAGAGCTGGGGACCCGTGCAGCACTTAGATTGGTCTGCCGTGAAAAAGTGGCAGCCCAGCCTAAAGCCCCTTAGTGACCGCCGTAAAAACACGTATGGGTGGTCACTAAGGGGTTAAGCTTTGGATAAAGGCTGGCGTCTGGCTCGCCCAAATCATAGTAAGCCTTCTGCGGTTTCCTGGTCAAGAAAGCTGCCACTATATGTGCCCACTGGTAGGCCGGTAACGTCTTACGCTCTGCTACACTCTCATCCGTGGACGTCATCTTTTGGAGTGAACTTTGTAATGCCACCTGTGCTTTTGGGATTGTTCCCGAAACGTCAATGTTTTCACCAATAGGTCACCAAGCCGCCTTTGCCTCACTCAGCACATTTTCTCCATTAGTTGCCGATTCATCTTGTCCTTCCTAGCCTATGCCTGTTGCTGTCGTTTGTCAACCTGTGTAAAGGCTTGTTGCTGCTGCAAAAACAGCTGTTGCTGTTGAAGAATAGCAGGTTTAAACTGGCTGCTCTGTGCAAAAAACTCTGTCTGTCTCTTTAAGACTGCATTTTGGATCCAAGTGCCAGCATCCTCCACTATACAGGGAGTGCAGAATTATTAGGCAAGTTGTATTTTTGAGGATTAATTTTATTATTGAACAACAACCATGTTCTCAATAAACCCAAAAAACTCATTAATATCAAAGCTGAATATTTTTGGAAGTAGTTTTTAGCTATTTTAGGGGGATATCTGTGTGTGCAGGTGACTATTACTGTGCATAATTATTAGGCAACTTAACAAAAAACAAATATTTACCCATTTCAATTATTTATTTTTACCAGTGAAACCAATATAACATCTCAACATTCACAAATATACATTTCTGACATTCAAAAACAAAACAAAAACAAATCAGTGACCAATATAGCCACCTTTCTTTGCAAGGACACTCAAAAGCCTGCCATCCATGGATTCTGTCAGTGTTTTGATCTGTTCACCATCAACATTGCGTGCAGCAGCAACCACAGCCTCCCAGACACTGTTCAAAGAGGTGTACTGTTTTCCCTCCTTGTAAATCTCACATTTGATGATGGACCACAGGTTCTCAATGGGGTTCAGATCAGGTGAACAAGGAGGCCATGTCATTATATTTTCTTCTTTTATACCCTTTCTTGCCAGCCACGCTGTGGAGTACTTGGACGCGTGTGATGGAGCATTGTCCTGCATGAAAATCATGTTTTTCTTGAAGGATGCAGACTTCTTCCTGTACCACTGCTTGAAGAAGGTGTCTTCCAGAAACTGGCAGTAGGACTGGGAGTTGAGCTTGACTCCATCCTCAACCCGAAAAGGCCCCACAAGCTCATCTTTGATGATACCAGCCCAAACCAGTACTCCACCTCCACCTTGCTGGCGTCTGAGTCGGACTGGAGCTCTCTGCCCTTTACCAATCCAGCCACGGGCCCATCCATCTGGCTCATCAAGACTCACTCTCATTTCATCAGTCCATAAAACCTTAGAAAAATCAGTCTTGAGATATTTCTTGGCCCAGTCTTGACGTTTCAGCTTGTGTGTCTTGTTCAGGGGTGGTCGTCTTTCAGCTTTTCTTACCTTGGCCATGTCTCTGAGTATTGCACACCTTGTGCTTTTGGGCACTCCAGTGATGTTGCAGCTCTGAAATATAGCCAAACTGGTGGCAAGTGGCATCTTGGCAGCTGCACGCTTGACTTTTCTCAGTTCATGGGCAGTTATTTTGCGCCTTGGTTTTTCCACGCGCTTCTTGCGACCCTGTTGACTATTTTGAATGAAACGCTTGATTGTTCGATGATCACGCTTCAGAAGCTTTGCAATTTTAAGAGTGCTGCATCCCTCTGCAAGATATCTCACTATTTTTGACTTTTCTGAGCCTGTCAAGTCCTTCTTTTGACCCATTTTGCCAAAGGAAAGGAAGTTGCCTAATAATTATGCACACCTAATATAGGGTGTTGATGTCATTAGACCACACCCCTTCTCATTACAGAGATGCACATCACCTAATATGCTTAATTGGTAGTAGGCTTTCGAGCCTATACAGCTTGGAGTAAGACAACATGCATAAAGAGGATGATGTGGTCAAAATACTCATTTGCCTAATAATTCTGCACGCAGTGTACATGGGATAGTGACACCAAGGTACAGTTCATACAGGGATTTGCCTGTTTTCTTTATTTTCATGCATAAACAAAAATGTAAGGCCTTGACATTCAAGCAAAAAACACAAAAATAAATTCCTGCTCGGCTGCGCACTTACTGAACACAAGATCACCCTTTCCATATGGGTGGCTTACTACAGCCACACGACACAACACAGAGTAAACTTAGTGTCCTTTTGACGTTTTAGCAGACTTTAGCAGTAATGGTGAAAGTCTGTTCAATCAGTCCCCCATCCACACCCATAGTGCAGACCTTTATAGCCCAGAAATGAGCTGAGCTACACTCACCTAAAGAATTATTAGGAACACCATACTAATACGGTGTTAGACCCCCTTTTGCCTTCAGAACTGCCTTAATTCTACGTGGCATTGATTCAACAAGGTGCTGATAGCATTCTTTAGAAATGTTGGCCCATATTGATAGGATAGCATCTTGCAGTTGATGGAGATTTGAGGGATGCTCATCCAGGGCACGAAGATCCCATTCCACCACATCCCAAAGATGCTCTATTGGGTTGAGATCTGGTGACTGTGGGGGCCATTTTAGTACAGTGAACTCATTGTCATGTTCAAGAAACCAATTTGAAATGATTCGAGCTTTGTGACATGGTGCATTATCCTGCTGGAAGTAGCCATCAGAGGATGGATACATGTTCTCATTCTTTTTACGCCAAATTCGGACTCTACCATTTGAATGTCTCAACAGAAATCGAGAGTCATCAGACCAGGCAACATTTTTCCAGTCTTCAACAGTCCAATTTTGGTGAGCTCATGCAAATTGTAGCCTCTTTTTCCTATTTGTAGTGGAGATGAGTGGTACCCGGTGGGGTCTTCTGCTGTTGTAGCCCATCCGCCTCAAGGTTGTGTGTGTTGTGGCTTCACAAATGCTTTGCTGCATACCTCGGTTGTAACGAGTGGTTATTTCAGTCAACGTTTCTCTTCTATCAGCTTGAATCAGTTGGCCCATTCTCCTCTGACCTCTAGCACCCACAAGGCATTTTTGCATACTGGATGTTTTTCCCTTTTCACACCATTTTTTGTAAACCCTAGAAATGGTTGTGCGTGAAAATCCCAGTAACTGAGCAGATTGTGAAATACTCCGACCGGCCCGTCTGGCACCAACAACCATGCCATGCTCAAAATTGCTTAAATCACCTTTCTTTCCCATTCTGACATTCAGTTTGGAGTTCAGGAGATTGTCTTGACCAGGACCAGCCCCCTAAATGCATTGAAGCAACTGCCATGTGATTGGTTGACTAGATAATTGCATTAATGAGAAATAGAACAGGTGTTCCTAATAATTATTTAGGTGAGTGTACATCACCTGTCTGAGCGCTATATAGGAAACCTTTTCTGGACAGGAAGGGAATGATGAGCCCCACTACCAACCTGCTTATCATTCCATAAAAATCCAGACCCGACAACATCATTAACCAAAATCCTTAGCAAACAATGCTTTGCTAAGGCAACCCATCTTTCCTGGATTTCTGATATCTTATCCAACTTTCAGTTAGCGCATCCCGCTTGGCGTCATGATTCAGGATCTTCTTGCAGTGGCTAGCATGGATCTAAGTGTCCTTGCCCTGGAGTTTCACAGAAGTGATGGTGACCAACTGGACCTGAGCTGGTTCACCAACTGGGCCAAGGTCCTCAATATATGTTTGTCACCACTCAATCTCCTTTCAAATTGTGTGTTTCCCTGCATGTCTTCCTATGAAGAAATATGTTTATAGGTTTCATCATTTCCTATCTTCTGAATCACCAACTCTTATTATGGGTGATTTTAATATCCCCATTGATGCTCCTAACTCACCATCAGCCGCTGACTTACTTTCTTTAACCTCCTCTCTTGGTGTATCACAACTTACTTCCTCTGCCATGCATGAACAGGGCAATATACTTGATCTAGTAGTCTTCCGCTATTGCTTAGTCTCAAGCTTTAGTAACTTATCCTTCCCACTTTCTGACCACAATCTTCTTTTATTTACCATAAAGACTTCTCACTTTTCTCATGGGAATCCTACTTTTCACATTTCCAGAAACCTACACACCATTAACTGCCAGAAACTTATTAACACCCTACAATTAGCTCTTACTCCAATCTCTTCCCTCCACTGTCCATACTTGGCTGCCAATCATTACAACCGGACCCTGGATGAAGTTGCTACAATATCAATCCGACCCTCTCGACACCGAACACTGCAACCCTGGCACACACCTGAAACACGTTTTCTACAGCGCTGCTCCAGATGTGCAGAATGCTTATGAAGAAAATCGCAAATATCAGCAGACTTCCTCCATTATAAATTTATGCTCGAAACATACAATTCGGCTCTCAACATTGCCAAACAAAAGTACTTCACCTCTCTCTTCTCCTCACTCTCAAATAACCCAAAACGACTCTTTGACACTCTTCATTCCCTTCTAAGCCCTAAAGTTCCAGAACCTGTTACTGACCTCTGCGCTGATGGCATGGCCACTTCAGAGACAAGATTGGCAGTATCCGGCAGGAAATAATTTCAATCCTCCTTTCTCCAATTCCTCCACATGCACTCTCTCCTCTTTTGACCCTATAAGGCTACTTTCACACTGGTGATTTGGCTTTCCGTTTGTGAGATCCATTCAGGGCTCTCACAAGCGGTTCAAAACAGATCAGTTTTGCCATAATGCATTCTGAATGGGAAAGGATCCGCTCAGAATGCATCAGTTTGCCTCCGTTCCATCTCCATTCCGCTTTGGAGGCGGACACCAAAACCTTGCTTGCAGCGTTTTGGTGTCCATCTGATAAAACTAAGCCAAATGGATCCATTCTGACACACAATGTAAGTCAATGGGGACGGATCCGTTTTCTATGACACACCTAGCACAATAGAAAACTGATCCGTCCTCCAATGACTTTCAATGGTGTTCAAGACGGATCTGTCTTGGTTATGTTAAAGTTAATACAAACGGATCCGTTCTGAACGGATGCAGACGGTTGTATTATCTGAACAGATCCGTCTGTGCAGATCCATGACGGATCCGCACCAAACGCGAGTGTAAAAGTAGCCTAAAAGACCTCATGCACACGACTGTTCCATTTTTTGCGGTCCGTAAACCGCGGATCCGCAAGAAACGGAAGCCGCCCGCGTGCCTTCTGCAATTCGGACCATTGTAGAAATGCTATTTTTTTTTTGCGGGGCCACGGAACTGAGCAACGGTTGCGGACAGCACACTGAGTGCTGTCCGCCTCTTTTGCGGCCCCATTAAAGTGAATGGGTCTGCACCCGAGCCGCAGAAAATGCGGCTCTGATGCGGACCACAACAACGGTCGTGTGCATGAGGCCTAACAGAGGAAGAAGTCTCCAGGCTTCTCTCCTCTTCTCGACACACGACCTGTAGCAGTGATCCTATTCCTTCACACCTCCTCCAGTCCCCCTCTCTCTCTCTCTTCTGGTATCTTTCCCTCCTCTTTCAAACACACTATTATAACCCCACTACTAAAGAAACCATCTCTTGACCCGATCTGTGCTGCTAACTACCGACCTGTTTCTAACCTCCCCTTCATCTCTAAACTCCTTGAACGTCTTGTCTACTCTCGCTTAATAAGCTATCTCTCTGCAAACTCTCTTCTTGACCCCTTACAATCTGTCGTTCGCCCTCTTCACTCTACAGAAACTGCCATTACTAAAGTGTCTAACGATCTCCTAACAGCAAAAAGAAATGGTGACTATTCGCTACTGATTCTGCTTGATCTCTCTGCAGTGTTTGATAATGTAGACCATAAACTCCTCCTCACCATGCTCCACTCAATTGGCCTTAAGGACACTGCTTTCTCTTGGTTCTCTTCCTATCTCTCTGGCCGCTCCTTTAGTATCTTTCGCTGGCTCTTTTTCTTCTCCTCTTCCTCTTGATGTCGGCGTTCCTCAGGGCTCAGTACTAGGTCCTCTACTCTTCTCCCTCTATACAGCCCCCATCGGACAGACTATCAGTAGATTTGGCTTTCGATACCATCTCTATGCTGACGACACCCAACTATACACTTCATCCCCTGACATCACCCTTGCTTTACTCAAAAACACCAATAATTGTCTGGCAGCTGTCTCTAACATCATGTCCTCTCTGTATCTAAAACTGAACCTCTCAAAAACGGAACTTCTTGTCTTTCCCCCATCTACTAACTCACCTAAACTTGATATTTCAATTTTGTTCTGCAGCACCATCATAACTCCTGTGCAACATGCAAGCTGTCTTGGGGCCACATTTGACTCTGTAGTGAACAAAATGGTGGCTCACCTGGGAAACCCCTATGGATACGGTGCACTCACCCAAATCCAAAAAATGAAATAGGAAATAAATAGTAGTGGAGGGGCACTCAGATATCAGGGAGCTCTGGACAACCGTATTGTCTAAAATTTAACATTTAATGGACATCAATAAAACATGGATCAAATATCACATAGACATAAAATGGATATGTAGCTCAGTAATTGCACCAATATTAGAGCTCCATTATACAGCCATTAGGGAGCGCTCTTACGGAAATAAATGACTGATATGTCCCAATGAAGTGGATTATAAAACGTACCACCTGGTCATGGGACGCTGAAGACAAATGTCCCATATAGGAATGGATCTGTGGTAGAAAATATGGATGGATGAACGGATCTGTTATAAATGATATGTCTGTATCCTAAGTGTCTCAGTCATATGTTATCAGACAATGGTAGTGCTATAAGCGTCATATATTACCGCCAGACTTGTAGACACTTGCCGGGTAACTATTTTCCCCGCCGACTAGACTCACTACGGTGTCCCGTGTGGTCTCGCAGTCTTAGCGTGGCGTCCCACGTGACCTGGCGGTAACTCACGTGACTTCAGATGTTTAGTTCCACGTCTCCAGGTGAAATCAGTGTACAGGACTACTGTTTGCTCCTGGATCACCAATAAATGGATGTTATTAGGCTTGTGATGAACCGCTTGTGGTTGAGTCCATATTAGTATAATGCTTGCTAGGCCACTCTGACCAGACCATATGCGTTTCGGGGTACCTCCCCTTCCTCAGTGGTGGTCACAATGCAGAGATGGAACTGTTTGGATTCCTCTAACTGGGGGGCTGTCTGGTGGGGACGTGTAATCCAAGTCTGGCTGCTATATATGTAGCAAGTGTTCAGCAACTGTGAACAGCACAACACTAGTCTGTGATGACGGGTGCCAGCGGCTGATGAAGCAATCCAGGCTTCAAAAACTAATAAATCCAGGAAATCCACGGCACTTCCTTCAGTAAAAATGTAAGTGTTTATTCACCAGAAATACAACGTTTCGGTTCGCACACTGGAACCTTTTTCAAGCAGTGATGTGAAAGGGGAGTGCACATAACATATTTATAGCATGTTTCATATCAATCAATAACATAATTAAGTGCAATAAATAATACAATTCATCAAAGTACATATCACGATCCAAAAAATACATAATTAAAAAGCAAGTGAAATTCATAGTAAACTTTTAAATGACTTGGATATGTGTATCCAAAAGCCCGTGTTAGTTTAAGTGACTGTGAATCATATTTCATATAATTACAACAATCATCAGTGCCCAGGTGATATTCATGATTAACTTGATTAAAAACAATAGCTGAACGTTCGTGACCTGATCGGGATCCAAGCGACACACGAGGGTCTGGCGTGGTGCAAGCTCAACTGCGCCTGCGAGGCTTCTCCTAGTAACGGCAGTCTTCTGTGACCAGCAGGTCAGGTGATCGGGATCCCCGAGTCACGTGAGGCATATTAGTACACGTTACTACAGCAACCGTCACGTGACTAAGGTCCTGCATTCTAAAGATCCAAATTATGATTCTATATCTGACTGTTTAACTCTGGTAGCTACGATCTTCCCAAAGTGTAAATGTCATCTGGAGTTCCGGATAGTAGAGACAACATCTCTCTTTAAACTATCATTATTGAACAGACATCAGGTGCAGATATAATTGCGCTACCTACGGGGTCATCAACAACTATTGAGATCGCTCAATCCCACCAGCTGTATCCGTTGGTAGCACAGGCAACACTGCACTTGTCCCCAAGTGCAGGGTCAAGCCCTGCTCGCCCCTCCCCCAATACAGTAGAATAAAGGCATCCTGGCAGGGAGGATCAACCACCACAAACAGCAGTCCAAACTGAATAAATGCTAGGTGGTCCCATCACACACTGTCATCATGGGTTTTCGTGGACGCACATCAGGCTCCCATAGTACGGGGCTCCAGCATATCTAATCCACATCCCCTTTGTTAATCTAGTAATTATCTGAAGCTCACTTCTGTCAAAAAAGTGCAATAGGTACACAAGACTAAATCCCAGAACTTCAGATGAAATAAACAAACAGAAGGCAGCAACCTCATATTAGTGATCAGTTCTCATCACCATATCCCATCTTGTATAAATTCAATGGTTGTCCAGCATCATCATGTGTGGCGACTGGCGAGGATCCCAATTCCTTCTCTATGTCCACCGAACGCTCAGCTTTACATAATCTGCAAGTAAAAATAATCATAATCGGGGAAAGCATTAGAAACGATATATTCTTTCAAAGCACCCCACATATAACTTAGCAGGTCGACAAAACAGGATTTGGGGCCACAACCAGATAGAGCGCCATCTAAGTACATATCCAAGGTCTGAACTCAACATTTAATCTCATTGGTTTTAAAGTATTTAATTTCATGATCCAAAAGAGCTCTCTTTAACAGTAATACTCTATTCCCACCTCTCCGTGATAATGGGACATTGTCCACGAGCATCCACTTTGTCTCGTTCAACATGTCCCATTTCTGTACAGTGCTTTGACACTGGTAAATCCAGTTGCTTTTTACGGATGGCATAACAATGGTAATTAAAACGTGTCTTGAAATCCAGTCTAGTTTCTCCTACATATAATAATGAGCAAGGGCACCACAACACATATATCACAAAAGACGAATCACATGTCAAATAATAATTCATTTTGTGTGTGACCTCAGTTTTTGGATGTATAAAACTTCCTCCCTTTTGTATCTGTTTACAGTTAATGCAATTCAAGCATGGGAAACATCACTTCCTAGGAGTTTTTAAGAAGGTTTGTCCCACTTTTTTAATTGGGCCTACGTCAGCATGGACCAATTTATCTTTCAAATTCCTGGGTCGCCTGTAAGACATCAAGGGTACATTCTTAAATTCATCAACCTCACTGAGGCCATGTTTTAAAATGGGCCAGTGCTTGTTGATGATATTTCGGACTTGGTAGCTGTCTTCTGTATACGTGGTCACTAGAGGAATTCTATTGGTTTTCTGAACCTTATTTCTACTGGTAGTAAGTAATTGCTCTCTTTTCACTTCCTCCACCTTTTTGATCTGAGTGTCAAGACTCCTCACTGGATATCCACGTTTTTTGAATGCATCCTTCATATTAGTCAAGGTTTGTTCTAGCTGTATCGGATTGCTCATTATTCTTTTAGCTCTTAGAAATCGACTCGTAGGCAGAGATTTAACCATGGGTCTAGGATGTGCACTTGTATAATGAAGCAACGTGTTCCTATCAGTGGGCTTGATGTGTATCCCACTCTCAACCTCATTATTATGGACAGTAATCAAGGTGTCCAAGAACACCATCCTCTCATCGGATTGGGTCATGGTGAACTTCACATCCTCATCTATGGAGTTTAAATACGAAAAAAACTCTGCCAACTCTATCCCCGTGCCCGTCCATATGAAGAAGACTTCGTCTATGTATCTCCACCACCCCAGCACTCGGCTGAAGTGATGGGACACATAGACGTACGACTCCTCCAGGAAGGCCACAGTGACATTAGCGTAAGTAGAGGCCACATTTGACCCCATTGCCGTACCCCTCATTTGCATAAAAAAAATCATCCCCAAAAAGAAAATAATTATTGGTTAGTACGGCATGGAGTAATCCCAGGAGGAATTCCTGACACTTTGGTGTATATTTAGAACCCTTTAATGCATCCCCAACAGCCCTCAGGCCCAGTTCATGTCTGATACTAGCACATAGACTGACTACATCCAAGGACACCAATATCGCGCCATCTGGAATAGTCACCTCCCTGATCTTCAGCCAAAAAGCTGAAGTGTCTCTGATGTATGATTTGGCAGAGATTGCGTACACACGCAACACTCTGTCCAGAAAAATAGAAATGTTACTGAACAGGGAGTCCCTGGCTGAGACAATGGGTCTCCCAGGGGGATTGAAAAGATCTTTATGTATCTTAGGCAACAGATATAAAATGGGTGTCCTTGGATGTAGAACAGTCAAAAAAGTTCTAAGTCTCTCATCTATTAGGCCACCTTGTAGGCTCAGCTCCAGTATATTCTTAATCCGTCTCTCAATGTCCCATTTAGGGTCATGAGACAATTTTTTGTATACACACGGATCATTCAACTGTCTCATAGCCTCTTCGATGTACTTCCCCGTGTCCATGACCACGACCGCACCACCCTTGTCAGCTGACTTGACGATGAGATCGTGGTCACGGGCCAGAGCTTCCACCGCATCTCTTTCAGCAGCAGTCACATTGGGATGATGTAAATGCCCTGTATCTGATTGTTTTAGTTTATCAATATCCTGCATAACTGATTTAATAAACACATCAATAGCCCCAATGGGGAGTTGAGGAGAAAAATCACTTTTGATAAATAGGTCAAAATCAGACAACTGTAATTCAGTCCTTGTGATACAGTCAACCTTTTTGTTGTGTGTGTGGTAAACCATGTTTTTAGCTTCAGTCTCCTGAAGAACTGGTGCAGGTCAATCTCTAACTGCATCCAGTCCGTCTTTTGACTGGGACAGAAGCTAAGGCTTTTTGATAAGACATGCAATTGCTTATCTGTTAAAATGTGTGAGGAAATATTTACCACGGTTTGTTCACATTTTTCTTTTTGATTTGCTTCTTGCTTCTGGTTCTTCCGTTCTCTGTATCTCCTTCGCCCACCTCTCCTAGTTCGCTTCTTACATCCGGAGTTGGAGGAACATCTAAAAAAGAAGATGGTGCTGATGTATCTTTCCTCTCTCTGGCATATGTTTTCTTCTGGATTCTTCTATCCATATTGTTGTATTGTGGTAAATTCCTTACACCAGTCCAGTTATATACCGAGCCCACACTGTAATCTCTCATATCTCTCTGCCATTTGTTGCGCTTGATATACTGCGTCTCCTTGTGCAATTTCTCTAGGAAAGGAGTGAATTTGGAGAGATAAGCTTCAAAGTCTTAAGCAGATAGTAATTACTTTAAAAGGGTTTCTGCTAAGTCCTTTTGTCTGATAGTGTCCACCAAATCACGCTGGGGAAACTCCATATTAAGTAATTTGAGATCTGATGAGAACTTGTTTGCAATCAGCTCATACTTAGAGCGAAATTCATTGTCCTGCATATACATAGTAGGTTGATGTTGTGGCAGGCCAAGGGTCAGCCACGTGATGATCGTTGCCTCATGTTCAGGTGAATGACGTCGACGGAGGAAAATGACAGAAGTCTGAGTTTAGTTCAAAACCTTGTCAGGACCCTAACATAATGTCTCCTGCATCCTTTATTTATACACAGTTCAAAAGGGTGTAACCCCTCAAAGTAAAATATGATTGGTTTACAGACATTTCAATAATGGCTTTTGAATCCATCTATTGATTGGTTAGCATTTTACCAGTTTCACTTTAGCAAAAATGTGTTAACTAATGAGTTTAGATTTTTTAACAAGAGATGCATTTTTGCTTAGTAGTACATACAAACCTTATCTTATCTTAACACACACAGGTCACTCTTATAGGTTTTTTAGCTTATGCTTGTTCTTTTCCAAATGTCACCACATTGTATCACGTATACAGAGAAAATGAAAACATCTTATGAATTTTATATCCACTTTCAGAAAAGCTGGATAATTTCCTTAACATTTACAGTGAGTACGTAATCCTCTAGGGATACGATGAACTTTATAGTACTCACTGAGTGTTGTTAAATGTAGTTCTAAGGGGATCATCCTCTTTTTTGCTGTCTCAAAATTCCTTTTGGCATCCAGCACCGTTGGTGTAAATAGAAAACTGCCGTCCCCTCTGCATGCTCCCAAAATCCTACTAGCATCATCCTGCGTATATGAAAAAAAGTCTGGTGAAGTTGCCCCAGCGGGGTCTGTATTACCTCCATATTCCATGTTTAAATGCGTGCCAGTCCACTGAGATTCAATATCCAGCAAGTGTTCAGCAACTGTGAACAGCACAACACTAGTCTGTGATGACGGGTGCCAGCGGCTGATGAAGCAATCCAGGCTTCAAAAACTAATAAATCCAGGAAATCCACGGCACTTCCTTCAGTAAAAATGTAAGTGTTTATTCACCAGAAATACGTTCGCACACTGGAACCTTTTTCAAGCAGTGATGTGAAAGGGGAGTGCACATAACATATTTATAGCATGTTTCATATCAATCAATCAATAACATAATTAAGTGCAATAAATAATACAATTCATCAAAGTACATATCACGATCCAAAAAATACATAATTAAAAAGCAAGTGAAATTCATAGTAAACTTTTAAATGACTTGGATATGTGTATCCAAAAGCCTGTGTTAGTTTAAGTGACTGTGAATCATATTGCATATAATTACAACAATCATCAGTGCCCAGGTGATATTCATGATTAACTTGATTAAAAACAATAGCTGAACGTTCGTGACCTGATCGGGATCCAAGCGACACACGAGAGTCTGGCGTGGTGCAAGCACAACTGCGCCTGCGCGGCTTCTCCTAGTAACGGCAGTCTTCTGTGACCAGCAGGTCAGCTGATCGGAAGTTAGGAGGTTCCAGTGTGCGAACCGAAACGTTGTATTTCTAGTGAATAAACACTTACGTTTTTACTGAAAGAAGTGCCGTGGATTTCCTGGATTTATTAGTTTTTGAAGCCTGGATTGCTTCATAAGCCGCTGGAACCCGTCATCACAGACTAGTGTTGTGCTGTTCACAGTTGCTGACCACTTGCTGGATATTGAATCTCAGTGGACTGGCACGCATTTAAACATGGAATATGGAGGTAATACAGACCCGCTGGGGCAACTTTTCCGGACTTTATTTCATATACGCAGGATGAGACTAGCAGGATTTTGGGAGCATGCAGAGGGGACGCCAGTTTTCTATCTACACCAACGGTGCTGGATGCCAAAAGGAATTTTGAGACGGCAAAAAAGAGGATGATCACCTTGGAACTACATTTAATAACACTCAGTGAGTACTATAAAGTTAATCGTATCCCTAGAGGATTACGTAGTCACTGTCAACCTACTATGTACAGTAACCGAAATAAATACCTCGACCGTTAATTGAATCAACATTCAAGTAATGCCCAAGCCTATGGCAATAAATATATATAAATAACCTACATAGAAAATGCCAGACCGCTGGTACTAAATTAATCTTTATTACAAAATTACATTAGACAACATACATGATTAAAAGAATCAGTGCAGGAGATAAAAAAGCAACATCACTGGAGGAGACATACAATGAACGGAGTCCCTATCCTTAAACATGATATTCATAAGAGATGGTTATGCAAACATGAAAACATACATAGTGGGGAAAAGGGACATTTACCCATACAAAGTCTCCTCCAGGATGGCGCCAACCCCAACGCGCGTTTCGGCGTACCTTCGTCTGGGGGTAGCGTCATCACTGGAGGACATGGTTTAAATACAAATGACGGCCAATCAACATACCGGTAATCATCAGTTCATACATCACCGGACTGCGCCGGATTTTTTGTCAGATGGACTTCCTGGATGCCGGCATCTAGAGGAACACGTGACCACCCGGAAACATGTGATCCGCTTCTGGTCACGTGATCCGAATGACGTCACTTGAGCGCGCACTAGCTAGTCGCAGCTCAGTAACGTCATCCAACCTTACTACATGATTCGGATCCATCATATTGGTATATCCCTGTATTCGACAGGCCCAACAGACGTACATACGCAATCAAAATATATCGGACAAAGCATACATTAATCATTTGATGTGGACATACAAGTTGATATAAAAAGGTTTATACATAGATTTCCCCCACATATACACATGTCATATGTCAAATTATATCTCTCATTATTATAATAACAGATGTTACATCTATCATATAGGGCTCATACCCATCCATTACATCTGTTGAAGATATACTATACAAAGTGATAATAAGAAAGTGCAAAGTGCATGGACTATTTAAAAATATATATATACTAATCCATAAAAACATCTATATATATATATATATATGTGTAACCCGCAGTGTATATACCACTGATGAGTCATATATCAGGTGAAAAGATATCTATATAGAAAAAACATATTATGTGAAATACATTATATATACGTGTACCTTCACTGTTTAACCAGTGATTGTGAAAAAAGTGCAAAGTGCCTAATAATAAATGTATCAACTCAGATACGTGTACAGATTCAAATAGTGTCCTATGGACCACTGATACCTTGGGAAGGAATAGGAAAGGGATGGGGGGGGGGGGAAAGGGAGGGGGGGGGGGGGGAGAAAGGGGGGGAGAAAGGGGGGGGGAAGGGGGGGGGGGAGGGGGGGGGGGGGGCAAAGAAAGGAGGGAAAGGGGAGGGAGACAAATTAACTGAAGTAAAATCCTTCAACCATATGAGTGTTGGTTGTACCCTACCAACTCACTGTGCTATATGTGATATACAATTATAGTATTCCATCATTTGCTTCGATATCGGTCACCACATCACATTCCCCGAAGTGTCTAAAAAGAGACAAAACGGGAAATGCAAGGCGGGGGCACGACACAAAGCCAATGCTGCACTACATCAGTCTGCTAAATGATTGCATAGTCAGTCCATACATTGGTCACCGCATCGCACTCCCCAGCACACATGAAAACATGTGAACTGGGGAATGAAAGGCGGGAACACTGGATCCACTCAGCGACGACCCTAGAAGATCAGGGGCAACAAAGTGATTAAAACAAAGTTAAAAAAACCTAACTTAAACCCCTTTTGGGTGTGGAGACCCATGTGAACCATAATGCCTATAGAAAAGTGGAGAAGCCAGTGGATTCATTCAAACCGCCCGGGTGCAGTGTATTCAATTTCCAAATCCACTTGCACTCGAGCTATGTACTATGTACAGTCGTGGCCAAAAGTTTTGAGAATGACACAAATATTAGTTTCCACAAAGTTTGCTGCTAAACTGCTTTTAGATCTTTGTTTCAGTTGATTCTGTGATGTAGTGAAATATAATTACATGCACTTCATACGTTTCAAAGGCTTTTATCGACAATTACATGACATTTATGCAAAGAGTCAGTATTTGCAGTGTTGGCCTTTCTTTTTCAGGACCTCTGCAATTCGACTGGGCATGCCCTCAATCAACTTCTGGGCCAATTCCTGACTGATAGCAACCCATTCTTTCATAATCACTTCTTGGAGTTTGTCAGAATTAATGGGTTTTTGTTTGTCCACCCGCCTCTTGAGGATTTACCACAAGTTCTCAATGGGATTAAGATCTGGGGAGTTTCCAGGCCATGGACCCAAAATGTCAACGTTTTGGTCCCCGAGCCACTTAGTTATCACTTTTGCCTTATGGCACGGTGCTCCATCGTGCTGGAAAATGCATTGTTCTTCACCAAACTGTTGTTGGATTGTTGGAAGAAGTTGCTGTTGGAGGGTGTTTTGGTACCATTCTTTATTCATGGCTGTGTTTTTGGGCAAAATTGTGAGTGAGCCCACTCCCTTGGATGAGAAGCAACCCCACACATGAATGGTCTCAGGATGCTTTACTGTTGGCATGACACAGGACTGATAGCGCTCACCTTTTCTTCTCCGGACAAGCCTTTTTCCTGATGCCCCAAACAATCGAAAAGAGCCTTCATCGGAGAATATGACTTTTCCCCAGTCCTCAGCAGTCCATTCACCATACTTTCTGCAGAAGATCAATCTGTCCCTGATGTTTTTTTTGGAGAGAAGTGGCTTCTTTGCTGCCCTTCTTGACACCAGGTCATCTTCCAAAAGTCTTCGCCTCACTGTGCGTGCAGATGCGCTCACACCTGCCTGCTGCCATTCCTGAGCAAGTTCTGCACTGGTGGCACTCCGATCCCACAGCTGAATCCTCTTTAGGAGACGATCCTGGCGCTTGCTGGACTTTCTTGGATGCCCTGAAGCCTTCTTAACAAGAATTGAACCTCTTTCCTTGAAGTTCTTGATCATCCTATAAATTGTTGATTGAGGTGCAATCTTAGTAGCCACAATATCCTTGCCTGTGAAGCCATTTTTATGCAACGCAATGATGGCTGCACGCGTTTCTTTGCAGGTCACCATGGTTAACCATGGTCACAATGATTTTAAGAATCGCCCTCCTTTTAACATGTCAAGTCTGCCATTTTAACCCAATCAGCCTGACATAATGATCTCCAGCCTTGTGCTCGTCAACATTCTCACCTGAGTTAACAAGACGATTACTGAAATGATCTCAGCAGGTTCTTTAATGACAGCAATGAAATGCAGTGGAAAGGTTTTTTTATTATCAAGTTAATTTTCATGGCAAAGAAGGACTATGCAATTCATCTGATCACTTTTCATAACATTCTGGAGTATATGCAAATTGCTATTATAAAAACTTAAGCAGCAACT
The DNA here is from genome assembly GCF_905171765.1 of Bufo bufo. Taxonomy (NCBI): domain Eukaryota; kingdom Metazoa; phylum Chordata; class Amphibia; order Anura; family Bufonidae; genus Bufo; species Bufo bufo. The sequence goes on along the minus strand of NC_053393.1, from coordinate 277,462,145 downwards.
TTTCCAATTTTCAATATTTATCTTAGCAGACACCCTTTTAAAGTCATTACTATCTGCTGAAGACTTTGAAGCTTATCTCTCCAAATTCACTCCTTTCCTAGAGAAATTGTACAAGGAGACGCAGGATATCAAGCGCAACAAATGGCAGAGAGATATTAGAGATTACAGTGTGGGCTCGGTATATAACTGGACTGGTGTAAGGAATTTACCACAATACAACAATATGGATAGAAGAATCCAGAAGAAAACATATGCCAAAGAGAGGAAAGATACATCAGCACCATCTTCTTTTTTAGATGTTCCTCCAACTCTGGATGTAAGAAGCGAACTAGGAGAGGTGGGTGAAGGAGATACAGAGAACGGAAGAACCAGAAGCAGATAAGTGGCAGATGAGGTTTAACACTGATAAATGTAAGGTTATGCACATGGGAAGGAAAAATGCAAGTCACCCGTACATACTAAATGGTAAAACACTCGGTAACACTGACATGGAAAAGGATCTAGGAATTTTAATAAACAGCAAACTAAGCAGCAAAAACCAGTGTCAGGCAGCTGCTGCCAAGGCCAACAAGATAATGGGTTGCATCAAAAGGGGCATAGATTCCCGTGATATGAACATAGTCCTACCACTTTACAAATCGCTAGTCAGACCACACATGGAGTACTGTGTACAGTTCTGGGCTCCTGTAAACAAGGCAGACATAGCAGAGCTAGAGAGGGTTCAGAGGAGGGCAACTAAAGTAATAACTGGAATGGGGCAACTACAGTACCCTGAAAGATTATCAAAATTAGGGTTATTCACTTTAGAAAAAAGACGACTGAGGGGAGATCTAATTAATATGTATAAATATATCAGGGGTCAGTACAGAGATCTATCCCATCAGCTATTTATCCCCAGGACTGTGACTGTGACGAGGGGACATCCTCTGCGTCTGGAGGAAAGAAGGTTTGTACACAAACATAGAAGAGGATTCTTTACGGTAAGAGCAGTGAGACTATGGAACTCTCTGCCTGAGGAGGTGGTGATGGTGAGTACAATAAAGGAATTCAAGAGGGGCCTGGATGTGTTTCTAGAGCGTAATAATATTACAGGCTATAGCTACTAGAGAGGGCTCGTTGATCCAGGGAGTTATTCTGATTGCATGATTGGAGTCGGGAAGGAATTTTTTATTCCCCTAAAGTGGAGAAAATTGGCTTCTACCTCACAGGGTTTTTTGCCTTCCTCTGGATCAACTTGCAGGATAACAGGCCGAACTGGATGGACAAATGTCTTTTTTCGGCCTTATGTACTATGTTACTATGTTACTAAATCAAAAAGAAAAATGTGAACAACAAACAGTGGTAAATATTTCCTCACACATTTTAACAGATGAGCAATTGCATGTCTTATCAAAAGGCCTTAGCTTCTGTCCCAGTCAAAAGACGGACTGGATGCAGTTAGAGATTGACCTGCACCAGTTCTTCAGAAACGGTTGACTGTATCACAAGGACTGAATTACAGTTGTCTGATTTTGACCTATTTATCAAAAGTGATTTTTCTCCTCAACTCCCCTTTGGGGCTATTGATGTGTTTATTAAATCAGTTATGCAGGATATTGATAAACTTAAACAATCAGATACAGGGCATTTACATCACCCCAATGTGACTGCTGCTGAAAGAGATGCAGTGGCAGCTCAGGCCCGTGACCACGACCTCACCATCAAGTCAGCTGACAAGGGTGGTGCGGTCATGGTCATGTACATCGAAGAGGCTGAGACAGTTGAATGATCTGTGTGTATACAAAAAATTGTCTCATGACCCTAAATGGGACATTGAGAGGCGGATTAAGAATATACTGGAGCTGGGCCTACAAGGTGGCCTAATAGATGAGAGACTTCGAACTTTTTTGACTGTTCTACATCCAAGGACACCCATTTTATATCTGTTGCCTAAGATACATAAAGATCTTTTCAATCCCCCTGGGAGACCCATTGTCTCAGCCAGGGACTCCCTGTTCAGTAACATTTTCTATTTTTCTGGACAGAGTGTTGCGTGTGTACGCAATCTCTGCCAAATCATACATCAGAGACACTTCAGATTTTTTGCTGAAGATCAGGGAGGTGACTATTCCAGATGGCGCGATATTGGTGTCCTTGGATGTAGTCAGTCTATATACAAGTATCAGACATGAACTGGGCCTGAGGGCTGTTGGGGATGCATTAAAGGGTTCTAAATATACACCAAAGTGTCAGGAATTCCTCCTGGGATTACTCCATGCCGTACTAACCAATAATTATTTTCTTTTTGAGGATGATTTTTTTATGCAAATGAGGGGTACGGCGATGGGGTCAAATGTGGCGCCCACTTACACTAATGTCACCGTGGCCTTGCTGGAGGAGTCGTACGTCTGTGTCCCATCACTTCAGCCGAGTGCTGGGGTGGTGGAGATACATGGACGATGTCTTCTTCATATGGACGGGCACGGGGATAGAGTTGGCAGAGTTTTTTTCGTATTTAAACTCCATAGATGAGGATGTGAAGCTCACCATGACCCAATTCGATGAGAGGATGGTGTTCTTGGACACCTTAATCACTGTCCATAATAATGAGGTTGAGAGTGGGATACACATCAAGCCCACTGATAGGAACACGTTGCTTCATTATACAAGTGCACATCCTAGACCCATGGTTAAATCTCTGCCTAAGAGTCAATTTCTAAGAGCTAAAAGAATAGTGAGCAATCCGATACAGCTAGAACAAACTTGACTAATATGAAGGATGCGTTCAAAAAACGTGGATATCCAGTGAGGAGTCTTGACACTCAGATCAAAAAGGTGGAGGAAGTGAATAGAGAGCAATTACTTACTACCAGTAGAAATAAGGTTCAGAAAATTCCTCTAGTGACCACGTATACAGAAGACCGCTTCCAAGTCTGAAATATCATCAACAAGCACTGGCTCATTTTAAAACATGGCCTCAGTGAGGTTGATGAATTTAACCACCTCAGCTTAAACACCCTTAATGACCAGGCCACTTTTTACACTTCTGCACTACACTACTTTCACCGTTTATTGCTCGGTCATGCAACTTACCACCCAAATGAATTTTACCTCCTTTTCTTCTCACTAATAGAGCTTTCATTTGGTGGTATTTCATTGCTGCTGACATTTTTACTTTTTTTGTTGTTAATCAAAATTTTACGATTTTTTTGCAAAAAAATTAAATTTTTTACTTTTAGTTGTAAAATTTAGCAAAAAAACGACATCCATATATAAATTTTTCTCAAAATTTATTGTTCTACATGTCTTTGATAAAAAAAAAAATTTGGGTACAAAAAAAATGGTTTGGGTAAAAGTTATAGCGTTTACAAACTATGGTACAAAAATGTGAATTTCCGCTTTTTGAAGCAGCTCTGACTTTCTGAGCACCTGTCATGTTTCCTGAGGTTCTACAATGGCCAGACAGTACAAACACCCCACAAATGACCCCATTTCGGAAAGTAGACACCCTAAGGTATTCGCTGATGGGCATAGTGAGTTCATAGAACTTTTTATTTTTTGTCACAAGTTAGCGGAATATGATGATTTTTTTTTATTTATTTTTTTTCTTACAAAGTCTCATATTCCACTAACTTGTGACAAAAAATAAAAACTTCTATGAACTCACTATGCCCATCAGCGAATACCTTGGGGTGTCTTCTTTCCAAAATGGGGTCACTTGTGGGGTATTTATACTGCCCTGGCATTCTAGGGGCCCTAATGTGTGGTAAGTAGTTTGAAATCAAAATCTGTAAAAAATGGCCGGTGAAATCCAAAAGGTGCTCTTTGGAATGCGGGCCCCTTTGCCCACCTAGGCTGCAAAAAAGTGTCACACATCTGGTATCTCCGTACTCAGGAGAAGTTGTGCAATGTGTTTTGGGGTGTCATTTTACATATACTCATGCTGGGTGAGATAAATATCTTGGTCAAATGCCAACTTTGTATAAAAAAAATGGGAAAAGTTGTCTTTTGCCAAGATATTTCTCTCACCCAGAATGGGTATATGTAAAATGACACCCCAAAACACATTGCCCAACTTCTCCTGAGTACGGAGATACCGCATGTGTGACACTTTTTTGCAGCCTAGGTGGGCAAAGGGGCCCACATTCCAAAGAGCACCTTTCGGATTTCACCAGCCATTTTTTACAGATTTTGATTTCAAACTACTTACCACACATTAGGGCCCCTAGAATGCCAGGGCAGTATAACTACCCCACAAGTGACCCCATTTTGGAAAGAAGACACCCCAAGGTATTTGGTGATGGGCATAGTGAGTTCATGGAAGTTTTTATTTTTTGTCACAAGTTAGTGGAATATGAGACTTTGTAATAAAAAAATAAATAATCATTTTCCGCTAACTTGTGACAAAAAATAAAAAATTCTAGGAACTCGCCATGCCCCTCACGGAATACCTTAGGGTGTCTTCTTTCTAAAATGGGGTCACTTGTGGGGTAGTTATACTGCCCTGGCATTCTAGGGGCCCTGATGTGTGGTAAGTAGGTAAATGACCTGTGAAATCCTAAAGGTGCTCTTTGGAATGTGGGCCCCTTTGCCCACCTAGGCTGCAAAAAAGTGTCACACATGTGGTATCTCCGTACTCAGGAGAAGTTGGGCAATGTGTTTTGGGGTGTTATTTTACATATACCCATGCTGGGTGAGAGAAATATCTTTGCAAAAGACAACTTTTCCCATTTTTTTTATACAAAGTTGGCATTTGACCAAGATATTCTCTCACCCAGCATGGGTATATGTAAAATGCCACCCCAAAACACATTGCCCAACTTCTCCTGAGTACGGCGATACCACATGTGTGACAGTTTTTTGCAGCCTAGATGCGCAAAGGGGCCCACATTCCTTTTAAGGGGGCATTTTTAGACATTTGGATACCAGACTTCTTCTCACGCTTTGGGGCCCCTAAAATGCCAGGGCAGTATAAATACCCCACATGTGACCCCATTTTGGAAAGAAGACACCCCAAGGTATTCAATGAGGGGCATGGCGAGTTCATAGAAATTTTTTATTTTTTTGGCACAAGTTAGCAGAAATTGATTTTTTTTCGTTTTTTCTCACAAAGTCTCCCTTTCCGCTAACTTGGGACAAAAATTTCAATCTTTCATGGACTCAATATGCCCCTCAGTGAATACCTTGGGGTGTCTTCTTTCCAAAATGGGGTCATTTGTGGGGTGTTTATACTGCCCTGGCACTTGAGGGTCTCTGCAATCATTACATGTATGGCCAGCATTAGGAGTTTCTGCTATTCTCCTTATATTGAGCATACGGGTAATAAGATATTTTTTTTTCGTTCATCCTCAGGGCTGAAAGAAAAAATGAACTGCACAGATTTCTTCATTCGCATCGATCAATGTGGATGAAAAAATCTCTGCCAAAAAAAAAAAAAGGAGGTGGAAGGCGTCTGCCAGGACATTTAGCTCCGCCCAACATCCATACCCACTTAGCCCGTATGCCCTGGATTTAAATTTTTATTTTTTATATACAAAGTGTTTGCCAAAGTATATGAACACCGCCGCCTCCTCAGCTCATATGCCTCGGCAAACGTATCTTTTACTGCAGAGGAGAAATCTCGTCTTGCAGCGCCGCATACACCGACTTGTGTGTAATCTGACAGCAGCGCAATGCTTCTGTCAGAATGCACATCAGTGCTGCAGCTAGTCGATCGGTTGGTCCACCTGGAAGGTAAAAAAAACAAAACAAAAAAGAAAAAACCAGGCCGCAACGAAATAAATTTATTAACTTTATAATAACTTTTGAACAGAACATATAAACTTTATTGAACTGAACGTTACCTTTTTTTGCTTACCTTTATAGGACAAACCTCTCCTTCCCCATGGGACAAGGTGCAAAGCGCAAATCGCCCAAAGATGTGGCGAAGTACATTATGCACTTTATCCCAGGTGAAAGGAGAGGTTTGCAGCAGCTGTGAGAGAAAGGGCCCTAATAGCCCTGTGTGCCTGTCCTGTGAGATGCAATCCCTATGCTAAGTGTACCTGTGTGTGGTACTTCCGGAAACACTCCCCTAAGCATAGGGCAGGGTGGTCAGGGCAGTCAGGACAGAAATAGCGGGTGTCACGCCTTATTCCACTCCTGCTACAGACACGACATTTTTTTCGGGGTGACGGTTGGGTTGAGGTACCAGCAACGACATTGGGGAAATGTCGCTCGTGTAGACGGCTCACTACACTAGTGGTTGGGGCCACGGAACCTCCTGGATACAGGAGGTTCTCGATGATCTCTTCCTGAAATTTGAGGAAGGATCCTGTTCTCCCAGCCTTACTGTAGAGAACAAAACTATTATAGGCAGCCAATTGAATTAAATATACAGACACCTTCTTATACCAGCGTCTGGTGCGTCGGGAAACTAAATAGGGAGCCAACATCTGGTCATTGAAGTCCACCTCTCCCATGAGCGCATTATAGTCGTGGACTGAGAGGGGCTTTTCAATGACACGGGTTGCCCGTTCAATTTGTATTGTCGTGTCTGCGTGAATGGAGGAGAGCATGTAAACGTCACGCTTGTCTCTCCATTTCACCGCGAGCAGTTCTTCGTTACACAAGGCAGCCCTCTCCCCCCTTGCAAGACGGGTGGTAACAAGCCGTTGGGAGAAGCCCGGCGACTAGGTCTCACGGTGCCACAGCAGCCAATCTGTTCTAGGAACAAATGCCTGAAGAGGGTCACACTTGTGTAAAAATTGTCCACATAAAGATGGTACCCCTTGCCAAATAAGGGTGACACCAAGTCCCAGACTGTCTTCCCACTGCTTCCCATGTAGTCAGGGCAACCGACCAGCTCCAGGGTCTGATCTTTTCCCTCATAGATCCGAAATTTGTGGGTATAGCCTGTGGCCCTTTCACAGAGCTTATACAATTTGACCCCATACCGGGCGCGCTTGCTTGGGATGTATTGTTTGAAGCCAAGGCGCCCGGTAAAATGTATTAGGGACTCGTCTATGCAGATGTTTTGCTCAGGGGTATGCAAATCTGCAAATTTCTGATTGAAGTGGTCTATGAGGGGCCGAATTTTGTGGAGCCGGTCAAAAGCTGGGTGGCCTCTGGGACGAGAGGTGCTGTTGTCGCTAAAGTGCAGGAAACGCAGGATGGTCTCAAAACGTGTCCTAGACATAGCAGCAGAGAACTGGGCATGTAATGAATTGGGTTTGTGGACCAATATGACCGCAATTCATGCTTTTTGGTTAGACCCATGTTCAGGAGAACGCCCAGAAAAATTTTAATTTCGGAAACTTGGACTGGTTTCCACCGGAAAGGCTGGGCATAAAAGCTTCCCGGGTTGGTGGATATAAATTGAGTGGCATACCGATTTGTTTCTGCCACAACTAAGTCCAAGAGCTCCGCAGTCAAGAACAGCTCAAAAAATCCCAGGGCCGAACCGATCTGAGCTGTCTCAACCCGAACTCCAGACTGGGCGGTGAAAGGGGGAACTAATGGTGCGGCTGAAGTTGGTGACTGCCAATCAGGATTTGCCAGCACCTCAGGGACTCTAGGGGCTCTACGGGCCTGTCTTTGCGGTGGCTGCGACGGGGTAACTATTGCACGTGCCACCGTACCAGCTTCAACTGCCCTTCTGGTGCTCGCCACTTCACCATGTTGTACGGCAGTGCTGGTACTAGGTCCAGGATGGGCTGCGCTGCTGGTGTATGCCTCACCACGTAATCCGACAGCGCCAGCCCCACTCTGCTGTTCTTGAAACGGATCCTGCACAACCTGTGGTCTAGCGATATGGGGCCGGGTACGCCTGGTGCTATCAGGGACCTCAACCTCCTCGTCCGAACTTTGGGTCAGACTGCCACTGCTTTCTACAGGTTCATATTCTGACCCGCTAGATTCGTCAGATGAGGGTTCCCATTCCTCATCCGACTGGGTCAGAATCCTGTAGGCCTCTTCAGAAGAATACCCCCTGTTTGACATTTGGACTACTAAATTTAGGGGTATTCCCTGAGACTACCCAAGAAAAAAAGCAAACCTGTCTTACAAATGGGAGGCTAGCGAAGTACCGGAGGCCGCTGCGATTGCTAAAAAAATATCAACTGATTTTTTTATCGCCGCAGTGCTTGTAAAGTGTTTGTGCAGTGCTCAAAAATAAATAAATTTTTTGTCACTGCGGTGGGGCGGGCGTGGGTGAACGCATGTGTGGGCGACCGATCAGGCCTGATCGGGCAAACACTGCGTTTTGGGTGGAGGGCGAGCTAAGGTGACACTAATACAATTATAGATCTGACTGTGATTAGTTTTGATCACTTACAGATACTATAAAAGTACAAATGCTGATTAGCGATACGCTAATCAGCGAATAAGTGACTGCGGTGGGGTGGGCTGGGCGCTAACCGACACTAACTACCTAACCAAGGGACCTAAACTATCCTAAACCTATCAGTCAATACCAGTGAAAAAAAAAAAGTGACAGTTTACACTGATCACTTTTTTCCCTTTCACTAGGTGATTGACAGGGGGCGATCAAGGGGTTAATTGGGGTGATGGGGGTGATGGAGGGTGATCTGGGGGCTAAGTGGGGTGTTTGGTGGGTACTCACAGTGATGTGTGCTCCTCTGCTGGAACCAACCGACGAAAAGGACCAGCAGAGGAGCACAGAAGCCATTTAACACCTTATATTTATAAATATAAGGTGTTAGATGGCTTCTGATTCGATTTTTTAAAAATCAGCAACCTGCCAGCAACGATCATTGGCTGGCAGGTTGCTGACGAAATACTTCTCCAACTTTTGCCGGCCCGCGATGTGCATGCGATGGCCGGCTCTGACCGAAATCTCGCGTCTCGCGAGAGGACGCGTATATGCGTCCAGGAGGAATCAATCAACCACCTCCAGGACGCGTCGCTGCGTTCGGCGGTCCGGAGGTGGTTAAACTGGTTTTCGGGGATTTTACTACTGATGATCTATTCCCAGGATAGGTCATCAGTGTCTGGTGGGGGTCCATCACCCGGGACCCACACTGATCAGCTGTTTAAGAAGGCACCGTTGCTCCTGTGAGCGCTGCAACGTTCTCCATGCTTACCAAGCACAGCTCTATACATTATATAGCGGGTGTCCCTGGTATCGCGCTTAGCATCATTGAAGTGAATGGGGCTGGAAATTATATCAAGCACCCCCGCTATACAATGTATGGTGCTGTGCTTGGTAAGCACAAAGAAGGCCGCGGCGGTGCCTTCTCTAACAGCTGATCGGTGGGCGTCCCGGGTGTCAGATAGGTCATCACTATCAAAATCCAGGAAAACCCCTAAGTGTTCTATCTCTAGGGTTACCACTAGAGATGAGCGAATTTCACATTTTGAAATTCGTTCACGCTTCGTTTACTGGTAAAAGGTGAATTGCGTTATGGATTCCGTTACCACATAACGCAATTCTATGATGGAATGCATAACGGAATGCCTTTAGAGGCATTTCATTATTCATTCCGTAATATATAAGTCTATGGGCTGCAAAACGGATCCCTTCCGTTTCCGTTATGCAGGGGAATCCTCTCCTGCATAATGGAAACGAGACTGATACATTTTGCAGCCCATAGACTTCTATTATGATGGAATGAATAACGGAATGCCTCCAAAGGCTTTCCGTTATGCATTCCGTTATAGAATTGCATGGCATCCCTGTACAGATTTTGCAGCTGCATTCTGAAAGCTCAGGGCAAACCAATTCTATAAAACTATGACACACCTTTGAAGTTATGCACCACAGACTGGGACAGGGTGGCAATCTTGGGAAATAAACAATGGGGCAGGCAGACCTTAGTGTGTACAACAGCTCTTATATGGGAGAACTCAAGCACGCATACACAAAGATGACCATTAAAAATATATCAAAACATATCTTTATTAAATGTTAAGACCAAAATATAAAATACATATATAAATTGGCGAAGACACACGCATGGAGTGTGCCAGCAAATGAAGGGGTCAAAAGTAAGTGTACTGTACATGATAAAGTAATAAATATAAACCGGAAGGAGCCCCTTAATATACCCAGGGTCCATAGCACTATTGATCAGTTACACCTGATGTTCATACAGTTAATGAGGTTAGTATACGTGTCTATGACTCTCACAATTGTATCCCCAACCACCTCTCACCCAGAGCGCGCATGCACGGAGTTACTTGCATCGGCGTAAAGTCAGCTGATACATCACATGATGAGTGCGGCGGATATGAAGGGCCATCCCATAGCATAAATCCATAGTGATGGCCACCAGTGATGGCCAGTTCGCAGTGTTCGCCAGCGATAAGTCCTTACCTGTGCCGCGAGCCAGTCTGAAACAAATGCGGTCACCGGGAGCAGGCAGTATCGAGAACAGCCCAATGAAGGCCCCCAGCGGCTGTTCTCGGAACTGCCTGCTCCCGGTGACCGCATTTGTTTCAGACCGGCTTGCGGCATAGGTAAGGACTTACCTGTGCATCGCCGGACTTGTGAGTTAAGATGGCAGCCCGCATGTGTTTGCTGGCCATCACTGGTGTCCACAAAACAAAAATTATTAAATCCTCCATATAAAACATACATATACAGTATATTGTGATCTAAATAAAATAACATACATTTTATAGGGCCGGCCTCAATTTCGGCAAACAATGTTGTCAGGTAACATGTAACGTCAGGTGACATATGACATGTCTGCGCCGATCATATGATCAGGTGGAGGCACGGCAATGGCACGCTTCAAAGTACAGATGTACTAGTATATGGCGCCATATTACCCACATGGTATTATTTCTTACCTTCCGGTTTGTATTTATTACTTCATTGCATACAATTTACTTTTGACCCCTTCATTTGCTGGCACATTCCTTGTGTATGCGTCAGTTTAGATCTCATTTGATTAGTGTGTACAAGCCACAACCTTTTATGGCAACTTCCTCCATTTATACCTTTTTTCTCGTGAGGGGATGTCTGGTTCTGGAGAATCCGTAGGGGTTCTGAGTCTACTGCAGGCATGGCCAACTGGGAAGCCGCCATCATGGGGTGTAATGCTGCCTTTCTGGCCGCCTGATCTGACTGATCCCCAAGAGCATTAGAGGTCTGCTTTTTGGTGTGTGCTAACACCTTCACCATGGCTGCCCTATTAAGTAATATCACCATGGCTGTCCTACAACCTTGTCATTCTTTTATAGGCTTACCTGTAGAGCTCAAGAAATTGCGGCTCCGCTAAATGGCTCCAAATTCATTAGCCATGTCAGACGAATATCTCAAGTCCATATGGATGTTCACCTCTTTTCTGTTATCCAGATTACACATTGCAGTGAGTGCCTTCAGCATTGAGCAACTAGAAAAGAGTGGTTTCTGTATTATTGCCTCACCATTTTGGACTAAGGCATACCCGGTGACCATCTTTCCTGGTTATTGTCCCATGATCTAAAGCCATCTACAAAATACTCAACAGAAGGGTTAGTGAGTGGTAAACCTGTAATATTTGCCAACCCATTTGTTTCCATGTCCATCAGTGCTTGACAATCATGTTCATGTCAAATCATCATGTTCATGTCAAACTGGAATTCCTCTCTGTGTAAAAATTAGGGGCTGGATTTCACCTTGTTCCACTTTTTCTCCAAGCCCTCCCTCTTTTCTGAATCCACCAGCAGCAAGGTGGTTGGAATCAGAACATTGCAAGACTCAGGGGTACACCATCAATGAGGCCAGATGAGAAGATCACCTCAGGCAGGTAGTGATGGATGAACATCGTCCGGGACGGTTCGCGCGAACGCAATCAAATGTTCGCGAACCGCATTCACTTTAATGGCAGACAAACCTGACAAACCTGAGAAACCGTCAGCTCATATTTTCAGCCACCAAATACTTAGTAGAAGTGCACAAATAGTCCCACAACATGGACAGTGACATACATACTAGAGGGGGATCAATAAAATAAATTCCAACAAAAAATGTGTGTCTAAGGTTACTTTCACACTGGCGTTCGGTGCGGATCCGTCTTGTATCTGCACAGACGGATCCTCACCGATAATGCAAACGCTTGTATCCATTCATAACGGAGCCGTTTGCATTATTCATTCAAAAATAAGTCCAAGTCAAAACTGATCTGTCTTGACTTACATTGAAAGTCAATGGGGGACGGATCCGTTTTCAATTGCACCATATTGTGTCAGTGAAAAACTGATCCGTCCCCATTGACTTACATTGTAAGTCAGGAAGGATCTGTTTGGCTCTGCATCATCAGGCGGACACCAAAACGCTGCAAGCTGCGTTTTAGTGACCGCCTCAAAAACGCAACGGAGACCAAACACAGCCAAATTGATGGATTCTGAACGGATTCTTAGCCATTCAGAATGCATTGGGGCTGAACTGATCCGTTTTGGGCCGCTTGTGAGAGCCCTGAAACGGACCTCATAAGCGGACCCAGAAACGCCAGTGTGAAAGTAGCCTTAATCAGGGGATATTTTTATGCGTCTTGTCTTAAATGTGCCCTGTTGGAGCCTAGAAATGTTTTATTTTAGGCCACAAGAGTACGGGCCTTAAAAATTAGGCATTCACCTGACATAAAAGAAATTCTGATTATGTGGCTCTAGGTACATTATGGAGTCAATGGATACAAATTTTACTGTAGGCCACTGGACTACAGGCCCCAAACATTAGGCATTCACCGGACAGAAAAGATCAAGTGATTGTGGCCGGAGGTATATTAAACGGTCAATTGATATCAATTGTACTGCAGGCCAGTACAAATACAGGTCAAATATATATGTCTAAGAGAAATAAAAATATAAAATTGGATTAAAAACATGGCTAACAAAATCCCCCCTCTTGAAAAAACCCTAATGATAATAGTTGAAATTCGATAACACATGGTTGTCACTGGTGTTGAATTCCTCCGAGGCCCCAACAATTATTCATACACCGTACAGAAAAGAACAAGTATGTATGTGGCTAGAGGTAGATTACACAGTCATTGGATATCAATTTTACAGCAGGCCAGTGGACTACAGGCCCCAAAAACTATGCATTCACCGTACAGAAAAGATCAAGCAATTATGTGGCTGGAGGTATATAAGGCTACTTTCACACTAGCGTTCGGGGCTCCGCTTGTGAGCTCCGTTTGAAGGGGCTCACAAGCGGCCCCGAACGCATCCGTCCAGCCCTAATGCATTCTGAGTGGATGCGGATCCGCTCAGAATGCATCAGTCTGGCGGCGTTCAGCCTCTGCTCCGCTCAGCAGGCGGACACCTGAACGCTGCTTGCAGCGTTCGGGTGTCCGCCTGGCCGTGCGGAGGCAAGCGGATCCGTCCAGACTTACAATGTAAGTCAATGGGGACGGATCCGTTTGAAGATGACACTATATGGCTCAATCTTCAAACGGATCCGCCCCAATTGACTTTCAATGTAAAGTCTGGACGTATCCGTTCAGGCTACTTTCACACTTGCAGACGGATCCGTTCTGAACGGATACAAACGTCTGCATTATAGGAGTGGATCCGTCTGATGAAACATCAGACGGACCAGCTCTGAACGCTAGTGTGAAAGTAGCCTTAGATGGTCAATGGATATCAATGTTACTGAACGCCAGTACAATTACAGGTCAAATACATATGTTTAAAAGAACTAAAAATATAAAATTGGATTAAAAACCTTGCTAACGAAATCCCCCCTCTTGAAAAAAAAACTAAGGATAATAGTTGAAACACATCACAGGTGTTGAATTCCTCCGAGGCCCAAAACATTAGGCATTCAACAGACAGAAAAGGCCTTTTATGTCTCATTATTTACATTCTTTGTTCTTGGTGTTGTAGGATATTTGTGGGCTGGCATGAGGAAATTCAATTAAACGTGGTCGTGACAGGTGTTAAATTCCTTTGAGAACCATGCCTCAATCATTTTTATAAATGTGAGGTAGTCCACACTGTCGTGAGCTAGGCGAGTGCGCTTATCAGTCACGATCCCCCCCTGCTGCGCTGAACGTCCTTTCGGACAGGACACTAAATGAGGGGCAAGCCAACAGTTCAATGGAAAATTGTGTCAGCTCTGGCCACAGGCCGAGCCTGCACACCCAGTAGTCCAGGGGTTCTTCGCTTCTCAGAGCGTCCACATCGGCCGTTAACCAGATGTAGTCAGACACCTGTCGGTCTAGGCTTTCCTTCAGGCTGGATCCGGAGGGTGGCTGTTGATGGGTTGGCTGCAAGAATGATCTCATATCCGAAGTGACCAACACATCTTCAAACCGCCCTCTTCTTGGATGTGCTGTTGGATTGGTACCCGCAACGGTTTCTCTGTGAGTGGAAATTCCACTGGCTGCGCCTGCAAAAGCAGAAGGCAGCATTTATCTAAGCAAGGCCTGGAAGTGCTGCATTCTAACAGCCCTCTGTGATCCTGGTAACTTGTCTGCCATTTTGTGTTTGTACCGGGGGTCTAAGTACGTTGCCACCCAGTACTGGTCCTTGCCCTTTATGATTTTTATACGGGGTTCGCTCTTCAAACACTGGAGCAGATAGGCCCCCATTTGCACTAAACTGGAAGCGGTGGAGTGGCCTGGCTCCTGCTCATCATCCAGGATAATTTCGTCCTCGGTCTCCTTCCCCCAGCCACGGACAACACCAGGGATCCCTGAAAAGTTTAAAGCATGCTCTTCTTGCTGCTCCTCCTCCTCCCCGGCACCATCCTCCTCTGACTCCTCTTTAGACTCCGGTTGACTTGTTTCAGATGGAGTAGCCCCCCCCTGGGTATTCATCCAGCATTGCGACTTCCTCATCTTCCTGCTCCTGCTCCTCGACGGCTTGATCAATGACACGATGCAATGCATGCTCCAGAAAAAAGGCGGAAGGTACGATGTCACTGATGGTGCCCTGGCTGCGACTGACCAGTTTGGTGATCTCATCAAATGGCCGCAGAAGTCTGCATGCATCACGCTTGAGCAGCCCCAGAACCTGTCCTGCCGCAGAGTTCATACAGGTAGTCGTTAACTGCACGTTTCTGCTGGAGCAGCCTCTCAAGCATATACAAGGTGGAGTTCCAGGCGTCGGGCAGTCACAAATCAGACGTCTGACAAGCAGGTGGTGTCACCGCTGAACGTCAGCAAGGCGAGTCATGGCCGTGTAAGATCTTCTAAAATGGCCAGAAATTTCCCTGGCCTGCCGCAAGACGTCCTGGACCCCGGCCGGGGTATTTGGCAACGAATCGCTGCGTGACTAAGTTCAGGACGTGTGTCATGCACGGCAAGTGTCTCAGTTTGCCCTGTTTCAGCTCGCTCAGCAGATTGGCACCGTTGTCGCACACCACTTTACCAACTGTCAAATTGAGCGGAGTTAGGCTCTTGGCTTCCTGGCACAACAGCCGCAGCACAGCATGGCAACGTCTCACCTGGCACGTTGAATAGTTTCTGTGGAACTTGGGGGGTGCAGCAGAAGAGGCGGTAGCGGTGGAAAAGGAGGAGTCAGCCATGGAGGAGGAGGAGAAGAGGTAGGCCTGCTTGCAATCCGTGGCAGTAACACCAAATCCACACGGGTGCCACGGGTTACATGCTTGACGGCCGTTAGAAGGTTCGCCCAGTGGGCAGTAAAAGTTATGTACCTTCCCGTGTATGCTAGACCATGTGTCTGTGGTCAGATGTATCTTGGCACCGACACTGTATGCCAGAGATACATTCACTTGCCGCTGAACATGGCCATATAGCTTTGGGATGCCCTTCTGGGAGAAAGATTTCCTTCCGGGGACCTCCCATTGTGGTGTGCCAATGGCCACAAATTTTCTAAAGGTCTGAGTCCACCAGTTTATATGGCAGTAGTTGGCGGGCTTGCAGTTCCGACAAGCCGGCAGTCAGCCGTTGGGCAAGATGGTTATCCGGCGTCATCATCTTTTTACGCTCGAACATTTGTGCCACGGAAGCCTGCTTTTTGCCAGATAAACGCTACGACGGCACGGTGGAAGGTGGAGGACAAATGGGAGGAGAGCCGAGAAGGAAAAGAGGCAGGACGTGGAGCGCCGGGAGTGTGGCTTTGTGGGTTCTGACGGTGTTGCTCCTACTGGGCTCGGTGATGGAAGGCCAGGTGCCTTCTTAAGGCGGTCGTCCCTAGGTGAGTGTTGGGCTTACCGCGACTTATGCATTGACAGCATAGGCTGCATATGGCAACACTATTGTCAGCAGCGGGAGCGCAAGATGTGACTGTGCGCGGTGGATGGCTCGTTCCAGATACATTAGCAGTCTGCTTTTTGCCTTCTTTGCATTTTAAGTTCTGCCTGCGTCTCCTCCTCCCTACTTGCTGCTCCGTCTCTCCCTCCACACTCCCCTCCTCTTCCTCTCTTGTGGGAACCCATGTGACGTCCATTGACACGTCATCATCATCACCTTCACCACCACTGACATTAGAGATATCGGAGTCGTCAGCAACAGCGGGGACAAACCTCCTTGGGCTGATCTATGTACTGTCGCCAGACTGCTGGTTGGCGACCATTGATACCTCCTCTTCCTGATCCGATACCAAGAATGGCTGTGCATCGGTAAGGTCTTTAAATGGATGGGAAAATAATTCCTCTGACTCGAGCGGAGGGGATATGGTGGTGGTGTCTTTGGGGTGCACACAGCAGAGAGTGAAGAGGGTGCAGATAGAGAGGATGACTAGGGTGCAGAATCGGAAGGCTGAGTGGGACACTCAACCAACTCTGGTGCGTCCTTTGACGTAATAGTACCCACCTTCTGCAACTTCCCACTTAGGCTCCAGCCTAGTGCACCTGCCTGACCACTACCACCCCTGCGGAATGCCCTGCCTCTTCCTCTGCTTGTCATTTTCAAAATGACCCTGTGACAAAAGTCCCTATAGAAGAGCAGTGTTTGTGGAAGAAGGTATATTACACTAATTAGGGGTGCACCGAAATTTCGGCAGCCGAAAATATCGGCCGAAAATGCACCTAATCCACTTCGGCCGATATTGTTACATATCGGCCGAAAATATGGGGTGTGGGATTTGTCACCCACCATCTGCGGGCGGGCGCCAGGCGGGCGGTTTACTTTGTCACTGCATCTTTATTTTACCTTACAATCGTGAGGCTCCAGTAACTAACAACTCTGCAGGCAGAGCGGAGGCCGGCGTAACGTCACTTACTCACGTGACGCGCCTGCTCCGCCTCCTTCATTCATAAAGTGGGCGGAGCAGGTGCGTCACGTGAGTAAGTGACGTTACGCCGCCCTCCGCTCTGCCTGCAGAGTTGTTAGTTACTGGAGCCTCACGATTGTAAGGTAAAATAAAGATGCTGTGAGCAGCAGGGCCGGGGCTGTTATGGGTAGGGGGGATCGGTCTATGGAACTGCTATGGGGAGGGGGGATCTGTGCACTGCTATGGGGAGGGGGGGATCTGTGCACTGCTATGGGGAGGGGGGATCTGTGCACTGCTATGGGGAGGGGGGATCTGTGCACTGTTATGGGGAAAGGGATCTGTGCACTGTTATGGGGAAAGGGATCTGTGCACTGTTATGCCCATAACAGTGCACAGATCCCCCTCTCCATAACAGCGCCACCCACAGATCCCCCTCTCCATAACAGCGCCACCCACAGATCCCCCTCTCCATAACAGCGCCACCCACAGATCCCCCTCTCCATAACAGCGCCACCCACAGATCCCCCTCTCCATAACAGCGCCACCCACAGATCCCCCTCTCCATAACAGCGCCACCCACAGATCCCCCTCTCCATAACAGCGCCACCCACAGATCCCCCTCTCCATAACAGCGCCACCCACAGATCCCCCTCTCCATAACAGCGCCACCCACAGATCCCCCTCTCCATAACAGCGCCACCCACAGATCCCCCTCTCCATAACGGCGCCACCCACAGATCCCCCTCTCCATAACGGCGCCACCCACAGATCCCCCTCTCCATAACGGCGCCACCCACAGATCCCCCTCTCCATAACGGCGCCACCCACAGATCCCCCTCTCCATAACAGCGCCACCCACAGATCCCCCTCTCCATAACGGCGCCACCCACAGATCCCCCTCTCCATAACAGCGCCACCCACAGATCCCCCTCTCCATAACAGAGCCACCCACAGATCCCCCTCTCCATAACAGCGCCACCCACAGATCCCCCTCTCCATAACAGCGCCACCCACAGATGAATTTCATTCATGAAAAAGAATTATTAATAAAATCATTAAAAAAAAAGTATTTTAAAAGTATTTGGGCAAAAAGGCAGTTTCGGTTTCGGTTTCGGTTTTCGGTCAAGGGCATCCTGAATTTTCGGTTTCGGTTTCGGACCAGAATTTTCATTTCGGTGCACCCCTAACACTAATGCATCAATTAGTTTTTTTGGGGGGCAACTGGTATATCACACCAGTTGAAATTATTTGTTCCAATAGCGTTTGTCACTCTGTGTAGCTGCGGTAACGCAGCAAAATCAAAACAAATGATACACTACCCAAATGCAATATATAGAAAGTATATTATTGGTATATCACACCCATGCCTCAATCAATTTTTTTTTTTTGGGGGGGGGGCATCTAGTAAATCACACCAGTAGAAATTATTTGTTCCAATAGCGTTTGTACCCTCTGTGTAGATGCAGTATCGCAGCAGAAACGCACACAACTGCTGCACAATACAAATGCTCTATAATGTAATTTCTATGTTAGAAAGTATATTATAAGTATATCACACCCCTCTGTAAGTCACACCTATCGATAGCGCACCTACACCAGTCCTTAAAAGTACTTTTGTGTCCCGATTAGCTAGCGTTTGGTGTCCCTAACAGTCTCTCTGCTCCACACAGCAACCTCTCCCTACACTGGCAAAAGACTGAATGTAAAATAGCGGCCAGATCAAGTTTATTTATAAGGTAGGGGGTATGTGTCATGATCACACATGGTCACCTGATGGATGTGTCATGGGTCAAAGTTCTTCACAATGTTAAAGAATATGGCGCCGGCGGACATCGCCATATGTTCGTCCGTTCGAACCTCGAAAGAGCAAGGTTTGCCGCAAAACGACCGCCGTGCGAACCGCAAAGCCATCTCTAACACCAGGTAGGCGCAAGAGGGGGGCAGCGGAAGGACCATGGGCAATGAATGCTTTCATTGTGGAAACGCTCATGTCTACATATTCAACTCAATATAGTTGAATGCCGCAACTGGGCATGGGAGTGATGTCTCCCTGGTCCACCATTTCCTCTAATAGGCTTTAGTCCTAGTTCCTGTAGCCTATCAGGAGTTGGTGTCATTATTATCGTGTTGCCTAATAAGCCGAGCTGCATAGAGCTGAGGGCACAGACTAGAAGAGGCCTGTGTCTTGCACTGCATCACTGACAGCCGAATGGAGGTAAGTATTTACCAGAGTTTATTATTTTTATTTGGCAGCATGCTGTTAGGCCACAATGAAGTGAGGGGTCATTATTTTGTAATTGGAGAAAACACTATGGGAGCATTGCACTGTAAAAAGGAGCATTTTTGTATTGGCACAGGTTATAAGGGGTCCACTATGGGTACATTCGTTGTACTGGGGGCACTAAAAGGTAGTAGTTTTTTGTACTGACACACGTTATGCTCACGTTATAAGGGAGCATTTTTTGTGTTGGCACACAAGGTGGAATTATTTCACTCGAACACATTATAAGGAGTCATTTTTTTACTGGCACACATTCTAAGGGGGTATTATTACTACTGGGGGCACTATGGAGGCATTATTACTTCTGGGGCAAAATGAGGGACATTATTACTATTGTGTGCACTGTTACCACATAGTGCTCTCTGGCAGAGAATTATCACTATTGGTGTGACTTTTGGGAGGACTGTTACATTGGGAGGCACCCTGGAACAGTATCCGCTTAGCACAATAATTTTTGGAGGACACCATGTTTATGGCACTATAGGTTTCAGGGACACTATTTGCTGGGCACAGTTATTTTTTAAGGCCCTGTGTGCCAATAATTATTGAATGGGAACTGTGTGGTAATGGTATTTTCAGGGGGATTATCTGTTTCTGCAGTATAGTATTGGTAAGCACAGTGGGCTCAGTATTAGGGGTGGCAGGATGAAAAATTAGTTCTCAAACTCTGCAGAGACAACATTATTCTGGAGCTAATGCTACGCTTATTTTTACAAATTTGAGATTCTTGGCAAATACATTTTGTACAAAATTATTTGGGCCCGTCTGCCAAAAGTCAAGGCGATCTCTATAAGAGGGGAACCTAAAACAAAATCCTACCTGTTATATGCCATAATGGCCACCATAAAATTTAGGGAGTGCAGGTTCCACATGCATGCTGGGCCCATTCTATACTTCTCCTGATGCCAAATGGCTTCCAATAAATATAATGAGAGCAGACTACAGCTTTATACTTTAATTAAAATCAGCCTATGGTGCAGAAAGGGTAGTCAGGGGTGCAATACCAACTGGTGTCAGCCACACCTCCATCTCAGTACACTGAGAATAAAGGGGGTCATTCAGCATATCCCAATGTGCAAGGTGCACGCTGCCATGGTTAGAAACACACAGAAAAAAAGGACAATGCAACAGCACTCTGCAAACACAAATAGAGTGCAATAATGCCATAATTATAGAAAATATTCTGGTGCTAATGCTACGCTTATTTTGCAAGTTTGAGATTCTTGGCAAATACATTTTGTACAAAATTATTTGGGCCCGTCTGCCAAACGTTAAGGCGATCTCTATAAGATGGGAACCTAACACTAAATCCTACCTGTTATATGCCATGATGGCCACCATAAAATTCAGGGAGTGCCAGCCTGTCGCCCCCCCCCGGCAAAACAACGCCCCCCTTTAATCCGGGCGTGAGTGGTGAAAGGTCATAGATTGCAGCAAGGCCTATATCTTCAGTCATTTTAACAAGTTCAACAGCAGCTGCAACTGCTCAAGGGGATTCCCATGATTACAAAAACAGTCTCTACCTGTCTCTGTGTTCTTGGGTGAACACTATACTAGCTTGCCCTGCTTGCTCATGGCATAATACAAAAGTCTTGACATAGTCAGGGATGCCTAGTGCAAGGGGCAGCAGTCAATGTACGTTGCAAGGAAAAAAAGGCATCTATTGCCTGTGGAGTAATGTTAAAGTGCTCCGACTTGAGACATGCAAACAATGAGGCCGTTGTACTGGAAGCATTATGGCTCCACAGGCAACAATACAGCCCAAGGCCTAAAAAGGTACGTAGTGACTTTAAAGATTTTTGTTAGTGGGATTAATATGACACTGTTTCACTGTAGCACAACACAAAAACAAATCTTCCACATACTACAATAGAACTGTAGTGGATTCAAGTCTCTAGTACGCTTAACATAGTAACTTATGGGGTCATACACAAACTTGTGTAAATTAGAACTGGCTTAGTAGCCCATAGCAACCAATCAGATTCCACCTTTCATTTTTGACAGCTCCTTTGTAACTAAGCCAGTTCAGCTTTACACCTGTTTGATAATAACACTAATAGTTTGTAAGGCTAAAAAAAGAAATCTGTCCATCCAGTTCAGCCTGTTATCCTGCAAGCTAATCTAGAGGAAAGCAAAAAAAAATATAAAAACTCCTGTGAGGTACAAGCCAATTTTACTCACTTTAGAGGAAAAAAAATTCCTTCCAGACTCCAATCAGGAAATCGGAATCATTCCCTGAATCAACATCCCATCTCTAGTAACTATAATAGTGATGGCTAGTTCGCAGTGTTCGCCCACGAACACATGCGGGCTGCCATCTTAACCCCTTAGGGACGCATGACGTACCGGTATGGCATGTTTCCCGAGTCCTTAAGTACCCATGACGTACCGGTACGTCATGAGTTTAAAACGAGATTGCGGAGCTGCGGGGGTTAATCCGAACAGGATGCCGGCTGAAATCATTCAGCCGGCATCCTGTCACAGCGCCGTACGGACCGCTGTATGGAAAAGGTTAACAGAAAGAGGGGGCTCCCTCCCTCTCCGATCGGGGGGCTGCTGTGCCTTTGCAGCCCCCCGACAGTGCCTTTGCAGCCCCCCCTCCTTACCCTTCCCCGTCTGCTCAGTTGTGGCCACAACTGAGCAGACGGGGAAGGTTCACATGGCAACAGGACGCCTTCTCAGGCATCCTGCTGTCCATGGTGCTGAACATATCTGTGCTAAAGGCATAGATCTGTTCAGACAAAGTGTAAGTAAAATACAGTACAATACACTATATAGTGTACTGTACTGTATTATACAGACATCAGACCCACTGGATCTTCAAGAACCAAGTGGGTCTGGGTCAAAAAAAAAAAAAAAAGAATTGAAAAAAGTTAAGATAAAAAAAATACACATTTATCACTGAATAATAAAAATAAAATACACTACACATATTAGGTATCGCCGCATCCGTAACGACCTTATCTATAAAACTGTCATGTTACTTTCCCTGCACGGTAAACGCCATAAAAATAAAAAAATTGAAACTATGAGGAAATTTAAATTTTGCCCACCTTACTTCCCAAAAAAGGTAATAAAAGTGATCAAAAAAGTCATATGCACCCCAAAATAGTGCCAATCAAACCGTCATCTCATCCCACAAAAAATGAGACCCTACCTAAGATAATCACCCAAAAACTGAAAAAACTATAGCTCTCAGACTATGGAAACACTAAAACATTATTTTTTTGGTTTCAAAAATGAAATCATTGTGTAAAACTTACATAAATAAAAAAATTGTATACATATTAGGTATCGCCGCGTCTGACAACCTGCTCTATAAAAATACCACATGATCTAACCTGTCAGATGAATGTTGTAAATAACAAAAAAAAGGTGTCAAAAAAGCTATTTCTTGTTACCTTGCCTCACAAAAAGTGTAATATAGAGCAACCAAAAATCATATGTACCCTAAGCTAGTACCAACAAAACTTCCACCCTATCCCGTAGTTTCTAAAATGGGGTCACTTTTTTGGAGTTTCTACTCTAGGGGTGCATCAGGGGGGCTTCAAATGGGACAGGGTGTCCAAAAAACAGTCTAGCATAATCTGCCTTCCAAAAACCGTATGGCATTCTTTTCCTTCTGTGCCCTGCCGTGCGCCCGTACAGCCGTTTACGACCACATATGGGGTGTTTCTGTAAACTACAGAATCGGGGCCATAAATAATGAGTTTTGTTTGGCTGTTAACCCTTGCTTTGTAACTGAAAAAAAATATTAAAATGGAAAATCTGCCAAAAAAGTGAAATTTTGAAATTGTATCTCTATTTTCCATTAAATCTTGTGCAACACATAAAGGGTTAACAAAGTTTGTAAAATCAATTTTGAATACCTTGAGGGATGTAGTTTCTTGGGGTCACTTTTATGGAGTTTCTACTCTAGGGGTGCATCAGGGGGGCTTCAAATGGGACATGGTGTAAAAAAAAAAAACAGTCCAGCAAAATCTGCCTTCCAAAAACCATACGCCGCTCCTTTCCCTCTACGCCCTACTGTGTGCCTGTACAGTAGTTTACGGCCACATATAAGGTGTTTCTGCAAACTACAGAATCGGGGCAATAAATATAGCATTTTGTTTGGCTGTTAACCCTAGTTTTGTTACTGGAAAAAATGGATTAAAATGGAAAATTTGCCAAAAAAATGTAATTCTCAAATTTCATTTCCAGTTGCCAATAACTCTTGTGCAACACCTAAAGGGTTAAAAAAGTTTGTAAAATCAGTTTTGAATACCTTGAGGGGTGTAGTTTCTAGAATTGGGTCATTTTTGGGTGGTTTATATTATGTAAGCCTCACAAAGTGACTTCAGACCTGAACTGGTCCCTAAAAAGTGGGTTTTTGAAAATGTCAGAAAAATTTTAAGATTTTCTTCTAGACTTCTAAGCCTTGTAACATCCCCCAAAAATAAAATATCATTCCCAAATTGATCCAAACATGAAGTAGACATATGGGGAATGTAAAGTAATAACTATTTTTGTAGGTATTACTATGTATTATAAAAGTAGAGAAATTAAAACTTGGAAATTTGCAATTTTTTGCAAATTTTTTGTAAATTTGGTATTTTTTTATAAATAAAAATGACTTTTGTTAACTTCATTTTACCAGTGTCATGAAGTACAATATGTGACGAAAAAACTATCTCAGAATGGCCTGGATAAGTCAAAGCGTTTTAAAGTTATCAGCACTTAAAGTGACACTGGTCAGATTTGCAAAAAATTGCCTGGTCCTTAAGGTGAAATAGGGCTGAGTCCTTAAGGGGTTAAATCAAAAGTCCGGCGATGCACAGGTCTGAAAAAAATGCGGTCACCGGGAGCACGCAGTTCCGAGAACAGCCACCGGTGGCCTTCATCAGGCTGTTCTCGGAACTGCCTGCTCCCGCTGACCGCATTTGACTGGCTCGTGGCACAGGTAAGGACTTATCGCTGGTGAACACTGCGAACTGGCCATCACTGGTGGCCACCACTATGGATTTATGCATCACCGGACTTGTGATTTAAGATGGCAGCCCGCATGTGTTCGCGGGCGAACACGGCAAACTGGCCATCACTGCACTATAACCAGTAATATTATTGCACTCCAGAAATACATCCAGGCCCCTCTTGATCTCTCGTGAATTCATTATGACCACCTCCTCAGGCAGAGAGTTCCGCAGTCTCACTCCTCCTACTTTAACCCGTTCCCGACATAAGATGTTATAGTACGTCATAGCTGGAAATTACTTTCCGTAATTTGACATACTACTACGTCATGCTGGCACCGGAACGGTGCTCGTCCGATCACTGCAGGGGGCCGGCATTCATTGATAGCTCGCCCCCTTTCTATGCCACAGTCAGTCCTGACCGCGGCATAGAAGGTGTCAGTGAGAGATCCCATTGGATCCCTGCACTGCGGTGTTGGGGACCCGATTGGTGAGAAGGCAGCCCGATGCCTTGCAGAGGCCAAGGGACCTGTCTTCTATGGAAGTCTAGGAGATCCAGCCCCCAGGCAACTGCTAGTGTATTACACTGTGTAATACACTAACAGGCAATGCATTACAATACAGATGTATTGTAATGCATTGCAGAGGGGATCAGACCCCCAAAATTTGAAGTCCTAGAGTGGGGGACAAAAATAAAGGAAAAAAAGAGTTTTTAATAAAAATAAAGTTTGAAGTAAAAAAAAAATTGATAAAAAATAAACACATATGGGGTATTGCCACTAGAGATAAGCGAATTTAAAAAAAAATCGATTTGGACGGTTCGCCGAATTTCCCAAAAAGATTCGATTCGATCCAAATTTGTGATGAATAGTGTTAAAAAACAGCTATTTCATGGCTACAAAGAGCCTGTATATTGGTGTAGAACACTGTGCATTGCAGTAACATGCATAGGTAGTCCACTGTGGTAGTGAAACAGTATTGTAAGTCAGTATGACACGCAGATGGCAAGCGTCACTCTTAGAATCAGTTCACACTTCACTTATTTGGTCAGTTACGGAGCCAAAACTGACCAAATAACTCATGCTAACTCAAACTTACAGGTCAATGTTAGTGTCAGATATAAAGAACTGTGCAGTGGCCCAAGATTCTACTGTAAAGTGAAAGCGCACTCCTTTTACATAGTCAGCTGATTCCACATAGATTTCTACAGAACCTCTTTGGTACACCCAGATACAGTACAAGTAGTGTTTTCCCCCTGACAGAGTGGAGAGGGTGTCGGCAGTAACTTTGTGTAACTGTTCATTTTGCCCTTCTTCTGATCCATCATAAGAATATCCCCCAAAAAACGGATCTAGTCTCTTGAGCATTTGCCTTCACACATGGTGAGTATTTGGTCATTAATCCATCAGTATTGCCAAGGCAACAAAAAAAAAAACAGGAGTGGATCTAAAACAGAGATGACACGTGATTGGAAAGTTTGCATGTCTTTTCTGTTTGTACCCACTTTTTCTTTTGGATTTCAAATCATGAGCAAATCCTGATGCGAATGAGGGACTGTATGATACAGGCCTTACAGGTGCTCCAAAGACTGGATCCGTTGTGTTTCTCATTTTTCCGTCCATCTGACTGATCAGAAGAAGAGTAAAATAAATGGTGATGTCAGCAATGGCAAACGGCCCCGTCATAGAGTGGTGATGTGGCAACCGCACGAGGAGTCAACACAGTGGCCCAGTCACTGAGTGGTGAGGTGGCAACAGCACGAGGAGTCAACACAGTGGCCCAGTCACTGAGTGCTGAGGTGGCAACAGCATGAGAAGTCAACACAGTAGCCCAGTCACAGAGTGGTGAGGTGGCAACAGCATGAGAAGTCAACACAGTAGCCCAGTCACAGAGTGGTGAGGTGGCAACAGCACGAGGAGTCAACACAGTGGCCCAGTCACAGAGTGGGGAGATGGGGGGCAAAAGCAGTTGCGGTAACAGCACAAGATGGTAGATGGCAGTAGGAGCACATGGCAGCAGGTGTGTGGCATCAGGCAGGTGACAGCATCTGAATAGTGACTGAAGCAGGTGGCCAGAAGAAACGGGTCTCTTTAGACCAAGTTTGGGTGTGGCACCCAGAATGATCTAGTCTGATGCATCAGGCAAAAAGGTCGTCAGCCTCTCCACATTTTGGGTGAAAAGGCGAGTTCTCCTTGGGGTAACTATGCCCCCCTTTACACTAAACACCCGCTCTGATGCCATACTACTGGCCTGGCAGGAAAGCTTGTCCAGGGCAAACTCGGCCAGTTGCAGCCACAAATCAAGTTTGGCTGCCCAGTAGTCCAGGGTATCTTGGATCTGGGGTGACAGGATGCAGTCCAAGTATACCATCACCTGTTGATTCAGGTTATGCTCCATGTCTTGCTGCTGCTGGTGGGTGGTTTCTTCACTAGGCAGGTGAAGAAAAGTGCTCATCAGAGACTTTAGACTTAAGTTGCTGCTGATGGAGCTGGTACTGCTCCTGCCCCCCCCCCCAGCAACCATGGCAGTGGAACGTGAGCATAGAGGGCCCCTCCGGTCATACCTTCGTGAGGACAGGCGATGGCGCACATAGGCAGCCAACTGACTACATGGGATGTCTCGATAGTAATTCAGTTTATCCTTCCTCTCATGGGGTGGAGAAAAGGCTCCCATTTTGGACCGGTAGCGAGGGTCTAACATGGTGTAGAGCAAGCAACTGAGCATGCATCGGGCCATTTGCGCAAGGGACTCGGAGAGTTCCCTGCCTCAAACTCCACTGCATACTGTCACGGTGTGTCGGGGTCATCTGCCTAGTCTTCCTCATTGCTCTCTAGCTCCTCCTGCTCCTCCTCTCCTGTCACTTTTGACAAAAAACACCCATTTCTGTATACATTGCTTGTAGGTGAATGTCCTCCTCCTCCTCCAGTTTAGACCCCACAGGGCTCATGTGGCCATGAGATGTAAGCGTCACGTCTCCTGTCCCCTGGCCAGACAGATTTAGCAACATTTGTTCCAGGACATGAAGCAGTAAATGACGTTGTTCATCCTGTAGTCTTGGCAATTGACAAATAAAGTGGCCTCCTCAAAGGGTCTGAGCAAACGGCAGGTGTCACACATGAGCTGCCACTGGCTAATGTCAAAGTTACATAAGGGAGTGCTACTGTCTGCCTGCATCATCAAGAAATCATTCACGGCCTTCCTCTGCTCAAAGTCCAATATGTGGAGGATGGAGTTCCAACGGGTGGAAACGTCGCATATGAGGCGATGTTGGGGAACGCCATCTTCCTTTGCAGCTCAAGAACTGTGTGCTTTGCATTGTAAGAGGGGCTGAAGTGCATGCACAGTTTCCTGGCCATTTTCAGGATGTCTTGCAGATGGGTGGAAGACTTTAGGAAACGCTTTACAGCCAGATTAACCACGTGCGCCATGCAGGGCGCATGGATCAGCCCTCCGTGACGCAGCACCGACACAATGTTCTTCCCGTTGTCTGTGACCATGGTTTCGATTTTCAGTTGGTGAGGAGACAGCCAGGATTCGATTTCTTGATGGACGATGCAAAACAGTTCCTCCCTTGTGTGACTCCGTTCTCCTACGCAAACTAGGTGCAGAACAGCATGACACCGCCGTGCCCTGCACATGTGGTCTGCTAGAGGAGCACTCCGAATATTGCCTGATGAGAAGGCAGAGGAGGACATTGGTGCTGGACCCACAGCTTGAGAACGAGGAGGCTGCAGTGTTGTCGCCTGGCCAAATTGCTGGTGTGGCTGGGAAGCAACCACATTTATCCAATGGGCCATAAAGGACATATATTGTCCTTGACTGTAGTTACAGCTCCACATGTTGGTGCTGCCGTGAACTTTAGCAGACACTGACAGGCTCAAGGACTGGCCCACCTTCTGTTCAACATACGTTTGCAGGACTGATACTGACTTTTTTGAGAAGTAATGACGTCTTGGGACTCTCCACCTTGGCTCAGCAAGAGCCATCAGTTCTCTGAAAGGTGCAGAGTCCACCACATGAAAAGGGAGGGACTGTAGTACCAGCAACTTGGCCAAAAGCATGTTTAACTTCTGCACCGTTGGATGAATGCACACATGCTGTTGTCTTTTTCCAGTCGCCTCTGTGATCGATTGCTGACGAAATGAGTGACGAGGAGGAGCAGGAGCATCAGGACCAGTAGATGATGGGAAGAAAACATGGCTCCTTTCTGCTGAGGTGGTGGAGCCTTGACTGCTGCAGAATAGGTGCGAGCCACTTGATTATGCAGCATCAGGCTGTCCAACTATGTTAGCTCCACAGTTTTCCTAGGCCATTTTATGGTGACGCTGAATGTGTTTATCTAGGGCCGTGATGCCAACATTGGCACCCTGGCTACGCTTCACCTTCTTCCCACAGATTCTGCAAATGGCCATGCTGACGTCCTTTGGCGGCTTGATAAAAAATAATGCCACACTGCTGAGTATGGCATTTTACCCCCACCACTGCGTGCTGATTGCTTGCTACCGCTGCCTCTGTGAACCCCTGCACCACTACTTCTTTCCGGAGAGGTAGGCTTCTGCGCAACTCTCATCATCACTACTTGCCTGCCTACTGGAGGACGCAGCGGATCTCTCCTCCAGATCTTGGCTGGGCAGTAGCTGCTGACTGTTCTCTAGAAGCTCATCCTCGCTGAAAAGTGGAGCTGAGCCGACGGCATGCAATACTTCTCGAGCTGAAGGAACAAAAAATGACAGAGGCAGTTTGAGGACAGGTGGGGGCACAGAGATTGTTTTCAAACCATGCCAACTAAGCATCGTGTCAGAGGAACCAGCGACTCCTGGCTGGGGGTATCTGATGTCACTTGCGATGAAGTAGAAGACTAAGTCAATCATTAAAGGACAGCTGGATTCCTGGTCAAAACACGACCGCTAGATGACACTGGTAGCTGTAGACTGTGGCTGTGACTGCTGTTAACGCCGCCCTTTTTCTTCTGCTACTTCTGCCAACTCCACAATCATTTTGGCCACTGCCTGTTCCCTTAGAAGGGCCTCCGACATACTGTAAATTAAAAGAAACAAGGGAAAAAGAGCAATAGTATTAGGCTGCAATTTCACACCAGAAGCAAGGATAAATGGATGTACTTATATATAAAATGCACCCCAAAACTGTTTGTATCAGACTGCAATTTCACCCCAGAAACAAGGATGAATTGATGTACTTATATATCGACTAAATACACCCCAAAACTGTTTGTATCAGACTGTAATTTCATCCCAGAAGCAAGAATGAATGGAAATACTTATAGATAAAATAAATACTCCTAAAAACTGTTTTTATCAGACCACACTTTCGCTCCAGAAGCAAGGGTGATTAGAAGTACTTATATATCAACTAAATACACCCCAAAACAGTTTTTTCAGACCGGAATTTCACCCCAGAAGCAATGATGAATTGATTTACTTACAGATAAAATAAATACACCGCAAAACTGGTTGTATCAGACCGCAGTTTCACCCCAACAGCAGAAGCAAGGGTTATTGGAATTACTGATGTATCAAAGAATGCAAACAGACGAAAATCAGTAGTATTAGAGCACTTTGGATCCCCAATTAGTGCAGCAAGAATAGGGGGGAAAGTTTATATATATATTTATTTTATTTTGATTTATTTTTTTGACATTTTTCAGTGTTCTGACTTCAGGGACAGACGTGAGAAGGCGCTAGGGACAGCAATAGGAAAAACCTCATTGTGAAAAAAAACCTTAAAAAATGATTTATAAGTGCAGGGAAAGGATAGGGGGAATCATTTCACAGCATCCTTAGTGCAGGGAGAGATGTCAGAAGGCGCTAGGGACAGTGATAGAAAAACCTTATTGTGAAAAAAAACTAAACGATTTACAAGTGCAGGGAAACATTATTTGGGGATCCAAATAGCCACCATACAGCTCTGGCATTCCAGAAATTTGTTCTGGTTATTGGGGTGCAAGTGCTATGTTGAAAAGCTCTTAGTGGCTTATATCAGTGGAAAAAGAGAAATATATACGCATTTCACTTCTGCAGTTATTTCTGCTAAAAGCGTTTACTGGCCTATTTCAGTACAAAAAGAAAAATCTATTCAGTTGACTACTGCAGTTATATGATTTGAAAGCGTTTACTGGCCTATTCCAGTACAGAAAGAAAAAATATATACACACTTCACTGGTGCATTTATTTCTGCTAAAAGCGCTTACTGGCCTATTTCAGTACAAAAAGAAAAATATATTCTCAGTTCCCTTCTACAGTTATATGTGTTGAAATTGTACAGAAAGAAAAAAATATACGCACTTCACTGGTGCACTTATTTGTGGCAAAAGAGTTTAGTGGCCTATTTCAGTACAGAAAGAAAAATATATACGCCTTTCACTGGTGCATTTATTTGTGGTGGAAACGTTTAGTGGCCTATTTCAGTACAAAAAGAATAATATTTTTGTCGTTTTTAATTTGCTTTTAATTTATTTAGTTCAGCTAAAAGTATGTCAGACACAGAAGTGCCAGGCCATGCACAGAGGAGTGGCAGAGGCCTAAATGTTTCTGGCGCAGGCAGAGGTCGCAGCAGAGTAAGAAGGCATGGCTGCAGGAGTCGCAGCGACAGGCCTGAGCTCCCGGTGTCATCTAGTGGTCATGTCTTAACTAGCAACCCAGCGGTTCTTGATTGGTTAACTCGGTCATCCACTTCGTCCCAAGTGACATAAGACACCTACTCGGCGGTGTGGCAGTTTTTTGTTAAGCCGTCGGATGAGGTTAACATGGCAATATGTAGAATATGTGGGCAGAAGGTGAAGCGTTGCCAGAGTGCCAATGTTGGCACCACGGCCCTGCGTCAACATATGCAGCATCACCAAAAATTGGCCTGGGAGAACCGGGGCTTTGATGTGGTGATCCAGCCTGCCACAGCAACCGCTGCATGACCCAGTGGCACACACTCTGTTTCAGCAAGTCAAGGCTCCACCACCTCAGACGAAGGGAGCTGTCTGTCATTCCCATCTTCTGTTGGTCCAAATGCTCCTGCTCCTACTCCTCGTCACTCATTCTGTCAGCAATCGATCACCGAAGCGATTGCCAAGAGACAGCAGTATGCGTGCACGCATCCAACGGTACAGAAGCTGATGCTGCAGTCCCTCCCTTTCCAAGTGGTGGACTCTGCACCTTTCAGAGAACTGATGGCTTGTGGCGAGCTGAGGTGGAGAGTCCCAAGCTATCATTTCTTTGCCAAAAAGGCAGTACCAGCCCAGCACAAATATGTAGAACAGAAGGTGGGCCAGTCCTTGAGCCTGTCAGTGTCTGCCAAAGTGCACGGCTGCGCCGACATGTGGAGCTGTAACTGTGGTCAGGGACAGTATACTTTATGTCCTTTACGGCCCACTGGATGAATGTGGTTCCTGCACAGCCACCACAGCAACTTGGCCAGGTCACGCCGCTTCCCCCTCCACATTGTGACGCCATTGGTCCTGCAACAATGTCCGCCTCTGCCTCCTCATCCTCCACCATGTCCTCAGCCTCCACAGTGCTCCTCCAGCATAACACATGTCACGCTGTTGTCCACCTCGTTTCCCTGGGCAAACGGAGTCACACAAGGGAGGAACTGCTTTGTGTCCTTGGTCAAGAAATCGAATCCTGGCTTTCTCCCCGACAACTCATAATCTGAACCATGTTGACCAACAATGGGAAGAACATTGTGTGAGCGCTGCATCAAGGAAGGCTGAGCCATGTGCCCTGCATGGTACAAGTGTTCAATATGCGGTTCCTGAAGTCTTCCACCCATCTGGAAGACATCCTAAAAATGGGCAGGAAACTTTACATGCACTTCAGCCACTCGTACACCGCAAAGCACACCCTCCTTGAGCTGCAGTGGCAGAACGGCATCCCCCAACATACTGTAGGCTGATATGCGACGTTTCCACCCGTTGGAATTCCACCCTCCATATGTTGAACCGACTATACAAACAGAGAAAGGCCATAAACGATTTCTTGATGATGCAAGCGGATAGGAGTACTCCCCTGTGTAACTTCGATGTCAGCCAGTGGCAGCTCATGCGTGACACTTGCCGTTTGCTCAGGCCCTTTGAGGACGCCACGTTAGATCTCACAGCCACATGAGCCCTGTGGGGGCTGAACTGGAAGAGGAGGAGGAGGGGGAGAAGGACACTCTGCGTCTGGAGGAAAGAAGGTTTGTACACAAACATAGAAAAGGATTCTTTACGGTAAGAGCAGTGAGACTATGGAACTCTCTGCCTGAGGAGGTGGTGATGGTCAGTACAATAAAGGAATTCAAGAGGGGCCTGGATGTATTTCTGGAGCGTAATAATATTACAGGCTATAGCTACTAGAGAGGGGTCGTTGATCCAGGGAGTTATTCTGATTGCCTGATTGGAGTCGGGAAGGAATTTTTTATTCCCCTAAAGTGGGGAAAATTGGCTTCTACCTCACAGGGTTTGTTTTTTTGCCTTCCTCTGGATCAACTTGCAGGATAACAGGCCGAACTGGATGGACAAATGTCTTTTTTCGGCCTTATGTACTATGTTACATTGGAACACAGGCAATGTGCAGCGAAATGGTGGTTTTTCTTTCGGGTCACAGGAGAGGAGGAGCAGGAGCATTCAGAGGAGCTACAGCATGATGAGGAAGACGAGACAGAGGACCCAGACACACCGTGGCAGTATGCAGTGGAGATGGAGGCAGGGAGTCCCTCCGAGTCACTTGCACAAATGACCCGATGCATGCTCACTTGCTTGCGTAGTGACAGCCGAATTGTCACAATTCGGTAGAGGAGTGACTTCTGGCTCTCCGCCTTGTTGGACCCTTGCTACCGGTACAGAATGAGGGCCTTTTTTACACCCACTGAGAGGGAGGACAAACTGAACTACTACAGAGACATCATATGTAGTCAGTTCACCTATCTGCGCCATCGTCTATTCTCTCGCAGGTCTGACCAGGGGGGCCCCTCTGCGCTCATCAGCTCCATCAGCAGCAACTTAAGTCTAGAGCCACTGATGAGCAGTTTTCTTCACCCACCTACTGAAGAAACTACTCACCAGCAGCAGCAGAACCTAGAGCAGGACCTGAACCAGCAGGTTGTGGCATACTTGGAGTGCACCCTGCCAACCCACATAAAAAATCCGCTGGACTACTGGGCAGCCAAACTGGATTTGTGGCTGCAATTAGCAGACTTTTCCGTGGAAAAGCTGTCCTGCCTGGCCAGTAGTGTGGCATCAGAGCTGGTTTTTAGTGCG
Source organism: Bufo bufo (assembly GCF_905171765.1). Classification (NCBI taxonomy): domain Eukaryota; kingdom Metazoa; phylum Chordata; class Amphibia; order Anura; family Bufonidae; genus Bufo; species Bufo bufo. The sequence continues at coordinate 277,428,580 of NC_053393.1, read as the reverse complement.
GCGGGGCCATAGTGACCCCAATAAGAGATCGCCTGTCCACCCAAAATGTGGAGATACTGACCTTTTTGTCAAGGTGAATCAGGGGTGGCTCAGCCAGGATTTCCAACCACCAATTCCTGATGCATCAGACTAGATCATCCATGGTGCCACACCAACACTTTGATAAAAGAGACCAGTTTCTTCTGACTACCTGCCTCAGCTACTACTCTGATGCTGCAACTCGCCTGATATCACACATCTGATGCCAAATCCTTCTTCTTTCACCCACCTTCGTCAGCGGGTACTGGTATTGCCACCCACCTCCCCACTCTGTCACCGGGTCACTTTGTGGTCTCTTGATGCAGCTGCTGCTGCCATCTCCACACTATGTCACCTTGCTACTCTGTGGTATCCTCCTGCTGCTGCCATCTCCACACTGTCACCTTACCACTCTGTGGTATCCAGATGCTGCTGCTGCTACTGCCATCTCCACACTATGTCACCTTGGCGTTCTGTGGTATCCTGATGCTGCTGCTGCCGCCATCTCCTCGCTACAGTATATCATCTTGCCACTCTGTGGTGTACTGATGCTGCTGCTGCCATCTCCACACTGTCACCTTGCCACTCTGTGGTATCCTGATGCTGCTGCCATCTCTACATAATGTCACCTTGCCACTCTGTGGTATCCTGATGCTTCTACTTCCATCTCCACACTGTCACCTTGCCACTCCGTGGTATCCTCCTGCTGCTACTGCCATCTCCACACTATGTCATCTTGGCACTCTGTGGTATCCTGATGCTGGTACTGCTACTGCCATCTCCACACTGTCGGCTTGCCACTCTGTGGTATCCCGATGCTGCTGCTGCCATCTCCACACTATGTCACCTTGCCACTCTGTAGTATCCTGATGCTGCTGCTGCTACTTCCATCTCTACATAATGTCACCTTGCCACTCTGTGGTATCCTGATGCTGCTGCTGCTACTGCCATCTCCGCACTGTCACCTTGCCACTCTGTGGTATCCTCCTGCTGCTACTGCCATCTCCACACTATATGTCATCTTGGCACTCTGTGGTATCCTGATGCTGGTACTGCTACTGCCATCTCCACACTGTCACCTTGCCACTTTGTGGTATCCTGATGCTGCTGCTGCAATCTCCACACTATGTCACCTTGCCACTCTGTGGTATCCTGATGCTGCTGATGCTACTGCCATCTCCACATTGTCGCCTTGCCACTCTGTGGTATCTTGATGCTGCTGCTGCCACCTCCACACGGTCACCTTGCCACTCTGTGGTATCCTGCTGCTGCTGCCATTTCCACACTATGTCACCTTGTCACTCTGTGGTATCCTCCTGATGCTGCTGCTGCCGCCATCTTCTCGCTACAGTATATCATCTTGCCACTCTGTGGTGTACTGATGCTGCTGCCATCTCCACACTATGTCACCTTGCCACTCTGTGCTATCCTGATGCTGCTGCCATCTCCACACTATATCACCTTGCCACTCTGTGGTATCCTGCTGCTTCTACTTCCATCTCCACACTGTCATCTTGGCACTCTGTGGTATCCTGATGCTGGTACTGCTACAGCAATCTCCACACTGTCGCCTTGCCACTCTGTGGTATCCCGATGCTGCTGCTGCCATCTCCACACTGTCACCTTGCCGCTCTGTGGTATCCTGATGCTGCTGCTACTTCCATCTCTACATAATGTCACCTTGCCACTCTGTGGTATCCTGATGCTGCTACTGCCATCTCCACACTGTCATCTTGGCACTCTGTGGTATCCTGATGCTGGTACTGCTACTGCCATCTCCACACTGTCACCTTGCCACTCTGTGGTATCCCGATGCTGCTGCTGCCATCTCCACACTATGTCACCTTGCCACTCTGTGCTATCCTGATGCTGCTGCCATCTCCACACTGTCACCTTGCCACTCTGTGGTATCCTGATGCTTCTACTTCAATCTCAACACTGTCACCTTGCCACTCTGTGGTATCCTCCTGCTGCTACTGCCATCTCCACACTGTCATCTTGGCACTCTGTGGTATCCTGATGCTGCTGCTGCCATCTACACACTATGTCACCTTGCCACTCTGTGCTATCCTGATGCTGCTGCCATCTCCACACTGTCACCTTGCCACTCTGTGGTATCCTCCTGCTGCTACTGCCATCTCCACACTATGTCACCTTGCCACTCTGTGGTATCCTGATGCTGCTGATGCTACTGCCATCTCCACATTGTCACCTTGCCACTCTGTGGTATCTTGATGCTGCTGCTGCCACCTCCACACAGTCACCTTGCCACTCTGTGGTATCCTGCTGCTGCTGCCATTTCCACACTGTCACCTTGCCACTCTGTGGTATACTCCTGATGCTGCTGCTGTCACCACCTCCAGACTGTCATTGTGCCACTTTGTGGCCTCCTCCTGCTGCTACTGCCACCTCCACATAGTCATTGGGCCACTCTGCGGTCTCCTCATGCTGCTGTGAACTTTAGACTGTCATTGGGCCACTCTGTGGTCTCCTCATGCTGCTTCCACCTCAGTCAATATGTCATAGGTCCACTGTGTGGACTTCTCATGCTGTTTCCACCCTCCCCACTTCATGACTGGGCCACTATTTTGCCTTTCGGCCTGGCTGACATCATCATTTATTTGACCTTTCTTCTGATCTGTCAGAAGGAAGGAAAAATGAAATGCACAACGGATCCTGTCTGTGTAGCAGCTGTAAGGCCTGTATGGTCCCATCAGAATTGGCTTATGATTTGGTAGCCAAAAGCAGGAGTGGGTACAAAACACAGAAGACATGCAAATATTCCATTCATGTGTCATCTCTGTTTTAGATCCACTCCTGTTTTTTTTTTTTGCATTAGCAATATTGATTATTGAGCAAATGCTGACTGAGTGAAGGCGTATGCTCCACAGACAGGATCCGTTTTTTGTGGGTTATTGTTCTGACTGATCAGAGGAAGGGCAAATTAATCAGTGACGTCTACACAAACATACTGCTGACATTCTCTCCACGCTGTCTGGTGGGCTTTACTTGTATTTAGTGTTTAATAGAACAGGTTCTGATAACATCTATGTGGAATCAGCTAGCGACTGTGTAAAAGGAGTGCGCTACTTCTTGGCACTAACATCGACCTGTAAGGCTGAGTTCATACTTGAGTTATTTGGTCAGTTTTGGCCCCGTTACTGCCCTAATAAGTGAAGTGTGCAGTGATTCTAAGAGCGACTATATAAAACACAAAAAAATGGTGCACTACAGTGCTAAATGTAATTGACATTATATGGCTAAACCCTCACATTGAAATTAAAATGAGACTTTCGCCAATATATTCTTATATCAAGAACATACCGGAGCCCGCGCACCCCGTCAAGGTATCTCAAAGTGGCACGGGATCGAACGCTAACCTTCCCATGTGCATAACCTTACATTTGTCAGTGTTAAACCTCATCTGTCACTTCTCTGCCCAAGCCTCCAACATAGCCAGATCCATCTGTAGGAGTATACTGTCCTCTTTGGTGTTAATTACTTTACACAGTTTAGTGTCATCTGCAAAAATTTATATTTTACTGCGCAAGCCTTCTACAAGATCATTAATAAATACACTGCTCAAAAAAATAAAGGGAACACTTAAACAACACAATGTAACTCCAAGTCAATCACACTTCTGTGAAATCAAACTGTCCACTTAGGAAGCAACACTGAGTGACAATCAATTTCACATGCTGTTGTGCAAATGGGATAGACAACAGGTGGAAATTATAGGCAATTAGCAAGACACCCCCAATAAAGGAGTGGTTCTGCAGGTGACCACTTCTCAGTTCCTATGCTTCCTGGCTGATGTTTTGGTCACTTTTGAATGCTGGCGGTGCTTTCACTCTAGTGGTAGCATGAGACGGAGTCTACAACCCACACAAGTGGCTCAGGTAGTGCAGCTTATCCAGGATGGCACATCAATGCGAGCTGTGGCAAGAAGGTTTGCTGTGTCTGTCAGCGTAGTGTCCAGAGCATGGAGGCGCTACCAGGAGACAGGCCAGTACATCAGGAGACGTGGAGGAGGCCGTAGGAGGGCAACAACCCAGCAGCAGGACCGCTACCTCCGCCTTTGTGCAAGGAGGAACAGGAGGAGCACTGCAAGAACCCTGCAAAATGATCTCCAGCAGGCCACAAATGTGCACGTGTCTGCTCAAACGGTCAAAAACAGACTCCATGAGGGTGATATGAGGGCCCGACGTCCACAAGTGGGGGTTGTGCTTACAGCCCAACACCGTGCAGGACGTTTGGCATTTGCCAGAAAACACCAAGATTGGCAAATTCGCCACTGGCGCCCTGTGCTCTTCACAGATGAAAGCAGGTTCACACTGAGCACATGTGACAGACGTGACAGAGTCTGGAGACGCCGTTGAGAACGTTCTGCTGCCTGCAACATCCTCCAGCATGACAGGTTTGGCATTAGGTCAGTAATGGTGTGGGGTGGCATTTCTTTGGAGGGCAGCACAGCCCTCCATGTGCTCGCCAGAGGTAGCCTGACTGCCATTAGGTACCGAGATGAGATCCTTAGACCCCTAGTGAGACCATATGCTGGTGCGGTTGGCCCTGGGTTCCTCCTAATGCAAGACAATGCTAGACCTCATGTGGCTGGAGTGTGTCAGCAGTTCCTGCAAGACGAAGGCATTGATGCTATGGACTGGCCCGCCCATTCCCCAGACCTGAATCCAATTGAGCACATCTGGGACATCACGTCTCGCTCTATCCACCACAGACTGTCCAGGAGTTGGCAGATGCTTTAGTCCAGGTCTGGGAGGAGATCCCTCAGGAGACCGTCCGCCACCTGATCAGGAGCATGCACAGGCGTTGTAGGGAGGTCATACAGGCACGTGGAGGCCACACACACTACTGAGCCTCATTTTGACTTGTTTTAAGGACATTACATCAAAGTTGGATCAGCCTGTAGTGTGTTTTTCCACTTTAATTTTGAGGGTGACTCCAAATCCAGACCTCCATGGGTTAAAAAATTTGATTTCCATTTTTTTTTTTGTGTGATTTTGTTGTCAGCACATTCAACTATGTAAAGAACAAAGTATTTCAGAAGAATATTTAATTAATTCAGATCTAGGATGTGTTATTTTTGTGTTCCCTTTATTTTTTTGAGCAGTGTATATTGAAGAGAATAGGGCCCAATACTGACCCCTGTGGTTCCCCACTAGTGACAGTGACCCAATCTAAGTGTGTACCGTTAATAACCACCCTGTTTTCCATCACTGAGCCAGTTACTTACCCACATACAGACATTTTCTCCCAGTCAAAGCATTCTCATTTTATTTACTAAGCTTTTATGTTATACAGTTTCAAATGCTTTGGAGAAGTCAAGATATACGACATTCATTGATTCACCATGGTCAAGACTTACCTCATAGAAACTAATTAAATTAGTTTTGACAGAACCGATCCCTCATGAAGCCATGCTGATATGGCATTATTTGCTTATGCTATCTAGGAGTGCCTCAATGAAAATATTTTATAAAACCTTCAGTTTACCCACAGCAGATGTTAAACTTACCGGCCTATAGTTTCTGGGCTCTGTTTTTGGACCCTTTTTGAATATTGCCACCACATTTGCTAAGCGCCTATCCTGTGGAACACTCCCTGTCAAGATAGTCGTTTAATATCAGAAATAAGGGTCTGGCTATGACATTACTTAATTCTCTTAGGATATGGGGTGTATGCTATCTTGTCCCAGCGATTACTCTATTTTAATCTTTTTAAGATGCTATACTTTTTCCTGGGGCACTTTTAATGGGAAATTTAATTTTTCATTCTGCATTTCATCTGACAGTTTATTTTCCTAAAACATTATTTAATAGCTTTGCTTTCTCCTCATCGCTGTCTGCAACTCCCCCTTATCACTCTGTGGAGGGCCAACACCTTCATATTCATATTTATACTTTTTACCATTTATATAATTGAATATTTTAGGAGTACTCTTTGGCAATGAATCTCTCTGTCTTTAGTTAGGCTGCTTTTATTTATCTTCTACATATTCTATTTTTTCCAAGAACCTGTTTCCTTTATGAGATCTACAGGTTTCAGTTTCCCAATCTATATCTGGGTAGTTGAAGTGCTCCATAATAACAACCTCATGATTTGCCGCCTCAACTATCTTGTTTAGTAGTAGATGTTCTGTGGACTTTGGTATATTAGGTGGCTTATAAAAAAAATCATATTAGTATTTTATAATTGTTTTTGCCTCCATGTATTTCTATCTACATTGACTCCACATGTTCATGTCCCTCACTTATATCTTGAGCCATTTGGTAAACTCCCTAATTTCCGGCTGCCTTTCTTGTGTGGCCCGTGTTACAGGTAGTATTTCAGACACTACCTTGAGGACCTCACTTTCCTAAGCCTCTATGCTACCACCCTCCCCCACATCTACACCATAGAGTGCCTGCTCAGTGAGCAGCAAACTATTTTCCAAATTTCCAAAGCATCTGTGTTGAAACTCGCTTGTTTAGATACACAATATGTGATTTCAAACGAGTAATTTGCTCACATTTTGACCAAAGATATGCACCCTCAAACGGCTGTTCCAGGACTGCATACATTTGGCAAGATGTGCACTGGACTGCTTTGTCAATAATGGAACACATACTAATAGGGATTACGCAAGAAAAAAGATTACAATTCAACAGTGCAGTGATAAGCAACTGACTTACTGTAGAATTCTTGTAAAAATCCTTGAATCTCAAGTCACCTGATATAAAGTCACACACTTAATACAAACTCGCATTGGAAATCTAACACACGAATGCTCACAAACTCGTGTGGTTTGTCTTCAAACCAGACTGCTTTTTTTCTTCTGGATTCAAAGGCACAGACATACAGACAGACAAATAGAAAAATTTGAGGCTTCATAAGCATTATATAAAAACACATAAAACATGTGATTTCTTTCCACACACTCTGTACCTCGATTTGCTGTGAATATGCCTTGTTGTTAGTATTGCATACACACTGTACTTGCTATCACATGCCTTTGTTGTGACATCACTCACTGCCAATTTGCCCCTTCTGCCTGCCTTCATACAAGTAGCCAGCTTTCATGTAACTCAACACATTCCCACACAGCTATTTATATCAACACCCAGAATTGTATATACTGTATGTTACATGTAGTCTTTGTCAGTTGTCATTACTATGTTTACTCATGTGATTATTCTTGTTTTTATTTCTTCTTTGCTTGTGTTTGAAGTTTGGAGCTGGTTGTAGATCCATGGATTGAAGACCTTTGGATTGCCTTAGAAAAAGAATTTTTATCTAGGGCAGAAAATAAAAAGATGATTGGGAAAATCAACGATGTGACCAGTGGAAACCATAATATTCCAAAAGTACCAGGAAATTTGGACATGCGTTTACAAGCTATTAGCCTTGAGAGTGAACTGCCATCAGATAGAAGATCCCTAAATAAAGCTGTGTCAGATGCATTCAAAGAATTTGAGCATTCACTTGTCCATTCAGTGCCTCCTCTGTCTCAGTGTAGCCTTAATATTCCTGCACTTCGTCCTGTGTACCTGGATGTACTTATTCTTGACTGCAAAGCCAAGGTAAGTAATTGGTTATTCCTGTCTGATATGTATGGCATATCCACAGGATGTGGAAATACCTGTTTAAGAACTGTTTACAGTATTGTATAGTCCAGTGATGCCCTAACGCCAACCTCTTATTTATATGAAGCTCACATTCGTTTACTGTGCAACCCAAATCCTTGCTATACATCCCAAAATCTTTTTTAAATGGGTTGCCTGGGTTTTACTGCATATGCATTACAAAGGTGCTATGCTATGGCATCTACTCTGTTGTTTATCTGCAATATTCACGTCCACTCTGTGTAATTGTGTGTGCAAGGCTAGGAGTCTCTATCACAGATTCCAGCAAAAAAAAGAAAAGGACAAAATACCCCTGCATGCAGTGGGTGTAGACCCACTGTGTCACTTGAACTTGAAATATGGCTTGGGGCTACTCCTGAGGGCATTGATTAAGTGGCCCTCCTGGTCTTCACACTTTAACCTTTATATACTGATCCGGACTGTGCTGCATGAAAACTACCAGGTCGCTGCCTCACAGAGTAGACTTTGTTGAAGTGACTGATGATCCATGGGCACCAAGAGACACCAGGGATCAAGCAAATCTGTAGTCAAGGGCAGGCAGAGTATGTAAAATTCAATTAACAGTCTAAGGTCTAGGCCCTCCAGGATGTAAGAGAGAAAAACTGGTGGGTCAGAGCTGCTGGAGTAGGGAAGCAGAGCAGCAGCAAGCACAGGTCCCTGGCATAACAATACCCCCTTTACACCCTCTTTTCTTTGTTCTAGACAGCTGCATGAATCTTCAGAAGGGCTGGTGCATTATCATTTTCTGCAGGTTCCCAGGGTCTTTCTGCTGTGCTAAAAAAAAATCCAGTCCACCACAAAAGTTTTGCCTCTGACTTTCTTCATGTCCAGAATATTTTTGACTTGGTTCTCATTCTCTAAGCCAACAGAACTAGAAGACCTACATCTGGAGTAACGGTTGAACATAATCACCAGACCTTTTCATGCAAACAGATGGCTTCAACAGAAAAGCCTTAGTCCCTTGCCAGATCTGGAAGTAATTATTGACAGTGGATTCAGCTGCTGGAACTCTAGAAGAGAGGTATTGGAAGAAAAACTCCAAAATGTTGACGATACACAAGGAAAAAGGAGCTTTCCAGTTAACTCATTGAGATGGTTATTGTACCAAAACTCTGGCCACAGGAGCACCGTAATCCAGCTGTCCGGTCACAAATGGTTAACTAAAATCTTGCTAATGCGTTTCATGTCACGCTCTAATGTGGGAGGGAAACCCCCATACCGAACATAGGAGGGAAAGGAAATAAGGCCTGAAAACTAGGGAAGGAAGATGGACACCTCCTAGTGAAAACCCTAACCGAAGCCCTGACTGACTACCAGTATGAACAGACCCCAAAGGTAGGTGAGTTCATACACAGGAGTACCTAAAGTCATTTCTAACCCTAAAGGACCCTGGTACTAATGACAGGAATGAGACAACCTGTTCCTCCAAAAGGAAGGTTGAACAGGAGTCTTCCTGAGGCCTAAAACAAGGAAATGCAACACACAGAAAAGTCAAAATAAAATACAAAAGGGAAAGGTAACACTTAACTTCCAAGAAGCTATGGCAGCACCAGGAACTCAGCCAAGATCCAAACACCAGCTATCCACAGGTCCAACTGAAGCTATAAACCGCACAGCATTGTGGGAGAAAAAACTATAAATAGGGAAAGTTAAATGACCACAATAGCAAAACCTGGAAGTAAAGAGTGTGCCAGTACCAGAAACAAAACACAGATGCCTATTGATCCTTAAGGTAAACATGTCAAATCAAGCCACATGTTGCCAGTCTCAAAGATCTCCTGTCACTCACTGTGGTGGGGACGTCCGTATGTCTCGGTTGTCCATGACATTTCACTTGCCCATTGGGCTGCAGATGGTTAGCCAAAGAAAAGTCCAGTTTGAAGTTAAGCTGTTTGCACTAAAATTATTGAAAGTTATCTGTAAACTGCACTCTCCGGTCAGATACAATGTGTAAAGGCAAACTATGTAACCAAAAAATGAGTTTTAGAAAAAAGTTGGCTAGGTGACTAGAGGAAAGAAGACTGTACAGAGGTAGCCAGTGGGCCTTTTTTAGAAAGTCACCACCCAAATTACAGGAAGAAGGAAGATCAGTAATTAAGTCCATGGCTGTATGTTGCCACTGTGTTTTGGGTAATGTCAAAGGAAGCAAGAGTCCTGCAGGTTTTTGTTTACAAGTATTATTCTGGGCACAGATGGTACAGGAGACTGCATAATCCTTGATGTCCTTAGAGATTGTACGCTACTAGTAATGTTAAGACATCATACAAGCACATTTTCAGAGACTTGGCTGGCCAGTGGTGAACACAACCCAGAAGCCTTTCTTCTCTTGGGCATGGGGACATATGTCTTGCCAGGTGGGATGTCCTTGAGCAGAACTGGAGTGACACATGATAGGGGCAGGATCGATGGTGTGCTGGGGATCCTCTATCCTGTCAGCAGATTCAAATGAATGAGAGAGATCCGTTTAAAAATGGCGTGCAAAATTAAATTTGGTGAAGAATACTGACCAGCGGACTTGACAAGGTCTTAGACTTTGAGTATTTTGCAAATACATCTAGTTCTTATAGTCCGTATAGAACCACAGGGGAGAGTGAGGCTGCAGCTGGCATGGACCGCTAGAATAACACTAACTCTAGATCGAACTGCCTAGGGACATTGGGGCGGTAGGGCGGACAAAATGGAGAATTGAGCGACAAACTGCCTGTAATAATTGCCAAAACCTAAGAACCCTTAGATCTGTGGGATGGTGGCATTCCAGAACTGTGGATAGCTCTTCTGGGTCGATTTGAATGCCATGGTTGGAGATTATATAGCCCGGGAATGGAAGTTTTCTTGAAAAGGCATTTTTTATACTAGGCAAACAATATGTTATGCCCAAGACGTTAGGGAGCAGTATAGATGTGTTTGTGGTGAGAAATGAGATCTGTCTAGAAGCCAGGTCCCTGCCACTGATGGAGCTAGCTACTGCACTGGTCCTTAACTCCCTTTAGGCCGTGCCATACATGTTTGGCGCTCATTAGTAATGGCCTTGTGGTCGGTTCGTGGCGAACTTTGCGCGTTTGCTATCCGCCGAACATGCGAACATATGGCAATGTCCACGTGCGCCATTTTTTTTTGCATTGCGCTGAACTTTGACCCATGACACATCCATCAAATGGGACAGGACAGCCACTTGAGACTTTCAGCACATGGAAACACCCCCAACCCTATAACAGAACCCGATCTGGCAGCCATTTTACATTAGGTGTTTTGCCAGTATAGGGAGAGGTTGCATTTTGGAGCAGGGACAGGCTGTTAGGAACTTAGGGACACCAAACCCGTAATCAAATAGCGGCACCCGACCTCTATGACAGGGAGCGGCACCTGAGGGGTTAACTGCCGCTGATCGCAGCTCCCTGTCACAAAGGTCGGGTGCCGGCTATTTGATTCCGGCACGCGCCTCCTGTATTTGTATCAACAGGTCAGTTATCTTCATTGGTGGCGCAGTGCGCCCCCCCCCCCCCCCCCCCCAACACCCCAGTATAATGAACATTGAGTGCGGCCCCCCCAGTATAATAAACATTGAGTGCGGCCCCCCCAGTATAATAAACATTGAGTGCGCCCCCCCTATAATAAACATTGGTGGCGTAGTGCGCCCCACCCAACACCCCAGTATAATAAACATTGAGTGCGGCCCCCCCAGCATAATAAACATTGGTGGCGCAGTGGGAAGTGCCAATGAGGGTTAAAAAAATAAATAAAAATTAACTCACCTCCTCCAATTGATCGCGTAGCTGCCGGTCTCCTGTTCTTTCTTCAGGACCTGTGGTGACATCACTGAGCTCCATCACATGGTCCATTACCATGGTGATGGATCATGTGATGTATCATGTGATGAGCTCAGTGACATCACCACAGGTCCTTTGACAGGTCCTGAAGAAAGAACAGGAGACCGGCTGCTACTCGATCAATTGGAGGACGTGAGTTAATTTTTATTTATTTTTTTAACCCTCATTGGCACTGCCCACCAATGTTTATATGTTTATTATACTAGGGAGGGAGGGGGGCGCACTGCGCCACCAATGTTTATTACACTGGGGTGTTGGGAGGGGGGCACACTGCGCCACCAATGTTTATCATGTTGGGGGGGCGCACTGCGCCACCAATGTTTATTATACTGGGGTATATAATGTTTATTATATTGACCTTCTACTATGCATTCTGCATTAAAGAATGCTATTATTTTCCCTTATAACCATGTTGTTATAAGGGAAAGTAATACAGTGAATAGACTTTCATCCTAGCAACCATGCGTGAAAATCGCACGGTTCAACCGGAAGGATGGATCCGGTATTTTGAATGCCGGATACGGCACTAATACATTCCTATAGGGAAAAATGACGAATCCGGCATTCAGGCAAATCTTCAGTTTTTTTGCCAGAGATAAAACCGTAGAATGCTGCGGTTTTATCTTTTGCCTGTTCAGTCAAAAAGACTGACCTGAAGACATCTTTTCCGGTATAGAGCCCCTGTGACGGAACTCTATGCCGGAAATGAAATACGCTAGTGTGAAAGTACCCTAAAATATTAAGTTTAAATCCCCCCCCTTTCCCAATTTTACATATAAAATATATAAACAATAAATAAACATATTTTATAGCGCTGTGTCCGAAATGTCCAAACTATAAAAAAATTTAAAAATTTCTCCTGTGCGGTGAGCATTCGCCAATTTTAGTCACCTTGTCACTCCAAAAAATAGGATAGGACTGGTCTATTATGGGCCGAACGTTTCATAAAATGCGAAATGCACGTGGCTTTTTTTGGCGTTTTTTTTTTTTTTGCACGGTATTGAGTATCGCAATACTTTTTTATGGTGACGAAAGCGAATCAAAACTTTGGTATCGAAACAACCCTACGCCAATCTGATCGGCGTAGCGTTGTCACGATACCAAGATTTGGATTCGGTTTTGATTTGGCGACTAAAAATGTTATTTGGCTCCTAAATTTTTCAGTTCAGGAGCCAATGGCTACTAGGTATTTTTTTTAGTTTGGAGCACTGAAGGTACATAACTTTTACTGCCCACTGGGTGAACCTTCTGATGGCCATCAAGCATGTAACCCGTGGCACCTGTGTGGATTTGGTGTTACCGCCACGGATTGCATGCAGGCCGGCCTCTTCTCCTCCTCCTCCTAGTCCATCCTCCGTCTCCTCCTCGGCTGACTCCTCCTTTTCCACTGCTACCACCTTTTCCAGTGCACACCCCCCAGCTCCCCAGAACCTATTCGACGTGCCAGCTGAGACGTTGCCATGCTGTGCTGCAGCTGTTGTGCCTGGAAGCCAAGAGCCACACCGGTCCCGCACTGCTTTTAGCTCTGTGGTCACAGGCCAATCAGTGTCTAACCCCGCTCAATTTGACAGTTGGTAAAGTGGTGTGCGACAATGGTGCCAATCTGCTGAGCGCACTGAAACAGGGCAAAATGACACACGTGCCGTGCATGGCACACGTCCTGAACTTAGTCGTGCAGCGATTCGTTGCCAAATACCCCAGAGTCCAGGACGTCTTGCGGCAGGCCAGGGAAATATCTGGCCATTTTAGAAGATTTTACACGGCCATGGCTCGCCTTGCTGATGTTCAGCGGCGACACCACTTGCCCGTCAGACGTCTGATTCGTGACTGCCCGATGTGCTGGAACTCCACCTTGTATATGCTTCATATGCTGCTCCAGCAGAAACGTGGCGTTAACGACTACCTGTACAAACTCTACGACAGGTTCTGGGGAGCTTGGTTTCTTTTTACCCCGCCAATGGCTGCTCATTCGTGACGCATGCAGACTTCTGCGGCCATTTGATGAGATCACCAAACTGATCAGTCGCAGCCAGGGCACCATCAGTGACATCGTACCTTGCACCTTTCTTTCGAGGAGCAGGAGCTGGAAGATGAGGAAGTTGCACTGCTGGATGAATTCCCAGGGGGGGCTACTCCATCTGAGACAAGTCAGCAGGAGTCTGAAGAGGAGTCAGAGGAGGAGAACCAAGAAGAGCAGGCTTTAAACTTTTTGGGGATCCCTGGCTGGGGGGAGGAGACGAAATTCTCCTGGGCGATGAGCAGGAGTCAGGGTGCTCCACCGCTTCCAATTTAGTGCAAATGGGGGCCTTCATGCTCCAATGTTTAAAGAGGGACCCCCGTATAAAAAGTATAAAGGTCAAGGATCAGTACTGGGTGGCAAGGTACTTAAACCCCCGGTACAAACAGAAAATGGCGGACATGTTACCAGCATCACAGAGGGCTGTGAGAATGCAGCATTTCCAGGCCTTGCTGCGAGAGATGCTGCATTCTGCTGTTGCAGGCACTGGCAGAGGAATTTCCACAATTTCAGGAAATCGAGGAGATTGGCTGAGCGTGGGGGAATCTAACAGCCTCCTTGATTTCTCTTGATTCAGAGTTGATAGGGTTAATGACCACTTCCCTTTTCTCTGCTGTTGCTCAGTGGTCATCACTTCTACCCTTAATAGTCTCACCCCACCTTCTGACTATGCGATTGATAGCTTAATTTGGGTTTGGCTGAGCTGGTGTGAGATCCTCTTTGGTTTTCCTGTTCTTCCATCTTTACAGAAGTTAAGTGTCGCGTTTGTTTGTTTTTGTTATATTCCCTGTTGTTGTATCTGGGCCTGAGACAGAGACTTCCATTTATCTATCTGGGGAGGAATGGGTTGTCTCTGGTCCTATACTTATTCCAGGGCCTTATAGGGAAATCGGGGGCTAGGTATACCGCTTATGAATATTCCTACCTTCAAGGTATATTCATATTGATAGGTAGTCAGGGCCCGGATTAGGGTTGTCTTGGAGGTGACCTGGTTCTTCCCTAGTTTCCAGGCCCAGTTACTGTTCCCCTTCCCTCCTGTGTTCAGTCTGGAGTTTCCCCCCCACACTGATCGTGACATCCACAGAATCCAAAGTTCTTTGCTGTCAGGTGAATGCTTATTGCCTAATTTTTGGGCCCTGTACTGGCCGACAGTTACATTTTTATCTTGTGACCGCCTAATGTACCTCCAGCCGCAGAATCCAAAGTTCTTTGCTGTCATTACCTGTAACATAGTACATAAGACCGAAAAAAGACATTTATCTATCCAGTTCGGCCTGTCATCCTGCAAGTTGATCCAGAGGAAGGCAAAAAAAAAAAACTGAGAGGTACAAGCCAATTTTCCCCACTTTAGGGGAATAAAAAATTCCTTCCCGCCTCCAATCAGGCAATCAGAATAACTCCCTGGATCAACGACGCCTCTCTAGTAGTTATAGCCTGTAATATTACGCTCCAGAAATACATCCAGGCCCCTCTTGGATTCCTTTATTGTACTCACCATCACCACCTCCTCAGGCAGAGAGTTCCATAGTCTCACTGCTCTTACCGTAAAGAATCTTCTTCTATGTTTGTGAACAAACCTTCTTTCCTCCAGACGCAGAGGATGTCCCCTCGTCACAGTCACAGTCCTGGGGATAAATAGACGATGGGATAGATCTCTGTTCTGACCCCTGATATATTTATACATACTGTAGTAATTAGATCTCCCCTCAGTCGTCTGAGGTGAATGCCTATTGCCTAATTTTTGGGGCCTGTACTGGCCGACAGTTACATACTGTGTTTTTCACCCTATAAGACGCACCTGCCCATAAGACGCAGGTTTTTGAGGAGGAAAATAAGAAAAATAATATTTTGAACCAAAAGGTGTGCTTTTGGTGGGTTTTGAACGAATGGTGGTCTGTGGATGACACTATTATTGGGGATCTGTGAATGACACTATTATTGGGGATCTGTGAATGACACTATTATTGGGGATCTGTGAATGACACTATTATTGGGGATCTGTGAATGACACTATTATTGGGGATCTGTGAATGACACTATTATTGGGGATCTGTGGATGACACTATTGTGGGGGATCTGTGGATGACACTGATGTAGGGGATCTGTGGATGACCCTGTTATGGGGGATCTGTGGATGACACACTGTTATGGAGGGGATCTGTAGATTATACTGGGAGGTGGATCTGTGGATGACACTGTTATGGGGAGGGGGATCTGTGGATGACACATATATAGCATATTATGCTATATATGTGTCATCCACAGATCCCCCCCCCATAACAGTATCCCCCAATACACCGGGCCCCTCCTCTCACAGCAGAATTCATATGTAAACTGTAATCCTTAACATCATCTTAACTTTAGTTGAAGTAGCGCTATCCCGTGTACTACTACTTACTATCAAGCTCCCGTACCGTAGCAGGCAGAGCGGCCGGCAGCGTAACGTCACTCACTCACGTCACGCGCCTGCTCCGCCCGCTTCATTAATGAAGGAGGTGGAGCAGGCGCGTGACATGAGTGAGTGACGTTACAGCTGCCGGCCGCTCTGCCTGCTACGGGAGCTTGTTGGTAAGTAGTAGTACACGGGATAGCGCTACTGTAACTAAAGTTAAGAAGAGGTTAAGGATTACAATTTACATATGAGTACTGCGGTGAGCGGTGGGGCCCGGTGTAAGAGTACAGTGACTGCGCAGGGCCCCGCCACAATTTCAGCAGTTGCCGGCTTCAGCCCCTCCTCCCTCTCCCTGATACATCGCCGTGCTGTGCAGCATCGCAGCCGGCAATCTATCAGTGTTAGCTATGTAAAAATGGCAGCATTCGCCCCATAAGACGCACTGCCATTTCCCCCCACTTTTGGGATGAAAAATTGCGTCTTATGCCTAATGTACCTCCAGCCACAGAATCCAAAGTTCTTTGCTGTTAGGTGAATGCCTATTTCCTAATTTTTTGGGCCTGTACTGGCCGACAGTTACATATTTATCCTGTGACCACCTAATGTACCTACAGCCACAGAATCCAAAGTTCTTTGCTGTCAGGTAAATGCCTCTTGCCTAATTTTTGAGGCCTGTACTGGGCGACAGTTACAGTTTTTTATCTCTAGCGACATAATCACACCCCTGTCTCACTCCTCTGCCTCTCATTATGGTGGCCGGATTAAAATACATATTTTTTGTGGGAATTTTTGCCAATGACCCCCCTCTGGTATATCACTGTCCATGTTGTGGGACTATTTGTGTATTTCTAGTAAGTGTTTGCTGGCTGCAAATATGACCTGAAGGTTTTTCAGGTTCGCCTGCCATTACAGTGAATGGGGCCCACCGCGAACATTTGATCACGAACGCACGTTCGAGAATCGTCCCGGCCGATGTTTTTTCACTCATACATTTGTTTTTGTGTTTTTTTACCACTAAAAAGACATACCGCACAAAACGCCACCAAAACATATCAGTCGCAAAAACATTGCATGTCCTGGAAAACGCACAGAATATGCCACTAAAACCTGTGTGTATTCTTTTTAGACAATTCCTTTTTGTTTAAATGTTTTCCCGGACAATAAAGTGATCATAGGGTGTCCTTCTGTTAGATCTCTGAAGGGATCAGGTGTAATCTGTAAGGAAGCCTGGAAGCAAATATGCTGTTACACTAAGTAAAATTCACTGGATTTTTATTTTTATTTTTGCTGGGTACTCCAGTATGAGAGCTTTTATAGAGGAGAATACTGAATGGGGACCCCAGTCCATTAAAAGGGTTATCCAAAATTTCAATTATGTAAATAAAAAAACACAATTTAAAATTTGCGGAGAGTCCTGCACCGCTGCCCTGTTTCCCTCCCCTTGCCTCTAATCTCCACAGGGCATGTATCAGTCACGTGCCATTTATCAGTAGTGTGATGCTGCAGCAATGAAGTGCTGTTCATGCACTTGTGACCACTGATGCTAACGATTGGCTGTATCAATCACAGAAGCTATGAGCCTGACGTCATTACTGTGAGTAAGGTTTATTTTTATTTTATACTGCTCCCTGTATGACATTAATGAATCTTGCATAACATCTTTAACTCAGAATTATGTAATACAGTATTATTTTGTTTGTAGTACGAAATTGTCAGTGGATGCCATCAAACAATCTGACTTTGCTTTCATTGCAGGAAATGGATTCAAGTTTTCTGCATCCTGAAGTTGAGATTTTCACAGTTCCCATCAAACAAGCTAAGAGGCTCACTGCAAAAGATTCTGTGAAAACTACTTTAATGCTGGAGCTTGACATTTCAGTAATTATCATAAAATTTTGCATAGCAGACATGTTTTAGCTATAAGTTATGTTGTTCACTATATTAAATTAATATAATTGAGCCTTTTACAGTATTTGTAAATGTATAGGGCTTTCACATCTTACAGCTTTTTATAAGGCTTATTTGGCATGTGGATATCATAGAGGTGGGTCTATTCTGGATGTTCCATATAGCAAAGTACCACCTCTCCATTTGGTGGGTGCAGTCATAGTAACATACTGCAGTTTGTAAGGCTGAAAAAAAGACATACTGTACATACTGTAAGACAATTTTCCACATTGTAGGTGAAAAAATTCCTTCCCAACTTCAGTCAGGCAATCAGAATAACTCCCAACATCAATGACCCTTCTCTAGAATTCTACTAACTATAACCTGTAATATTACTACACTCCAGAAATACTTCCAAGCCCCTCTTGAATTATTTTACTGAATTTACCATCACCACCTCCTCTGGCAGAGAGTTTTATAATCTCACTGCTATTACAGTAAAGAATCCTCTTCTATGTTTGTGTACAAACCTTCTTTCCTCTAGACGTAAAGAATGTCCCCTCTTCACCGTCATTGGTATGAATAGATCATGTAAGAGATCTCTGTACTGATCCTTGATATATTTATACATAGTCATTAGATCTCCCATCAGTTGTCTTTTTTATTTTTATTTTTTAAACTAAATAACCCTAATTTTTATAAACTTTCTGGGTACTGTAGTCCACCCATTCCAGTTATTACACTAGTTGACCTCCTCTGAACCCTCTCTAGCTCTGCTCTGTCTGTTTTGTTCACAGGAACCCAGCATTGTGCACAATACTCCATGTACGGTTTGACTAGTGATTTGTACAGTGGCAGGACTATGTTCTATTTACATGCATCTATGCCCCTTTTGATACATTCCTTAATCTTTTTGGCCTTGGCAGCAGCTTCCTGACACTAGTTTCTACAGTTAGGTTTGCTGTACACTAAAATTCCAAAGTCCTTTTCCATGTAATAGTAAGGGCTCATGCACACGACCGTATGTATTTTGCGGTCTGCAAAAATGGATCCACAAAAAATGCGGATGACGTCGCTGTGCATTCCGTATTTTGCGGAACGGAACAGCTGTCCCCTATTAGAGCAGTACTATCTTTGTCCGTAATGCGGACAATAATAGGACATGTTCTATATTTTTGAGGAATGGACCTACTGAAATGGAATGCACACAGAGTAACTTCCGTTTTTTTTTGCAGACCTATTGAAATGAATGGTTCTGCATACGGTCTGCAAAAAAAGGAATGGACACGGAAAGAAAATACCCAGTGAGCCCTTACCCAGTGTTTTACCATTTAGTATGTACTGGTGACTTGCATTATTCCTTCCCATGTGCATTACCTTACATTTATCAATGTTAAACCTCATCTGCCACTTCTCTGCCCAAGCCTCCAATCTATCCAGATCCATCTGTAGCAGTATACTGTCCTATTCCGTGTTAATTACTTTACACAGTTCAGTATTGTCAGAAAAAAATTATTTTACGGTGCAACCCCTCTACAATCTAATTTATAAATATATTTAACAGAATATGGCCCAATATTGACCCCTTTGGTACTCCACTAATGATGGTGACCCAATCTGAGTAAGAACCGTTAATACCCATTGTCTGTTTTCTATCACTGAGCCAGTTATTTACCCCCAGTCCAAGCATTTTCATGTACCAACCTTTTATGTGGCACAGTATCAAAAGCTTTGGAGAACTCAAGATATATGACATCCATTGACTCACCCCAGTGAAGTCTAGAACTTTGACATGAAGCCATGCTGACACAGCATTATATAAATATTTTCATTTAGATACTCCAGGGTAGTGTCATGGTCTTACCTTCTTGCTGTTCTCCTTCGTTTGACATGTGCTGGCAGCCATCTTGGTTTCTGGGTTTCTTGTAGCCTTCCACCCTGCGGCTCCTCCTTCCCACTGGGAGGAGCTGGATGCCTAGCTCATATATATAGGAGGTCTGTGCTTGGTCCTCTTGTGTTCACATGCTTCTAAGACTGCTGCTCCTTCCTACCAGGCCGGAGACCGTGTATGGTTGTCCACCCGCAACCTCAACCTTCGAGTGCCCACTCCCAAGCTGGCGCCTCGCTTTGTTGGTCCCTTCCGAGTGCTTCGCAGGGTAAACCCGGTAGCCTATGCCCTTGCGCTTCCTCCTGGCATGCGGATCTCCAACGTGTTTCATGTCTCCCTGTTGAAGCCACTGGTGTGTAATCGTTTCACTTCCTCGGTTCCTCGGCCTCGTCCGGTCCAAGTGGGCAATCGTGAGGAATATGAGGTGAGCAATATCCTGGACTCACGCCTGGTCCGCGGTCGGTTGCAGTTTTTGGTCCATTGGCGTGGTTATGGTCCAGAGGAGCGTTCCTGGGTTCCCTCCGCAGATGTCCATGCTCCTGCCTTGCTCCGAGCCTTCCACGCACGCTTCCCTCAGAAACCGTTTTGTGCTCCGCGGAGGAGGGGCCCTTGAGGGGGAGGTACTGTCATGGTCTTACCTTCTTGCTGTTCTCCTTCGTTTGACATGTGCTGGCGGCCATCTTGGTTTCTGGGTTTCTTGTAGCCTTCCACCCTGCGGCTCCTCCTTCCCACTGGGAGGAGCTGGATGCCTAGCTCATATATATATAGGAGGTCTGTGGCTTCAGTTCCTTGCTTGGTCCTCTTGTGTTCACATGCTTCTAAGACTGCTGCTGCTTCTGGTTCCTGATCCTGGCTTCGTCTGACTACCCTGCTGGTTCCTGATCCTGGCTTCGTCTGACTACCCTGCTGGTTCCTGATCCTGGCTTCGTCTGACTACCCTTCTGGTTCCTGACCTCTGGCTTCGCAAAGACTCTGCTCGGTTTCACCATCCGTTTGGACTTTTGCTTTACAGCTTTATTTTCAATAAAGCCTTCTTATTTTCTCTTATCTCTTGTTGTACGTCTGGTTCATGGTTCCGTGACAGGTAGCATCTATTATAAAACCTTAAAACCGTTTACCCACAACAGGCCTACTGGCCTATAGTTTCTGTGCTCTTTTTTTTTTTACCCATTTTTTAAATATTGGCACCACATTAGCTAAGTGCCAATCCTGTGGCATAGACCCTGTAATTGGGAAGTCTTTAAATATCAGAAATAATGGTATCTCTATGACATTACATAATTCTCTTAGGATATGGTGTGTATGCCACCTGGACCCGGTGATTTGTCTATTTGAATCTTTTTAAGATGCTGCTCCCCTTCTTCTTAGGTCAGACAGGTCACTTTTAATGGGGAGTTTACTTTGACACTCTGCCTTTCATCTGACAGTTCATTTTCCTCAGTGAATACAGTAGAGAAAAAATGACTTAATTGATCTGCTTTCTCCTCATTGATCTCTACAACTCTTTCTCATGACTCTTTAAAGGGCCAACACTTTCAGGTTTAAACTTTTTACCATTTATATAATTTAAGAACATTTTAGGGTTGGTTTTACTTTCTTTGGCAAAGAGCCTCTCTGTCTCTAGCCTGGCTGCTTTTATCTTTTACATATTCAATTTTTTTTTCCTTATAGTTTTTCAAGGCTTCCTTGCCACCTTCCTGATTTAAATGCTTTATTTTTGTGATTTATTTATCCCTACATTTCTAGTTATCCACTTTGTGTTTTTTTTTGTTCCTCATCCTTTTTTTCCAATACTGTATGAGTTTAGGATGCTTTTAAAAATATCCCATTTTGTAGCTGCATTTTTAATTTTGAAGACATTGTCCTATTTAGTGAGGCTAATTGCCTCTCTTAGATGGTCAAATTTAGCTTTTTGGAAGTTCAGCGTTTTTGTGCCTCCCTGAAGAAACACTTTTTTGAATGACAATTGGAAGGTTATAATTTTATGGTCACTATTTCCCTTGTGTCCTCCAACCTTCATGCCTGTTGTTCTGTCAGATCTGTTGGTTAATACTATGTCCCCTGTGGCTGTCCCTCTAGTAGGATCCTTAAAGGGGTTTTGCCACTTTAGCAAATAGCATTTATTATGCAGAGAAAGTTTCCATGGTTACGACCACCCTGCAGTCCAGCAGCATGGCTGTATTTGTACACTATAGAAAAAAGCACCAGCTTACGTGAGCTTCCACGATCCCGGCCACCAGAGAGACTGACATTTTTTCTTAGTGTGCAAGCATGAGCACCACTGCTGGATTATAGGGTCTAGCAGCATGACTGTGTTTGTACACTATAGAAAAAAGCACCAGCTTACCTGAGCTCAGTGGCGTAGCTATAGGGGTCGCAGCGGTCGCACTTGCAACCGGGCCCCTAAGTCAGGGGGGCCCACAGGGCCCCCCAGGAGAGATGGAGTGCTCTGACGGGGCCCGGCATGAAGTACAGTGACAATGTCGGGCCCCGTCTGAGCGCTCTTCAAACATGTACTGTATAATATGAGCGGGGGGGAGGGGAGGTTTGCGCAGAGACAAAGGGGGGCTCGCACACTCACACAGACACCCGGCAGTTCTTGTCACTGCCGGCCGGGCTGTATCCAGAGTGAAGCAGGGTTCCAGCGCTCCCCCTGCTGGCCGCACATCGCGCTGCCGGCTGTGGTAGGAGCGCTGAAAGACTGGGAATGAGTGTGGGAGCACGTCATCAAGGACTCAGGTAAGCATGTGTTTTTTTTTTTGTTTTTTTTTCCTAAAGCTGCAGACTGGGGGAGGGGGGAAGGAAGGAAGGCACTGATGATGATGCTCCCTGTGCAGTGTGTGGTTCCCTCCCTAGTACTGATGATGATGGTGCCCCCTGTGCAGTGTGTGGTTCCCTCCCTAGTACTGATGATGGTGCCCCTGTGCAGTGTGTGGTTCCCTCCCTAGTACTGATGATGATGCCCCCTGTGCAGTGTGTGACTCCCTTCCTGGCACTGATGATGATGGTGGGCATCTCTAATCTGGCATAACTACTGTGAGGGGGCACATATCTGGGCATCGCTACTATGAAAGGACACATATCTGGTATAACTACTGTGAGGGGCACATATCTGGCTAAAACTACTGTGAGGGGCACATATCTGGCTACAACTACTGTGAGGGGGCACATATCTGGGAATATCTTCAGTGAGGGGGCACATATCTGGCTACAACTACTGTGAGGGGGCACATATCTGGGCATCGCTACTATGAAGGGACACATATCTGGCTACAACTACTGTGAGGGGCACATATCTGGCTACAACTACTGTGAGGGGGCACATATCTGGGAATATCTTCAATGAGGGGGCACATATCTGGCTACAACTACTGTGAGGGGGCACATATCTGGGCATTGCTACTATGAAGGGACACATATCTGGTATAACTACTGTGAGGGGGCACATATCTGGCTACAACTACTGTGAGGGGCACATATCTGGCTACAACTACTGTGAGGGGGCACATATCTGGGAATATCTTCAGTGAGGGGGCACATATCTGGCTACAACTACTGTGAGGGGGCACATATCTGGGCATCGCTACTATGAAGGGACACATATCTGGCTACAACTACTGTAAGGGGCACATATCTGGCTACAACTACTGTGAGGGGGCACATATCTGGGAATATCTTCAATGAGGGGGCACATATCTGGCTACAACTACTGTGAGGGGGCACATATCTGGGCATCGCTACTATGAAGGGACACATATCTGGTATAACTACTGTGAGGGGGCACATATCTGGATATAACTACTGTGAGGGGGGCACATATCTGGATATAACTATTGTGAGGGGGACACATATCTGGATATAACTACTGTGAGGGGGGCACATATCTGGGCATAACTACTGTGAGGGGACACAAAAGTGGGCATAACTATTGTGACAGGAACAAAGGTGGGCATAACTGCTGTGAGGGGCCACAAGAAGGACATAACTTTTGTGAAGGGGCCACAATGTGGGCATTAGTACTACCGTATGTAGCAGCATAGAGGGGAAATGTCCTAGATTACCCTGCTGTACATTGGCATGGCTCAGTCTTACAGGACCAGCACAGCGCCCCCTGCTGGTGATTTCACAGGGGCAGTCACCATCCATTCTTTTTTTCTCTATCACCGCAGGGACCTTGTTTTCGATCCAGTGGCCATCATGCCGACGCCAGCAACACCCTGGATGAGGTAGGACCAGATTTTATTAGGACTGGGTGAGTGAAGCCTTGCATTGGGCTTACTGTAAAAAAAAATTGCAGCCTCTTTGTAAAAATTGGGGGGTGGGGGGGGGGGGCCATAACAGTCTAGTTACGCCCCTGCTTGAGCTCCCACAGTCCCGGTCACCAGAGAGGCTGAGATTTTTTCTTAGTGTGCAAGCATGAGCACCACTGCTGGATTATAGGGTGCTTGTAACTATGGATACGAGCAGTGTGTAATGTTATGGGAAAATGAATCAAGCGAGCAAAGGAGATGGATGCGGACAGCACACACATAACATTCGTGTGCTTTCCACATTTTTTGTGGCCCAATAGAAATGAATGGGTCCGCATTTGGTCCGTAAACAATGCAAACCGAAAATATGTTTGTGTGCATGAGGCCTAAGTGTGTATACATATATACATAGCTCTCAGTCACTGATAGTTGACAGAGGGCAGTCTTAAAGGGGTTTAGTCACTTCAAGTGGCATTTATCATGTAGAGAAAGTTAACACTTACAAATGTATTGTTATTATCCATATTGCCTGCGTCGCTGGCGTGGTTCATTTTTCTATCACATTATATACAGCTCGTTTCCATAGTTACAACCACCCTGTAATCCAGCAGTGGTGTTTGTGCTTGCACACTATAAGAAAAAATGCTGGCCTCTCTGGTGGCCAGGACCGTGGGAGCTCACGTAAGCTGGTACTTATTTCTATAGTGTACAAGTACAGCCATGCTGCTGGACTGCAGGGTGGTCGTAACCATGGAAACTTTCTCAGCATAATAAATGCTGAAGGGGCTAAGCAGTTGGGAAAGGTAATTGTCTTTGGTTATTGACACAAACCTGTTTCCTTTGAGATCCACAGGTTTCAGTTTCCCAATCCTTATCTGGGTAGTTGAAGTCCCCTCATAATAATAACCTAGTTATGATTTGCTGCCACATCTATTTCCCTTAGTACTAGATTTTCTGTGGACTCTGGTATATTAGTATACCCTATCAGTATTTTATTATTGTTTTTGCCTCCATATATGTCTACCCACAGTGAATCCACATGTTGATTTCCCTCACTTATATCGTCCTGGAGTGTGAGCTTTAAACAGGACTTTACATATAGGCAAACACCTCCCCCTCTTCATTTTATACAATTCAGTCTGTCCATTTATTACATGACTGAGCTGATCTTGCATGTCTATAGGGGTCGGGAAGAATAGCTTTCAGCTGAATGAGCTTTGTGATTTGAGGACAGATTAAAACTACCTAAATTAAAAGTGCTCTGATTGCCTAAAAAAGT